>NC_084709.1:5512343-7912343 GCF_033807575.1 Cydia pomonella | reverse complement strand
TACGCGGTTATAATCGGATACGTGATACGCTGCGATCCATCTCGAGTCGGTTTCTTCCCGATCATCAAAGGGGATACGGACATGCTTTTGACAAATTTGTACGGGTATCGATCCAAGCACCGATCAGGGGGCCTACCGCAAAAACCGAAATTCGCAAATTGCGAGGATGCTCTTTTACTCTTAGTAAGGCGTAATAATAATAATAATAAAATGCTTTATTGCACACTACAAAAAAAAAAATGGTACAAAGTATGTAAAGGTATAAATATGTAGGTAACAACAGGCGGACTTATCGCTAAACAGCGATCTCTTCCAGACAACCTAGAATAACCTAGAATAGTAATTAGAGTGACAGAGAAAAATGCCCGCAATTGACGAATTTCGATTTTCCCGGTAGCCGCCCAGATCAGTGCAGTGCTGACTCAGTAGAAAAAGGCGCGAAATTCAAATTTTCTATAGGACAATAACCCTTCGCGCCAATTTTTTTTAAATTTGCCTCTTTTTTCTACTGACGAAAATGGCATAACAGACTATATTATAAAACTAGCGTGCTATTAGAGTCAGACCAAAACAAATCAGGAATGATTTTGATATCGCTCAGCAAAATGTATTAGACTTAGACAAGTCTGCAACGATTTTGATAGCACACGCAGTGCGTTATTTTAAATCTTCTATAAAATTATGGCGTATAAATAAAACTTGCACTGCGTGTGCTATCAAAATCGTTGCAGACTTATCTTAGTCTAAGTCTAATACATTTCGATGAGCGATATCAGCAGGCGACATTTTTGAACAGCACGCAGCTCAGGGGGCCTAGCCAAGATGCCAATCCCAATCGTTTGCGCTACGACAGCGAAAGGCTTTATGTTTCTTTATAACTCTTACATACCCGTATTAGTGAGATAGAGAGACAGGATAGCGGTTCGTTGTCGTACCGCAAACAATTGGCATCTAGGCTAGGCACCTTCTACAGACGAACGATACGGTGTGTTACGATATGATGCTAGTGATACAGTATGCCCAAAGTGAGCGTCCATACTTAATGATACGGCGTTATGATACGATACGCTACGGTTAATATGGATGCATTTATCCATGCCACGATGCGAGTGATACGGCATGCCCAATGTGAGTGTCCATACTTAAGATACGCGAGCTCGATACGATACGCATGATCGTGATCGGCAAAATGATACAAGTGTGGACCCAGCTCTAGACTCCAACGCGTATCATGATCATTAGTGTGGACGCAAAAAGCGTAATCAGGGCTAAGACCATATGTTGTCTTTAATAAAGAAATTTTAATTTACATTTTAGTAATTTATATTAAATGATTCTTTATTTACAATACCAATATACAAAATGGATATATACGGACGATTACTATAACTAGCTTATATCTAAAATAGGCCCTTGAGGAATTGTACCAAGGATGCTGGCGGCATTTCCTCGTTGTATCGCAATACTGATACGTTCTGTGAGGAAGCCGCCAGCTCTTGGGTCGAATGGGTCGCCAGTTACGTCAACCCGACGTTTCGCGATTTCTCCAAAAACTTGTGCGCGCTGTAGTGTAGTAGAGGAATAGGGTTGTTTCCATCTACAAATCTTAGGGCAGAATTGTATCCCAATAAATTCTTTTGGATTATAAGAACATGTTAAACTACTTTTAGGGGACCTGTAATGACCATATTTTTGTAAATATTGAATTTAAAATATCTTTTCGCACACGTTACGTGACCAAACTCGAAACGTTATTGAAGATTCTAATGACGTCGCAACTCTCGGATTGACACTGTTGACAGTTAGGCGATAAACAACAAATCACAAATGTCAGTTGACAGTTCGTATCTTCTACGTGCGTATGTAGTTATGTGTCAAACCGTAAACTGTGACGTCACACAATTTTCAAAGAGCGTTTTGGGCGCGAAAGCCAGTCAAAATATATTTTGTTAATTTAACATATTTAAAGCTATTTTTAGTATAAAAGTTGAATTTTAGGGCAATTTTTAGTTAATATAGAACGTAATACAAGCATTTCAAAAAATTGGAAACAACCCTATTAGTGGCAGATTTGTGAGATTTGTATGGGGCACCCTGCATTTTTTTCTTAAAAGACGCCACTTGCCACATATAGCTATCAGATCGAGTTTGGTATCGTTTTATAATTCGAGGATGAGCAATTCATTTCTGGGACACACTTTTTACCCGTCCATAGAAGAAAACGGAGTAAATTGAAAAACATACAAAATTAGAAAATAAACAATTTCAGTAAGTCCTCGATCAGAATTATATAATTGCCTAATTCACAAAATAAAAAATATGATAATATAGCCCACTTATTCTTAAATATAAAAAGTATAACTTGAAAATTTTTTTTAAGTAAAAACTTGTCAAAAAACATATAAACGAGGACGCGGCGGAACCGCTCTCGCGGTCGGGCTTCGGACGCGGCACCGTGCGGATTGTAGTAGGTAAGAACAGAAGAATGACCTAAGGAATAAGTGTGCCAAGTGGCGACTTTTAAGAAAGAAATGCAGGGTCACTGCCACTATTTCTTCTACTACTGGGACCCCATGGACCTAGAGTTTTAACGCCAAATGGTACAAATAGTACTCTCTACTTTAATTTTTTTTTTAAGCGCCAATTATATCCACACTTCGATATCGGACCCGAATCGGGACTGATTTAGGTCCCGATATAGGGAAGTGCGGATGTAATTGGCCCTTGACTTCAGACCCGATATCGGGAAGTCTGGATGTAATTGGCTCTAGAATCGAATGCTGCCTTGACCCCGGTGGCCGAGTGGCTCAGGCAGGGCCTGCTCAGGGCTATAACCGCGAAAATCGAAGTTCGTCAATTGCGGGCATTTTTCTGTCACTCTAATTACGCCTTAATGAGAGTAGAAAAGAAAGATCCCCGCAATTTGCGAATTTCGGTTGTCGCGGTACGCCCCCAGGCACCTGCCGCGATAGCAGAGGACGCTGGTTCGATTCCAGCCTGGGGCACTGGAGGCCTTGGTTTTTTCTTAGTATATAACCCCCTCCAGACTATGCGCGTGAATCGCGGCGCGACATCGGAGCGAACATACCGCGACGTTGACGTAGACTCCACGCTCGCACAACTTCACGGCGATTTCACAGTTTGGTTCGCGGCAAAATGGCGCTGAAGCGTCAGCTGATCGGATTTAGTTTGCGGCAAGGCACTGATTCAAACTGGAAACTGTTAAATTGATTTTTGGTTGATCAAGTTCGCACCCAATATAAACAAGTAGCCGCCATAGAAGGTTATGACAGTTCAGATTAACCGACTCGTGAGCGAATCGCGGCGCGAAGCGATCGCGAGTGTGGAGTCTTGCAAGTTCGCGCTTCGCGTCTCCTTTGACGCGGGCCAAATACCGACAAAAACGGGGAATAAGGCGCGAAGGCGTGAACAATCTGCGAAATCGACGCGAGGGCCCTCCACACTCGCGTTCGCGGCTTCGCGCCTCGATTCGCGCACGAGTGTGGAGGGCTCTTAATAATACTTCCAATAGTAGTGTGGATGTTGGTGCTTGAGCAAGTCATTTTCCGTTTCACGAATTACCAGAACATGAAAATTACTGAAGGTGGAGATAATGAATATCTTTAAAAAATTAGACGTAAAAATACTTTGTCTCTAATTGCCAAAAATATTCAATATTTGATATTTTTGCATTTGAATTTTTTTTTACATTTCAAATATTGTTAACGTTCCCGATGTGTTGATATTTGGTGAAACGGAAAACGATTCTTGCTCAGGCCCGACGTCGGGCCCAACCTGACATCGGGCCCGTTTGCATGTTGATGTAATTGGCCCTTAGGGCTCCTCTACACGATGGTCCAGAGTAGGCCAGTCTAAGGGACGCAGCTATGCGAAGAAATGAGATAGCAATGTCTCTTGCTCCCTCTAACGCATAAATGTAAGGACTTGATTATTGAAACAACGACATATTGGAAGTGTCTTTTATTTGTAAAGCGCTGTCCCACTCTCACCTTATTGTTTATAGATATCTCTATTCTTGTTACTCTAACGGTGTTATTAAATATCGAATGAGACTACTATGGTTCGACCTAATAATCGACTTTGCCCTTACATGCCCTTTGAAATTTAAATTGAAAAGAATATATTATTTTAATTTTAAATTTCACATCTCTCTTACCCTTACATAAATGCGTCCCTAGGACTGGCCTACGCTGGGCCATCGTGTAGAGGAGCCAATAAAATCACATGACGTGTGACAGTCTGACAGTTCACTTCATATTTGATTTGACAAAATCAATTTAAGTCATGACGTCAGGAGGTCACTGAGCATGTAGTATTTTTTTTATGTCAGAAAGTTCGACGATATGGATGAACATCACTTTTTTCATGATTTAACGTATATAATCAACAATATTGTGGTCTGGGATACAACTTAATGAAAAATAACATGAGACAGCCAATTGAACCAAACAAAGAAGATTGCTGTAACAGTGGATGTATTCCGTGCGTATTTGATGTCTACGAAAAACAGCTAAAATTGTACGAAGCCTTTGTAAAGAACGGGAAATTGTCAGAAGTGGTAGAAGAAAATGCTATATCACAATTAGAATATACTAAGTTTACACTTGTACATAATTCGGAACTGTGTTCATTTCATAGGATCCTTGCATTCAAAAGGACTGAATCTGTTATTGGGAAAAAGCTATTTTGGAAAGCTGGTGATCATTTCTTAGTGAAATATAGTGCAGGAGGTGAAGTGTGTAGTAGAGCATATACTCCTATCAAATATAGTATTGAGAATAATGACTATGATTTTGCAATAATTGTGAAGAAATATGAGAATGGAAAAGTATCCAATTATTTGTGTAATATTACATCAGGGCAAGAAACTTTGTGGAGAGGGCCCTATGGATCTTTTGAATTGGTACCTAATAAGTATGAAAGAATAATTATGATTGCCCAAGGGACAGGCATAGCTCCATTCTATTCTATCATACAAGATGTTTTAACCAATGAAGATGATTACACTAAATTAGTGTTATACTTCTGTTGCTCATCACCAGAAACAATCATTTTAAGAAATGAATTATACTCTTTTAAATCTTATTGGAATTTTCAATATAATGTTTTTATTAATAATTCAATTTGTATGCCAAAGTATCAGGAACCTATTCATAATAGGAAACTGGAGTTTACAGATTTAAACTTTTTAGAACCATTTTCCAATAATGACCAATTTCTGCTATGTGGATCCACTTCATTTATGAATGATTTTAAAATCTGTTTAATTGAAGCAAATGTTTCTTGTAATAATATCAAGACATTGTAATAATCAGTATATAACAAAAATTTTCAACCATCAATCAGTGTTTTCTTTGTACAGTCAGCGTCAAATACTTTGTAGCAGTCAAAGTGGCCAAATAGTTCGGTACACCATACTAAATATATGGTGTACCAAACTATTTGGCTACTTTGGTTGCTACAAAGTATTTGATGCTGACTAGACACATAGGACACATTATTTTAAAAATTCCTTCCATACATTGATTGTAACTATCTTGTTATTTATAAGTGCATGGTTTAGATTGGAGGACTCTATATTATAAGTTTAAGAAAGTCACCCTTAAAAACTGCCCAAGTGTACAATACAAATTATTTTGTATCATACTTGTAATACCTACAGTAAGGCCATAGGACTTCAGAGATTTGTTTTTGCCCATTCAATACAAATTCATGAAAAATTAGACTTTTTATATATCTAGAATCTGACCAAGTTAACTCTGCATGGCATTTGTAATGACAAAGTGTTATATTATTAAAATTATAATCATTAATGTCAAGTTTCTATGAAATGTGTCATTTTCAATCAATAAGTACCACTTTGTTGCTTACTGCACGGCCGCTTTGACAGGAGCAAATTTCATCCTTATGGTAAGCAATAAAGTGGTTCCTTTTGATTGAAAATGACCCAAATTGTGAAGTTTGTAATGACACATCCTCACTTTGTTCTGTTCAAATTAGTGCAAAGTTAGTTTGGACAGACTATCAAAATAAAGAAGTTCTTTTTTCATGAATTTGTACTGAATGAGTAACAATAAAATCATGGCATTGCATGGTTGTGGGGCACAAGAATCTGATCCCACTAAGTTAGGGTACATATATTATTGGTATATTACCTCTACGTTTTCTTCCACAAAACAACATTTGCGTCGACACTTTCTGCTGAGAGGGATAGAGAAAGGTATATGTTATTTTCCTGTCCCAACCAGTAGCAAGATAGCAGAAAATGATGGACAAAAAGGTAGGTCGGACTATACATCATTACTTTACTCTTTGCTATACATTAGTTCTATGAATAGCTGGATGTTGCGTCACTTATCGGATAAGTATGATGACATTTTATTTTTGAGACGTCTTTTAATAATAAGTACACAGTATTTTGCATTGTAGAGTGTAATTACGGTTACTAACAGAAATATACTATAACCTCATATAGCTAAATCATCCTCATATAAATATAGCTATAAATCAAGTAAGCAATAACTTACTTAACAATGTTGGAGGGTAGAATAAGTTTTCTGCCAACAAACTGCTATGCAGTTTGGCAGATAAGTGATCATAGCCGATGTAACTTCTCTTTTATAAATAAATTTAAAAAAACTTTTCTACCATTTTTTCTACTATATCTACCATGCATCCATGTTTTTACTGCTGGTAACACTATCAGGTCAGATATGGATTTTTTCGCGCCGGCGCGAAACGTGTGTGCTCCTCTGGCACTCTAGTCCATAATCATTTACAATACCAATTTGTCGTATTTTTTTTATAAAAATAGTATGATATGAAATCGCATAAATTATTTAAATTAATATCATATACAATGTGTTGCACAAAATGAAATAGTATCATTCCTAACGGATAGTTATTTTAAATGGATTGAGGCATTTTGTATCACCACTGATAAAAATTGATATAGTTTGAAAAATGGGCTCAATCGTGTTAAAGAGTTTATCAATCCTTTTAGGGGTGTTTTTTATATTTGTTGGAATCACAAAGTTGACGCCTTTTATTTCTAAGGAACTTCACAAGGACTTGGTAAGTGCATTGTTTTCTATTAGTTATAAACATTAATGGGTGGGTGCATTGATTTTGTTACTGAGCGATGAGAAATGCTATTTCGGTATTTGGCCTGCCGCCTAATTCCCGCAGGTCGGCCGAGTCGGCGGGTTGCGACAATGAGTGGCGACACCGTTCCGAAATTCAATCTATAAAATTAATCATAGCCAAATTAATACAGCGTAACAATGTTCCTTATTTGCAAGCCTAGCTTATATCTCTGTTACGATGCCAAGTGATTAAAATAATGGGTTGTGATGGATAGATAGACATAAAAATCCGATGCGCGACGTTATTTACAGCACCGACGAAGTGCATGGTTACGCATATCTATGTAGAATTGTTAGTGTGTGGGTGACGTAGTTGTAGAAACTATATTAGTTTTATTTTGGGTTTACATCATTCCTCGACGCAAGGTCAAGCAAAGTTCGTTTACGCGTTTCTGTACTGCATTGACTGACGCGATTTTACACGTGCTTTTTTCACAAACTCATATGTTAGGCCTTGGTACATGTCTAGTCTACCTAATGACTACGCCATTAGACGGGTCCACAAAGAGCGAGCATACGCGCGAGGCATGCCTCGTTTTGTGAGCGAGGAAATTGCCTCGCGCGTATGTTCGCTCTGTGTGAGCCCGCTTATTTACTTACCTATCTTTGGAATATTGTGCTAATTGGACACCAACTGAAAAAAAAAAACATTAAAGATATTTGGAGCGAGTTCTCCCATGGGGCAACTGCAACTACTCTAAAAATTCTAAAATACATGTAGGTACCTATGCCAGGCGTTAGGATTGGAGTGACTTGGAGGGCCGCGGTCCTTACCCGTGACTAGGGTTGCCAACTTAAATGCACAGTTTTGCGGTACATTTGCGATCAATTTGCGGGACTTGGGTATACAATGCGGGACTCCTGTATTCAGTATTCATTTATTTCTTGCTTCCATGGTACATTTTTAGGTAGTAGTTACACATTTCTTACGGTATCACATGGACCCTGAATAGGGTGTAGCAAATACAAAACAATTTAAATAAAGTGCCAAAAAATATTTGCTAAAATTATATAATCTTATGTTTAAGGAGTCAGCCGTACCCGAACAATGGCGTAGTGTGCAGGTAGTGCCTATTCCCAAGCCCGGAAACCACAATAATTCTGAGATTAAGTTACGTCCTATATCTTTAATCTCGTGCATATGTAAAATTTTTCATGTTATGCTTGCGAAACGGTTAGAATGGTACGTAGAGAAAAATAAAATATTTGCTGAGTCTGTAACGGGTTTTAGAAGAGGCCAATCTTGTATAGATTCCTTGGTTCGCTTAACCACATATATACAACTGGGATTCTCAGAGAGGATGCCAACCCTAGCATGCTTTTTAGATATAGACAGTGCTTATAACAATGTTCTTATAGAAAAAGTGGTTTCCACATTAGATAATTTATCTGTTGGCTCTAAACTTTGTACCTACTTATGGGAGTTCCTGAGTAATAGAAAACTGAAAATAAAAGGTGAGACCACAGATAGGTTTGTCAGATGGTGTAGTAGGGGCCTGGCTCAGGGTGATCCTATATCCCCATTGTTATTCAATATAGTCACACATAGAATAGCAAAACTAACTAAAAACGTAATGTTATCACAATATGCAGATGACTTTGTCATATACAAAAAATCTCACAGTTTAAGCGAGAGTATTTTTCTGGTCCAGAATTCACTTAATGAGACTACAAAGATGTTTGAACAATTAGGTTTAGAGATATCAGCTAGCAAAACTAAAGTTTGTTTATTTACTCGTGGACGCAAAGTACAGTCGATCGATTTGAAACATAATAATAACCCGATTCGTACAGTGGACAAAGTTAAATACCTAGGATTCTGGTTAGATAAGGCTTTATTATTTAGTTTACATATAAATGAGATGAGGGTGAACATTTCTAAGTACTTGAACATATTTAAAGTTTTGACAGGACCGTCATGGGGAGTTCACCCGTCACATTTGAGAAGGTTATACATAGCTTTAATCAGAAGTAGACTGGACTATGCATGTTTCCTTTATGATTGTAGTGCTGAGTCACATGTAATAAAGTTAGACAGGCTTCAAAATCAAGCGTTAAGAATAATTGGCGGTTTTATTAAATCAACGCCAATTCACGTGATGGAAAGTGAGCTTTGTCTACTACCCCTATATTTACGCAGATCCTTTTTAGCTTATAAATATTGTTTAAAGTGTCTAACATGGACAAAGAACAATACTGTAGAACTTTTAATGTTGCTAGACGTTTCATCTCAGAATCGGTACTGGAGGAAAAAGAAAACTCCACTTCTAATGACTGTCTACCATGATATTAAAGATGAAAAGATATCTATGTCGAATCCTCTTAAGATGTTTTGTTTAGAAACCTGGGTCTCAAATATAGATGTCAAAGATGCAATTATCACAGATTTAGGTGTAGCTAAGCATCCGAAAAATACATACTACCCTTGTGATCTTAGGAATATCGTCTCATGTGAATTAAGTGAAAAATACAAGGATTGGCACACAATCTATACGGATGGGTCCAAAAGCGAAGGCAATTTAGGAGCTGCGTACCATGACCCGATATGTAATGTAAACAACTCTTATAAAATAACGTCAGAAATATGTATTATGTCGGCTGAACTATTTGCCATCTCAGAAGCCATATCATATGCAGTTAGTTCAAAACTTACAAAAGTTGTAATATTGACAGATAGCAAAAGTGCCTTGCAGCATGTAGCTCGCTGCACCTCTGGCACCAGAGGCACAGCGCTAGCGTACACAGTGCTACAGAAATTAAGAAGAATACCTGCCGATATGGTGCTGAGATTGCAGTGGATTCCCTCACATATAGGATTAAGAGGTAATGACGAGGTTGACAAGTTAGCCAAAGCTGCCTGCACGAGAGGGGCGGAGGTATATGTTACTCCAGAGTTTACAGAAAAACTACATATATACAGTAGAAAAACACGATGTACCTGGAAGGAACATTTTGACGAACGTTGCAAGGAGAAAGGTGTGTGGTACAAAACTATGCAATGTGAACCTCCTCATATACCTTGGTTCACAAAAGCAGATTTAAGTAGGAAATTAATTAAGATAGCTTTAAGGTTACGTTCTGGACACATTCCGCTTAACAAGTTTGCTTACTTGATGAAAAAAGAACCATCGCCAAACTGTGAGGCCTGCAATAAAATAGAAGACGTTCAGCATGTTTTGACGGAATGTGTACGGAATGAAGGCGAAAGATTAGCTCTGTTTCGCTTACTCAGTCTGAATAGGTTGGATATGGGTGGATTCCAGTGTATTTTGGCAGAGCCTTCGTCAGTTGAGGCCAAACAAATTTATTTATTTGTGTTAGACTATTTAAGTAGATATAAGACTATAACATAAATATTGACTGTAATATTGATTAAGGTACGATGGGGCTGACATAATCATTAAGGATTGTAAGTCCCTAAATAATAAAAGAATAAAAAAAAAAAAAAAAAAAAAACGTATCACAAACTCATTGCTAATAACAACATTCATTATATATGTAGCAATTATTATGTAGTATTATTTCACCCGGCCTAACTGGGAAATGGTATACCTATTTGCCGTCAACGTATTGAAAGGCATGAAAAATTCAACCAAGGTAACTTTCTAAACATTTATAGCACACTAGCGTATACTATTCATTTTATGACATAAACATTAAAGAAAATTGGTTAATATAGATCGGTTCAATCCCTAAACACTTCAAATTAAAGTCACGCGCTGGTGCAACCTCTGTTTCATTGCTTATAATCTAGTCTAGCCAGAAAACGGGACAATCGGCGTCCCGCACGGACCTTTTGCGGGACGCATACTTTAGGGCTCCAGAAACGGGACGTCCCGCGTATTGCGGGACGGTTGGCAACCCTACCCGTGACTGTACTTGTCCTTTGTCATACTGGCGACACAGGAATGTAAAAAATATCTTGTAAGCTTTTATTGCCAACTGTCCTTTTTGTGACAACACTATGGTCACTATTATCTATATTTAATAAAGAAGTTACATTAGAGTGTTTACTTAATATTAATATAAATAATAGGTAGGTACTAGGGGCTCTTGAGCTGTAGACCTCGCGGACCCCCAATGCTCTGCTATTTTAAAAACTTTCAAATAGTGTATCGACAACAATTACAACACATGCTTATACTCACTTAACTATCGATTCTGCTCATAAAAGTTCACTAGAATCGCTTGAGAAATTCGACCTGTATAGGAGAACAGCCGCACAACGAAATACGAAACCATTGTTTTTGCCTAATAAGCTGAAACGGAGACCTTCACTTTCGCTCAGTCAAGAACATCAAAGATCTATTATGTTAGTGAATGTCATGACTAATGGTGAAAGCCAGTCAGGCACAATAGTAGTTTATGTGACTGCTAGATAATGAAAAGCATTAAAGTATGGGTGTAGGTTTGAACGAGCTGAAAGCGAGTTTCATAAAAACATATCACACGAATATTTCTTTCTGCATTATCTACACACATATTATTGATATTATAAGCTCTGGCTGTCTATGATAATTTTATGTCACGATCATCATTGCTATTGCCGTATTAATTGACTCTGTTTGCAATTAACATTTCATTTCGATTAAAACGCCATCTCGACTGATACTAGTAATGAGGTCAAATCAAATTCCTTTGTTTTTCAGAAATGTATATGTATTATTAAATATAACTACACAATAATAACATTTTCACAGATAAGAAATTTGTTCTAACAAAACAGTTTATCTGTATGCTAGCCGTAATTTGCGGTTTTTGAACGATTCATATAGAGGGTTTATGATAACTAATGTTTGTTGACAGGCTTTTTAGAAACACTGAAGCCAGCTGCATACTAGCTAACAGCAAAGCTCTTTAACTGACTATCGGTGCACCATATGTAATTGCAATACGATCTATGAATAAGAGTGAACGATGTAAATAGGTGCTATTTTATCGACCGGATGAAGCTTCATTAGTTTCCGTTTCAATGAGTTTGCATGGTCAAAGCGAGTGCCTACTTGAGCAACAAATGAGGTTAAACTCCGGCGCTGTAATCAAATAAGTCCTAACTAACAGGCGAACATCAGTGAATTCGAACTCTAGGTTTCAATAAAAAAAAACTTATTTCATGTTTACGGAGTAAAGAGGCAAACTTTTTTTCACTTTTCAAAATACGTGTAACGAATTTAACTGATTATAAATAATTAAAACATTTTACTAAGAGGACATTAGGCCACAAAATATTTCAAGCGCCCTCTGTAGTGAGCAATTGGCTGTTGCTCCCCATGGTTAAATTGCTTAATGCTTAACTAAAACCCCCTGATAGTGGTTATTAAGCAAGCCTAATTTTAGGTTTCATACAACAATGATCTCTGGCCTTAGTAAACACGTTGGATATAGATTTGGCACCATATTACCTACCTATACTTGGTGCCATCTACAACAATGATGTCAATCGGGACTTCTTATGGAGATTTGCAATAGCTATTTATTTGTCTCTGCGATCAGCGATTCTATTCTATAAAACGAGATCATCAGTACCCCTAGTGTAAATTTTAATTAATTTTATCGACATCATAACGTGACGAACGCGTTTGCGTTAATTCTCATTTTGTATAGGATTTTGAGTTTCCAAAACGTCCCGCTTGGCGCGCTCTTTCTAAATCCAATACAAAATGAGACTAAACGCAAACGCGTACGTCACGTTTCAAAATCGAATTTATTTACACTAGGGGTACCTAATGAATGATGTGTAAACTGTCTTGACGTAATACCACAACAATATAAACGCCTTTAAGTCAGAACATAACTAAATGCTGCCGTCATCATTCTATTATTTAAAGCCAACAAAAATGTTAATGGACCCACGCGGAGTGTGACATGACAGATGTTTACATTGTTTCAGAGGAAGGAGTACGTTAGATATGCCAAGGTGTTTCCATTAACCGAGACGTTGGATTTCAAGCTGCCGTCGAAATGGTACAGGCGGACCGTGGGCGCGCTGGAGATACTGTTCGGGCTCACCATGGCACTATTCCCTGGACGTAAGTTAGCCTTACAGTTATCCGCCAAGTCTGTACCGTCCGTTAAGGAGCTGAACTTTCAGATTCGGGCGGCTACCCAATGCTAGGATTGCTGCCGCTAACTAGCACAGGGGTCGGCAAAATTTTGAGAATAACGAAAGTCAATCACCAGTTTTAGGAGTCTAAAAAAGCCGCAATCGTATACTTACCTCAAACGCAGCGGCTTACGTGGGCGATGACTCGTGAATGCGACGCGGCGCGGCGCGGCGGCGCAACGGCATTCGGAGATCGCCCGCGTAGGACACTTCCATAGGTATCAAAGGATTGAATTCACTCGCGTCGCGCCGCGCCGCTTCGCGTTCGCGAGTTATTCGCTCAGGTAAGACACTGCCTAAAGAGCCGCATGCACCAGAAGATGAAGATAGTTACGGAAAAGACCACCTTTGTTCACTTTGTTTGAATAGTAAAGTAGGATGGTCATCATCAGATTTACAGCTAGAATAATAACTTATCCGGTGACATATCGCTTGCCCTTATTATTTATTATGCAGGTTGTTTATTTAGTCAACTGCAATAATTTACGGGGTGAATATATAGATTATACTCACAAGGAAAGGTACCTACCCAACTGTCCGGTTCCGATTTGATTTATATTTATATATATGTTATAGAGTAGTCTAAAATAACGGACACGTATATTTTTTAGCTGCCCAAACTCAACCTATTGAGAGAAATTGTCCTCCAAAGTATCCGGTATTTTAGACAACTCTATATATAACATATATAAATATAAATCAAATCGGAACCGGACAATTTGGGTACCTTTCCTCGTGAGCAACTTTTATTACTATGGACGCAACCCCGAAGTCGCGAAAAAAAAATTGTCTGTTTGGTACATTTTGGCTGTCTGACCTTGCATTTTCTATGGGAGTAAAATTTTTTTCGCGATTTCGGTGTTGGTCTTGTAGTATGTCAGAATATTATAATAATGATTTGAATTTTAATTTAATTTAATTTATTGGATGTATGAATTGTGTTGATTATTACTATTTTATATTGTTATATTTTATATTATTTAATTTGATAATTATGACATGTCAGAATATTATAATAATAATTTAATTTAATTAATTAATTAATTTATAACCTATACATATATTCAAAACTTTGTAGCTATAATAAATTTACTGTCAACTTTCGACACATGATTAAAACTTTTAGAACGCAATTTGACTTTAATCCTTATTCTCTCACTGATATGTGTTAAATATCAAAAAGTGGCGCCATCCAAAAGGCCAAAGGTATGGCAGCATGGTTTCGAGCGATGGTGCCACAACCTTTAGCCGATGCCCAGTAATATGGCGCCACTTTTTGATATTTAATAAATTTAACACATATCAGTGAAAGCATAAGGATCAAAATCAAATGGCGTTCTAAAAGTTTTATTCATGTGTCCAAAGATGACAGTAATTTTACTGTGGCTTCAAATGTTCGTTGACAATAGAAGTGCTCTATTTCAAATTCTTTGCTCTTTCGAGACAGAGTAGGTAATATTAATGCGTTTTTTGAACATCATTAATTTCGATGATAATGCGATTTTCTTTTTTTAGTGCGTGAATCATGCGCGAAAATCGCGGACGGACACGAACCGCAAACCATTTAATTTAAGGAAGCGATGATAGTAAAGTATCCGCCCTCTTCTGTTGCAGTACAAAAACCTTGACGTAGCACTTGGCATGAAAATTTTGCGTGACCCGACTCCAGTAAGCTGTAGGTACAAGAACAACAAATTTGGGGGGAAAAAGAGTCAGACCAAGATAAGTTGGTAGCGATTTTGATAGCTCAGGCGGTGCAAGTGTTATTTTAAACGTCAAACTTCTATGAAATTATGACGTTTATTTAACACACTTTCACCGTCTGGTCTATCAAAACCGCTGCCAACTTAGCTTGGTCCGACTCTATTAAACGTCAAATTCAGGCAAAAATGTGCGGCTAGGCTCAATCTCTAGGGTCGGCAACGCGCATGTAGCTCCTCTGGAGTTGCAGGCTTACATAGGCTACGGAGACTGCTTATCATCAGGCGGGCCGTATACTTCTTTGCCACCGACGTAGTATAAAAAAAAAAGTGCTTTAGGATTGCGGCTTTGTATGAAATCAACGTCGGAAGACGCCAGTAAGTAGATTCGGAGCACGCTATGTTTTCATGCCAGGTACTTATATTATAGTATGTCAAGTACCTCTATAGCGCTCCTATTGGATAAGTAGGTAATATATGTCCGCGTCACTGTCAAGTCGGTGCAAAATTGCAAATTTAACGTCGTCGGAGTCTAATATGTACTGTACACTACACAGAATCTGAAGATGCCGCTGGACTGGATAAAATAAACTGTGAAGTGATATTTTGTTCCTACAGAACGTTTACCTCTACGTGTTATTTTTGTAAGCTGACCCACAAACCCTGCGTTACAGATAAGGTAAAGAACGCCGCGAACATCGGGCTGGTGGCGCTGATGGTGCTGGCGGCGTACTCCCACGTGATGGTCGGGGACCCGTTCGACCGCTGCGCGCCGGCGCTGGTGTTCTTCTTCATGCTGAGCGGCCGGCTCGTCGTCTGGTGAGTTAGCTACAAGTTTTCTCAGCGGCGCCTTAAAGGTTACCACTTCGTGCTCTTACCCAGTTCCTCTTGACACCTTCCTGGTTGTTTTCAGTTAGCTGTCAAAGTTGAGACTAGTTACTATTAATTGCCTGCAAACCGAAAGAGTATATTAGGCGTAGTCAGGTAGGTGGAACTTGGCGGTAATACAAAGTAGTCAAGCTATACCCGCGGATGCCGCGAAATCTGCTTTACGGCTGTTGTGGGTGGGATCATCGGCTTAAAGTACCTATAACTATTTAAAAGTAGGCAAGTGCTCAGTTATTAACTGGCGTCGTTACTTTGATGCTCTTTTATCCCATAACTATACATTTGCTGTTCGAATTGGATATGATGTAGCTTCCTAATTGGAATTATATCTTTCCGGTCTGCAAGGTTAAGTATAAACGGAAATGATGGAAGCAGAAATAACGCGTTCCATCTTTCAGATCGTAAATATAACCTCAAGTTTGTTTTTATATCCTGGACCTAAACATATTGAGACAATTTTGTCTTTTATTATCATCATAATATATCTTTGCTGACGCGTGTGTACGAAAAAGTGAATTCTGATTTTAGAGCCACCTACGCTCGATTGCTGCTTAATGTGCATAACAAATTTTATATTCCTGCATAAATTTCCCGCACACATCAAAGATAAACCGTGACTTTTGCATTCAACTAGAAACGGCTGTCATAAAAGCTAACCTCAGAGTTTCATTATCATTACCTACTACTAACAACAACATTCTTATTTGGCCATAGGTAGGCCTTAAGTCGTTGCAATAAGTTTTAAGAAAGGTCAATTGTCGACAATGGTACATAATTATAGTAATATACAGTAACTCTCCATACCTTGACCAATATTTATGCGATGTAAACATGAGTTACGAAACAAAATTAGCGGTATCAGACGTCTTACATTGGTCTGGCAGCGCGCCAGGAATCCGCGATGACGAACGCATGTCGCGCAAATAATACGCGTTCCAGTCGATTGCGATTCCAACTATGCCTGTTATTTGTAACACTGTACCTTTGTACTCGTACACTTAATCACCATGGTAGAGAGAACTGAACGCGTGAGAGCAATCCGATCATCATACGGCACATTTTGTGGTATAGATAGGTACGTTATTTTCGAACTTATGATAATGCCGTTCGGATTAAAAATTCTCCTCGTCTTCGTATACTTTTAGGAGTAGCGAAATACTAGGTAGATAAATCTATGTCGATTAGTTTCCTAAATTGTCAAATTTCCAGTTGGAAAAATTTCAGACATTTGAGACACTCAAAAATGTATCTATACCTCGGTTTCCTGTAAGATTTTCCTGAAATTTCTGAGAGCTTTACTAACTTTTTGGAAACTCTCCGCAACACTCACATCTGTAGGTAGACCTACTACACCAAATTTTAATCTGCTGAGACAGCAAGAAGTTTTACTTAATTAAACTTACCTAGCTCCTAAACGGCTACCATGAGTTGGCTATTGACATTTACGTTACGTTAGCGACTTCGTGAACTCGATAGCATTCCCTCTGTATCGCATCAGTGCGAGCGAGCTGGACTACGATCGAGTTTACGCAGATGTTTAAAGATTGTCCTCTGGCGTAGGTACAGTAGGGGTACACTTATGAGTCAAAGGGCCACCATCGTATGCAGTATACGGACAATAATGAAATGAAAATGATGTTTATCCTCAGGTACCAGATCAGCCGCCGCGAGGAGCTGGAGAAGAGCGCGGCGACACAGAACGGCAACGGGCTCAAAAGAGACTAGCTGAATTCATCCATTCTTTATTTGCACCAATTGCTTCCAAATTTCAACAATACCGTGAGAGGTTTAAATTGGAATTCGTAATGCATTTTGCATATTTAATAATGTTATTGTAAAATATTGTTTTACAAATCCTGTCGTTACGATCTTTAGTCACTGCTGTGATTTACTCTAGTCACTCGCCGTTGTTTTAGTTAAGTTACTGACTTAGTTGACAACAACCGTTTCGAAACCTAATTCTTAATAGGTAAGTATTTACAAATTGGGCCACGCCATCATTAGATCACGAACAATATTAACTCGTGCTCCGACTATCGATAGGAGCTATTTGTACCTAAAAGTGATATTAATTTAAGCGATACCTAAGCACTAGGTTCATTTTGTATGTGCGAGTATGATAGCAATGCGTATGTAATTTAGGGACTACGGTAACTGCCACTGTATATTATTATTGGTAAGTTTAGCCAACTAATGCACAAAGATATATCTTTGGTTAAAGCACCTTTACATTTTGTGGTGTCTGATTTGCTCAAAGGGAGTCTTAAAGATTAGCTATGTATTTAATTAATTTTGTTACCATCATGAATATCATGACGTCAAAAAACACGTATGTTCGTATAGGTATCAATAAACAATTATTATGATATGTAACCTTTTAGGTACCTATATTCATCGTAACGTTATGATTGTTACCCATTAGAAACTTCACTTTGACTGGAGATGACAAACTATTTAATAATCAGTGCAATTTTGATAAAATTAGATAATTGTATTATTTATTTGTGTGAAGTGCGTCGTGTTTGAAGTGTGATTGTTTGAATAAATGGAAAGATAATTATTTGGTTTCATTTGTATTCCCTGCCGGCAAAATTTACTTTTGGTTTAAATAAAACTCGAAAAGAATTAAAGCTGTTCTTTAGTACAAGCATATTGGACAATACTTGTTAAGGTAAACTAAGTATTTAATGTGAGTACCTACTGTTTCCATACAACTTGTTTTCAGTATATTTCAAATAAATAATATACAGATATATATGCCTATACAATCATCATGCGAATTTAAGGCGACATGTGCCTTAGACAATTAGAGGTATCATCAAATTTCTATTAAGCAAACTTTATGTATTTCTGCAACTGATAACAATTAGAAATGTTGCTAATTCGGAACTTATTATTATCGAATAGTTATTGAGTGTATTAGAGGTGTGTACAATAACTACTCTCATTCTCATCACAAAGGTCAGTTAATAGAAAATAGGATCAAAAATGTCACAAATCAGCATGGACTTCAAGATTACACCCTCTTATTATCAAGGTTTGATTTCAACAGATAAATATAACGTAAAATCACCTGTATTGCCTCGATTCCATAACAGTGTGCTGAAAATAAAAAAATGTTACAAAACTTCAAGCCGGGTCTCTTCCAGTTTGCAACAGTTCCAAGGCATTTTTGAGATTAGTGATGGCCGTCTTCATGTCCTCGTAATTGAGAGCGCTGCTCGCCCATTTGCAGTATTTCTGGGCTTTAGCTATCTGGTCCGGCGTGAGTTGGGCGGCGGCGCTCGTGCTGTCTCCGTACAGGGAGGCGGGCGCGGGCTGCTGCGCGGGGTCGTAGGGCACGAAGCCGCCCGGGGCGGGGTCGGGCGTGTAGGGCACGTTGGGGAGCTGCGAGGCCGCGCGCATGGCGAGGTTGGGGTCGGGCAGCGAGCTGCCGAGGCTGCTGGGCGGCGTGGCCGGCGCGGGCGAGGCGCCGGGCACCTGCGGCAGGCCGGGCACCTGCGAGAAGCCGGGCACCTGCGGCAGGCCGGGCACCTGCGAGAAGCCGGGCACCTGCGGGAAGCCGGACGCTGCGGCGGGCGCCGGGTCTGAGGAGGGTGTGGGGTTTGTCGCTTCTGAATCTTCGTTTTGTTCTCCCTCTTGGATTGGACCTGTGATAGGTATTTAAATTAACACATCTTGTTTTATAACTTCACCGAAAGTGAACATATCATTTACTACAGCCACAAAGAAATGCTGTCAAGTAGTTAGGGTTCAAGTTATGGAGGGTAGAGGAAGTCAGGTGAATTTTTCGGCTTCTGCGTTAATACATAACAACACATAATGACATTGATTCATAATTCCATTGTAAGCTGTTATACGGAATAAAAGAAAACAAACCCTTAGGTAAAAAGCCTCAAAAAGTAACCTTAACATCTAACCTATATGTATGAGTCAAAATCAAAATATTTCAGAAAAAGACTTTTGTGTTGCATTGAATGTTAGTTCTCGGTCATGTAGTTTTCTTGCTTTTATATAAATTTTAGCCATATACATAAGGTAAAGCATTTTTTTTTTTCAAAAGACAAGATCTAAACTCGAAGTCTCCTTAGCACATCTGCATTTTACTGATAATGATATAGTAATTTGAGTGATTGTACTAAATAAATATATGTACATATATATTAACGAGTGTTGGAGGAGGCCTATGCTTATTAAAGACACACTGAACTGCGGGACATTCTCTAGTTTAATATATATATATATGTATATCTAATTAAACAACATTATACCCAAGGATGGGAAAGAAATGGCTATATAAATAAAAAGTACCTGGGCGACCGAGCTTTGCTCGGTTATAACTATTTATTGTTATATGGTGGTGTATATGTGATAATCTTAACTACATTTTTTACTAAATTAAACTTGTCTAAAACAATAAAAATTAAAAAATTATATATAAACTTGAACATATAAAAAAAAAGTTAGTGTCACAGGGCGAGAATCGAACCCGTAACACTCGTTTAGCAGTCCGCGTCTTAACCCGCTGGACGGGTTACTATCAAAACGACTGAATCTCAAAATGACCTGTTTAGCATGAGGTCCAGAACGCAAAACGACCTCAGTATTAAAAAGCATATATCTCATAATAGCATGGTAGCAAAACGACTAACGAGTAAAAGGCCTTCGTCTCAGAATAGCTTAGTATCAAAACGACTTGTTCGCAAAACGACCACTCCGTGGAACGTCTACATTTTTAAATGCCTTAATAGCAAAAGGACTAGATCGCAGAAGAAATTACACAGATCTCTATTCCATTCAACAAACCGCAAAAAAAGAGACATTATATTTGATCGAAAATATAAGATGGAGCTGGAATCGCTGAAGGATGGAGATATTAGCCCATTTGAGTTTCTCAAAAGCATATCGGAAAAAAAAACGCCAATTAAAAATGTGCCAATGATTTATTTTATTATTATGATATAAAAATCATTAGGGCTATTAGAGTTGGGAAACTCTGTTTAAAATGTCGTTATACTGTTAAAAATTTCATTGCGTTAAGTAAAAGCAATTTTTTGTTAGTAATGAGTAAGCATATTTATTACCACGACATAAAGCATAGTTCATATAGAATTGGTACGCACTAGAAGATTGTTATTTTTTTAAGTTAATAAAATAAGAAAGTTATGAATGGTGAATTTTAAATAGTAATGTATTTAGCTTTCAAATATGTATAAATTTAAAAAAAAATCTCTGTTATGTTAATAATTGCGAACTGTTTTCATAATGGACCCCCGTCATTTTCTGCACAACACTTTTGTCGACATTTTTGGCGTGTTGATTTCTTGTAGATCGCAATGAATTGATACCCTGGACAATTTGACTAGTCTTATTTAATTTTATTTCATGATTGCCCAATATTGATGATGAGTATTTGATAGATTGAAATTGGGGACGATTCGAAGGATTCATCTCGCGGGGTATGTATTTGGCCTGATTATTAGCATACCATGCCAAAACTTTTTTTGAGTAGTGGCAGCTGGCTAAATCTGGCCAACATTTCACAGGACCGTTATGGGATCTAATAAATGCCAATACTCATTTCTCTAAGCACTCTTTAATATAAAGGTCCGACTTCATTGTTGACTATGTTATAAAACTTTTCGTCTTACAGCCGCAATTATAAATTCCTTGCCATATCATATGTTTTTTTGCGAACTTGTCAAGTTTCACGAACTTATATTTTTCGGGTAAATGACCTCTATTATTGGCCATATAAAACTTCGAACCGAGTAGTTGATTAAAATCGAGTTTTACATACGTCTTGTCGTCCAACTACAAGCAACCTTCGAATTCTGTCGGATCTGTTTAACAGTTCGATTTGGCTGTTTTATTGCTCGATAGCTCTTATAGCCACCTCTGAGGTGAATCATCTTTATCTTTCTAGAAGTTTCTTTGATTTTTTGGGATAAATCGTAATTAGACCGTCCTGAATTTTGTTTGAGTGACCTTAGGTCTTTTTTCCCAAAATCTTGTTATTTGTACCAGACCTCCGATTAGTTTGTGTTTTCCTGTCAGCTGATAGAGTCTCCTTGTAACTTTTTATGACCCCACAAATACTAGCTTTTAACATCTTAAGCGACTTAGCTGTCTTTGTCCGGGATCGATAAGAATTTTCGAAGTATTTGTGCACAATCAATCTCCTGTTCTCAATTTTCATGGTCGAAAACTTTAAAATGCAAAAAGCTAGGAAAAAAATATTTTGACAATTAATACTTTGAAGGTTGGTGATTGAACTGTAATTGTCAATTTTTTTCCCGCCATGGAATTATTATTTTTTAAACATTGCTAATTATGTGCCAATTCTATATGAACTATGCTTTAGATTGATTTATCTTTATTTTCTTTTGTTTTATTCCTTGCGATTTGACTATTAAGTAATTCTTTAACATACTTCATCTTCATGCATAATGTTTACATAATGTTATACAATTAGGTATCCATAGATGCCCGAAGAGAAATAGTGTTTCATGCCCTTTCAACAAGAAGTCGTTTAGCTATTCAACCATTTTGAGATTTAGTTCTTCTGCGATCTAGTCCTTTTGCTATTAAGGCATTTAAAGATGTAAGTAGACGTTCCACGGAGTGGTCGTTTTGCGAACAAGTCGTTTTGATACTAAGCTATTCTGAGACGAAGGCCTTTTACTCGTTAGTCGTTTTGCTACCATGCTATTATGAGATATAGGCTTTTTGATACTGTGGTCGTTTTGCGTTCTAGACCTCATGCTAAACAGGTCATTTTGAGATTCAGTCGTTTTGATAGTAACCCCGCTGGACCAGACGGACAGTGGCCGGCAATACGAAATTAGCGACCATATTCTGCGTCGAAAGAAAAACGCATGAAAACTCGAAAACACGCGTTTTCCCAAACATAAGACTAATCTAGATCGATTGTATACCCCCAAAAACCCCCATATACCAAATTTCAGCGAAATCGTTAGAGCCATTTCGAGATCACAGAAATATATAATATATATATATATATATATTTATATACAAGAATTGCTCGTTTAAAGGTATAAGAAAGATATATTAACCTGGGACAGGTGTTTCTCCATTCTTCAAGCAGTTGTGGATGTAGGCTGCCTTCCATTTAGCATACTTCCTGTTCTGTGCTGCTTCATCAGTTAGATCTCCAAACGTCGTCAGCACATCATAAATCATGCCGGCTGTGTAAAATGCTTTCACCATGTTCCTGAAACAGCAAGTACAGTCACAATTGTGTTGTTATTTCCAGAATTGAAATACTGAGAGTTTTAGGTAAGGTCCGACCGAGAATGTCTTTTTTGTCTTGGCGGAGACCGAGATTCAATGGGATTCTCGGCCGAGACCGAGAATTTATAAAATAGAAAAAAAGACGAATTTTGCACTAAAAATGTTTTTATAATTGAAATTCGAGTTATCAGAAAAAAGTTATCATAATCAATTCGTAGCGCTATTAAATAGTATTTTTAGGGTTCCGTAGCCAAAATGGCAAAAATGAAACCTTTATAGTTTCGTCATGTCCTTATGTCTGTCGGTCTGTGCGTATGTCACAGCCATTTTACTCAAAAACTATACGAAATATTTTATAACCACATTTGGAACATAGGTGTACATGTATTGTGTAAATCGCTTCTTAGTATCGAAAAAAAATTCGTAAAATATATACTCCATATAAATGTAACTAAAAGTAAAAAAAAAAAATGTGGCTCATCATTAGATAGGTCTTCAAAAATACGTAAAGGTGGCTAAAAACGTTTTTTTTGATTAAGTATATACTTTTGGAAAAATTCGCCCCAAAAAATTAGCGTGATCCCCTGTAACTTTTGAACCGGGAGAGCAAAACCATTTAATTTTTTTTAAATAATGAAGCTTAATAAGCAAATTTTTCAGGAAAATTATTTGCTTATTTAATTATTTAATTTAGAATATGGCCGGTTAAGAGTTACAAAAAACTGATCTTCTTATTAAAACGACGAAAGTGCCACTGACATACACTCTTTTGCTTGTACGGCTTTTTAGGGTTCCGTAGCCAAATGGCAAAAACGGAACCCTTACAGATTCGTCATGTCCGTCAGTCTGTCCGATTATGTCACCGCAACTTTTTTCCGAAACTATACGAGCTATACTGTTCAAACTTGGTAAGTAGATGTATTCTATGAACCGCATTAGGATGTTTACACAAAAATAGAAGAAAAACAATAAATTTTGGGGGTTCCCCATACTTAGAACTGAAACTCAAAAAATCTATTTTCATCAAACCCATACTTGTGGGGTATCTATGGATAGGTCTTTAAAAATGATATTGAGGTTTCTAATATCATTTTTTTCTAAGCTGAATAGTTTGCGCGAGAGACACTTCCAAAGTGGTAAAACAAAAAAAAAAACCATTAACCCGCATGTCATATCAATGTGGTTCAGTGAAGGGGACGGACTGAAAATCAGCGCTGCGCAATCAATTTGTAATAAAATGGCTGACGCAGCGTACGCTGAGTCCGTTCCTTTTGCCGCGCATGCCTATTATTATTATTTTTAAGTGAAACATTGTATTTTGTGTGGCAATAAATGGTTTCTTATTCTTATAAAATGGGTGTCCCCCCCCCCCCCGTAACTTCTAAAATAACAGAATGAAAAATCTAAAAAAATATATGATATACATTACCATGCAAACTTTCACCGAAAATTGGTTTGAACGAGATCTAGTAAGTAGTTTTTTTAATACGTCATAAAATTAAAAAAAAAAATATTTTGTTTTTCATCAAACCCATACGTGTGGGGTATCTATGGATAGGTCTTCAAAAATGATATTTAGGTTCTTAATATCATTTTTTTCTAAACTGAACAGTTTGTGCGAGAGACACATCCAAAGTGAAAAAATGTGTCCCCCCCCTCCTACTGTAACTTCTAAAATAACAGAATGAAAAATCTAAAAAAAATATATGATATACATTACCATGCAAACTTCCACCGAAAATTGGTTTGAACGAGATCTAGTAAGTAGTTTTTTTTAATACGTCATAAATGGTACGGAACCCTTCATGGGCGAGTCCGACTCGCACTTGGCCGCTTTTTTGTATTGTATGTGGGTACGGAACTTTCCATTATGCGTGGTCCGACACGTACTTGGCCGGTTTTTTTCAGTACGGATGTGCACAAAAAGAGGTACAATAATATTAATCAAAATAAAGAGTTCTATATTGTAAGCCAAAATATCCGCCACAGGTGTCGTTTTGTACTCACCTACTGCTTTGCTTTTTCCGGTGCAAATATATTTAGTATCAAAATATCCAGTCATCTTCCCCTCACAATTTAATCTAAGTTACATCCCGATAACAATATACACTCATTTATTCATCAATGACAACAATCATAAAACGAAAAGACACAAATGAACAAGTCATTACTTGCAATCGCGCCTATCCGATCCCAACACTAAGTATTTGATAAGTAATTAGCTTAAAATGTGGGTACGAAACCAATCAAAATCGTAAATAAACGTCATACCAACGGGCGATGCAACCAAAATTAAAATTCACCATTGATAACTAATTGCCTTGGTCAAAATGGGCCGAGATTCTTGCCGAGACCGAGATCTAGGCTCGATTTTTGGCCGAGAATGTCGAGACCGAGATCTCGGTCGGACCTTAGTTTTAGATATTCATTAAATTTATTTTTTATATTATATTATAGGGATATTCTTACATATACATAATTATAATATACAAATACTTAATACGTAGAAACCATCCATGACTCAGGAACAAGTATCTGTTCTCATCACACTAATACATGCCCTTACTGGGATTCAAACCCAGGACCAATGGCTAGCAACCCACTAGGCCAGGCCGGTCATCAAAATGTATATAAAATAATAAATGTTGTTAGAACTCATATTTCATATTTTAACATTATACATATATTAAAATATTTCAGTTTCAAATATTTGACCACAGTGTCATCAAGCTCACCATACTTATTAACCTATCGAATGAGCTAATGCTTTTACGTTAGTGAGATGACGATATGAGTTGTGCTGGTGTCCGACTTTATTACCTACATATAACATGAGTATCACATGATTATCCACCTGGTTTCTTGAGCTTAATAGTCGCCTCCAAACCTCCCCTTATAGCGACCCCATTCCTCACACAAAGTTTACCTTAAGTTCATATTAGCCTCACTGGATCACTGTTCACTCTGAGTACTGATAACGTTGGTCACAATATACCAGAGACTCATCATTATTCTAATAACACCATAAGAACGTTCTTGACTTGATCTAAAAGCAAATATCACTGCCGCGTAGATTTGTTCGCACACAACCTCCTTTTTCCTACTGTCGTTCTCATCTACCCTCTCAACTTCCGTCAAAAAATCCCAATAACCTAGAAGAGGTTACTTAACTTAAACGTGACTACTAGCGCCATCTACTCCATGACGTTGGCAAATATTAGCTGGTTCGCAATACGTTCGCGACACACAGCATCAATGATTGAATAACAATAAACATGATATGACTAGCCTTGTCTTTAGGCTGATATATTCAGAACTAGCTGCTTTGTGAGAAAATTGCTGTGAGAGGCAGCTTGGTTTTTGTAATCATGCCTCGCTAGAGGCAAACATGGCATACCTTTTTAACAAGAAAATATCACTACAGTTATTTTAGTGTAATAGGCTCACATTTGTTATGTCCAAAGTACACTTAGGATCACTTATGAAATAAAAGTACATGAAAACCCTGAAAATCATATTATTAATAAAGATAGAACTGCATTCTTACTTTCCATAATTCTGTTCTCTGTCTGCCTTGTCAGCAAATAGAAACAGTCTTAAAGCATAATTCTCCAGATGCGCCTGACCTGCCACCTCATTGCTGATGGCTTCATTGTCTTTCATGCTCTTCTTGGCTTCTTCTAACCAGTCCATTAGTGCTAAAAATATGCGGACATATTTCATACATTCAGTGAGTTACAACACACCATATATGTAAACAGTACAATATAATGTCTAGAGATATGATACAAATTTTACAATTATGCTTCAAAAATTTCGACAACAAATAAAAGCATCACCCACCCTAATACTTTTACAAATAGATATGTGCTTCAACAGTATGCATTCAAAAGTGTCTGCTACATCGTATTTGAGTTACATATAGACACAAGTATTTCTGTGACCTGTGTTTACCTGATTACTATTAATGCTGATTGTATGACCCATTTCTGTATTTGAATATGAAATATATAATCTACTCATTGAACAATGCGATAAATAAAGAGCAAATGATTAAGAAACTGTACTTCTGGTTAATTTTAAAATAAAGGAATCTTTACCCATTAAAACTTTAGTCTCTTCTGGTGTTTTCTTTGTTGTTGCCTTAAGGCCAACTTGTAAGGCATGTAGCCTGCACCAATAGGCAATCACTGGATCCCTTGATTCATGTTCTGTCGCTACCTTCAAATAGTGCTGGATGGATTTCAGACTGGGCGGACATTCCGGAATATTTGCCATCGCGACACTTACAGTGCCTAAATGTAGAGATTAGTTAATTAGAGATATTTACACTCTATAAAAGAGAATCTGTAATACTTACGATAATGAACAAGACAAAAAATATCAACAAAGTTAAACAGCTTAAGGAATATTAGGTTGGTATTCTTACCCTTTTTCAAAGCACTGTTCAAATTTGTCGTAGAATATGATGTATACAAACAACTCTTAATTTACGTGTTAAACATGAACGTAATAATTATTGAAACATGAAAAGAAAGATAAGAATATTGATAGTACTATGAATAATATGAATGACGTCATGTATAAAATGACATTCAAGCTGTCACTGTCAAGGGTTTACCACAGACGAAGAATTTAAAAAGTGCTGACAATAAAATTTTATAATCTTAAGTGGTTTCGCACTATGCTACAAATTAGTTCAAAATAAATCAAAATACTTTCTCACGGTACATGTGGGGTAAGTAAGGTACGAACTACATATGCAAGCAGAAAGCTAAAGTAACACGAGAGGGCGCGCGTTTCCTCGCTCTAGTTGCGAGTAGTCGTGAGTCGCTGTTCGCGCGGGTTGCTTTGCCGCTAGACTGAGGGACTATCGTGGAGATTGAAAATCGAAATTTGTTCTCATCTCTATCACTCGAATTGGTGAAATGTGATAAAAAGGGAGCTAACAATCGAACTTCGATGTTCGTGGTATAGGAGGTAGGCAGGTAGGTAGGTAATAAGCATTATTGATACCGTTACCGTTGTTACTTTACCTATAGGAAAGTATATACTGCGTAAGTATATTTCACTATTAATGTTCTACATAAATAATTAAAAATATACATTCACATCAATGAAGACCTAACAACATTTACCAGTTTACTACTACCAGCAAAGTAGGTTGTGTAGGGAAATACCCGAAAGCACGCATTGGGGCGTTAATGTTGACGGAAATAGTCCCCTTTACAAACGTCAACGTCAAGCAAGTTCAAACTTCAAAGGCAAGTCGCAAACGCAAATGCGTGATTTGTTTTAGTGCATTAAAGCATTTTTGTGAAAAAGTAATCCGCTGCTTATTACTAGTAACCATCCAGTCTTAAAAATGCCGTCAAAGCAGAGAAAAATCGCAATGATGGGTTACAGATCAGTCGGTAATGTGAAGGTCCTAAGAAATTTGCGTCTTATTTCGTTTTGACGTTTAATTAATTTAACAAAAAATGTTGCAGGTAAATCATCTCTAATTATTCAGTTCGTAGAAGGACAGTTCGTGGATTCATATGACCCCACAATTGAAAATAGTAAGTAACATTTTGATTACTCATCTTACAACGCGTGTTTCCCGAACAAAGATTTGCGATGTTTACATTTCTTGGGTAAAAACAGTAATGCGTAAGTATTTCTATTGTAAACATTAGTAAATAAAAACAAATTCAAATTAATAATTGTAATTAATGTATCATATACAAATTGTATAATGCATACTAATAATTATAATTCCTTATATGTGTTGTTTTTTTGTTTAAAGCATTTACAAAGTTCATACGCCTGAACTCTACTGAGTACGAGGTGAAGCTTGTGGACACGGCGGGGCAGGATGAGTTCAGCATATTCCCTCTTCAGTACAGCATGGATTTCCACGGCTATGTTCTGGTGTACTCCATCACCTCCAGTAAAAGCTTTCAGATTGTACAAATCATTTACGACAAACTGCTTGACATGGTTGGAAAGATACAGTATGTATACATTTTTCTTTATCTTCTATTTTCCTTTATTTGTATGCTCAGTGGAATTTGTACAGTCAGATAAGAGGCCAATTAGTTTTCTAACCTTAAATATGTAGTAAGGATATTAAACATGCCTAATGTGATCTTGTTTAACATAACATGACTTGTTGTGCCCCTTGAAGCAGATCAGCTTTGCAATGGGAGTCCTAAACAATTTGATGTGTCACTTGATCCATACTATAAGCTAAAAATAAGTAAGCAAGTAAATATTCTTTATTGCACCACAAAGAAAACAGATTTACAATGTAAAGAAAGGTAGCATCGGGCAGTCTTTCACTGTAAAATATCTAATTTTTTATAAGGGACTTCAAGTACATAATTTGGAATTTCCAGTATTGATCAAATCTTAGAGTAATTTGTTTTTTCCTGGATGGATAAAACAAGACTATTTCATTGTGGTAAAACCCAGGAGTAAATATATTAGTAATTCCCAATTCTGAATTGATATTGACATAGGCTCATCAGTTAAATAGCTGCTTGCCTATAATTACATAATAATAATATTTCCAAGCTACTTCTACCATATTGGTAGGATTCAATAAATAGCCTGACTACATATTGTCACCCTAGTTCCAATCGTACTAATTACATGGAAAATTTGGTCATAATATAGACATTGTTTTTGCACACTGTTTTTTTTGTAATACTATGTTTGTGACAACCATACAGCCCGTCTGATGGTAAGCAGTCTCTGTAGCCTATGTACGCCTGCAACTCAAGAGGAGTTACATGCGCGTTGCTGACCCTAACACTCCGCACCGTTATTGAGCTCTGGCAACCTTACTCACCGGCAGGAACACATCACTATGAGTAGGGTCTAGTCACTGATTGCAACAAATTTTTTGGCGTCATTAGTATGATTGTGAACTAGGGTAACAATATGGACTTTAATGTCTAAAAAAAAACAATAACAAATTACAACTTTATCGGCTTACTAATATTGACTTTTATAAGATTACAATTGAAAATGAAAAATGAAAAATTATAATTTGTGCTAACAAAAGTACACGGATTTTACAAGCATAATAAAGACAGTAACAATTTATAATTAGTTGAGAAAAAAAAGGCTCTTTTGTTCTATTACATTGAGAAGCTTATTAACTTCAAAAAATACTTATAATTTGTGATTAGGCGGATCCACACAGAGCGAGCATACGCGCGAGGCAATTTCCTCACGCATAAACCGGCCAGTGTAGACGTGCCTCGGCCTAGGTGAGGAAAACGCGCGAGCCGCCTCGTCTACACTGGCCGGTTTGTGCGTGAGGAAATTGCCTCGCGCGTATGCTCGCTCTGTGTGGATCTGCCTATTACAATAGTACACAGATTATACAGGCATATAAAAACGGTAACAATTTACAATAATTTGAGAAAAAAAGGCTCTGTTCTAAATGTTACTTCATCAATTTTAGTGTACCCATAGTATTAGTCGGCAACAAAACAGATCTGCATCTTGAAAGGAAGATCAGCACAGAGGAGGGCAAACGGTTGGCGGAAAAGTGGAAAGCTGCCTTTGTTGAGACCAGTGCTAAACGGAACGAGGTAATTACTCTTTGTTATTATAATACTCTCCAGTTTATATTATACAGATTATACATGTGAGTGGGACATTGCCATAGCTGTACTTTATTTATTTGTCCCTATACTTTTCGATACAGTCTTTATTTTATTAATTTTCGCATATGTAATCCTCTAGTAAAATGCTAACTTATAAAATACCAATTTCAGTCAGTGACGGACTTGTTCCACGCAATCCTGCTAGAGATAGAGCGCTCGGATGGACACATAAAGGAGAACGGCAACGGCTGCGTGTTGTGCTAGTTGAACAAACAACTGTGCTTTTTACTTAAGCTGAAGTGAACTAGATCTAATTTTAGATTATGCCTAGCTCATATGGGTTAACACTGTTACTCCTTCCTAATTCTCGGATCTCATTAGGCTGCCTAATTTTGAAAGTGTAACTGCATTTAGCATCTTAATTTAAAATGCTAAATGTGGTTACACTTCCTAAATAGGTGAAGAAATCATTTGGGATGCAGAATTTAGGAAGGTGTTATTCAGTATTTAGTATCAAGTGGGTATTCTATATATTTCTATTCGAAACAGAACTGTTATAGGCGGAAACTTGTAATAATTGGAACTACTAGGGGAGACCGAGCAAAATTTCGTCAACAACGTCAATTTCGCGGTGTCTATAATCGTCTTCACTGAAAAAAATGGATAGCCGAACTGGTTTTGTAACTTTACTAAATAACTAAACTACGGTTATAAGAAAATAAACTTTGCATAAATTTACAAACTTATTTTGTAGTGTATACCCAGTACCTGAACACTGAGAGCCAAACACGGTTTTGTAACATATAACACATAGTTCGCAAGTCCCAATTTTTGTGTAAACAGTAACCAAAATTTTGTTACAGTTATGCAAACCATTTCTTTCAGTGTTGAAGCAAGAGACGCATATTGAGGGACCCGTGGACTGTGGAGCGCGGCTAAACATATATATGTCTTAATATTTACGTTGTTTCAACTCACCTCGGTCTCCCCTACTATAATTGGAACACTGATTAAGTTAGTTGCCCTACGCACTTGATACTATCCCCGTATACAATAGCAATGGTTGAAGCATTATTTGGAAGCATAAATGTGTGAGCATAAGCCTGTACATTTTGTTTATAATTTATGCTTTATATGCTCTTACCTCATAGTTTGGTTGACCAGTGATTATTATAGTTAAATAGTCAGTAAATTGCAGAGTGTCATGGGACCTTGTTCCTACCTAAACTCTGTACCTCAGCATACGATGTTTGGAGATGTTTTCATAACACGACAGTGGCAAACAAGCTTGCGGCCAGTGGTAAGCAAACCCATTGGTCCTTCCAAAGGTATCACATGCAACTTGCCCATCCATGCGAGGCTTTGCTTTGGAGACAGCTTAAGGTATGCATCATGACCATCCGCGGGATCTATCGTATTTTTACCATCACCCATCAGGAACACAAACTAACAGTAATCTTAACTGAACATTGCTGGACTTTGTTAAAAAATATTAGTATATGCCTTTGGAGTAAATTGTGTGATTGTGGTCTTCTGTGATGACATTTAACATCTCCAACCAATATGTGTTGAAGTATAGAAACTTGAAATTGAATATAAATCTGTACATATTGCAATAAATGGAATATTTTATTACTTACATACATAGTTGTAGCATTTTGTTTTTGAAAGGTTGCATTTAATTTGGAATTTATATAAAAGTTATTGTAAGTGCTTACTAAATTTGAAGAATCATCTTAATAGTTATTGTTGTTCAACATAGTCTCAAATATTTGAAACATAAAACACTAAACTTTTAGCAGATAGAAATTGTTGATTGGTTCCTCTTTGTGTATTTTAACTGGTCATTTGCAGATAACTCTTAGATAAAGTATTGACCTTCTCTGAGTCTAGCAACATACGAAAGGAACATTTGTTTATAAACATAGATTACACGCCCACTAGATCGAATAAGATGACTTGCGTCCACGACGCCGTATGCGTTATATGCGTACTCGTATGTTTATTTATAATCATCAGTCTATCGCAGCTGGAATCCTTTAATGCTGGTTGTATGTTACTGTATGAGCCACAGAAAGTAACCTGCTTTGCGAAGTACGTTACAATTTACGATTCTAAAGTTTCTAAACCAACAGTATTGATGAATATTTGTTAGGTACTTTAAACTTGTAAAATTGTAGCCTGTGGCTTCGTGAAACGAGCTACTGTTTGTTGTTTTGACTGTGGAATAGCGAGATTGAGTTTATCAAACATAAGAATTCTCAGGTCATTTTATGTCAAGGCGTTTTCGATTTTTGGGGTTGCCTACCTCAAGGACAAACCTTATCGTCTGGTAATTATATTTATTTTTTTGGTAGGTTATTTTTTTAATGTTAATTTGAAAAACCTTAAGATAAATTTATTTATGTTTTTGTAACTTGGTTCAAATGTTGGGCTATTGTTATGAGTATGACCGATGTTGGAAATTAATGAATTATCTTTCATGTAAGTGAGAGTAGAGGATGACTCGCGCTAGACCGGGCTGGAGCTTCCGGCGCTTCGTTTTTCATGGAAAGCACCACATGATCGCCGATCAGCCGTCATAGAAAATGACGTGTCGGACGCCCCGGCCCGGCCTAGCGAGACTCATCATTAGTGCAGCATGAAAGGTCTAAATCATACAAAGTTGGATAAAATAATCCTTGTAATGGAAATTTTACTGATTGGACCTTTCGCACAGCTACATCCAAGTGTAGATTTAGTTCCTACTTTTAATTTGAAAAATATGTTAAATTATTTATAAGGCCATTGGTGGTCTATAAAAATGGGTTTAAATATTCTGATGATGAACAATGAGAGTGTTTCTACGATTCACTCTCCTTTTTAATCGTATCTCAGCCGTGTGTGGCTATGTAAACAATATACGTTTGATTTGATTGTAAAATTACGTATATAAGGTCTGCCTGGTCGCAGACTTGTCCTTTCATAATTGTAATTAGGTGCCTCCTATACCTATAATTATGATGTTATACTAAGTTTGTTAAATAATTTATAGCGGCAATTCATCTCAGACAGCGACGTTGAACTTTCTTTAGCATGTAAGCTCTTTCAATTCATTTTAGAGGGACAGTCAGCAACTGAAGCAGCTCTTATTCTCTTAGCAATAAAGCTGTGATGGTAATTTTAAATTCCTCCCTGGCTTGCTCACTGAACAATAAGTTCATAACATTTTTTTAAATTACTAAATTATGTTCGTACTTACCCTTAAAATTTTACAAGTCTCAATTTTCTTACAAATAAATAAGTCAAAATGACAGATTAAGACACACGGTTAATAGCTAATAGTGGCTTGTAGCGCGTTTATGAATAACGCTATTATTGCTTTCTATTGACGGCGCAAGGAAGTGGTCATAATAAAAACCACTGCACATTATGTCTCTGTTCATGTCTATGTTCGCATAATGGTCTTCAGTTGTGTAAAGCAAACTTTCACGGTGATTATAAGATACAAAATTACTAATATTTCTTCCTCGACTTATCGCAATCGTTATCCATTGACGGTTTTTCGGCGCAAGTTGTATTTTCTTATATCATTTAACAACATCACTGCATGAGATGAAATTGTTGACATTATATTTAATTTTCTGCTAGCATATATAGTTTCTAATGTATGTGTAAATATCTGGAATGGGCATGGGCAAAAGTATAGACAATTGTAAACGTAAGTATAGTGCGCACAGCAGTCCAAAAAGAGTACAGTAGGATAAGGTGTGATGTTTGTATGGCTCGAAAATTTAACAGTAAGTACATTGTTAAAGTGGTTTTATTTGACGAGGGTCCTATTTTACAAAACTAGGTTTATGCTGGTAGCTTTATAAGATAGGGCCTTGCCTTTATAAGTTGCTGACTTGCACTTGAATTGAAAGTAACATAAGTCTACTGAAATCATTTGTGTGAAAATCATACAAGAGTTCATAGTGTCAACATATTTACCGTTTTCAATAGATGGCGCTGTTTGTAGTCGGTAATTTGATTCTGGGGATACTATTTTGATGCCACGAACTCTTAAAAGCAGTGTCAGCAAGCCAGGCTTAAAGTCAAATAAGTAGCGAATTGGAAATTGTATTCGATGTTGGATTGAATTGGAGTAGATTTATTGGAAATTCTGAGATCCAGTCCCAGTTTACAAAAAAATACCAGCTACAAAAGCTGAAACTTACGAAAATTGTCATTTGACAGTAGAGTCGAGTTTAATTAGATTTTTTTTTTAATGCAGTTACCCCACATAATTTTCACAAACGACAGCAATATGTTTAAAATCCACGACAAAGCTATGTTTACATTTTTCGCCTTATTACAAAGGATCAAGGTGTAAACATATATTTGACGTTGACTGTACAACACCAGGAGCGTTGCCACAAATTTGATCTGTATCTTTTGACACACTTTACAACAAATGTTCTACTGCGATGATACTTGCTCTGTACTTCCAGTTAATCTATTCGTATGTGTGTATAATGTGAATCGAATTTATCAAGGCGTGTGCTGTGCATAGGATTTGTCTTGGATTAATATATGGATAAGTGTTTGGACGGTCTTTACTCGTGAGGTTGACCTAAAGTTGCTGGCGACTATAGACATCATCAGTGCTGGTTTACTATAGGTACATTGTGCACGTATCCGTAGGATCTTTGTTCCTTTTCACTGACGTTACGAAAAGTTGTCGCGCCTCAGTGGAAATAATGCTACGCACATCGAAGCACACGAGCGTTATGAAAGATTTTTCGTAGCGTTTTACGTGAAATTACGGATGTGTAAACAGCGTGTAACCCGGATAGGCTTTGAAAGAATAGCATGATATCACTTATTGCTATTGGTCTGTTACTATCTTCTCTAAAGAGCTACCGCGAACGTCTCAATTAAAAAATGGTCTATCTCAGGGGTTTCCAAACTTCGGTCTGCAGAACGGAAGCGAAAGCAGTCATAATAAGGTTTGACTGGCCCGAATTATACCCAAGGCGCAGTTTGGCTCTCGCTGTCTATCTACATCTCTATAAATACACAGGCCATAGCGATAGGTATAGAGCTTCAGATACATAATTTCATCTTTCGATGTTCGTGGTAGCCTTTCTTCAAGAGGGAAGATACGTCAATGATACTTAAATGGTATCATGTTGGTCTAAACTAGTGTTGGTGGGTAAATTTGCACATAACTGCTATTTAGATTTTAAAAATTGACCACTGCCAAGTATTTATAACTTTGTTCATAAATATTCGGGAACACAAAATCTGCTTGTTTGAACATAATGTGGCTTAGTAATCAAAGAATGGGGAACATTGTTATGAAGGTAATATTTTACCCATGTGGCGGCTTAATTTGCACAATAGATTTAGAGATCATGTTAATAAGTTAATTATTTTTGTCCAACTTAAAACTTGTTCAGTGGTTTTGTATTTAGCTCTACAGTGCACTATCATTATTTAGCTACCTTGATAACTGCCTGCAACTGTAAATGTAATATAAGTTATACCAATTACTTAATTGATTGTGTGTAATTATATATATGTTATTTATAGTTCTTTATTTGTATATAGTTAATTATACGTTACATTAAACAATTGCGAATACATTTGCTTTTTTACTTCTAGATTCTTCGGAGACATTCAAGTATTTATTTATTTATTATATTTTAGAAACATACAGTCGTTTACAAACAGTACTTATACAATATTGCTTAAGTTTAGACCTAGAGTTTCATTTGTTACATAAAATCACAGCCTGTTTTTTTCTTTAAGATTACTATTTTAAATGTTACCCAAAACTAAACATTTGAGAGCGTAAAGAAAAGAAAACATGCATTATTACCTAAAGAAAAGCACGTTTTAAAGTATTAATGGAACAAGTAAATTTATCTATGTTAGAGAGCGTGAGAGTCAGAATGGCGGGTGTACCTAAATAAAATTAAATGAAAACCATACCATATTTTTGTACCTAATTTGTACTATTTAGTACCTCCTTTAAAAAAAATTGTACCTCACGGTACTTAAAGTTATCACCAAAAAACAGGTCACCCGCCATCCTGACAGTCAGAATGGCGGGTGTACTTTATTACGCTATGTTCCCGTGGTTATTGATAAATTCTATAAAAGCCAAATTTTTGTACCTTCATATTCAATTATAATACGAGTCATTTTATTTTTGGTTTCCAAGTTTTACTCATTTTATATTTTGCTTGCTATTACAATTTTGCAGGCGTTATAATTTTTCAAATTATCGATTTCATTTTTAAGAAAAAACGCTAAGGTACAATTATTTTTAATACGCCAGGATTTAGTACCTTTAATGTTTAATCTGTTAAGTTCAAATAACTCAGTAAATCATGTCTTAAATAAAACCGGCCAAGAGCATGTCGGGCCACGCTCAGTGTAGGGTTCCGTAGTTACTCTTCCGTCACAATAAGCTAAACTGGAGCTTAAAGTATAGTAAATTGTTAACCAAGGGATGACACGGTACCTTTCACCCGAGTTAAACAAATAGGCAAATTTGCATAATCAGTACCTAATTAAAGTAAGTCTTTTTACTATGAAGGGAAAACTTTTTGCGATAACTCAAAAACAGCTAAACTGATCATGTCCGCTATAGTTTTCATTTAATGTCTTTCTTAAGCTCTACTTCCACGATTTTTTTCATATTTTTTGGACCTATGGTTCAAAAGTTAGCGGGGGGGGGGGGGACACTTTTTTTTTTCTTTCGGAGCGATTATCTCCGAATATATTCACTTTATCAAAAAATGTTTCTTGAAAACCCCTATTAGTTTTGAAAGACCTTTCCAACGAAACCCCACACTCTAGGGTAGAAGCGAAAAAAAAATATTCACCCCCACTTTACGTGTAGGGGAGGTACCCTAAAAAAAATTAAATTTTTAGATTTTATTGTACGACTTTGTCGGCTTTATTGATTTATATATCCATGCCAAATTTCAGCTTTCTAGCACTAACGACCACGGAGCAAAGCCTCGGACAGACAGACAGACAGACAGACAGACAGACGGACATGGCGAAACTATAAGGGTTCCGTTTTATGCCTAAATAGTACAAATTAGGTACAAAAATATGGTATGCTTTTCATTTGATTTTATTTAGGTACACCCGCCATTCTGACTCTCACTAGAGAGCTTGTCATTTCCGTTAAATAGTTTGCAGGCACGTCTTATGAATATATTTTGTGCATAACACGTTCTACTGGGAATCGAGAATAACCTTCTGACAGTGGCGCTGACGTCTACGAGGAACTCTGAGCTGTATTTGGTGTAGTAGCGAGGGGACATCTAATATATTACGCATAATTTTACAGAGTAAGACGGAATCTGCGATATCTCGACGGTTACCAAGTGTTTGAAGTTTATGGTGGATCAGTGATTCACTATAGCTAACATGTGTGTGACCAGTTCTAAAATCGAGAGTTTTAAGGAACTTTCTTTATATCCGTTCCACCCGTTCAATATGGATATTATGATAAGGTTTCCAAGTATTACAAGTTTGGGGGCTTTGCTTTGCTTGTTGATGGCAGTGAGGGTAAGGGTGAGGGTGGGGGTGGGGGGTTGTCTACATGGTGATTACGTCAGCAATATAACGCTTGCTTGCTTAGAATGGAGTGAAAAAACTGAGTAGGTTCCTGTATTCAAAACATATACCTTACTTACAGATTGTAGAACTTGTAGAAGTCGTGTAGTACCATTGGGAGGTAAGAGCTTTGCTGAAAAGGGGGACAGGGGTTGATAATTGCAAAAAATCTGCTTATATAATACTTAAACCCCTCTACTAGGTTCTCATCCAAGCTTTTCCTCCAGTCCAGGAAAAGCTTGGATGAGTGTTGCAAGAAATAGACCAGAATGGAAGACTTTGGAAGAGGCCTTCGTCAAGGGACGAGTTGCCGATGGAAATGATAAATAAATATACTTACAAATGTAAAAACTTCAATAATAAAGGCTATTTTTATTTATTTATACTAGGTTCTAGAAATTTGGTGTTTCTAATATGAATTAATTCGAATAGTATACATTTAACACATAAGCTTAATATTCTACCGCTAAACGATGAGATCTTTAATAGGCTCGGATCCAGAATTTGGTTTTGGCCTAGGAGGGATAATACTAGAGTACTGTTTTAGTAGGATCATGGAGATATAAAATAATCTTTCAAGTCCGTGAGTAGGATTAATACTTATAAAAAAAATGTTCGGTCGATATCATATCATGTTGACCGTGTTGATCTCGGTAGGTGTGTGACAAAGAAATTGTATTGTGCTTTTGGCTTTTACAAATTAAAACTTAAATGAGCAGTCAAGTAATTAAATGAATGAAGGTAATAATTAATTAGTTAATTTTATTAATTTCTGAGTATATAATAATACGCGTCTATTTTATAACCCTGTAGTACAAATTGGACAACTATACTCGCTTGCGCGTAATGTCACTTTGACATGCCCTCTGTTTGTCAAATTGTCAACAAGTTTATTGTGAAAATGGCGACTACTGGAGTTGGTTTCCGATGGTTAGATATATTAGAAAAGGAATTTGATAAAGCATGTGTGGAATTAGATACTTCTATAGGTAAGCGTTAAGTTATTACACGTTATTTAGAAACCTAGAAGTACATCAATGTCGTGGTGTTAGATATCTCATCTAACTTCGTTTCCATGTCGCACTGTCGAGTTTATGCAACATTTAAACTGAAATTTATTCCATTATTTCTTACATTGGTTATCCCTTCTTCTAAGAATATACTGCTTGTGTTTTGTTTTTGCTTAGAATCTTACTATTTCGAGGGTAATTACCTGCACAACCAATTTGTATCGTACTAACGACATCTCTTCCCCTTGTCCAATATTTGAATTCCCATGGTGCAAAACAGGTTCAAATTAATAGGTAACTATTTTTTTTGATACTAGTACCAAGCTATAGTAGGCGACACACTCACTACAAACCTCCCTGGCACACGTGTGCTGGCAGCCTGGCCACCGCTGCGAGCGAGCTTCTTTTGTTTACTAAAAGTAAAAAAAAAAGATCACTCAGCCTCTCAATTCTGTTTGCGTTGAATACTTTTTCCCAGACTTTTTTAAACCGACTTCAATTTCATAGAAGGAGGAGGTTCTGTATTCGGTTTTGGCTATTTTTTTGTTATTGTAAACTGTTTGTGCTTTTCCATGTTTTGAATGTGTACTGATATTGAACAAACTGTGAATCAAGTTTAAGTGTATATTTTCATTTTCAGTAGCCCAAACTTTCTAATATTCTGACTGTGATTTATTTTTTATTATTTAATATGTTTTGCTTTTTCTTCCTACTTTTTACAATAAGTTTTCTGTAATACAATTGTGATTTATTAACTGATGGTTATCTAATATAATAAGAGCTAGGAGTTTTTATAATCTAATGATAGGGTATTAATTAAAACTAAATATTTATTTCAGTGGACTTGGATTCAGAGGAATCAGAGTCAGTGTTTGCGGCGCGTCAGAAGATTGCCACGCTCAGCTCGTGTTTTGCACAACTTACGCACAAGGCCCTTACAATATTTCAGAACAGTGCAAAACTTGAGGTATGTCCCTAGTGGTAGAATTTTCAGCTTATGCGGTTATCACACTAATGCAATGTCGCTCCAGTGTATGAGTGTGACAGCCCTATGCACTTATATAGAGATGTCCCGCTTGCACACTAGAGTGAAGACCGCCTTAGATTCACTTTCTTATACTATGATGGTGTTCAACAAGTGTATGGGCCTGTAATTATTAGCTGCAACCATTTGGAATCGGATGAATCAACTGTTCGTTTCATTTCAGTACTTGCTAACATTAACATAGCATACCTCTGCTCCCATGTTCTATTAAGTATTTATGAAGGAAGTAAAACATCTGAGAAAGATACAATAAAAATACTACTTCTTATTTATATTATATGAGTGAGAGTGTTGTAGACTGCACAATAATTTTATTAAATCTTTTTGTAGCACTGCTCTAGTTTTTTAAGCAGAACCGGCTATTTCAACCCAGGATGTAGTTTCTCAGCTTTGATAATGGTTAGAAGGCTGCCCCAGAGTATAAACTAGACCAGAGCTTTTGATTGTGCAACTTAGTAACTGGAGAGTGGGGGCCGATTTTTTAAATTTCGACCACTCGATTACCTGTATTTTGTTCAATAATATCTCCACTACTAGGCATTTAAATTCTCGTAATGAAATTGAAAGCAAGTGGTCAATACCACCCGATTCCCAATTTCTATCGCTCGTATTTAAAAAATAGCATTTCGCTGTTTTCTAAATATTTTCGAGTGACGAAAACGAGCGCTCAAAATTCAAAAATCGGTGCCCTGGTAGTAAATAAAACATTAATACATTAAGGTTATAATTTTTTATATAAAATGATCATAAATCGTTACACAGGAGGCTTCCTCCAGCTAGGGCCCCGGTCGTAAGGATGTTTGTGCAGATGTCTCCGGTGTGGAGCCCTTGTCGAGGGTGTTTCCAAATCATGGTGATCTGGCTTTGGGGTTATGTTCAGGATGTCATCATTCTTGTTGGTGTCATCTTCACCCCTATAATCAAAGAAATCATTGTCCTCGACACTTCCCCAGTATTCTTCTTCTGACTCCTGTTCACTTCTGTAATTTTAATATACATAATTTAAATAAAACAGATAATACACAGTTGTACCCATTGTACCCCTAGCTAGGACTCTAGACGGTTGTTAGAAGATAGGGAAATTCTCTTCCTTTGCTGGGGTATAATAAATTTGTATGGATGCCTAGTGTATATTATTTTGTAAATCTTAATTTTTACTAGATTCAGTACATATACGCTTGTGCCGCAGAGTGCCGCACACTGGTGGAATGCCACCTTTACACGAACATTTGTGTGCACAAGTGGCTAAGTAAGTATCAATAGCACACACCTCCAACAATTGAAAATATAATGGCTAGAATTTATGCACTACAATCATGATTTGTCATGTATAGGTATCATATAAGGTAATAAGTTCTGGATCAAACCTCGATGGTTTTTATTTGCACAGTAACATTGAGTAAGTATGTCGTGTAGATGTGTTTATTATAAGTTGCTGGAGCCTTTTTTATCAAAAGAGCGTACTCCCATCTTAAAGGCCGGCAATGCACTTACAACCCCTCTGGTGTTGCAGGTGTCCATGGGCGGCGGTAATCGCTTACCATCAGGTGAACCGTCTGCTCGTTTGCCTCCTATATCATAAAAAATATATATATATATAGCTCAGGCGAGGCATGTCTACACAGGCTGAGCTGCTTCGCACAGCAATTGTCATGTGAGGCGGCTCGCTATGTGTCGACCCGCCTATCCTTTCCCTGTCATACAGGAAGTGGGGCTTGAAGCTTCAAAGAGGTGTTACTCCCCTTTAGTGTGCCTTTAAACTTACTTAATTCCTTTAAGTTTCTGCAACAACCGATCCGCTTCCGAGGTGACATCATCATCAGACGGTTGAGCCGGCGCGTCGGCGTCGTCACCAAGCCGCGCCTCGAGACGCTGCAGCGTCGCGTCAGCGCGTTCCGTCAGCGCGATAAACTTCTCGGTTAGCTGCTGCAGCTCTGTTTCTTTAAAGGTCGCGTGAGACGCATTGCGGAATACAGTCTCTAAACGTCGACAGGTAGTGTCGCTCTGGAAATTTACAACATACACACTTAAAAAACTTGCGTTTTTTTATTGGACGTAATCTAGGGAAAAAAATCCATTCCACAAAAATTTGTCTAAATAATTTTAACTTTCTCTGTCAAAAAGAAAAGTCATTAATTTAAATAAACAATTGTCGTCTTTCTCCGCAAGCGGATTTTAGATCGAACGGAACTTTTAGGTAGACTTCCGAGCAAAGCGGCTCCGGCGTCACTAACGCAGCGACACTGAAGCGGCGACAGAGCGATGGTATTATATTATGCAGTATGAATCTTACTTCCGAGCGCAGTGTTCCTATCGCAACGACAGTAACACGCGTCAGTATCGTTCGACGATAGCGGCCGTGCTACGTCTGTGCATGCACTGTCGCGCAGCCGCTGCGATCGCACGTGGTTTTGAGGTTATCAGGATACTTGGCCAGCGTCCGAAATGAAATACCGCTTTGAGTTGATATCGAACATGTACAGCATCGAATGAAAATGCTCTTGTACTGGATAGATTAAACATATTTTCAGTAGGAGTTTCTTGCTTGTTACGTACGTAATGTGGGCTGGTTGTATCTTCAAGGTATCAAATTCGACAAACTTCAATTCAGAACATTTTTTCCATTCAACAACCGAACTCTACAACATAAGGCATGTACCGAAAAAACTGTAAATTTCAAGTCGCTGTAATTTTGTTTCTAAGCAAGATGACTACGGCTTTCTTACCGCGATAAAAAGTCTTATAATTATGTTATGTATTCCAATATAAATAATTCTGGTTTTACGCTGTTCGATTTTACACCGGCAAATAGAAGAGATCACTGAAAATTGGTCTTTTCCAAATAGCAAGAAAATTTGCAACATCCTACATGCCTGATTTCGAAACACTTAAAATTACCTCGAAGTTTCGTGCATTTCATAATAAATAACTAATTTAGTATGTTGTCTCTTGAATAGAGGCTTCGAAGCGGTAGATCTCTAGGAGCAAGTGACCCTGGGTCCATCACAAAGATTGCTAACAGAATTTGCGAAAACGAAGCATAGCTGTCATAATTATCGTAAAAACTGGGGTAGATATGCGGCTAAAGTGCAACGAACTACGATGAAAGTCAGTTCAGTTCTTTGTACGAAGGTTAGGATAGCCAAAGTTACAGAAAATGTGTTACTTAATTCTAGGCCAAGTCGAAAATCATACAATTTCCTTCGTACAAAAATCGCATTTGGCAATTGACATAGAATAGAGTAAGAGCTCCAAACGTCCTGCAGCGCCCTTCTCTCAACTATTATTGGACTCAAATCAAGTGTATTAAAAGAGAAGAATGAAACAGCCAAAAAACATTAACAATTCTAGTAGATGATGGGCTGATGCAGGCAAATATGAAAAACGGGTCCGTAAAAGGCTGCCACTGAATGCGCTAGGAAGAAGCTGCCTATCTTTCCTACAGAAAAATTATAAATAAAAAAACTGACAATTATCTAAATTAAAAGTCGCTTTTTATTGTAGTTATTCTAAAACCCTTAGATTGTTCTCAATCGCAACAGTTTTTTTCATTTGAAGTTGACAGTTTTTTTTCGGTACACCCCTTACACTCTTCTGTTTCAGAAGTAGACAGAGGTGTACGGTACGTCAAAGAACATGAAGCTACTGATATAGCTTTAATTAGCCGGGTCCACACAGAGCGAGCATACGCGCAAGGGCGAGGAAAACGCATGCGCCGCCTCGGCCGAGGCACGTCTACACTGGCCGGTTTGTGCGTGAGGAAATTGCCTCGCGCGTATGCTCGCTCTGTGTGGACCCGGCTATTCGCTATGAAGAATTGCAATAATTTACTTTTGTGTTGTCACTCTCACTTACTTAAATAAATTTACTTTAAGTTTATATAATAAATATATACCTCATACTTAAAAATAGTTAACGCTGCGACACTGACGCAGCGGCTCTAACGCTGCGGCCGTTGCGTCAAAGCCGCTTTGCTCGGAAGTCCAGCTTTATAGTGTATACGTTATACCAATTGGGATTGGAAAGGTTTTTTTGTTAAGTAGGAAATTCTTGTTAAAATATCTTTTAACGATGCTTTTTCAAACGATTATTAAATAGGCAAGTTCGCCAAGCCTGACTTATCCTGACATTACTGACCTGCGGAGGTCGCCCAGAACTGAGCAACTTCATTACTTTGTAATCGTGATTGCGTATGCTAGTCTTAATTTCTTGCAGCTCTTGAAATGTGGAATTGGTTCTGTAAACAAGACAATAAAGCAATTTAGTAATTTACAAAGTGCCTAATATTTATTAAGACACACATAAGAAGTTCGTAGAAGGTTAAGGTACTGATTATGTGATGCCACGGAGTATGTGATAAAAAGAGCGGCGCCCTTTTGTTAATTCCTCTTGAAGATCGATCTAGGCTTGTCTTTTGGCGGTAAATTATGAAATAATAAAATATGTACTTATTGATAAGCGAGTCGATCAGTTTATCCAGCACGTCAGCTACGTGCGTGGGGTCGTCCAGCTGCACTCGCTGACAGGAGTCCACAAAACGCTTCTGTGCGTCCAACATCTCTTGCATCTGTGGACAGGAAAGGAGGTCATCCGGTTTTTACTTAAAACATACTATAGTTGATATGTAGTAACTTTAAATGTTAAATATAAACAAAGTTTCAAATGTGCAGAATTGGTATTTTTATGCCTTTCATGAACAATTGATTAATTCGGTACCATGACATCTTTATATTAAGTGATGTCATTTGTTTATTGCGTTTCCTCAGGCTTTCCGGATAATCCGTCGATGTTGTGACTTAAAGGGCCTTGTTTACTTAATGATCCGCATCGACCTTGTTTGTTAACGAATTAATGATTATTTTGAATTGGATTCGTCAATTTAAGTAATTAATTTCGGTCACAGTAATGAATTGCTTGTTGGCGGGAACTCGCAGCCCGAACCAGATGAGGGCCTTACTGTCAATAGTAAAATTTAACTTTTTAAAAGATAATACCCTCTTGACATCATTTGGGCATTTTTCGTGTTACGGTGAAGGAACTGAGTCAATCCTGCAGGTGTTGTCTCTAACTACCCCGGTTCGAAAAGGCGGCCTTTAAGGCGTTAGCTTTCGCCTCGTCACATTTACTAACCATAGGCCGCGTCGCATTAGGGATTCCATCTTACCAATCTTACCTTTAAGTCGAGTCTTGTACGTTTTGTCATTAAGCTGTATCGAACAGTCCGTCAGTTCTCGTCACATTTCCATAACCATAGATCGTCCCGCGTTGGGCATCTTACCTTCAAGTCGATCTTGTAAGTGTTGTCACTAAGGCGTTTTGAAAAGGCGACCTCTAAGTCCGCGGAGGTTAAGCGCGCGTCGCGCTGCCTTCTGGCGAGAGCGCGCAGCCCATCAGCTAATTCACGTCTCGTCACGTTCACTAGCGATAGGCCGTCCCGCATTAGGGACTCGAGGATCAGACCTCGGCGCCAGGTCTCGGCGTAGGCGCCGCTGACCTAAAAAATAGGGCGTAAATAATTTACTATTATTTAGTTTCGTCCTACATAATATGGGCTTCTAGTCTAGACGCAAATTATATAACATATGCTACGGCATGTGCTTAATATGAAGCGGGCCATAAACTTGGTGGCACCCAAAATATTTGTGAAAATTCACATTAAAAATCGCTAACGGAAAATAAAAACAGAAGAAGAACCATTCTAAATGTTTTGTCTTAACTTAGTTTATAGGTTAAGTAATTTATATTCTATCTGTTGGATTTATACCTTTTCTAGTAAATGTGTGTGTGAGGTTATATGGCTCGTCAAGTTTTGCGCAACCTCAAAAATTTTCTCTTCACTTCGTTCTATTTTATCCGCACTTTCTTTAACTGCTGCCTGAAAATTAAAATGCACATATAAAGGGAACCCTTAAATTCAAAATTATCACTTTCTTGTTTACGAGTATCTATCAGTTGACAGTATTATTCGTATGAATGTGAGGTTCTAACCTAACCTCTCTTTTCTTGGCACTACTCACAAATCTAGCAAGTAAAAGTGGTGAACAAATAACTTTTATCCCTAGCCTTCCTCTACCTATATCTAACATTGCCAACACCTGCCAACATAATGCCCTCTTTCCACTTAAAAATAATCATCGGAGGTAAAGGACTAAGCGCATTGGAGTAAAATTGTCAGACACTTCTACTGAGAAAGAGTTTCAGCACTTACTTTCCACTGCCAGCGGACTGTGCGGATCGAGTGAGGTGGGTAATGAGATCTCAGTTCGTGCAATGCAATGCAGTCCTTCCACTGCGTGCGGAACGGGCTCCGTACGGAGTACATTTAACTCGCAATGGCAAACAGCAAAAATGTGCTTCTACTGAATAAGTGTGAGCGGAGCGGACTTTAACGAGTTCTCGTGCGACGCGGTGACGCAGCGGAGCCATTTAACTTGTTCAATCCGCTTCATTCACATATTGCCATCCAGTATTGCGAGTCGAGTGGAGCCCTCACGGAATATTTGCTCGGCTCTGCTTAGTCTCATTCGGGGGAAGCACTTCCATGCAGTTCGCCGTTGCGAGTTTTGGTACGGAGTCCGTCCTGCCGAGTTACGATACTTACTTCAACACTAGTCTGAAGCAGGTGCATCCTATGTTCCAGTCTTTCAGCCGCTAGTTGAGCTCTTTCCAGTCTTAACGAGAGTGTGGTCTCCACACGATCTGTAAACAATGAAGTTATTTCGTTACTGGCTCCTCTGTAAGTTGGGCCAGCGTGTAGAGAGGGTAGTGGTAAAATAAGTAACACATCATTACACAGCATCAACATCATTAATTATTAGTGGCGTCGGATGGCTTATGTCGCGGCGGGATGGCCACGGTGTCGGTTTTTCGACCGCACTTCAAAGGTAGTGGGCCAGCGATGGTGCGTACGCATCTATATACACGTGGCCCATTTCTTAGTGCATGCTCTCAACCATCGCATGGCCATTTCACTGGACCAGCGCTAGGCTATCGTGTAGTCATACTACAGTCAACCAAGGCAATTATACTAAAAGTAAACAGATTCCTTACGATTTGATGTAGTTGTTTGTCCAGGTTGCATTTTTGTTTTGTATCTTTATTCAAATGGATTCGTATAAGGCGATGGGTGGTCTCAGTCATCGTTTAATCATTGATTAAGAGCCCTTGTCGAGTCAATTACTGCGGGAGTGATATTGCGAAAGTTGTTACCTAAAATAGGATATGACACAATAGAACCGTCGCTCATCAGTTTCCCGGATGAGAAGGGGGCGAATTCGACTTCTTTTAATGATGACTTGTGACTGTGCCGTTTGAATACATATGATGTAGCTACAAATTTTGGTATATATTTAATATTCGAAATGTATTGAATCGTAGATGGCTGAAATATGGTTAGTGTCCGTGTACTCCGTGTGTAGCTAAGCTTGCTCTGACATTGATAAAGCAACGTGTGGGTGAGAGTGCCAATATAAGCGTCATATCTTCATAGAAATTTGAACTTTATGGTGACACTTGCACATTTCGTCAAAGCAAAGCCTGCATAGAGTTAGCTTAGTCTGACTCAAAATTCGACATAACACAAGACTTTCGATGTCCCAAACTATTCAAAATATATATAGGTAGTATTGCGCCCTAGTTCTGCGGTCGTGAAAATACACAGTGCGTTCAGTTTGTTAACATGCACCAACGACAAACATCACACAACTTTATGAGCTATATGATCTTCATTAATAGTGATGTAACGCTAAATACATTAACGTTTGTACGTGAAATTTCGCGACGTTTTAACTTTTATTGTTGCTGTAGGTACTGTCATAAATAATTCAGACGATAAACATGTTGATGGATGTTTAAATGACTAGGTCAGGGTTTTGGTTTGAGGAGTTTTGGTGCCTAACCTACAAACCGATAAATATAATTGTTATGAGGCACTTTGCCATGTCTGACTGCACTTTATTTTAGGAATTTGTCGTTAAAATTTGCCTGAATTTATATGCTTTATAATGAATAAACCATTAAAATGGTGATCAAGTAGCATCTTTAGATATTATAATTTAATTTACCTACCTAGTTTGTCCTGTATGACTTCTAGCTTGCGCGCTTGTTTGGCCTGAGCCGCACTGACCGTGTCCAATACCCGCAGTCTCTCCTCAATTTTGCCCAAGACTCCGTTAAGTTCCTGAAAAGAATCATGTTTTTTTTCATTTAAAACAAGTTTGTTTGAAAACATTATCATGGTCTTGTTTGAAGAGCATTCAGAAATATCCGTCTAAACTCGGCGTTGTTGTCAAATAAATCAGTGCTCGTCAAAGTCAATATCCCTTTCTTAGTTAGGTGACGAGGCACGCTTTGTCAGTTACGATACGAATGTTTTACATTTACTCGAAATGAACATTCTAGCCCGTGTTATTATAAAAGCTGTCATGGAAAACATGGGCATTCTGACAAGCTGTCTAGCGAAACGATAGCAAAGTAGCTACGACCTTTTTGCGGCCCGGGCATTTCTCATTGTTCTGGCGCTGTTTAGTCCTATTTATCTAGAAAAATCGACGAAATCTTCGTACCGACATGGCTCTATTCGTTATTTAGTTCAACTACAGAAAATTGCAAAAGCTCGCTATTTTTTTAACAGTCAATGCTACATCTGTATCTACAGAATAAAATAAAATTTTAGTTAGAACAAAAAGCAAAGCCACGTGGATGTGGAAGCGAAAAATTCTCGTCCGTGAAATGCTAATTCCGAATGTGTGCTGTATAGGGCTGCCAGTTTAAAGTATGAAACTGACCAAGACAGTGTGTGCGTTGCGCGGGTGGACACGCAGCGCGTGGGACTCCGGCGAGCAGCGCGCCAAGCTCAGGCACGCAAGCGCTACCACCGCCCTTAACATCGCCCCGTCTGTAACAAAATAATATTTATTGTTTTCTCTTGTTCTCATTATTATTACTTGAACTCGAATTACTGACGTCGCTGGTGGCAGCTTAGATCGAATTCGCTAACTTATCCCTTAGTTATTGACTTATAGGCTAGCTACTATAGTTCATTTTTGCTAATACGACCTGGCCTGGCTTTCCAACGATGGTGGAAAATTTTACCTCATCGGGGTTAGGCTCGGTTTAGCGAGTAAACTTTTCAGTGTAATGACACTAAGGGCCAGTTGCACCAACCACATTTAACGGCCTGATCAACGTCAGACAGCAGTGAGGTATGAAACTTCCCATACAATAAAATTTAGCGAACGCTTTAACGGTGACAGACGGTTTGGTGCAACCGACCCTTAGTCTTCTAACTGTAGAACAACAACTCTCTTCAGTACGCGACTCTCCTTTAAAGTGCAGCCTTTCTATTTAATCAACCTTCTAATAAATCGTCTATTTAACTTAAACAATATTCAGTATCGTTTTTAGCATGTAACCCGCGTAGTGACTCACTTGTGACTTTGTCTTTACGAACCATAATTTACCGAGCGCTTCTATATCAAACAGAGTTACATCTTTACAGCTACTTCATAAACGCTTCGCGCTGCAAAACAAACATCTACCTCAATACTATTTTGTCTTGAAGAATCAATTCTAACCGTCTGTCTGACTGTGATTATTCAGTGTTGTTGTTAGCATGTAATCCGCGTCGCCGTCATTTGCGACACAACGCATTGTCTGTATCAAACACCGCCGCAGGTGCGAGGCGTCCTGTTTATATGCATCTATTTATTTGCATTCCGGTGCAGTTCGTGGACCCCGGATGGCCGGAATCATTGTCTGACGTCCTAAAGACAATGATAGTAAGTTTGTGTGAAGCTTAAAGGTAGTTAGTGCCTTTTGTTTATGATTGGACGCCCCCGCTTCGACCTTTCAACAATGCACTGTCAGCAGATCAAGCCGGATAAGCTTAGGGTTGCCAGACACAGACAGACCTTTGTAAAGTCCTGATGAAAGGGCCTGGCCGGAATGTCATAGTATAGTCGCCCCTGGCTGAAATTCAAATATTCTTATGCACGTTTATTTGTATTATTATTAGATATAATTTAACGGAATATTATTCCCTAAATTCTTACTGTTTGCGAAATAAATAAATAAAAGAAAAAATATTGTGTATTTTTTGTTTGCCAAGCTACGTAATCGAGTTAACATTGAGTTATAATAATAAAAAGTTATTTAAAAGTACATGCAACTTGATAATAAAATTGACCACTACTAAAATTGACAGCACATCAGTTACTCTGAAACGTGGTACAGTGCAAAATATCAGTAATTCGAAACAACGAAATTGGCAACTTGAAAACGTATCAACGAGCTAGTATCGTTTTTGAGGGTCCGTGGGTTTAGGCTTTTCTCTCACTCTCACTGAGCATGTGCGTGAGTGAATTTTAGGATTTTTGAAAATTTTAACAAATAAAAATGTATGAGTTCGATTAAAAATAAAACTGCGCAATTTTAGAAGCAATTTTCATATACTTAATAAATATCATTAGCTGAATATATATATTCAGGTTTTGTGCGAAAATGGTTACAAATTTTTAAGGTGCGTTTTAGACCCTATGTTACTAGAGGAAGGCCTCAAGATTCCTAATTAAATGTTTGGCAACCGTATTATGATCTAAAAAAATCGACTACGTTTTTTCAAAATCTGACGGCTGAACCTACAGCACCTTAATAAAGTTTATATATTTTTCAAGCATATTCATATATTCCGCCTCAAGCCCTTACAAGTGACCCAAATTCCTGACATGTCCAGAAAAAAACCTGACGTTTGGTAACCCTGTAAGATATTTTGTCTAGGGCGTATATGTTTGGCTGTTTCTGACCTGCCTTCCGCTGTCTTCACCATGTCAGTTGCGTAATATTCTTGTACCATTGTGGTGTCCACTTCAATTGTAATGCGTTTATTGATATTTTAAATCCCGGCTCGATTAGAGTTCTGCACCAAATGTTGGAATGATGTTTTTTTTATACGCAGAAGTTATTTTACTTAGCAAAGAAAAGAAAGAAAAGTAAGTTAGTTTTTAGATTGTAATAATAATAATTACCTAATATTTTAAAAGAATGAAGGTAAACAATTATCATCACCCTATGATCGTTAAGATTTTTCTAATATAATCATTTTAATTAAAGGACAGACCCGTTACAATAGGCTGTCTTGGCTTGAATCGGGACTATTAGTTGGTATCCCGTGTAACAAGCAAAAGGAAGTACCTTTGCGGCACTTTTACTGAGAAAGGCAGGTTTTTGCAAAAACTCAAACGGCTTAACCGATCATGTTCGTTATAGTTTTCATTGAAAGTATTTACACAGTTATTTAAACTTTATTGATAAAATTGTACATGTTTTATAATTAAATGTTATCTTTATCAAAAAAATGGTTCTTGAAGACCCTTATTCGAAATGAGAAAGACCTATCCAAAACCCAACATCACAGGGTAAACGCAAAAAAAAAATTGTATGTTTTTTTTGGAATTTTTATTTTACCGTTTTGCTGCCATGGTTGATTTATGTATTCATGCCATGTCACGATCACGGAGCAAAGTCGCAGATGGACAGATAGACGGACATAGCGAATCTAAGGGTTCCTAGTAGGCTACGGAACCCTAAAAAAGTGACAAATCTAACCATACCTCGCAACAACAATGTACCGCATTACGAGGGGGGTTTGTTTAGTAGACTGCACTTTACACTAGTCTACACGTAACCAGTAGCGGAATCCATTAGTTCCAGTGAGTGAGGATTATTGGGCCATGATTATTATGTGTTTGATGGTATGTCGGAATGAATCGTCACGTCTCGGCGTACATATCAATTTACCAGTATTCTAACTTCATCAACGGCCCCCTCAAATACGGCCTAGAGCATAGGTGGGTAACTACACAGAAGAGTTTATTTTTTTAAATACCTACCTTAACACCTTAGCGCAGGTAGTATGTAACTATGTCACTTAACCGCATTGCACATAAACATCTTAACATAAAAAAGACAAAACCAAACAAAAATGTACAAAGGGATTTTTCCAGCTAACCTTGTCTATCTGTTAAGATACGTGTTTTATTTAAGGCGCCGTAGGTTCAGAGAGCGCATTTTTTGAAAAATCGTAGAGACATTTAGATCACAATACGCCTCCCAAAAAAAAAATACAGCAATCTTGAGGCCTTTCTCTTTAGACTTCATCCATTCGAATCCAGATTTTTTGATTTTCGCTCGTTATAAAAAAATCACGAACATAGGTCTAAACCGCACTTTAAAAACTTGTAACCACTTTTGCACAAGAGCTATATTGATTACTTATTTTTATGAAATTAAAATGAATGAAAATTGCTTACTTATTTTTTACATCGATTTTTTTTTTGTTTAAACTAATAAAAAAATAATATTCAAAAACATGGTATCGTGATCCCGGACTCGCACATCAATCTCGCTCTCGCTTACGCTCAGTGAAAGTGAGGGAAGAACCTGAACCTACGAGGCCTTAAATATATTTAGCCGACCAACAAATCTAAAATAACAAATGAAGCTTTTTTCGCCACAACATTCGCAAGTGCTTCTAATTTACAATTCAAGTATTTTTTTAGTTTTAAATATAGGCAATTCGATTGTCTTCTAATACTGAACCAATCATTCCGTTTTCACATTTATACAAAACGGCGGTTTACCCCGAACGCGAACCTTTTTTGTTTCTTCCTGGGTGAAAACTGTGTCTAAATTGTTACAATGTGCGTTAAAAAGCGGCCAAAATACTGACGCATTCGTATGACTGGACCGTTCTGGTCACGTAGCTGCACTCATTCCCGTGCCCAATTCGTCGCGGACGCGTATCGTTAGTAATTGATGTCCGATCCGACCCGCCACTGTCCGATATACAGTCGCCGTCAAATGTATCGGCACGCCTCCATTGTCAAGGCTTTAGAGTGCATTTTCAGTAAGTTTTTAGCACCTTGGCCGCTCGGATGTACCCGATGGCAATCGTACAACGGACGTGATCAATAACTTCTCAAATATCCATCTATCATTGATTGATACAATAATTACGTTTAATGAGCCTTTATGAAAGAGCGCTTCGCTTCGATAAAGAAACTCACTTTAACGTAGCACATCTATACCGAAAGAATCACGCTTTAAAATATGTTTTGACAGAAATGTCAAATCGTAAATGGATTTTTGTTGATTTTGCTCACACTATATAAGAACAACGTAGAGTTCAATACAATCAACAAAGTCACATCAACTGTAGGCATTCCGAAATTCAGAGGGAAAGCACTCGTATGCGAGGACGTTGACCCGGTTTATTCAGAAGTGGAGTGGAAAACCAGATGTTCAATTTAAAGATCAATTAGATAGAGATGTAGATAAGGATCTCTTCTCGCAGTTGTTAGTGATATTGACCTTCCTTGTGTCCAGTTTTAAGTCAGAGGTAAATGCTGTTATGGTGTTAGATTTTTAGAAGCTTTATATTTAACTTTCCCGTTAGTATTATGTTATTTTGGGTCGAATCTTGGAAGCTAAATTAGAACCGCTTCCTGAAATTCGATAGAGATCAAATTTGGTAATTTTGATAAAGATATCAAAGGCTGGTGACAATGCAGTTTGATGACATCGTGCTGGTCTGATACAAAATTCAAATAAAACAAATATTTGGGAACAATCTTACACATATATACGGTGTTTCACGGGAAATCCGAAATATTTTAATAGTGTATTCCTGATCATATTTAAATACTAAAATGTGCTGTAAACATTTCTGGATTTCGCCTACTGTCAGAGTTAATGCTAATTTAAAAAAAAAAAACAATTTTATTGTTACTTAGTGCTAAACGCCTTATTGATGGCGATTTTGCTACTATGGGTAGTAAAAATATCCACATTGATAGATGAAAAAGTGTCAAAAAATTATTTGCAAAACTAGGTTTTACGAATAAAAGTACAAATTTATTTCAAGCGGCAGGTTTGCTAATAAAATTTGATTTTTATGTACAAATACATAAATTAAAAGTAATCTACTTAACAAAATAATTAATATTTTTTTGGCGAAATTGACTTGAAGTTGTATAATTTTTTTTCCAGAAATGCGTGGTCAAAATCTTTCGGGTTCCTCGTGATACACCGTGTATAAGGTACACAGCTTATACTGTGGGTGCTAGGCGACGATACACATACCTACTTTAATAGATAAATGTGGCGTTACATGTGCCTAAAGGGCATTCTCCATGTGCACAAGGATCCTTTTGGCAGGGAAAAATGTTCGTGAGAGACACAATAATAAGCCCTTACCGGGATTCAAACCCGGGACCTCCGGCTTCGTAGTTATAGGGTCACTACTAGGCTAGGAGCCCGTTATAAGGTACAGTCGCTATCAGATATATTGGAGCGGCCAAGCCGCTCACAAATATCTGAACGCGACTTTTGTCAATGCGTTAGGGTGCGTATTCAGATATTTTTGAGCACCTCGACCGCTCCGATATATCTGATAGCGGCTGAACGAACAAACCTAAATTTGAATTCCAGATATGTCATACATGTCGACACCGAAACAGTTGTAATTATGTAAATTTATGAGCCTGTGCAATTACCTAGGAACGAATAGGTGTGAGGTGATTGACTTCCTAAAACCGTTCCGCCTTCGTTGTTTGAAACTAGTGCACACAAAATGCAGCACAAACATATTTACTGGCTTGTAAACTATAAATTAATGTGTACCTAATTCACAAACCAATGAGTCGGCGACTTTGTTCCTATAGTCCAGTTTGATCTCCTAACCCCTATTAATAATAATTATACTGGTCCGTCTAATAAAGGTACTACAAGTATCCTTTGAAATACCTATACTTAATAAAAATGATTTTATTAATAACAGTCTAGGCCTTATGTTCACGACGCTTTTTGTGAACGCTCACCTAGTTTTTTTTTCTTTTTTTTTAATACCACGGCGGTGGCAAACAAGCATACCGCATACGGTCCGGCTGATGGTAAGCAGTCACCGTAGCCTATCAGGGGCAACTCCAGAGGTATTATACAGGGTGTTTATTTAGTCACCTGCAATAATTTACGGGATGAATATGTAGGTCATATTGAGCAACTTTTACTATGGGACCAACCCCGAAAGCACGAAAAAAATTCGCTGTTTCATATATTTTTGCTGTCCGACCGTGACATTTTCTATGGGAGAGTAAAAAAAAATCTCCCGATTTCGGGTTTGGTTTTGGTCCCATAGTAAAGGTTGCTCAATATGATCTGTATATACAGCCTGTAAATTATTGCAGGTGACTAAATAAACACCCTGTATGTCCCTAGCCGACCCTTTAAAAACCTGTGCACTCGTTTCATTTCTTCATGAAAAGAGTGTAGTCCCCATACTGTAACCTACCTCGAGAAAACCTCGGCAATGGCAAGGGTCCGCGGGGGGAAATGAAAATATAATAAAACCAGTCACTGTGACCTTAAGAGAAAACGTTAGTGGTCATTTTTCCATATAAATGATCTCGAAATTTTCTTCTCTGGATTTTAGCCTACATATTAGATGAATATATTTTTATAATACTCAAGTTCAATATTTCCAGTACCTGTGTAGTTACGTTTTGCTTTTTGTGATATTCTTGTTTTTATAAGAACTAGGTTATACTAAAAATCGCTGGAAACGGCCAAATAAATGATACTTAATTTCTTTCCTGTTCCGTTCCCAAAATTACATTTTTGGAGGAGGAAAATGGATTTCTGAGATTTTTACGTAGAATTTTTCGCCTAAGCTGCAGTTGTCCTTCTCGTACTTATTTTAGGAGCCGCCCCCGTCAGCGCGCCGTAGATTTTTACCTAAAATTGACAAATTTGAGAAGGGGCTCAGCTGGTATTTCCTCTTAAGGTCGGCGGCAAGCGGCAACCACATAATCGATGATTACACTTATACTTTAGCACAATCGGATCAACTTCGAAATCTCTGGAACAGTCATGAAAGTTGGTATGTATATAAATTAAAGTCCCCTTTTTCATGTCCACACCATTTAACATTTGGGGACCTCGAGGAATCGCAGCCATCTTGGAAAATGTGTACCGTCCAGGAGAAATTTGCGTTTTACTCTAAATCTACATTCTTTATGAAAATATAGTGTAGGCAACATTAAAGCTTATTAAATTCTACACAAAAAAGTCCTAGATATCTTTGCCGAAAAAATACATCTTGTTATAAGTAGAAAATACTTGCTGAATCTTAGTTTAACGCTTATACACTTCCAGAATATGAATTCCACTATTAACTATACATTTGTACGTGATCTACCCCAATATTAACATTTTACTCGACTGCGACTTAACCAGAAAGAAGGGTTATGGGTTTAAGTACTGATGATTCAGAACATCATGTTCTGAATACTGGACGGATTTTTTAAACTGATGTATCGGTAGATTTCTCTTACTCTTCGCAACTTGTTTACGCTTGTTTTATTACAGTAAAATTAACCCAACCGCCTTGAGAGGACTCCGAATATTAAATCATATTTTTTCTTCTAGCGCCTAAACTATATAGCGGATTTCAATAAAAAAGACATCAGTAGATCCATAATTAGAAGACGAGTGCTAGGCAATACAAAGTTACTAAAATTAACGGAGGAAAACTTTTTGGTGCTAAATAATGTTATTGCAAAAACAGATTTTAGGTCTTAAATGGGGTTCAAACAATAGTGACAGTAATCAAATATCACTCCTACTATTTCTGGGATCCCGGTATGCGTGTCTTAAAATTTGAGCTTCGGGGACCATGGGGATAAGACGGCATAGGAAAAAGTATGCGACTTATTTGTTTTTTTCTTTTTTTCTCTTTAGATCTCTATGGATTTAATTTGAATTTATTTCATGACTGCTCTAGAGATTTCGAGGTTGGTCTTAATCCGGTTGTGCTACTTATAAATTGAGGCGATATGCTCTGTAAGCGTGCCTAGCAGACTGGCGCGCTACGCGCTAGACACATGGATGTGGGTAGTTGTAGTTACACCACTGTCGGCTCCTTGTCAAAGTTCAGTGGAGCTGGAAGGGAGCCAACGCGGCTAGCGGCGTACTTCCAGGTGCGACTGCACTTTCATTGCTTTTTTCGTTTTACTAGTTCGGTGTCTACTGCCATTTTAAATTAAATAAGAAGTTTTCTGATACGTGATGAGACTGATGAGTTTTCTCTAATTAGCAAGATTTTGGCTCGCACATTCGTGTATTTCCGAAATTTTCCATTATTTGGAAATATTGATGATTTTTGAAACACGAATACCTATGATCATTGATCAAACTGCAATCTCAGTAGGTACATTTGAATTTGAACTTATCGCGAAATAAGTATGATGACGGATACGAACATTCTTTCTATAATTTTTAATTCTCTACGGAGCCTCTGCCGAGCTTAATGCACTTTTGTTTTAAGAACACGTGGAAGTCGTCTACACGTAAATTTAGATCGACCGTTTTTTTTTCTAAATATAGTTCTGTTTAAAAAAAAAATAGCTTCCATAATTCGCCAATATCAAAAGTGTGCTGTGCTCGTACAGCATGATGTTGTTGGGTAGTTTGTTTTTAGTAAAGTGATAGCTGGACTTTACTAATAGCCACGATGGATTGCTGGGTGTTGACAAAAAAAATGGTTAAAGCGTTTCAAAGTTTAATTATGCATTAGTTGCACACTTCCACGTTAGTTCACTGCATAATAAATAATCAATATTACACTTTAATCAACGTTATGGGCAAAAAACAAAAAAAAAAAATTTCGAGACGCCTCCGCCATTTTTAAGTTCAACCTCAAATCTAAATATACATGTCAACTGAAAATTTGCAGAATGACAGTTTAATATATAATGACCATTCAAAATGGCGGGAGAAGAAAGTATAAAAAAAAATTCAAATTGGTCAGGTCGCAAATTTTTCAATCTGCCCTTGCCTTGCTTTCGCCTATTGATTGGTCGAATTAAATTTATTTGCCATTGTTTTAGGAAAATATTGAGATTTCTCTCGTCATATGACGATGAATTGCAATTTGAATCCAGGCACCGCGTACGTTGGCATTCAGTGACCGCAAGAAAACATTTTCGTCCTCCCTTCCTGGTGTTATTGTGTGAATACTTCCTGGTGAGATCACGTTTATTTCTAAGCCACAAGTTTTCGCCGTGACAACGTACAATGTAGTACTTAACGTGTATATTTGTCTACCGGCACGTCTGCCTCGGAATCTCGCAGCGATTCATCCAACATAATGGTCGCGTCAGAACAACGGTGAAAATTAATCGGATTTTTTGTTGTCGAGTCATGCGGCTTCCGTCCTTAAATTAAATACTGGAAAGGAAGATATCCTTGTGCTTTTTATTTACATCGTGATATGTGCTTTTCTTAAATGAAATAGACCACCCGACCACAGCTGACTAGTGACTGTCAGTTTATTTTAATCTGGGCTGGTTTTAGATGGCAGATAGTACCTTTTAATGAAAGCGTTCCGACGCGGGGCATAATTTTGAATCTGTGACGTTTCAACAATGAACATCTCCGTGCAAGTACATGGGGCAGGTTTGTTAAGATTTATCGCTAAATTGCTGCTTCATACGACACATCGTCACAAAGAAAACTCGGAGACAGTGAGATCTATATTTAAAACGTAATGCCGAGGTTACAACACATGTCCTACGAGACACTAATCGTAATCCGTGCTGAATGCCGAGCCCACCGCGTCGTCATCTCAGATCTTAATACAGATAAATTGCAGATCATGTTACACCGGCGCTTGTTAATCCTTTGATATTAGCATTCAAATTACAATTCTCATCACTCACTTTCATTGATCTGCTTGTAAAGGAGGTTAGTGTGGCTATCTCGCGTGGATTTGGGGAATATCGATTGATGATGATGATTCGAAAGTCGTTACGGAAAACTAGCGGTAGGAAAGCTTAAGGCTTTAATTTTAATTTACATGCAAATGTAGTAAATATTACTAAATATACTTGATTTAAGCAGTTGTGTTGTTGCTTGATTCGGTTTTAAGTATGCTACTTCGTTATCGCGGGCGCAAGCTTACTGGTCGCGGGCTCTTCGGAATGCAGTTTGGTGGCCACTTATTGTAAATTTGCACTCATGTTGCAATTCCATGACTCACCGCGGTACGCAATTATATTTTTCAACCACCGTATTCGTAAAAAAGTCATTTCGTAAAAACTAACCAAGATTTGATAAGACCTTCGTCATAAGTCATAAATTCATAATGTTAACGTAATAGCCGCTCTTCGGATTTTTTTGTTTTTAAACCCCTAATTAAATCCCGGAATGCTAGTCTAATGCACGTGTTCCAACAGCCCCTGTCAAATGGGTGGAACGCATGTCAAAGCACGTCTGCCACCTTAACAACAACTTAACACCCACGGCGGCTTGTTAATCCAGCCGATGACAGTATACTTACATCATCAAGGAATCGCATTTAAACTAAGAAACTAGAACTAATTATTGTAACGATTTTTGTAGCTCTGAGCTTTAAGTCCTAGAATGCGTTCACGTTATCAGCTTGCGTTAGGTCGTGTCACATCACGCCCTCATTCTGAGGCGTGTCAGTGTGTAAAGATTGAACATAGGTACATAACACAAGTACCACACTGGTAGTAACATATTTCGATAGTTTTAGAGACAAAACAAACACGATTGAGTAAACAAAGGGAGTAAAATGTTCTGTTATATATGGGTATATTCATATATTTGTAAGAAGTGGGTAGCAGTCGCGTAATAAATACTTGTCGAGCAACACGTCTTTTATTTAACAGCGGCGGCGAATGGTAAAATTATAGTGCAATACAGTGTTTTTATCCACAAAAATGGCTGGCAAAGGTAAATTTTCGGAGTTTGATGTGAAAACGGGGAATTGGACTTTATATTGCGACAGGTTAGACATGTACTTTTTAGCTAACGGCGTTACGGACGATTTGAAACTAGCAACCTTGATCGCGAACGTAGGTGAAAGTGCATATGAATTGATAGTGAATTTATGTAGTCCGGACAAGCCATCTACATTAACTTATGCTAAAGTGGTGAGTTTAGTGAAAGAACACTTAGAACCCGTACCATCGGCGTTAGCGGAACGTTACAAGTTTCGGCAATGCAGGCAACAAAATGGCCAGTCTATTGCCGAGTACGTGGCCACGTTAAAACAAATGGCGAGGTTTTGTGACTTCGGTAGCGGGCTAGAAGAGAACCTACGGGACCAACTCGTGTGCGGGATTACCAGTGACGCGATTCGACAGAGGTTATTTGCGGATAAAAAACTCGAATACAGTAAAGCGGTACTAATAGCGACTACAATGGAGTCGGCGGAGAAAGATTCTAGTGCGGTAGAATCTCCGGTGATAGGAATGCACTACAATGCCAGCCAGATTGGAAAAAAACAGTGTACGGCGTGCGGCGACACGAGACATGAGCGCTTCGCGTGCAAATTTAAGGATTACATATGTGACACGTGTTCGCGTGTCGGGCATTTGAGGCGTGTGTGTCCTGAAAAGGAGGGGCACAGAGCTAGGGCAAGACCGGGAGCGACTAAGAGTTGGGGAACCAGTCAGGAGCACGGAAGTGGCTCTGGAAGCCACGGCTACAACGAGAGGGCATTGACCGGCCGTGGAGGCAGCACGGCGGGCAGGAGGCGGCGAGGCGCGCGCACGGGCGCGGCGCTCGCGCGCCATCACTGCATCCGGGGGCACCCCGATCCGGCCGAGGAGGCTAGCTGGCGCGACAACGGAGGCGAGGGCTCGGGTGCGGGCCTTAGCCGGCGCACGGACAGCGACGACGAATGGCCCATATATCAAATGGGACTAAGTCAATATCCACCGGTATGTATGGAGATACTTGTGCAAAATAGGCCATTAATCATGGAAATTGATACCGGATCTCCCCTTTCGTGTATAAATAATGACACTTATCAAAAAAATTTTAGTCAACTAGAATTAAAAGAGTGCCGCATACGGTTATTTGCTTATAATGGTTCCCGTATTTATCCATTAGGCTTCGTCGAAGTAGAAGTGTCATTTAACGACTGTGTTAAGAAGCTAGATTTGTATGTGATAGATAATGGAACCACTAATATATTAGGACGGCAATGGCTTGCCGAGTTAGATATTCAGGTTCCGCGAATAAAAGTATTAAGTGTCAATAAGCTGGTGAAGGATTATGGGAACCCGTCTCTTACTATGAATGACATCCTTTCCAGGTTTAAAGATGTGTTCGACGGAACCCTGGGTTGCTTCACCGGCGGGCGGGCCACGCTGCAGCTGCGCGAGGGGGCGGTGCCTGTGTATTGCCGGGCGCGACCTTTGCCCTACGCGTTACGTCAGCGCGTGGATGCCGAACTGGACGCCATGCTGGCGGCGGGCGTCATCACACCGGTCGACCACTCGGACTGGGCGACACCGCTGGTGGTGGCGCACAAGGCGGACGGCGCCATCAGACTGTGTGCGGACTACAAGGTTACGCTAAACAAGGTACTAATGGTAGATAGATATCCCGTGCCCAGGATTGACGATCTGTTAAGTAATATTAGTGGCTACAAATATTTTTCCAAGCTTGATCTATCACAGGCCTATAACCAGATTCTTTTGGATGATACGGCAAGTTATACGGTGGTTAACACACACAGAGGTTTGTTTCAATACAACCGTCTCGTTTATGGTTTATCCTCCAGTCCAGGCATATTTCAGAGGATCATGTTAAATTTGTTCAAAAATATGCCCCATGTCGTTGTCTTTCTAGACGATATATTGATCGCTAGTAAAACGATACAAGAGCATAATCAACACATACAGGAGGTTTTGCACATATTGCAAAGTAACGGGTTAAAAGTAAAAAAAAACAAATGCGAGTTTTTTGTTGATGAGGTTAAATATTTAGGTTTTATTATAAATAAGGACGGCGTTAGGGTTGACACGGATAAGATAGCACCCATTATTAAAATGTCGCCTCCCACCAATATTTCCGAATTAAGATCGTTTTTGGGCATGGTGAACTTTTACGGGAAATTTATTAAGCATTTAAGTGACATTCTGGCCCCTCTATACGAGTTGCTTCGTAAAGGTAAACATTGGGTGTGGGGTGGCAGGCAGAATGACAGTTTCATTAATGTTAAGAAGGCCTTGTGCAGTGTGGAAGCCCTGGTACACTATGATATGCGCTTGCCATGCCTGGTGACATGTGACGCGAGTGGACACGGCATTGCAGCGGTCCTGGCTCAACGCGGCAGCGACGGGGTGGAGCGCGCCGTGGCGTATGCATCGCGCGCGCTGACGGCAGCGGAAATACATTATAGTCAGGTGCATAAAGAGGCGCTGGCCATCGTCTTCGCCATAAAAAAATTTCACCAGTATTTGTACGGCCGTAATTTTGTTCTCCGCACCGATCACAAACCACTAGTTACGATTTTTGGGCCAAACTGTGGTGTTCCAACAGCCGCCGCGAGTCGATTACAAAGGTGGGCTATTTTATTATCGGCGTATGATTTTACTATTGAATATGTTCGTAGTGATCAAAATACCGCGGATGCCTTATCTCGCATGATACAGGGTCATCGTGACAACGGGGTTCAGGAGCGCGACGAGGTTCCTGAACAGACGTATTTACATTTTGCCTCGGACGCGATGTTGCTAGACTATAAGCTGCTACGTAATGAAACCTCGAGAGACGTATTACTGAGTCGGGTTTTGAACTATTTAAAAGATGGGTGGCCATTAGTCGTGGAGGTTAGAGAGTTAAAACCGTTTTTAAATCGCAAAAATGAACTATATGAGGAACTCGGGTGTATAATGTGGGGTCACCGGGTTGTTATACCAGAGGCATGTAAAGAAAAAGTGTTGCGGGAACTACATGAGCCACATATGGGTATTGTCAAAACCAAGGCTTTAGCAAGAAGCTACGTGTGGTGGCCCGGCATTGATGAGGCGGTGGAACGCGTTTGCCGCGCGTGCGTCGTATGTGCCGCGGTGGCGGACGCGCCGCCGGCCCACGAACCGCGCCTCTGGCCGTGGCCTGAACGTCCTTGGGTACGGTTGCACGCCGATTTCCTCGGTCCATTGGCTGGTGCAAAATATTTAATAGTAGTAGATTCGCATTCAAAATGGATAGAGGCAATTAAAATGTCAGGTACGTCAGCGAGTTACGTAATAGATGTGTTTAGAGAAATGTGGGCGCGTTTCGGTTTACCCAAACAGCTGGTGACGGACAACGGTCCCCCATTTACGAGTACTGAATTTCAGGGTTTCCTGGCCAGTAATGGAGTTGAACATATTTTAACCGCACCTTACCACCCAGCGTCGAACGGGGCTTGTGAGTCAGCGGTAAAAATATGTAAAAAGGTAATTAAAAAAAGTATGGAACAAGGGACTAATATTCATACGGCGTTAAGTAGATTCTTGTTGAACTACCGGAATACCCCCCATTACGCCACGGGTTACCCTCCAGCCAAGCTCTTGCTAGGTAGGTCACTTCGAGCCAGATTAGACTGCTTAAAACCAGAGCTGGCGTCACGAGCGCACGAGCATCAGGACCGCATTAGGAAGCAGGCAAAGGGGGTACAAAGAAGTTTTCAAGTAGGGGATTTAATTTGGTATAGGAAATTCGGTACTAATAACACTAAATGGTGCCCGGGGCGCATTGTAGAATGCCTTGGCGGTACAAACTATTCGGTTAAGGATGAATCTGGAACGGAAACGGTACATAGGCACGTAGATCAAATTAGGTCGAGAGTGATAGATCAAGCTGGGCAGAACAGTCCAATTAATAATCCTCACGATACATCACAACATCGAAGTTTAGCGTATCCTTTACCCTCCACCGGGCCAGCGGGGGGGCCAGAAGGAGTTGATGATGATGACGCTGCGGCCGGTAATGCACAGGTCGCGCCGAGTGAGACACAGCCAAATATTGTAATGAACCCGCCCGCGGCAGGTCAAGCAACTCCGGAGTTACTGGTGGCTAACCGCCCAACAAGAACGCGGTTCCCACCAATAAGATATGGATGGTCATAAGAAATACTATAATTCGTAGGAAGGTTTTTTTTTAAATTGTGTATTATGTCATAGGTTAATTGCATGAAACATGGCCCTTCAGGCGAATACTAGAACTAAATACCTAAATTAGTTTTTTTTAAATCTTTTAATTGAGTAAAATACATTATTTAATTGGTACTTTGCAATTCTCTTTCTCCCATTATATACAGTTAATTAAATACCTAACTACCTATTAATACGTAATATGTAATCAGTACAATAAATCAATAATAAACGAGTTGTAAGAACAGAACTAATAACGCAGGGTTAACAGGAAAACATGTGGTTCTTCACATGATGTAATCTTGGTTTAATAATAAGCACAAAATAAGTACATGTATATCCGCCAATAAGTCCAATTAGACTGTTAGTGTTTAAATCTTTTTGGAACTATGCGTCAATGTCCATAAATGATGGTGCTTAATGGTTACGTTAATGACAAAGAAAATTATTGTAAACTTAGGGTGAAGGTGATAATAAGTAGTTAGGTAACATCATTTTTCTAAATGTATACCTACTTAGTTGTACATCATTAACTTTTCTCGTAATTTTAGTCTATAGTGTGTCTTATGTTAATAACGTAATTTAATAGCTGTATATGTTTTCCCCCCTCATAGCCTCACGTAGGTAGCACACTATACTTCACTTTAGGGGTGGTTTTAGAATAAGGGTGAAGGTGTTATATATGGGTATATTCATATATTTGTAAGAAGTGGGTAGCAGTCGCGTAATAAATACTTGTCGAGCAACACGTCTTTTATTTAACATGTTCGAGCGGGGAAAGTTAAGGGACTTTAAGTAGGCTTATGGGGTGTTTCATGTTTTGTACTTATCCTTTCCGTGAAGGTACTGTGAATTGTGACTATAAGGCAAGTAGGTTAGAGACGGCAGCAGACGGCGCGGCGGCCGGTACATTGCGCAAACTAGCAATTAATTTGTATACACTAGACTGCAAGATTAACGCGGTATAACCAAACGAATTTTGTAAGCATTGCAAGCTATTTTGTGTACAAATGTAGTAACAGCAATGTTCTAATTTTAGCTAAATAGATACCTAATCGTACTTTGTTTTTAGACCGTAATCATCAGTTATGCCTTACATACGCGAATGAAAGATAATTCAAGGTTGGCACTTAGATACTTACGACAAACGGCCATTCAGTTTTCTTCCAGTCATCTAGTGATCTTGGGCCTTTGCTCGTAACTCAAGATCACTGGATGAATAGGGTAGTCCTAACCTTCCTAAAGGTAAGTAAGTAGGTATGTTTAACTACAGTAATAACATGTTTGCTTACGTATATAGTTATTATTACTTAGTTAATGCATTAAGACATAGGTTCTAGGAAATAGCTTTAATGACGATGATGTTCTAAGTTCTTAGCAAACGTGTAGGTACTTATTATTCAAATCTATTACAATAATAGGTACTATTAAAAAAGCATGTGATTTTTTTGTACATATGGATTTGGTTCTACGTATCAGCTTACGATTTAGTATAATATATTAAACATACTGCAAGTATTGCTGATGAACAGACATCGGATTCTAGTTGGCAAAATTTAATGACAGGTGGGGAGTTCCTATTCATATCGATAAATTAAAAAATATCGATAAATGGCCGCTTCAAGTTTGCTCTTAAAGATGTAATTGTATTAAAAGTATTATTATGAAACAAAATAATCACTCAAAATAAGAACAACATGGCTATTTTTTATAAATTATCATGTTATTTAATAATGTATTTAACAACGTTAAATGCAAGAAAAAGATTAACGGCATTTGTGGTCCTTTAAGGCCATAAGCTGCAGACAATACAAATGTTAACATTTTTTTGTTCCAATTTTATGTTCCTTCGGTTTTTTTTTTTAGGAAATTTCGTATGTTCGACATAACTACTTCACATTCTCGTATGTTGGACCATTGGTGTTTTCAAAGTAATGGCTACCTTGCCACAAATTTCCATTTTAAGTGACATATGATTCGTCACCCATGCCTCCGCACTGTGGAACGTTGGTATTTAGAATTTCAACGTGGTTGCTCTAGTTTTAGTGATAGGCATCGTGAAGGTCGACCAAAAACAGCCGTGACTCAGGAGAACATTGATGCTGTACGGCAAGTGATCGTCGAAGATCGCCATGCGACATACCGTGAGATAGAAGCTTCATTGGGCATTTCAGGGACCAGTGTTCAAAATATTTTGCATGACCACTTAGGCGTGAAAAAATTAATCTCACGCTGGATATCACATTTACTGAGTGAAGATCAAAAAATGGCTTGCGTTAGATGGTGTCGCAAAAGTCTACGTAAATTCAACCGAGGAAACTCTAAACACGTTTGCGACATTATCAGTGGAGTGGTACGGTCCGGATTCTAAACAGCAGTCGACTGTTTGGGTGTTCCAAGATGAGCCAAAACCGACCAAAGTAATACGCTCACGGAGCACTTCGAAAAAAATGGTTGCCACGTTTGTAGCGAAAAGTGGCCACGTTGCCACCACCGTGGTAGAGGATCGTAAAACGGTCAATGCTGACTGGTATACCAATGTTTGTTTACCAGAAGCTATCAGTGAGTTCCGAAAAACCGGCCAAGTGGGAGTCGGACTCGCACAGGAAGGGTTCCGTACCATTATCTTAAAAAACGGTCACCCATCCAAGTACTGACCCCGCCCGCGCCCGACGTTGCTTAACTTCGGTGCTGTATCACGGTGTAATAGGGTCCCGTTTTACCCTTTGGGTACGGAACCCTAAAAACAACCCTAGACGTCGTATAGTACTGCACCACGATAATGCGAGCTCGCCCACCGCTAGGCAGACAATAGAGCAAAACGTCCAAAATCTGGAACACCCGCCGTACAGTCCAGACTTAAGCCCCAATGACTTCTTCACTTTTCCAAAAATCAAGCAACGACTTCGTGGTCAACGGTACCGAACGCCTGAAGAAGCGGTTGAGGCATACAGACGGCCATTTTTGGAGACCCTGACTTCGGACTTTAAGTGTTTCGAAAACTGGTACGATCGAATGAAAAAGTGTATTACGTATCACGGTGATTACTTTGAAAAACAATAAGTACCAATTAACACTTATATTGTCTTTAGTTTTACCAAACGACAGAACTTAAAAGGCCGCGCTCGTATAGTTTAATTTATCAATATAGTAATTCTCTGCCTGTCATTAAATTATGCTCCCTAGAATCCGATGTCTGCTGATGAAACTCATCGCCTGCCTAGGAAATACCTAAGGGTAAATTAAAAATTCGACATATTTGATATTTTGTCTTCAGAAGCATTGCCGACTGTTGTAAAAGTTGAGTCCTCTGGAGTTGCAGGCGTACATAGGCTAAGGGGAAGGGGACTGCTTACCATCAAGCGGGCCGTATGCTTGTTTACAATCGACGTAGTATATAACAAAGTTGGCGTGTCCCGCTGATCCCATAAAATTCAATTCAATAATTTTAATTCAGAAGATAAATTCCATACATTAAAATACAATATAAATTAAGATAAAAATTAAAATTAAAATTATAATTAAATATGTTAGTGACAATGGGTAAATCCTTAAGAACTATGTTAGTAATAAATTGGCCTAATCAAAAAAAAATATATATTATTTCCCCGCTGTGGTATGGAGCTGCATCCATCGCCTAAGTATCGGGGAGTCCCACCTCTCGGCCAGCGTTTGTAGGATGGTGTTCGTGGAGCCGCGCACACGTTTCATCATCGAGGCGGCCCGCTTCCTGATAACGGCATAAAAGCCATCAATTTGCCGCTCCGCAAACATCACGGAGGCGCTGCAGTGTCGCGGCAGCCCGAACAGCACCCTACACGCATCATTATACTGGACGCGCAAGGCACTGTATGTACGCTGCGTATGTCTGACCCATAGGCTACACGTGTAAAAGGATTGGCAGTACGCCCTGAAAAGGGTTACTTTGACTGCATCAGTACAACGCGCGAACCGCCGGGCCAGCATATTACAACGTACAGCCAGCGCCCTACGTTCCCTCTCTATATCAAGGTTGTCACTTAGGTCATCGGTGACCCAGTGCCCTAAATATTTAAATTGCTGTACCTGCTTTAACGGTGCTCCACACAACCTGACAGGTGGTACATCATGATATGTTTTAGTGCCGGCCTTGAAAACCATGAATTCGCTCTTTACTGTGTTATATTTAAGTCCATAGGTCTCCGCGTATGACTCACAGATGTGCAACATTTTCTGCAACGCACTAATCGAAGGGCTGAGCAACACCATATCATCGGCATAACTGATGTTATTTATGCAAACTCCATCCACTGAGCATCCTAGGTTGGTGTTGCTCAGCTCCTCGATGAGTCGGTTCATGTACAGGTTGAACAGTCGGGGCGAGCTTAACCCACCCTGCCGCACCCCGCACTCCAACCCATACACTTCCGAGTGCGCCCCTGCCCACTTAACATTGTTTTTCTGCCTGCTATACCAGTACCTAATAATGGAAATGACTTCACTAGGTATGTCAGTCTCTTCTTTCATCTTCTGCCATAGCCTATTGTAAGATACCAGGTCGAAAGCCCTTGACAGGTCCAGATAACAGGCAAATACAGGAGTCTTTCTAGCTGTGTAATACTGAACAGTCTACAACAGATAAAAGCTGCCTGCATATTTTATGCATCTGATATTTATTTACACGTAATTATTTGAATGCTTTGAAGTTGTTAAACCATTTCGTTTGATAATAATAAATCGCTTTAAAATGGGGTTGCTATCGCGTGACTTACTATCATTTCGTGGTGTTATAGTATTAGAGTTTTTATTAACATCGGATTATTATGTCGGCCATTTAATTCAATAATGGATTTAACCCTTGAAAGTGTTTTGATTTAGATGCATGTAATACCCGGTCAACTTTAGGTGATAGTTAATAGTACATTGATGGCGATATCACCAAAATTGTTACTGATTTTATGAGAGTTTTAAAGAGACTCGATGCATAAAAGAATAAGTTTATATAACTCGAGTTTATATGAATATCACCCGTTTTTACACAACACAATGTTTTTCATGACAGATGCTTGCAAGAAAATAAGTTTCTAGGCAAAATTAAAGTTAATACTAATTGTGTCACAATAGAAAATAGTGTGATAGCATTAAGACTTGCTTGCACATTGAAAACTATTTATATTTGGAATAACAAATTCGCATAAATTTGTAACATAGTTTTTATGGAGTATCAACGGCGATCGCCTACTCCCTGTAATAACAATAACAAGAGTAAGTTTGATGAAATAATATGTAGGTATATTTAGTCCGATTCTTCTCAGTACAATCATATAATCCTTATTCAACTATTAGCGTCTAAACTGTTATACGTACGTTACAGTGTACTCGTATGTATGTAGTAAAATCTTAAGTACCATTTAAGAATGTAAAACATTTCCTTTATTTGTTAAAGTCTCTTTTAGTTTATATAAGTTTATGACACGCGACTAAAGCTCAGAGATATTACATAAACTGTCTAATCCCACTAAACCTTCACTTTATCAACACTACCACTCATCCGTCTAAACTTCGAAAGAATAATGTCCTAAAAGACAAATGAAGCTATAGACATAAGAGCGCTTTTAAAATTATTGTGTGATAGTTGCTGGCGACAAAAAGCTTACCGTTTACGTCGTTAATCTCTTTATCAAATAGTTGAGACTGCAGTGCGGGGGCAGCGACGGCGGCAGTGCATTGTGCAATCTAAGAACTGCATATTTTACTACTCTAATCGCATATCTGAATGCACCCACTACCGTAAAACACTTAACCAGTACCTTTAAAACATTTGTCGTGTTAAGATCTTGGGACACTACTAAGATGACACTATCAAGTACAATCTAAAACCCAGATTACATTCGCTATTCTATGCTTAGCACAAATAATATATGAAAAAAAAATACACTGTATTTTTGTAGTTTTTTATAGTATATCACAACGTACATTGTGCTCTACAAAAATGCACAAATAATTGATATTTGTCGCACCAACAAAATTGATTCCTTTATTATTATTCCGTATGGATTACCATGACTAAACAAATTAACTGTTTCTTAAACTGGTATCTGAATCTTTTATTGGCAAACATGTTTTATGAACAGCTGCGCGACAGCAAAGATTGGTTATCTATGTTTTGGAATGATGACAGTAAGACATAGTATTAGGGTACCGAAGATAAAGATGCTTGTACTGTGCGAGAAATGCGCTCTTGCACGCCTACCGTTCCTTGCAAGGCTTAAACAAACCTATCATCGGGACAATACCCTTTGCCTAATGACACAGTACAAACTCTATGTAAATAACAACTCACTTTGTATTCCTTTTAGTATCAGATGAATCATCGGCGAATACACATCACTTTACATACAGATTCTTGCAATTTGTGTTACGTTCCATGGTAAACATGGTAAAGGTACCTTATGAGGGTTTTTAGTTTCGGAGATATTGTTCTGATGTTTCGTAAAAAGATTAAAAATTGTTCATTTTTAGGGTTCCGTAGCCAAATGGCATAAAACGGAACCCTTATAGTTTCGCCATGTCCGTCTGTCTGTCTGTCTGTCTGTCTGTCTGTCTGTCTGTCTGTCTGTCTGTCTGTCTGTCTGTCTGTCTGTCTGTCTGTCTGTCTGTCTGTCTGTCTGTCTGTCTGTCTGTCCGAGCCTTTGCTCCGTGGTGGTTAGTGCTAGAAAGCTGAAATTTGGCATGGATATATAAATCAATAAAGCCGACAAAGTCGTACAATAAAATCTAAAAATTTAATTTTTTTTAGGGTACCTCCCCTACACTTAAAGTGGGGGTGAATTTTTTTTTTTTCGCTTTAACCCTAGAGTGTGGGGTATCGTTGGAAAGGTCTTTCAAAACTAATAGGGGTTTTCAAGAAACATTTTTTGATAAAGTGAATATATTCGGAGATAATCGCTCCGAAAGAAAAAAAAAATGTGTCCCCCCCCCTCTAACTTTTGAACCATAGGTCCAAAAAATATGAAAAAAATCGTGGAAGTAGAGCTTAAGAAAGACATTAAATGAAAACTATAGCGGACATGATCAGTTTAGCTGTTTTTGAGTTATCGCAAAAAGTTTTCCCTTCATAGTAAAAAGACTTACTTTAATTAGGTACTGATTATGCAAATTTGCCTATTTGTTAAACTCGGGTGAATGGTACCATTTACTACACTTTAAGCTCCAGTTTAGCTTATTGTGACGGAAGAGTAACTACGGAACCCTACACTGAGCGTGGCCCGACATGCTCTTGGCCGGTTATTTATTATTGTTTGAATTCAAACAATAATGCGTAATGCTTACATGTTTGCTTATAAGTGAAATATATGCCTAGTTATGTCGTAACCTTACCGCGGAACTACTTTATTTTTAAAGCAGATACATCTTCATTTTGGTTTAGTTACAAGCAATAAATCTTCACTTCACAAACACTACGTTACGTTAGTCAAAATATGTGGCTTGGCCGTTTCGTTACATGGAACTATTGTAGGAACCTACACCCAGCGCCTACACCACTAAAAAAGGAATGAATAGTGAAATAATTGTCACCTTACGCTAATGTGACGGTAGCGAAATGGCCAAGCCACATATTTTGACTAAGGTGTAAAGTTTGTGAAGTTTGTCTCTACATGAGATCTGATAACTTTTTGACAGTGCTCGCACTGTCAAAAAGTGGTACCTTACCTTAGTGGTACCTTATGGTTTCGTCTTGGTAACATTTTACATGAAATGTTTTTGATGGGATTGCAGTTTACAGATTTCACCCGTCAGTAATATTGTAATGTTGGGGCATAACTCTATAATAACCATAACGTACCTCTACCCATGGAACATCACAAATTTTAGCCTTTCTTAGTTATTGTAATTTTCGCGAAAAACTTTACTCTAAAACACCATCATCACCAATAATCAACTTTGTTCCAATTCCAATGAAAATGCAAAACAATTTTCAAGATGTACATTTGAAAAAATTGGTATTAAGTATGTCATTACCCTTATTTTGCATTTATTTTAATAATGGATTGGATATGACAAAGTCCGGGCCATTAGTTATCCATGTAATTGTAGTGTTCCCCAATAGATATATAGAAATGGAAGCATGTACAATTGTACACAGTTGTAGGGTCTATGTTTCTAGTACGGAAGCGTTGCGGTGCTGAGGGGGTCGAGAGTCGAGACCGCAGGTTCAATGTCTCGGTAACACGTCAGCGGTCTTTGTCGGTAGCACTAAAAAACAATAGCCATCGGTGACAATGAACAGATAATGTAGTAAAATTTAAAAGCTGGCATCGTGGCCGCCAGGCGGCAGGCATCTACCATTTGTTTTCACATTTGGTCTCATTTCGGGGCTCATTAGGAACGAATTTTTGGAACGATCCTTTATTTTTTATTGCATTTAGATATCCAACAGATCTACAAGTCCGCTTTGACCTTCTTGGTTCATAAATTAGGTGTGTTACGAATGTTAGCGAACCGGCTTCGCCGAGACATTATATTAATCGCGACATTAGCATGGTGATTCGCTTTGAATACGTATTAGGAGGCAGTTATCACGGCCCAACATCTCGCAGCGACGTTTTGCGATCCACATGCAAATATTTATTAACGAGCTAAAAGCTTTCAAGGTGACCGCTAATATCTACAGAATAAGATAAATATGCGCGTCCTTGGACCCGGTACGTCCTTAAACTACGTCCAAAAGAGAGGTATGGGCATTGTGAATGTTATCTCGCTTTGTGTGGTAGGGCACAGCCAGTGAATATCATTCCACCTTACAGAAAACAGCAGCCAAATAACACCAGACCCTACTCATAGTGTTGTGTTCCTGCCGGTGAGTAAGGTTGCCAGAGCTCAACGAGGGGGACGGGTTTAGGGTCGGCAACGCGCATGTAACTCCTCTGGAGTTGCGGGCGTACATAGGCTACGGAGACTGCTTACCATCACGGCGGGCCGTATGCTTCTTTGCCACCGATGTAGTAAAAAAAAAAAAAACTTTTAGGATAGATCTTCCTAAATGTAACGGGTAAAAGCTTCTAAATCATAACGGCTCTACTTCTGATGTTATTTAGGAGGGACTACAAATATTAAGGCATTCTTTTTTGAATTAAAGAGAACTGCATTTCTAATTAACAAGAAATATTCCTATAGTATGGGTACATACGGGGCTTAGACAAAGGCATTTCGTGAAGTCTTACCATAGTGAAAATGAAAATTAAGATATTGGTTCGGTTATTCTTATAGTTGTCACATTAATGTTACTTATCTACAAATGTAAGTATGTTCGTGTATAATTGACATTTACTGGATATGCAGGGCAACTTGTGGTCTCTTTAGGTACGCACATTGAATTGATTAGGTTATCATTATTGAACAATTATATTTTTTTAAATGGTAGATTCTGGTTTTAGGCTCCTTGATTCAAAGGCTTTAAATAACTAGAGTAATCAAGTCTTTGTCTTTTTTTGACTACGTAGGTTTTCCAAAGCTCTTGCAATTTACACATAATTTCGTGTATATTCAAAAAGCAAAGGTTACGAAATGCAAATGCCGGTACTTTCTCTCGTCTCGCAACTGATACGCTGGAAGTATGGAGGTTAAGAAAACATTACATCTTCATAAGAGATAGGATGCGAAACTCTAATATATGTCACACTATGTCTAATCGGGCGAAGTTTATCTTAGTCAAACGCCTTAATGGGCTCAAATACGGAAGATTACCAGTTATACCCATTAATATTTTTTAATATCCATAGTTGATATTCTATTTATTTATTTATCGATTTTGATTTATTATGCTCATTTATTTATATAAAGTTTTAGACAACATTTATGAATTATGGTCAACTGGGTCAAAAATATATCACTTATCTTCTATGTTATGGGTTATGAGATAGAAAAAAATTTATGATCCAAAATGCACTTTTATATTCTGTTTATACACATACCACTTAAAGTATAGACAGCGATCTCATAAACTAAAGGATAATGAAACTGGTATTTGTTTAAATAAATGTAAGACATTAACTGTCGCGCCCAAGGCGGGAGTTGTTTGTGGAACAAATACAAAACACTTGTGCCGCGGGAGCACTAGCCACCACCGCCGTGTTTGCTCAGGGTTCTCGCATGACTCGCGATCCGATGGCAAAGCCCTCGACTACCTCGTGGACACTTGGGATAGGTTGTTATACAAACAACCAAACTGGCTCACTTACACTCGCACTTGAAACCATTACGAGGCTCACGCTTTGCCAAACCTATTATAGCATATTATGTTCTACGTAATGTAGCGGATGCAATAGTGATATTAGTGATATACGTACGGTATTGAACAAACCGCAGGATACTTAATCACTCCCTGCGTTTATTGAGCTGTGCGATTTACTGGCGAAAGTCCCGAGGCACCGAATACGTTCCGCGTATGAACTATATTTATGGAGCTTAATTATAAATTGGACACTGCGAGTTGAATTCGCTTTGTAGAACGTGTACAGTCAGCATCAAAAGTAGCGGATGAAACAACGTGCCAAAAGTATCTGATATTCCGGATAAGTTTCCATATATAGATAATTTTCTAAAATTCGCGTTCAAAAGTATATCTTTTACGGTCTTAGTTGTTCTATAGTAAAGACATCACTTTTTGTTAAACTGTTGCAGAATGTACTGTGTAATGTATATGTGTGATACTTATGAAGCGTTATTTCATTAGCTACTTTTGATGCTGACTGTACTTCCCGCAGGGAGTAATACCACACTAATAACAAGTTTAATATTTTATTAAAGACAAGCTGTTCAAGTCGCTGTTACGCTTTTGTTTCTAAGTGTTTTGAAGCTCGTAATTAACGCCACATCGACTGCTTGCGATGAAGCCCTTACCCAACTGATGCTTAAGGCCCTACATGATAATTATGATATCTTACTTACGTACTCCGATTGACCTATTAGTATAGAAACAGTCAATTACCGTATTTTACGTAACGAGCCGGCTTTAATTGGCAATTGAAAAAGTTGAGATTTATTGACGATCAAAGGTTCCTTTAAGCGTTTCCTTGACCGGTATGAAATCATCGGTGTTGCAGCGCTAACGAGTGTTTGCTCTGGTGCTGCCCTTCACTCGAGCGCTCTCCCACGTCGTTATGCAATGATAGGGCTACAGGCCTCCGGCGGCAGCTCCTAGGGACCCTGCTACCGGTTTCACTTATAATTAGCTCTAGTTTATGTCGCTTTGACGATTATGATATCAGAAGCGGAGGCGACGGTGCAGCATGCAGCGTTGGGATGTTGTTGCAATTGCTTCCCGAGAGCAGGCGATAGAAGGCATAGACGAACCAATGTAATTGCGCTCTCATTGCGATCTCGATGTCACAGTTATATTGCTTCGCTTGAGATCATTCGGATCGTTCGCACTTAGTAAGCCATAGGAATACGCGGTTAACGTTGCACCGCACACCGCTTCGCCAGTTAACTAATGTCGCCCCACTAATGTCTTGATTTATGCTTTCGGCCCTAGGTTCGTTCACTTTACTCGCTGAGAATTCTAATTAAATTCTGGACTCTGTGACATCCTTAAATTCTGAAGGGGATTTAATAGTTAATGCTTTTTACTAGCAGTGCCACTTTACAAAGATCAAAGTTTAAACTTTACGCCTCGGGTTCCTGGTTGACGCGTAATTGAAATATGATCTCAGCTTTATGCACAGATAAAGTCGATGGATCTTTGTTACAAAGACAAACATCAATCGATCAATCTTCGTGGCTCCTTAGATATTTTGTTTACATTGAGACTATTGCAAAATCAATGCTGTCGCTCCAAGTGCTAAAATAAGCATATTTATGACAATTCTATGTAAATTAGTTATGTATGTATAATGTCTATGTAAAATAATATTAATAATACCCATTAATCCCATAATACAAGCTTTGCTTAGTTTGGGGCCGGGTTTATCTGTGTAAGATGCCCTCTAATATTTATTTATTTCATTTAAATACGGTCTTATTCTTTTATTCAAGTTACAGAGGTTTGTGGATAAATAATTTCGAGATATAATGATGTAACGTCTATTTTTTTCGAGTTATAGAGGTCAAATTTCAGTTTTCGAGTTAGGGAGGTAACATTCGTGCTGGATAGCCGTGAAGGGAATCGTTTTAATTACTTCGTCAATGAGGATATTTCGAGTAATGGAGGTTTTGGGCTTTGAAGGGAAGGGAAATGGCATTTTATTTCATGTTAACACTTCCGGTGCCGGGTGCCTCATTTCTAGTACAAAATGAACACACATACGTGTTCTTGGCAGTGAATGTTTTAACGGGGATTTCTTTCTATCGAGGTTCTAGTAAGTGCGGTATCACTGTAATTTACCGGCTTCGGCTATGAAACGGATAGGTTTGGCAAGCGTCCTCTATCTGATATATATTAGAAGTTTATTGCCTCTTGCTGCATTTTATTAGTCCGCCTTTAAATACGTAGTTAATGCGCCAATTTAGTGCTTATCAAGTAAATATTTGTAGCCGCCGTGCAGGTTAGAATCTCGACGACTCAAATAAAAAGCTTCGATTTTTAGTAAACCGATATGTAATAGGTATAGGTACTGCTTTACAAAGGGGTTCTTGCCAAAACGGTTAAGTGCAGAAAGTGGTTGTTGATTGTATGGAGGATGATGAAATAGTGATTTGCGATATTACATCAGTACCTACAAAAATGGATTTAAATTTAGGTGCCTCTAATTGGCCGCCATACAATATACAGTGTTTATTTAGTCACCTGCAATAATTTACGGGGTGAATATATAGGTCATACTGAGCAACTTTTACTATGGGACCAACCCCGATATAGCAAAAAAAAAATGTCTGTTTCATACATTTTGGCTGTCTGACCTTGCCATTTTCTATGAGAGGGCAATTTTTTTTTCGCGTTTTCGGGGTTAGTCTCATAGTAAAAATTACTCAGTATGACCTATATATTCACCTCGTAAATTATTGCAGGTGACTAAATACTTCTTCAGGCGTTTGGTACCGCTGACCACGAAGTCGTTGCTTAATTTTTGGAAAAGTGAAGAAATCATTGGGGCTTAAGTCTGGACTTTACGGCGGGTGTTCCTGATTTTCGACGTTTTGCTCTTAAATACTCAATTGTCTGCCTAGCGGTGTGCGAGCTCGCATTATCGTGGTGCAGTACTATACGACGTCTGGGGTTGTTTTTTCGGAACTCCCTGATAACTTCTGGTAAACAAACATTGGTATACCAGTCAGCATTGACCGTTTTACGATCCTCTAGCACGGTGGTGGCAACGGGGGCCACTTTTCGCTCCAAACGTGGCGACCATTTTTTTCGAAGTGCTCCGTGAGCGTATCTTTGTTCGGTTTTGGCTCATCTTGAAACACCCAAACAGTCGACTGCTGTTTAGAATCCGGATCGTAGGCATATATCCAAGACTCGTCACAACTGATAATGTCGTAAACGTGTTTAGAGTTTCCTTGGTTGAATTTTCGTAGAGTTTTGTGACACCATCTAACGCGAGCCGTTTTTTGGTAAATGTGGTATCCAGCGTGAGATAATTTTTTTACGCCTAAGTGGTCATGCAAAATATTTTGAACACTGGTCCCTGAAATGCCCAATGAAGCTTCTATCTCACGGTATGTCGCATGGCGATCTTCGATCAGTTGCCATACAGCATCAATGTTCTCCTGAATCACGGCTGTTTTTGGTCGACCTTCACGATGCCTATCACTAAAACTAGAGCAACCACGTTGAAATCCTAAATACTAACGTTCCACAGTGCGGAGGCTTGGTGCTTCATTATTAAAAACAGTAGTCAACTCTTCAAAGCACTGAAGACGCGTTAAACCTCTTTTGAAGTTGTAAAAAATTATCGCACGTAAATTTTCCTTCCAAATTTCCATTTTCACAACTGACTTGTCAACTTTGAACCGACGCTGTACTGAAACGATTCGGCCGATCTCGGGTCATTCTTTTGTTTTCGAGTTCTAAATTCAAATATTTTACGATGATACTAGTTTTTAGGGTTCCGTAGTCAACTCTTCTTCTTCTTCCTCCTGCCCTTATCCCACGTTATGTGGGGTCGGCACAACATGTTCTTCTCTTCCATTCTCCTCTATCTTTCGTCACCTCAGCACTCACTCCTATCTTTCTCATATCCTCTTTCACACAATCCATCCATCGTTTTTTGGGTCTACCATCCGCTTTCCGTCCATCAACATTCATTCCTAACATTCCTTTTCCTATATGGCATTCATCCCTCCTCATTAAATGTCCATACCACGCTAACCTACCACTCCTTATCTTCTCCGCTACCGGTGCTACTTTCAAACTTCCCCTTATATACTCATTCTTAATCCGATCCTTTCTCGTCACTCCACATATCCATCTCAACATTCTCATTTCCGCTGCGTGCACTCTTCTTTCATCCGTCACTTTCGTCGCCCAGCATTCTGATCCATACATTACAACAGGTCTCACGATCGTCCTGTAGATTTTCCGTAGTCAACTAGGAACCCTTATAGTTTCGCCATGTCTGTCTGTCTGTCTGTCTGTCCGTCCGAGGCTTTGCTCCGTGGTCGTTAGTGCTAGAAAGCTGAAATTTGGCATGGATATATAAATCAATAAAGCCGACAAAGTCGTACAATAAAATCTAAAAATTTAATATTTTTTAGGGTACCTCCCCTACACGTAAATTGGGGTGAATTTTTTTTTTTGCTTCAACCCTGGTGTGTGGGGTATCGTTGGAAAGGTCTTTCAACTAATAGGGGTCTTCAACAAACATTTTTTGATAAAGTGAATATATTCAGAGATAATCGCTCCGGAAGAAAAAAAAAATGTGTCCCCCCCCCTCTAACTTATGAACCATAAGTCCAAAAAATATGAAAAAAATTGTGGAAGTAGAGCTTAAGAAATACATTAAATAAAAACTATAGCGGACATGATCAGTTTAGCTGTTTTTGAGTTATCGCAAAAAGTTTCGCCTTCATAGTAAAAAGACTTACTTTAATTAGGTACTGATTATGCAAATTTGCCTATTTGTTTAACTCGGGTGAAAGGTACCGTTTCATCCCGTGGTTAACAATGTACTATACTTTAAGATCCAGTTTAGCTTATTGTGACGGAAGAGTAACTACGGAACCCGACACTGAGCGTGGCCCGACATGCTCTTGGCCGGTTTTTTTTTTTATAAAATCGCGAGAGGTTTGCAAACGACAGAACTTAAAAGGCAGCTCTCGTATATACTTATAGAATATAGTATAGTTACGATTAGCAGCGTAATGTAACATGAATCTGTTTATTATGCTCGACATACCTACCTATAATGCCAAGTTTACTTGATTATTAATATATTAAACGGCAATAAGATTGATAGATGGTCTTGACATCTAGGATCGTGTCAGTTTTGATAAATGGTTGTGATGAGTCCTTTGCCTTTCCTGCGGAACTATATTAAGTATATATCGTTGGCAACATTTACGTCAATACAAGCAAGAAGCAAGTGTGCTATAACTACGTGTTTGTTAATAAATATAACCTTTGCGGTCTTTAAATTTCCAAAAATCTTCCCATATATTATATCGAATTAACCATAAATTTTCTTTCGTTTTCCTAATTGAATTAGAAGCTTTATTAAGTCATTAAAAGTTTCAGCATCATACTTAATTTGAATTCAATTAAAAAGTCTAACAATTATGTAGATAAGTAAGCTGCAAAATTGCATGCACTTTTCAGTTGGCTGTACCTACAACAGAATTAAATTTGTAATTTCGAGTTCTGGCCTAAGCTAGTGGCTAACATTACCTTTCAATATTGTTCATTTCTAAGCATGTATATAATAATTATACAAATATGTGCCAAATTTTTAAGTCGATCGGAAAAGTTTGAATAACCGATATTGACTTTGAAGATCATGGATGCCCCGACCTGCAAAAACTGTTTTTTTTTTTCAAAATATCTTGTCTACTCACCCCCAGTCCGTGATTTATTCTTTAATGTAGGTTTTGAACAGATCTAGACATATTTTATTTAAATGTTATGTATGCAATTCGCATTTGCTTCATTACCTGCTCATTAACATTATGGTTATCCACCCCATCATCCACAATTTTATTAAAGTAGTAAAATGAAAGCCTGAACCGCTATTATCATTACTCTTTTCTATAGCGCCATTCATTCTAAATCTACTTCCCTTAATAATTACTTAGTTATGTTTATTATGATTAAAAGTATGATACCCATTTGACTAACCACAAATTAAGATTCCAATTAAAACACTATCATCTATATCATTAATTTTCTAAGGTCGTCATAATTTAGCGGTTGCAGATAAAAGCGAATTTTATTGCTCAAGCTCACGGTGCATAATTATGAATATGAATCTTTTATAATGACTTTGTTTATGTTTTATGCTAAGTGGATTTCATAAGGAAAATAATTTTTAATAATTTTTCCTGATCAATATCAAAAGTTGTGTCAAAATCCGTATTTTAGTTACCAAACTATTTTAAAGAGTGCTTAAGTATATCAACTAGGTGCTTTAAATATATTTTTATCAAAACACGAAAATTTTACTTACCAAAAAATATAATGTAAAAATATTATATATTACCGTGGCGACGTTAAACACTATCTTTTCCTTTAAAATTAACGCAAAGTTAACAATTGATATTCGCACGTCGGATGAGCGCGCAATCAAAACACAACGCTAGTGATAAGATAACACACCGACCTAGGGTTACTTCAGACGCGCAGGGTATCCTAGGGCTTCACAATCACTGTCACTGGTCATCACACGTGAACTCGCGTGTCTGTGGAAAAGGGTGCGCGACAGGTGCGCGCGCCGCAGCATCCGCAGCGGCTGTGGCGCCGGCCGCCTGCGCGGGCGCAGCGCCACGCGCCACGCCCCGTGCGTGCGACGTGCGTGGTTCGCGCTCCCTGCCCGCATGAAGCCTGAACTTGCAGTTTTCAAGAGGCTTTGTACATAAGCACAAATACATAAGTAACCGCTAATTAGACTTTTTATGGACCTCATGGTATCTTGATGTGAAAAAAATATATATATCACTGCCTAAATCAAATATAACTTATATTTCCATAGAGGTACATTCGTGTGGAAAAGTTTATGATGTGGTACCTGGGAGTCATAAACGATGTTTTTTTTAATCCTTTTGATTTATAATTTTCTTTTTCGATATGTAATTTTGTTTCTTCGCCATATTATCTAACGGAACGTATTCAACACCAGGAACTCATTACATAGAATCTTGTAAAGTTAAAGTATGCAATTTGAGAGGTTAATTCCCTACTTAATTTGATGTGTATTGTGGTTGCTTTTATATGGAAGCTAATTACTGGGTATTTCCTAGTTTTACTACTGCAATTACTGTAATAGGTACTAGCTTTCTAAAAAACACCTAGAGAAAGGACTATAAAATAAAGCCATGAACACTAAAATATATCAAGCACATTCGCTTTACACTCCAGAATGCAAGCAGATAGTAAGAATAACAACATACCAATTGAGACTTTCTTCTACTTATTTTCACTTGACGATTTTGAATGCGTGAGAAAGATCGAAGCCCAAACCTATAAATTGTAAATTGAATTTTACTAAATGAGTCCCTTGATTAGGCGCTAATTAAGAAAACACGGTGTTGAATGTGAGTAATGTTCGTTTTATGGTGAAATGACATCGCGTGTGTTTGTATGCGATGTAGTTCATTCAAACACTTGTGTTGCATCATGTCGTAAATATTAACCTTCTCAAATGCTCCATTCGATAAACGTAATCAATATTGGTTCTGTTGCTACTTTCAATTGCATGCACGCTTTCCCCTCAATGTTTTCATTGGTGCAAATGTAAATATAAGTAGCCATCATCAAGTATAAGTTATGAATGATTTGGGTCAGGCAGTATCCATATACTCGTACGCGGCCAGAAAACGCAATCCAATGCCTTAAGAATACAATTGTACTGAGTTATCAGTACGGAATTTTGCTATGTACTTACTAAATTCATTGTATAAATATGTGTATTTGCTTCATGCGAATACTTGGAAGGCTTATTTTATTACTTGAAGCACTTATCGTGACAGACATCTTATATTTGCTTGAATGATACCTATGTTTGGTGACATTTTTATATTTTTAAATTGATAAAAGAACCAAACTTTAAGAATAACATTCAAAGTAAAACACTGGTTGCTTTGTTTGCACATCAACGTCGCAGAATACGAAGAAAATAATTCGAACCTCAAGAAAATTCGGCGGAGCCATCGCTCAATATTACATTTGTCTCGAACAAAGTCTATTTATGAGTTTCGCATAGGTTCCGCGGTTTTACCGACATGGGCGTCGGTGTTCTTTGCACAAGTTGATAAGGCAATATTCTTTTTGATAAGAATTAGTACTGGCAAATAATAGGATTAATTAAATATCTTGAAGGATGAAATCCTTGACGCAACTTGAGCGTCGACTTTTCCAAGTTCTATTTCCATCTTTACATGACCATAATTTATTTTTTCTTTTTTAGTAGTCCTCACTAACGTCCATCCGCTTGGCAAATTTTATTGAACAGCATTGCCCTTCGTGCAAGACGGGGGACTTGTATTGCAATTAGCCAATTACAATTTTCGATTACCGCGAACCGTGTCCACAGCCGGCCGCTCTCGACAGGTTTTGTAGGTTCTGCCTTACGGGAACAGAGCACGGGTGGCCAATTGGATCTTCCTGGCTTTGGTTTCGCATAGGTTGCGCGAGCGCAGTCGAGAGAAATCCAGTGTAACATGGCCTCAACTCAAGATCCGACCTATGTGCAATTGAGGCATATGTACATATATGTGATTCGGCTCAGCCTTCCCTATTGGATACACCCCTGGGGTTTATTCCTGACATTAAGGTGAGCTGGACGCCTGCATAATTAATGCGCTTTACGCGCAGTTGTTCTTAATTTCGAAATCATAAGAAATTATCCTGGACCGCCCGAGTCGAACATAAGCTTGAACTCTGCAATCGGTGAGAACAACCCCTGTAAAGTAAATTCGCGTCTCTGTGGATTATTTATCGCGCGTAATTATAACTCTGGATATTGGAATATTAAATACTGTTAACACCATTATCGATGACATCGATGCAGGGGCTCAATTCGATATTTTTCAGTGGCAGCACGTGACATCGGTAACAGACTGTAGTTTTGCTTTTTGATTGACAATTATATAGCTGTCAACAAACAATTCCAAATTGTGATTTAGAATATTCCGTGTGTATGGATATCGCGTCCCTTTCGGGATTACTGTACTAACATTCCTGACTGCATTTAATTATTAAGTAGGAGGGGTATCCCTTACCTGCTTTATCCGCATAATATACCATGAAGCTAGGACATGCAGGGTATTCCATGAGAAGGTACTTCTTTCTCCACGAAACGTGGAGAGTGACTAAGGGGATTGGTCAAATTCTTTTCGTAGTCTTGATTTTTGTCCCCAAAAAATGTGACTGAGTGTAGCTTTTCGTACGGGTGATTTTTAGTTTTTAATTTTTCTCAAGTAAATTATAATCTACAGCTACATATAAAGACAATAGCACTCGACTTTAGTTATTTATTTGATAGAAGCCACACCAAAACACGCGTGACAGAGTGGTCAGTAACAAGACAACGAAAAGAATAAACGTCAAGTCTTCGTCAACAAGTCCCTGTGATCGATCCTTCGCGTTTTCTGGCCAAAAACCATTCGGAACGCAGATCTATGGGGTATATGCCGAAAAACACCCATTGGCGTAGAAATCGTGCATTGGCGGAAATGGAGATGGATAGGACATACTATTCTTAATTATACTATCGCGTGTGTTTGTATATAGCTTAATTTACAATGAAGGTGTGTACGATTTTCCAGCTTATTATCTGTCATTCCTAGGTGAATTTAAAAACTATAGGCGCGAGGGGTAATCGTTCTATACCTATAGAATATATGAATTTCGCGCCTTTGTGTACTGACAAAGTTGTTCGGCTATAGTTCTCAATGTTTGAATTCAAAATGAACTTTTTAACCGACTTCAATTTCATAGAAGGAGGAGGTTCTGTATTCGGTTGTTGAGTTTTTTAGTTATGAGTCATTAAATTCTGAGTTGGCATGATTGTCACCAATACTTATTTAACGACGAGTCGCCACGATTTGCAAATGTAGTAGATTGAATCTTCTCTTCTGTGGATTTATAAGTCACGCGCTAGGGAGTTCGTGCCGTGAAATTGCTTTTATAATAGTCAATATCGTTACCTTTCGCATTGACTTGCATCAATTTATTGGTTGTATCGATCTGGTTTTACTTGCGGTCACGGGCAGGCTATTCTTGTTAAGTAAATGTAGTTTCAAATCTTCACGTTACGTTACTTTGTTTTGTACTTTTCTAAATTATTCCTTAATATTTATCGATTCATTTTGATTGATCACTAGATAAAGTTAAAATATGCCTTAACACCTTTGCGACCTGGCCACGACAACGGCGGTGCGACGGGCGACGCGACGAAGTAGAGCGAAGCGACGAGCATGCCACGTACAGCGCTGTAGCGTTGGCGGCATCGGTCGAATAGGACTAATTCAAGTGTTTAAAAATAATGTCTGTCGGCCCGATTCGAAGAATGAGATATGATAATGATAGGTTCTGGTTTACATACGTTCTCATTTAGCTATCGTTTGTATTACGGAGGTAAGGAAATAAATCTCCATGTACCAAAAAGTGTCATCAAAAAACTTTAAATAGGTGGCGCTACAATACCTAGAATACTTGAACAAAAAAATCAAATCACTCCACTCCGCACACTTCACCTTCACTCCGTCAATAACACCTAGGTTCTTAGCTACTCTAGCGCTACTCTGGAGAGATTTGGAACTATTATTTATAGCTGACAGCTGGACACTTTTGCAACAGTTCCACCATAAGAGATGTCACTCCTCTTAATTCCACACTCCATAGTTTGTATGTCGTATAATTGACAGAAGCAGCTCGATTCGGGCAACCAGTGTCACTTTGACGTTAGAAATATCGTAGATAATAGATCTTATTGGGATCACAGCGGAATCAAAATAAGCGTCAATTTTGACATGTCGTTTAGTTATCGATCTTTTAAAGATCTTAAACGTGTCTTAATCATTCTGTTGAGGTTTTGATGGGTTTAAATTAAATCTTGAATTTAAACCCATCAAGGTCAGATTCAGGTAAGGGTAGGTAAGTTAAGAATTAAGATGGCTAAAGAGCTGTTTGGATATAGTGTAGTGTAGTGTATACATAGATTCATTAACTTAAAGGTCTAGGGTTCCTTAGCTTTTGAGTACAGAAGAGATCATTTTGGTTATTTTGTAAGTATATGTAATACTCCGTCTAGCATGTCGCTCATCCTTACCTGTATGTAAATTAATATCTTGAGTGTCATGCGTAATAATTGTGACACATATAATGTTCGTGACATCTAATACGGCTAACCTAACTATACCAGTCTGCCAATTCTATGTAATTGGAACGTCTAAATTTACTGCAGTACACGAAAATGTAAGCCTTATTTATGGCATGCATGCAATATGTCGCCGCTGCTGTGCGAATTCCTAACCCATATAGCTTTCCAATTGCTCCATTTAAGGCTAAGTTAGGTGAAGGCAATAAAAACATGGATGCTCGCTCAACTAAGGATTGCTCTGGTCGAATGCTTACCGAGCTCATTTCAGTTAAACGCCTATATGAACCAGTGTACCAGCGGCCTCATGATTCGCAATACCTAAATACGTAATCGGATGGCTCTTAAAATGGTTAGCTGTTAGGCTGCTCTCGGTAAACTTGGAATAGCACCCCCGGTAAAGCGATCTCGATTTCACCGCGCTACGCCGATTTATGCATCTACGAAGCCTCGCCGGCCGCTTCAGTGGAAGAATTGCCAGTAGTTACAATTACAATTTTATTGCAATGTAAAAAAGCTGCTTTACTAGTTACTGCCATTCCATGTCAGCTAATAGATGCAATCTCTTTTTTGCCCCGCTTAAGACACCGTGAAAGATCTGAGAGGATTACATCGGTGGGTTACATTCATGAATTTCTTATTCATTACTTAAGATTAATTCTCGTCGTAAGTACGAGTATCTCTTTGTTTAAATCGAAATATTTCGTATGTCTACGTGCATGTTAACTTATCTTGATTTCTTGATATATAAGGTAAACGAATAAATTGAGAGTGGGCCCTGTTAGCGAGCTGGCCATTAATTTCAATTGATGTTATATCTGTCGGTGCGAGATTTTGCAAAGTCGTGCGTGTCTCGACAACAAGTTATGATAATTGCGAGCATGAGTTCACCGTCGTTGACAGTGTAAACGTAAGGCCGGTTACACACGGTGTCTAAAGTTGCAATACAGTATAACCTTAACCGCGTATAACTACGAACTGTTATAGCTGTGGGCATGCTTAAGGGATTCATTTAATGGCGCTCCTGTATCGACAATCGCGTATCTAAATGATTTATGAGAGGGACTGCATATTGATGCCAGCGATGCATTGCGATTCAGTTGCATTTATTGCGGTTCCAAAATGTCCCCGCGAGTAATCGACCTTATGTCGTGCCACGTTTGTATCTGGGGTAGCATTAATTACAAAATGCCATGATTTCATTCATATTTGCTATAAGGTCCATTCAATTTTTATTTTTTATTTTTATTTTTTTATAAATCAATCTAACTAGAACATCTAACTAGAACATAAAACGAACAGAATTCTTTTAACTTATCGATTTTTCTTGGTGACCCAGGCGAAGAACTCCCATACAAAAAAAGCATGTCCCAATCGTGTATCGGCTTCGGTTTTTACATAACAGTGTAAAAATAAATATCCTACCATATATATATCATATTAACGGTTAGTTAAAAAGGTATTTACATCTAATTTACCAGTGCAATGCTAAAAGTCCGCTGTTGTTATATCTCAAAACAATGGCTAATTTTTAAGTCTCCTGACTTACCAAACATTACAATTGAAACGAAAGCAAGGGTACAACGCGGTATCGCTAACCCAATAGGCAGCGTATCTAAGTATCACGTACCAGTGTCCAGCATTGTGGTTACTTTCTTAATATCCGACCATTTCGTCTGGGTTAAGAAAAGATGTAGGATGTATTAATTGTCGATCCACTAACTTACCGTTGATATTTCGAACGTAATTTAGTCGTTTATACTATTTTTAAGCTAAATAGTTTATTGAAATATTTTTTCATTAAATGTCTTCTGGGTCACTGTTCTTCGCGGTCACTTTTCTGGGGACCCAAGAGACATTTACGATGACTCAGGAAACTTTTTTCTATACATTTTGGTTATTTTTCTCCTTTGTATTGCAATTATTAATTGTGTAATAGAAAATAATGTGAAAATAATATATCACTTTGATGATGAGTGGAAGTACTGGAAGTGGACTTGAAAATGTTTTTTTTTCTGCCTTGATATTTTGCGATATTAATTGTTAACATTCTGCAGTGAAAACGCTTTAGTCCACTCACTCTGAGCTTAAAACTATGAAGTGCTTATCATATTAAATCAGAATTTTAGTACATGCCACAAATAAGTGAAAATGTCTCTTGGCAAACTAAATTTGTCTCTGAGAAAACTACGATGTCGCTAAAAATTTTATGTACATTTAAAAAAATTCTAAAGGAGAGGAATTAATAAATTGGGTATTGAATACTGTTATGAAAAATCAAACAGGATCTCCCCAGTTTTGAGTTACCAGAAGAAAAGCGTTTGTGTTCTTTTATATAGTAGACGACCATTCCTTTCGATTAAATGAAGTTTTATTGGGTAAATCATGGGTAACCCAGGGGACACGTTTTGAGTCATCGCAACATAATAAGCAGCAAAAGTTGTCAATATATATAAAAACATTTTTTTTTAATATATATTTATCGTTGTTAATGAAAAACGTGAGATAAATCATTATACTAATTGAGCTTGTGGGCAAACGTTTTGACAGTAAACACACTTGTACAATTAGCATAAGATATTCGCGGGCGCTCGAAAACACGACCTTATTCTTGAGATGCTAAAGTGTATCTGAACCAATATTTTTGAGTACCCTTTCATGGATACGACTTGTTTGACGGCGACTTAGTTATTTGTTAATTTAGTCCTGAACCATGTCCGTAAGATTTATTATTTCTCTGCCCGCACTGTTGACGGTTGAGACTTGAGACGCAACAGCTGCCCCGGTAGGAATGCATTCCTGTTATTGTAAATCCCATAACGTGGAGTGTTGATAAATCGCTCATTTTATATGACTCGTCAATTTCGATGTTTCCCGATTAATATTGAAGTTCGATTTACAACTATAACAATGTAATAAGTAGAGTCAGTAAAGACTGATGTTCTCACTCTTTAAGACTCGAATATTTTTAACCGACTTCAAGATTTCAAAAGAGGAGGTTATCAATTCAGTTGTGTTTTTTTTTATGTTTGTTACTCCATAACTGCGTCATTTCTGAACCGATTTTGAAAATTATTTTTTTGTTTGAATTGATATATATACAGATTGGTCCCGTTTTTGTCAAAACTCAGTTCTGATGATGGGATCCATGAGGAATCGAGGGAACTCTTCAAATGTGAAAGGCATACATATAGTGATTTTTGTATTTTCTTTGACAAATCAAGCATTTACATTTAAAAAAGTGACATTTGATGAAGTGGAACTGCTGGTAATGATCAGAATGGAACTCTTCAACGACGCATAGTACACATTTGGCGATTTCTCCTCTTCGCTGTGTTTGTTAAGTAAATTCGATTTTCAAGACAAATTTTTGTCAGGTTCGAGTTCTGACGATGGGGTCCATAAGGAATCGAGTGAACTCTTCAAATATGAAAGGCATACATATAGTGATTTTTGTATTTTCTTTAACAAATCAAGCATTTACATTTAAAAAAGTGACATTTGATGAAGTGGAACTGCTGATGATGATCAGAATGGTACTCTTCAACGACGCATATTACACGTTTGGCGATTGGTCCTCTTCGCTGTGTTTGTTAAGAAAATTAGATTTTCAAGACAAATTTTTGTCAAGTTCGAGTTCTGACGATGGGGTCCATGAGGACTCTAGGGAACTCCTCAAATGTTAAAGGCATATATATAGTGATCTTAGTATTTTCATTAACAAATCAAGTATTTACATTTGTAGAAGTGACATTTGATGAAGTGGAACTGCTGATGATAACAGAACGGAACTCTTCAATGATGCATAGTTCACGTTTGGAAATTTGTTCTCTTTGCCAAGCAGTTAGGTTTTCAAGACACATTTTTATATTTCTATCCTAATTAGTTTTTTTTTAATAATTATCTGGTGCTTTATTTCATGCATGGTGTGAAATAATTTATCTTAAATACGTATTGCGGGTATCTTACCAGTCAACCATAGAGCAAATCTGAAATGTGTCAAGGTGGGTGCAGTGGCAAAAAAAAAAACATGTTACTTACCTCCTTTTCTACATAATTAGGCGTAGGACGCTGTCTTTTTAATTTCATTGTATGAAATCTAAAATCAACAATAATCGTTCTTTCACCGGTCTCCCTCATTGAAGTCAGTTTTTTTTCTTAAAAATTATTTAGACTCATATCATTCAGTAATAGTACATTACAGTACATATGGTGCTACTTTTCCGCACTAGTGCGTAAATTAGCACATTATGTACCTATGTCGAAAATTTAAAGGGTCATATGCTCCCTTCGGTCGTGTTTTAATTTATCCCCACTCGTTTCGAATTTCCTATTTTTCGCACTTGTATCGTAATGTACCTACTATCACGGTACAAGTGCGAAAAATAGGAAATTCGTAACGAGTGACTATAAATTAAAACACGACCGAAAGGAGTGTTTTAAATCGACACGAGTTGCGAATTACCTATTCGCACATGTATCGTACAACGTTTTACAGTACATATGGCTCTTTAAATGTTCGACACAGTAACGTAATATGCTAATTTTCGCACTAGTGCGGTAAAGAAGCACCATATGTACTGTAATAGTACATTACGATACAAGTGCGAAAAATAGGAACTTCGAAACGAGTGGCGATAAATTAAAACACGACCGAAGGGAGTGTTTTAAATCGACACGAGTTGCGAATTGCCTATTCGCACATGTATCGTAAAACGTTTTACAGTACCCTTAAATGCCTTTTAAATGTTCGACACAGTAACGTAATATACTAATTTTCGCACTAGTGCTATAAAGTAGCACCATATGTACTGTAAAAGTTATTTTAAACATTTTGGAAATTTGACTTATCTGTAGAATCTTTATCGAAATTACAACAATTACCTAAATGCGTTTTGTTATTCTTTCATACAATTAATACTGTTTCGGTAGTTTCACGAAGTATTTGAATAACAACTATTTTAATTATTTTATCATAGTTTTTATTGTACTTAACACATTACTCTTTTAGAGTCATGACTCAGGATTCGAAAGAGGTGGACTTCCAACTAGGGATTGCAATCCGGTCCGGCGGATCCGGTAATCCGGCCGAATCCGGCACTTTTCAGGAGCTACCGGATCCGGTAAAAATCACCGGATCCGGACCGGATCCGGTCAAATAAAAAAAAACGCCTAAATACAGCACGCACTGTGCGGTTTAGATGAGGAAAAGGCGACGGATGAGAGGTATTAACTTGAACAGAGCATAAAACGAATGAAAAAGTTTAAATTTAGTTAAATAAAAATATATTTATTATGACGATGACTGGGAACAGAAGTTGCCTTTCATGTTGGTGGCACGATAAGACGATTACATAAATACTGTAATAGAAGGAAAAATTAAACGAAATGAAATGATAACATTGATAATCTTTAGTTTACTTCGATTTTATATATATAATGATAAAATATTTTTTATTTTCTATTCAAATTTGAGAGAGAATCTTTTGTATTTACAATTTCATCCAATCTTATGCAATTTCCTTAATGGTACATGCTACTCTACGTCTAGCCAATTCTTTATTTGATCCAAGTAACTTTTCTTAAGGAGTCCCTTTCCTCGATGGATTTCAATCCTATACTCTATTATTTTTCGCAAGAGATCGTCGTGTCATGTTCCATTCCCTATAATTTGACCAATATACTTTTCTGTAAATAAAAAAAAGGTAATTTTTTTAAATCATACAGACTACTACTTTCTTGGGCAAAAAATTAGGGAAAATTTAATATCATTTTGGTTGATAGTAAAATATCTTATTTTCTTACTAGAATGAATGTCAACGTTACAAAGAATTCAATCAAGGAACAGTCACGAAAACTTGTCATTTCAAGGAGTTCCAATTCCCACCCCATATCCCATTACGGGCATTGGAAACTAATCAAATTTATAATTGTAAACGAAAATTTGATCACTTGTGAATGGTTATATATAATAAATGACCGATTTCATATTTGGGTTTTTAAGTGATATTGACAAGGTCACACTTTTTACTACTAAGAGTTATTTTATTGTTAAGAAGTTATTTATTAACTTCAAATTATAGATTTAGGAATACGTATTACGCAAAAAACTAGAAAAATATGTCATTTAATTCATTTTGATATCCCTATACCAAAACGGATCCGGTCCGGCCGGATCCGGCCGGGTTATGGCCAAAATCCGGCCGCTTCCGGCCGGATTGAAAATCAATCCGGTTTGCAATCCCTACTTCCAACGCAGTTTCATAAAACTGAGTCGAGTTTTTCTAATTCTGCGTCGGAGGTACATCACACTTACATGACATCTCGACTTCTGGTTCTTTCCATTAATAACTAATACCTGGGTGTAGGATTTGCATGACGAATCTGAAATGTATGGGAAGATCCGTGGATCCGGATCTAGATCCGGGTAATTTTATACATTTCGGATCCGGATTGCAAGTTGCAGTTTTGTGAGATACTATGTTAGCTGCGAAACTCTACGCTGAACGCCTGACACACGATATGTTTGTAGAACGTTAAACACGTACACACGCAATAAAGAGGTTGTTAGGTAAACCGGCCAAGGATCCTCGCACTAACTAAATCGCCTATTATATTTACCTTATTGTCTAGGCCTACTCAGTATGTGACAGAATTGTTTAAGTATTCAATACGTATTCTGAAATATGGTTAGAATCCAAAGCTTAAAAAATGTGTGTTCATGTCGTATATGATAAGGATCGGCAACGCGCATGTAACACCTTTGATAGAAGAAGAGTACTGGTGTAAATAAATACGCCTCAGATCTTATAACGTCTTGAACAGCACTTGGGGTGTACCGTGTACATACTTCTCCAAAATTACCTAATTTACCCGATGCATTGTAAATGATACAAAACCTGGCGCAATGACCCAAAATGCAACTTAGCCTAAGTGCTAAAGTATATTTATTAATTCATTCAATCGTAAGTCGTAACTAGTACTTTAGTCGTTATTACAAACTACATAATAAAATACAGTGTGTGGATTTACATAATAAATGTGATAGGTGTTTTTCCCACACGTCCAACTACTGAGTTACTTGTAGAAGTAATTTCCAATAACATTTTTCAACAATGATCTTAGTAATCTTGAACTGATAAATCAGTCATGAATCAAATCAAAATCATGATTCCGCAAAAGTAGACTGTAACAAATAAATAGATTTCTCGACAGCGCCTAGTTGTCTGCAATGAACGGAAAGAAGGGCTGGGACAGGGCCCCACTATCGCTTTGATTAACATGTTTGTTCTCCTAGATTGCTTATTTAATGAGATTCTCACTTTGTTCAACTTTTTATAATGCGCAAAGACCCTTATAAATCGAAATAAAAATACAACTATAACTTCGTTAACACGAGCTATTGGAAAGCTCCGATTTGTTATTCAAAATTATTCCAAGTCCCAAATAACTTGCTGATGGCAGATTTATTTGATAAAGTTTGTTTAAAAGGGAATTTGCCTATGTTTGAAGCTTTTTAAGCATTTCGCAATTAAAGATTTCATATTTACGATTAACTTTTATAATTCTTAAGGTGCCGTAGGTTCAGAGAGCGGAGATTATGAGAAATCGTACCGCTTTTTGAGTTCACAATATTCACAATACGGTTGGCAAAAATGTATTTAGCAATCTTGAGGATTTTTTCTAGTGACTTCATCGACTTTCACTCAATGTAAAAAAATCACGAACATAAGTAAAAGGGCTGGCTTCGGATCGACCAAGGTGGAGACAACTTCATCAAGCTGCACCGACAAGAGCCCTGCTCAAATTCAAGAAGCAGATAAGTCTAAAACGCACTTTAAAATATTTAAACAATAGATGCACAAAAGCTAATAATATGAAAATCGCTTCTAAAAACTCATCGATTACTTTTTTTGGTTAAAACTTACAAAAAAATAAAGTGAAAGTCAAGTTCGGTGCAGTGACCAAAAAAAAAAAAACTAAATTTTACCTCCTTTTCTACATAATAAGGTGTAGGACGTTGTCTTTTTAATTTCATTATATGAAATCCAAAATCAACAATAATTTGTTTCACCGGTCTCCCCCTTTTTTTTATTAGAAAAAGGTAAGCATTTGACCACAATATCACCTGATGGTAAGTGCCGATGCAGTCTAGGATGGAACATGCTTACCTAAAAGATGTCTATTCACTCTCGATTTAAAAAGATCCAAATTATACTGGCCTGGGAATAGATTTGCAGGAAGTGAATTCCACTCCTTAGCCGTTCGCATGATAAAGCTGGATGCGTAGCGTTTAGTGCGAATCAGCGGCAGAGTAACGACGTAAGGGTGAAACGCAAGTCCGCATCTAGTCCCACGGTGGCAGAACGGAGATGAGGGGGATTAGATTATGTAATCCCATCGCACACTCCCCGAAATGTATCCTGTAGAATACCGCTACCTTTCTAGGGTGTTCTAGGCTCTGCAGTCTAGCCTCTACCAATCTCGCATCTCCAATAAGCTTCCTAGCGCGTTTGTCTATTGAATCTAAGGCGGCTAGGTGATACTTGGCGGACCCATCCCAAAGTTCGCTGCAATACTCCATACACGACCGAACTTGAGCTATGTAAAGCTTAAGAAGCTGCCCCGGTGTGAAGTACCGCTTGACCTTAGAAAGGACGCCTAATCGTCTAGCTGCAGATTTAGCCAGAGATTCAATATACGCCCCAAAGCTCAGGTTAGACGAGATACTTATGCCAAGTAGCTGAAGTTGGTTGGATATCGGTACGGATACATCCCGGAAAGTCGGAGTCAGGTCGAAAGGACTCCGTTTAGCAGAGAACAGACACGTCTGCGTTTTGGTAGCGTTGAATTTGACCAGGTTTGCGTCGCCCCAATCGGATACTGCCTCAAGTGACAAATTCAGACGGTCTACCATAGCCTGTCGACAAGATTGGACCTCCTCTTTCTTGGCCCGAGCGTTGGAGAGATATCTGCCCACGACAGTGCTGTCATCGGCATACCCAAAAGTATCTGGGACTAGCATGTCATTGATATGCAGCAGAAATAAGGTCGCGGACAGAACAGAGCCCTGAGGAACACCGGCATTGATCGCCCATTGTTCAGATGTGTAGCCATCTAACAACACCCGGATGGGACTGGAACGCTCAGGAAATTCTCAATCCACTTGCACAGGCCGTCCGGTATCCCATATGCTGGAAGCTTGCTCACCAAACTTGCGTGCCAGACCCGGTCGAATGTTTTGAAGACATCGAGAGATACCGCAAGGGCTTCACCGTGCCTTTCGATTGCCTCGCTCCAAAGATGAGGAGCATGCACCACAAGATCTCCAGTCGAACAACCCCCGCGGAAGCCATACTGAGAGACATCCCTCATTGAAGTATTGGATCTCCTTGTAAGTACCTAGTTGGTTACTAAGTTCTGTTACTCGATTTGCAACCTCTTTATTTCCGTTAAAACAAATGCTACGGAAAAATAATAAATAACATAATATGGTGGATTTGTGAGCTATAATTATATACCACACATAACGCTTATCTCGTCGTCTCTATAATGAATTGGGGCCTAAAAGAGAATCGTATCGCAGTAATTGCGTTGCACAAATGTGGGAACCCGCCAAACATGATTTTGAAGTTGCTTGAAAACCTAAAAATCAACAAACAATTTGTTTATCGCATAATTAATAGACACAATAGTACTCAGAGCTTCGATGACCGCAAGAGGTCTGGAAGACCGCGCACCGTTCGGACCCCAGCTCTATTAAAGGCAGTGAAGGCGAGAATTGCAAGAAACCCTGTCCGGAAGCAAAAGTTGTTGGCAATACAGATGTCTGTGAAGAGAAGCTCCCTAAAAAAAGTTATCAATGAAGACCTTGGACTACACGCTGACCGCAGACAAAAAGGTAATTTGCTTAATGGACGATTAAAGACTATGAGGCTAGAGAGAAGTCGCGTGCTATTGAGGCCATCAACCCTCTTATATGATGATTTGGCAGGGTGTGTCATACTCAGGGCTAAAACAGGTTCATTTCTGTGAAAAAGGTGTGAAAACTGGGGCCAAAGTTTACCAGGAAACCGTTCTTGAACCAATAGTGAAGCCCTTAAGCCACACCCTATTTCAAAACCAGCCATGGGTTTTTCAACAGGACTCGGCTCCTGCACATAAGGCAAAAACAACTCAAGCCTGGTTTCGAAGGAACAACATTGACTTTTTTGCACACGAAGACTGGCCGTCCTCCAACCCGGACCTTAACTCCCTGGATTATGCCATATGGCAGGTTATTGAGGAGAAAGCCTGCGCTAAACCTCACACAAATCTTGACTCCCTCAAGCGGGCCATAGTTAAGACAGTGACGGAATTAGACATGACAATCGTGCGTGCCGCTATTGATGACTGGCCTCGTCGTTTGAGGGCCTGTGTCAAGGCCAGAGGACGCCATTTTGAATGATATTGTCATATGTAATTCCTGATTGTGTACCATTCTTGTGTACTTCATTTTAATATATAGTTTATTCAACTTTCGTTCGTATATTTTATGTAGATAAAGATTATTGCAGTAACAGAATTTAGTAACCAACTAGGTATATGTATACCCGTATCAGGAGAATCCGCTCTTTCTTAATGTAGGTACATAATATTAATATAACCTAAGCTAAGCTTAAAGTAATTATTAAAATTAAAACATTTGCTATTATTAGTAAAATTAAAACATACTTGGTGATTATTGATCACTTAATGGGGCGGCGAATCTAATTGGCTCGGGGCGCCAAATTTTTAAATACGCCTCTGCTCGCCGCGATATGATATAGAAGCAATTAGTTCAGGGATTAAAGAGTAATGACATCGCACATTCCTACTTGGCATTTAACAAGTCCCTCGTCTCATAATCAAGTGTACGAGTACAGAGATTGATTGTACAGAAAGTTTTACAAGTTTCATAATAGATATATATGACATGTCCTTTATAGCAATATAACTTAAATACCTACACATATGTATTACGTCGTGGTCTATTCTAAAAACCATCAAGAAAACATTCAAGAGACAATGTAACAAAAACACCCATTATGCATTTTACTCCTAACTCCATCGTTGTAGTCTCGATAGGTGTGTGGAAGTACTTGCCCTGTTAAAAGTATGATGGCTATGCTACCGTGCTACTCGTTATTTACATATTGACTATCTAAAAAAATGTAGGTACGGTGCAAAAAGCAGGAAATAAAAATCAAGGTTATTTTTCCTACATAGTATTTTCAGTGGTCGAGCTATAGGTACCTAACTAATGACTTGAGTACAGTGAGCATTAGAGGACATGCGTTATTTATAGTGTCCAATTGAAGATTCGCTTTCAGCCAGATTCGGACAAAAATCATGCTTCGGCCGTAGTTTCGGTTTCGGCGAATAAACTTACGAAACGGCACTTCGTACTCATATGAAACTTTGAAACTAAAGTATGTAACAGAGATCACTAGTTGGGGAAGTAGGACAAGTATAGTGGGGTAGGAGTATTAGGGTAAGTAGTTGATATTAGCATACTAATTTGTGTATACAGAAATTAATTGGTTTAGAAAACAGAATCCCTCTAATGAGGGGACACAGGAACACTTATGTGTTCATTTTGTACTGGAAGGCCCGCCCACCCGGCACCGAAAGTGTTAATTAATATGTGTATAAAAGCAGTTTATGTCATTTTTCCAAGTCTACAAAGATTCGGGTTCGGTTTAGGTTTCGGCAAAAAAACATGTTTCGGTCGGACACTAAATATTTATTTGAAAATCCCGTTATTGTTATATGAATAAATATTAATGATTGCAATTTTTTATACGTACCTAAGTACATAAATTTATAGCTATCAAATCATACATAAATTAAAACTATTTTCGATTAAAAATACACCCATAAACATTGATATTTAAATGGATGTCTTGTTAGACGAGTAATAATTTAGTGGTGGGTTAAAGTAGCTATGGTTCTGCGTATTAAACCACTGAATGGGACCTTATTCTCAAATGTGCATTTTATGACCAAAATGATATCAATATTGTATTGGTCGCGTGTGTAAAGAGGCTCAGCGTACCTACTTAATAGGTACACAACCAGCTTCTGTTTCGTCTGCGTAGAATGATGATTTCCGTGACAAAAATTATCATATGTCCTTCCCCGGGAGTTCAGGGAGTTTAAGATTGAAAAGGTAATAGACCTAGTAACTTTCACAATTTTAATACATATTAGTAGGGATCTAGTCAATGGATAGAAAATTAGCAATCTGTTAAAACAAGGTCAAAATTAAAGTATAAGTAAATGGCTAAAAATGCAAACGTTAAAATAACAGAAGTTGACAGACGTTTATGAATATCGACACTGGAAATCACTATTGAATATATCTGGTGGCCAGCAGATACAGCACTGGATAGAGATCAGTGGAGAAATTGGGCCAGGCCTTGGCCCAGCTGTGGGACACGACAGGCTCCAAATAATAATAATAATAAGCCCCCAGGGCAGCTTGTGGCGAGCTGAATAGGAAGTGACGTCCCTTGGGTCCCATACCCCCCGAGAGTCGGTCAGGCCCCTCTCTCCGACTTGCCTTGATTGGTCGGCTGGACTGAACACTGAGCAGGGGCCGCAGGATTCTCGCCTCTGGCTTGCCTTTACCGGCCGTCCAGAGTGGGGTATCAGAGCTTTATGCTCTGAGGGTGGAAGTGAAATATGCATAAGACTGAGTAGAAAGCAACGCACACCTCTGCACACCCTGAGCCGCTCAAGCAATGTTGTCCCCTTGTCGCTCCGAGCTGCGAGCGGCCGATTTCGGGGACCCATATGTGTGTTGGCGAGTCACCACCTGCTCATTTTGTCGTGTTTTTAAAAACATATGGTCGGGGCAGGTGCCATAGTATCCTCCATAGTCCCCATTACCAGTCCACTTGCAACTCAACCCTATAGCCCGGTTTATTTTTTGTACCCTTTTTTTTTAAATACTCCTACACTATAGTAGTGCACCCAAAGTCAACGGGTGCACTACTATAGTGTAGGAGTATATAATATCTGGTTGCACCTTGAGCTACAAGCCTTTCTTTCAAGCATTTCTCTTGGCACTGTCTTCGTCCTCCTTACGAAGCAAGCGTTTCTTGTTTACTTGCGATATTGAAGTGTGTTTCTGAATACAGCCCCTGATTTACATTTTTGTCCGAGGAAGGCACGTCGAGTTTTATAATCGCCGCTACGTCGTGTGAAGATAGAATTCAATTATAATCCAAGCCCATAACCCTGTAGGCGTATAGTCATTGCAATATTGCAATTATACATATAAATAGGTACTGTACGTATGTTTAGCGTTTCCGGTGAAATATGTCCGAAAATAATTGAACAACAAAAATATAAAATTTTTAGTTATTTATTATTTACAAATGCTTTTTTGCATCTCAATTTTTTTCTTTCTACATCTACATTGCTAATTCTAATCGGAATTCCCAAAAAATCGCTATTAGCGTAATCGCACAGCTTAGCGGACGTACGTGACTGCTCAATGGTAGCAGACAAAAGTATCACCATGTGCAAATGCAGCTTTACCAAAACCTCATATTTAAAAAATCGCGCGTCACCGTTGCTATTGTGCTCTCCCGTTTAGCACAATCGGATTAAGACCAACCTCGAAATCTCTAGAACAGTCATGAAATTTGGTATGTATATAAATTTAAGGCCCCCTTTTCATGCCCACACCATTTGACATTTGGGAACATCGAGGAATCGCAGCCATCTTGGAAAATGTGTACCATCCAGGAGAAATTCGCGTTTTACTCTAAATCTACATTCTTTATGAAAATATAGTGTAAGGCAACATTAAAGCTTATTAAATTCTACACAAAAAAGTCCTGGATTACTTTGCGGAAAAAATACATCTTGTTATAGAAAATACTTGCTGAATCTAAGTTTAACGCTTATACACTTTACTCGTCAAATGTCTTCTTTACGCTGATGACCTGGTATTGCTGGCGTCATCGGGTGAAGAATTGCAGGAGATGGTAACTAGAATGCATAGATCTTTTGAAAGGAAAGGAATGAAAATATATGTGAGCAAGACGAAAGTAATGGTATTTGAAAAGGGAGAAAGTATAACAAACTGTAAAGTTTTGATTGGTGAAGAAAGAGTTGAACAAGTGAAAGAGTTTGTGTATCTGGGAAACTGGGAACCTTGTTCACTATAGGGACGGTAAACATGATGAAGACATTGAAAGGAGAGTGAATGCTGGAAATCGTGTGAATGGGGCACTCAACGCTTTTATGAGCAGCCAGAATGTGTCGCAAAAAGCACGGTTGGCTATGCATAGAGGGGTGTTGGTGCCTACACTTATGTATGGTAGCGAAAGTTGGGTATGCAGAAGAAACATCAGAGTCAAGTGAATGCAGTGGAAATGAGAGCGTTGAGAAGTGTGTGTGGTGTAAAATTACAAGATAGAATTAGGAACAGTGTGATAAGGGAAAAGTGTGGACTGAACGAAGATGTAGTGACAAAAATTGAGAAAGGTATGTTGAGATGGTTTGGACACGTGGAAAGAATGAGTGAAAGAAGGTTAACAAAGAGAGTGTATAAGGGAGAAGTAGAAGAGGGAGCTGGAAGGGGTAGACCTCGGCGAACTTTCTCTGATCAAAGGGAAATCCTGAAGAAAGGCCAGGTCAAGAGCACCCTAAACCGACGAGCGTGTATGAGGAATGTCATGAAATTGAAGGAAGCGAAAGAGGTATGTCAGGATCGTAGCAAGTGGATATCCGTGGTCTCTGCCTACCCCTTCGGGAAATAGGCGTGATTATATGTATGTATGTATGTACACTTCCAGGGGACAATATGAATTCCACTTTTAACTATACATTTGTACGTGATCTACCCCAATATTAATATTTTACTCGACTGCGACTTAACCAGAAAGAAGGGTCATGGGTTTAAGTGCTGATGATTCAGTACACCCTGTAGCTTAGGATACTGGACGGATTTTTTAAATGACGTATCGGTAGATTCCTCTTACCCTTCACAACTTACTTACACTTGTTTTATTACAGAAAAATTAAACCAACCGCCTTGAGAGGACTCCGAATATTAAATCATATTTTTTTTCTTCTAGCGCCTAAACTATTTAGCGGATTTCAATAAAATAGACATCAGTAGATTCATAATTAGTACACGAGTGCTAAGCGATACAAAGTTACTGGTACTAAAATTAACGGAGGAAAACTTTTTAGGGCTAAATAATGTGATTGCAAAAACAGAGTGAATAGGTAATTCGCAACACGCGTCGATTTAGCAAACTCCATTTGGTCGCATTTAATTTATCACCACTCGTTGCGAATTTCCTACTTTCCACACTTGTATTGTAAATAACTATTAATAAAATAATTATGCAACATTTCGCATTTTCAATACTGTTTGTGTATAATATTTACTGTTTTTTTTTTACTAAAATTATTCCACAATCGGGGAGAATTTATGATACCTGCCCGAGTAGCCAACATGCCAATCGTTAACGCTCCATAGCTAGGGTTTGCAATATCCGCCAATTTTTCGGATCCGGATATTTCGGATATTAAAATTTTACGGATCCGGATAATACGGATAAAAAAATGGTTACGTTCTAAACGGATTTGCCGAAAAAGGGACTATTTTTATATATAAAAAGTAAGTTATACTCACAAAATCATATGTAAATGGACTAAAAGTTACATTTACTTCTTAAACGACAAATTTGTCAAGCATGTATTAATCTTTTATATACCGGTTTGATGAAATTACATAATGCGTGTCGCACTAGACGTGGTCCTTGACTCCCACCTCAACTTTCATGACCATATGCTAACATTGACGCGTGTCTGCTACAAAAGGTTAGGGTTTGTAATCAGGAAATCTAGGGATTTTCATGACACAAGTACGCGAGAAGTAAAGATTACGCGATTCCGCCTTCATTGTTTGGAACCCTTATGAGGCATCTTATGTCTTGCTTCTAGAGAGAGCAGTATTGCCGGGTGAATGGAAGAGAATTATCGTATTTGAGTGTCAAAATTATCGTATCTTTGAAAAAAGTATCATACGCCTATCAAAAAGGCAGTACCCCAAAAAATTCCTGCAAATTAAGCTTAAATTCCTATATACAGGGTGATTCAGGAGACGTTAGACGTTAAAAAAAAAATGTTATAATTTATTTACGCCATGTATGGTCATCCTATTTGTTTTATCCATAACAAGTGACAAATTGAATGTCATCGGAGTCTGGTTACTTTTGAAAAATCGTATCTCACCCAAGTGTGACATTTTGTTTTCTTCATAATCAAACTGCTGTCGTAACGGTTAAAGAGGTTTTATCTTTCTTAATTAAGTGTTGTAGGGTGTCCATGATTGTAGATTATTAAATTTGTCCTTCCCAAAAAGTTAAATAACAGAAATAAAGCGAGATTGTTTTACTTAAATATGATGATGAACGGTTCATTAACATTTACTGATTGTGTAGGCTTAGTCCTGCTCACGTCTCATGAATCACCCTGTATATATAATCAAAGGAAGCACACTTTTCTTCTAAATTGCGCACAAATCATAAAACTAATGAATGAATTTGTGTCTTTTTTAGATAGATCCAAACGGTTTACAGGAAATTTCAACATTTTTGTCTTACACCAAGGATCCGAACACCCAAAAGGGGCTCATATCAGCCTATTTCTGAGGGAAAGCGTCATATTTTGCTTCAAATACTAGACTTTTTAGGTGGCGCCATCCAAGGGCTGAAATCATCGTACTATAATGCTCTTTGGAACGTACATCGTACCGGAGCCAAAATTATCGCACATGTATCCTCTATATTATAGAGGAACCGTAAGAATACTTTTTGCACTCTCTCCCAGTGTTTCCAGGCGTACGATAATTATCGTACATGTTTATAGAGTCTATAAAATAATGTACGGGTACTATCTGTTTTTATACCCAACCAACTGTTTGCTAGGCATACTGGGTTGGGCTAACGTTAGAGGCAACGGAAAAAGACGGATGTGAAAATAATGCTTTATGCTTAAGAAAATAAGGAAACTCATGTAATCGGACCTTTACCCGACCGATTATGCACTTTCTGTATCTCGGAAACTAAAAATGTAATATAAATACGTAAGGAAGATAATTCAATATTTATTACCGTTAAGTTTTTGTTGGATGTTCATATCCGACGTTATAGATTTTTTGTCGAAAATTACCGTTATTGCTGTCAGGAGGTATCCAGATAGCTAGTTTTAAAAACTGTTACTGTTACTACTGTTAAGATCAAGCAAAATTCGCATTTATTTTATGATGTTATTGCGTGACGTGATGTACCTGTCATAATTGATGTGCTATCATATTTGAATTGATTAAATAATTGTAAATAATAATTTTAAATGACAAAATGGTATGAAATCATTCATAAATTTCATTCGAAAATTGTTTCTGCTATAGGTCCATGACCATATTTAACGGATCCGTAATATCCGAAATATCCGGATCCTAAGAGTCGTTGGATCCGGATCTTATATTTGACGGATATCTGGATATTTCGGATATCCGGATATCCGGATCTCAAACCCTATCCATAGCGTATCGTAGACATCTCTCTTTATCAATCTTCCATTATTAATGCGACAATGACAGTTGTGTTTCGTTCGCTACGGAGCGTTAGCCTGGTATCACTCGCCTACACGCACTCTTTCAACCGTCCGCCATAGCAGTGTTACAGTTTGTCATAAGTCAGATTCTCTCTGTCAATATCTTAACTCTATGGAACGAACTGGAAGTTTGCGACATCTCTGGCAAGTCAAGATTCAATTTGAATTCGAAGAAGTGCCACTGCGAGATATGCCGAAGGTTACGTTTCAATAAATCCAAAAAAGATTTCTGGTAATGCTTCCGGAGTCTAGGATATCTTAGGTTCAGATCTCATCATTAGCTGGGCTCTCACTAGATGTCTAGACTAGATTGTGAAACAGCAACGCGTGATTTTCTAATCCCAATACGAGAAACGTCGCGCTTTCTTTAAAAGATAATCGTCCATCGATTCTGAATTATAAATAATAATAATAACACATTTACAATTCTCAAACGCACGTAGTGCCTATAAAAGCACCGGGCTTTAATAGTAGTATATATATTCTGCGGTAAAGACTCTCCGGTAGACAGTTTACCGAGTTCCTGCGGTGCATTTTGTGGTGGCCTTAGCGCGCCGCCGTCTTGTCTTTGACCGCTAGCGCCGTGGACGCGCAAACCTGTTCCTAGTCGTCACTCGACAAACAGCGGTTATCGATAAAACACTAGACCAATCCTTATTACAACGAACGATTACTTGCCGATATATGAGACTCCCAATTCTCCCAAAATACCCGGTTGTCTTAAATACGTCACGCAGTCACGTGGGGGTCAATTTTCAAATGGGCATTATTGCTGTCCCTAGGCTATAATTCTAAATACATTGAATGAACAGTATTGCTATAGGTATAATAACTTCATTGTTTTTTTTCAAACTCTAAAAACGGCGAAATCTACTGCTATTTCGCGTGTCCCAGGTGCGATTTGGCTCGGCAAAAAAATTAATAAGTTTGGATGTAGGCAACGTTTTATCAATCTTTATGTAGATAATTATTTAGAGAATCGATCTACTTATTTATAAAATAATGCGTTATTTATTAAAAGCAGGAAAGCCTTTTTGTGGTTGTCCCGCGTGGCACTGATTTTGTTATGACTCAAGGATACCTCCCTAAATCTGGTTTGTTTATTGATCTACCATTACATCTTAATTACCTATAGCAATAGCACATTACTTGACCTTCGATCTCTAACAGTAGTGGACGCAATGACGGTATTTTTGATCGAAGAACAGTTAATTTTCTTGAATGATGTATTTTGTGGCACGGTTACTATGACATTTGTATGCGCTCTTATTTATCGATATACAATTGACATAAAAATGTGTCTCCTTATCTCTTCAAGTGGCGGCGGCCCCTTGGGTGGTCAGCGCGGATTTAGAGAATGTTACAAATTCAACTATTTTAGTTTATCTATGTATAAAAGTATATATTGAAGCATATATCGCTAAAATCAGCATTAAATGCGCTATTCGAATAGAACAGCCAAATGATTGTAATATTTATACATTTCTCCACACCTAATCGAACCCAGCAACAGCGACAGTTTTACAGTTTCCTTGTTAAAGATGACTACCACCACAAAACAAAGTTATTATTGGAGGTAATTGCTATTTAATTTTCTAAGTAAGGCTTAAACGTCTAAGGTTACGTTATAAAAAAGAACCTACGATTTAATTATATAATTTACAAAACAACCTCTTCAAAATCAAGATAGAACTCGGACTGGGCGGTCGCTCCCGGATGAACGGTTCTTACCAACAAATTTTATACTAAGCGTTATTGTTTTTCTTGCATTATGTTATCCTTGTCTAACTTGCTACCTACTTAGGGCGCTAGAAGAGCGTGAATATACTTCAAAGCGTTCACTTTTGCCACTAAATACGGCAATTCTGGTGGCCGACAGTGTACTGGATTTCGCATCGACCCGTGAGCGGTGGGCCGCCACTTGAAGGGAATAACAGCAGTCAATATGGTATAAGAATATTGTGATTAATAAATAAATGAATCGGGTACATAATAATAGACGGTAAAAAAACATTTTTGTCGACATTTGTATGGCATTGGCAACATTTGTACTGCTACTTCCACCATACAAATGTCGAATGTGGCATACCTACTTATGTCAACACAGTGCCAAACAAATGTCGGAAAGGTGCCATACTAATGTCATCTGCGTCTTACAAATGCCACAAAAATAATAAATAGTGCCATAACAATTTTGATACTGCCATAGAATGACGAAAAAATGCCATTTACATGTCAATAGTGCGATACAAATGTCGAAAAAACACCCTCGTGTTGGAATTTATATTGAAAATGTGAATACGACTCCTCCTGCAAGAGTTGCAAGTAATAAAGTGGTATATAGCACATTACTATAGATAGAGGGATAAACAGCGGGAACCCCGCCTTCGGTCGAGATTTGTATAGTGATTTTTACAAACTTTGCAATGAAAAAAATAGTATATCTACTTTGCCTGCAACCCTTCCGTTTCCCGGCCTTTATAGTAATGTACTATTACGTAATGATGGCTATCCTTATCAGATGTTTTACCGTATCTGCTCTGTTTATACCTAGTGTCTACTATGTTAATCCGTGCCGTAGCTAGAATATATTGTATAATAATGTGAAGGGCCTGCCCTGTCGCGGATTCATTGAACACCGCTCTCACATCCGACGCATCGCGGAATCTATAATGAAAAGCACGTTATGCGCGTTCAACGGCAACATTCAAATGGACAAGGAACGAAGTGCGGCTATGGAGTATCCAACCATACCGTAGTACTTTCGAGAATGCCATATAATCAGTAGAATCACATATATGTTTTATGAAACGATGGTGTTCGAACAGTCGTTTCTAACCAACATGTGTTGCTTATTTCATAAGACATTATTCAAATCAAATCTAATATAAGTATAATAAGGTAATACTAGGACAGGCACAAGCAGTGATCATTCCGAATAAGCGCATAGTTGATTACTAAGTAAGGAATTTCCATTTTTTATCAAAATCTACGAACAACATCCATGGAACTCATTTTGATGACGATAACGTGGTGACGAGTGTTGTAGCGAAGTCATTCGACAATTATGCAAAAATCTTTATTAGACGGAATAAAAAATAAAAATAACAACACATTAATTGTATAGAGAAAAAAAGGAAATTTTGTACAATAGTTCAAAATAAAATATTTTCATTTGTTTTTGACCCTATTTCTAAGAACTTTTTGATTCTTTTGACCCTCGTGCTATACGGAGAACACTAATATAGCTATAGAAAACAATAATAATAAAAACGAAATGAGAACTTCCTCCGTTTTGAAGTCGGTTACAAAGAATAGCGACGAAAAACCATGCACCACGCGAAAAACTGTCCTTAACTGTAGTTTGTCTTTTAGAAACCCTGCGGAATAATCCGAACAATACACATGGCATATGGCAGTTCATTTCGCCTTCGATACCTATGAACCCATATAATTTCGCTGCCAATTTTAGTGCAAAGTGGAACGCTCATAAACCACAGTGCCTCGGCAGCCACAGGCCCGACGTGCTTGCGGAATGAACTACATATCCGACCAGTGGGTTCTGAGTTGCTTGTCAATAATGTTTCTGTGTAATTGTGACCTGTTTATGACGTCGAATTATTTTGGGGAATTCGCGCTACTCAGATTTGGTTTCCTCAATCTAAGTGAGTTGTGCTATTTGGTATTGTTTCTACTTTGTGAGTTGTAACGAACCTTATCACATTTGAGAATGCGGACCTATGGTTATATGATAGATATAGAACTTTCTGGTTTTGAATCGGAAAATCTTGAATATCTTCTCTTCACACACTACAGCCAGCCGTCATCCACTATGTAGGTGTGCAATAAAGGCAATATTTCTCAATAAGCCTCGTTCGTACCTAGTTCAAGTACTATACAAATAGGTCATGGTCATAAATCATAATGTTGAGAAGATAAAGTACGCATATTTCAATGCGCTTATGAACGTCAAATAAATCTACACCTCTGACCCGAGAAGATTTAAGTCTCTCCTAAATTGTAGGAGGGTATCCCAGTATCAAAAACATTTCATCTAATAACTAACATGCATTAAATAAAAAAATACAATTTAAATTAATATGAAATTAAAAATAAATCATAAAATAACATACAGTAGGTAGTTTCTTATAGAAATTTGATGCACTAGATTGCTAATGCAGGACGTAATCATCCCTCTATTATTCATGATCATGATATAATCGCTTATTTTAGTATGCTCGCGAAATGAGTTTTTGCTTAACAACAGCTTTGATTGTAAGCTCGGTGACATTTTTTGCGGATCCCTTTGTTTGACTTAATTATTGAAAGTCTTATTGTAATGATTACATTAGGTATGTTTACTAATAATACTAATATCCTTAATAGGTCGTCATTTATACGGTTGCTCGATATAATAATTTTACACCGTAGCCAGGTGCGAATGCATGGATTTTTCACACATAAAAAACCTTAACACATAAGCTTAAATCTTATAATTTGTAATCGCGCTAATGGTACATCGGCGATACCTAATAAGAGCGGGAAACAACGCGCACCAGTCTCAAAAACTAGTTAAAAGTAAGTTTCGGAAATATCACACTTCGTAACTGCATGCATTTAAGTAATAAGAACCGATACCAAATACCGATTATGGATAACGAATTTACCGGGACGGATGTAGGATAAATACCACGGCTAACTAAATAGTTGAGTAATTTTATTAATTTTTATAAGTTTGCTGTTATAATTTAAATGAAGACTGAAAATAATAAACTTTAAGTAAACACTCATTAATAACTAATAAGTACGTAGTAAATCAAGACATAAAAACGTCGACGATATCTACAACATAAATCCGGATTCAATGAAATGCCGGCTTGTAATGTATACCGGTCATTTATAGACGCATGACATTAGCATAACGTCATTCGGGGAGTGCAGTATATGCAACACGATTCGCAGAAGTGCTAAACTGCTTACATTGCAGTCTTCGGTGAAGACAGCGGGTCCTACGTGCGCTATCACAAATCACAATATATGTATCCTGTGCTTAGCGGCATTGTCAAACTGGACAATGAAGCTTGGAGCACACTGCTCCGAGAACACGTGGCCACTCATGGCAAAAAGGTTCATAAATCCCAGGTGGGTCACTGGTTTAGTCAAGATAACAGGGAATCGTTGGTAGAGGAGGGCATGACGGTCGTATGGATGGAGTACAAACTCACCACTGCTACTGGTCTAGCCAACTGCAGGGTCCTATCTAACACTTTGAAAGGCACTAGCAGGAGCGGTAAACATTGGTGCATAGAAAATCGGAGTATCTACAAAACACAAAGTTCAAGCTATTAAATTGTAGTAGCACCGCCTAGTAGCATTTATGCATCCGTCATTGATTACATGTTCTCAGAAGCTAAAGTGCTTAAAGTGCAGTTTTGTCGCGCAGTAGACTACACACTACACCGGACTAGCAAGCGTCTAGATTTAAAAAGAACCTTTCATTCCTAGAAGATCCCATAGGTTACATGTAATTATTTTGATGTAAATATAGCTTTATGACGACCGGCTTGGCCTAGTGGGTAATGACCCTGCCTACGAAGCTGATGGTCCCGGGTTGAAATCCTGGTAAGGGCATTTATTCGTGTGATGAGCATGGATATATGTTCCCGAGTCATGGGTGTTTTCTATGTATTTAAGTATTTATAAATATTTAAATTATACCCTCAACACAAGCCTTATTGAGCTTACTGTGGGACTTAGTCAATTTGTGTAATAATGTCCTATAATATTTATTTATTTATACATATGTATTCAAATTAAGTATATTTATTTTCTTCACAATAATATTATTTTCTATATACATGCATATGACGTAAATACATTTAATAAATTATTCATAGTTATTTGACCATTCATTTGCCAATAATTTTTCATGCAAAACTACATGTATTTGCTAGTTACATGTTATATTCCTTGACCGCTTTGCGCGTTCCAAGTACTTATATGATATGTACCTATTTTAGTAACTTTGATGGTTTTACAATTGATTTAAAGCTATACAGTTATAAATACATAGAAGAAAATTATCAATTATCTAAATCAATTGAGTGTACCTTTGCCCTTTTATACAGAAACAGTCGTGTAACTGTTAAAACAGATTATCAATAATACAATACACAAGATTAAAGAGTTTGGATTCGCTCCAATGAGCCTGGCCGATGGGTTGCACCGGCGGCGATTTGTCACTGGGTTACTGTCCCGTATCACAGCTCGTACTATGCCATCAAACAGCTCATATCTCTATATCTAAATGCATTTTATGTTTAAGCATTAACAATTTTGAATTGAATACTTTATTTCGTAAAATTTGAAGAATTTGTAAGCAAGTTTATCTTTGTTTCATTGGCGAATCGAGTCTCAAGAATACGATCGGGTGGTTGACCCTCATAATACCTATCTTTGCTAATGAATCGATTGTGCAAGCGCGGGCGATAAGCGGCGTAATATCTAGCTGTTGATACGAAAGCACTGCAACGGACTCCACAGGGAAGCCACGATCTAATCATCTGATGCCTGGGTGGCGATCCATCCCTTCCCTATTGTTCCACTCCACTACATTTCTCAACTCATTCACAAATCCAAATCGATTTACAGTGCACCCGCGCCTGGCTTTGCCCATATAAGCTTAACATATTTTTATGGTAATGGATGGATCCATTGCTTTACGAATAAGTAATAATAAATTCCAATGCATTGCTCTATAGCGGGATCAGAAAAGTTGCACAAGCATCAAGTGTCGTGTTGGCGTGGGTGGTTTTAACCAGCTGACCGATACGTTCGCCAACTTACTAGTAAGACGACTGACCGGTAATTATATCGAAAGTACATCCCGTTGTCCCAAGTTCCAACCAGACATTGATTGTCTTGGAAATCAGTAGCTTAAACAATTAGTCAGTGTTTTATGAACAGTTAATGCGGAGAGCCGATTAGCATATTGACTTGTAATGAGTGAAAAGGTGGAGGAAGGTTCCCGACGTGGTCGGACTCCGAGACATCATGCAAATGACGAACACACGACGCGGAGATTATTGTACAACGAAACAATGTAAGGCATAGCAAGTCAAACTAACGACCTCACGCCACTACAACCTACCAGCACTCTACTTCTGCCACAATGCTTTAATACGCGAATTAGAAACGGCTTTGTTTGTGTTGCAAGACTTTTTTTTTTAATACCAAATGCATCCAGAATAATTTAGCGCCAGCGGCATAAGTGTGTGGTCCCTTATAAAAAGAAAATGTGTCGTCTTGCTACTAAAAAGTGATAGGTGTGCTGTAATTTAAATTGAGTGTCCAATTTCTTCTTAACTGGACATGTCGACGTGGAGAGTCTGAGATTTATTGTTGTTGCGATGATGCGCGTGGCTCGCGGCGCGTGCGCCCCGGCCTAATCGCCCGTGTATCTGAGACGTGCGCGCCGATATAAAACAGCGGTGAATCAATCTTTCGACCGCTGCTTGGACGTTATCGGTGATCGCCCACACTAGAGGAAGGGTCTTTCGTCAATCACTCAGCGCACATCGCTCACCGCTTCCGTATGTAATAGTCAAAGCTGATTGCATTATACTATCGCATAGCGCTTATAGCGCTTTGCGATCCGTATCTGTGTATATCGCAATAACTCGCGACTTAATTAGGGATTAGATGAAAGCGCTGTCATCGATCTTGGCATTCTCATTGCCTGCGGCTGCTATGTTATATGTTACTTGCGGTTTATTGGTTCCTTAATGAACGCGAGCCTTAAGCGCAACAACGTCTCACCTCTTCCAACTTCTTGAGAACTTACTCCTTTATTCTCCCAATGGCATGCCAACTGTATTCATTGTCTGCTTGTGCGATCTAACTGTAGACCTTCTATTATTTTTATTATTTTATTGACGCATTTATATATTATATATAGTGTCCGTAGGCAGCTGCGAACATTGTTATGATATTGTATGCAACAGTCGCCCACTTGCGACTATTATAGGCGATAATGATCTTGGAATCAGCGTAGGTCGTGTTTATTGAATATAAGGCTCATCCGTCACAATGTCTATTCGTCAGTTACAAAAGCTCGGTACAGGTTGCATAACGAAGTACGTATTTATGCAAAGTATACGAAGCGTGCGTAAGAAACAAGTTGCCAAATAAAACCTAAACAATGTCAGCCTTAATCAAAAGGTTGCGCTGGAGCTGTTGAACTGATTTGGAATACACTTCCTATTCAGAAATGGTTATCCTTTTGAAAGAAGATAACGAGTACAGGTTTTCATTTAAATTATGTTAAATATGTACTTACACATTTGTATATTTATTTATTTAATTCAATTCTTGTAATTATAATTTGTAGGCAAGCCTCTTAAATCCTAGTGCCTGATGGAGATGAAAGTTGATTTGATAATGCAGTTATCGTATTTATTGACTACGTGCGAAGTGCATGGTGATGGTGAGGGTGAGGGTAAGTAAAGCGATCCCAGCGCATAAGGTGGTAAAAATTAGAACTAACTGCGGATAGCGTCTTTAACATTTCTTACAAGTTATATGGCTCAAATTAAAACTTTAATTTACGATTACTCCTGAAATATTCATTTAAATTGTATGAAATGCTTAATATAACTAACGTATTTAATTTGATAGTTATTAATACTGTATCCGTGTAAATAGTCAATGCAAATGCCACATATTATGTGATCTTTTTCTAGAAGTTAAGAATGAGTATAGTAAGTTATCCTTAAAAGATAGACATTCAACTTCGCGGACTTTTTTGTAGACCCATGAAAGGGAGACAACCCCACCATACATTGTATTGTTATAGCTCAAACGGATTAGGCAGCGTTTTCGATTAAGCCAGCGTGATTTTTTCCGACAACATCGTTATATTTCAACCAATTTACACAAAACCTTAACAAGTTAACTATATAAAGCCTGACCAGTAATATATGATCACGCGGCATATTGCGGAATTTTACTGGAACTAAATTTTGCATACTAAATTGAACTGTCAACCTATACATGAGAATAACAGCGCCCTCTTGACAATGATCATATATTTCTTGTCGGGCTTTACCTAAACCTTCTTCAAGAATCACTGAAAGTAGTATGAAAATCCATTCAGTAGTTTTTTGTTTTGGAGTAGTTTTATAAGTGTAGTGAATTGACGTTTTCCCCTAGATTTGCGGATGCTAGATTGCGTGACAGTCGTGCACATAGCGAATTGAGGGCGCCACTGAGTTTCAACAGGCAACACATACATCCATTTCGTTAAGCCGGATTAGTGAGTCCTTTACATTTGTTATTTGACATTTATATATAACGGATATTTTTAAGTAACCTTAAAGAGGTTGTCGTTGAGATTCAAGATGGCGAAGACGTCTCGAGAATATTTTTTTGTGTTTTACTCATTAATGTTGTTTAAAGTGTAATATTGATAACTTATTATTATTATGCAGTAAACTAACGTGGAAGTGTGCAGCTAATGAAAAACTAATCTTGAAACGCGTTTAACCATGTTTTAATCAACACCAGTCAGTCCATCGTGGCTTTTAGTAAAGTCTGTACCCCTAGTGTAACTTTGATCGACATCATAACGTGACGAACGCGTTTGCGTTAAGTGTCATTTTGTATGAGATTTTTGACTTTCCAAAACGTCCCGCTTGGCGCGCTGTTCAAAAACCCATACAAAATGAGACTAAACGCAAACGCGTACGTCACGTTTCAAAATCGAATTTAGTTACACTAGGGGTACAGCTATCTCTTTACTAAAAGCAACTACCGAACAACGTCATGCTCTACGAGCACACTTTCAAAGTTACTACTAAATAATGAACTTGACATTGGCAAAATCATCATAGATTTGATGGAGGTCATAATTTAAAAGAAGAAACAACCTTAAAACTGTACTATAGATAAATTAGATAAAACTACTACGTATTTCATCAATAATTGTACATCAATGTTGTGTTAAGAGGTACTTACTTGACATTTCGGCAGATCAATCATAAACATATTTTAATCAGATCACAATCCGCCAACTTGAAATTTTGGCCAACCGCCTTGAAAACACATTTTATGTTGTTTTCTGAGACTATCTACATTTTGGTTTATTCATGTTAATGCTTCCTATTTCTTTTCTTTTGAATAAAACTAGTTTAACACAAGAATTTTAAAATAATACCTTGTTTTAAAAAAGTGATTGTTATGGCAAGTCAACTGGTGTTGCTACTATATTGTTTGTTTTGCTTTAGTCTCATTTTATAAACCCCCTACGCAAAAAGAGAGGTGTTTTATGGTTGATGCCAACGTCTGTCTGTCTGTTGGTGTCATTGTAGCTCTCAAAGAAATGGACCGATTTTGATGCGGTTTTGTTTACATGGAAGCGAGTGTTCTTGCGGTGGTTCTTAGCTATCTTTAATTCAAAATTCAAAAATTTATTTCACATGTAGGCCTCAAGGGCTCTTTTACAAGTCAATACAACATTTATAGTAACATCATATAGTGACATGAAAAATACATAACAACATTTATAAATACAACAGCCAATACCTGGGTAAAATATATTTAAACCATTATGTATCTACCTCAGATGTACAGTTCTGAAAGCGAAATCTATTTAGAACATAAGAAATTGCAGAACTATTGATAAGTCACGAACCTTTCGCCAACTAATTTGCATGTCAATACATGCGGAGAAATTTCTTATCGCTTCGTGTGCTTGTCCTAAACTATGGAGATACGTATTTTATGAGATATATGGAGAAATGCATTGTCTATAAACTGTCGATAGCGGAAGCTATTTGGCCGTGTCAATATGAAAGTATAAAATCATTTTTTTTTTTTACTTTGCTAGTAACTAATTCGGCGTTTGAGTTTCACACACCACTAGTTTAAAATTCTACCAACCTATGTCATGCAGCTTTTCCAGTAGAGATTAGCAAGATAACAAACGGCTAGCAAACGAATAAGCTAGGTATAGGGAAATTAGGGAAGCGTGCATGAACTATAGGAGGCAGCACTGGAGCCGTCAGATTTTTGGCGCGAGGCGTAAATGTGATGTTTATTGTTCCGATGTAGCCTACAAGATGGCAGAACCTACTATGCACAAGAAAACACGTGACGTGTAAATGTACACGTTTATGGTTCCGATTCAGGACACAAGATGGCAGACCGTCCAAGGCGCACGCGGTCCCTATAATTACGGTCCAAGGAGCCGGATCTTGTACACGTACTTAAATGAAATTGACATACAGGTAATTTTGTACATAAATAACAAGAATAAATATTAGTAAAAACGGCTAGTCAAGTAATTTTTAAACCTTCTAAATAATATTTAATAACCTCATACCCGTAGGCCCGGTAAATAATAACTTCAAATACTGGTTCTGATATTTTGATCGTTGCGGCAAGTATGTTGTTCAATAAAGCTTCTGTGTGGATTATGTTATTAAGCTATAAAATGAAGTTTTTCCACAAGGCATGTGACCGGCACCAACTAAATCATTTGCCGGTTTTCGATATTCACTTATCGGTTACGTGTTTCCTCTCCATATTTTCTTTTCCAACAGCTTGTAGTGGGTATTGATTTCTAACTGTTGTCTTCATTTATAGAAAGTAGTAACTTGTGGATGTTTGTGTTACAACATAGGCTATGGCTCTTTAATCTCTGAACTAAGAAGAATAGCACGAGATTTCTCTTGCTCACGCAGGTAATTATACTGATTAGATGTAAAATTGTAAACACAGCACATACACATTAGCCCTGGAAATTTGCGTCGGATATAATTATCAATAGAATATATTACTTTATAAATGATCATTCTAATTACATTTTTGGTGGTTATTTAACGCACTTCGTTATAGGGTTCGGGTTTGTTCAGCTACAAAATAATATAGATTTCTTATATTATCATGTAATGTGTGTACACGCCAGGAGCGAGTCGGAAGTGTAATGGTATCTCTTGGCCGAGTAAGCGAATGCAGTGGCCATCTCAAGTGGATGCAATGCGAGCGGCTGCACGCCGGTGGTCCATTTTGTATGCATTCATAACTTTACAAGTAGGTACCAATGCATGTTTATTCTGAATATGTTGATACGGTCAGTCGCTATGTTACAGCCTAGGTTATTCTTTTATATTACAATGCTTCCGGGCTATTCAATTCTTAAACTTATGTCACTCCGTTTTTTTGCTAATTGTTTAAACATAGGTAAGGTAAGTCATATATTCTATTCGTTTATTTTTATGATATTGAAAACTGCCTAAGGTCTTTTCTAATTGACTGGGCATATGTTAGGCATTACTAGCGAACGGAAAAAACATGGAAGACTAACGTCAAACAAAATATCAGCGTAAAAGTGGCCCCACTATTAAAACACGCAGTACTCATAACGAACCAATTGCAACTCGTCAAAGTTTAGGTCTTGTTTTCTCCGACCAAACATCGTTTGACCATGATTAATCAATTTTAACCACCCAAATTACGATTGGTGTATTACAAAATAAGGCGCTGTGATTGGCTGTAGCGTTGACACTTGAAAATACATGACAATGGAAACCAACTCTAAGCAGACGGTTTCATGCGATATAGAACGTTTTAAATGGAAAAAAAAACAGCTGGCATTTGGGATTTTTAAATTTTGCTCTGATCAAGATGAAAACCGATATGTGAGGATCTGAGAGGCCTTTTATTATGAATGTGAAATCAAAATTAAAAAAAAAATGCCGCAGGCATTTCAGAATTTTTCATCCAATCAAGATGAGAATCGAAATTGAGGATCCGAGAGGACCTTTATAACGAATTTTATGTCAAACATGAAAAAAATCACTCGCCATCTTGGATTTCTGCATTTTTTCTTTCGTCTGCATTTTGTCTTTACCCAATCTGACCTCGGAATCATAATGTTGGCCCACTCGGATCCTCAGATATTGATTTTACTGATTCGTATTTACTATCTCGAATTTAAATTATTAAAACGACGACCTGAACAAATTTAAAATTAAAGTTTCTTAATATCAACGATTGTATAAAATGCATAACATCATCCCCATATAAAACCTCAAACCTGTTTTCATGAAGAGAAATCAAAATAATATGATCCTAGCTAAAATATACGTGAAAGGTAATCCCATATTTTTTCCAGTGTTTTTTGGAACGACTAGCACATCATTTATCCGCACAATAAGGCATATTTCTTTTATTAAAGATATAATTTTAATACTTCTTACTGTGGCAACGGGCCGCCATTTGCGAACTAACTCAAACTCCGCGGCACAAAGTTGACGCCCCGCCCGCTTCGGCACAATGTGCGTGGGGTCATTTTGCAGAGCTAGTTCATCTATGTTTATTATCAATCGCTGGGCATTACTAAGCTAATCATTTTTTCAAATAAGTTAAGGGGGGGGGGGGGGGGTCACTATTTAACTAGACTTAACCTTAAGCTAATCTTAAGTTATAATTGTATTGTTATTTTTTTTTTAATTGACAAGTTTAATCAGTAAACCTCAAAATATTTATCTATATCAAAATTGCAATGACTTATTAGTCATTAGATAGATTATTACTAAATTTGGTTATTACCAAATCTATCTGTTCGACCGGCCACGAGCTACAACGCGCTCGTTAGGTTTAAAGTATGTACTTACTTACTTGTTCCAATAACTTAACCCTTAAATTGTCTTAGTTCCGCCAACCGCTCCCGTGAATTCAGGCGTGGCTGCTTGTTTGCAATTTTGTCAGTAAAGAGCTCATGATCAATCAGTGTTTCTCGTGATCGAGTTGGGACCTTGGGGTCTATCGGAGCTATAAATCAGATTGCAATTGACACTGCAGATCGCAGCCGTTTGTTAATGTCTGTTTGCTGACATGACGGGGTGCGGTGGCCACATAGTCAAGATGATAAAAGCAGTATACTAGTTTTTAACCCCCGACTCAAAAAGGGCCAATTTACATTTAATCAATTGTAAGACTCTTGATGTTGACTACGCTTTTTCTGTCCAGATTTTAATAGATTCTTTAGGTATCTTAACCTATATTACAGATTGTAAAATCATCATGCCTTTAAACACTTAAATCCATCTTGTAATTCTGATTCAACTTAAAATACTGTTTCCATTATCTAAACGGTGTATCCACTGGTCACGTCACGTATAAAGGTCAAACGATTTATGTGCGCGTGCCCACTGTTGACACCGCTAACATCTGTCGTTTTAAGTCCAATTTGCGCCGCGCTGATCCCGTCCTGCCCGGATTAAACTTAATTCTATTGCAGTATGCTTCTCTGAAATGAAAAGGCATATGTATACCGGTACTTTAAGAAGTTGACTACGTTTAAAAAGTAGGATAATGAAGTTGCGATTTGGAAACGTGCGTGGATTTACAAATTCTGGGCATAAAAGCTTGACATGCGAGCTTGTTGAAGGTTACTATTGTGTAATTCGTCATAGGGTCGTCTTACGTGTAAAATGATATGTGGCTTGTGTTAATACAGCTATTGTTGTCCCACAAATGTGTTCTGTAATGTACATGTACTTTTTTAACTTTAGAAGTTATAATTTATATAAACAAATAATATGTTTATTTAAATAAGAAAGAAAAATAAAGACCGTTTGCCTTGCTTAATCGGTCTCAAATGCCCCTTCATGCGTGATTTAAGAAAACTACGGTTCGGTACGGTACGGTCGCAATAAACCTTATGCCGAAGATTAATGAAACGGGGGCCTGTACTGCAAAGATTTTGTACAAGTTATTATTTTCTGCTTTTGTGGCTGAATTTGCTACATTTTGGGCTCTAAATTGATACCTATAACTATATTTTCTAATATTTATATAGACATTATTGGAAAACTATAAAATACAGGACAATAAAATAATACGGAGAGAATCTACTTTGCGTCCAATGCAATTCAGATCAATAGTAGATTGTTAACCAAGGGATGAAAGGCACCCATTCCTGTCCAGGTAGTTTGGTGCTCGAACGCAGTGAGTCGAACGTGTTTAACAGGGTTATTCCCACTAGTTACCACCAACTTGATTTGATGGTAACTACTGAGATTTTTCTTTCCCAGTAGTTACCACTGGTAAATGTTAGATTTTTTTTCCCCAGTAGTTACCACCAAAATTTGGTTCAAAACAGTCTAAATATAGTGCTTTAATCAATAATGAATTAAGTCGAATTAATTAGTCATTAGAGTAATTATAAGTCTATTACTGTTTCAGTAAACTGCCTTTAAAGTGATCAAGAATAGTTGATCTTTGACTGACGTGTTTGTTCGTTCGTATAATTGTGACGTTATTTATTGAAACGGACTTTATTGTCGATGGCGCTTACGCCAGTATCAGCAATATTCCTATATAAATACAACGCTGCGCAACGCAGTGCAGCGTAATCGCCCTCGACAAAAGATTCAGGTTTCATAGATAACGTCACAATTAATTCAATTTACAATTAATAAGATAAATTTTAACCAAACGTTAATTTCTCTTTAACTTTTAATTGTATGCACTAGCACCGGTTTTAAAATAGTTGATCACTTTTAAAGCGGTTAACTGAAACACTAATCAACTTATAACTATTTATTAAAGCACTCTTTATTTATACTGTATTTTTTCTACTGTTTTTATTAGTATTGAACTCGAACAAAATTTAGGTGGTTACTACTGGGAAAAAAAATCCCACCTTTTACCAGTGGTAACTACTGGAAAAAAATCCAAAAGTTGGTGGTAACTAGTTGGATTTATTTCCCAGTAGTTACCAGTGGTAAAAGGTGGGAAAAAAATACCAATAGTTACCACTGGTAACAACTTGGTGGTAACTAGTGGGGATAACCCGTTTAACACTCTACTTTTCATTTCAATTACGAGGAGAGTTAAAATACATATGCATTTAACATTTTTGCTGGGGGTCGGAGGCTATTGCCTTCGTTAGGGAAGTGGGACGTCGAATGAGGGAAAGGGGGGTCTGACGCCCGGGCGGGTTCGTACCTGGTGCAAAGGTTATCCATCGCCATTCAACGTGGCAACGCGGCTAGCGTTATGGGTACCTTTGCGCCGGGGACAACTCAGGGGGGTCTTTTTGACTAGACTTAAGTTAGTCATAAGTTTTGTTTTTTTTAAGTATTTTTTTTTGTGTTTATTTTGAAATATAATCTCCATATTTTAACAAAACACTGCTAAGTATAAACTTCAGTAGTATTTCTTGAGGGTACTTTCAATTAACAATGTAGGAAAAATATAGTTATTTATAGAATGGGGCGTAATTATAAGAATGAAAATTGTACAACAAATCCATTTAAAACCAAAATTTTAATTGTTTATTGTAAAAAGAGAACAAAAACGTACTTAGAAAGTACAGTGCTCTAGAACTTATTTATTTTTATTTGGCAGAAACTTCCACTGCTTCATTTTGAATTCGATACTCTTTAACCTATATGTTGGCAATATATTTAACTGCGTTTCAACCTAAATTCACTATCTTTACGATATCAGTTGATGATATTTTGTCTGTCGTTCTACAAGCATTTATGATGTCAAAGCATGGCCTGAAACATTACGAACCGAGCAGTATAAATAATCATTCAACTCTTGAACTCACGCGTGTTTTGGCTCACCTACCTACTGTAGAAATCCCGAATCTATGAATTTTTATGTACTATTAGAAGTAACACTATATGTATCTGTATAATTCAAAATAACAGTAAATAAGATACCTACTTGGTGACATCTGTGTACGAGTATTCGTCGGTTTTGATTAGAGTGGGCGATGTGATAATGGTCTGCCGTGTTTGATACCCATTAAATTTTAATTGGACCGCAGATAATTTTACCTTAACTGTATTGCCGTTTTATAACATAGGTAATATGTACGTACCTACACTTAAATGTGCCCTCAGAATCAGAATCAGAATTGTTTATTGCATGTTAGTGTACAGTTCTTTAAAACTATACTTAATACAGTTCCACATCCGCATGAACCATGTAAGGGTATAGCAATATGTATCATAGGCATTAGCAAATTAGAAAGGGCTGGTGTATGATTTATATTGGTTTCTCTCTTTTTCGGAAGTCTTATTTGTGCCGGTAACGTTATTTATCCAAATTAACGTCAAAAAAAATCATTTAATGTGTAATACCCTTTTTTACTACGTAAGTTTTTAATGCATTTTTAAAGTTACTATAATTATTTATTTGCCCTTAAACATGATCATGAATCTTTTGTCAAGGTATTATAGCGTGAATTTTTCAAATATTTCTCTGCAATCATGTTTGCTGCAGTGTGTTCGATGATAAACTATTCCAATCATTTCTGGTCTCGTAATCCTTGTCAACCGTCCTGATTCTAGTTATGTACTTAACTGTTTTTTTAACATCGGTAAAATTTGTGACATGGCCGCAATATCGCGAAATTTGATGTACATATCTCTATTAGATCTATATCTATTAGAAATGGGGTTCCCAATTCGCCAGCTGTATTAAACATCGATAGGTTCAAATAAAGCCAGTTTATTCTTAAGGTGCTTAGCACACTGGATCCGAGCGGGATGTCGCTATAATACGCGCATAGCGTCGTTCTCTCGCTCAAACATCGGAGCGACATGCAAATCGGATCTAGTGTGCTAAGTACCTAAGACTGTCAATATTTTATCTAAATTTTTGATTTTGAAAATGACTGTTTTTTTTTCAGGCGGAGCTGGTGGACATGAGGGCGGAGCTCGTGCAGGCGCGGGCCGCCTCGTCCGGTGAGCTATATAACGTTTTTAGTTTTTACTGCCCATCGTCGGCTTAATTTAATTGTTTATTTTATGCATTGAGAGTGCAATTTCATGATAAACCTTACTTATAAATACCCTGTTCCCCTTGACTTTATCGGCTTAAAGCGATAGATGTAGATGAAAGGAAATTCCGCGAAAGCTTATTTAATTTACAACCCCCCGTGTGATCCCGGTACTGATTTTCTACTTATACAAAATCAGTCCCGGAACCGCGAATTCCCGGGCTCATTCCGGAAGTATTTAAAGTTTGAGCATTAAATATTACCCGGTGGGAAGAAACATAATTAGCCTCCTGCAGTATCCCGTAAAATAAGTGGAATTCCCTTACTAATAACTGCCAACTGAGTACTACTAACTACTGAAATGTGTAACCGCCGCCTACGACGTTTCAATTTACCTAGTTGTTATAGGTACCTACTAGGATTGCGTAGGTACCTTACCTACAGTATACTTACTTTACTCTTTGCCTACAGTGTCGATATTTACAGGATAAAAAATAAGAAAAAAAAGAGAAAAATTGGTTATGCAGTCCAGAGTGCTTAATTTTCGGCTAAATAAACGTGATGACGTGACATAGTGACGAAATTATAGTAATTCAATAATGACCATGAAAGACAACACGGTACGGGTACGGTAGTGTACCTGTAGCCATACGGAGCCACGAACTTTAAAACGGGCTTGTTCCGATATGTATCACTGAATCGGGGAACATTACCTACCTATTACGTACGCGAGTTCTTAATATCAGTTTTATAAAGAAAAAAAAATGTGATTGCTAATTTAGTTTTCCATGTCACCTCGCCAGCTTATGCGATAAATCACGGCGTGTTGAAAGGTCATAAATTAGGCAAATTTTGGGAGACGCGTCATAGGACGTATAGGGAAAGTCAAGTGTTGATTTCCGTCGTGTTGGGCCATCTGCTGCATAATAAATGGGGTGTCTCTGTTAACAGGCGAACACAACTTTGATGGTTCACAAATCACAGTTCGTGGACAGGACAATCAAAGCGATTAAGTAGTTTAAGTACAAGTACTACTTCCAAAAATTATGATATTTAATCAATTTGGTTTAAATGCATGAAATTCCGAATACAAGATGTCCTTTAAAAAAATGATTATTTTGCGTAACAATAGGACTCATAATCACATACTATTAGATTACATTAAAATTACATAAAAACAAATTAAAAATATTAATATTAACATAAATTATTATAAATTATACAACACAACAAAAAAAAATTACAACATGCCTGTCGCCGCAATGTCGAATGTAGGGACAATCGACTCTGTCAGCAATCTTTTTTATAGGTACGGTTTGAATCACATTAGCTGTTGATATTTTTCATCATTCATCATTGATGAAAACATCCATCAACTAAATCGTATTCATATAGATAAAGAGATCACAGGTCTATACACCCAACAACAGGCGCGTTCACTATAGACATGAAACTATTAGCGTAATTTAAGGCGCTAGGCGCCGTTTTTGGCGAAAAACTGTTACTTTCTAGAGCTCATTTCTTCTAAATGGGTACAAAAAAATATGGAAACAATATATATGAACGTTCATTCTTTACGATTCACCACTGTACAATACTTTTTCAATAAATTATTTGTATTTAATATTCTATGTACAACAATTGTAACATTTGACTTTAGTCCTGAAATTTATAGTTTCACCGTAAAAAATTAACACGACAGGCCATTTTGCGGCTAACTTTGCTTATTTCTACTAAACGGCTTAATCTATTAACATTATTAACTAACAAAAATGTTTTAACAGGTTTTTCAAATAGAGGCGAAACACGTGTCGTGTTTTGTGCGATTCGTACGTTCGGTTGTGGATTGTTATATTTATTTGCGTATTTATTTTGCGGTGGGAGGGTGGGAACATTAATTGCATCCCAGTCCACTATAACTTGGACCTTTTTAAATCGAGAGTGAATAGACATCTTTTAGGTAAGCATGTTCCATCCTAGACTACATCGGCACTTTCCATCAGGTGAGATTGTGGTCAAATGCTTACCTTTTCGGAATAAAAAAAAAAAAAAAAAAAAATGTAAAAATACGCTTATAACGGGTTAGCACTGATTGACTAGCACGTTATCTTTTCGCGGATTAGCAAAGTAATATTTTGTGTTTTAATTAATATGGATTTCCGCAAACTACGCCTGATTCTATTTGTTACATTGTCATTTTTTAGGGTTCCGTAGCCAAATGGCAAAAAACGGAACCCTTATAGATTCGTCATGTCCGTCTGTCTGTCCGATTCTGTCACAGCCACTTTTTTCCGAAACTATAAGAGCTGTACTGTTCAAACTTAGTAAGTGGATGTATTCTATGAACCGCATTAAGATTTTCACACAAAAATAGAAAAAAAAACAATAAATTTTGGGGGTTCCCCATACTTAAAACTGAAACTCAAAAAATCTTTTTTCATCAAACCCATACGTGTGGGGTATCTATGGATAGGTCTTCAAAAATGATATTGAGGTTTTTTTCTAAAATGAATAGTTTGCGCGAGAGACACTTCCAAAGTGGTAAAATGTGCCCCCCCCCCCCCCCCCCCCGTAACTTCTAAAATAATAGAATGAAAAATCTAAAAAAAATATATGATATACATTGCCATGTAAACTTCCACCGAAAACTGGTTTGAACGAGATCTAGTAAGTAGTTTTTTTTTTTTAATACGTCATGAAATTAAAAAAAAAAAAACGTTTTTTTTTCATCAAACCCATACGTGTGGGGTATCTATGGATAGGTCTTCAAAAATGATATTGAGGTTTCTAATATCATTTTTTTCTAAACTGAATAGTATGCGTCAGAGAACCTTCCAAAGTGAAAAAAGTGTGTCCCCCCCCTGTAACTTCTAAAATAACAGAATGAAAAATCAAAAAAAAAAATATGATATACATTACGATGAAAACTTCCACCGAAAATTGGTTTGAACGAGATCTAGTGAGTAGTTTTTTTTAATACGTCATAAAATTAAAAAAAAAAATTTTTTTTCGTCGTCTATGGATAGGTCTTCAAAAATGATATTTAAGTTCCTAATATATTTTTTGGCCTCTCGTGCGTCCGAAGCGCTGGAAGAATCCCCCGCCACGCCAGTATCAATGATGTCATCCGTGGGGCCCTTGTTAGTGCCAGAGTGCCGGCAGTACTTGAGCCCAGCGGTCTAACCAGGGACGATGGCAAGCGACCCAACGGAATGACACTGGTGCCTTGGAGCATGGGTCGGCCGCTAGTTTGGGATGCTACATGCGTTGATACCCTGGCACCATCCCATGTCCCGAGCACCAAAGTTACCGCTGGCGCTGCGGCATCCTCGGCTGAAAGCCTCGAGCGCCGCAAATATGCAGCACTAGGAAGCAGCTACATGTTTGCGGCGTTTGGCGTTGAAACCTTGGGGCCATGGGGGCCAAGTGCGCGTCGGCTTTTTAAAGATTTGTCGGCGCGCCTAATAGAAGCCTCGGGCGACCAGGGGGCTGGCCACTATTTCGCACAGCGTATAAGTATCGCCATACAGCGGGGAAATACGGCCAGCCTTCTAGGCACCTTGCCCATTGACGGCGATTTGGGCCAAATGTTTTATCTTTAGTTTAAGTTGTTAGTAAGTTTTATTATGTATGTTTACTTCTTTGTTTTTAGATATTAAAAGACATTCCCTTAATGACATAATTTTATATTTATTTTTTATTAAGGAAATAAAAAACTGACTGTATAAACACACTATAGGCCTCAATTTAGTACCTGGCTCTAGATATTAATCTTAATCTGTAGTTTTTACTTAGGTATTTATTTGTATTGTAAAAATTGATAAAACACAAAATTAACTATTTAATTCAGGCTTGTAAAGTATTAGGTATGCATAAGGGAATATATTTCAACGACGTCGTTATCTTAATATTTGTTGACAGGATTGGCGGATGGTGACGACACGGCGGGCAGCGTATCAGACGCATCCCGCGCTCGCGCCGAAGCCGCGCAGCTCGCGCGGGAGAACGCCGCGCTCCGGGAGACCGTTCTTGCGTTACATTCAGAACTCTTCGGCGCCAGGTGTGTCTCCGTACACGGTTCATCCAATCATCTCTTTCACTCTCTACACAAGATCAGTCTTGCACTGCTCTTACCAAACAGTTGCCGGCGATCCCGATCTAGTCGTCGGTCTACCTTGTAAAACAAGACCTATGAGCATTGTTTTGAGTCCACTATCGCTCAAGTCTGGAAACTTCGTCAGGTCAATGATGTAATTATTTTTCATCAGACTGGCGACAAAATACCTGGACAAGGAGTTAGCGGGGCGGATACAGCAACTGCAGCTACTCGGCAGGGACATGCGGGCAGAAGTTCGGGACTCGCTTTGGGCTCAGGTTAGTCATCAAATATTTTATCGATATATCGTAAAAAAATTCACCAGTTTTTCTTTTCAACAGATTCCCCATTGTAATGTCTATAGTACTGTACACAGAACAGACGGTAAATTTCCATAGAATTCGTAGCCGCCATTTTGAACATTTAATTCCATAGACTGATTGTTTAACATTTTTTTCTGAAGGTATGAGTGGTACGAAACAAAAACGAATTCTTTGTCACGTGCGATCAGATCGTCCTAGGGATTTACGGAATGCAGGTTCATATAACTTTCTTTATTCTGTTAAATTTTAGTGTGATTAATAAAAAAGGCATCGATTCGATGGCAGGTAGAGGCGGAGATCCTGCTGCAGCGGCACAAGACGCTGGTGCGCGTGTGCCGCGGGCTGGCGCCGTGCCCCGCGCGGCCGGCGCGCGCGCGCTCGCCGCGCCCGCCGCGCCCGCGCACCGTGCGCGTGCGCCGCTCGCCGCACCTCGGGCTCGGCATCTCCGTCACGGTGCGTAACCTAATACTCTAGCCGTTAACTAAATATTTCATTAGCAAAATTGCACAAAATCAAAAGTTATTTAGTTTATCATGGTTGGTACAAAAGGTTCAGATCTCACATCAGCTAGCCGGCTGAAGCTAGATCTGAATGAAACTTTCGGGCGGCTACACCCGTACCTAGACAATCTGTTGTCTCCGCAGATACGCGGTGGACTGTGCGGCGTAGATACCTACTTGAAAACCGGGTAATCCTACAGCGCAGTAGAAAGCAGAAACTCGATCGCTCACTGACTCGACTGTTTTGAAATATTTTTATTACTTCATAAATTATATAATTTTGTTATATTTGTAGGGCGGGCGGGAGCACGGTGTTCCTATCTTGATCTCAGAGCTGGAGGCGGGCGGGCCGGCCGCGCTCACCGGAGAGCTGTACGTGGGCGACGCCATCCTGGCCATCGACGACCGGGACTTGACGCAGGTACTGTCTGATGGATTTGTTGTTCGTCAGATCTGTCAGAAAGATGTGTTCGGTGGATACATCCGTCAATGTATGGCGAGAAATTGACACAGATTTATCTGCCAGATGTCTGTCCGCTGTCTGTGTTGCAGAGTAGATCCTGATATAGTAGTAGAGCCAGTGTTTTACAATTTTTGGTTATTTTTATTGCTTGTAAAATTTGACATGTAAAAGTTGCCCTGTGGCCTATTTGCTAAGTAAATTGAACTTGAGTTTGAAAATTAAGCCTTGAAGTTTATTATTATTTCCGGTATTAACGTGGAACCTTGAAAATTTTAGCGTCACAGGTAGGAAAAACCAGCAAAAATATTCGGTTGGCGACTGCAGGATCCTTACGCATTTAGTAATTCTAACATTTTAAAACTATAGTACATATTCATAAAACTTGCATAATGAACGCAGCATCGACGGTTAACATGACATGTAGAAATATTCTGAAATTTCAAACGAATTGGCAACAGTCATGGTTCTTTTAGTGCTAGTAAATAACACTATAAAATGATGTGTCACCCTTGAGCTACTATTTAAACATACTGCGGGCTGCAGCAACGATTCACCGAATCGAATACGAATAATCCTCGCAATATCTCGGTCTAGATGCGAGCTCTCGACGACTACTACTGTAAAAGATCTTAAGTCGCGAGAGCTAGAGCCAGACTTGAGACTATCAGAACGACTTGCGTTGCGGATTGCTAATAAACGGATGAGTAATTGTTTGAGAACACTCGAGAATTTCGCGGAACACTCAAATCTGACGGATGCTACTTTTTGAGCTATAATGTGTAGACTAATGCTATTATTGGTACGCTTTTAGGTCATGTTTCGAGTAGATAAGAGTGCCATCGTTAACCAGATATTGCACCAAGATATCGCTGGATTTAGTAAGGTGATAGTTTTCCAAACAATGTTGTCTATTTATAAGTTAATATGATGTTTTGAGATGCTTGTTGCCCTGTACCTATGTAATATGTCTGTTGCGTACGTTAACAAAAATGAAGGGTTGTCATTTCTTAGTGTAATAGCAACTATATATGTATTTAGGAGCTATAACTAACTTTACTGTATATTTTAAGAAACTATAAATAGGGGATTTAAGGGTTCAAAACTCACTTTACAAGTTAATCAATAGGGCTAAACAGAAAAACTTTGTGATCGCCTTAGACACAAATTTTCTTGCAGACAGCGTTCTTCCCTGCCTGCTGCCATCATATTTCTTTTCTTTACCGAAAATTTCGTTATTTAGTATTAACCGATGATTGTAAATCGTTGCGTGCCTTTTTTAATACATGATAATAATGATATCGTAACGTGTTGCAGGCGTGCCACAAGGAGGCTGTGGCGGCGCTGCAGAGCGTGAAGGGTGACTGCGCGCTGTGCGTGCAGTTCATCGCGGCCGACGACGACGACCGCCTTTCCGACGATAACTACCGGTAACTGTCCCCGCTGCTCGACCAGGAGTAGCCTGCAGAGCGTGAAGGACGACTGCGCGCTGTCCGACGACAACTACCGGTAACTGTCCCCGCTGCTCGACCAGGAGTAGCCTGCAGAGCGTGAAGGACGACTGCGCGCTGTCCGACGACAACTACCGGTAACTGTCCCCGCTGCTCGACCAGGAGTAGCCTGCAGAGCGTGAAGGACGACTGCGTGCTGTCCGACGACAACTACCGGTAACTGTCCCCGCTGCTCGACCAGGAGTAGCCTGCAGAGCGTGAAGGACGACTGCGCGCTGTCCGACGACTACTACCGGTAACTGTCCCCGCTGCTCGACCAGGAGTAGCCTGCAGAGCGTGAAGGACGACTGCGCGCTGTCCGACGACAACTACCGGTAACTGTCCCCGCTGCTCGACCAGGAGTAGCCTGCAGAGCGTGAAGGACGACTGCGCGCTGTCCGACGACAACTACCGGTAACTGTCCCCGCTGCTCGACCAGGAGTAGCCTGCAGAGCGTGAAGGACGACTGCGCGTTGTCCGACGACAACTACCGGTAACTGTCCCCTAGACATGTGTAAGTAATGCGCGTAACATCACAAATGAGATATCACTCAAACGCGTAATATTGCATTACGCATCACTCCGAGAAACCAAGCATTACTTCAAACATCACTCGAGCACATGACTGGCCGAAGCGCGCGTAAACTCGTAAAGCATCAATATAGATTGACGCGCCGGTAGTCGGTACGAAAGGTCCGTTCAAGTCTATCTATATACAATCCGCGTAATGTATAATGAGCAATGAGACGTGATGGTGTGATGTGTGATGTTTGTTTGCCATGCTATCATTACTTTGCTATCCCGCTCGCACCCGCACTCACTGCTCGCTCGCTCTCATTCCGCAATGCTTTCGGAACACTTCGGATCGGTCCGCTCGGCCGAGCCGGTCGGTAGCAGTCGCATTTGAGTTATTGCAAATTTCATTAAATTGATACGATAACGGATTTTTGCACCTGCAATCGATTTAAAACTGTAATGCGTTACCATAGAGCTTACAATGTTTTTAGTATTTTACCTATAAGGATGCGGCTAAATGATAATTCGCTTGCGAGTTTGAATTTGACGAACAAAAACGTATTTACTGTTTATTATTGTTGTGAAATGTTTGGTTTGGTTGACTTTCGCGGGAAACTAAATTAAGCACGAGTGAAGTTACTTATTTATCTTTAATTTAATAGTGAGCTAGTGTTTACAGTACATTCTCGTATCAGTATCATATCATAATTTTATTGATATACCCAAATAAAAATACTACCATGTGACTCTCGATGGCGTTATCTCATTAATTAACAGATATTTTCTTTTATATTTTATCTATGATGCATATTTTACGACTATAAAAATAAAAACATTAAGTAACAAAAACGATCTATCACATGGCGGTGACAAAACACAATGCGTAATAGATCGACGCGCCGATATGATACGCCCTAGAATCCTAGCACTCGCTGCGTAATGTAGTTGGTACTGTGATGAGTGTGACGTTGACATCACCGCTGTATTCGTTCGGGTGAATGTTTCGTTTCGAGTGATAAGTGATGTGATATCTCAGTGTAACATTACGTTTTCGAAAAAGTGATGTGATGTAGGATTACTTTTTGAAGCACTGTTTCGCGCATGTCTACTGTCCCCGCTGCTCGACCAGGAGTAGCCTGCAGAGCGTGAAGGACGACTGCGCGCTGCCCGACGACAACTACCGGTAACTGTCGTCACGTGACTGTCGCTCATCAACGGTGCAGTGTGAAGGATGCGGTGCGTTATTCGTAATATGCTCGCAACACGCTCTAGTTTATAAAACGAATGTCGCATGGATTTTACACCATTATTACTGATGAAAAGAGAAACAAGCAGTTTTTATCCCTTTAGGTTAAAAAATGTCATGAACATGCATGCATCAGCTTAGTGTCGCACAGTGGGGCTAACTGTATTGCTCGTGCAGGTTCCCGCTGTACCCCGAGGACGGGGAGGCGTTCGGCGCGGAGGCCGACGGCTCCGGCGCCACGCCCACCGCGCCGCGGACCCCGGACTATGACAGGTAATCTTTATATTATCGGAGAATAGCATACTCCACTATATATATAAAAAATAAAATTTGGAGCAAGTTCATTATAAAACCACTATATAAAATTTGTTTAATATTTTTCTATAAGATTTTTTCCTTTGTATCAATTGAAATAATAACATGCCCTAATCTTAAATTAAAAATATTTATTGAGTTAAGGAGTCTAGTTCAGTAGAATTAAGTATGCAATACTATTTACATCTTTATTATATTGTTACAAGATAGGGATTAAATTAGTCTCTCATTTGAAGCATGTGTTTCTTTGTAATGTAAGGCTGCCGTCGTCGTTGGACGTGCATTTAAATTGTGAAATTCTTTTTTGAGGCAGATATCGTTTAGAGAAATAAAATAAAAATTATATGGCTAACTATCAAAGGGTTAAAATCGACCACATTGTAAAAACTAGTAACACACCACAATCAGACAGTATACAACACAGTCGCCTACGACATGGTTCCTTATATTTATTTTGTGGTGCTGTATATATATTTTCATCACACTTGCTCAAAAAAGATCTTATTTCATGCATGTGTGCTGAAGGACAAAGGCCTATTTTGTTCCCGTGGGAGTTATGGATTGTGAAGCTATAACTCCCTTAGGGAGTTCTAGCTTTATTTTTAATTATGTCAATATTCATACAAGACGAAGTAGCATACATGAGTTTTACTTTTAAAATACTGACATTTATTATTTAATATTTTTGTTTTTGTTTAAAATTATTTAATTTGATTAATTTAACAGCCGTCAATAGGGTTGTTTCCATCTACAAATCTTAGGGCAGAATTGTATCCCAATAAATTCTTTTGAATTATAAGAACATGTTAAACTACTTTTAGGGGACCTGTAATGACCATATTTTTGTAAATATTGAATTTAAAATATCTTTTGGCATACCTCACGTGACCAAACTCGAAACGTCATTGAAGATTCTGATGACGTCACAACTCTCGGATTGACACTGTTGACAGTTAGGCGATAAACAACAAATGACAAATGGCAGTTGACAGTTCGTATCTTCTACGTGCGTATGTAGTTATGTGTCAAACCGTAAACTGTGACGTCACACAATTTTCAAAGAGCGTTTTGGACGCGAAAGCATCTGTCAAAATATATTTTGTTTATTTAACATATTTAAAGCCGTTTTTAGTATAAAAGTTGAATTTTAGGGCAACTTTTAGTTAATATAGAACGTAATACGAGCGTTTCAAAAAATTGGAAACAACCCTATTATCATAATTGTCAATCGTGGCTGAATGCCGAATAGGTCTGTGCCTTCGATGCTTCACCTGCCAAGAAAATACAAAATGGCGGATGTATGTATGATATCTCACCGTATTTAATAATTATTTCGCTTAAAATTTAGTTTTTTCTTAGCAAGTGTGATGAAAAACATTGTGTGTAACTCCGGGGTTAAGAATATTGCAAACTCGGGTCTCTAATTAATTACCACCCTCGTACCCGAAATTTCACTTACCCCCCTGGTTGCACAATGTACTATTACTGCCAGACGTTTAAAATAAGGTGGACTGGGTTCCTCCGGCAGGCCTCACTCCGCGGCGGGCTCGACAGACTCGCGCTCGCCGCGGCCGCGCTATCCCGAGTACAACAACATCAACAACAACCTGTCCATACTCGACATGGACGACGACAGGTGGGTCGCTGTCTTCAAACACTTACAACTGCAGTCGATTATAAATACGCTAAAATAAATAATATTTTTTGATCTGCGATATGTTGTTCAACTACAGTATAGTCCTAATTTTCCATAAGCAGTTTCGCATTCACATCACCCAATATACTGTTTAATTTTTTTCTCCAAAACTATGTATATTAATGACGGATTTCAAATTTTGTAAGAATATTATCGTGACTTAAAGATATTGTCGAAAGGAAATAACATGACGTAACCCTTCGTGGTGCGAAATGAATATAAATCAAAGTCATTAGTAAAGATGCCACGAATATTCGGCAACTATATGGTATTAGACCACTTTGCCGAATATTCGGCATTTAGCCGAATATTGTGTAGTATTCGGCCGACTACCGAATCGAGTACCTATTACATCTACATATGAAGAAAAATTGCACAATTAGATAGTAACGCAAAGTATTATATTTAACATTTAAAATGTATTCTCGGGATGTAGTTAAAATATTTGGCGCTTCGGCGGTGAGGGTAGCCGAATATTCTGTATTTGTCAAAAACCACTAATCGTGGCATCTTTACAGTAATATAAAAAAATACTATTAAACATAATTAACGACAAGAGCAACGTCTACGAAGGTCTTGGTGGCTCAGATGGCACAGCGCTGGAGTATCGATCCAGAGGCTGTGAGTTCAAGTCTCACCCAAGACAGTAATTTCTCCACTTTTTAATTTATTCTAAGCTTAATAGCATCGTTCGCAGACGTTCTGCTTGTTAAAAATTAATTTAGTATGGGTAGCACATCCTTACTGGTGAATTTCCAATATGACTTGGAACTCCGGTAGCCGTCTAAGAAGTATAACATTCTTACGGTAGATGTCGGTCCCCTAGACTCATATGGTGGAAAATTTGCTGCCTATGGATGAGGTCTTGGTGGCTCAGATGGCAGAGCGCTGGAGTATCGATCCAGAGGCCGTGAGTTCAAGTCTCACCCAAGACAGTAATTTAGTGATGAAGACTAATTAGATAGTTTCTTATCATACTTTCAAACATCTCGTTTTGGGGGCAAGTTTACCAAGGCTGCTTTGAATTTTTTTACTTTCCTGCGAAACAATATATATTTTACACTTTTCATGCTCGTAAAATTGATATTTAAGTCGCGTGTAAGCGACATACAATTGCTTATTATACTCTAGAGCGTATAGTAAAATCATCTATTATGATCCTTATTGACTTAGCAATAAAGCTCAAAATCTGCTATACTGCCTGCCAGCCCTGCCGGCGCGCCCCCGACCGGCCCGAGTGCGATTTTCTTTAGTCTTGAACAATACGGTAAAATAACCTAAAATATTGGAAATTTTTGTAAATTTTCCTCGCAATCGAAGTGAAAAGCAGAGTGACTCAGGCATAAATGTCCATTTTTATTCTCGACTATATTGGTCCTCGCTGCTGTCGGTTCCAGCATCCGCATCGAGGCGCGCCCGCGCCGCGGCGGCTACGGCGCGCTGCCGTCCGCGTCGGCCTCGGCCGACTCCACGCCCGTGCACGCGCGCCGCCAGGCCACCAAGAAGAAACGCAAACCGACGGACTGGCGTACTAAAGGTGGGCGCTTGGCCACACAGGCCTTTGTCTCAATTTGACGTCATATATAGCTCTTCTAGAATCAATAACTTTTCGCTATTCAATACTTGTAATTGAACGTCGCCAGGAGCGTACCACACGGTGGACGACGCGCAGTCGTCGGACGAGAAGCCGGAGCCCGCGCCCGCGCCGCCCGACGCTAGCAAGCGGGATGCGAAGCCGTTTCGGATAGGTACGTGTTCAATGGGTGTAAACAAATAGATTCGTTTTTGACTAAAGTACCGTTTATATGCGTTTGCACGCGGCGCATGTAACATTCGCATGTTGAAGCCCATAAATGTAAATAAAGACAATATATTTAAAACAATGCTCGAAAATATGCCGCTCGTGCAAGTGACCCTTATCTGCGTGACTGGAGCTAGTCTCAAAGGTTAATGATGATAATGACGGTGCCACCGTTGCTGTCTGACCGGGAACAAACTCGTTTAAAAAGCATTTTACCGTCTTATTTGTATGGTTTAAACTCATGTAACAACTCATTCTGTTATCTGACAAGCCACACACAGGAGACCGATCGTCCTACATTACCCAAAGTAGTTTTCTCAGAATGAGCTGTTACATACGTTTGAATCTTAATACTATCACAATAGTTGCATTTTAACAACATGGCATGCCGCACTTAAGGCGTCTCTTCATAAAAGACTTACTTACTCTGGCGCAGCGACCCAAAATGTGTCTTGGCCTCCAACACGACTGCTCGCCACTGATCCCGGTCCTGTGGAGTTTCTCGCCAGTCTTCAAACTGGAGCTCGCGCAGATTCGTGTCCACCACATCCGCCCACCGATACCTAGGTCCAAAAAAAATCATAAAAGAAACAAAGGCTCCTTTAATAGATTAGGGCTCGAGCCGAAAGAAACATTTCATAAAATTCATACTTATACAAAACATCCGCATGTCACTTGCGCAAACAGCTCACGCTAGCTAAGTATACACACATGCGATAAACAGGTGCACGTAGCCTCAGCTTCAATATGCGTTAGCCGCATGCACAGTTTACAAGCGCCATATCTCTTATTCCTACCAACAACAAATTAACCTTCCCGTGGCAATTTTCCGCTTCTCGTGTTCCCGATTACCGCGGATCATTGTATTAATGAACTAGCATCACCTCTTGTGCAGGTTCCGCGCGGCGCGTGGAGGCGCTGGTGAACGGCGCGGGCGCGCGGCCGCGGGCGCTGCCGCCGCTGCCGGGCGCGGGTGCGGGTGCGGGTGCGGGCGCGGGCGCGGGTGTCGGTGCGGGCGCCGGCGCGGGCGCGGGGCTGGCGGGCGACGGCGACCCCGACTTCGGCACGCCCGTCTGAACTGCTCGCCGCCGCACCCGCATGCTATAGGAAATGCTTTCTTTTCACGATGGTTTCTGGCGGTCCCGCTTAATGCGCGTTTCCTTGTGGTCTGACAAATCGACTGCAACGTGCCTGCGTCAAAACTTCAATAGTTTAGTTGCCGAAATATAATTTGCACCGATTAGTCGTAAAACTTTATCTTTACGAATAAAAGGACGAAAGAGCGAGTAGTCTCGGCAAAGCGAGTGCCATCCATATAGTGCAAATAACTATTAGTTATGATACTTTGTCTTTCTAGGATATAGGATACGTTATTATGTAAATGAAACTTAATATCGACACAGATTTACTTTGAAATTAATATCTCAGTTTTGTAATGAAATAAAATCCCCTCTTGGTACTAATAAAAGGAAATAAAATTAATACATACAATACTTATTTAGACCTAATATTTAGCCGCGATCACGCAACAAAATGATCTAGAAACCCTAGATCATTTTGTTGCGTGGTTCTTTAGATTAAATGTCTTATTTAATTTAACAGACTATGAATTAAAAAGTTGGAAAACTTAAAAAAAAGAAAAAAAAAAATAAGTGAGATCTGGATTGTTTAGCTCAAGTACACTTAAGCAAAACCGGGTGTTAATAGTTTTGTTACTCTATTGTAAAATATAAGTCTAGCCATTTCGAGCAATTACATACAGACTGTAACAAAAATAGTTGGGATCCGTTTAAGGCTTGGAGAATTTAACAGCTAAAGTCACCTTTAAGAGCTTACCCCTCTGTCGAAAACCATTTTTTTTTATTGGAAAACTAAAAAAAAAAAAAAAAATTGAGATCTGGATTGTTTAGCTCAAGTACACTTAAGCAAAACCGGATGTTAATGGTTTTGTTACTCTATTGTTAAATATAAGTCCAGCCATTTCGAGCAATTACATACAGGCTGTAACAAAAATAGTTGGGATCCGTTTAAGGCTTGGAGAATTTAACAGCTGAAGTCACCTTTAAGAGCTTACCCCTCTGTCGAAAACCATTTTTTTTTTTTTTTTTATACTACGTCGGTGGCAAACAAGCATACGGCCTGCCTGATGGTAAGCAGTCTCCGTAGCCTATGTACACCTGCAACTCCAGAGGAGTTACATGCGCGTTGCCGACCCTAACCCCACCCCCCCTCGTAGTGTGTTATTTGGCTGCGGTTTTCTGTAAGGTGGAGGTACTTCCCCAGTTGGGCTCTGCTCTAGATCTGGAATGACATCTGCTGTGCTGTGCCCTACCACACAAGGCGAGATGACATTCACATTGCCCATACCTCTCTTTTGGACGTAGTTTAAGGACATACCCGGGTCCGATCCGATTGTACGGATTGACGTTTATTTAACATGGCTATTTTTACGTTGCGCCATACATTTGACGTGGCCCTCCCCCGCAAAGATTGGAAGACTGTTTTGTATGGCATATTGGTATCATAGTCTGATTAGGAAAAAAGTTGAGGAAAAAAATATTGATGCGTAAAACATTTTTTTCTTGTATGGGGCAGGTCGTCTAAGTCGGTCAACCCTCCATACAAAGTACTTTTTTTGCATAATAAAAATATTTCTTCTACTTTTTCCTACTTAGAGCACGATACCCATTATGCCCTTTAATGGATCCCCACTCACCCCACTGTTTTTGTTATATCTAGTATATTAAGCGGTGCAAATAATATTTCTTCAACTATAAGTGATATTTTGCTTTGATGGATCCGAAAATCGGTGACCTACGTTTACTATACGCCTGGGGGCCTAGCGTGAAAACCAAAATTCGCAAATTGAGGGGATCCTTCTCGTTTACTCTCACTAAGACGTAATTAGAGTGACAGAGAAAAATGTCCGCAATTGACGAACTTCGATTTTCGCGGTTATAGCCCCGATACGACATAAATAACGTTACAATCGTTATAATTACGAATAACTAGTGAAACACAATTCTTATAATATAACGATAAAAAATGTAAAGAAGGAAAAAGTTTTTTGGTTACCGAACTGTATTTTTTTTTCTTGTTTTCTTTTCAGGGCTGACAGGTTGGCCCCAACTATAGTTTAACAAGGCGCATTAAACGTGACTGTGAAACCACACTGGGCTATAACCGCGAAAATCGAAGTTCGTTCATGGCGGGCAAGTTTTTCTGTCACTCTAATTACGTGTTAGTGAGAGTAAAAGAGAAAGATCCCGCAATTTGCGAATTGCGGTTTTCGCGGTAGGCCCCCTGATGCCCTATTGTTTTCGGTGCTTCGTTTCGTGATTCTTACATCTCTTACTTCCCGTTAGCTAGCCATAGATCTGTTGAACTTAAGAAATAGAGTTTTAACTTGTAAAATATAGTCTTAGGGGAAGTAAACCCGGTGATCTTTACGCTAGAGTTAGGTATATTTTCAGTTTTAGAAAATATTCTAAAACTGAAAATATACCTAGCACTGCCGAGTAACGAGGCCGACGGTCGACCAGAAATACGAATTCAAATAATTATTATTATATTCTACGTCCATTCAGATAACGTTTTAGTGATATGTAGATGACCTGATCACAATCGGTGGTGCCAATTATCTGTGACAAAAAAATGCAAATCAAGCAATAATCCACTGCCTAGTAACAAGTGTGTATCTTTTCAAAGATAAATAATTAGAAACGTATACGCTAAATCAATGAGGGATTCATATTTCTTCGAGAATATTATTTCTAAAAAAAATACCTGTAACCTACTTAAATAAAGAATGATATTATACGAACTTATCGATGTATCGATCGACCAGTCGGCAATGTTGCCAGTACACTGCGTACAAAGGGAATGTACTCACAATTATAAGCAACTTGGTCATATGGTAACTTTCATTCAAGTGAGTCACTGCCATACCAATATTTAGATTTCAGTCTAACCTATCGTTTTAGAGAAATGCGCAATACTTAACTTTCTCAATATGCTTCATTTTATTAGTAAACTCCATAAATACACTTTACAACAACACCCTGTTTTAGCCTAGATATCCTAGTAGGATAGTGATATTAAATTGAGATCACTTTTATATTGGCTCGCCTTATGATACGCGCGGTACCATATGCAGGGCATCTTAAGGGCTTATTACACTTATCCTGCCGTCGGGCCCTACGTTCGTGGCCGACGTCAGCACCGACGTCGCGCCCAAGCACGAACGTTTTCCGTTTCAGTAAATATATTTATTTATATTTCCTGAAACGCTAAGAACATCGTTAGCAATATTTGACATATAAAAAATACTTTGTCTAGAATTGCCAAAAATATTTCATGTTTGATATTTTTGCAGTTGAACATTTTTTTTACATCAAGAAATATTGTAAAGCGATAGGCCAAGAAAAATTGGCCCGATATCGGGGCCGCCGTCGGCACCGACGTCGCGGCCTATCGTTCACCGTACGAAGGCAGGATAGGGTATACCTACTGGGGTTCATTGCAAGTAAATGAAAAGCTAGTCTCCTTCTCAATTCTCAGAGCATGGTTATAACTTGCGATCAACTCTTGTATTTTAAGACTTGTAATATTAGGATTTTTCGAGTAAATTAATTGTATAAAATAGTTTTGACGTATGTTTTGCACAAAGAGTGAAGACTGCTGCGCTGCGCGCGGTCTGAACGCGTTCTAATTTATTTGTTTATATTATGACTTTAGTGCCAATTACATCCACACTTAATCAGGCCTGATATTTCGGGCCCGAGCAAGAGTATTTTTCCGTTTCACCAAATATCAGCACTCAATATATTTGGCAAATGTACAAAAAAATGGTTCAAATGCAAAAATATTAAACATTGAACGTTTTTGGCGATTAGACAGTGGCGTAGCATAGGTCACTCGCACCCGGTGCGGATCCCAAATTTGCCGCCCTCTTATTTTTGTCATCCATTATAAAAAATTTGGGCATGGTGTAAAAAGAGTACTTTTATTAGTTTTATTGAATAATTTATTGAATTGAAAAGTGAAATTAACATTTTTTGACATAGAATAGAAGGTAGATAGTCACTGAATCACTAATACGTTATGTTATTACATTGTCTTCTATTACTATGTAATAAGTGCAATATTACTTTTTTTTTTTTTAACTGACACCTCCGCGGCGCCGCCCCCGGCAAAGTGCCGCCCGGTGCGGACCGCACCCTCCGCCCCCCCCATGCTACGCCACTGCGATTAGAGACAACGTATTTTTTACAATTCTGCTGATATTCCGTGAAACGGAAAACGATTATCATTTCGGGCCCGATATCGGGAAGTGTGGATGTAATTAGCGCTTTATACATTTTCTATGAAATTGATCTCTTATTTTCGGTATTACGTTTTTATTTAAGAATATTTATATATTTTATGAGAGTTTATATAAGTGTATATAGAATTAGGAAGTATGTTTCATTACAAATTGTACCTATCCCACAACCCAAATAATTTAAGGTCATTATTTTACTGTAAGTATATAATTATTTTTAGTGGTTTTACTAGTTTTGTCTTAGACGCCATAGCATTTTTGTATGGAGATAAAAGATTAAGAACATATCACGTACTTACCATTGTTTTAATTTACAAAAAAACGTATAAGCCTCAGTGGCACGATGTCGTTTAACGTTGACAAACTATTTGTGATTTTCTAACAGGAGACGGAGAGTCAAACCAAGATAACTCTGCAGCGATTCTGATAGCACAGACGTGCTTTGTGCAAGTGTTATTTAAACGTCATAATTTCATAACATTTTGACGTTTAAAATAACGCAAGTCTGACTCTCTCTATCTATATGTTTCATCGGCTATAAACGGCATCGAGCCAATCCTTCAGTTGGTGTTAAGATACAAACTTAAAGGCACTAAAACGAAACAGATCTACCTGCAATAAAGAAATGCCATTCATTTATTTTTTATCATAATATATTATTTCGTGTAAGGTAGACAATACTGCAGTAGTACATTCCATGCGCTCGCCCTGCATTCCTATAAGTTCCCGCAAAAGAGGGACTACGCGAACATCGATTTATGAAAATGTTTTTTCTTTATCTCTATCGTGTTTGCTGTATTTAAGTGACAGAGATGGCGATACATTAAATTCGATGTTCAAGTAGGTCCAAGCTCCGGATATAAATGTTTACGGGACAATATGCCTATGTATGATTCTGTATTAATTTTGTAATAAAATTTAAACAAAACTCTGTTGTTGTTATTTAACCGAGCTTCTTTGGGCTCTGTTTGCATATAAACTATACCTATAAAAGGCAAAAAAGCTCTTATCAAACTAATAATCAACACCTCTTTTCCTCTACCTCTAGAATCGTCAAGTTAATATGTGCATGACAAAACACCTGTCGCACTCTTTGAATATCGCCAACCCAACCTTGCACAGTTCTTCTTGCGCTGCTGGCTAGAGTCAGTCTAAGCTAAGTTGGCAGCGATCTTGACAGCCCAGCCTCTGCAAGTGTTAAGTAAAAGTCATAATTCATAGAAGTTTGACTTTTAAAATAACACTTGCACTATCTGGGCTGTCAAGATCGCTGCCAACTTATCGTCGTCAGGGGGCCTACCGCGAAACTCGAAATTCGCTAATTGCAGGGATCTTTCTCTTTTACTCTCACTAAGACGTAATTAGGGTGACAGAGAAAAATGCCCGCAATTGACGAACTTCGATTTTCGCGGTTATAGCCCTGACTAGTAATAGTATTGTATTTTACTAGGGTTGCCCCCTAGTAAAATACTAATAATAATTTATATACCTAGGTATTGTTCCGAAGGTTCGAAAATTGTTATGAAGATTTGCTTCCTCTTCCAGAGATGATAAGGGTTAAAACAATTAAGAATGTTTTCAAAGTCTTGAATTTTACGGCATCGAAATGTTTTGATTTAATATATTTTTTGGCTACAGCAAAATTACGTAGAACGGATCGTGTCACACCGTTCAAGTAGCAGCAAATATCTCTCTGGAAATGACAGCTGTGATAAAAAACGGTTCATCTTCAATAATACACGTTCAATAATAGTACTTAATGCTATGAAAATAAAGTCGTTTTCAGTTTGTGTATTACATGGGTTTAATCGTAGTTATTGAGTCTGTGGAAGTGACTGATTGTGGAACGTCACAATTTCCCTTACTCTATGGACACATTTGGTAAAGTAAAACACGAATGGCCAAGCCTATTTTTTCGATTTAGTGTTATACGCTATTGTTTTTTATTATTATTTTAATCCTAAATATCAAATTACAATCATGGTTGTTAAAGTATACATTAGTGGTATTTCTGGAAACAAGGAGGTATGTTTAATATTAGAAAATTCCTGGGTTGGCCGGGCACTTTCTTCGACTTCTTCGCTAAGCTGATTCATATAATAATTGTTTTTGATTACGTGACTCCATCGAATTCCAGGTGAAAAAGAGACAACAGCGTGTTATGATGATATTGGATTCTAAAAACATTAAATATGACATCATTGACATCACGGAACCGGGAAGGGAAGCGGATAAAGACTTTATGCAAAACAACTCGACATCGAACGGAGGGACCGTAAGCGACCCCAACCCGCGGTCCCCGCTACCTCCGCAGATCTTCAACGACGAGGAGTACTGCGGGGTGAGTCAACTTACTTTATTTATCATAAGATTCTAATTGTTATCCTGGTTTCAAATACTTGTCAATCAGGAAAAAATACAGGAAACACCAACTCATACTATTTATCAAACGCAACTATTGCTATAATAATATTTGGTCGGTCAGAAATTATGCTAATGTGCATGTAAACAACACTGGTGACCTTCAACTGAGAATTGCCAAATATAATTGATCCTATGATCTTGGCTGTCATACAGCATTCAATCTCTAAAAGCATAAATAAACATTAAAATTTCTGAGGTCTTAATGTAAAAGAAAAAGTCCACTATAAAATTTGTTATCAATATTATCAATGATAAATAAACAAATATCTATGCATGTCTTTTGTGATAATCTTATACATTATTTTATTGAATTACACTATTTCCCAACAATAGAATTCAGTTACATTCAACGTATATTGTCAGGTGTGGATCTCCTCTAACTAGTTGAACTCATAATTTGAATTTATCAAGGTTAATTTAATTAGTACCGAATTTGATATCCTCTCTAGAGTTCTTATAAGAACAAAATTGATCATCAATGTCATGTTTGTATTTGATACAGGATTATGACCAGTTTGATCTGGCAAATGAAGTGGATACACTGGAGGTATTCTTGAAAGTGGAGCTTCCTCCAGAAGAGCCGCCAGCAGCGGAAGAAAAGGTAAAGTACCATGAATGTAGAAATTTTAATTAATTTATGTACCTCCTGAGACCCAAAAGCAATCATTTTGTGTTTGAATTTGGAACCTTTAGTTACACAAGCCGTGGTAGCCAAGTGGATATGATGTCTGACTTTCAATCTGGAGGTTGCGGGTTCAAATCCTGGCTCATACCAATGAGTTTCTCGGAATTTATGTACAAAATATCATTTGATATTCAACACTAACTTTTCAGTGGAGGAAACCTGCAAACATCTGCAAAGAAATTCATAAATTCCAATATTATATATAATATTACAAACCTGTTTACGAACTCCTCAAAACAAGACTAGTTTAGTTTAGTTTAGTTAATAACCACATTTCAAAACTCATCAATGTGCAGGATATGACAGTCAAAAATTTTCAAAACATTGTTCATAGTTGGTTAATCTCTCTCTTGTATCAGGCAACAGAAGATACATTGAAACCTTTGCAGTAAACACCACATTTCTCTTTCACACAAACATATACACAGACACACTCACACATTTACTCTCATGCTCGCACAGCTTGTTCAGTCAGCATAAAATACTTTGTAGCAATCAAAGTAGCCAAAGAGTGGCAAACTATTTGGCCACTTTGACTGCTAGAGTATTTGACGCTGACTGTACCATGAGTTTAAAATTTAGATAAGCTCATTAATATCTGTAAAATCTTATTTTATCTGTATTTTTCGCATCATCTTATTGATAAATTTCCTGGTATTTCCTAGAGTCCTCACGACACAGGCTTGACCTAGTCTGAGGGCTACTGCTAACCAAATTGTAATTTTTGTAAGTGAAACCTACTTGTGTTTTATCCTATATTTGACCTATGCCTGGTGACATAATAAATTTTGTATTTTGTATAATTTCATTGCCATTTGATGTTTAAAATTACACTTGCACTGTCTGGGCTGTCAAAATCACTGCCAAGTTATCTTGGCCGAACTCTATAATTTCTGGAAAAACTGAAACCGTTAAGTTATAATGATTAATTTAAATAAATATAAAATATATATAAAATAAAAAATGTAAAAATGTTTAGAGAACTTGTGAAGTTTAAATTGAATTTGATTTATAGGTTGTGAATGGGGATGCTGAGAAAACTGAAAATGAAGATAGTAAGGCCTCCAAGGAGAACTCACAGGAAAGGGATACCAAATCTGTTGAAAAAGAGGGTACTCCTGCACTAAAGGAAGGATCGCAAGAGAAAGAAGCACCCCCAGCCAAGGAAGGAACCCCTTCAAAAGAAGGGACACCTGCCCCTAAGTCCAAGGAAGGTACACCAGCACCTAAGTCTAAAGAAGCGACACCTGCCCCTGAGTCTAAAGAAGGTACACCAGCACCCAAGTCTAAAGAAGGGACACCTGCCCCCAAGTCCAAGGAAGGTACACCAATACCCAAGTCTAAAGAAGGTACCCCTGCCCCTAAGTCTAAGGAAGGTACACCTGCTGCAGATGCCTCGAGGGAAGCTTCACAAGAAAGACAATCTGTTGAAAAGGAGGCACCAGTTGAAGAAACAAAGACTTCTGAAGTAGAGTCCGCAGTTAAATCAGCAAAATCCTCAAAAGAAAGTACACCGCAAAGGGAAAATGGTTCTGTGGGGTCTCGCGAGCAATCACAAGATAAAGATGAGGCTGTGGTAAAGAAGACTAACCCATCTGAGGCTTTGATCGAGAGTGAGCAGGCGGCAGCTGCGGAGTAAATGACTGGTTATATTTACTACTTCTCAGCTCAAATTAAGCCCCTCTTAGCACTAAGAGCATATCCATTAAGTCTATTCTGTTATTTATGGTGCATCATTCGCTTCTTTGGCATAATTAGTCATTGTATATAATGCAAAGAAGTTTTCGTTGAGAACTTGTGTTGTGGCGATGTATAGAGTATCATGTTAACAATGAAGTGGCCTATTATCGTAATCATTAGATTTATAACTCATTTTAATGAAGTTAAAGATTAAGATTTCTATTTAACAAATTTGTCCTTCAATTAAGGCTTGTATTATTTTAAAGTATTAATATTTCCTTTTTTTATTTTTACACATGAACTAAAATGGATTTGTATTCAAAATTAAAAATGTTTTATTTACTGATGTAAGTATTTTACTAATAAGATTGATCTTTTATTAGGATTTTAGGTATCCTTTTTGTAAGACATCCTGCCGATTTTTAAGTTCATTCGTCTTGCCATGATTATATTGACGATGAAATTTTGCTAGAGTATTAAATAATGTATTTATAAAATAAATTTAAAAAATGCAGTGTTTATTTTGCAAAAACTGTTCATGACAAGTATATTTCACTAATGTTTTATTATTAAAGACAGTTTTTAACTAATTTTTCATATGAATTATATAAATTACTATATATTGTGGTGCTTTCATTTCAAGGTCGTAGGAACCTATACATGCATGTTGAGCGAACAGGTGTGGATTCATGCCTAACGCCACTTTTAGTTAACTCAATTTTCATATACAAAGGATGTTGTTGTGAATTGATGTAGGTGGGGTCCGCACAGAAAGTCCGTTCGGTGGAGACGTGCCTCGGCCGCATTGCCTCGGGCAAGACCGAGAGAGATGCTTCGCCCGGCTATGTCCTCGCGAGGCGGCTTGTTTTGTGTAGGCCCGCCTTACCAGCAGTTTTCTCACTAGATTCTCATTGGACTTCATGGTAATTACGGTATTCATAAAGACTTAGAACTATATATATATATATATATATAGTTGGTCAAACCAATTTGTCAGTTAATAAGAACAAAAAAAACTATACTCGTCCTTTTTTTTGGGTGCTAGTACTAGTGTAAAACAAAGATAGTATGATTCTCTCTGTCTATGTTGACATGAGATCGTCCTTTGACAAACTATATATATAATTATGTATGTTTATGCCTATGTATTAATTATATTACTTGTATAGGTAATCATAATGTTGCACGGGCTACTAGTTCTCTGCTTTGCCCGAAGGTTGACTGGTAGAGAATGCCTTATGTCAAGTCCGCCTTTTGGATGATTGTATTTTCTTTTGTGCAATAAAGGTAAATAGGACTAATTAGGGATATTTTGACTTATTCGGAATGGGCATAATTGAAGAATGTAGAGATATAATAATCTAAATTCTTTATTTTACTTTGAGCAAAAAAAATCATAATAATTTATACGTTAATACATTATTAAACTTATCAATAGTATACACGTAACATAAACGGAATAACATGTTATAAAATCTAATGGAAATGTAAAACATTCAGGTATCTAATTCACTTTACTATAGTAAAGCTGAAATAATTGTCTAAATAGCCTCTGGCGTTTCATATACTCTTCTTGTTAGACGGCGAGGGAGGGTTGCTGAACTCCTTCATGAGGGCGTCCTCCCGCAGCTCGGCGAAGTTCCTGCGGCGCAGCTCGAGATCGGGGTGGTCGTCGAGAAGGCACGCCTGTATGTTCTTGTCGAGCGTGAGCCTCTGGCGGGAGTCCTTGAACTCTTCGACGAGGCTGAGATTCCTTTTGATGCCGTCGACGAGCCTGACCACGGAGTACTCGCCCTCCTGCAGCGTGGCGCCGGCGAGGCGCGCCGCGGCCGAGGCGCGCACGTCGGCGGCGCGCCGCGTGCACCACGCGCGCAGGTTCGCCGCGACCGTCACCGGGCCCTCGAACTCGTTCGGCACGATCCCGTCCACCTCCGCCTCGAAGAACGATAGCAGCGGGAACCAGATTCTCGTTCTAAAATAAAAAATAACTCATGTCATTCTGTAGTTTTAAGTACTTAAGTTTAATTAGCACGATGAAAATCAACATGATATCATATATTTTATAATCATTATAAAAACATGCTTTACTCATGAAATAAGATCTAATAAAAAACAAGTGATCATTATCTAATCATTTCGGGAAATGTTTCTAGTTTCTGAGAAAGTAACCATTATAGATTGTAAAACAACAAGTGTTGATAGCACTCGACGGCCAACAACTGTAAGTGTAACAGCGAAGAGGAGTGGCGGCGATGTGTCACGCACTCGCTAGATTAATGCGCTAACTATGTAGCGGCGGGTGTGGGCGAAAAGGGCACTAACTGCCACTCCGACCGGGTGCCGTTGTTTATAACGTATTACTGCCGCATTCGTTAGCCTGTTACTATAATTAGAGTAGGTAATTAACATTTTAGGGCGCGAACAAACATATACATAGGGTTTGTGTCCATTTATGACAGGTTATGAAATGCCTGTTATGTGTGGGCGTTTTCCACAAAACCGCAATCCAACTTTTCCATTCAATAAAACACTTTACAGTACATATGGTGCTACTTTTCCGCACTAGTGCGTAAATTAGCACATTATGTAACTATGTCGAAAATTTAAAGGGTCATATTATATGTATTTGTTTATATGTACTGTAAAACGTACGATACATGTGCGAATAGGTAATTCGCAACTCGTGTCGATTTACTCCCTTCGGTCGTGTTTTAATTTATCGCCACTCGTTACAAATTTCCTATTTTTCGCACTTGTATCGTAAATAACTAATAGCATCCACCTCTACAGGATTGTACCAGGGTAAATTTTGACGACCGGTCTGGCCTAGTGGGTAGTGACCCTGCCTACGAAGCTGCTGGTCCCGGGTTCAAATCCTGGTAAGGGCATGTATCCGTGTGATGAGCATGGATATTTGTTCCTGAGTCATGGGTGTTTTCTATGTATTTAAGTATTTATAAATATTTATATATTATATATATCGTTGTCTAAGTACCCTCAACACAAGCCTTATTGAGCTTACTGTGGGACTTAGTCAACTTGTGTAATAAAGTCCTATAATATTTATTAAAAAAAAAAAAAAAAAAAATCAAAAAGTTCTTAGAAATAAGGTCATAAACAAACGAATATTTTTTTTCCCATTTTATTATTCTACATTATTTGCTTGTTGTTCTATACATTTAATATCGTTTTTCAAGTTTTTTTTCCTTAAAAAAAAACGACTTTAAATTTGTCTCGAAAAACTCCTCTACAGCACGCATAAGCGCGCTGTCGTCGTCAAATTTAGTTCCGCGAATGTACTCCTTTAATTTTGGAAATAAGTGGAAATCACTCGGAGCTAAGTCTGGCGAGTAAGGCGGATGGTCAAAGATCTCAAAACCTAGTTCCGCGAATGTACTCCTTTAATTTTGGAAATAAGTGGAAATCACTCGGAGCTAAGTCTGGCGAGTAAGGCGGATGGTCAAAGATCTCAAAACCAGCCTGGCGGATAGCAGCCAGAGCCATCTGTGACCGATGAGCCGGAGCATTGTCGTAATGGAAAAGCACGTCAGCACGCAATTTTCCTTGGCGTTTTTTTTTATTGCCTGCCGCACTTTCGGGATCAATTCCGCGAAGTAGGCACCAGTAATTGTTCTCCCTTTTGACAGGCAATCAATGTAAAGGATTCCATCCGCATCCCAGAGAACTGAGGCCATGACTTTATCTGCCGTCGGAAAAACTTGTTTTTTTTTTATTGGTGGAGAAGATGGACGTTACCAGGACATGCTTTGTTTTTTCGTTTCAGGATCGAAATGGTGAACCCATGTTTCGTCCATAGTAACGAAACAGCGATAAAAAGTATCCGGGTCATGCTTGATAATTTCAAGATTTCGGTCTGCAACCTCCACACGCAAGTCTTTGTTTGCCTGGGTTAACACACGAAACCCATCTTGCTGACACTTTTTTAAAACCTAAAACATCTGTTATTATCGAATGTACACTGCCAAATGAAATCTTTAGGGTATCTGCTAGATAATTGATAGTGATTCGCCTGTCTTCTAAAACCAACGGTTTGTTGGTTAACTGAGATAGAAGGCCGACCGGAGCGGGGGTCATCTTCACAGCTTGATCTACCTTTTCTAAACTCTGCCACCCAGTAAGCGACAGTGGAATATGGTAAAGCATCAGAGCCTACCGTCTGCTGAATATAAAAAAAAATCCTTGGTAGAAATTTTCTTCATACACAAGTACTTCATCACGGCACGTAGCTCATTTTTTCCATAATTGAACGTTTTAGTCAGCGTCTTTCACAAAAGACTCATTTACAATATAATGGCGGGAACAAAAAAAAAACTCAAAAATTACATCATAGTGCCAGCTTCGAAAAAAAAACAAACCTCAAGCAAAGAGGTTTTACAAATACGTAGTTCTAAGGACTTTTTGATTCCCCCTCGTAGCCATTCATTGTTATCTTTTCGTAATATTCGGAATATATTCCGACATTCAAGGCTTGCCCTGATAAGTAAAATGTTCTAATGTAATCAATGACTAATCATAGATATGATGAGCAACGCTCAGGTTAATTGGGTTAAAGGTTTTTAGGACACAATGTTAAACCGTGTGACTTTTGTCCAATGCCCATTGACACAGTAAAAACAAACAGAAGTAATCATCGACCCTACATGGATTACGATATCTAACGCGCGAGGCCCAGCGCACACCATAATATTTAGCCGTTGCGCCTGTTCCATTCGCCATGTCGCTACCTACCTCTAAATGGAGAGAAACTGTTTATTGTATCTTCATTTCTATTGATAATCGGCGGCGAATGTGAATAGAGCAAGCCACCAGCATCGTGTGACGGCACTATGGCTTCGCCCGAACTGTCAAAGGAGCGTCTCCCGCATCATCGTAGAAAAGTACGTCGTACCCAAACTGTTTGTTTTTGGTGTATTAAATCCTTTAAATATTTAAAGTTGTATGTTACCTACTCAGTATAACACTACCAACCTGGATGAATCGTTGCGCATAAGCGCTTGGTTGTTGGACAGTGTGTGGTAGTAGAGGAACAACCGGGAGGTGATGTAGAAGGCAATGAACACGTCGATGGAGTAGTGCTCGTGCGCCGCCAGGATGAAGAAGATGCCAAACATGTTCATCACCCACGTCAGGATGTGGAGTAAGTACAGGCTGCGGGATGTGTCTGCGAATAAAAACACTCCTTTTAAATTAAAGGGGGAAAAATATTTACGCCCTAAGTGATATTTGAATACCTTCCTTTCCTTCCTTTCTTTTAACATTTTTCCTTTAATTCATTAAAATGAAATTAAAACGCATTTGCTTGTTATGAAATTAATTTAATTACACTCATATAGAAGGCAACTAACTATATTATCGGATGTTAATAAGGTTCATAATATGTCAAATTCAAATCAAACTTTTTTTTTTAATTGTCAAAACGATTTGCCTATCTCAAGGCAAGTAACTATGTTCGTATAAAGTTGCCACACACATGTGCTCGTGAGAGGCAGAACAAGATACGTCTGCCGTTCTGACGTGTCATTTGGTTTTTTTTTAGCAGTAGGCAGACATGAAAAATGAAACTGACAAGGACAAACAATAATAGCGCTTTCTCTGCTACTCCTACTGAAAGTCCTTAAGACCATCTCGTATGGCCATCAAATCACCCATAGTGTTTTTGCTTCAACTACTCTTCATAGTAGTTGTTTCAGATTTATTAAAAATATTGTTTGTCCAAAATAACTGCGGTCTACGTTTTTCTAATAATTCTTCATGGAGTGAAATGCCTACCCACCAAAATCATTTTAATGTAAAATTTTGATAAGGCTCGCACTGCAATGTATTACAGTTATAAGCTTGGCTCTACAAGAGATCTGATAACTTTTTAACAGTGCGAGCCTTATTGTTTCGTCTTGGCAACATAAAAATGTTAATGGTGGGATTTCACTTGTTTTTGTAAGTCCATCCCCATAATTTAAAGGGTTTGGGGATGATTTATTAAAAATTCTGAAATATGTACCTGGGGGTATCTTTTATACAATCTGCTTTTTACTGGATTCCTCCATACAAATTTCAACCCCCTTTTCCCTCCTAACACTCATCGCCGGGGGGCGGGTGATGGTGGTATGAAAGGGGCCCTTTAAACCCTTACGGCGTGATTTTGGAGTTGAAAACTATTATATAACCTTCCCCATAACAAAAATCATCTACATACCAAATTACAAGTAAATCGGTTTAGAGGTTATGGATTCCCCATACAAAATTCCACCTCCCTTTTCACCCCCTTAGGCCAAACGTACTACGTATTTAGGTTTTAGCCAAAAATACATATCAAATTTCAGCTTCTTAGGACTTCAGGAAGTACCGTAAGAGTTTTGATGATCATCAGTGAGTGAGTGAGTCATTGACGAACTCGTTTTTTAAGATATGAATAAAGTTTAAAGTATTAGATCTATGAAATTTAAAATTTATATGCTTAATAAGTCCACTATTGACATCATATCCCAAGAATTTTGTTTATCTGGTATAATCCAAACCCAAGTTATGAGGGTTCAAAAAATGACGAAGCGGTTCGAAAAAAGGTAGATAGTGCGCTTCGCTTTGCTCGTCTTGGCGGATATATTTTTTTAATTTACCTTTAACATCCCTTCTCGAAACGCAACGCAATACTTTCAGGAGCTTACGAAATACTTATCCTTGTTGGAAAGATACCAATGTCGTAATTTTCCCGATTATTAGCTATACAACAGCAGTTTATTTTAAATTGTTAATTATCAGCAACAGCTGGTCATCTGTTAGCGTAATTAGACAGACATACTCGTACTGGCACGGGAGTAGAATGTATTATTTATCATGCAACATCACGATAAACATTATAAATAGTAATGACTATTAAACGTCATGATAAAAAGGTTACCAGTAGAGATAACTTTTATAACATTCACACAGCGGTAAAATAACAGCTACCTAAATAACAGGCGACTTTAGAGTTTATAAATGATTTGTATCTAATACTAACAGCTCTAACCTAACTATTGTAGAGGCACGTACGAGCCACATAGAAATAATCTCGCAAATTTTAAACAAAAATACGAGTATGGATGCCGCTAAAGAACGCCCAATTTACATACTAGGTAGAGCCAGACGAAGCTAAGTTGGCAGATATTTTGACAGCACAAGCTGTGCAATTGTTAAGTAAACGTCATCCTAACAAAAACAAATGTGAAATGAGAGCCAAGTTCAATATTAAGAATATGTGTCGTTGTCGACTCGCCGGCAAAATAATTGATATCTATATAGGTGCCAAATTTTGTGCTGTGTAGAAAATCCTGAAATTATAAAGGATTTGACTTGGCTTTTCACCAACAACCAAATTTTGGAAAAATAACACAGATCAATATAATACCTAGCCTATCTGTAAAAACTAGCATGGTTGTTGCGTCGTCAGTTCCTTTTTCTTTGAACTTGCCTGGACCGCGTGTCTAGATAATTTTATAGAATTTTGACATTTAAAATGAATGAAACACTTGCGCAGTCTGGGCTATCAAAATCACTGCCGACTTAGCTTGGTCTGGCTATAATATTAATTTAAAAAAATAACATTTTGAATGTACCTAATAGCCGTACGCCTTGGAGGGCTATTTATAAAAGGTAAATTTGGGTCATCGTATTTTGTACTACTTTGTGTACTTACTATAGTTTTTAATAAATACTTCAAAATAATATCAAATAACGGAATAAAATAAACAGCACACAAATGAAATTCGAATTATATATACTTTTAATATTATCTCAGGTATTAGCGAAAAGTAAAAATGATTTACATAGGTACTTTAAATTACTGGGAAAGAAATGTATAAAACGCGCACCAGTAAGCGCGAGCTAGATGCAGTGTCATGATTGTATTCGTATCATTCCAATAACGAATCGAGTTGAGAGTTTTAACTTCGAATAGGCCTTCTGGGTAATTTATCTTAGACGAACGATGCACACCTCGATTCATACTCGACGAGAATCAATCAGCCTAGACTAATATGTGTACCTATTGTATGTTTAATCGAGCGTAGAAAGCTCGCTCGCTCTAGAAAGTATGGCATGCGTTCAGAGTTTCAGAGTAGCTTGATAGCGCTAGGTCTTGATCTCTGGATACGATATAATAACGATAGTGTTTTTCTCGGTAAACGCTAACCAATAAAACGTTCCCGTCGTAGGTATACGCTACGCTATACAAGACAAAGATAACTGTCATAAATCTCGCGCGATTGAGCATTTGGACATTACGAATCATCGAAATATCGCAGTGAATTATAAAAGAGTAAGAACTTCTTTAAGAGAATAGTGGAATTAGGGGCGCTGGGCGACCGCTTCTCCGTATAAACTTAGTCCCCATTTTCATTTCTTCTCTAGATATTAACATTATATAAATATAATGACGCAATGTGATGTACATTAACCATAGCTTTTCCCCTTCTTTTGTCTTTTTCCGATTTTATATATAGTAGTTTTTAAAAATGTGTATGGAATTTGTTTTTCGGTCCTAACTCATAATCAATAAATCGAAAAAATCAAACGACCCCTTCATAGCTATTAAATATATACTCGTTTGTGTGAAAATATATAGCAGAGTACTCGAATAACGTATGCGGAGTGAAATCTGCACTAAGTTTGGAACATGTAAAAAGTAAAAAAATAAAACAAACTGAAATTATATCTAACTGCCAATTTAAAGTCTATATGTATGTCAATTAATCCGGTAGTAGGTCAGTTTCATGAGCAATGCATTCTTTCTCTTGAAATGGTCAATTTAGAAGAACACCGTCGCGAAACTGTATGTAATTTCTCCAGTACTATTTCCCTGTGGCCGTAAGCGAAGATAGTGGAACATTTTGTGGAAACGGGTTAGAGCTGAAGGTCTGTTTTTAATATTTTTGCGTCCTCTTTCTTCACAAAAACTACCGCTAGAAAGTCTGATTCAGGGAAAAATTCCAGCATTAGCTAGTTTTCTGGGAGAGATAGATAAAAGATAAGGAAGGCCCGGTGAGTCACAAAATCTTACAGAGAGGTCACGAGAACATTCAAATGTTGCAGTAAAACGGTTTAAAAATATCTTAATGGTATGGGCATCGGCAAACGTTTATGAAAAGTTAAGTCAGACGGCGGACTTAACTTACCGAAAACAAAAAAATGCTCTGAAAATGCGGATACGTCATATAGTCAAAAATGTAAAAAACAGCTGTTTTTGCATTATGGGATTTATGGGGTGCTAATCATATGTCACTTAAAATAGAAAGACATGGCAAGGTAATTATTATTTTGAGAACACCAATGGTTGAACAGACGAGAATGTGAAATATGTCGAGCATACGAAGTTTCCTAAAAAAGTTTTCCTAAGGAAGATAAAACTAACTAAAAATAAAGCCAACATTTGTGTTTGCGACACAGATGGCTTTAAAGTACCTTAACTGCCGTTAAATATCTCGCATTGTAGTAAACTTTATCTTAAATTTAACATTGTTAAATACGTTATAAAAAACATGAATATTTATAAAAAATAACCATGTTGTTTTTATTTAATACGACATTGAATTTTGTACATTTTTCACTCCGCATACGTTATAGCGTATTACGCGCTAGTCTGACTTGAGTGAGTCCAAAGCCAAGTCCGTGCAGTTTCTTGCAACAAACGCATGAGCATGTCTTGCATAGAAATAGTTTATATGCGTTTTATATCGGTACATTCACCCTACACCATTTTTAATTTGGTTGATTTCTTCATCCGTCGCACAGTCGAAATAACTATAGAAAGGGTTTCGTTAAAAAAATTGACTATAAAGAAGTCTCAAATCATAACACTTTAATGACACATTTTACTTTTAGCAACCATTTAATAGTATCAGAGGTCTCCGGAATCATTGACGATGAAGGTGATCTTGCTTCACTTCACTTTGTTTTTGCCACGTCTTGAACGCGTCGAACGCAAATAATAAAGCAAGGGTAAGACATAACAAGACAAGTTTACTATACTACAATTGTGGTACAGCAATCTGGGGGCCGAATTTTGAATCTCGAGCGCTCGATTTCCTTCCGATTTCTTCGGATTTCCTTCAATATCCATATACTAGGCATTTAAATTCTACTAATAGAAATGAAGACGAGAGGTCAATATCACGAGATATCCGATTTCTATTTCAAAGATATCAATTCGCCGTTTACCACAGATTTTCCAGTAACGAAATCGAGAACTCGAAAACGAAATTTAAAAATCGGCCTCATAGTCTACAAATTACTGTCAACAGAATTTGACGTCTAGTAGACCGTACTCCAAAATGTCTATTTTCTATGCGTTGGTGCTGATTTTAATAGGCTACGATCACAACCAATAAAATAGAATAATCTTGATGTCCAGATGCGAGGGGTATTTGCGTGCAACACGTTCACCCGTGGAGATACGGTTATATCCGTAATTGCCTTGGCTCGTACATAACGATTATTATGGGTTTCTTTTACGATCTCTATCTTAACTACGATTAACGTCAATTTAACAAACAATGAAATTATTGTAAGCAGTTGATATACTGCCAGATAATAGCGTCGTTATAAATGTTACGTGACGCTCTCTCCGACGCTCGTGGCGTCTTGTTTTCAATCACGTACGAGTATATTAATGACCTAGTAACACGCATTATTCGATGGCGTTATAGAAATAACGCCACGGAAACGGAATATTTTGACTGATTGTGTTTTCGTTTCCAAATCGTGTGCGTTTTGTTAATCGTTATTGAACTGTTCCCGGCGGTCACAAATGGGAATGATTCACTCTATTGCCCCCAATTTGACCTTGGTGGGACAATAAGTGATCATACACTCGTGATTGTTTAATATGTTGGATGCTGTATTGACGTTTGATTAATACTTAAAAATAACATTTATTTAGTAAGTGCTAAGGGCAAATATTTAATTTAATAATTAATAGATCTAAATACGAAAATAAATATCAGCTCTATTAAGAGACTTTGAGGCTTTGACGCTGCTGTGGCAAGCGAGCGGTCAACCGACGTATCTAGGACATGTTATTATAAGAACTGATACAAACAAAGTGTTTAGAAAACAAGAATACGATTATGATGTACGTATTTGTATCCAGGCCACGCGATAGCAATGTCAACAAAGACTGTGCGTCAGCAAAACGAACTATCGCTTCCTTGTCGATAACGGAATTTGTATTTATTGACCACGAATGTTTTTACCAAATTCTAATAAGCGACTGTTGCTAAATATAACTACATAAATAGGTAAAATGTAAATTTAATGCGCATTGTTTTTGTTAAACTTAATCTAATATGTTAAGCCTGTTGTTTACTTGTTATTTGCGCATTTTCTTCTTGTTTTTCTTTGTAGGTAGGTACTGTGCTAAAACACAAAATAATACCATAGAGTTAAGATATTACTTAATAATATGGTTGACGGGAGTACCTAGTAGACATCCATACAGCTTAGGGCCTGTACACAATTTGTGTGTTTCATTGTTTGTTTGTTTCGCATCGCATCGCAGTTTTGTGTACAGACCCTTAGACTTCTCAATTAGAGTTGAAAATTCTCGAAAAAATCAAATCTTTTTATAGGACGTTTAGAAATTTTCGTTTTTTCCGTATTTTTCAGATTTTTGGAAATGATTGCAAGCACTTCGATAACAAAACACACGACTAATCAGATAATATCTAAATTATGGATTAAATGAATGGAAAAATTCACAAGATCTTTTCAAAGTGCGTTTTTTTTTTCAGACTTTTCGTTTTTTATCGAAAAAATATGTGTAACATTGTTTTTTTCCGAATAAAACTTAAAAAAACATGGCTTTTAGAAAAACGGGAATTTATTTGGGTTTTGTCAACCCAAATAAATTCCCGTTTTTTTCTCAATAACCATAATAACGATAACGTATTTATTTTCTACACGAATTTCTAATTGCTCTGGTGATGTGTAAGGCAGAAGTCGTCATTTGTGTATACAAACAAACCAACTATGTAGCAATAAACATGGTACACTCTGCTCCGATTTATCACAGCACAAACATGTGTGGATTTCATTAAACTTTGGCAGGGTACACGATCTCAAAATAACAAGCCATCCTTCAGTAAGAATTTCCGTGTCGCGTAGAGAAGGTCTGCCGGCCCGGAATCTTTGTTTTGTTCTATTTTACTGAAAAGTTTAACCTCCAACTACTTTTACTTTATACGTCAGTAAGTTGGCGCGTGTATGTGCCGCAAGTGTGATAAACCGCAGGTCACCTAAACAAGAAAAATGTTATCTAATTAGATACACGCTTACAGAATGTGAGTTATTCTTTGTTCTGCTAAACTGGCGTGTGTATATTATATCTATAGTCTGGCAAACCAAATTTGTCAGTAAATAACACAAAAACCTATCCATATCCCACCCACCCACTTTCTTTTGGGTGCTAGTAGTATAGTCTTTTTTAAGCGCGAAGAGTACGGTGACATTAGATTTTTTTTATTCCATGCCATGGACGTTTCAGATCAATCCTTTTTTAACAGAATTAACTTCAATCCCAATAGAACAAAATACATATCTTCGTAGCTTACAATAAGTAAGTAAGTAAGTAAGTAAGTAAATATACTTTATTGCACCAACAATTATACATTTTACATACATGTAAAACTACAAATGATTTTTAAAGGAAAATAGAACCAGGTAACAACAGGCAATATCTCTTTATAAGAGACACAAATCACCAAATGATATAATATTAACTGAACTCAGAGTTTGACTCTACTTAAATATCTGAGAATAATAACCAAAGCACAAAAACCAGGCTAAAAGAAGACTTTGGTAAAAGGTATTTTATTCACAAGATGCTATTACTTTTAGTTAATGAGTGAATGAGACAGCAATCCGCAATCACTTTCGTTTGTTTAAGGCTTGTCACTTACATAGTAGTTATATATTAGTTGTAATATTTCCCGGAATTTCACCGGTCATTTGTTAAAATATGTGCTGAGTTTTTACTTGTACCTAAAGCTTCCAAGTTCCTTTATGTGTCAATTTCTTGTGTGATCGCGGGCTGTAAATCACATACAGGAAGAAAAGAAAATACGCACGAACTGGTAACCTTTTATCGGTGAGTATCGTTCAACTTGGATGATATTAATTTATAGGACCTAGGAGAAGAAAAAGAAGAACCTAAACATAAAAATCAATATGACTAATATTTTTTTGTTTATGTAATTATTTTCGAAATTTTCTGCTAACTATGAAAGGTTATGTTTTTCGCATACAACCTCGGAACAATAAACTATCGACATTCATAGCTTTATTTAGTTTAATACAAAAAAATACATGAATGATAATTGTTTAACTTTCATTATATACCTATTAATCCTGTTAGTTTGACCAAAATAATATAATACTCACTAGGAGACTTGTTTTACATGTGGAAAATGGAAATATACACTGAAAATTATACCCTGACAACTTAATAAAAAAAAATAGGCGTCATTGAAGCGTATTCACAAGGTTTTCAGTAAAACTACCAGTAGGAGTAGCTTTAGTATAATGTGGTTCTATAAAGTGGGTTAACTTTACACACACATGCAGACTAAATTTTACACTCGGCATTTTACACAGATCTCCAACTTGAATTCATAAATTTTTTACGGTTAATACGCTTTCCAGATACATTTATGACGCGGTTCCTTCTGAACCTACTAAAGCTGTGGAATTGGCTCAAATATGTGTTTTCAGCAGCCGTTGCTTTCGTATTTAGCACATTTTCTATAGCTATGCATAGCTGTAATCCATAGTTCCAGGTTTAGAGTATAAGTAGTAGTACCGCTACGATGTCTTATTTAACAAATTAATAAATAAAATGTTCGCTTTGAAGTTTAACCACAGCAGTTGGACAGCGTCATTGAAAAAGATTTTGTTTTTTTAAGGAGGGTTTACCCTCCATACAAAGTTAGTAGGGAGCAAATATTCATTACAAAACGAGACTTAATCGCGTTTAATTAAGTTTTAAATCCCCTTTTATAATTATTAATATCTAAATATCGTGAAAATTGAAATATGAGTTGGGAGCAATATTGCTGTAGCTAAATGCTTTTTATTTTTATTACTGGCAACTGTATTTAGAAGGGCAAAGCACACATGCGCATTTCAGATTTCTAAAGGACGAGGAATTATTGAAATAAAAAAGATCAAAAATATTCATTAGTATGTGTTAACGGATATTCGTATACGAATGATTTAAACTGCCTTGTATTTGTTACATTGTTACTATACTCTGGCAATCACTGTGCCAAAAAAAGGCAACAATTTAAAAAATGTAGGCGCGAATGGTTTTGCGCCTTCTTCTTCGTCGTTCTTCTTTCTGAGTCTGACACATCATCTAATTCGTAAGGAAGTTGAAGACGGCTGGTATTCATCTTTGCGAAGCATTTTTTACCCGCTTTTTAATTATTATTCAGAGCTACTTATCGACCGAAACGATTCCGCTCGTATCAAATCGTTTCAATTGCGTCGAATTGTGAAGGTATGTATAATTAAAAATATAAATCATCACCAACAAATCAATTATATGCCCTTTGCAAATTTAATCGCGAATCGTAAAAAATCGTTTCTATTTTGCATTGTCAGAACCCTAGAATTGCTTTTTGACACATGCCACTCTATCCAGCGAGTTAGGAAAATACTATATCATATCATAAGACAAAGACAGTATGATGATCTATCTCTGCCTGTGTTTGAAATGAGACAGTCCCTGGCCAAACTATATTTCAAAATAATCGATAGCCTTAAAAAGAGATTAATCACTAATTTAGAAGTTAAAAATAAATAACTCTGTCCTGATACAATACTGGCCAGGTTGCTGTGGTAAATCTTCACGACACGCACAAAACTATTCGAAATTTAAGATAAAAGGTACATGAAGTGTACTTACATTCAGTGATGAAGAAATTCAGCAGAGTCAACGCAACCGTATGCCCGGAGAACATGTAGTCCCCACAGGTCCGGACGCCGCGGACCGACATGCCGGCCCCGCTCCAGATCTCGTAGGCCTGGCGCAGTCTCCGGCCCCACACAGTCAAGTCGTCCGCCGGGGGGTACGACCGCGGCTCGCACTTCAAGTGCGAGCCCGGCACGGAAAGCGACGTGATCAACATCGTGAAGCAGCGGAGCAGGAATACCGTGCCAGCGAGAGCGAAGAACCTTCGGAGGAGGATGAATCTGGGACAAATGGAAGGAGACAAATGAGTGCATGCCTTATAAAAGGCATCCTAGGCAATTATTTGTAATAATGAATTTACCTATAGGTAACTATACGCCAGTAGGTAACTATACCCTTCGCTCACCATGTTTTGTACCAAACATTAGGGCGTCAACATCTATAAAGGCCCTTCCAAGGATATCGTTGCTAAAATTCTTTGTGTGCTAGATTTTGATATGTTTTGTAGGTATCTAACTACTTTGGATTTCATTAGATAAAATATTTTCTTGTGCCATATTTATTATCATACGGCTATTATGAATGTTCACCTATAGTTATCATGAGAGGTGTCATTAGAGTTGAATAGCCTTCCAAGCCGTTCTAAACCTTTTTGTTATCTTTCTACATAAGTAACAGTAACTACATATGCACACAACAGCAGTGTGAGTAATACATAGGCACTCACAGTTACTTTGATAGGTATCAATGTTAATCAAACACTTGACAAATATCTAGATAAAAGCGCTATTCATTCATACGGCTAAGGCATAGTAATAGTAAATCGGCACTTGATGGAAAACAACAATAGCCGCCTCTTTCTAGATCTTCTGATGAAAAATAAGTATATACCTATTATAATTTTTATACCTAACTAGAAATCTACCAGGCCGTCCGTTATGCAGCGTTATTTTCTAAGATGTTTTTAGAAATCTATAGCCACACTGGTTACATTATGAGTACACGGTACCTATTGTTTAATACACTCAGGTCAAATATTTACAAAGACAAATGAAAAAAGTTGTATAACTTGTAGTAGACATATACAACATACATACTCGAAGAAAACAGGAGACAGGATTAGCTCCTATAAAGAAAATACAAGGCTGATGTGATGTAATGGCCTAGGGATTACAGGGTACCTATAATGTTTCGCTGTATATCTTTAAAGAGGCATCCTATAATATAATATCATTTTACGAAAAGGACACGAAATACTAGTATTGTAACGGGTCCGACGAAACTTAGAAAGCCTGTCTGAGTTTTAAATTAGGCTCACATTAGCCTCGACGGTTTGAGTCCTTAGAACTGACAAACAAAGGTAGCTTGATGACCCAGGGTGGGTTGACGGCCAATGAATCATACAAATATGTATAATGTACATTGGTAATATAGATATAGGTATCATCACATTTGATGACAACAAAGGAAACAATGCAAACATTACCACATTTCTGGCCAACACGAACAAATAATTAGTTTAGATCAAGTGTGAGTTGTGACATGGTGCGTTCAATAATAGACTTTGTGAACGTGTGCATTCTTTTTCATAAAACAAAAGGCATCATAGGTCAATACGACTTGTAAGTACAGACTTGAACGTGCTGACAAATAAGTACCTACACAGGAAAAATCATGTTTACGGTATTACCTAAACATTGCAGATAATGGAGCAAAAAACCACACTACAGGCCATTTGCGTGTTCCAGACAGGACAGTTTGACCCCGTATAAACAGTTAACTCCGAGTTAGTTGGCTAACCCTGGAACGCACAAACGACCCTAAGAAGCTAATGACATAATTAAAAACACGTTAGTAGTGGGCCAAAATACTATTTCCTGCCTTAAAACTTGTCCCTTTTCAAATTGAAATCAATTTCTAATGCAAAAATTACAATGTAATACGTTACATAAACTTGAATAAAGTTTCTTTTTGTGTACCACTAACCAATGCTTTTCCTGCAAAAATAATCTAATAATATATAAGGTTTTAGTAAAGTATCGCAGTTGTTGTTGGGAGATCCCATGTTTTTTAAATATCGGCATAAATACTCTTAATATAGTTATCGTGAAAAAAGATAAATAAATAAAACTTCTACCTAATTCCGTACGTACATTACAGCCCTGGGTCAAAATTACGGACAGCATCGCCTACGTGTAATAATATCTTTTACGAGCAAGTCAAAGTCAAATCTTTATTGCATATCACAAATCACATAAGATGGAACAGAAAGTGTAGAAGTACCTGTGACGCCCTGCAAGGGCACAGCAATTTAAGAGGACTAAATCTACTTTAAACAATGAGAAACCAATAATCTAAACATTGCAATTAAATACATGAGTTTTAGCATAAACCATTAGTATTACCATCAATCATTAGTATCCTCTTCAAAGTATTCACTTAGGGAATAATAGCATTTATTTATTAGAAATATTTTTAATAATTTAGTGAATGTAGTAGTCTTTTCCTGATTTTTTATAGAGTTAGGTAACTTATTATATATCTTGATCATCATGTAGTGAGGGCTAGACGTTACAATTTTCATTCTCGAGAAGGGCAATTTAAGTTTATTAAGATTCCTGTTATTTCTTCTAATATCTGTTACTGGGGTATATAGTTCAAAATGTTTTCTTACAAATTTACTGCATTCAAAGATATACATGGAAGTTAAGGTAAGTATTTTAAATTTAATAAAGTATGGCTGGCATGATTCCATTTCCATAAGATTAATGTTGGCAAGAATTCTTATGCATTTCTTTTGAAGAATAAAGATTTTATCGACTTCGGTACTTTGTCCCCACAGGACTAGACCATAAGACATTCTTGAATAGGCAAAAGCGTAGTACGCCGTGAGAGCCGTATTGAAGTCGGTGCCGCGTTTGAGATGCTGGAGTGCGTATATAAAAGAGGAAAGTTGCTTTGAAAGTTTAAGGATATGAGGTTTCCAGTTAAGGTGGGTATCCAACTCCACTCCTAATAAGGTAGCAGAACTAACAGATTCAATTTTAATATTATTATAGCAGAATTGAATTGGCAGTGAGGCTTTCTTTTCTGATATGGTTTGAATTGAATAATTAATGATTTCCCCAAGTTGAGTTTAAGATTATTAGCTTCTAGCCAATTTTCGATTTTTTCTAAAGTGGTATTTAATTTATGTTCAGCTTCGAGAATATCAGAGCAGGGAAGAAGTACAGAGACATCGTCAGCGAATAGCACGCTATGGTTTTCTAATATGTTAGGGAGGTCGTTTATATATATGAGAAATAAGCAGCATCCTAAGACGCTACCCTGGGGGATGGAGCAAGTAACAGCAACTTTATCGGATCGTGTTTGTTGAATTTTGCCAGTCTGAAAATCTGTGTATTCTACTTCTACATATTGAGACCGATTACTGAGGTAGGATTTGAACCACTCATGAGCTAATCCTCTGACTCCTGTAATATAAAGTTTTTTTAACAGGGTTTCATGGCAGACTGCAGCAAGTGTGATGAAAAAGCTATTTTCTGCTGTTAAATTTCAAATCCCCACCCGACACAAGCATAATGTGTATAGTTATTTTTTTGTAACCACCACAACCCTTTTTTCCTTTTTACCGCTCTCTATTCTTCAAAAACGGATTGTTGTTTCTTCATGTTGGCTGGTGAAATTGAGTTTTAGATGATAATTTTCAATGATGAATATTTATAGCGTTTATTTGGATTTGTTTTGTAATGTTTTTACAGGTAGAGTCAGACCAAGCTAAGTTTGGTATCTATTTCGTTAGCTCAGACGGTGTAAGTGTTAAGTAAACGTCATAATTTCATAGAAGTTTTACGTTTAAAATAACACTTGCACCGTCTGGGCTATCAAAATCGCTGCCAATTTAGCTTGGTCTGACTCTAGTGTTTTCCTCGCATTGGTGTGGTGCAAAATGTCGTGTTCCACTCTGTAGCAAAGTTTCTTTAACCCTCAGCCTTGACCCTCGCAACGCTCAAGATTCCACTTTTTGAACTTCGGAATCTCTCGCTTGCTCGGGTATCAATATTAGCACGATGAGTTAAACAACAATTTTGCCCCCTTGTAAAACAAATAACTAATGTTGGTTTCCGTCTGTAGCAGCTACCTAAACTAAACGATGTAACCTGCATAGCATAGTAAGTATATGCCCAACCTGGGGTTGAGCTTTAATTGTGGTTTCTGGTTCCATATATGTATATGATGAAGGTTGCTGTGTGTTTCTGAAACATGTATGTGTCATGTTCACATGCAATGCACAACTGCATAAATTGCATTGCTTATTATCCATTATGCGCATCCTTGAACCACGGATCGAATTGACAGCAACAGGAAACTGACAAGTAGAGATGTTCGGTAACTATTCTGCCACTTGGCCGAGTATTCAGCCGAATATTGCGTACTATTCGGCTGAATACCGAATATCTATAATAACACCAACTTATGAAGAAAAATTGCATAGTGTGTCGCAAACCATTACAATTATTTTAATATTTAAAATGTATTCAAGGGAAGTTGTTATAAATTAAGATATTTTTTTGAGAATTTGTTGCTTGCAAATGTTTTTTTTTTTATATCATAGGATAGATTTACTTGCCTGAAATACGAGTACATACACTGCTAATGAGTATCAAAACTTCAATCTTAATAGCAAACATGTCCCTTTGTAGTCGACCAGTGTTCATAATAAACGTGACCGACGTACACATTTTTTACCGAATATTCGGCGGTTTGGCCTAGAGTGTGGCCGAATATTCGATATTCGGCCTAAACCACTATTCGTCTCATCTCTACTGACAAGTGAGTGTCGGAAGGGATCATTTTGTGATCCACGAGTGTTCAATCTGACGCGTTAACACTTTCCCTGTCCCGCGAGTCGCATCAAATATGACTCATGACTATCAATTTATCATAATATATTCAGTTAGTATGACAGCAAAGTTAAACATACATGATTTAAGGCGCGGCGGCAGTGCGACTTCTTGCTCTGCGCAGTACGTACTATACGCACTTGCGTATAACGTATAGCGTTTACTCAAATTGTTTATATATATATTTTTTATTGATTCAAAAAATTTACACAACATTACAGGGAACTAATACTAAGGTTAACTGGAAGAGATCCCATACAGGGATAAGTTCGCCTTTGTTGTATTTAATTTAATCTGTAACTGTGTTTTTCGTGTTTTTATTTCTATGTACAATAAAGTATATACATACATACATACATACTAATACACTGTGAAATTTATAATAGACAGTATTTATACAAACTAGGTACATGAAACAGTCTAGAAAGGACAAACAGAACAAATGTAAGAAAGAAAGACTAATACAAGACAGAAGATTCTCGCTTATCCATCGTCTCACAGAACTTCATTCATTCTTTATACAGCACCATCCTACTACTTGCAAATGGGTACCTAATGATTCTCCGACAATTAATTCGCAGATTATCGATTCGCAGACAACAATAACAACTTTTGGCCGACTAACTTTACGCAGACTCTTGGTTCACATACAGTTCAGATCGCTTTTGTGTAAATTAGTAGAACTATTATTGGACGATTTTCATTTGGCAGAGTAATATTTTGGTTTAAGGAATGTTTAGTCGAATAACGTTTCACATTTTATACATCGTTATTTTCCAAATAATTTTTTTTTACAAAAAATAAGAAAATCGACTACAAAAAGAATGAATTAAAATATTTTACTTACTTTTTTAAGTATATGCGTTAAGCATAGTTTAGGTTTGAATCAATTTTTAACTTAAATATGAACAAAAAAAGCATAGGTATTGTACAAACAGCAACACTCTTAACCGTCCACCGATGGACCTTATGCCATTGTACGAGTAATAAGGTCCACCGATGGACAGTTAACAGTGTGGGCCATCGTTCCTATGCAATATAGGTTTTTAATATCTGGGAGACTGTATAAAACTCAAAAATACGTATTTTCCCAGAGATAGACCTAGCTAGATCGATCGATAACCCCCATATAGCAAATTTCATCGAAACCGTTAGAGCCGACCCGAGATTCCCGAAATGTATAAATAGTATATATGCAAGAATGTTCTGCGTATTGACTACTCGTGCAAACGACTATTATGCTTAATGACATTCTACCACACGTTACTCGGTCAAAGAACCCATCTGCAAATCGTTGTCGGCGAATCGAAAATCGGCGTATTTTTTTGTCGGAAAATCAATAGGGCACCCTTGCAAATACATTACATTCCGGTGCTGATGCGAGGAGCGCGTTAATATATTTTAGAGCGCGAACAAGTGGTGATTTGCAATAGGACATAGTACGTGTTTTAGGCACAACTAATAGGTGACGACTTCGTGGTCGAAAATTAAATTGGGCCTTAGCCATAAATGGAACGAACAGGCGTATGAGCTGTGCAACCAGTTCATGGCAGTCCGAGTTCCCCCGTAAGACATTACATATAGTAGTCAAGAGCCTGTAGTTACGCCTTACCTCTAAGGAATTAAATCCTAAAACGCCAAACAGGAACTTTGGTGGGTACAAATATGGGCAATACCCGTGAATCTTTTTTATAGAAGTTGTCTATTAATAATAATAATCTAAATGTAATCTAATTATATATGTTGTATGAGTTGAATCTTTAGTCTCCACGTAAGTATCGACTTAGGGTCCATCTCTACAGTTCATATTTAACTGTGGCAGAACTTAGAACATCTGCCACAGTAATGGTTTACAAATAGAGACATATCACGAGTTGTCTAATTCAATACTATTTGTAGCTGCTTTACAATATTAGTAATCAACTAAACGAACAATTCAAAACAAATTGTGTTCATTACAACGCTCATTATAATTCATCCAAAGGTAAACAAATATTAATCAGCCATACGACTTTCTGATCTATATGAGCCTAACTATGTATCTATGTAGGTATCATAATAGTACATTACGACACAAGTGCGAAAAATAGAAAATTCGGAACGTGTGGCGATTAAATCGACACGAGTTGCGAATTACCTAAGCGCACATGCATCGTACGTTTTACAGTATATATGGCCCTTTGAATTTTCGACTTAGTTACGTAATGTGTTAATTATCGCACTAGTGCGGTAAAGTAGCACCATATATACTGTAAAAACCCTAAAACCTTTACTCCGAAGCGGTAACCCTGACTACGCAATCTCAAGCAAGATTTTTTTCACGTGCATACAAATAAAGTAGGTGAACCATGTAATTCACTGAGGACACAATCTCAATTTTATAAGTTTAACACAATCAGACTTCATTTAATTTCTCTTGACGTTTCGAGTGTGTGTTGCATAATTGTAGAGTGGCCTCAGAGCTGTTGCCTCTAGACGTGATCGAAGCCACCCGTCGCCGTAACTAGTACCTATAAATTGGCTCGATAACCGCAAATAGGATAATTCCGGGAAAAAGTCACCTTTTATAGGCCATTATCGTTGCCAGGTGGTTGCAACGTTCTGGTCTGTTTGTAGACTAGTCAAAATACGGTAAAATCAGCTTAATATAATCCATAAGTAATAAAGCAACGGCAGGAAAATACGCCATAATCAAGATTAATGAAAACAGGTCAAATCGTATGGAAACACTATACAAAGTGACCCGTTTCATTTTCTTTTAAGTGTATACTCAAAAAACCTTTTTCCTTTATGGTAAATCGTGCATTATCGATGGGAAATTCATTGTCCTCTTTTACAGGCACTACAGGAAACCACACTTGCCCTATTTTCTTTGATTTCCTTTTCCATACATTAATAAAATGACACGATCACTCTTTCGCATTCACCCACGTCCCTCCGTGCCCAGGGGGAATTTGTTTTCCCACCAGATCTCTGCCGTTATTTGGGAACACCCTATCCATGGTAGAAACATTAAGACAAACATTAAAAGCATACAACCGAAATTACGTCAGTGACCATGATTCGAGTGGTTATGACGCTTTTTAAATATTTCCATAAGTTTAGCTAGCGGACCCCAGGCTGCTTTAGAGAGCCGTAGCAAAAAAAAACCGCTTGAAATTGTATATTATGGCTCACCTGTGTTTATGGAAGAGCAGCACAATAAGCCAGATAGCCAAGAGCAGCGAGCCGGTGATCTCGCACATGTCGAATGCCCATGGGATGTGAGGCACATTATCCAGGAAGAGGTCCGGCAGCGGTGGGTATTTCTTCATGTCTGGAACCTTGTCATGTACTATCACCATCACCACAGCCGTCACCCACGTCACGAGGAAGACATACCCTTTTGAGAAGAGAAAACTTTAAGTTGTGTTATAAAGGGTATACACATTGGGATTCAGAACTGTATAATATTGTATATTCTAAAATATTGTCTGTGGTCTAATTGCTACTCCATTATTTTTAGATATATTATATTATATATATAACAGCATGTTTTATGGGAAAATATTGATATAATTTTCTCACATGTGTATAATAAACAGTGGTGGCCAAACATTAACCATTACAAATTGAACCATAAACCGTAACGGATGATTACAGTTTACGCATTCTATTTGTAATGGTTAATTTTCAATATGGTACATTCTAATTAACTTTCGGCCAACACTGATAATAAACACCCCTATAATGGATGTGGTATCGCACCAATAAATAAACATAAACTACAAAACTTGAAAAAGAAAGTTGCTTTAAACATTGGCAACAATTTACCATAAACTAGAGTCATAGAGCCGCTTAAGTATGATATTTCATTAATTTTGGTCTGTTTTAAAAGAAATGACGCCTTGTTGGCCAGATTGGCAGTTGGCATTATGTTGAAACCAGGGATCGGAAACCGGTATTTTTTGTATAGGAACGAAAACGGTATTTTTTTCGTTCTTTGTTAATTATTTCATTCCTAATGTGGCTATCTAATAATACGAAGTCATTATCTAAAAATACACCTACATTTAGAGTATAAAATAAACTGAAATATATGGTTATCCAAGTTTTTGCAAAAAACCAGTTCCAATCCCTGGTTGAAACCAATAGGGTTCTTGAGTGTATTTAATAGTTATTTACGATACAAGTGCAGAAAATAGGAAATTCGCAATGAGTGGTGATAAATTTAAACACACCCGAAGGACCATATGTACTGTAAAACGCTGTGTATCATACAATGTTTTACAGTACATATGGCTCTTTAAAGTTTCGACATATGCACGCAAAGTGCTCATTCCCGCACGCGTGTGGGAAAATAGCACCATATGTACTGTAAAATAAATTATTTCACACCATGCACAAAATACGGTACCAGAAAAATAATAGAATAAAACATAGACTGCAGTTATTTTTTGACATAATTTCTATTTAATAAATCAGAGAGAACTAAGTCACTTGGTCTGTTTTTCATATAGGTACCATAGTCCCTAATTGTTTTGACAGTTCGAAAAAAAAATTATTTTGAATAGTCAATCAAATAACCTATTGCACAAAGCGGTAGACATACTCCAAATTGACTCTTAAACGTTTCATGATTGGTACCGTTAATCTTAAAACTTTCAAAGGTAATGGATGAAATCTTGATGAAATGAAACATTTTGTTGATGTGTTTATAATGCCAATAATATAATAGTAAGTCTATATTTTTGTATGTATAATAAAATAGAAATATATAACATAATTCCTGTTTGACAAACATTACCAGCTCAGATATTAATAGGCCCGCCAGACATTCTGCTTGGATAGGCTGGAAGGATATTCTTACAGCAATCATTAGTGTAGGGAACAAAGCTTGACAAATTATGAGTCAATTATCTAGCAAGATACTCTTTTTTTCACACAACACAGTCCATTAGGCAAAACAACTAGGATTAAAAAAAAATAAAAATATTTTTATTTTTTCAAGAATTTGGCATTACAAGAGAGTGCAGTGCAGTGATCCTCATACTAGGCTCAGCCTGTAACGTGGGAATCTCAGAGAAGTATTGAAATGGTGCAGTTCTTGTTTTAACAGAATATATTATTGTTAAAGCTACTAACTTATATATAACTCATATGTCGTTTATGAGTTATTGAAATTTTGATTTTATTTCAATAAATCAAATTTGAAATTTAAATGACATAATCAGTCGGGAGTTAACGGCCTACCACTCCAAGGGATAAGATAGATACGCTGGAATGTACAACATACAACATAAGATCTATATTGGGTGCTATTTGGCACATTTGGAGATGCAACAATGTGTCAGAGACATGTGTATGACCAATAATAATAATGTAACACATGTTTGGATGAATGACATGTTACTTTGTAACTTACCAAGGGCTAGAGCAGTTTTCCAGATCTCTGGTTTCAACTTTGATGCCTTTGCATCCGGAGAAAAGGTTGGCACACATTCATTGTTACTCTCATATGAGAATTCACTGGGCAGTTTTTGTTGAAGATTATAACTAAGGTGCGACAAATTAGTGCCGAGGAAATTAATGTTCGTCGAAGGATTCACCAGCGCGTTCTCATCGCAGAGGCCGAGCTCACACATAGCCCCGCGATTTTGTCTCTGCAATTTCTTCACTGACAGAATAAATCGCTTTCTTTCACCAAGCTTCAACTGATCGAATGGAAACTCGTAGAAGTCCCTGTCCACGAAGGACAAGAGACATTGGCCATCTATGTCATGAGATTTACAAATATCTATTATAAAGTTGGATATTCTGTCTTTATGTAATAAATCTAACACTTCTTTGTTAGTCCAGTTTATTACATCCAATTCCATTGTTATACACACACACTAACTTGTCCTAATAATATTAATTGTATAATTACACGAATAATTTTAAGAATAAATTATTTAACAAATATTTACAGCTACACTGAGACATCCCAAACAAAAACTGACTATTTATCCAATGAATGAATGGAGTGAAATCAAATGTCACACACATACATCGCCACTATACGATTATCGTACTGTCAACTTGATAATGTTGCCAGCGCAAATATTAAAAAAAATCCATTAAGTCCTCTACAGACACACCTCAGAGGGAGTCTTGCACACGGCGCATGTAACTGGACCAAGTAGAAACTAGAGCTCTCGCCTGGGCAGTTTAGGTTTACTCGGTAGACTACCATAACAAAATAAATACTACGATTGAACGATGCAAATAACTGGAGCAGGTAAATAAAGCACACTTCATCATACCATAGAATAATTTGATGTCATATATATGTGTAAATAGTACGTGTGGTATGAAAAATATCACGCTAGTTCTGCTGGGAGGATGCTCTGTAGCAGAACCAGTTTGCAACAAGGTTTACAAGGAAACTAAGCATGAAGATTTTTTTCAAATAGTCATAGAAATTTATAGATATAATGATATTTTTTGATCCATTTATGTTTATTAAAGAAGAGGTGGTTCTACCGGAGAGCATGACGTAGGTACTTAAATGAAGTGTTTCTATTAGTTCATCCTCGCACATCTCTGGAGGAAACGCAATAGACCGCTTATACTTGCTCAAGCCGCACAGATCATGCGGGTTAAGAGGCTGTCAATACCTAAAGCGCGCACACTGTCTATTTGTATCGGAGTAAATGAGATAGCACTGTCGCATGTTACTGGGCCTGGGCAAGGGAATAATAAGAAAAATATTTAAATAAAAAAAAGTGGATTATTAGTGTACTATTTTACTCAATAGCGGTTTAGATATAAATGTTTTGAAATTGTGATTTTAATTGCAGACCCATAAGTCAAAACAATAAAGACATAAAACCGTTTAATTGTGATTTTAAGACCAATCTTTGCAATTATTTTCTATCGAGCCGATTTCGTTCAATCATGTATCGAGTACAACCACGGTCTTTGAAATATAATTAATATGAACATATATTTTTATTACTTGACTAAAACTAATAGTCTTTTTTAAAAAACTGTTTAAGTAACATCAATTTCAAGGACATTGGGTGTTGACAGCCTCTTAACCGCGCGATCCTGCTGCTGGCCCCGTCTGCTTCTTTATACTGTTGTTCATAATTACATAAGACAACAAAACTATTATATCTAACTAACCAACCTTACTTTAATTTAACCCTTGGGACGCCTAGTGCCTGACCCGTACCAGTCCTGTCAATTGCCGGAGGGTCTTAAATTTTTGTACCCGTCAACTGCCTATTCCCGGATCTGTACAAACAACTGCCTTGTGCCTTATCACCTTATCAGTCACCAAATTTATTCCATCATATTTGTTACAATTTTGAGATCTAAACACTTACAAAATAGAGTTATAGAGTATATTACTTGCATTTTAATGCAGTTTAAGTCGCGGCAGTCAACGGGTGCACGTACGCGAGCCTATCCGGAATCCGGCACTAGGTATCTGACGGGTACAAGTACGTTTGTCGATTCGTCGTTCCGGGTTAATGATCGCTAGTTTAAGTGGTATTTATGGGGAAAATAAAACTCATCCAAATTACAGTATAAAATACAATATATTTAATTAGATAGTTATTGCAAAAATTGTTTTAATTTAATGATGCAACACGCATTACCTTATCAGGACCCACTCTATATTCTATATGGATTATAACATTTAAATATACATATTATATATATCTACAATCGTCATTTCCAGTATCCTGGTAATGAAGAACTGAAAATTGAAGGCATTTTATTCTGTGTTTTATAATAATATAATTCAGGAAATAAGTAGATAAATTGTAAAATAAAGAATTAGGTGTTGCTGTTTTCAATACTGTTTATGTAGGTGGGAGTTAATAAGTTTAAATGTAAAAAATTAAAAATCAGAAAAAAAATTGGAATTGAATGTAGATTATAGACAAAATAGATAGTGCAGGATCTTTTAATGAAAAGCTAAAATTTTTATTAAGAAAAAAAAATAACCAACTGCACTATTGCACAATCAGTAGCAGTGACACTAGAGGGTCAATTGTTTTGACATAGTGATGATCTACTCGTATTCGAAAACTCAACCCAGTAGAGACATATAAAACTATGATAATCAGCTCTTTCTAATGTAATGCAAAGAAGACCTAGCACAAAGTGAAGCTTTAAAATACTGAATCATATTATTGAATTTAATATTTATAAATAACTTATAGGATAGCCCCAAATATAACATTAGGCGTAGATTACATAACAAACAATTAAATAACAAATAGTAACTGTGACTTTCCTTCTTGCATGAATAATACTTATAAGTAATAGTTATAATTAAATACGACGACATAAGTTACTAGATACCTACAATGTTTGAGTTCAACATAAAAAATAACAAGTTCATAATGATACAGAAAACTAACAAAATACTAAATGCAATTATAAGAAGTATTCATTGAACACAAGGTACAGTCACATGTATTTATTTGTATGCTTTCTTGTAACTATAGGTACATTATTAGGAAGATTTCGTATTGAATGCATAGGTGGGACATGTTACTAAAATACCCTAAAGTCGAGGGGGAATGGTGATTGTTCAGTCATCGCGAATACTGGCTATTGTCATGAGGAACGCACAGGATTGGCCAACACGATGGTATTACCTACCGCTCTAATTAAAGGTCCGGGCCTTTTGTTAACGCCCGATTTAAACTTCGCAAACATCGAAATTTGAAGATCCTTAATTACCTCTAGCATTCTTGCACTATTGCAGATAGACGACCTATAGATTTCGATGTTTGCAGAGTGCCTCCATCAACGACATTACAACCTATTTATCGATAGGCGAAACGCAACGCGAAGAATGTGTTCGTACACAAAGTTATCGCGGCAGGGCAGCCGTAACAGATCGAACATGACGGGCACTTTGAGTAGCGCGACAAATTTTCTTGCAATCTATGGGAGCTAGCTTTTACCGTGGGTATAAAGTTCTCGCCGATCGCATTTTAAAAGTTATTTATATCCACGATAATGCTAGCAAGGCTGAATATTCTAAAATATTAAGCTCCGAATTTATAAATGACTGGCAACACTTAATGCCTAATGTAGGGTGCCGCCAGTAACTATTCATAAAAACATAACTTTATAGCAAATAGTTGACCAGTAAATGGGGTGTTTCTATATTCACTATTAATAATATTTAAATGCAACTGTAGATTCGTAATAATTAAGGTATAAATTCATTTATCGTTATTGAACACAGGCAGTGAGCGACTTTAGTTAGCGAGGAACGCATGTAAATATGTAGTTAACCTTTTGTCCGTTCCGTCTGTTATACCCGTCAGAGGAAAATCTTACCTCGGACGCTATCATAGCTAAACTCCTCAGTGGGGCATTTGAAAGTACACAGTGGCTTGCTATATTATCAAAAAAGTGACTGTATTAGTAAACAACGAAGTAATGATTCGTTTTTTCCCCCCTTTAATTTTTTGCCAGATTATTTACAGCAAGCGTAAGGTTTAATATTGCATGTAATTTGCGATGGCGTGGCGTCCAAATGGCAACTTCTTATTTTTGACGCAGCGTTCAAAAGGTTAAGAGCTTGTTGAGACCATATACAACCAGAGTTCTAGCATGTTCACTTATAAATATATTTTTCTGCAATTTTCACGAGTCAGGGACCCTTAGCTTTCCGCGAGCATTTATAAATATTAAAAATAATTAATAATTATTAATGTACAACACACAAATAAATAATCTATAGATTGCTATATATTACAAAGCAGATTATGTACCGCATCAAACTAAGAGCTCCTGATTGAGTCTTTATTTATAGGAAATTAGCTTTGAAACAAGTCGTAAAACTGCTACTTGCTAGATGATCTGGTGTTATTTAATCGGAAGCTCGGATTGAAACAAGTAATTAGATTCAGTTTATAACATAGTATACAACCTTACTTAACTTATTCTTAATCACTGCGGATAACCAATTAATGTGTGACGATGTACAGAAAGGGCTCAGAACACACAAGCGCATTACTGTCGATGCATATTTTAACGTCACTTGACAAACACCAAAATCAACGGAAAATATTAGTTTATGCTGTTTTACCACAACTTTTTCTTTATAGAGTCTAGACAGTAAGCAAAGTCAGTAAAGGCTCATTCAAGTTGCCACATTTCTGAACGTCGTTTTAAAGGCATAATCGCAAACCGGTCTCCGCAGCTACAAATATCATAACATAAATAACAATCTTTCTGTACACATAGGAAAATAATACACGGCCGTAATACCACTAATATAGGAAGTCATACCGTCATCATGGTAATATCAATATGGCGCGGATTGTTAGTTCAAAGACAAATGTTGAACGAGGATCAGGCCGTGTTCACAGGGGACTCCACAGAATATGGCGATTATACAGACGACTCGGACAACACGTATTTAAAATATTTCCAGCACCAGTTCTTTATAAAAGTGATAAGGATTTTCTGGCTGACCTGTTTTAAACTTGTTAGTTTAACAGGTATTTCAAAACAAGAGCAATTGCCACGAGCAATTCTTTAAATCTCTAGACACAATACAATGTACAATGTCAATAGTGTAAGGGTTCAGTGAAAACACAATTTAGCAAAGTCGTAAATTCATCTGCGTCCCCTTTTCAGTCATTCGCCCCGAATGAACTCGGCTTAAATACTTGTCTCCCGCGTGAAATTCAGCATTCCGTCGTTCATTTACAAAATTGGTACATCCTCTTAAGACATGTATTAGGTACATTTGAGTCAAAGTTAAATACACCATTATACCTCTGCTGAGTTGGCCAACTTTCATCATCGTTGCTTCTGTACGTAACTAAAATATGGCAACAACTAACGATTATAGGTGATTCCAGGTGAGTTGGCACAAATGGATCAAATAGGTGAATGATAATATCTACGTGTGCATGACAAAATGGTTACATACATGGTTATAATAATTGTGTACTTAGACAATTTTGTCTAATAAAATAACCGTCCAAATGCAGTATAAAAATGTTACTAAAATTATCAATTACGTTCAAAATTTTGGTGATTATTTTGCAATAGTTGATTACAATAAATCTATTCGTACCAGATCTCCAGAAATCACTTACATATAATTGTTTTCGGTGTAGTCGGGAATCATTTTATGGGACATTATTACTGCACACTAGACTGCTTTAAGCAGTGTGTAGTTTATGCGAACTCTTCTTATGCTTTCTGGTGGGTTCCTCACTCCATACACATCATATTTGCTATAAGATGTTCGTTGCTGAAATGCCTCGGAAATTGGTCGTACCCTACCCTCAAAGGTTGAATGCGATCTTAGCAAGATAGTCGATATTATAAATTACTGCAGTTCCACGGAAGCAGTGGTTAGCAAACAACAAATGAAATCTTTATGTTTATGCCGCTTTCAGTTGATAAATCTAATTGATAGGCTTGGGTTCAAAACTATTCTTTCCGCTTCGGGTATCACTAATAGGCTTCTCTGCAGCGCACGTGAGGTAGCGTACGCCAGTACTTTCCTCAAAATCCCAACAGCTTACATTATCCTCGCTACCATGAAAGAAAAATGATAAAGAACCGTCCCGACCCCAAAAATATTAGGTCGATGCCGCATTTAGTAAAACATTATCTCTTTCGCCATCGTTCCGGGGCGCACCTGTGCTACTCCTCGCGCCTCGCGTAGGGGGGGAGGGCGGCGCGGCGGCGTGGCGGGCGAGCAGCGCGCGCGGCTCGGCGGCGAAGCACTCGAAGGAGGCGTCCAGGAACAGCTCGTGCAGGAAGCGGCGCGCGCACATGAGGTACGTGGCGCGCGCCAGCTGCCCGCACACGTCCGAGTACACGCACGCGCTGCGGAACACGTCCGGGTGCTTCTGCTTCAGCGACAGCACCGCGGAGCGCGTCTGGGATACAGTATAACTCTTTATTGCATACGCACTTAACACATTCGGTGCCAGCGCGAGCTACGCCCTACCACAGTATAATAGTACGCCCTACGAGCGTAGCCGATAACGCGGGAAAAACCGTACGTAGCGAAAAGCACCTATAAACATAGAACCCGCCTAGCGGGTCGCTGGCAGTGAAAGTGTTACAACACGGGGCAAACAGGAACAGTGGAAGTATGGTTAATCATGTTTTGTTGGTTTCTCTGTCATGAGCTACGGGATGCCAATTCAGTTGACGATTTTTTAAGTCTCGCCTAAACGGTTTTTTACAAAAAACACAATTTGTATACATTTCTAAGGAGTTCGTTCATAAGTAAGATTGCAACCTTGCTGTTTGTGTAGCTATAAATAAGGTATTTATTGAATCAAACTTTAGTCTTTAATCAGCTTTCACTTAGTTTAATAATTGTTTCCCCAATTTCCCGCATCACATGGCGACCCTGCCACGTGAGGTGTTAGGTTCGCGCGCCGCCGCGTTTGCGAAATTGCATTATTAGTTATTTTATTGATCAATGTCCATAGTAAGCTTTAGTAAAAGGTAATAAGAATTGAATCTAAGGCAGAAATTCCACTGATTTGTTTAGTTTAGTGTAGCTAAATTATACCAAGTCTCAAAGAGAGATAATGTAAAAGGAATTTCATATAAAAATGTTGTACATGTTACTTCTGGAGTCCCAAGCCTCTACAGTTTTGTTACTTACGCTCAATATGATATGCTGGATTTGCCTGAACTTATATTATGAAATGTCACAAGACAATTTCAAGAGAAACACAGAAAATGGGCTCGTATAAGAATAATGATCGGTTTAAATTAAAATCCAGACAACAGTGACAAGCTACGAAAACAAATAGAATGGTCGTTGTTACCTGCCGCAGGTAGATGGGGTTGGACATGCAGCGCACGTGGTGCAGCAGCTCGGCCTGCGGCGCGCTGGCGGCGCGGCCGCTGTCGCCGGACCCGCCTTCTAAACCTGACGCACCAGTATACTTTATGATAGGCATGCTAAAAATACTAAGGCTACTGCATCAACCACACTCGGCGGATTGACGACGTACTCCGCAGATAACTATAAAACTACCTATTCAATGACGACCGGTCTGGCCTAGTGGGTAGTGACCCTGCCTATGAAGCTGATGGTCCCGGGTTCAAATCCTGGTAAGAGCATATATTTGTGTGATGAACACGGATATTTGTTTCTGAGTCATGGGTGTTTTCTATGTATTTAAGTATTTATAATTATATATTATATAAATATCATTGTACCTAGGTACCTACAACACAAGCCTTATTGAGCTTACTGTGGGACTTAGTCAATTTGTGTAATAATGTCCTATAATATTTATTTTATTATTTATTTATTAATAAATAAGTGGCGCAACTATACCAACTGAAGCGTGTGGCAATTTTACGAATGGGCACAGTCTAAAAAAATATTCGGGTATTTCCCGTTTTTATACCCAACAAAATACTTGCTAGGTTCTTTAGACTTGAAATCTTTGGAGGTAAGACGAAATTTTAAGCTCCTTACGCCTGCCTGTTGCGTCTTGCGAGGTGAATCGGACTGTGCCAAACTGGTGCCGCAATTACTGCGTCTTTTTGTCCCTACGCCAACCAGAGTCAATTTCCGGCCTCGTGACCGTGGTCTACTTGTAGGCCCGATTTCGTGAACCATGTCTCACAGAAAATCCCCACTTGTTCGCCCTTTATCCCTTCTGAATGCGCTCTTAGCATCAGCGCCCGAGTGTGATTTATTTGCTGGCAGGTGGAGCGAAGTGCGAGAACCTCACAGAACCTCAATAATTCATTGAGGTTCTGTGAGACGATGGATGCACGTCCTTCAACAGTTTGAATGTGCTTGTTATGTCTTACGTTATGGTAACCTGCCTAGAAACTGTCGATGCCTAATTAGTAATTGTATTGTATTAGTTCAACTATTTTTGTTTCAATTTGTTTGTAGTTTTGCAGTGATTTAGTATATACTGTTATGCTGTACAACTGTTTTGGAAATAATAAATAAATTACACTCCTAATTCAGTTCAAAATCGAGTTTCTAGTACTTATTTTCAACTTACCAAAGAAAAACGCCTCTCTCAGCTCGTGCGAGGACGGCGGCCTCGTCCGCACGCACGCCAAGCACTCGTTGGCCGCGTGCCTCCACTTCCCGTCGTTTGTCGACTCCAGCTTTGCTTCCTTGTCGATATTCGAACTGGAATCGTTGAAACTGCGTTCGACACTACTCTGTCGTTCGATGGCCTTCTCGTTTTCCTTCGGGTTAGCTTCTTTGTTTCTGTCGGTTAATGTTCTGCTCGTGACGGTGGCGCTGGATATTCGTGAGCTGACGTCGGTCGAGCTCGACACGTCTACTTCGAGACCTGATGGAATTATAGATCACATTATAAAAGAAAAAAAGTTTAACTGAAAGAACGATAGTTCGAATATAGGCCTGACAAAATAATAAAAATAAAAACGAATTATTATTACTAAACAAAAATATGCGATATTCTTTAAGGGAAACAATTTAACACATTTAGTGCCGGGAATCCGCTCGGCGGGCGCTCTGTTCGTAGTCGCTTTCCTCTACAAAGCGGGAAAACGCTAGAATCGGCTACGCGTGTAGTGCTACGAAAAATGCGTTAAAACAGAATAGAATGGAAATATTTGTATGTGAAAACATTAGGTAGGGTAGTAGCATCCAGTAGCCGCAAAGAATACCATAAAATACCCCAAAAGGACTTACATTTACTTAACCGTGGTTTTTCAGTGCTAGCGATGCTCGTATCGTTCAGTAATGTTGAGGATTTGTTCACTTTCAGAGGGTCTTTCTCTTCCACATCGATATCATGTAGTTCACTGAAAAAAAAACAAGGTTAACAAAAGTGTAATGATTGTCCAACTTAACTAATGCTCATACACAGATTTACATATATCATAGATGACGCAAATGCATTATACTTCGCGTGTCCGAACCCCGACCAAGCGTCGAGGTTTGCAAGTTATCAGATCGCATGTAGAACCAAGCTTCTAACTCTACAAGCCCTAACTTCACAAACTCTATACCTTTTTTTTTATTAAAAGCCTATTTTGTGTCCCACTGCTTGGCAAAGGCCTCAACCTCCACCATCAAAGGTACTTAAATACTAAATACAGTACGTAGCAGCCCCCTTTTATAATATCTATAGTTAAATTTAAACAATCACAATTATTTTCTAGTGGCGCTAGTGAGCACGTTTATGGGCTCTTAATAAGCATAGCAAATGGCCAACAAAAAGCCGTAATAATTGTTAAATAAAAGACGTGTTGCTCGACAAGTATTTATTACGCGACTGCTACCCACTTCTTACAAATATATGAATATACCCATATATAACACCTTCACCCTTATTCTAAAACCACCCCTAAAGTGAAGTATAGTGTGCTACCTACGTGAGGCTATGAGGGGGGAAAACATATACAGCTATTAAATTACGTTATTAACATAAGACACACTATAGACTAAAATTACGAGAAAAGTTAATGATGTACAACTAAGTAGGTATACATTTAGAAAAATGATGTTACCTAACTACTTATTATCACCTTCACCCTAAGTTTACAATAATTTTCTTTGTCATTAACGTAACCATTAAGCACCATCATTTATGGACATTGACGCATAGTTCCAAAAAGATTTAAACACTAACAGTCTAATTGGACTTATTGGCGGATATACATGTACTTATTTTGTGCTTATTATTAAACCAAGATTACATCATGTGAAGAACCACATGTTTTCCTGTTAACCCTGCGTTATTAGTTCTGTTCTTACAACTCGTTTATTATTGATTTATTGTACTGATTACATATTACGTATTAATAGGTAGTTAGGTATTTAATTAACTGTATATAATGGGAGAAAGAGAATTGCAAAGTACCAATTAAATAATGTATTTTACTCAATTAAAAGATTTAAAAAAAACTAATTTAGGTATTTAGTTCTAGTATTCGCCTGAAGGGCCATGTTTCATGCAATTAACCTATGACATAATACACAATTTAAAAAAAAACCTTCCTACGAATTATAGTATTTCTTATGACCATCCATATCTTATTGGTGGGAACCGCGTTCTTGTTGGGCGGTTAGCCACCAGTAACTCCGGAGTTGCTTGACCTGCCGCGGGCGGGTTCATTACAATATTTGGCTGTGTCTCACTCGGCGCGACCTGTGCATTACCGGCCGCAGCGTCATCATCATCAACTCCTTCTGGCCCCCCCGCTGGCCCGGTGGAGGGTAAAGGATACGCTAAACTTCGATGTTGTGATGTATCGTGAGGATTATTAATTGGACTGTTCTGCCCAGCTTGATCTATCACTCTCGACCTAATTTGATCTACGTGCCTATGTACCGTTTCCGTTCCAGATTCATCCTTAACCGAATAGTTTGTACCGCCAAGGCATTCTACAATGCGCCCCGGGCACCATTTAGTGTTATTAGTACCGAATTTCCTATACCAAATTAAATCCCCTACTTGAAAACTTCTTTGTACCCCCTTTGCCTGCTTCCTAATGCGGTCCTGATGCTCGTGCGCTCGTGACGCCAGCTCTGGTTTTAAGCAGTCTAATCTGGCTCGAAGTGACCTACCTAGCAAGAGCTTGGCTGGAGGGTAACCCGTGGCGTAATGGGGGGTATTCCGGTAGTTCAACAAGAATCTACTTAACGCCGTATGAATATTAGTCCCTTGTTCCATACTTTTTTTAATTACCTTTTTACATATTTTTACCGCTGACTCACAAGCCCCGTTCGACGCTGGGTGGTAAGGTGCGGTTAAAATATGTTCAACTCCATTACTGGCCAGGAAACCCTGAAATTCAGTACTCGTAAATGGGGGACCGTTGTCCGTCACCAGCTGTTTGGGTAAACCGAAACGCGCCCACATTTCTCTAAACACATCTATTACGTAACTCGCTGACGTACCTGACATTTTAATTGCCTCTATCCATTTTGAATGCGAATCTACTACTATTAAATATTTTGCACCAGCCAATGGACCGAGGAAATCGGCGTGCAACCGTACCCAAGGACGTTCAGGCCACGGCCAGAGGCGCGGTTCGTGGGCCGGCGGCGCGTCCGCCACCGCGGCACATACGACGCACGCGCGGCAAACGCGTTCCACCGCCTCATCAATGCCGGGCCACCACACGTAGCTTCTTGCTAAAGCCTTGGTTTTGACAATACCCATATGTGGCTCATGTAGTTCCCGCAACACTTTTTCTTTACATGCCTCTGGTATAACAACCCGGTGACCCCACATTATACACCCGAGTTCCTCATATAGTTCATTTTTGCGATTTAAAAACGGTTTTAACTCTCTAACCTCCACGACTAATGGCCACCCATCTTTTAAATAGTTCAAAACCCGACTCAGTAATACGTCTCTCGAGGTTTCATTACGTAGCAGCTTATAGTCTAGCAACATCGCGTCCGAGGCAAAATGTAAATACGTCTGTTCAGGAACCTCGTCGCGCTCCTGAACCCCGTTGTCACGATGACCCTGTATCATGCGAGATAAGGCATCCGCGGTATTTTGATCACTACGAACATATTCAATAGTAAAATCATACGCCGATAATAAAATAGCCCACCTTTGTAATCGACTCGCGGCGGCTGTTGGAACACCACAGTTTGGCCCAAAAATCGTAACTAGTGGTTTGTGATCGGTGCGGAGAACAAAATTACGGCCGTACAAATACTGGTGAAATTTTTTTATGGCGAAGACGATGGCCAGCGCCTCTTTATGCACCTGACTATAATGTATTTCCGCTGCCGTCAGCGCGCGCGATGCATACGCCACGGCGCGCTCCACCCCGTCGCTGCCGCGTTGAGCCAGGACCGCTGCAATGCCGTGTCCACTCGCGTCACATGTCACCAGGCATGGCAAGCGCATATCATAGTGTACCAGGGCTTCCACACTGCACAAGGCCTTCTTAACATTAATGAAACTGTCATTCTGCCTGCCACCCCACACCCAATGTTTACCTTTACGAAGCAACTCGTATAGAGGGGCCAGAATGTCACTTAAATGCTTAATAAATTTCCCGTAAAAGTTCACCATGCCCAAAAACGATCTTAATTCGGAAATATTGGTGGGAGGCGACATTTTAATAATGGGTGCTATCTTATCCGTGTCAACCCTAACGCCGTCCTTATTTATAATAAAACCTAAATATTTAACCTCATCAACAAAAAACTCGCATTTGTTTTTTTTTTACTTTTAACCCGTTACTTTGCAATATGTGCAAAACCTCCTGTATGTGTTGATTATGCTCTTGTATCGTTTTACTAGCGATCAATATATCGTCTAGAAAGACAACGACATGGGGCATATTTTTGAACAAATTTAACATGATCCTCTGAAATATGCCTGGACTGGAGGATAAACCATAAACGAGACGGTTGTATTGAAACAAACCTCTGTGTGTGTTAACCACCGTATAACTTGCCGTATCATCCAAAAGAATCTGGTTATAGGCCTGTGATAGATCAAGCTTGGAAAAATATTTGTAGCCACTAATATTACTTAACAGATCGTCAATCCTGGGCACGGGATATCTATCTACCATTAGTACCTTGTTTAGCGTAACCTTGTAGTCCGCACACAGTCTGATGGCGCCGTCCGCCTTGTGCGCCACCACCAGCGGTGTCGCCCAGTCCGAGTGGTCGACCGGTGTGATGACGCCCGCCGCCAGCATGGCGTCCAGTTCGGCATCCACGCGCTGACGTAACGCGTAGGGCAAAGGTCGCGCCCGGCAATACACAGGCACCGCCCCCTCGCGCAGCTGCAGCGTGGCCCGCCCGCCGGTGAAGCAACCCAGGGTTCCGTCGAACACATCTTTAAACCTGGAAAGGATGTCATTCATAGTAAGAGACGGGTTCCCATAATCCTTCACCAGCTTATTGACACTTAATACTTTTATTCGCGGAACCTGAATATCTAACTCGGCAAGCCATTGCCGTCCTAATATATTAGTGGTTCCATTATCTATCACATACAAATCTAGCTTCTTAACACAGTCGTTAAATGACACTTCTACTTCGACGAAGCCTAATGGATAAATACGGGAACCATTATAAGCAAATAACCGTATGCGGCACTCTTTTAATTATAGTTGACTAAATTTTTTTTTGATAAGTGTCATTATTTATACACGAAAGGGGAGATCCGGTATCAATTTCCATGATTAATGGCCTATTTTGCACAAGTATCTCCATACATACCGGTGGATATTGACTTAGTCCCATTTGATATATGGGCCATTCGTCGTCGCTGTCCGTGCGCCGGCTAAGGCCCGCACCCGAGCCCTCGCCTCCGTTGTCGCGCCAGCTAGCCTCCTCGGCCGGATCGGGGTGCCCCCGGATGCAGTGATGGCGCGCGAGCGCCGCGCCCGTGCGCGCGCCTCGCCGCCTCCTGCCCGCCGTGCTGCCTCCACGGCCGGTCAATGCCCTCTCGTTGTAGCCGTGGCTTCCAGAGCCACTTCCGTGCTCCTGACTGGTTCCCCAACTCTTAGTCGCTCCCGGTCTTGCCCTAGCTCTGTGCCCCTCCTTTTCAGGACACACACGCCTCAAATGCCCGACACGCGAACACGTGTCACATATGTAATCCTTAAATTTGCACGCGAAGCGCTCATGTCTCGTGTCGCCGCACGCCGTACACTGTTTTTTCCCAATCTGGCTGGCATTGTAGTGCATTCCTATCACCGGAGATTCTACCGCACTAGAATCTTTCTCCGCCGACTCCATTGTAGTCGCTATTAGTACCGCTTTACTGTATTCGAGTTTTTTATCCGCAAATAACCTCTGTCGAATCGCGTCACTGGTAATCCCGCACACGAGTTGGTCCCGTAGGTTCTCTTCTAGCCCGCTACCGAAGTCACAAAACCTCGCCATTTGTTTTAACGTGGCCACGTACTCGGCAATAGACTGGCCATTTTGTTGCCTGCATTGCCGAAACTTGTAACGTTCCGCTAACGCCGATGGTACGGGTTCTAAGTGTTCTTTCACTAAACTCACCACTTTAGCATAAGTTAATGTAGATGGCTTGTCCGGACTACATAAATTCACTATCAATTCATATGCACTTTCACCTACGTTCGCGATCAAGGTTGCTAGTTTCAAATCGTCCGTAACGCCGTTAGCTAAAAAGTACATGTCTAACCTGTCGCAATATAAAGTCCAATTCCCCGTTTTCACATCAAACTCCGAAAATTTACCTTTGCCAGCCATTTTTGTGGATAAAAACACTGTATTGCACTATAATTTTACCATTCGCCGCCACTGTTAAATAAAAGACGTGTTGCTCGACAAGTATTTATTACGCGACTGCTACCCACTTCTTACAAATATATGAATATACCCATATATAACAACAACAACAACAACAAGTTTTATGTTTAAAATCCAATTCAAATATTTGTTTTTTAAATAATTCCGTTTAATATCATTATTTTTTTTTAATTCAGATTTCATTCATCTGTCAGAAAATCAATGTCATTCGAGTTCATCGATTTGTGATTTAAGGGAGCGGGGAGTGAACGAGCGAGACCGCTGATATAAAATCTATAAGTATGAGCGAGACAGTTGAATCTACGCCTACTACTAACTATTGCGTCAATTTTTGGACAGTCAGGTGCAGCACAGTGGACACACGCGACTCACCTCGGGAACAGCGCCTGCAGGTCGCGCGGCAGACAGATGCCGATGTAGTGCGGCGGCGGGCCGGCGGCGGCGGCGGGCGCGGGCGCGGCCTGGGCGGGAGTGGTGCAGCACAGTGGACACACGCGACTCACCTCGGGAACAGCGCCTGCAGGTCGCGCGGCAGACAGATGCCGATGTAGTGCGGCGGCGGGCCGGCGGCGGCGGCGGGCGCGGGCGCGGCCTGGGCGGGAGTGGTGCAGCACAGTGGACACACGCGACTCACCTCGGGAACAGCGCCTGCAGGTCGCGCGGCAGACAGATGCCGATGTAGTGCGGCGGCGGGCCGGCGGCGGCGGCGGGCGCGGGCGCGGCCTGGGCGGGAGTGGTGCAGCACAGTGGACACACGCGACTCACCTCGGGAACAGCGCCTGCAGGTCGCGCGGCAGACAGATGCCGATGTAGTGCGGCGGCGGGCCGGCGGCGGCGGCGGGCGCGGGCGCGGCCTGGGCGGGAGTGGTGCAGCACAGTGGACACACGCGACTCACCTCGGGAACAGCGCCTGCAGGTCGCGCGGCAGACAGATGCCGATGTAGTGCGGCGGCGGGCCGGCGGCGGCGGCGGGCGCGGGCGCGGCCTGGGCGGGAGTGGTGCAGCACAGTGGACACACGCGACTCACCTCGGGAACAGCGCCTGCAGGTCGCGCGGCAGACAGATGCCGATGTAGTGCGGCGGCGGGCCGGCGGCGGCGGCGGGCGCGGGCGCGGCCTGGGCGGGAGTGGTGCAGCACAGTGGACACACGCGACTCACCTCGGGAACAGCGCCTGCAGGTCGCGCGGCAGACAGATGCCGATGTAGTGCGGCGGCGGGCCGGCGGCGGCGGCGGGCGCGGGCGCGGCCTGGGCGGGAGTGGTGCAGCACAGTGGACACACGCGACTCACCTCGGGAACAGCGCCTGCAGGTCGCGCGGCAGACAGATGCCGATGTAGTGCGGCGGCGGGCCGGCGGCGGCGGCGGGCGCGGGCGCGGCCTGGGCGGGAGAGGTGCAGCACAGTGGACACACGCGACTCACCTCGGGAACAGCGCCTGCAGGTCGCGCGGCAGACAGATGCCGATGTAGTGCGGCGGCGGGCCGGCGGCGGCGGCGGGCGCGGGCGCGGCCTGGGCGGGAGTGGTGCAGCACAGTGGACACACGCGACTCACCTCGGGAACAGCGCCTGCAGGTCGCGCGGCAGACAGATGCCGATGTAGTGCGGCGGCGGGCCGGCGGCGGCGGCGGGCGCGGGCGCGGCCTGGGCGGGAGTGGTGCAGCACAGTGGACACACGCGACTCACCTCGGGAACAGCGCCTGCAGGTCGCGCGGCAGACAGATGCCGATGTAGTGCGGCGGCGGGCCGGCGGCGGCGGCGGGCGCGGGCGCGGCCTGGGCGGGAGTGGTGCAGCACAGTGGACACACGCGACTCACCTCGGGAACAGCGCCTGCAGGTCGCGCGGCAGACAGATGCCGATGTAGTGCGGCGGCGGGCCGGCGGCGGCGGCGGGCGCGGGCGCGGCCTGGGCGGGAGTGGTGCAGCACAGTGGACACACGCGACTCACCTCGGGAACAGCGCCTGCAGGTCGCGCGGCAGACAGATGCCGATGTAGTGCGGCGGCGGGCCGGCGGCGGCGGCGGGCGCGGGCGCGGCCTGGGCGGGAGTGGTGCAGCACAGTGGACACACGCGACTCACCTCGGGAACAGCGCCTGCAGGTCGCGCGGCAGACAGATGCCGATGTAGTGCGGCGGCGGGCCGGCGGCGGCGGCGGGCGCGGGCGCGGCCTGGGCGGCGGCGCTGCGCGGCGCGCGCGCCTCGCCCGACCCGCTCTCGGCCACGCACAGCGGCTTCCAGTCGTAGTCCAGCAAGCTACACAAGATAAGCGTTAGGGTTATTCAATACAAATGCCAAATCGGAGAAACATATAGAGAAAAATTCCACCGACTATGAGTTTAAGGCTTGTAAATAGTTTATTTTCAATATCTATCTATGCTCGTTTTAGAGGAATGCGGCTGGGTGAGTAAAGCTACCGTTGGAGGGTAAACTTACAAGGAAGGGTACCCAACTGTCCGACTCCGATTTGATTCATTTTGATATATATTATAGAGTAGTCTAAAATAACGGACACGTATTTTTTTTTAGCTGCCCAAACTCAACCTGTTAGGAGAAAATGGCCTTCAAAGTACTAAAAAGTTACTAAATCTTCTAACTACTATAGAAAGTGATGCTCAAGCAACTTGCTAGTTAATGGCTGGTTTGAGTATATGTTTGAAAGCAGCAAAAAATAATGAGCACGTGTTTTGTTATATCGGCTAAAACTCATTTTTTCCTAAAAAAATCGACATTCGAAGTTTTATAATATCTTTTCGCTAAAGTTACACATAAAGACAGGTATTTTTTTAGGAAAACTTGAGTTTAAATAAAATAAATAAATAAATAAGCAGATAGACTAATCTTGTTTCCTCATACAAAGTTTGGACCCCCCATTTTACCCCCTTAGGGGATGAATTTTGAAAAATCCTTTCTTAGTGTACCCCTAGACCTTCTAAAGAATCTACGTGCCAAATTTGGAATCTCTAGAACCAGCGGTTTAGGCAGTGCGTTGATATGGCAGTGAGTCAGTCAGTCAGTTTCTTCTTTTATATATTTATAGATTAACTAAATAAAAAATTAATAGGACATAAAGCGACCTATACGATATAAATTGCCTCGAATAGCATGGAGCATTTATCCAAAATTATCCAATATTTTATCTTTTTTTACCGTATTTTTTCAAGACTAAAGAAAATTGTACTCGAATCGTTCGGAAGCGCAGGGCGCACCGATCGGGGGCGCGACGGCTGGGCTGGCAGTTTGTATGGCAGATTTTGAACTTTATTACTAAGTTAATAAGGGTTGTAATTGATGACTTTACGCTTAAAGCATAATAAGCAATTTCATGCCACTTACACGCGACTGGAAGGAGAAAGGTTAAGATTAACTGGAAGGAGATCCCTCAATGGGGTTCGCCTTTGTACTTACTAATTGCATGTTACTTTTAATATGTTTTTTGTACAATAAAGAATTTACTACCACTACTTAAATGTAAATTTTACGAGCATGAGAGGTGATTTTTTTTTTATTGAACAACAAATAAGATGCACAAATACGAGGGCCATGTACGTACCTCAACTTGGCCATTCTCTCTCTAGTTGACTTGGCGCGGTCCCTCAACGAAGAGAAAGGCTTGCTGCGCCGGTGGGTGTCGGACAACAGCCAGCTCAGATCGTCCATGTCGCTCGAGCCCGACGCCGCGCTCTCCGACAGGTGAGGTCTGCAAGTTAGATTATGCTTTAATATTATCAATACTACTTCACAATCAAAATACAAACAAGTTATCTAAAATTAAATTACGAACACTTTAGACAAACTGTATGTAAATTATATACATATGTATATAATACGATGACTGTCTGTGTGTATGTAAACATCTTTGCATTTATGGTATTTAAATATCCTACCGACTGCGCCAGTTTTTAAGCTGACGAGTAAGAAAAGAAAAAAAAAACCGATGTGATATCTCTTTTTTATACTTTAAATATTGTCACATTATAAATAGAGTAGACTAGTATTTGTACATCTTTGATTTAGTTTAAAACGATACCAAACGTGACTTAGAACCTTAACTTAAACAGTTATAACTTCAGACTACGCCGAAGCTAAACATTTTCCCCCTTATTCATAAACGTGTACTAAAGTTACGATGCCGCTAATAATCGTTTGTCCCTTTCCGACGTATTGGTATGATGGACGGGGGGTTTAGGAATAACTGTTGGAAAACCTTAATGAAAAAATAAATTTATAAACTGTAATATATCTCGTTATACGATTTTAGGGGTGATAAACTAACTTAAAATTAATGATCAAAATCCACATAGCGGAATTCCGAAACGTTTTCTTCTAACGAATAAACGTTATATTCCAACAAAAATCAGAATAAAATATTTTTTTGGCAAATATAATTACCGTCTGTGTTTATTGAGTGATATTAAGGTGGCATATCCACTCATGTCCAACTGAGAGGGCGGCGAGCTCGACACATCTGGAGCTGTGAAACCTGCGGACAAACCAGACATTGTATGAAACTACATGAAATCGAACAATAATCACACAATTATTAACTGATTTTAGGATATTCTAACTCATTACGATTTTTTTGTTAATCTTTTTAATTGATGGGAAAAATATACTGGTTGTTAACAGAAGCAAACACTTGGAACTTAATTAAAAAGTGTTACCAGTGACACCAAATTTATAACAGATGGGAAAACAATCTGAAAATTTTCACGTTAAGTGATAAGAGTTGTCATAAGAATCTTCATCTCCTGGAATAGTGCCGAAAGTATGTGATGTATATTAATGGAGTCATACTTGAACTTGAAGTCCGTCGCTGCGTCTCTGACAGCCTTGGTCGATGCGAGCCGCTGCTGCCTTTCATTCCGTACAGGCTCGACGAGCTTGGTATGGGACTTAGCGTCAAAACTCGATCACTGAAAGAAAAATTACATGTGATACAACTGTTTTAGACTTACAAAAAGTGTAGCATAGTAATATTATTAGCAGTACTCACGGAATCGTATATTTCCCGAGCACAGAATCGCAGCTGCTAACGCCACTCGTGCTGGACTCGCTCGTGTTCCTCACTCTGCCTTCATGAGCATGCTCTAAGGAGTTCATTCTGCTAATAAGTCTCTCTGCGGGGTTCCTATGCGGCCGGTCGAAATCCCTAAGTATGTCCACCGTTCTGGACTCAGTCATAAGCGTGCGGCTAATTGAAGCGCCTTGAGAGGGGAGGGTATGAGACTTTCTCTTGTCCGGTTCTTTGATGTTAAGCTTGCTATCGACCATGTCTTGGCTCAGTTCGTTGATTTTGCTTGGTTTGGTGATTTCTGAGTGCAGGCTCTCGCTGAGGTCGGTGTGGTCGGAGTGCTCGCTGGCCTCAGCGTCGAACACTTGGAATCTCCGTTCGGGGGACGCGATGAAGTTGAGTGTCGGGTTATGGATGGCGTAAAATTCGTCCTGGATTATGGGGAATTGGTCCTGCCTTGTATGTCGCACGCACAGCCAACCTGACAGTGGGGAACAAAAACTATAAATAAAGATGTTAAAGTTGGAACCTCTTCATGTTGAATAAAGGTCACAGCTAACAGTGGTGGGCGTAAAACATATCCTTAAGACAAGCCGACGGATTTACTTTGTTATTGTTATGTCTCCAGCGCGACGTTGCGAACGTCCCAGGGTGTAAAAATTCTTACCTAGGTCCGACAGCAAGTTAGCCCCTTCGTAAGTGCTCCCGATCAGTCCCAGCACGTAGAAAGCAGTGGCCCGCACAGAGTAGACGGGGCAATGTTTCGCCAGCCCTACGACCCGAACCGGTATCGACTCTTCGCTGGGGTTAGTCAGCGAGAGGAGTTGTTGTAGTCCTAGGGGGTGCAGCGCGGCGTTGCCGACGGCCCAGAGAGACGCTTTCACGTCCATTATCTCTTGCTCGGTGACGCAAGTTTTGCGTTGAAGCACCTGGGATACAAAAAATTGAAAGGTACGTGAAACTGATAAAGGAAAGTTAAGATGTTATTTTTCACCACACCAACTGGTAAATGCCCTCTTGATTGTTCAAAAACTAACGAGAAAGTTGCATTTTATCCACATGTGGGGCAAAGTAATCAGATGCAAATTTTGAGTTGTTTTCTTATGTTAGCTGGTGGCATTCACTTTTAAATTATGATTTTGAATGATACATTTTTTATTACGTTCAATTGGATTTCATTTGGATTGATTATTTTGGTATTTCATAGTTAGTATTTTCCTCGCGTTGGTGTGGTGAAAAATGTTGTGTGTCACTCGGAGGCAAAGTTTGTTTAACCCTCGTGCGTTGAAACCCTCGCAACGCTCAAGATTCCATTCCTCGAACCACTCGCTACGCTCGTGGTTCAATTTTGGATATCAATACTAGCACGAGCGGTTAAACAACAACTTTGCCCCTTTGTAAAACAAATAACTATTAAAGTTAGGTTATAACATTATAACAATTATGAGTAAAAATATCATTGCACTGACTGACGGGTTATAATGCCATATGGAACAGGTGCCATTTTATTTACATACAAACAAATTCTATAATTTTAAGTTGCATAGTTTCGAAACGCAACGCAATCTCTAATTTTCTAATATTTGTTATGACATACATTTATTTAAAGATACCGATTAAAACATACAAAAATCCGTTTCTATACCATTTTGCATTTATTAATTTCATACGTTTTGCAATTTAAGTATATTTATTTATTTATTTATTTATTTATTTATTTATTGTTCGGAGAACCAACAGCTATAAATTGTACAATAGTTATATATATAGATAACAAAGAGCCAATTATAGGTTCCCACCGGTAGCAACAGGTTAACAGATAATTGGTGGTTAGCACTAGATTTTTTTTTTTTTTTTTTTTACAACGTGTTACCACTAATATTTTTAAATATTAATACTAAACTTATTATATTATATACTGAACAAAGAAACCAAAACTTATTAGTAATCTTAATACGTTAATCGATACAATAATATGCCAACACATACGACTCGCTCACTCAAGTAATTTGTCTGTTAGAATCCGTCTTATAGTTGTGATGTTGCTATTAAAAACGTCTATATCCCGCTCCTTCGTTAGTTCATTTAGACTTTTACCAGCTCGTAGTAGAAAGCTATTCTTTCTGTAATTACGTGATGAAAAAGGAATTGAGAGGGGAGGGAAGTATCTTTTAGACCTAGATGGAGTATTGAAGGAGAGCTTAGCGAGCAATTCAGGACAATCAATGTTACCATTTAAAATATTAAGTATATAAGTAATATCTGCAATCTGTCGACGTTTATGTAGTGGGATAAGGTGATGTTTTTTACAAATATTCTCATAATTGGAAGAATTATAAGGAGTTTTCATTTTAAAGCAGAGGTATTTTACAAACTTTTTCTGTATACGTTCTATTCTGTTAATGTAAATATTATAACTGGGGCTCCAAATTTGAGACGCATATTCAAGTTTACTTCTGACATATGTACAATAAAGAACTTTTATAGTTTTAATTTGGGTAAAATGTAAAGAACTACGCATTATGAATCCCAAAGTCTTGGTAGCACCAGTTACTATATTATCTATATGAGTATCAAATAAAAGCTTTGAATCATGGGTGACTCCCAGGTCCTTCATACATGACACAGATTTAAGCACATGATCATTTAGCTTGTATGAAGTTGGAATTGAACTTTGTTGTCTAGTGAAGGTCAAAGTAAAGCATTTAGATACATTTAGATCTAATTTATTGGTCTGGCAATATGCAACAAGACGTGTAAGGTCATCTTGTAGAAGAGCAGAGTCATCCAATGAATTAATTTTGGTAAAAATTTTCATGTCGTCAGCGAAACATAGCAATTTGGAAGTGTGGAAACAATCACTGATGTCATTGACAAATATATTGAAAAGCAAAGGCCCCAGCAACGATCCTTGAGGAACGCCACTGGGAACAGTTACCCAACTAGACACATAGTTGTTAATGACAACAGCTTGCGACCTATTGTCAATATAAGACGTGAACCAGCGCAACAGATCACCGTGAATACCCATATTACTTAACTTGAGGATTAGCAATTTATGGTCAATTTTATCGAACGCTTTACTATAGTCTGTGTAAACTACATCTACTTGACTACCTTCAGACATGACTTTAGTTACATAATCATTAAGGAGTATCAAATTTGAAACGGTAGACTTACATCGCAGGAAACCATGTTGGAAAGGACTAAAATAATTCTTAATTGCCGCATATACTTGAGTATAAACTAGTTTTTCAAGTACTTTAGCAAGTATACAGAGTTTTGAGATTGGCCTATAATTAGTTACTTCCGTTTTTGGGCCTTTCTTATGAACGGGTGTAATGTAGGCTGATTTCCATATGGAAGGGACGTTACATTCAGCAAATGAGCGCTTGAATAGTAGAGATATTGGAATCACAATTGTATTCGCGCAATTAATCAGAAAGAGGGCCGGCATATCATCAGGTCCAGCTGATTTGGACGGATCCAATTTTAACAGTAACTTTATAAGAGCATCTGAGTTAACTTCTATATTACTTATATGTGAGATAGAACCACCTACAGAGTCAACCGGCACCGCTTGATCAATACTAGGCGCAGAAAATGTTGTATAGAAATAGTTAGAGAAAGCCTCACATATATCAGCGGCCGTATTGACCAATCTTTCGTCATACTTTAAACAACTCGGTACACCATGTGAGCTAGAACGCGACTTAATGTAGGACCAAAACTGCTTCGGGTCTCTAACGATATTATTTTCGAGGCGTCGAACATATGTTGCAAAACATGACTGTTCAAGTTTTTTGACCCTGTCCCTTTGAAAATTAAAAGAGATTAAATCTGATATATTACCATATGTACGGAATTTTCTTAGATATTTAGATTTCTCTTTGATAGCTTTTTTTAGCGCGGGCGAATACCACTTAGGAAAACTATCAGTATGACATATTTTACTTGGGATATATTTAAATCGCAGTTTTTTAAATGTGGAATAAAAAAAGCTAACCGACTCCTCTAATGAGCGTCGCGAGAATTCATCCTCCCAATTAATCAAGGTCAACTCGTTGTTAATGGAACTATAGTCACCTTTATTGTAAAAATATTTTATGCGAGGAGCGGGTTTTAAACTACTTATTTTTGCAAATTGAATCGAAACTAATATAGCTTTATGATATGGATCAATCGGTACTAAAGGGTCCGAACACTCACTAACATGTACTACATCATTGGACAAGACAAGGTCTAATAACTTACCATACTGGTTACGGACATCGTTATATTGATTTAAGTTTAGCGTGTTTAACTCATCAATTAAACTACACTCATCGTTAGTTTTATAATTCGAGGGAATCAAAGTAGAATGCTGATGTGTCCATATAATATTGCTCATATTAAAATCGCCTATTATTAAATACTTGTCATCACACCCACGTAATACCGCTTCACCTAGGCTGTTGAGGAAATTAGATAATTGCTGTGAGAAGGTATTACCATTATTTTGTTTACATAAGTATAAAACACATAGGTGCAGTTTAATTGATGTGTTTTGATGGCCCTTAATAGTCAAGGTCACCCATAGATCCTCGGCTGTTGATTGATAGGTAGGTTGCGGAATGACTGCCAGCTCCCTGCGAGTAGCTATAATAACGCCACCTCCTCGATTTTGGCCAGTTACAAGCGGATCACGATCTCGCCGCCAAACGACATATCGATCATCAAATAACTCCGTGTCCAATACTCCATCTAGTAGCCACGTCTCTGTTAGTAAAATTATGTCATAAGATGAAATGTTTAAGTTACGATAAAATAAAGAAGTTTTGGAACGGAGTCCCCTCACGTTTTGGTAATAAATTGTAGGATAAATACCTCCCTCGTTATTATTTAAAGCCATTTACGAGTGCAATATACGCAATAATAAAATATCAACAAATTAACCGAGCTAGGTAAACAGTGAATTAACTTAAATAAGCGTATTAGGTAAAATAACTTCATTTGCAACTGGAAATAAATGCAACGCAAAGTAGAAATCGTAAGAGGACATAAGCGGTTTCTAGTAAGTGCGAAAGAGCGAGTAATTAAGCATAACTTAAAAGGTCGATGATAGACAAAGACAAATATAATTAAGTGAGCATGCCCTGAGCGGCGCATCTGGAATGCGTATAGCGATAAGCCGTGCACCCGATAACAATAAATAGCTGGACCGGCCGGGCCGGGCCATGCAGTGATACTCAAACTTTGGCATACATGGCCGAAATTGTTATTAGCACAGGTTGACACAACTTTAGCGAACAGAGAACACTTTAAAGACAAAAAGAAAACTAAGATCCAAATTAAAGTAATCTGTTTAAATCACTTTCGTTGTTAATGACGTGAACTTTCGAGTTGTCATCCTTGCGTACGTGAATCTTCGCAAATTTCACCCACACATATTTATAGTTCTTGGATTTCAATTCGGTTTTCGTTTTTGTTAGCAGCATTTTATAATCAGGTGTTAGATGATCATTTACAAAGATCTTGTTATGACAATCCTTGAATCCGAGTTCTTCCGCTGATATAGTCTTCCTCAGTCTCGCCGAAGCAATGAAGTTCTCTTTAATATATCGATTAACGAAACTAACGATGATGGATTTTTCTTTAGAATTGTGAACAGGAATCCGGGATATGTAATTAATACTGTTGGATTGTATCGGGAACCCAACTATCTCGCCGATGTGTTTGATTGTGATGTATAAACTGAACATCGTTTTAGGCCAAATAGAAGCTTCGTTAACTTTTTGGCAAGTCATAGTTATATCAAGCCTCATTGACGCTCAATAGTCCTAATGATTCAGGTTAGGATAAAATACAGAAAGGGACACAAAGGTTATATATGTTTTGGGTTAACGCCTAAAAGGTTCGGGACGAATACGAAAATCCAGGACGAAAAAAGCGGCCAAGTGCGAGTCGGACTCGCCCATGAAGGGTTCCGTACCATTTATGACGTATTAAAAAAAAAACTACTTACAAGATCTCGTTCAAACCAATTTTCGGTGGAAGTTTGCATGGTAATGTATATCATATATTTTTTTAGATTTTTCATTCTGTTATTTTAGAAGTTACAGGGGGGGGGGGGGGACACATTTTACCACTTTGGAAGTGTCTCTCGCGCAAACTATTCAGTTTAGAAAAAAATGATATCAGTAACCTCAATATCATTTTTGAAGACCTATCCGAGCGCGTCGTGGATCGCCGCCTCCACTAGGCGCACGTATCTGTGTGTTACGTACCGTTAGAGCAGGCTGCAGCGCCTGCGGCAGCATGGCGCGCGCGAGGTGTGACGCGCGGGCGAGCGCGTGCAGCGCGTGCGGCGGCGGCCGCGCCGTGCGCCGCGCACGAGCACGCGCGCCGCCGCCGCCCGAGCACAGCGCGAGCGCGTCGTGGATCGCCGCCTCCACTAGGCGCACGTATCTGTGTGTTACGTACCGTTAGAGCAGGCTGCAGCGCCTGCGGCAGCATGGCGCGCGCGAGGTGTGACGCGCGGGCGAGCGCGTGCAGCGCGTGCGGCGGCGGCCGCGCCGTGCGCCGCGCCCGAGCACGCGCGCCGCCGCCGCCCGAGCACAGCGCGAGCGCGTCGTGGATCGCCGCCTCCACTAGGCGCACGTATCTGTGTGTTACGTACCGTTAGAGCAGGCTGCAGCGCCTGCGGCAGCATGGCGCGCGCGAGGTGTGACGCGCGGGCGAGCGCGTGCAGCGCGTGCGGCGGCGGCCGCGCCGTGCGCCGCGCACGAGCACGCGCGCCGCCGCCGCCCGAGCACAGCGCGAGCGCGTCGTGGATCGCCGCCTCCACTAGGCGCACGTATCTGTGTGTTACGTACCGTTAGAGCAGGCTGCAGCGCCTGCGGCAGCATGGCGCGCGCGAGGTGTGACGCGCGGGCGAGCGCGTGCAGCGCGTGCGGCGGCGGCCGCGCCGTGCGCCGCGCACGAGCACGCGCGCCGCCGCCGCCCGAGCACAGCGCGAGCGCGTCGTGGATCGCCGCCTCCACTAGGCGCACGTATCTGTGTGTTACGTACCGTTAGAGCAGGCTGCAGCGCCTGCGGCAGCATGGCGCGCGCGAGGTGTGACGCGCGGGCGAGCGCGTGCAGCGCGTGCGGCGGCGGCCGCGCCGTGCGCCGCGCACGAGCACGCGCGCCGCCGCCGCCCGAGCACAGCGCGAGCGCGTCGTGGATCGCCGCCTCCACTAGGCGCACGTATCTGTGTGTTACGTACCGTTAGAGCAGGCTGCAGCGCCTGCGGCAGCATGGCGCGCGCGAGGTGTGACGCGCGGGCGAGCGCGTGCAGCGCGTGCGGCGGCGGCCGCGCCGTGCGCCGCGCACGAGCACGCGCGCCGCCGCCGCCCGAGCACAGCGCGAGCGCGTCGTGGATCGCCGCCTCCACTAGGCGCACGTATCTGTGTGTTACGTACCGTTAGAGCAGGCTGCAGCGCCTGCGGCAGCATGGCGCGCGCGAGGTGTGACGCGCGGGCGAGCGCGTGCAGCGCGTGCGGCGGCGGCCGCGCCGTGCGCCGCGCACGAGCACGCGCGCCGCCGCCGCCCGAGCACAGCGCGAGCGCGTCGTGGATCGCCGCCTCCACTAGGCGCACGTATCTGTGTGTTACGTACCGTTAGAGCAGGCTGCAGCGCCTGCGGCAGCATGGCGCGCGCGAGGTGTGACGCGCGGGCGAGCGCGTGCAGCGCGTGCGGCGGCGGCCGCGCCGTGCGCCGCGCCCGAGCACGCGCGCCGCCGCCGCCCGAGCACAGCGCGAGCGCGTCGTGGATCGCCGCCTCCACTAGGCGCACGTATCTGTGGAGTTCATAACATAACGTATTCGTATCTGCCCGATTGAGTTCGTGGTTAATATTCGAAGTTACGAATACGGAAACAGTCTTCGGTAAAAAAAAAGCACTAGACTTTATCTACTTTTAACTATTTACTAGATCGATAGTGTTCAAAATTAAAGCGATTGCGCTGTCGTTTCAAAACTTTTATTACATTTTCAATAACATTTTTGATATAAAAATTAAAACTTCGAATATAAATATAGACATCATAAACATACATATATAATTAAATGTATCAAACGGAAGACCTTTTACTAAGTTGTACTGAAAATTTACCGGTAATTGTAGTTCTTGACCCAGTAGTCCACATGTTTCTTGATAAAGGCCTTCGCCTTGTGGTCCTGCTGCGCGCCGGCCGCGGCCGCGATCTCCAGCCCGAGCCAGACGAGGTACCCGCGGTCCCCGGCCACGGACATGTCGAGCGCTGCCGGCTCCGTGCTCTTGTCGAACCCGCAGTTGTGACCCAGCACGTTTTTTTGGAGCACTAACTTCTCTAGTAACGCCTGTGAGAAATATGTAGTCTAAAAATAGAGTTGAGAGCTAAAAGATCAAGCTAAACACTCATTTTGCTCTCACTATGAAGGTTAAAAACATAATAAAATTAAATTATATAGATGATTTCGTTAGTAAGAATTCTGTATTTAAATTTTCACGTCTGTACCTCTCATCTTATGCTTTATATATACTTACAGGTACGCTATAGGCTTCCTCTAACGCCATTACAGCACATTTGACCACCGACTTCGACTCGTCCTTTAGCTGGGCTATAAGCATCTGCAGCAGCCAAGTATCCATATCCACCCCGCTCGTTTCCTCCTCTCTTTGAGACGACTTCAAATGCTCTTGAACCAAGTTCTTTTTCAACTTTGATCTTCTCCGAACCAATTCTTTAGATTTTTGCGAGGCCCGTAGTAAGACCGTAAGGAATTGAGTGGCGTATAGTCTTGAAGCTTGAATGCTGCAAGTCAGGGTTTTAGCCAGTATGTCCCGTGGGTAAGAGTCGAGGGTGTAGTCGAGGCTAGATATGACTAGTTTCACGTAGCAACTGTGGTGGGTTTTTGTTGAAAGTTCCAGAAGGCTGAAATAAAAATCTTCATTAATATACTCACAAAAATAAGTTTTACAGAAAATAAAATAGAATAGGTAGCAGATTAAATATATTAAAAGTGAAAGTAGTAATAGCGGTAAATTCGTCACTTCTCAAGAAGTACTGCATTGGGACACCTGTCTAACAACAAATTACATAAAACCAGATCTGCTTAAATAAAGTCATCGCTATCTGTCATACAACACATTTATTTATAAAACATCTCCACGTGTCGCTTCCAAGAGCTAAAGCAGGGTCTACTTAAATACTATAAAACACTCAATACTGACTCACTTGTCATACAAGTTGGTCTGCTTGAGCAGGTCGAGGCCGGTGTGCGAGTGGCACAGCTGGCCGATGAACAGGAAGTACATCTGGCACATGGTGTTGCTCATGTGCTGCGGGCTGAACAGGCACTCGTGGGCGCGGCGCCCGGTCTCGATGGCTTCCACTTGCCGGCTCACGTCCCAGAACAGTTCTTCTAGCAGTCTTTGAGAGTCGGCCTGGGAATAATGGAACTGATTACTTTGACAAATTACAATATTAACCCGAAGGCCACGAAAGAAAAGGCTCCGGGTGAAATTACTGGATTGCTTGTGCTGTGAGCGTCGACACTTATTTTTTATGGCCGCGCTGGTGCTGTGCCGTGTGATGTGGCCATGACGTGGGGGCCAGCTGTCACTTGACTGTCAGGGCTGTTTTGTTGTCAATGTTGCAGTGTATAAATAGTTTAGTTAATTAAAGCATAACCGCCTCGTCGTCGAACGGCGTACTCCTGGGTCACAACGGAAGAACAGCGCTGGCTTTGCCAGCTACATGCTGAGTTGTGACCCTTTTATGGCATTTTGCGCTAAATGTTAATTCATTGCATTGTCAACATGTTTTTGTCATCCGTGTCTGTTTTGTCATAAATAAATGTATTTTCTTTCTTTCTTATGTCGGCCAACTGTTAGCATACTCCCAAAACGCATTTAATCAAATTGTAAAATTGAAAGCAGATTATTACCGAAAAATGGCGGTAGGATGCGCAGACGGCCATTAGACGATCAGAGCTGAACTCAACAGACGATACGACGTTATATTTAGAAAAATCTATGTAACGGAATAATCAAAACTACAAGCCACTGTTTTTAAAAGGATTTTGTCATATTTAATCAAGGACCGTTGACACAACGTGTATGGAAATAGTCAAGAAATAATATATATGGCGTGCCATTTCTACCTTACATCGCTCACGGGGCAATGATTTTGCCTGCAGATTTATACGGTCCCCATGCGTCATCGTGCCGCAGAGCCTAACGACCTGGTAGACATCACTCACGGTCGAAATACCGTCAAATTCAAATGGCTGAAAATCGTTCTGTTGGTACTCACGTCATTGTGCCGAAGCAAGTGTCTGATTAGCTGGCAGCCGGCCCGGGTAGTGGCGTGCCCGTTGGATGTGGTAGATACGTCCGTGTGGGAGTACTTGTTGGAGGAAGGCTTGAGGTAGTTGATGATGCGTGCGACCCACGCTTTGTGCCCGCTGTCGCACAGGTTTAGGAGCGGCGCGGTGTCGTTCTCCTGAAACGTACTCATTTTTAGGCGCTTCTGTCGAACGAGTAGAGCTTAGTACCTACTGAAGTATTCATGTCACATGAAAAACAATCGAAGTATTTGGACAAGCACCATCAATTCGTTTGCTGAACAAGTAGACTTTGTAGTCGAAAACATTTTCCATATTTAAGGATTTTGTTACAGGTTTACACTTTTATTATAATTTATTATTACCTTCAAGATAGCCCTGATAAATTCCCAATTCCATGTGTTGCCGTCCTTATTCTGCATCACCAACGTACACCGAATCAGATTGTCACTATCCCGATCGAACAGATTAAAGAACTTGGCCGATTTAGTCACTTTGCTCACCGCGGCACCAGTCCGGGAGCTCACACTTTTACTTTTCACTAACACACCGTAGTTTCGGTTGGCTACATCGGCGCGCGAGCCGACGCTGTGCCGTTGTTTCGGTTCTTCGTTATCAGACTCGTTGAGGAACTCTATACTATTATCCTTATACATAAAGTTTTTAGGCTTAGCCATGTTGGCGTTGTCTATTTCTTTTCTACTTTTTGAGGTATCTTCAGGTTTGTGTCTGTAGGCGCCGCTACAGTATTGTATGATATGGTCGAGGAACAGGGAATGGCTGGCCGGGCGCGCTTCATGTATGGCGTGGAGGCGCCTGAGGGCCGCCACTGCCGCCAACGCCTGTGGTCGCCCGCTGGCCGCTTGTGACATGAGCAGGGGCAGCGCTGGCGTAATGCTGCACACTTGGGGAGGTAGGAGGAGGTGTATTAAATGCAACAGTTGACCGAGGAGGACGGTCGCGCGGACGGATATGAAGGTGTCGCTCGTCACTATCACTTCAGTCAGCCCGTCTAGTAAACCAGCCTGGGAAAATAAAATGTAATAGTTAGTAATGAAAAGCAAAACACAAAATGAAATCTGGCCAAAAACAACGATCTATACTTGATATAAACTGTAGACTTGCGTCTCTTCCGTTTAACCGTCTTTTGACCGCTAAAGACTCGAGCATTTAACCAACTGGAGACACCTTGTCTGTAATTTTCTGTACAAACCAGTCTGCCTATTTTTGCGGGGGACGGGCACAACAAATGTATGTGTAAACGTCAGCCCATACAATAAGCATGACGCGAGTATGACCATTGGCCGAAGTTTTCGACAGAGGGTAAGCTCTTAAAGGAGACTTCGGTTGGTTTAATGCTCTAAGGCCAAAGACGTCAACTGACCCGCTCGGTTACAGTGATAATATCAACCTTCGTGCATTACGATACGGTTTACAATGGCACGTTGTATATAATAGGCGTGGCGTTCAAAGTACGTCTACAGTATAGAGCTAACACCTTATACACTTCTTCTTGACGTTATACCATCGTACAATAAATACCTAAATCTACAGATGTTTTTCGTTTACGTTAAGTCGTTATGTTTTCGAATATATATTTATGTATGTGGCCTCTTGGCGTAGCAACTTGCAAGGCAGAAATGCTAAAAAAAAAAAAGTTTACATAACACAATGGGTGGGACAACGAAACGGATTTACCTCTAAAAAGCATTGGAGCAGCAGCGCAAGATGGATCTCAGTGATATCAGAGCCAGTCGCGCTGAGGTGAGGTAGAATGGCTGTGCCCTCCGCGGCCACGAAGCCCTCGTTTAGCCGCCACGAGTCCTGCAGAACATTCATCGTTTTAGCGTGAAAGCGTTCAGTACATGTGATAGTTTTCATACAGTTAAAGGTATTCCGTTATTTTCAAATCTAAAAGCGCCTGCAGCACGGTCTACCGCATTCTGATTTGAACTATAATAACAAGAACAAACGGTTTCATTTGAAGTGTATACCGGAATATACTAGTTCACTTCACCATTCACATCAAATTGAGCTTTCTACTCATTTTCATTCAGATTTTTCATGATTATTTTCCATTAGATAATATTTTGAAAGTGGCAGAGCATGCTTAAAGCAGCTTGCGATCAGAATGATAACTATCATATCAACGACATTTGACAACGTATTTAAACTAGCACAATTTTCACTCATAATTTTAAAACTGAAACGGGACTTAATTGCGTGCACTTACTTTTATTATTTGGCCTGACATTCGTAGTTCGTAGACATTCCTGACACAAGCAGACTGGCGAGGAATGGGGTTAACCGGTCGAAGTATTTAACAGATGGCGCTAGCATAGCCTGCCCTGTCAATCTCTAGAATAGGGAATATTACGCGAAACTATGCGTTGGGGGCACCACTACCACAATCCTTTAACAGTTGCCAACCCTATTGTATCAAGATTTAGCTGCGTGATTAATTCCCGTTTGAGTTTTAAAATTATGACATTTGGCGTATTAGAATTATTAAAATATAATAATGGTGTGCCAATACAACACAAAACTCACTTGGAAGTCAGACGGATCCACAGCGGCTAGTGCCACAGAAATCTCGTCCGTCCACTCTGGCTGAGGCAATCCAACGAGCTCATACAACAGATCTAATATCGCTTTCTGCAAAGAAACAAAAAAACTCACTATTTCTGTGTACATTTTGTAACGAGTATTTAAAATCAAAATAATAACTAAGTGCAATTATATACAGTGCTTGTTTTTTTGTTCATGTTTATGTGTAATAAATACAAAATAATATACTTCTGTTCTGTGGCAGTCAAATTTGTAATTTTGCAAAAATATGTAATTGTAACTATTTTACCTACAGAAAGTTCAAATTTATTTGACTTCTGTAAGGTGCACTTTGACTCCAGCCACATGATCATACCATTGTCATCGATATATCTTCTATCTTTTAGCTCGAGACTTGTTTGAAACCTTATCACGCGATAAAAGCAACACCGCCTTCGTACCCTGACTTCCAATCTGGGCAGGTAGAGCGCGGAGACCATGGCGCGCAGGCCGCCGGAGTTGCGCGGGTGGCAGAAGTGCAGCAGGCCGGGCCAGCTGCGCAGCACGCACAGCAGCGCCAGCCGGCTGCACGTGAACCGCATCTCGCGCTCGTCCCTGCCACGGGGACCCTTATTACAACGTGGTAATATCAACTTTGCTATGGATTAGAGTTTTGTAACAATATATCGTGAATTTAAAGGGTGCTAATAATAATTAGAAAATGAAATCTAGCAGACTGCATGTGAACCGCATCTGCTGCTCGTCCCGTGAAATGGAGTTTAATTACAACGCAGTAAGGACTATCTTGCTATGCGTAATATTTACATGTTTTAGGTTTTGGTCTTCAGTTGAGGTCGCTTCAGGCATCATATTTTATAGGAAGACCCACAGCTTTATATGTATAACTTGACGCTGGACTCGGCATACGGCATCAATCGGACCAATGAATTAAGGATCAGAATTTTATAATTAATAAAGTTTGATTAATATTCAAGTGTGAACCGCATCTCGCAGCTTTTATACCAAAAGCGCGATTTAACGGGTGCTAATAATTAACCAAACCCCTGATTTAAATATAGAATGTAAAAATAGTACTCAAGGTCAATTGATACTTTCTAAAATGCATATTACTTGTTAGCGTCCCCCTGGGGCCTGTTGTGGAAGTCGCAGTACGGGAAGCTGAGGCAAGTGAGGTCTATCCTGGCCGCGTTCCTCGAGGCGGGCTCGTTGAGTGTGTGAAGAAGTACGCCGCAGAGCGCCTCGGCCATGTGCGGTGTAGCGCATTCGGCTAGCTGCCGGGACACTGCTGTTACACCGCCACAGGCGATGAATAGGTCGGGGTTTAGCACGCCTGTGGGTAACGAAATCGAGGCATCAACACCTTGGCAACGAAACGCATGCTCGATACTGACGCTGATCGTCATACATTGGTAAAAACGAACGGTACCTAATGTTTGCTTTAGATTAGATTGCTAGGACACTTACTGTATTGTTTTATTTACCCATATCATGACATTATTTATTATTATTTATTTCCAAAATAGTTGTACAGCATAACAGTATATACTAAATCACTGCAAAACTACAAACAAATTGAAACAAAAATAGGTTAACTAATAATATTATGTATAATTACTAATTAGACATCGACAGTTTCTAGGCAGGTTACCACACTAAGCTATAACACTGACTATGCTATGAAACCACTAAGCTATGAAACTGTTGAAGGACGTGCATCCATCCTCGCACAGAACCTCAACAATTCATCTCGCACTTCGCTCCACCTGCCAGCAAATAAATCGCACTCGGGCGCTGATGCTAAGAGCGCATTCAGGAGGAGTAAAGGGCGAACAAGTAGGGATTTTCTATGAGACACGGTTCGCGAAATCGGGCCTACAAGTAGACCACGGTCACGAGGCCGGAAATTGACTCTGGTTGGCGTAGGGACATCAACATTCATGTAACATGTATCCATATCTAGTACTACTTACGTTGCTAGCAATTGTAATACAAATAAATTAAAGGCAGTAAAAAAATGACATACAAAGCTTCTACTTGCTCTATTTTCTTTGTATAGCAATTTTTAGCTACGAAAACTTGTATAATTCTTGTCATCCACGATAACGCGATTGTCAAATGTAACCTTTATAATAACATTACAATAAGAGTCTAAGGCACGAGTCGCTGTGAATGACACGATCTATACCAGATATATAATATATGTTACGTAAATGTTCATGCCAAGTTTCATGTAATTTAAGCATGTCGTTTTAAAATTAGACCGGAACTGCGATTATACGGGCGGGTTAATGCGACTTCGCTAAAAGCCAGGGTAACATAAGTTATTATCATAATTCAAAAATAACAAAAACAACTGCTTACAGATCTCAGCGAGCGTCGCAATAGCGGGCCTTGCAAGCCGGTCGGGCGAGCCGTCACCGGCGCCCGCCCTCGCGACCGCGGCCAGGCACCGCAGCAGCCCCTCATCCACGCGCGCGGCGCGGAGCCTCCGCGGGCCCACGCACCCGACTATGGCAACCACGCGTCGGACCACGCGGAGTGCTTGGGCGCGCTCCTCTTCGTTGCGGAGCATGAGGTCCATTGATCTAACGAGCATATCAAGTTATAAGGCCAGCACTCGTTTATTACAGAAGACGGTTCTTGACAAATTTACCGCGGAAACGAACACTGTGCGGTCTAGCGTAACCTTTCTGATTTCCTGACACAAAATCATTTTATCTCTTTAAAATAGGAGTAGACTGGACACTAGCAAAGGGATACAGACATGCCTACTAAATAAAATAAATATATAATGTACAAAGTTAACAAAGTATTGTCTGGAATAAAGGCTGTTTTTTTACACCTTACACCTAGTCATACGAGCTACAGTAGCGGAAAAAAATCTATCATATTGTGATTTTTCTGTAAAATATTTCAAATTAGATGAAACCAAAAATTGAATTTGTTGATAACTAATCAAAAAAGGTTATATTGATTTATTCTCAACCAATTATACGCTAACAGGCTGGTACATATTTCGAAATTCAATTTTAATTCATTTTTCTGGAATTTAGCGTCCGTCACTAGTAGTATTTAAGTCGATAAAAAACGGAATATCGTGCTAATTCATAATCATATTTGTAAGAAATATCAGTTCCGTCATGGGGAGACCTTGTGGAAATAAATACTTAACAGTAGCTATACATGAAGCAATTATAATTGGCTATAGAAATGGCTTCACACAATCGACGCTGGCTAAGCAATTTCAAGTTCATCAGTCTACTATATCGAAGGTTTTGAAACGGGAAAAAGCTCACGGAGGTGTCAAAAGGCCCAACAGACCTGGTCGCCCACGCTGCACATCAAGTTTGGTAGACCGCAACATTTTGCGAATAGCAAGACACAATCCACGACTCACGGCGAGCGACATTATGCGTGAAATATCCAAATTTTTGTACCTTCACATTCAATTATAATATGACCCATTTTATTTGTGGTTTCCAAGTTATACTCATTTTATATTTTGCTTGCTATTTCAATTTTGCAGGCGTTATAATATTTCACGTTATCGATCTCATTTTTAAGAAAAAACGCTAAGGTACAATTATTTTAATTACGCCAGGATTTAGTACCTTTAATGTTTAATATGTTAAGTTCAAATAACTCAGAAAAACATGTCTTAGAAAAGAGCAGGCGCAATTTCAAAGAAATCTTCCGTAGAAAAATCATGCAAGTAAATGTTTGCAAAAAAATAATTAAATCTTGCATATAGCGTTGTTGTCACACGGCCATTATAATATAATAAAACATTTATTTCAAGTAAGTTACACTCATATCTTGGTTAGTAAAACTTAATTCTAAAATATATATTAGTTTTTAAAACCAAGGAATATATCTATGTATATCCTTGGTCTGAATTAAAGATTATAATAATAATAATAATAATAATAATATACATTATTTTTCTTCAGCTGAGTACGGCACATGTAGCCGACAGCAGCGTAGTAAATAAGGGGAGTCTAGCCTGTCCCCTATCATTTTCATGATGGTGTTGGAACTGGCGCGTATCCAGCGCACCAGCGATGCGGCTCTCTTGCGGGTAGTGGTAATTAACCCTGGCTTCGGCGAACATCCCTGATGTGCTACAGAAGCTCAGTAGCCCCATCAACACCCGAAACGCGTTGTTATACTGGACGCGGAGGGCTTCATAGGCCGTTTCGTATACGAAAGCCACAAACTGCACGAGTACAGTGAGGTACAGTAAGCTCTAAATAGTGTCACTTTCACCTCCCTGTGTGTGAGCAATCATATTCGCCCGGATCGACAGAGCCCTCCTTTCTCTCTCTATGTCTTTATCATCTTCGAGGTCTGCCGTAACTATGTGTCCTAGACATTTAAACATATCTACCTTTTCAAGGACTTCCCATTAAGTTTGATGGGTGTCACTTCGGCTGTTCTGCCACGACCGACCTCAAAGACCATATATACATTATATTAACATTATATTTTAAGCCATGAGTTTCAGCATCTGTTTCACACACCTCTAGCAAGCTACGTATACCGCCAACAGATGCGCTTAGCAGAAATTACGAATTACATTTATAAAACGAATACGAAATTAAAATTACGTTTTACTTAATCAAGCCATTGAAAAATGTGACATACAATGTCCTTTGGAGCATCAGTCCTTTGAGATACTACCTACTTACGTTTAGTAACAAATGTATGAACTCGTACTAAACACTAATTACTATGTAAACAGACCCTAAGGCAAGTGTACACGCTGTCCTTCACCAAAAAGCTAGTGGTAGGCTAAACTAAATTTGATATGAGTTATTCGAAACATAACATTTATGAATCTAACTGCCAAGTTTCGGGAATCGGGATCAAAAACAACTTTGCGTTTATTTAAATTTTTAAGGATAACTATGCCTCGCGCGTCAAATAATGGTCGCTATGACACATTTAAGCACATATTTAACTTATTTATTTATTATTTACATGAGCTGACAACCTATATTGTTTTTTTTCTTTCTAAGGACCATTGAGCAAGAAATCTTAATGCAATTTTGAATGTTAATGTTGTTTAAATTTAAACTTCCATTTATTACATTATAATTATTATCATACAATTAGTTTTTTTTCTTGTTGTTTGTTTGTTTGTTTATTATCATGCTTCTTACCTTGTGACCAGATAAGGCAACCTCAGGTTATTGAATGTTGCAACATCACTTTCCGTTCTGATTAAATATCTGAGCACTCTTAAAGCTGCAGCTCTCAACACCATGGACTCATCCACCAGGCTTATTCTTATGCTGGAAAATCAACAAAAATGAAAGATATTTCATACATTAGGTATATCACTTAGGATATATATATATTTTTTTTAATTTATTTAGGAAACAAACAGTCACATATTAATATATATAAGCTTAAGTGATAACAAACAGACCTTTAGTTCCATTGAAAATAAAAGTATACATAGTAAATTACAGATCGAAACAGGGAAGGTGTTAGGCATCTTCTTGTCTGTCACGCGTACAGGGACTTCAAAACATCGGTAGGTAATTAATAAATGCATGACATAGTACAGAATTTAAAGTGGTATACAAAATAATTAAAATACATGTATCGCTATAGTTGTTATGCGTGCAAATAATATATAGTTACTAGGTACTTAAAGAAAACGTACAATATTTATAAAGAAAAGATTGAACTTCGCAGAATGCTACTGTATTTACAAAATGATAATGAAAAAATATCTAAATTTGAAAATTTATCATTGTAATCACGACAGGCTCGTCTAAAAAAGTATGCTTGGCAAAATTAGAGCCACAAAAGCTAATATGGAATGTTTGGGGGTGGCGAGTGGGAATACGACGAGGCAATTTAAAAATATTTTTTTCAAGAAGATCAGGAGAGTCAATATAGTTATTTAAAAGCTTATATAAAAACATTTGGTCTATATATACGCGGCGTCCGACTAATGGCGTGAGACCGTGCCGTATGCTGGTACTTTCAGACAGATTCAAACCATGGCGGAAGTTAAGTGACTTTAATAATTTATTTTGAATTCTTTCAATTCGCGTTTTATGAAACTGTATATTGGGGAATCCAAACGATGCAACCGAATTCTAAAACACTACGGACGTAAGAGGAATATAATATCTTTAGAGTATTAGGGTCTTTAAAGAGTTTAGAGAGCCGAAGTATCAAACCCAACTGCTTATAAGCTTTTGTAGTAATAAGATCTATATGTGAAATAAAATTGAGCTTTGAGTCTAAAGTGATACCTAGGTCTCGAACTAAGGAAACTCTAGTTAGTTGCTTGCCTAAAAAGTTATAGTTAAATAAAAGGGGTACACGCTTATGGGTGAAAGTGATACACTTGCATTTATCAGGGTTGAGTAGTAGTTGGTTGGAGTTGCAGTAGGTAGCAAAACTGTCAAGATCACGTTGTAGTTCAAGGCAGTCGTTGTTTGTTTTTATAATTTTAAATATTTTTGTATCATCAGCGTAAACAAGATGCCTTGAACTATTAAGTGATAAACCTATGTCGTTAATATATAGGATAAATAAAAGTGGTCCTAAATGCGAACCTTGGGGTACACCTGAATCAATGGTCAAGTATCTTGAAGTAAAGCCTCTTAGAGATACTGCTTGGCTACGATTTTGTATGTAAGATTCAAGCCATCTATGAAGATCACCGTGTATACCAAGATCATATAATTTTTGAAGTAGGTGGGCATGATTAATTTTATCAAATGCTTTTGAGAAATCGGTATACACGGCGTCAACGGCGTCGGATATTTTGTTTGTTAAGTATATTAACTTTAGAATAGAATATTTTTTATTCGTAGACACAAACAAGACACATTAAATTACATGATATAACAAAAACAAAGGAAGTATAAAGTGCCACGAAATGGCCTTATCTCAGCATGTTGCTGGTGGCTTCCAGCGCTGATCTTCCGATGGTTTTTTGGACGATTTAGGTATTTTGTTTATTAGGTATAACAGCTTTAGGTATTTTGTCCGTTAGATAAATCAACTTAAGGTATATTGTCCATTAGGTATATCGTCCATTGGTTATAAGAGCTTTAGGTATTTCGTGCATTTGGTATATTACCTTTGTCACCCAGGTGTCTTGTGCATTATGTAGGTGTTTCATCCATCATGTTATTTGATCTTAGGTCATTCAAAGTTTAGGTAAAATAATTGTTAGGTAGTTTGAAATTAGGTGATTTAAGCATATATACAGTTTAGGAGTATTTTAGGTATTCTGTTCTGTTCAGTTCAAAAATACCAAACCTTACTAGGGTAGTGGCACCAATAGATAAACAATCAAGCAGCTACCCCAACTTTGTTTTTTTTTATCTGTATGTTAGAGCGTGTTTCCAGTAATTTTTATTTATTAATATGATTCAACATACAATGAAGTTGAGATTAAATGAGTCAGAACTATCTTACTATCATATCATTATGCAGTATTTTTATAACAGTAAATTAATGCCACATTAGCAGTGATCGGAACTATGGGAGTAAAACTTTAACAAAACTTGTTAAGCGGAGATAAAATAGTGCATACAGCCCTATAAAATATTCATGTCCATAGGGATAGGAATAGTATAGTACTTACAGCCATAAAAATATTTACATTCATAGATATTCGAATATTTTTAAGGCTATAAGCACTCTTTTACGTCCTCTTGATAAGTTTTGTTAAAGTTTTACTCCCATAGTTCCGATCACTGCACATTAGACCAATTTGCCCAGAAGATGAACAATGTGTCCTAATTATGAACAATTTGGTCCTATTGTTGAACCAATATAAATGATATCCTCCAAAAGCGGCCAAGTGCGAGTCGGACTCGCGCATGAATGGTTCCGTACCATTTGAGACTTATTAAAAAAAAATCTACTTGCTAGATCTTGTTCAACATTTTACCACTTTGGACACACACTTTACCACTTTGGAAGTGTCTCTCGCGCAAACTATTCAGTTTAGAAAAAAATGATATTAGGAACCTAAATATCATTTTTGAAGACCTATCCATAGATACCCCACACATATGGGTTTGATGGAAAAAAAAATTTAAAATTTTATGACGTATTAAAAAAAAAACTACTCGCTAGATCTCGTTCAAACCAATTTTCGGTGGAAGTTTGCATGGTAATGTATATCATATATTTTTTTTAGATTTTTCATTTTGTTATTTTAGAAGTTACGGGGGGGGGGGGGGACACACATTTTTTCACTTTGGAAGTGTCTCTCGCGCAAACTATTCATTTTCGAAAAAAATGATATTAGAAACCTCAATATCATTTTTGAAGACCTATCCATAGATACCCACACATATGGGTTTGATGAAAAAAGATTTTTTGAGTTTCAGTTCTAAGTATGGGGAACCCCCAAAATTATTGTTTTTTTTTCTATTTTTGTGTGAACATCTTAATGCGGTTCATAGAATACATCCACTTACTAAGTTTGAACAGTATAGCTCTTATAGTTTCGGAAAAAAGTGTCTGTGACAGAATCGGACAGACATGACGACATTTGGCTACGGAGCCCTAAAAATGGTTTTATAATATTTAAAAGACAGCTTTTTATAGAAAGCAATGGTTTCAATTACATAAAAATAGCAATATTACTGAAAATAAAATTAGGTAAAAAGGCCTTATACAGATTACTTTCCAATGAACCAATAAAACAGTTGGTTCAACTTTTGGTCATGATTTGGGTAAATGAACTAACTGAATCTATGAATGTTCAATTTTAAGGAATAAAAGCTAAAAGTTGAACTAGTCATTTTTTTGTTGAAGTTTTGGGCATAAGTAGAAGTAGATGAGCCAACTCAAACCTTAACCATGTTAGATATAAAATGTTATCATCATCTTTGGTTAAAAAATCAACTATCAGCAGATGATTCATTTAAGACATGAAAATGTTATCTACCATTTTGTGGGGAATAAATAATGCCATTTGTAAAAACTAGGTCTTGCCTTAAAGTTGAACTCCATTCATCTATTGGTTTGTATTCACTATATCGAACCATAACTTGAACAGCAAATTTCTTATATTTTAATGAACAAAAGAAAATATTAAATAACAAATACTAGAAGAAATAGTCCAGAATGTATATGAAGCGAAATCATATCAATATATTTATTATTCTATTTTATATGCAACTAAAGGCTTGTTTTGAAGTGGCCATCTTAATAAGATTTCCATACAAACAATCTGCTCTCAACAGCATACATACATTTATTGTCTTAGAACTAGAATGTTAGCCTCAAGGAAGAGTCATAGTTTTATTAAAAAATTCCACAAAGCGTGTAAAGCATGTCAGGGTTTGATAATTTCGATTTTAAAACTAAACATTCATGTTCTGGGGGTCGGTCATCTTTTGGTGCTACTATCCTATCTCAATTACGATGGAGTGCTTAATTTCTGATCTTTTTAATTACATTTGGTTATTTGATAGAAAACTAATTAGCCTCTGACTAAACATACCATGTCATCAATTCATCAGAAGTGAATCCTAGGTTGCTGATGTCTTCCTTGCCGAGTAGTGTCACCAATGCATTCAAGTAAGACAGTTTGCGGGTGTCTGAGCTACTTCTCTGAGCTCCACGGAACACTGTGATCTTTGGCACAGTTTTGTTTGTGGGTGAAACCTCATGATGGAATGGTTTCATTAAATACAGCCCTTCAATTATTGATATTACATTCTCCTTTGGTGTTTTGTTTTTTGATGTCCAATTTAAACACATCACTGGTGGTTTTACCTGAAAGAAAAGCAAAATAACTTAATATCTGTTTCAGTTTAAAACATAATATCTAATTGATGACCTGCCTTAGTTGGAATTCTACATCATCATTATCTCTTACAAAAATAGTAAACTAATTATTGTTTACGTTTTACAGTTTTTAAATTATTAACATTTCTTTTTCAAGTACCTAGTCTAATTGTAGTTGTTCAATAATTATTTAATATTGCCGGTTTATTTCAAATCACGTCTTCAATGTTATTTAACAACAAACTACCATATTCCTAACCTCATTTTTGTCACTTTCTCAGATTACTTTTCCCTCAAGCATTTAACTTTTAAACTATAGTACTAATAGTTTCTGCTCAATTTATTTCTGAAATGGTAATAATATAAGCAAAAAATATACCTTTCCTCCGATTAAACCAATTTTCAGAAGTAGCCATTATAAAATCATTTCATGGCACAGTTGATGGACGAAAGAAGCTCATGGTAAACTCAGTCACAGTAATACTTTATATAGTAGTAAACACACGTATGAACTAACAACAAAATGTTTATGATAAAAAATATATCTAATTAAATATTATTGACAATTTACTAAACATTATTTATGAAAGCTTGCTTGACTTCATTTTGAGGTTATATTTGGCATAAGTGTTGCAATACTAGAAATTTGAGTTATATTACTGAGGGCCTACCGCGATTACTGAATTTCGCAAATTGCGGGTATCTTTCTCTGTCACTCTAATACGTTTTGCGAAAGTTAGAATAAAAGAGAAAGTTGGCCGCAATTTGCAACTTTATGAATTTGCGGTAGGTCCTCTGGATTATTTTGCAGAGATCCGTTTTGTAGATTTTTCTATTATGCATATTCTAACAAAAATTAGCACAAATGTTTAAATTTATAATTTAAATTATCTGATATATTATCAGGGTGAGATTATAAGCATGTTATAAATTATACACCAACCCAACAGTACATACAAACTACTCGCATGTCATATCGATGAGGTTTGTGGAGCCCCTTACCGATAGATAGAGATATATGGAGTGTGGAATAAATATATATAATAAATATGGAGATCTTTATTTGCATACCAACATATCAGTATGATACATAGGTATGTACATAAAGGACCCTGGAAAGTAAATAGAAACCATACCAAGAGGTATATTTTACTGAGGCAAGCATTTAAGAAAGAGACAGAGGATCGTATCGGTGTGGGATCGGTCTCGCTCTCTGTGACACTGACACTTTTAAGCCAGTTTTGATTTTTTGATTGCTTATTCTTTTTGACTTTTGACAATCTATTATTTAAGTTTTCCGGAGTTACTTTTTCAGTAATTAAATAAAATCCAATACAGTTAAGGATACCGTGTAATAGACATAGAATTAGAATTCTTCAACACCCATCTTTTATACTTTTGAAGCCGCTGCAAGTAAGTATACAAGTACTTATAATGTTGAAATTTTCGTGTCATTTATAATCATAGGATTATTATTTAATCATTTATTTGTTGCAAACCATGGTATTACACATGTTCTTAAAATTAAATAAGCACAGTCATGGACCCTACTACAGCGTGGTAACAGGTTTATACGAACGAACATAGGTACACACCTTTCCATGACATAGAACTCTACCCAAGAATTTATGGGAGATAATTTTATATAATAAGAAATATTAATTATAAGTAGTACTTAGTAGGGTGGTGGTCTAAGTGGAGAAAAAGTGAGGAGGCTTTCACCCAGCAGATGGGATCTGCAGTCAGCCCCAAAACAAAGATAAAGAATTAAAAAAAATAAAAATAACAACCTGACTGTAGAACAAATAAAGCTTTAATAAATAATAAGTACTTAGTAGGTATATATAACATAAATATAAAAACAAACTAACTTTGATCTCCTCCATAGGTTAAGTAAAATAATAATTATAATATATTATACTTATGTGTATTTAAAAATAATGTTCATAAATGGGTACTACTATATTTAATAACTTTAGTCCTAGCTAGCTATAAGAATACTTGCAATACCCTTTTCAGGGTGCCATGTGTTTCTATAATTTAAATGTAATAACTATGTACCATGGTTCGCAATAAACGATTTCTGATTTCTTAGAAAATAAAAACAAACAGAACAAAAGTTAAATTGTAATATTTAAAATTTATACATTAAAATAAAATAACTATTGCAGTACTATACTTGACTATGCACTAGTTAAATAGAGTTAAGTAGGTAATAAATTCTATTTCACTTACAGCTGGATTTTGAGACATTTTGATTCACAATGGATGCTACTGCACAACCTGAAACGGAAAACCCATCAACAGGAAAAGATAACCCACCACCAGAGGAAGAAAATGCTACACCAGACAAACAGAACACACCCTCAGATAGTAAAAAACCTGTTGACTTCAGACTGAAACACTGGACCAAGGATGAAATCTATGAGCTTCTGCAAGCAATCAAAGTGTTTGGTTCTCAAAATGTTACTTGCATATCACAAAGTATTCCAAATAAATCTGCACAACAAATAAAAGATGCCATTGCATGCTACAAAGAAAGAGCACTCTCTAAACAAAATCCCCTTAAAAGAAAAATTTGGAGCTCAAAGAAACATGTCAACAGGCCACCTATACCACTAATCAGTTGGGCCAAGTTTTTACAAGATTCTCTTAGCTACAAGGATCTACATACTGAAACAGCTACTGCTCTGAGAATAATTGCAGAATTTGACAACATACCTGCAGCAACACATACTGAAAACATAGATTTTAGGAACATATATCATTCTATAGCTAATGCCATGGAGGGTAAGGCAATAGCAGACAATGGCCCAATGGTTACCATTCTCAACAAATGTATTGTTGATACTGCATTAACCAGCAAAGCATTCATGCGTTTAGCAACATTGCAAAATGTTGTTGAATGGATTGACATGTCTGACAAACCATGTGTGTTACCGAGGCCCACAGACAATTTGGAATTGGCAACCTTGAGGCATTTGGCGTCACAAAGAACATACAATCCTCTAGGCATCCCTGAGCAATATCTAAAGCCCAATTAATTATATTAAGGTATAAAAAAAACTGTTTATTATTTTAAATGTTTTATTACATTATGGCTTTACAATTTAGAGGCATAATACCCCATAACCTTACACATATATACATAGACATGGAATAATAAGTTGTACATTATTTGGTAACTGTTGTGTTGTATATCTCAATAAGGGGTCAATAATCTCAAATTGAAGAATTATTGAGACAGAATAGGGTACCTAATTAAAAAGCTTGAAATACTTAAATAAATACAAAAATAGTTCATATTTTTTGAGAGATGCTGCTGACAACTACTTCCAGAACCAGGTTACAGGTCCAGGTTTTACAATTTCATTATAGACAGTTGTATGCCATGGTCAAATCAATATATTTTTGCTACTCACCAACTAACTTTCTACAGATACAGTCTTAAATCATTAAGCCATTTAGTGCTCAAGCTAATTCGATTTTCCAATTTCAACTATACCCTCAATCAAGTCCTGGACTGTATATATTATGAAAACAAGGTGCCTCCAGATTAGGCGAACGCGCCACGAGTAAGGTACCTGCGCCAAAGAAAGTTTTGTCTATGGTACTAGCGAACATGGATGCAAAATTTGAACCCATTCACTTGATTCACTCATATAAAAGATCGAAATGTTGAAAGTAGGCAAGGTTAAGTACCAGGCTTTCTTTGGCGCAGGTACCTCGCGTCGCGTGCGTCGGAAATGATGCTCTAGAGCCATAGCCTTATCGGACGCGCTGTAACAGCAAGTTAAAGAGGTATTTAAGAGTTGAGCCACTCCACAAAGCGCGCGAAGAGCTTGACGGCTATCTTGACCACTCGGTCCCAGAAGCCGGGCTCCTCAGGCTCTTGTTGCTGCGGCGCGCTCAGGTCGTCATCGTCGAAGGATTCAACTTGCCGCTTCTCGCGGAACAGTGTGCTCAATGGTGCGTCATCTGAAATTAATATGTTAGGCGTTGGTCAACACACTATAGTCCAGTTCTTAACCTTTTTGCGAGACCACTGGGAAAAAATGAAAAGGACTACCAACGTTTTATATGTGAATGTCTGTGTCGAATAAAGTCAATAAAGAGTTGTTCTGTCTATTGAATCGCGGATCACTTTAGTTACTTTTACTTTGAGAACCACGGGTAGAGAACCACTGCTATACAGAGTGAATATATAGGTCATAATGAGCAACTTTTACAATGGGACCCGAAATCGTGAAAAATAATTGGCTGTTCCATACATTTTGGCTGTCTGACCTTGACATTTTCTATGGGAGGGTAAAATTTTTTTTCGCGATTTCGGGTTTGGTCCCATAGTAAAACTTGCTCAGTAAGACATATAGGTATATTAAGCCCGTAAATAATTGCAGGTGACTAAATACACACCCTGTATTATTATTGTCTCTGTTTTTAGGCATGTAATATACCTAACAGATTGTATTGTAAGCAAAAAAGACCTCATAGGTAGGTACGTTTCGCTTGCGATTGAGTAAATGTTTACAAAAATAAAATTAGTAGAAGTCATACACATTTTTTAGCAAAATCGTTCGCTTCTTTCCCGTAGACATCAAGTCGAGGGAAACTAAAGCTAATTTTTACAGGTGGGATACATTTTTTCAGTACTCCAAACTCACATAAGAAAAATAGGATATAAATGTACCAGAGTCTTTAACTTTGATTGTATTGTCCACAGAAAGTGTCTTTTTTCTAAAAATAAATGTGTTTGACCCAGGTTTAAAATACGCCGCCCTGCCTCTCGAAGCTTTTACTAATACAAAAGTAAACAATTTTTTTTTTCCTAAAAACTCACTTATTAATTCTGTGTCCGGAACTGCGATCTGAAAATAAAACGATTTACTTAGTTAATTGATGCAGACTAACCCAGTATATACCTAACTACCTTAGTAATGACAATGACAGTATGTATGCCGCTTCCGCTGTGACCTAAGATGAATTAAGTAGGAATTAGTAATTACAGTTTTGTGTTGTTCTCGATAAGGTGCAAAATGTGGTAAAGCTAATTATTATCAGTATTATCACAATAGACCGTCTTGCTTTTAGCATTGGATTATTTTGTATAGCCAGTAAAGTCTTCATGGAAAAAAAAACTACATAAAACAAATTATGGGACAAATTTTTTCTTACTGCCCTCAATATTCTTATGCTTAATTAAGAACTATCCGTCGCACGATGAGACGATGCTGAAGAGCCCATACTCGATTGCCTATATATTATATCATGTGCATGCCTTACACACGAATACACAGTAGTTAAGGTACGCGGAATTTCCTCTCTTTTTTAGTAACATCCATTGCGTGCCATTAGGCAAATTATGCATTATTTACAAAATATTGTTATTTCTTAGGTTTATTGATCCTTAGACAAAACAAAGGTCAGTATAAGTTACTCATGAAGTTCAATCTGTTCAATTCATTTTGAATTTGTAATATTTCATGCTCGGCAGCAAAGTGTGTTTGCCTCTCGTGCCGCAGACCTTCGCAACGTTCCAGATTCTGGTTTTTGAACCACTCCGCTGGCGGTTCAATTTTGAATTCTCTCGCTTGTATAGATTTTTTCAAAACAGGCTCGAGAGGTGCTGTATACCTAAGCACCTAATTCCTAATCATCATTTGTATTCATTTCCTTTCGATATCACTGGTCATTTATTAATTATTAACCGCTTTCGAAAACTAAGTTGGATTTCCGCAACTCTTTTGACGCAATTTAACATATGTAGCACAAATTGTCTTTATTAAGGAAGAGGAGGGACAATTTATACACTATTAATTAACCGACGACTTTCGTACGAAAATAATATTAATCCGTACTCACTTGGTACCCATCTGCACGTATCGAACAGACCGCCACCAACGCAACGATCACAGCAACCACAACGATGGTTCTCATGGCGAGCCAATTACCACATTACGTCCCCATGACTGTGAACTTGCGTTTTATACAAGGGCGTGGTTTCAGCTCGCTTGCGCGGGAAATCATGGCTTACCGAGAATAAGCCACGGTGATTATAGTTTGTCGGTACTTATTTTGTACATCTTTACCATGTTATACCGACAGCGATAAGTGCTAAATGTAGTGATCTGAAAACAAATAGCAATTATTTATTATACCTTTATTTCGGCGTTTTACCGTATTTGGGGAAGACTAAAGTGGATCATACACAAGCAAAAAAAAAAAGCAAATCGGTATTTGAAACATTTAGGTATCTATTTCTTTTGAGACCTACATCTGTGTATAACGCAACACTTAGGTATAGGATCACCTCGATATACTCTGTGTTCTCAGATATTTAGACATAGAAAGCTGAAATGTGAAAAGCTCACCTTATATATTTTTTTAGAAGATAATTTGGAATGCCAGAAGGGGAGCAAAATTGTGCAGCCCGTGAAACTTTTTGAAGAATTATATGATCAGTAAAGACCTATTTTAGATGTAAGCTAGTTATAGTAATCCTCTATATAGATGTATCCATTATGTATAGTCAGCAGTAAACAATATGGACGATGGAAGGTACTTATTTATAGGAATACCTACAGGGTTTTTTTTGTCTATGCTACAGGGTCTTTTTGGTAAGTGGCTTTACCAATCTAGGTGTGCGACATGCGCTTTGCCTGAGCCTAGTGGACCAGGTTTCCAGTCCTACCAAGAATGCACTGTGTTGGCCTCCATTTGTCCCAAAAGGGGCTCCCCGCGGTTTACATCGATTTTTGACTAGTTTTGAGTCGTTACTCCTACATAGATAGAATTTTAAGAAAAACCGCTATCGGTTCTTTAGTGGCTCCTCTACACGATGGACCATCATAGTGGCCCACTAAGCTGGGCCAGCGTGTAGAGAGGGTAGTGGTGTCGGATGGCTTATGGCGCGCGGGATGGCGATGGGATGGCCGCGGTGTCGGTTTTTTGTCCGCACATCAAAGGCAGTGGGCCAGCGATGGCTGTCCGCATCTACACGTAGCCCATCCCTCAGTGCGTGCTCGATCGCGGTCGAGTGAGGACGTTCGTGCTGTGTATTATTTTGATTAAAAATGACGAGTATGTGGCCGCATCACGAAAGAATAAAGTTTTTAGAGTTATATCGGGGAGAAAGCGTAAGGGCACCTCTACACGATGGCCCAGGGTAGGCCAGTCTAAGGGACGCAGCTATGCGGTGGAATGAGATAGTAGTATCACTTGCTCCCTCTAACGCATAAATGCGTCCCTTGGACTGGCCTACGCTTGGCCATCATGTAGAGGAGCCATAACATGGAACCCCAAACATAAAGACCAAAACTATAGAAATAAGGTAGCAGGATATTTAAAAAAAGTTTTTATAACAAATAGTGCACGAATTAATTAGAGGATTAGGAAAATTACTTATACATTACGCAGACATCTGTATATACAGTACATTCACAATTTAAATAAATAAATATACCAATAATAAAAGAAATTAATATTAGATACCTACATATCTAAATATATGTACATATGTACATAAATTATATATATGCACAATATATACCTACACAGCGGCACATTAAGGAAGAGACAAGTAATGATTTTTAGTAGGGTTTCAAAGGTTTGAAGAGTTTATTGCACAAATTTAAGAGCAATTCCTAGCTGAGCAACTTTTCAAATCTCGAATTTTTGAAGCTATGTTTCTGTCGCGCTGCGGTGGGCGGGAGCCGGAGCTATCTAAGTGTGAGTGCGCGCACACAGACGCGAGACTCGTGCGCTCGCTCATTGCGCGCCGTTCCCGACGCCCGACGCAAGTTGTTTTTGTTGTTACCACGTAATATTGTTTAAATTTTTATATTATACTGTATCTATTACACCCTAATACCAAACACCCTATCACCTGTACTAAATGTATTTTACACCTATGATGACGAAATAATAAATGATTGATTGATATTAATTACCATATAGGTAAAAACTGCAAAAAAGAATGATGTCTCAGCTTCGGTTGTCGTCGTACAGTCAAGTCCAAAAATATGTATCGAAAGAATCGTCTCATAAATATGGTACTACGCTCTTATTACACTGGAATAAGATGCTATGGGACATATTTTTGAGTAAGATGTGTACACCCATATTTTTACACTTGACTGTACCTATCCGTATCAGTAAGTTGGGAGTGATCACGGTGTGTTGTGAAATTTTGTAAGTAGGTATAAATATACCTATGGTTAAACTACAATCTATTTAACTTGTAGTACGATGGGGCTAAACTTGGGCCGCCTTATTGAAGAACGTATATATCGCAATGACAATCTGGGTAAAGTATGTTGGGATAATGCCGGACAATTTTGGGACTAATTTTTTTTTTTAATTTAATTTATTTGAATCAAAAGAAGATTACAAAAAGCCTTAAACTACTAATCTGCCAAACTGCAGTACAGTTTGTTGGCAGGAAAAAAAAAACTAAAGCTACCCTCCATCAACTAGTATTGTAAATATTAATAACTATAGCCGCTTTTGCATACGTATGTATATTGAAACCTTGAAATATTGAAATTGAGAGAACTCGTGAAAAAATGATTTTTCGAGATCTCAACACGTGACAGATTCTTGAAGTACGTAGCGAATCGTTAAATAATAACCGTAGATTCGGCCTGAATTTTGGTAATCTTCAATATAGAACGGTTTTAGTTTTGTACCTGTGTAAAGATGAGACATACTTTTTTTTAGGGTAACGAGTGTTTTGCCATCAAGGGAGAACATTGGATGGTGAAAAAAAGTTGCTTCTAATGGAAAGAGAATAAGGTATCACAAAGAAATAGGTCCGGTGTCTACCCTTTTGTATCCGATCTTAACCCGGATACAAAAATTGGTAAAATTGTGGCTCTCAAACTTTGATACCTATGTCATAAGGCAATTTGATAAGTAAACAATGTGCTAAGAAACCTCTTATTGTAAGGTTTACCCGAAGTATTAAAAAAACCACTAAAATAATAGATACGTTGCGTAGTTTTGACAATTTAAGATTTCGTGAACTGTACAGGTTTAGGGAAAGTGTAAATGTATTGTTTATTGAATGGAATGTACTGGAAGATATTAAGAACTTAAGTAGGAGGGACAAAATCAAAATAAAAAATAATCGTGCCCAGTCATTTTTAATGAAGGTCGCCAAAAAAATAAGAATCAAACTTAGAAATCAAAAAGACTAAGTAGTTCTTTAAAAAGGTCAAGGTCACTGAGAGCCCATCTTGAAGTATGGAAAATAATTAAAATTGCGATTTCGTTGGTTTAATTTTGCAATTATATATAGTTGATAAACCATCTTTTTTTTGATAAAATTTAAGGATCGTATGTAAAGAGTAAAGTAAATATATAGGAAAAGAGAGCCCTCTTGAAGCATTTTAAGGAAACTAATTTCGAAGCCCTATCTCTATTTTGTATCCGAAACTAGCAATGTATGTATGCGTGCACATCTACTTATGCATCCTTATGTATGTGTAAATACTTTATTGCGAAAAATTGCTCATTTGCTATCTATTTTACTCGATTTTGTTATAAATTTCAACATGTATCATCATCCCTATACAATATAAATACTCTTTATTGCACACCTCAATAAAAGAAAACAATACAAAAGAAAACATACACATAAGCTCAGGTAAACAACATGCGGTCTTATCGCTAAAAGGCAACCTTTGGGTTGCGGAAATTAAAAAAAATTACATTGTCAGTAACCGTCGCGCTGGTAGTGGTACTGGATAAAAATAATGGTACGAAAGTGTGATCAAGAAAACAATAAATGTGATAATTAAGGTCAGTAGGTAAATTGAAGAAAATTTAAAGTTTGATAATCACTGCTGTTTTTTAAATAGGTAAAGATCTGATTGTTTCTGGTCCGATCTTTACCTGGAAGGGTCAAGATCGGATATCGGTCTACAGCATTGCTAGGTCTGTTAACACAATTACAAAAACAAACACAGTTTCATCACAATACGAAAAATAAATTACAGAGCGAAGATCGGATAGAAGGAAGAATTCGCGAAATTTACCTTGCTCTCTGTGATTGCACATAGCACAAGCCCGACTCCCTGAGCGACGCGGGGACACTGACAGTCGAGGCGCAATGAAATGGCGTCTTACACAATTTTGCCAACATTAAAAAATAAAGCCAAATTAGGGGGAAATGAATGTCCTACGTTCTTCACCCGCATCCGGTATTTACCCAACATACCTTAATCGTTGAACCGCCGCATTTCAAAATGGCCCTTATTTTGATATCGACTAGCCGTAATGTAATACGGCGGATTATACAATACGACTGCGATACTTATATATAAATCCCCTCGTCAATGTAATTTCATTAAATTTGCTATCTAGTGGCAAACATCAAAGTAGTTATCTTTTACTTGTGACGCACAAGTGTGAGCAATGTAAAATACTATATTTCTAAAAAAAATTGCCTACTACGTAATAAAAGAAAATGTGATTATTAAATTATAACACGAAAGGTGGTCAAATCGCAAAATGCTGTCGTTTTATTTAAAATAATGAAATAATTAGACCAGTTCCGAAAGTACCGAGAAATCCCGGTTCTTTAAAACAGTACCGGTTCTGCAATCCCTAATAAGGATGTTATGCCCATCACTATTCCTTCTGTGTACGTATATTTAGAAACTGTCTCCGCCTCCAATTCGTGCGATAAGGACAACTGCAGCTCGGACCGAAATTCACTCGCAAAAAACTCAAAAATCGAGGTTTCGCTCTCGACTGTTTCCTCCTCCAAAACGCAACTAATCATTATGAAATTTTGGAAATTGCAAGAGGAAGAAATAATCTATGCCGCTATGTTTTGATTTTTTGGATATTTTTTGTCATATTTGTATACTGTGCCTTTTTTTACAGCCAATTCAATTTAGCCTTTTTTGCGATTTTCGAGGCGCTGTATCTTTCTTCAAAATAAAATAATCCAAAAAAGCAAAACATAGCGGCACAGATATTGATGATATTGATCTTATTTGAAAAAATCACTGCTCTAGGTTAAAAATCCAGGGAGGAATCAGTCGAGAGCGTTTGTATGGAAAAATCGCAACTAGGAATTCCTCTTAAATTGACTTACGTGACAACCTGTCTGGCCTAGTGGGTAGTGACCCTGCCTATGAAGCCGATGGTCCCGGGTTCAAATCCTGGTAAGGGCATTTATTCGTGTGATGAGCATGGATATTCGTTCCGGAGTCATGGATGTCTTCTATCTATTTAAGTATTTATACATATGTATATAATATATGTATATCGTTGTCTAAGTACCCACAACACAAACCTTATTGAGCTTTCCGTGGGACTTAGTCAATTTGTGTAATACTGTCCCATAATAAGTAGTTTATTTATTTATTTATTGCGATGGATAGATAACATCCACCATAATCTTCTACGTCATTTCTTTTTAATTACTTTATTATTACGCAGATTAAGAAAAGGTTGGTACGTGGCGTATAAATAAATTGCTGCAGCGGCTATAATACTTCCACGTCCATCTTGGAAAACGAATAGATCGCAACTGAATGTCGCCATCGTGTAGTGGCGTGTCAGCCATCGCATGGCCATCTCGCTGGGCCAGCGCTGGGCCATCGTGAAGAGGAGCCATAATCTTTTATCTCCATTCTGGTCTGCCGGATTTTTCGTTACTCGATTACTGTGAAGGATTTTACATGTACGAAATCTACACATTTGGGTTCGTCTTGGACGTCTCTAAAAACTTGTCAGAGCTTTTAATTTTAAACTAATTAACACAAAAGTTATGGCCAGTAAACCAGTTTTTATTTGGCCTAAAATTGTTCAACTTTGATGCCAAATATCTCGAAGACAGTGAACTTTGAAGTAAATATGTGACACTATACTGCTTAAAGCCGTTGCTGTTAATATGATAAGATTCAATGATAAGCTACAAAAACATTAGAAAACTAAGGGATCCAGATCGAAGGTCATTGGCGTTAGGGACGCCCTTAACTTGACAACACAGTGAAATTGAGTGAATTTCTTGTAAGCTTAAAAGGTCGACAGTGCATCATCAGGAACGTTCGCCCAAGCGCACACGGACGATTTTCACGCGATTATATGCGTAAAAAAATCACGGCGCTAATAGTTCGCGTAAGGGAAAGTCGAAACAGCATACTGAAGGTGATTGCGGAGATTTAGCTGCCCCATAATGTGGCATTGGATGGAGTAGGTCAGCTCTACTTTGACCTTTGTCAACTAGGCCCTAGGTGTGTAAAAATAAAAACATGTAATTAAAAATACCTACTCATTATGACTAACTAATATAGCTTTAAAGTTAATGTCACTAACCATATATGGACTTCTGGGTTTGAAATAAATATAAGTATATTCAATTTAATTTTATGCGCGTGTAGGCGTGAGTTTGCGCTTGTTTGCCACCGTCGTAGTATATTTAAAAAAAAACAACGGGTTGCACTCCGGGAGTGCCGCAGAAGCGAATGAATGAATGAATGAAATGAATGAAAGTTTATTCACAAGAACATCTAACTTGAATATTAACGTCTTGGAATGGTTAGGGAATAATTTTGCACGAATTGCTTTAATTATCAGTATAAAAGTACTATCATTTATGTGGTAAAATACAATATTCATTTATTGTGCTATCGTACACAAACATGACAATTTATATTACATTAAAAATGTAACACTTCTGAACTATTACAATTATTTAACATTACAAAGTTTATCTCTCAGAAAAATTAACTTCCATCCAAAACATATCCATAAATTTCAACGACACGTCACATCACATGTCCGTCTTACGGATTTTCAATCTGTCGGTCACGTGACCTGTTGCATTTTTTCCCCATCCCAAGAAGTGCACAGCGCCGCTACAGAAATTTTCAGTTCTAAAATCAGTCGACTTGATTATATGTATTTTAATACAAGTATTTACTAGTTTCTGATACAATCATGATGATTATGTATTCCAGCGGTGTATTCCCATTTATCCCTGCCGGGCGCTGATGGGAATAGGGGCATTCATACAAATTATACCTATATGTCCCCGCCTCATGTATGGCGGTGGTTACAAAAAGGAATACACTATTCCAGTCCATGGAGATGTCTATTGATCTGATGTCGAGATAAAGCAGCATTTCCGCTCTACAAACCGTGTATGCGCAATCGCAACATGCAAACATTCATGTATCTCCTATCGAGTGACCTTGTCGATTCAGTGTTCCGCATGAAAGCACCCGCACAATCGAGGGATAGTTGTCATCGCCGGTGGAACTGACACGTAATAAACATTATATGACATGCGATTTTGTGGTTCAGGTTCAAGGGTACAGTCGTCCGCAATTATTTCATATGACGAAGCGCGCAGAGATTCAAGATACGCTCTTACTGTTCTGAAGATAAGTAATTTTTCGCTCTCAGTTGCTGAATTGGCAGATGTACGTGTGAAATATTCTATAATGTATACACCGTGTTTTTATTGAATTCCGTTAACTTCGGGGTATCGGTTAGTACGGTACGTTTAAGGAAACTAAATTACATAGTTTATATAAACAAAAAAATAATTGTAAAATTTTGTTTTATTTTTAGCCATAAATTATAAAAAAATGATATTATTTTATTATTTATTGCTATACGTACATACTAATACGACCCAAACAAACCAATGACGATGTCCGCAACATAATTCGTCATTTTTTAAATAATAATGTAAGTTAAATAAAATAACCGTCACAAATAGTACCAGGCTCAAATGTCCCCATCACACTGGCAGCGTTATACCATGCTGATGGCCAATGAGATCTGTTGGACCAAGTACGGTCCGGACCGAAGGTCGCACCCCGTCCCTTAGCCGCCGATCCAAATCTCTAACGAATTCCTTGGCCTCCAAAGCCCAAGGACCCGCAGTCTCCACTACAACTGGCACAACGTCGTACATTGACTCCAGGGCAGAGTACTTGGCATGTTTCATTTTGGCCACATACTCCGCGGCTAACGCAGCGGACCTAGCCGTTAGACTCGAGTAGGACGGCGCAATTGTACTGACGTATGTTGCATCAAGGGCGTAGCTAGCCAGTGAACTAGGGGGGCAAAAAAAATTGACATCGCCGGAGGCCTACGGAGGAGAGTTCAGCTCTCCCCCTCCTGCCCGTACCTGCCTACGCCCATGTGTTGCTTCCCACAAGAGACAACGACCCTTCGGCCATGGAACCAATGTCAGAACACGTCAGACCATCAAGCATCTTCTCACCTGTGCGGCACAACCTTGGAGGTTCCAAACGCAAGGAAAGTTGGCCGGCTCCAGAGCCCGGCTGATTACATCATTAATTATCACCATTATTAAGTTAATCATGTTTATTCAACAGAAATAAAACAACTTTTTAAATTACTCAATATAATTAAAGCTACAATTATAGCTATTATGTAAATTCTAAGATCCACAATAATATTTATAAAAAAATCCACCGCTTTATGATAAAGTTAATATTTTGAAGGCCATGGAAGGTAATAAAGGCAAATTGTGATGGAGTTTAGAAAAAGGTACAACTTTATAAATTCTAGTTTCCGAGATATTGACGGTTTTGTAAGTGGTCGGAATATAAGTAGCGATTATTGTTACAAATCAATTACTAGCACCGCCGTAAAAAAAAGTATTTCATTCCTCCTGACTTGCCGCTGCGTGAAAGGGAAACCGGTGATCGTCCTAAAGCGGTTTCCATTCTTAAATAATTTCTTTAGATAATTTTATGCAGTTTTAGGAACTATCAATAACTCCATACTTCGAAAGTTGTACCTTTTGGGAAATAATGACACAATTACCCCCTTATTCATAAACGTGTACTAAAGTTACGATGCCGCTAATAATCGTTTGTCCCTTTCCATCATACTAATACGTCGGAAAGGGCCAAACGATTATTAGCGGCATCGTAACTTTAGTAAACGTTTATTAATAAGGGGTTTAATGTTTATACCTTACGTGGTGTAGTTGGTGGAGTTTGTAGGTAGTTATATTATTACAATATTGTAAAATATCTAGCTTTGGATGGACATTGTCCAGACAACATAACGCTGCAGGTTTGATTGGTTATATTATTATAGTCAAAAATGTATACTCGTAATATGTTTGCGGTTGCGTGAGTTGCGTCCAATTGCCACGACTCTTTTCATACATTTAGTATGGGTCGCGGCAATTAGACCGTAGACACATTTTCTGAGAATAACCAGCCCTCGAGTTTAACTGCTAAGAAGATGGCACTGTACGGTGATATTTTTTTTGGTAGCGAATAAAATAAATGTCAACGTCAAACGTCCATTTTTGACAACTAGAGTTACCGCATAATGTACGAGCTGTACAGTACCATCTACATTAACTAACAAATTCGAATCACGGATTTGTCTTCGCCTTTATACATCTGGTATAATCGATAAATCTTTGATTACAAATGTTACAGAGAGTAACAAATCCGCGCCTGATTTTAGGAAACAGGTATAGAAAGAGGCGGAAGACGTGTGCATCGCACCTACGGTCCTTCAGTCGCTATACTCTGAGTTGTTATGACATCAATTTTATGACACATCACTGAAATATCAGATGGAGTGTACACGGCGATTCGCGGTATTTAACTGCAAAGCAAAGTCTGTGTGTGTTAGTGTATATTTTTTAGCATGTGTTGGCACTATTTCTTAGATCCGCCAAAGCCGGAGAAGCCCATGATCTGGGCGAGCTCGGACTGCGCGGGGGTCTCCTCCTCTGGCTCGTCACCCTCCTGTAATTAAAATATCTTTGATCAAATACAATTTCTATGAAACTTGAAAAGCACCCCTCTATCTACCCAGACCTGAGACTACAGGCGGATTTTTTTTGTACCCCAGCAAATTAGCAGTCAAAATGTTTTTGGTGGGATCAGTTTATTCCAAACAGATACCTCGCGATCATTTGATCCGCCTTTGAATGAATATGATTTATTATAAAAATTTAAAAGTGAAGCCATCTTAGAACCGTTCACAGCACATTGCAAAAAAAAAAAAACAATACTCATAATATTGTCTAAGAAACATTTGGAACACCCCTCGTTGTACTTATCTTATAACTTTCGGGGGCCCTTGCGGATACACTTCGACCCATAGGGATCTTTTGTGTAGTTGCCCCCTAAGGAAAGATCCGTCAGCTACTCAAGAGCTTTTTTGACCATTTCCTTGTGCCAGATGATGGAGCTTATGGGTAGCCTTTTAAATTCCTTTGGTTCCAGATAGCCTGCTCCAAAGTCCTTCATTCTTTGTCTGGCGAGGGCGTGACATTCACACATTAGGTGTGTTACTGTCTCTTCCTCTTCGCCACACATTCGACAATCGGTGTTGTCGGAGTGTCCCATCCTGGCCAAAACTCCTTTGACCCCGTAATGGGCCGTAAACACCCCTGTATTAATGTACTTAGTTTTCAATTTTTAATTTTATTGTTTAATTTGAGTTTTAATTAATTTGTTGCAAGTTTCATTTTTCTAGTAAAAATAATTGAAATTGTTTATTTGTTTAATTTCATTTCAAACGGGACAGACAGTGTATTTCCGGAATTACAGTTCAGGGCCACGCTGGTTGAAAGGAGTCATAGAGAACAGACAAGGCATTTGTAGGTATATAATAAGATGGAACGGGAAGCTGATGAAAATACATATTAATCTGATACAAAGTCATGGGGGAGAAGCGAGAGATATCCGCCAGAATACATCAGAAGATACTCGTCGTGAAGTTATACATGACACGGAACCGAACTCACAGAGGGCTGATATCATAGGGGTTTCTGGGCCTCAGGATTATAGGTTTAACCAGAGCTAAGAATGCATACCGCCAATGAATAAACGAACAAGATCACCTTCATTCCCACAAAACATGGAAGCCAAGAGATTAGCCATAGATTCCTATGAGAGTCTGTCAGAGTCTGATTATGAACAGACTGAAGATTCAAACCAAGATCGGTAGACGGTGATAGTTAGCTTTAGTATAGATATATGATAGAGCGTAGGGACCTTGTAATGGACAATTAAATAGTGTTAGTGAACTACCAATAAACAGTGAAACTTAGTGTTAGTAGTGTATTGAAATAGGAGGGTACTTCTACAAAACCAGTCTGGATTTGTCAGGTAGGCTTTGGATTTCCCATGTGCTCTCCCGAATTTCTTCTGTGACGGCAAGCTAAATAAAGCTTGTATAAAGAGGTTATCTACCTGCAGCTTGCGCTTCTTGTCACGGCGGCGCTCGCGGCGTAGCTCTTTAACTCGCGCCTCCTCCTCAGCCGCCTCGCGCAGCCGGCTGTCCAGTTCGTATTCCCGGATCCTCTCTTCTAGTTTACGTTTGTTGCTTGCAAATCTTGCTTTCACCTGAAATGTAAAATAATGAAAAAGTGGTGATTTGACTTATTTTGGCTTCTTGAGTCAGAACACAACAATATTATGCACAAACATCTGTTAGTCTTATCTAACCTTTTCTAGTTAGCATCAAAGAAAAACATATAATAGGCTGAAATCTACAGCATCAAATATAAAATGATTTTACCACATGACTAGATTTTGCCTGTAAAATGATATAACAGTTACATCTATACTTTGTAATGAAATAAATAATTAAAGTACATTATCTAATGCAGTGGTTCCCAAAGTTGACTGGGCTCCAACCTACCTAACAAAAACTGTCAATTTGGGACCTACCTCTTGACCGCCTCTAAAAAGGGGGCATAAAATATTATTATTTGTAACACTCAGATTCCCTAGTAGTTTCAGGGCCCACTCAATATTCGCTGGTGACCCACCAATGGGTTGCGACCCATAGTTTGGGAAATGCTGATCTAATGATACTTGAGCAGCCATGTTATGTGACAATAAGAATACTATGTTACGTGTGTTGTGTTTATGGACAGCGTAATCAACTAATATATGAATAAGTAAACTTGTAAGGAGGTAGGTAAGAAGACAAGTGCCAGATAGGTCCAGGAAAGGATGTTTTGCGAATTAGATACATCAGGAATCTGAGAAACGGTGAGTGTTGTGTGGTTCATTATAAATTACCTGCTCCAGTGAGCTCCTCTCGATCTTCATGGACATGCCAAGATTCCGCTGATGCTTCTTGCCATTGATGTGGTCCAGGAAGTTGATGGAGTCCTTAACCACACAGTCGCAGACATTGCAGTAGTAGCCACCCGACTGGGAGGTGGGGGTATTCTTTGTAATGACAACACTCTTGCCCAATTTTGAGTCCAAGTCTACTTTGTATTCACGCTGCTTGAGGAGCTCTCTTTTTACTGGAGGTGCTGAAAATTGGACATTCACAGCTAAAGACTTTTTGCATGAATAGTGCAATAGGTAACTAATATTTTATAGTAATAAAAAAAAATGTGCCATAAATCAATGACATAATTTCTTAGCATTTTATAGGATCTTTTCTGTCTAACTTCTGTACTTTCTGTGTAAACATATATAACCAAAGAATTTAAAAAATGAGATTAGATCTTATTAAATAAGAATAACATTTATTCAGGATTGTTAAACAAGAAAAATATAACAAAAACATGTCACCAACACACTTTGAAATGTCACTAAAAAGGTTTCCACTTAGATTGGTGTTAAAGTACCTTTTGGATACCTTGATGCAGGTCTTCCGTGGAAACCCTTTTAAAAAATGTGACATAATTATACAAATTAAATTGCAGATTATACCATTCTATACTCTGTATGTTTAAGTATTTAAATAAAAGTAAACAAAAAATTTTGTACATTTTCAAGGTAATTAAAACATTTCTTGGTTAACCAACTAAATACAAAACCGCCTGGATCTGTCACTGAACGACCTGACTTTAACTTACATTATTTAATCATGTAATGTTTTCATCTACCCTCAACTGGCTCAAGCAGCCATTTGAGGGTAGATTTTGTTTACTTTTATTTAAATACCTAAAGATACACGGTATAAGCACAGTCACAAACTGATACATATTTGAGATAATTTAGGTGAGCTCAACTCAACACTGTTTGTTATGGAATTCCCATGGTGTCCCTTCTGGTTCCATATTATGAGTCTGATTGTTATTAAACTTCGTGGTTGCCAACAAGACTATATTGTATACAGAGGACAGAGGCAAAATATGGGTGCAAATGGGTGTAAAAAGAAACAAAGTCATGATATGATTTGCTAAAGCCTTAAAACGTGAAGCAGTCGTGGGAATTGTGGACAGTGGTTTTTTTCAGTCCGCCATATACATTTGTAGGTCTACAAAGTGTTTCTAAACATAACCAATACCAGTGTTATTAAAGATAACATAAGTTACATTACCTTTCTTTTTAGAACGCTCCTCTTCTTCTAACTCCGCTTTCAACCTTTCTGAAGCGATCTTCTCGAACTCATCCTTGTCCCACTTTCTACGGTGATCGTCAGGTCTCATACTCATCTTGAAGCTCTGTTTACCTTGGGAATAAACTACCACGGATTATAATTGGAAGTATCTAGAGCAATGATACATAAAATATCACAACAAAACAAGGTTTTGGTTCAAATGGTTGCATCACAGATAAGATAAATAAGAACAGTGTGACGTTTGTTTGACGTTTGTGAGTTGCCAGTAGTAAATTTTAATTACTCCAAATATTAAATGCGAACTTTGAATATCGAAATTTGGTGTGACTTTTAATTGAAAACCGTAGTTCTATGGAAGAAATAACCCCGAACAGAAACAACCGAAGAGAACATTGGTCAATATATACCTAATTAATTACGGATTGAACATGTACACCAAACGTAGACTATAGTAAAGTTGTGGTACTTTAAGTTGGGTAGTTAACTAGTGGTTCTGTGAGCTGAAGAATATATACTTAATTTACTCTTTGGCTGTAGAACTCGCGTTAAGCTTAGAAAATGTAAAAGTGAAAAATACGTTCGTTGAGTCAAACGCTTCAGTCAACAATAGTGTGATTCTGCAAACGACTGGCCAAATGCGAGACAGACTCGCGCCCTGAGGGCAGGGGCGGAAGGCGCGGGGCCCTTAGCACAATAGCTCGCGGGGCCCCCTGGTTTGAAAAAAAAAAGATTAAGTCCGAGTCGGACTCGCACCCCGAGGATTCAGTACCATCACAAAGTTTTTACGGTGTCTTAATTTTTTTCGACTCGTTCTCGATTAGTTTTTAACATTTTATGGAATGTATGTTTTAGGGTTTCGTAGTCACCTAGAAACTCTTATATAAAGTCTGACCAGTAATATATGATCACGCGCCATATTGCAGAATTTCATTAACAAAAAATTCCATACTTAACTGAACTGTCTCCCTATACAAGAGAATAACAGCACCCTTTTGACAATGATCATATATTTCTGGTCGGGCTTTAAGTAGTTTCGCCATGTCCGTCTGTCCGAGGGTTTGCTCCGTTACTTTAGTACTAGATAGTTGTAATTTGGCTTGGATACATAAATCATGCATTGCGACAGAACGGGTAAAATAAAAACTATAAAAATAAATTAGGGTACCTCCCATACAAAATGTTTTTAATTTGATTTTTTTTGCTTTGATGATAGTGTCATAGTGTGGCGTATGGTTGGATGAGGTCTTTCAAAACGAATAACGGTCTCCAAAAATCTTTTTTTATAAAGTTATTATTTTCGGAAATAATCGCTCTGTAAGAAAAAAATATGTGAACCATGGGCCCAAAAAATATGAAAAAAAAAATCGTGAAACAAAAGCTTAGTAAATACTTTAGATGAAAACTGTAGCGAAAATGATCGGTTTAGTCGCTTTTGGGTTATTACAAAAAATCTTCTCTTCTTACTAAAAAGACGTACAAAGCGCTGCAAAGGTTATGCTTGTAATGTTATGTAAATGATACTTACAAATAGCCCCCGTTTGGCCTTTTTTAATTTTATCACAGTTCCTTTCTTCCTCCTTACCTTCGGCTTTCATCATCAGATCAGGTCGATTTTGCCAAATTTTGACAAATGGTCAAAAAAATAGTTTGCAAGGAAAGCAGAGCCTAGAATGAAACCAATGCCATAGTGTGAACGAGGCCGTAGGCCGAGCTCCGTTTAAGGGCGGAGACCCGAAGCGTTCTATCGCGGCGCGCCACCATGCAAAGGCTGAATTGTAGGAGAACAGAGTTTGGAATTGAACCAATGTGATCTCGGCGCGCCTGCTGCTCGGCCTTAGTTCTTGCTCGAAAGTGCGACTTGCTGGGATGCTTTGGGTATAGATCATATGTATCATATTTTGGGCGTCCGGCGAGCCGCAGAGGAGCGCGTCATTTGGCCTACTACGGGCTCAAAGCTGATCAATGATCATCATTAGGCATTAGTTGTAAGGTGCAATTTGTTATTTAAAATAGTAATATAAATAAATCATCCTTCCTTGCTTTTCACTAATATGTTTTTAAACACAGTATCTTCTTTTGTTCGTTTCCGAGCTCTGCTGTTTCCTGCAGCTTAGCCATGCACCAAAGTTTTGAGACACTCTGCATCTTCAGTTTTATGCTAAACTCTGCTCTTGGTCTTTGCGTAAGCCAAAAAATTCTTTAAATTTGGTATCGTCATAAAGAAAAATAGACAGGATAATAACAAATAATAATAATTGATCAATATTGTTACTGACTTACGAAAAAAAATACATTGTAAATAAAATGTGGTGGTACAGGATCCGCGGAGTGCGAGTTCTACTTTTTGAACTTGGCCGGTTCCGCGTGCCGAAATCGCATGGTCAGGGTCGGAGCGCGGGGCCCCCCTAGGCGCGGGGCCCTTAGCATATGCTTTTTCTGCTGTTCGGTTAATCCGCCACTGCCTGAGGGCATCGTACCTGACTTCTCGAGATAGAGTCCGCTGATGAAAGACGGACGGACGTATAATGTATGCTTACGGGTTCCGGTATGGAACCTTAAAAACTAAGTATAAAGATCCTTATGTATCTATAGATCACTTGTAGCATTTAGATTAAGAATATACATATTATGGAAATTGATTCGAAATTGATAGAAGAAAAAAGAGGCAAATTCTTACAAAATTACTACTACAGTCTACAGCGCATTTAGATGACTTCGTTATACGGCCAGGCTATCGATTGCGACCTCCACCGACTAGAAATAAGCCATTTTGCTCCAAGCTAGGTAAAAACTATTAGCTTTGTCGTCGAGGTTTCTTTGAAGAAGAATTGCGGTGCAGAGCAATTTTCATATATAAACATTATCGTGCCGTTGAATATAGTGTTTGTTTGAGATTTTGCTTACGTAACTAGTGTAACTACCTATTTATTAAGTACTTACTATTAAAACAAATAATAAAAGTGTATGTATTGTGGGTAGGTAGGTAGTTTAATTAATTGCATAAAAAAGCTTTACAAGTCATTCAGTCAGGCGTAATAATGATATATTAATTCATCATTGGATGAAGCGCATAGTTGGATGGGTCTTTTAAAAATAATACGGGTCTTCAACAAAATTTTTTTGATAAAATGAAAATTTTAGGAAACAATTGGCAACCCTCTAACATTTGAATCATGGGTCCAAAAAATACTTAACAAGTACTTTCAATGAAAACTATTAGAGCCATTCCATCTGATTTCGACGAATTTGAAATAAAAGGTGCGCCGCATGAATTTTGATTTAATTGAAAAAAATTGAGGATAACTTTTTGATACCAGAAGAGTTAGACAACCACCATTTTTTTTTTATCTTTTAATTTCAGAGCACTGTCCATTCGAAGGAAAAAATCGGGTCAGATTCCTACTTGTACATAATGTAGTCTAACTTTTGATTTAGAACAGGTAACCAAATAAATCTTTCTTTATTTCATTAGGTGTGAAATGAGTATTTTATATTGTATGACAAAAGTTAGCTAAACCAACTACAAACAGAGTGGTGGCCATCTAAAATGTTCACGCTTTCGGTCCATTTTTACGATTTTTAACTATTTTCTGTGGCAACCCTGTAGCACATCAAGAATTTTTTTTTCTAAAATATAATGTTCTTGCCATGTTCTTGCGCTTCTTATACTGGTAAATAAATTTTATCGCCGTCCCATTGCTCATCTTCATTTAAAAAAGTAGTTGTGGAAATTGAGAATTTTGATGACTGTCAAAAAACTCATGTGGAAGAAAAAATAAAAATCTGAAATTTTCGGAACATTAAGTATTGTTATTCTGTTATTTTTACCTATTTAGGAAATATGATTTTTTCAGGTGCTACGTTTACAGAAACCTATACAAAGTATTTTATGTAATATAAATGATGAAGAAGGGTTCTTCATTGAAGATACGGTTATTATAAATGTTCTGCGTAAAAATGTTACGTTCCAAAGAGCATATAATCACTACGTGTTACGTTCTACGGAAAAGGTACCTTATGGCGGTTGGCGCTTAACCTGTTATTCACATCGCTCCTATACGAATACGCTGCTATACGCTATAAGGGCCAACCGCCATAAGGTACCTTTACCCGTGGGAACCACATATCTTATGGCCGTATTATGTTCTAAAAGAAAAACGCTACGATTTAAAAAAAACTCCTGGGTTAACGCGCTGCACCTTAAGTATAAATGCTAGTACCCATATAAAATAACCCTATAAAATGCTAGATAGTATTCTTCCGTTAATGTTTCTACACAGTTAACATTTTACTAACAAAGTGTCCATATAAAGTAATTTATATCCGTTCGCAATAAAATAAAATAGAACGAGTAACAGCTAGTTCGCTACAAATCCGCGATGTAAACGTTTTATAGTAGTTTTAGGGTACGAACGGGAATATTAAATGTAAATAGATGTTATATTGCTCGTAAAGTTCTTAAAGGCGTTGTTGTGATTTATAAACACTGATTTCCACTACAGCAGATACATATGTACATAGATCGATACCTATCCAAGAAGCCGATCCTAATTTATCATTTTGCTAGGATTTGATACGACCATGACGCTGAATCACGCTATTGGTCCCCGCGCGCGCACGTGATAAGTCGTGTCATCAAGCACCGTTAACGTATTGCTCAACATTGACTGCCCTTGCCCTTGATGCTTTACATTACAGCTGCTTATATACAATTACTAATAATGAAAGAATGGCCACTACTATTAGGAATTAGATAAAGATCATTGTTTTGTAAAGCATCAATGTTTATTAAGAGGGAAGTATTCGTCCACAGACACAGTGAAAAACTAGGTTTTTATAGCCATTCCATTTTTCAAAATTTGCTACAAAATTGTTTTTTTTCGGAAATGCTGAAGCGATCGACATCAAAATTTCTCCCGTAATGGAAATTTCATGGAAAAAGTACCGTTATTTCGTTAGGATCGCAAAGCTATTCTTCTCTCTTAATTCAGTCTATGTTGTGCATGGTAGGCAATGATGAGCATGTTGTTTCTTTGAGCAAGTGGTTGCCTCGCCGTATCATTACAAGATCAAAACAACAAACAATCTAAACTTCGTAAGGCCGCCGTAAGGCAAAATTTTCCTATTTTTAATTTGAACCTTGTTTTATAGTAAATTGGGATGAATTGTTTCTTTGAGAAGGTATTGGAACAAAATAAATGCTACTTTATTTGGTTTCTGAAAGGTTCTAATTCGATTAAAATAGAGTGTGCATTATAATGCCAATTGGGCCCTACGAGGTTATATTAGAATCGACCCCCTAAGACATCCTACTATTTATATATTTTCAAATAATTGATTGATAAGTAGGTAAATTGATAGAAGTATTTAATTGATAAAACTTATAAGCAACACATAATTAATCTCAAAAATAGTATTGTGAATTGTCCAGCAAAGTTTTGGGATTACGTCAAGGACAAGAAAAGGGAACGACAGCATGGTGATGATTCTTTTCGGTTTGACGGGGAGATGGTGAGTGGACAGGGTGCTGCGGATGCCTTCGCTAAATACTTCAGCTCAGTGTTCCAACAGGACAAGCCGTGCCTAGACGCTGCAGCGGCGGCACGTGTGGCTTATTCCTCAAGCGACTCAAGGTCGATCTCAATTCCCTTCGTTTGTGAGACTGACTTCATGATGGCTATTAGGAGCCTTAAACCTCGCTCATCTGGAGGGCCAGATGGTATCCCTGTATTTTTGGCTAAAGATTGTGCCTCTGCCTTAAAAGCTCCTTTGTTGCACTTGTACAACCTTTCGTTAAATCAGTCCATTTATCCAAATTGTTGGAAAACTACAAGAGTTACGCCAGTTCCTAAGGGAGGACCGGACACTGAAGTTACCTCTTATAGACCTATAGCAGTTCTACCAGTGTTCGGGAAAGTCTTCGAAACGATACTTAATCGCCACATAAGTCGTCAGGTGACTGATCGTCTGCACCCTAGCCAGCACGGCTTCCGTAAGTCCCGGTCTACAACAACTAATCTCGTGGCTCTCGCTGACTATGTCTGTAAAGAGATGGATGAGGGACGCCAGGTAGATGCTGCGTACTTCGATTTCAGGAAGGCCTTCGACCTGGTCGACAACGACATTCTGTTGGGGAAACTAGCGCTAACTGGGTTTACGCCAAAACTTTTAAATTTTTTCGCTAGTTACATGTCCAACCGGCAACAGTATGTCAGGGTGAGCGGTTTTGAATCAAGCGATTACTACACCCGGTCTGGAGTAAGTCAGGGCAGTACTCTAGGGCCTACGCTGTTTCTCCTTATGATTAATGATTTGCCTGATGTAACTCGCAGCACTAAATGCCTTCTTTTTGCTGATGACCTTAAGCTGTTCCTAGGTATCAGTAGTATGGCTGACAGTGCGAGATTGCAGGCTGATATTGATGCTGCAGCTGAGTGGAGTGTGTTAAATCGGCTACCTTTTAATGTGAACAAGTGTAAGGTGATAACTTTCTCACGCAAACGTTCGCCACTCCTAACTCAATATAGTTTAGCCGATGCCACCTTGGAAAGAGTTAGTGAAATCCGCGACTTGGGCTTAGTTCTTGTTGATAGATTTGACTTTCACACACATGTCATTAATATTAGTAAGCAGGCGAGTAAAACATTAGGGTTTGTTATGCGGATATGTAAACAGTTTCATGTTGGAGTGGCTAAAGTTTTATATAACGCATATGTGCGCAGCAAATTAGAGTATGGTGCCATTGTTTGGGATCCTTATGAGGACAAGTATTCTCTAATGTTGGAGAGAATACAGCGCAAATTTGCTCGTTGGTTATATAAAAAAGCCTATGGGTACTATCCGTATCTCTATCCCTCCATCTTTGTCTCGGGGATGGTCGGGCTGGAGACACTTGAACTAAGGAGGAAGTTCTTACTCCTAGTTCACTATCTCTCGATCGTTCACCATCGAGTCGACAGTCCCGAGGTGTTGGAGAAGATGGGATTGATAGTTCCTAAGAGGATACCCCAGGATGTGGACGGGGCAGTAACACCACGCCGCCGGCCATGCCTGTTGCAGCGGCCTTCTGCTCGCACATGCTATGCGAGGCACGCTCCTACCTCACGCGCTCTATCGAGCCTGCATTCAATGCTCGCTCAGTACGCAGATGCCGACATGTTTGCCAATAGTTTAGCGTACCTATGCAATACTGCTAGACACTTTTTGAATTTGAATTATTGTAATTAATTGGCTGAATTTGTAAATTTGATCTTCCTTGACATTTTGTATATGCTAAATATTGTAATTATTTAATTGACTGACTATGTAAATTTTATTTTTCTTGACATGTTATCTGTTTGTATGTTTTTATTTTCCTGACATCTATTTTTCTAGTGTGTAAGCGAATTGGTGTAGTACTGTAAGCTTGCACTGTGTTAAATAAATAAAATAAAATAAAATAAAAATGGAGATGTTACTTAGTTACAATGAAAAGTTCACGTGTCACTGCTTGATTGATGTTTCCCTTTCGGTGTCTTTATTCAATATCTTTCCGTCGGCTAATGGAATATTGTTGTTGATGATTTATTATTACAAAGGCTTTGATGAAACTTTTAAATATATAGGTAATTTGTATGTTGTTAAATTTATTGGAAAATAGGTAACTTTCACAATAGGTGAAGCTCATTGGCAATTTGAAGCATGGATCGTATTTGTCAGAGTAAGAGGGATACATACGGGTGCGAACGAGTACCTTTAGTACTCTTCGAGAGGTACAGTCAAGTGTAAAAATATGCGTGCACACAAGTTGCTCAAAAATATGTCCCATTGCTCTTATGCCGGCGTATTAAGAGCTATGGCACATATTTTTGAGTAAGTTGCGTGGACCTATATTTTTACACTTGACTGTACTCGAACATATAATAGGGGCAGTATATTATACAACAAAGGCATATTGCCTCGGATAAAATGGGCATTTATGTCCAAATTAAGTATATATTCTGCATTTCACTCGATTGCGAGGTAAATATACTTACAGAAATATCAAATATTTAAGGTTATTTTACCGTATTTATTTATTCAAGGCGGTTTCTTATTTTCTCTCCGAAAACTTTAAAGCTGATTATTATAACCCCGAAATTCTCATTTGTCCGAACGCGTTTTTTCAAAAAACCGTAGAAATTTTAGATGGGTCACCCACTAACCTAACCTAACCCAATGGCTTCTACAGGACGCATTTTAGAAAAGTTTGGAAATATTAACGATTTTAGAAGAAAAACACGTTCGCATTGATATTGGCGCGCCGCTAATAACGGCGTAAGCGCCGACCGCCATAAGGTCCCTTTTGATATGAACTGTCACTATTCACTCGAGGATAAAACGCAAATTTATGCCGCATACACGCGACATACACGCGACTTAACCATGAGTATGAGTAGCGATAAATAAACGACTTTCAATATGTCAAAACAAAATTAGATCGTTATTTTGTCTTTGCTCGCGTCTGGAAGCTTAGGTCAAGGTAGGGTTTTTTTCTGAATTGTATGTCTAATGGAGCCAGGAAAACATTAATAGCCACGCAACTTTGTAGCTGACTTTGCTTAGACAAGTAACAAAAAATAAATAAAAAAGATTAATTGCATGATTAAGTTTGTATTATTCCAATACGTATAGGTATCGATATGTGTATAGGATATACACTTATAGATATGGGAATGGATATACAGTATATCCTTTATAATTTTCCATAGTTAAAACGAAGCCTCACTTGTTTTGTAGCACTTTCGCTAGGAACAAGTAAAGTAAAATTAGTAAAAATAATAATAAATAAGACCGATTAAATGAATAAGTATTATAGTCATACCTATATCCTATGTATGTGTTGCTATATGTTATACGAGTATTTATATTTAATGTCATATCATTCATATCTACAGTATAATAATTTTGTAAATAAATGAGTGCCTAATAAAAATTCAAGTATCAAAACTTCATCTTATCTTAACCTAAATATCTACAGATATCCCTTATGCCGCTGCTATTTGGTGATGTGCCCAGACTGGCCGCGTTTCCTCGCTGGATGGAAATGCCAATGCGCTGAGCGAGGAACGAGCCAGCCTTGCGGTCACCAGTGGAGCAGATGAGAAGGAATGTTAATTTATGAAAAGTTTGAAGGCCTTCGGCCCCCAAGAACCTAAGGTTAAAATAAAATAAATATACCAACACTAAGCACGCTAAAATCCGTCCAACCGTTACGGCTGTACGGATGTTAAAGAAATGCATATACAATAGAAACACTTCAGACCCCGTGGATTCAGGTTCTTCTCTCACTCTCACTAAGCGTAAATGTGAGCGAGATAGCTGTGCGTGCGCGCCGATATGATGTTTTTGAATTTTAATTTTTTGTGTTTAACAAAAACCCTAAAAAGTGATCGATGAGTTCGATCAAAAATAAAATGGCGCATTTTTAGAAGCACATTTCATATTTTGTGCAAGTTTCGTTTTAGACTTATGTTTGATTTTCTATCAAGCGAAAGTCAAGAAATCAGTTTTCGAATCGACTAAGTTACTAGAGAAAGGCATCAAGATTGCTAATTAAATTTTTGCCCACCGCATAGTGATCTACAAAAGCGCTACGACAATTCAAAACCTAAGCTGGCGGAACCTTCTCCAAACTAAATATACGAATACATAGGCACATACATTCGAAAACAGTATGTGCTCTTATTCTTCAGCCTAGTAATAAATAACTTACCCAACCACAAAAACGTAGATCCGAAGTCAAGACCCGTTAACGGTGCGCTCTAATATCATTGTTTTGAGCTCGAAATAAATACGCGTTCGTTATCCAAGAGACGGGATAAAAGAAAAAGCACATTTGTCCGGGTAAAATATAACAGTCTCCATAGACAAGCATGGGTTAATGCGACGTGATTTGGGACAAGAAGCCTGACGGAGCGTCGTCGCTCAAACGCGGCCGCCCGTGACACATGGCGGGGCTATAACATTATTATGACGAGAACCTACATTTCGCCACAGATTTAAATAAAGAAGGTAGATACGACACTCTGAAAAATAGGTATCCGAAACTACACTCGGAAGTATAAACATCGACAGAAACGTCTGGCAATGTTATACTTAAATACACAATTCTCCTTAATCCTAAGTACAGCAAATCCAGAACTCTAAAACTTGCATCCTTGAAGTAGTACCTATATATACTTTCTCTGACCTTCATCTGAACAGCTACCAAACGCCTGGATCCAGTAATAAGAATAATACACAGGATGGAAAAAAATACGGAGGGAAAGAAGCTTATGTAGAAGCATAAGTAGCAAACTTATGAGAATGTATGCCACACGTCGCACACTGTATAACAAACTATGTAACTGTCAAAATTCGTTGCTCTCATTATCATGTAAAATTTTCCGGTACTCTCTCATTGTCTAGTAGGTATATTTATGGCCAAAATTGAAAAAAAAGACGAACATGACTGCAGTATAAGTAACGAACTGCGTATATTTACACAATTTCCTTCAATTCTATTTTACACGTAAATAACATATTTGGTCGACCATGTCCACGACCTGCCTTTTCTGTAGCATGCATTCAGTGCACAATATAATCACGATTCAAGAAGAATAGGAGTACGTCACGCTCTCAAACACATTTATGCCGCTCGTAAATTTTACGAGCCTTGGTGTGTTTTAAACATAAATTTAATCTTTAGCACGATCTTAATATAAATCGTATCATTGACGACGATGCGTGCCTTGACTCGTGTTGTCATGTTATTAAAGGTAAGATTTGACAAATCTGCGCGTCATCGTGGATGACACGATCAATACGGTGCGTCATACTTACGTCAGTTAACGTGTTGTGCGAGAGAGCGTCACATCACCGCAGTGGCTTAGCTAAGATGGCAATCGTATATCGACAACCGCTAAACGTAACAAATAAATGTATTAGGATTTACAGATGCTACGAAAAGTCACGTCATTATTTCCATACATTATCATTCAATTGTCATTTTGACTAGGCCCCTGTTACCACCCTGGGGCCACCTCTGCAAGGCGGTCAAAATGGTAAAAGCTCATTGTCATTGGCTACGAATGCAACTACTGTTTAATTTAAGCGCTTTACCACACACTACCATCATAGCTTATCAAAGAAATAGTAAAAAAATTGGAGCTTTGAACATTGTGGAGGCCTATTCAGGGTTGTAAAGTTTTGATGTGGTTATGACACGACGCGCACCAATAAGTTAGAGCGAGATGCATAATGACAGGACTCTGATTTCATTTCACGCACACTCAGCATGGGCGATCGTTATATCAAAATAAGATCAACCCTAAGGAATTGATAATCACAATCGGTTTTCGGAAAACCAATGACATCGGCTACGACCTCTACGACGTAGCCCTAAACCGTAGCTTATCTGTGATTGAGTTAACACATTCACCGCTGAGCTACGGTCGCAGCGCTACATCGTAGCCGATAACATGGAGTTTCCGTTATATAGCAATCACGACAACGTGTCGTGATTAGCGCTGAATGGGCTAAAATAATATTTAAGCGTTATCAATGAACCTTGAATATTTACAGTGGCATATCTATTATAAAGGTACTTAATCCAAGATCTCGCCCTTTTTGCCATCGAAATAGCAGTTATCTATCATGCCGTATATCTCTTGATAAATAGTTTTATGGCGTTTTATATGTCTTTGCAATGTTACGACTTTGCGAGGTGAGTGCGTACGTTTAGTCTCACTTATCACGACAATGTTTCGACTTGTATTACTTTGTGTAAGAGTGTTGTTTATTATTCCTTTGCATTTAGTCGGTAGCTACCAATGACAGTACACAACCACTGTAATCTTAACACATTCACCGCTGAGCTACGGTGGTAGCGCTACGTTGTAGCCGATAACAAGGGTTTGCAAAATACAGATGTTGAATGTTTCATCGTCGGACTTTCCGAAGACGTTAGCAAACGGTTGTGGCCGTGGCCTCCACTTCAGATGTATTTTACGACAGACAGAGAGACCGTACACAGCATCTTTGCTTTATATCTTTGAGAAAACGTTATCCCCAATTAAACTTATAATAGGTACAGTTGATGCATCTTGCCTTGAAGACATGTTGCATCCAATGATTGTACTCGATTAGCATGAACACTTCAACAAGTTACAACTTATACTCGTAAACCCAATTGTAAGATACACTTTGATGACTTAACTTGTTAATAAAGTTGCTCGTCGCATTACAGCTGTACTCGTAAATCCTGCTGTTCACCGCGGCCGAGATTTTGTTTCTCTACGCCGCTCATTTTATTTTTTTCAGCCCCTCTCAATGTAAATTGCATTGGTCTCGCGAGGGAAGCAGCTTCAGTCGCGTCGCAGTCCGTTCACGTGATAAAGCGCCCCCAGCTGTTATTACCGTTTAGTACCGACTGCAGACAAGCAGGCAGCGCATATGAACAAGTATAAAGGTGACCTCTAATTATATCGACTTGTCACAAATCTTGGAGTGTTCGTTATACTGGTTTGCTTGTTTCGCTAGGTCGCCTACGTTCGGTAAGTACTGGAAAACATTCCTTCGCCCGACAAAATGGCGCATTTCGTTACACCTCATCACCTGCGCGTTCTCAGGTCGCCCTCAAATTTTATTCGTCGTTCGGAGTTTATTAGGTCCCTACATAAGAACTTTCCAAAATTGTAGGCTGTTCCCGCGTTAATGGTGTGCAAGTATTCATACTTCCATTTCCGCTGTCCGCATAATGTCGTATGAAGGTTTAATTTATAGCGCTTTCCATCATGCAATATTTTTGGTGGTTTTCCGTGTTTAGGACGCCGAACGAAAAGGTTTAGTTTCAATTTATGAACATGGAATTGTCAGTTGAAAAAAAAAACTATGCCGCTAACTAATTCTCTGGCACTGGAAATAAAACCGGTGTCAAGAATTTGGTTCAAACCTGTACAAATGAACTGTGTATTCAGTGAGTTTATTGTGTAGTATTCAGACTCAAAACTTACAATAGCCCCTCGAGTGAGGGTGATAAGGTCGTAAATGGACTTGCATATGAATATGTATTTATTGTACCTACTTATGTTGACAATGGCTAACGGAAGACAAAACTGTATTAAGTAAATTGAATTAAGACAACCAAGAACAAAATTAAAACATCATGGAATCAATCTTATTCACACAGATATTTGAGTTATTTGGTGGGAAAAGGACCTTAGGTCGTTTCGGGCTTAGGTACACCATGATTAATGATGTAACCTTACAACGAGACCTCAACCGCCAGACGGACACGGTTATTATTGTATATAATACTAGAGGTAGAAAATTAGTCTTTCTTTTAGGGTATTTTTGAAGTCTATAAAATATGTAACATTTCTGTTCGTAGGTTACCGTAACGTTTTAGTAGTAGCTATGATCTTTTAAATTTAATTATTTAGATCGATATTGGAAAATAACTTCTTATATAGAAATGTCTGTTCAGACTGTTGTTTTGTCTAGTCTTAGCAGTAATGACTGTACTGAACCACAGGGCTATTTTTCGATCTATCTAAAGCTATCGGTTTCGTTTCACATAGTCTATTATTAACAATACTTGTGCCGGTTCTCCAATGAATATCATCATATTTGGAAAACAGATATCAATGCGTCCAAATTACAAGTAAAAGCGAAACTAACGAGATGACTAATTACTCATCTGGATTTAGATGCAATCTATGCGGAGTCCGACAGGGATGCGTTTTGGGGCTAATATTATTTTTACTTTACATTAATGACATCACTGACATAACAAACCACAATTGTATTTTATTTGCAGACGACATATCCATGATTGTAACATCCAATAAAGATAATTATACAGTTATTGACCACGAACAAGATATCAATAACACAATCAGTAAAGTAAAAGATAGGCTTTATTCAAATAACTTAAAAATTAACTTCGACAAATTTAATTTATGAATTTGAATAAATCAATCAATCCGAATTTGAATATTAATCTGAATGTTTCAAGCATAGAATGAGAGAAAATTCTAAAATAAATTTGTGTTTGCACTCAAACAAGTCGATAGAGTTACTGATACCCAAACGGCAATATCCTGCTATCATGCATACGTAGAGTCCCTCTTGCGCTATGGCTTAATAATATGGGGTAAAAGCACCGATTTAAATAGAGCTTTTGTTGCATAAAAAATGCATTCGTGCAATACACGGGATGCGACCAGGTGAATCATGCAGCCACTTTTTAAAAGGCTTGGTTTGTTACCACTTCCTTCTGTTATATATATAAGATGGGCATGTTTGTTCATAAGTTTATTTATTTAATAAAGCCTGTGATAGCCACAATCCGGATAGAACTTCCTTACTGATGAACATCCGAGATTAGGGAAACAAAAAAAGCTCCACGTGTAGGTACAATAGGTACATTACCTAATGATATGAAGACATTAAATATATTATAGCATTAAATATTAACATTAATATTATAAATATTATACAAATGAATTCTTAGACATGAAATTTAATAAATTAGACTTGTATACCATTAATATATTCTTATTATAGATAGTGATAGTATTTTATGTATTTTGCATGATAGTTTATAAGTTTTGCACATATTTTGCATACCATTTCTGGTTAAACATAAAAACCTACCACTTATCGCATAAACACCTATGTACCTGGTAATGTTTACGGCAAAATAAAGATTCTTATTCTTGATACGAGTATCTTGCTAGAAGAAAATGCGATGTTCTGTCACTACAGATATTTTAAGTTCTAGTTTTTCATTGTGTTAATAACATATTAAAAATCATGGAGAACGGGAAATATTTAGAAGTGGGAAAACGTTTTCGTTTTTTGTATGGACGAGTACGTGGTATACTTCTCTTTTAAGGTGCAGGGTAGGGCAAGGCATTCTCCATACAAACCTTGTGCAAGTTTTATTCGTTAGTTTTGGCACTATAGCATTTAATTTCATTTTTGCTTGTACAGTCAGCGTCAAATACTTTGTAGCAGTCAAAGTGGCCAAATAGTTCGGTACACCATACTAAATATATGGTGTACCGAACTATTTGGCTACTTTGGTTGCTACAAAGTATTTGACGCTGACTGTATATATTGGATATACGCAGAACTTGATGTAGAAATTTTTCTTTATATAAAAAAATAAAAATACAAAAAAAATATTAAAGAAAATACATCAAGCCCTAGCTAACAGAAAAATAGGCATATTTACCAAAATTAATAATTGTAGCGCAAACACAAACGAAGAAAAACGCGCACAAAGTTTGTATGGAAAGAGCTTGCCCTACTCTTCGCCTTAATTGCCGGGTTTTCGGCGCAGCGCGCTTCCAGTGCGTCATTGAATAGGAAATAAGTTAAGCATATATCACCAACTATACTTGTGTTGTGGTAATTTCCAACAGCCATACCTATTGACCTCATTATTGCTAACAAGTGCATATCGCATCACGAACACGAGTCCGCGCAGCCAGCCGTTCGTTCCGAATTTCCGGCCAGTGACACGACTGTCAGTTTCCTAGCTTTAACGGTTTGAAATGTGACGTGCAACTCCCACTTAAATGATTTTTGACTTTGCTGTCTTTTTGTCTGACTGGCAAAGAAGAAAGGGTCATGGTTTTGGAGTAGGTATATAATAAGGGCAGGCAAGTCAAACTCCTTCGCAGTTGCATACATAGATAAGAATTTTAGGGTGATAAAAACCTGTTTATTGTTTTTTTTTTTTTTTTTTTTTTATGGTAGAGGAGGCAAACGAGCAGACGGATCACCTGATGGTAAGCGATTACCGCCGCCAATGGACACCTGCAACACCAGAGGGGTTGTAAGTGCGTTGCCGGCCTTTGAGATGGGAGTACGCTCTTTTCTTGAAGGTTTGAAGGTCGTATCGGTCCGGAAATACCGCAGGCGACAGTTCATTCCACAGTTTAGCTGTGCGAGGCAGAAAGTTCCTGGAAAAACGCACAGTTGAGGACTGCCAACCATCTAAGTGGTGAGGATGGAAATGTTGTCGCGTAGGCGAATGGTGAAAAGAAGCGGCAGGGATTAATCCGAACAATTCCTCGGAGCAATCCCCGTTGTACATGCGATAGAAAATGCAGAGCGAGGCCACTCTGATTGATTAAAAATGTGACTAAAAATAACAATATAAATAGTAAAAAAAATATTTCTAAATAGGTATATTTATAATTGTTAACTTTCTGGACACGGGAAAATAAACGAAGTACCTATTTCATTTTAAGTAACTGTTGACTACCAAGAGAAGAAGGAACTTCAAAGACGTTGTAATTCCATAATTACCCATGTATTAATAGGCACATAAAATTGTTAATAGACGGGCCTAGAGAGCATTGGCCTTATGAATGTTAAACATTACTTAATTACCGTCTGTAATATAAAGGGAACCTTTTCACCGAAACCTGTGCTAGTTATTATCTAAGCTTACCGGGCCTCGGGTGCACCTACCAGTAAGAGAGGTCTTGGATTATGCATAGTTTTTACGGATCTCGAGATCATGCTAGGAGGAGCTTAAATAGTGGATGTTTTGTTTTGTTAATTAATTACGTGAAATCAGCCCAATTGCTGCAAGGTAAGGTAAATGGTACAGTCCGTGTGCAATGTTTCATGGTGATAAATTATACGTATTATTTCACTTAATGACGAATACATTCAATATAGATTCCATCTACAATAAAATGAGTACCTACGAATTATTATTTTTTCTATTTGAAGTCGGCTAGAATAAAACCGTGCTAATTCTACCTTCCCTCGTGACTGGTAATATAACAGTTTCTCCATTAATCTCAAGAAAAGTACTTACTACATACAGTAGGGTTTAAAAGTGCATGGCTAAGTTATGAATGAATGAAATTAAATAATCATTTATTGCAGAATTAAATTTCCATATTATATTAGTAACTTATTAAAATACTAAACCTATATTAATAACCATATTATGAATGAAATCATTCATAAATTGTCCATCCAAATTTGAACCTGATGGTACATGAACCATACAGAATTACTTTTTAAACATATTTGCTTCAGTGTGAATAAACTTAACTATAGACCTAAACTAGTTTTTGTCTAAAGAGAATTTACTATCAATTTTTACTATCACATTTCAATAAGAGATATTGAAAACAATTTGCGAGAGAATTTTTCTTGACACTTGTCGTCCGCCGACTGTTTGCACAGGGCTGCCCACGGGCTGCCTTATAAGACCAAATTGAAATCTTTTTAGTTTCTAAACTTCCGTACAATAACTCGGTATATCTTTGTAATTGTGATAACGGAACGACTAACGGGGCCTACCTTTTTAGCACAATCGGATTAAGACCAACCTCGAAATCTCTAGAACAGTCATGAAATTTGGTATGTAGATAAATTAAAGGCCCTTTTTCATGCCCACACCATTTGACGTTTGGGGACCTCGAGGAATCGCAGCCATCTTGGAAAATGTGTACCATCCAGGAGAAATTCGCGTTTTACTCTAAATCTACATTCTTTATGAAAATATAGTGTAAGGCGACATTAAAGATTATTAAATTCTACACAAATAAGTCCGGATATCTTTGCGGAAAAAATACATCTTGTTATAGAAAATACTTGCTGAATCTAAGTTAACGCTTAAACACTTCAAGGGGACATTCTCTTAACAGGAAACTCGGAGGAATATGAATTCCACTTTTAACTATACATTTGTACGTCATCTACCCCAATGTTAACATTTTACTCGACTGCGACTTAACCAGAAAGTAGGGTTATGGGTTTAAGTACTGATGATTCAGTACACCCTGTAGCTTAGGATACTGGACGGATTTTTTAAAATGACCTATCGGTATATTCCTCTTACCCTTTACAATTTGTTTACACTTGTTTTATTACTGAAAAATTAAACCAACCACCTTGAGAGGACTCCGAATATTAATTCATATTTTTTTCTTCTATCGCCTAAACTATTTAGCGGATTTAAATAAAATAGACAACAGTAGATCCATAATTAGTACACGAGTGCTACGCAATACAAAGTTACTAAAATGAATGGAGGAGAACTGTTTAGGGCTAAATAATGTGATTGCAAAAACAGATTTTAGGTCTTAAATGGGGTTCAAACAATAGTGACAGTAATCAAATTTCACACCTACAATTTCTGGGATCCCCGTTTGCGTGTCTGCGTGGCACAGGAAAAAGTATGCAACTTTTTTGTTTTTTCTTTTGTCTCTATAGCTATGCATTTATTATGAATATTATGTAAGGCGAAATAAAATCTTATTAAATTTCACACAATAAATATTTGTAACGCTATGTCCCTAAAATGAAGCCATGTCATAGAAATATGGCTCAGAAGTCAAAAAGTTGTACTATTGACGTTTTATTCAAATAAAACTCGGTAAAAATAAATATTTGTACTTTTAATTAACTTGTTCCTAGACATATTAATGTTAGAAAATTAGAATATTTTCGAATTTAAGGGTTCTTCTCTTCATATAAGTTAATGCTAGGGTACATATATTATCCCGGCCTCTTTCGCGCCCAGAGTTCGTGACGTAGATCACTTTCCACTGAAACCCGGAATACCCGGATCCCCCAGTCTCCACCACCTCTAAAGTACCAGACAAAGGCTCAGCGACCCGACTTGCCGACTTTTTGGACTTTTGTAAGACTCTTCAACTTACTTATTGAAAAACATTGGAAAACTTCATTAATTTTAGGGGTCCGCTTTTTAATATGAATTAAATGTCGTGATATTATAAGTAGGTACAAAAGTTGTATTTTGAAGAATAATTGGATAACATCTGGAGTTAAATAGAAAAGACAAATAATGTAAAACATATGTCACAATAAAAGTAAAATTATCTTATTGTATTGTTATACACATAGTGTAACATTTCAGGGTAATATTTTATTTTATCCTTTTTGAAGTCATTTTACTTTTTGTAAAAAGTTTTTATTATTCCTGTTTTAGTTTAAAGGCATTGTTGAGAGCTTATAAGTGACGCGTGACGCATGAATGAAAAAAACAATCATGTTTAACACTTATCATGTTTAACTCGTTTTGCTTTTTAGTTAAATGATCTTGACGCGTTGAAAACTGAGATTGACTCGGCTGAGCACGGAAATATCTACGAAGCACTACGACTACGTTTCAATACGTTTGCTAACTACATATGACGCTGTGCAGCACACGAAATTGGCAATTTCGTCTACAACCAACAACGGTGTCCAATATTGACAAAAACATCAGCCATGTCTAGTTAGAAACATGTTTTTTCACACAATCAGCTAGAAAATCTGTGCACGATAATCCACTTTGTCCGCTAACAAGAAAAAACAAAATTTGAACAAATATGAAATTATGAATTATGTCATCTGCCCGAGTCTGAGTTTGTTAAGTATAAATCTTAGATAAATATTATTTCATTAAAAAATGTTGTAGTTATATAGTGTTAAATACATAAAAATTTTAATTAATCAATTCTCTGAAGTCACCATTTCACCAAGGGATGAAAGGCACATTTCTGTCGAGGTAGTTTGGCGCTCGAACTACAGAACCTATTACAGTATTTCTTAAGGTACCTTTTAATTAACAATAATAACAATTTAGATAAAAGTATCGTTGTTCATGGGGACTTAAATATTAGAATGGGAATTGTATAATAAATCCAATGAAAAATAAGTTTTTATGGTTTGTGGTAAAAATAAATAAATAAGTCCATCAATCCTTGTGCTCTAAAGCAGAAAGGTGTCACTTTCTGCCCACTTTTTAAAACAACAATGGCCCACTTCCAAAGCATGAAACATGAAAAAATATTTTAATTTGTTAGTCTGCTTAAGGGGCTGTCAGTGTCAACACCCAATGTCCTTGAAATTGATGTCACTTAAACAGTTTTTTAAGAAAGACTATTTGTTTTAGTAAAGTAAGAAAAATATATGTTCATATTAACTATATTTCAAAGACCGTGGTCGTACTCGATACATGATTGAACGAAATCGGCTCGATAGAAAATAATTGCAAAGATTGGTTTTAACATCACAATTAAACGGTTCTATGTCTTTATTGTTTTGACTTATGGGTCTGCAATTAAAATCACAATTTCAAAACATTTATACCTAAACCGCTAACGAGTAAAATATTACACTAATAATCCACTTTTTTTTATTTAAATAATTTTCTTATTATTCCCTTGCCCAGGCCTAGTAACATGCGACAGTGCTATCTCATTTATTCCGATACAAATAGACAGTGTGCGCGCTTTAGGTATTGACAGCCTTTTAATGAACAGATATCTGAACTTCAATACTTATAACAAAACAGAGTTATTTATAAACGTAATTTCAAAAGTTATTATCCACTAAAACATTGTCCAATAAGTATAAAATATCCAAACAATGACAATTTATACTGCTGGAACATAAAAAACGCAATGAAAACGATTAGAAAAAAGTCAATTTAGAGCACGAGGGTGGGCTTGAATTGGGTACCGGGCCATTTGTTAAATTACTGAATGTAAAAATTAATGTTCATTGATGCATTGCTGGTCCCCGCCTCGTCAGCCCCTTTGGCCGCTGAAATAGGTATGAGGGCTTTCTAGCTTGCAATAGCTTTTACGTTTGGTGGTTCTTTTTATAAATTAAAGGTAAAAGGTTATACATTTTAAACTCATTTTTGACGACCGGTCTGACCTAGTAGGTAGGTAGGTAGTACCTATGAAGCCGACGGTCCCGGGTTCAAATCCTGGTAAGGACATTTATTTGTGTAATAAGCATGGATATTTGTTCCTGAGTCATGGGTGTTTTCTATGTATTTAAGTATTTTTATATGTCTTTATCTAAGGACATACACAAGCCTTATTGAGCTTACTGTGGCACACTTGTGTAATAAATAAAGAATAAATTAATATTTAGGACATTATTACACAAATTGACTAAGTCCCACAGTAAGCTCATTAAGGCTTGAGTTGTGTGTACTTAGACAACGATATATAAATAATACCGGGTGTGGCCTGTAACACGAGCAAAAAATTAAACCGTAGGCTGTACTCCTCAAACTGACCAACATTTGTTCAGCGACTTTCAAAAATTATGAAGATTTGAGACTTAATATCTTTCATACAAATTAAATATTATCTTCAATGTACAGTCAGCATCAAAAGTAGCGGATCAAATAATGCTTCATAAGTATCTACTACTACCTACTACCATTATGTAACAGCTTAACAAAAAGTGATCTCTTTAATATAGAACAACTAAGACTGTAAAAGATATATTTTTGGTCGAGAATTTTAGAAAATTATCTACATTTGGAAAAGTTATACGGAATATCCATTGATGTATGTATAATTTACTGCATTCACAATCAACCGAAAAAAATGGCCCCACAAAAGTAATGCTCGAACGGCTTGAGCGTGAGTTTTGCTCCCAGTCCCGTTTCGGCCGTCGACACACACACGACATACAGTTAAATTTTTTGCTCATGTTACAGGCCACACCCGGTAATATACAATTATTTATAAATACTTAAATACAGCGTTATAATGTCCTATAAAATTTATTTATTTAAACTGTGCATTAATCTTCTGTAGATAAAAAATATCGGTTAATTCTTTTTTTTTATATACTACGTCGGTGGCTCCGTAGCCTATGTACGCCTGCAACTCCAGAGGAGTTACATGCGCGTTGCCGACCCTAACCCCCCCCCCCCCTCGTTGAGCTCTCCGCGCACCGTACATAAAAGCAACGTAGATACGCATTTTTTGAGGCGCAGTAACGTCAGTTAGACGGCCAGACAGCTTGCATTGAACTACTATAAATCATCGAAGTACATAACATAGCGCAGTGGTTCACCAAACGCAATGTTTCGTATACTTCACACAACTTATAACGGGCTAAAAATTGTTCACGATTTCTAAAATGTGACTCGTTAACGTCATGCGGTTGCCACGGCGAAAGTGGTCAAATATAGGGACCGTGCGCGTTGGAGGGTCTGCCATCTTGTGGCCTGAATCGGAACCATAAACATGCACATGTACACGTCACGTGTTTTCTTGTGCATAGAAGGTTCTGCCATTTTGTGGGCTACATCGGAACAAAAAACATCACATTTACGCCTCGCGCCAAAAACGAGAGACGGCTCCTGTGCTGCCTTCTACAGTTCATGCACGCTCCCTATATCGGAACTCATCCTCAATTATTTCTATGGTTACAAAGTATTTGTCTACTTTGGTCGTCACTATCTATTTGATGCTTGAGGTTATTGAATAGTAAGAGACAAAACACATTTGAGAAGAATTTTAATGATGTATATAAATAAGTACATACAATCTATCCTATATTACCCAATAGTCCACGTTTTTCTGCCAACCTAAAGGCCCTAGTTACCTAAAAATCCTTCAATAACAAAATGTTGCCCTGTCCAGCCTGATGCCTACTACTATTATAAAAACGTATTCTCGGCTTATCCGAAACATGTTATTATGCTATAATAAGAGATTTCCAGCGTCGTAAACACTGACGTAAAGTTAGCATTTTCTTCACCAGACCTGACAATACGCTACTTTGCGCCTTAGTTATTACTTAGTTTACGAACTCTGATAACACTTCAGATTTTGTGAAGGTCGACCGAGAACATTTAAGAAACCTCGCCAATAGAGGTGAAAGCGATAAATCATGTAGGTAATTTACAAGTTATTGAATGTACGGATAAGTTTTGATGAGCATACTTACTAGCTACTGTATTTTTATGTATTTACATACAGTTTCAGAAACGGTGACAAACTAACTGATGTAGTAGCTGATGACTGATGTAAAAGATGAATAACAGTTCATTATTATACCTAGTTACCAACCTATAGTAGGTTGGTAACTAAGATGGAAGTAGTACATATTCTTGACATTGGTTGACTGGTAGAGAATGCCTTAAGGCATTAAGTCCGCCATTTGTACCTTCATGTATTGTGCCATAAAGATTAATTTAATAAATAAATCAATACATACGCCAAGTTGAAAGTTGTACGAAAAGTATCAACAAAGAAAAATTAAAGGTAGAATCCAAAGTCATACTTAGTACAACCTACCTTTGTACCTACTAAACTTTTATATAACTGCAAACTGCTAACTGGTTAAAAACGTAAAAACTTCGAGAGCTTAAAAAACGTCTATGAATTGTGGAGATTTTATGGATAAATTAAATGTTTTAGCCTTTTTGCCTGTATGTAGATAAGTAAACCACATGTTAACTTCATTATATTTTTATTTAAATAACGACACTTAAGTATTGACACTTATTGACACTGGACTACTAACGAGGCTTGGCGAATGTAGTTCCCTTCTGGGTTTTGGAGGTCAGACGGCAGTCGTTTCATGTAATACTACAAACCTGTCAATTATTATGGAAATGTCGGATAAAGTTTCGGGTACTATGGCTAGGGCGTCGCCGCATAACGACGACCCGGCTCATCGCCCTACACCAACGACAAGTGGACTAGGGCTACCGTGTCAAGTACGAGCACGGTTAAAGACGCAAGTACCTAAAGTGAAACTCCGCTTTGCCACCTGGAGTATAGGTTCTCTAATCTCACATCTGAGGATGCCGAAGACCGGGCAAAGTGGAGAAGATTAAGTAGGAAAGCGGACCCTGGAGCTAGGCCGGGAAAATGCTAGGTTGAAGAAGAAGAAGAATGACGCTTATTGAGTGTGACACTGGTGTGATATAGACTATAGTGACTATACACATAGACATTTGTTTATTGTTAAACAAATAAATACAGTATTTTATTGTTGGCTAGGAATACATTAGTTAGAAGTTCTAAATTATCTAATCTGAATTCCTATCCTAGTTTAAGGCTTCCCGACCCCTTTCAGCAAAATATTCCGTTGTGTCCTCAATGGGGAAGGCGGCTGCCAAACTTTGCTACTAGGTGGCGCCACTAGAGTTTGTGACATGACATTTTTGACATTAGTTTGGCCCCACCTTTTTTCTTTGAATAAATAAATTATCATAATAGTTAATGGAAATGTTAGTTACCACAATCAAATAAATTATGTATTAATTTAATGAGATATTTATGTACCGGTTTAAATAGTTATTAATATTATACAAGATCAGAGGTGGGAGCTTTGAATCTATTGATATCTCTGTAAGAATTTACATCACAGGCAAATTCTGTTGGTGCCTCATAATCGACATTTAATGCTGAATTCAATTGAAAATAATTATTTTGGTCGTAAAATATTAACTTGTTTATATTGTACATTTTCCTTGATATTTTAAGCATAATATTTTCGAGTGAAAACAGTACATAGGCAAATATACTTAACCATTCTATGAGGTTTTTTTTTCCTTTTACGGATGCCTTGCGTTCCCGTTAAAGTGCTTTTAACTGTGTTACAGTCAGACGTCCATATTTTTCATGAGGATCGATTTTATTGCGTTAAACAGACGATTATTACGCACATAAAAATATCCTACATGCTCCTGTCAAAACAAAACTTTTTATTTGAATGGCTTTGAAACTTTATCCGACAGTTTCTCGGCCTCATACACAAAGTTTAATACTTATACAGAGAGTTTAATTATGAAGTTTTATTAAACATTGGTTTATTAAATACAATTTTTTTTAAGTTTTAAATTTCATACAACGAGTTGGTCAAGTTGTCTCAGACTCTAGTGGCGCCATCTAAAATTAGCTTTCAGCTGCCTTTCCCATAGACCCTGAACCTGATTGACCGATTTTGTCAACCATATAAAGAATATAGAAGTGCCGAGGAGCCAACAGTCATCTTTATGTTTACTTATATCCCATCCCATTATCCCGGCTCGTCCACCGGATCACGCCAGTAAGTAAACTCTTTGTTTTATACAACATTTGCCTATACACCTCTACTAGTGATGTGTGTCATCCCCAATAAATACCATTCCTTATTCTCTATTAGTGATGGATATTTACTTTATTTTAATTACAAAAAAAATATTCTAAACAAATACAGTAATTAGATATATGTAAGTAAAACTCTTTGCTATTTTTATCTGGCATATGTAAGCACGTGATATTGATAAATGTTAATCGAATAAAACTTTATTTCAGGCAACAAGGCTCTTAGTAGATAAGTCACCTTAATCTTATACATCTGGGGGCTGCCAAGACGAGCAAAGCGAAGGGCAAGGGCACTACCTACCTTTTTTCGAAGCGCTTCTTCGTTTTTTGAACCCTCATAACTTGGGTTTGGATTATACCAGATAAATAAAATTCTCGGGATGTAATGTCAATAGTGGACTTATTAAGCATAAAAAAATTGCAATTGCATAGCTCTCATACTTTAGATCTTATTCATATCTAAAAAAAACCGATTTCGTCATTGACTCACTGATGATCATCAAAACCCTTAGGGTACTTCCTAAAATCCTAGGAAGCTGAAATTTGGTATGTAGGAATTTGTTACTACAAGAAGTATTGTATAATAATAAATAATAAACAAATTTTTCACCTTACGCCCATGTGACGATAGGGAAACGTACAAGCCATATATTTTGACTAAGGTGTAGAGTTTGGGCTTGTAGAGTTAGAAGCTTGGCTCTACAAGAGATCTGATAACTTTTTGACAGTGCGAGCCTTATGGTTTCGTCTTGGCAACATTTTACACGAAAATGTTTTTGATGGGATACATATTAAACACTATTCAAATTCTCACTGAAAATCCCGCTATTGTTCTATTTTTACCCCTAACACCACTACTTTTATTCAAAGAAACATGGTGTTCATTTTCTCATTGTACTATAGGTCTATGTAACCACTCTAAATAATAAATTATCAGAGAGGTTAATATGTTGTGATACCCAAAAATATATCGGTATTGGTCCTAAGATATGTCAAAACATTTTTTCTTAGGGACGGGGATCGTACAAAGGGTGCTGACGGTCAAGCCGTCAAGCACATGAGCGATGCGTGCCGATGACAGCACACTATCCCTAGCCGGTCAAGTGTGAGCTGAACCCACGGGACGCTACCTGGCCTGTTATTACCAGTGTGTTGTCCATAGGCGAGCATTCGAGTCAGACAAACCAGTATAGGCTTGGTATGTTAATGGACACGGAAATCTGGCAGACATAATCTTACAGGTTTTGGAGAACTGATAAAAAGATATATCTAATATCCGTCCGTCAGATAAGACAGAACATGATCATAGACAGATTATTTACAGAGACTGAGAAATAGATTAACTGCTACACAATTAGGTGGTTGGTCTCTGTACACAATATAACAGGCATTTATGGTTAAAGCTTTAGGTTTGGGGATGAAGAAGGACATCGAAATTGAAGATAAGTAATGAAAATTTGAGGTCCACGAGCTCTCCAAGCGTCTAATTAAAAATTTCGTTGAGGGAAAACGTCCTAAGGAAATCGGAACCTAAGGGAATCCCAACAACGTTTATTTTCTCTGCGGAAGGTCAGATGTCTGTCGTTTTCATTAAAAGTCGTGGGTTTTTTTCGTTTTTGGAGATTAGTCAAAGAAATGACCTTGAATTATCTATATACTATTGATATTTACTAAAAATCCGATGTTACAGTTATTCCGGATAGTTTGAGGTGAAGCGGCAAGTGATGAAAACAACGCTCACCCTACGCATCCGAGCGCAAGTTTCACGGAATTCCCTAATCATGAGTTTGAATAAGGTTCAGGATAAATAAAGGTGTAGAAATATGAATGGATAAAATATGTATATCGTTTTGGGTCGGATTTGTAACAGTAGACGGGTGACAGGATATTTTCTGGGCGCATTTTTGTAAGGATTGTAGATTTGCATGCGGAAAAGGAAAATATTTGTGCATGGAGGTAATATGAAACTATTGTAAATTTTAATATGATTAGAATGCCAATAAATTATTTGGATTTATGATGCTACAAGTATCCACTCATTGTTTTAAATATTTTTATTTCACATGCTCTGTAAGTGGGTCATTGATGTTCTATTAAGAGCGCAGAAAATGATACGTTTCTGTACTAGAGCATTTTACATTCCAAGTACTATTTTTTACGAAAAGCGATAAAAAATGGTTTTAAATCGATTTGTTGACAGTTTCCATTCTGATATTTAACTCCCCATTCCATAAATAACGATACTTTACGATTACGAGTACGATACGGCGTTCGAGCGCGAAACTTCTTCGACAGAAATGAGTGCCTTAGCAACTTAATCTCTTGGTTAACAATGTACTATTTCTTAACTAAAATATGTTATTGATATCTATTTATGTATCCCATTTTAGTTATTTTGTATCATGAACCGGGAATTCGGAAAAGTCCAGTACGAGCCCAAGCGACACACAAAACGACAAGCATAAAACAAATATCAATAATAAAAAGATGAGATTGTCAAAGTTGGAATTAGTCTTCAAAACTTTAATCGTGATGTCCTCACTCTAAATAAAAAAGTAATCGATTAGTTCCCTCAAACATGATGTTGCCGATTTTAGAAGCTATTTTCATATTTTTAACTTCGCTATAACTATTTGTGATTTTTTAACTTTCGAGCAGAAAGTCAAAAAATCAGGATTGAAATCCATAAAGTCACTCGTGAAAGGCCTCAAGATTGTCAATTAAATTTTTGCCACACGTATTATGATCTAAAAAAGCGCTACGACTTTTAATAACTCCGCACTCTGAATTTACTGCATAAAGTTTCTATAATAAATACTTATTACAAATAACGAAAAATGTGTGAAACAAACATTTGCATTGATTTAATGTAAAATAATTACTTATTTATTCTAAAAAGCAATATATTAACATTAATAACTCGCAGTACGAGTACAGTTCCTAGTATTATCCCGAATTTAAATTGCATGTAATGTTGATGAGTAGAAATGTACCTACTGTTTATACATATTACTTATGCATTACTGTCCCGTTTATAAAGAACGAGTCAACACTGAGTCTTTTATTAGAGTCACGTACTTTCGACACAATAAATTGACACTAAATATTGCAACGTCCTAAGGGCTACCAAAATTCATTTATGTATTGTTATGTAAGGTACACAGGAAGCAAGATTGTTTAGCGCCAGGCATTGTAAGGTGGTTGAACTAGTGTACGACATTAGATATTAAGCTTATTTCCCCGCGGGCCGCGCTCATATTTTGCTTGCACATGCATATGCAAATTTAATACATTGTTATAAAGCAAGCTTATATTAAATTAGACACGAATTCCTCGTGGACACTGACTACTTGTGAGGGAAAGATTGGAAGCACTTTGAATGGGTACTTTCCATTTTCCAAAGAACAATCAGCAGTCAATTTTTAAAGATGATAGCTGCCGCGAAATACAAGACACGTAGCTTATCATATTTATAATAGTGAGAGGCCTTTTTTATGACTTATGATTTTAGGGTACATCTGTATGTACCTTAAAGTCATCCTATAAGGGCACTATATGGAGTCACTATAGTGAGGAAAGATATATGTAGATTTGCTTTGCTTTCCCAAAGCATTTATCAAGAGCATAGGGCGACGGCTGAAAGAAAGGGGCTGCGACCCTCGCTCTGGTTCTTGCCTGGTCCAACAAATATCACTGGCCATTCAGCGAGGCAACGCCGCCAGTATTTTTGGCACTTTCGGTCCGGGTGAAAATCAGAGTGGAGGGTAGGTTTCTATTTGTTTATTGTTTTTAATTATATAGGTACTAGGAAGTCCGTTGACGAAACTTGTTGTGGGTATATATTTGGTAGGATAGGTGCATGATATGATGAAAAAGCGTGTTGTCGATGTTTTATGCTTGTTTACGGATATTTATCGACGAAGCCTGCGTCGTGGATCCTGCTTCTGTCTTGATATGATGTTAAATTTTGTTTTTAATAAATGAAAAAAAAGATGATTTGTATTCTTCTAACGTGTCTTTGGAGTACTATACAATATAATTTCCTTTTATCGAACGAGCGAGCGAAGCGAAGTTCTTACATTTAACTTGGAACACACGGCTGGCTAATAGGGGCAAATCCACCTGGCATTTCAATGTTATTAAGCTGAACTATCAGAGGATAGTTTGATGGACAATAACTTAAGTAAATTCGTTCTAATTTAAATCAAAGTGGGTAAACGTGTAGTCGAGGGCATTATATTTTAGTCATTAATTTTTTTTGAGGTTACATTTTGCCTATATCTCGTATTTGCTTCAACAAACTTAAGCGTGGTCATCCACCAGGGCAGTATTCAGATTTAACAATTTGCTTAAGTTTTGATCCCGTAATGATGCGATCTTCACTCGAAGGGCATTGCACCAATAAGTACGAGCGATTATATACTCGTAATATCATATTAAGACCAGTACATAGGTATATTAAAATTAAAATACCGCTCCCGAACTATTGCGAGAGTTGCGAGACAAACAACTACTTTATCTCAATCGTCTCTATGCTCACCCTAAATGGATTTTTGTAAGTATTTACCTACTTACTGTTTTATATATTTACATAATCAATTACAATAGCTATATTATCAAAAAACTAAGCCTAAATTAGCCTGAGGCATTGTTCCCAGGACACTGGCCGCGTTCCCTCTCTGCACAGTGAGGCTAAGTTTTTGTGCGAAAAAAGCGCCAGCTCGTAGGTCGCCAGACACCCAGACTAGTTTAGAATAAGTAAAGGTTAATAACAATTCAAATGCTCATTGCATTTTCACAGGACAGTAAATATCTACTACAATATTAAGCAGCTAATTTCGTTCTTATTTAAAAATATTTCACAAACCTAATTGCTATTTCATTTTCTCTTTTAATGAGATCCTCGTTAATTGATAAAGACTTCTGACGATTCTAATGTTGTTATAAATTAAACAACTGTACCTAATTAAGTAATTAACAGTATTCCTTTTATTATAATTTCGTTTTAGTCAATCTAGTATAATTGAAGTAGACGGAACATTACATATTACGTTTTATTACAACCTTTGAAAGTTAGTACCTACTTATACTAAGTTGGTTACTTATACGAGGATCTAATAGATAAAACATAAGATGTAATGTTCCGAATGCCAATAGAACACCTATATTTTTATGATATGTTTTCGGTAAGCCTAAAACATGCCATAAAATAATAGGTGTTCTACGCATTACACATGTTTCATTTTCGAATACTGCACGATTATTGGGGAGATCTTTGGAGGAGGCCATTGTTCAGCAGTGGTCGTGCTCTGTCTGATATGATGGTGTTAATAGTTATAAACGTTAAAGACCAATGTTACTGTTACTGTACCTTAGATTTTAAGTTATCTGTAACTGTTAATCAATGGAGGCCCATTCCGTTTTAAAGATTTGATTAGTGCACGTGAGATGTATCAAAATAAGATGAAAACCATGTCAAATTGTTAAAACTGAATCGACGTAATGGTTAATGCACGCGCTTCTATATATTGCGACTTGAATAACGTACCATATTCTCTTGGGAACCCAGAACCGCCAATACGAAATTCATAAGAATTGAAAACAGCAAACATTATGGTGAACATGTACGTGCAAATGCCTGCATAGAGTTCCACAACGATTATTTAAATCAGGCAGCACATTATAGGGTTATTCTTACCGCTTACTGAGTACGTGCTTCAGGTGCAAAGCAATACAAGTGGGATTCTCGATGACGCATATAGAGAACATACTTAAGGCCTCTTCTAACTTTGCGGTAAGGAGTCGGTACGAAATAAGTATTACTACGTGATTGACACGGATGCGGGAGTACACCCACTCCCGTGAGCATTCACCAGAGCTATGCGAGATTGCGAACGCTGAGCGAAAATGCTTATTACTAGCGAAGCTTTGAAACTGTGGATGAATAGTGTGGGGATCTGTAGAGAAATGCGGTGTGTAGCTCATCTTTCCCTCGATTTGCACACATTCCTCGCTCACATCTCTTGCACGCTTATTTGTTTGATATATGAGACACCGCACTCCACTCAGCTCATGTCTAGCTGAGATCCGCTGAGCGAGGCTAGAAAAATAAAGTATTTATATTAGCAGACTATAACCATGAAATTCTTCTCACGGTTGCTTGTTCCCAGAGCCAGAGGTTGGATGTTAAAGAAACTACTTTACATATATTTGAACCAAGTGTTCGGTACGCAGTCGAAATAACACTAGTAAATTGTTACATCGCCCGCTTTGTACTATTCTACGATAAAATTCGCTATTATTTTAATAGATTGAAGAACTATAATTTAATAAAATAATAGACACCTAAGGCTAAGATGGTTGGTTTTTTATCATCTGTCATCATGCCTGACACGTTCTAACAAGTATGTAATGTAAGTGCGAAAGTGACGCAGCAGCTGTTATCGTTTTGTCAAAATGTATAAGACGTGTACACGCGCTTCTTGGTTGTTTTATTTTACTACAATGCAATGGGTAACATTCAGATTACATTATCGATGAAAATATTTTCTAGTATCAATTTTATATATTTTTTTATTTTGTGGTGGCGGCCAAGTGGATCAGACATCCGATTTATAATCCGGAGGTCACGGGTTCAAATCCAGGCTCATAAGTACCAATAAGTTTTTCGGAACTCATGTACGGTACGGAATATTATTTGATATTTACCACTAGTTTTCGGTAAGGGAAAACTTCGCCAGGAAACCAGAATACAACCGCAAAATAAATAAATTCGAAGGAGTATATGAAGTTTCCAACCCGCACTGGATCAGCATGGATACTCTGTAGTCTCTCCGGTCTGACATACGCGAGAGGGCTTGAGATAGGATATGAGGCCTATGTGCCCAGCAGAGAGACGTAGGTATGGATGAATTTTTTAATTTTATTTATTTTGTAGATGCAGATATGAACACATCTGGGGGCACGGCCGTGCCCCCGCCAAGACAAGACAAAGGGCAAGAGGCAGTGCCTATCCTTTCTCGGCACGTTTCGTCGTACTTTCGGACCCTCGTAGTTTCGGTTTGAATAACGCTAAAGAGCTGGAATTTTTAAGGTGCTATGTAGTCAGTAGACTTATCAAAAATATCAAGTTTTAGTAGGCTATCTATTATACTTTAGATTTTATAGATACCTTAATTTTCACTGTCCAAGCCATATGAAATTCGTGTCATAGAAAAGATAGACTACTTCCTAAAGTGTTAGAAAACTGAAATTTGGCATCTAGATACGGATCTGTATTTTAATACATATGGTCGTGAGAAATCTGTAACTTTCACGCTGCAACTCCTTATAATTGGGATACCTAAAAATACCTACAAACCTGAAAACATTGGTTCCTGAAGTCCTAGGATCGTGAAATTTTTTGTGGTAGGAGTGATTGGAATGTTAATAAAAAACAACAATAAGAAGATACAAAAATAATTAAAATGCTGATTTGAACCGGGTTCACGTAAAGCAGCCAAGTAGCGCCCTCTATAGTATTTCCACTGTTTCGCCACATGGCGCCACTTTTTGATATTTAACAAATTGAACATATATCAGTGAAAGAATAAGGATCAAAGTCAAATGGCGTTCTAAAAGTTTTAATTATGTGTCGAAAGATGGCAGTAAATATACTTACAACAAACAGAAGTGACCAGTTCACGATTAAGACTTGTGAAAATTAAAAAAGGAATGGTTCCGTGAGCTGTAGACCTTTTTTTTAAATACTACGTCGGTGGTAAACAAGCACACAGCCCGCCTGATGGTAAGCAGTCTCCGTAGCCTATGTACGCCTGCAACTCCTGAATAAATTTATTTTATTTCTTTCTTTCAAAATTGCAATAACGGAACCAAGTATAGTTTCAGCATGTCCGTCTGTTTATTTATCCCTATGTGCACTCCATAGGTACCTATATGTCAATAAAAGTGGGGAATAAAACTCTTTTTCATTTTAGACACCTTGTATGTAACGTAAACTTATGTATTAAGCACACATAAAGGGCGTATTCGTTTTTTTGAGTTTTTGAAATACAAAACTCTTATCATTGTCACATTTCCGTCAGTAATACCCACAAAACGGATCGTATTTAATTTTTTATCTGTAAATAGTTAATTTCAAATAAATAACATTTTTGCTAGCTGACATTTAAAAATAAGTCAAACACTCTAATTGAGTTCCACTTTTTATGAAATTAAAACTCTTCGGCAGTCTGCGTTCGTTTATTTTGATCCATTGCAATATTTGCGCTTTAAATTGACAATTCACCGCGTTACTCGCAATCTCATTACTCCAGAAATAATATATGATCAAACTAGCAACGCATGTTTCGCCCAAAATGCACAAAGAGCATCCTCAACGGAATTCGTCTAATCCACATCAGCAATAATCGGCCAAAGCCACAACGATGATAATCAGTCACATAGGTACGAAATAACAGCTTGCAACAAAGCTGTTTAACATCTCCCATTCTGGGTACAATTTTCAAAAACCGCGAACGTAAAAAAATATTGATAAATATTGGGCATTAATATGCCCACGTTCGCTGTCATACGTCAAGTTACCATGTGAAATTTTAGTGTTACCATTGAAATTATAGAATACATTAACTAATAAAAAGAATTCAATCCTCAAGTAATAACAAAGTATGAAGTTCTACCTTATTTGTGGCAAAGATCCATAAGTTCGAATATCAAAAATATTAAAGGCGACTTTACATCACTCTGACGTTTCAAGCGGACGGGCGACTGTACGTTACATTTTCATTTGACTATTGAGCAGTATTTAAATGAAGCCTTTCCATCCCTTTAATACCCACGCCGACCGAAGGCTACTTCGTTAGGCGGTCGCGCCTGACATACCTTATTCCTATTGAGTACCTAATGCAAGCGAGTCGAACGCTCAAGCCTCGCTCTTAAAGAAAACTCTCAGTCGTGGAATTGTGGCGTCAAGCATGTACATTTTTAATGTAATTGCAGCTTCAAATTCGTGCCCTTCATAATGAAAGTCGTACATTTGTTTTACACTCTCAACCCTGCATGCGTTAGCGCCAAGTGAGTCGCTGGGATTTTTTTGTGATCTTCGTGTTAGTTTATCAAGGTCTGTAACCTCTTTCTCCTTTTCTAGTATCTTGAAGGGCAGCTTAGGATTTACTCGGTTACCTTTGGGGTTAATTAGGTAACAGGTGATTTGGAATCATACAATTAGTATGTGTTAGTTTATCAAGGTCCGTAGCCCTTTTCTCCTTAACTTAGCATGTTCAAGGGCAGCCCGGATTCGCTTGGCTACCTTTGGGATTAGTTAGGTATCCGAGGTGATTTAGCAACGTCATTATTTAGCTTCGGTTCGCGACTTTGTTTACGTGGGATGATGATATTTTATAATTTGTAAAATAATAATGGATAGGTAAATATAATCCTATACCCTTCCTTGGGCTCCAAACTATCTTACCATCCATCCACCCATTTCATCAAAATCGATGCAGCTGTTAAAGCGTAAAAACAAGGAAACAGACAAAGTTAATTTCGCATATATAATATTATTAGGGGTGTATTTTTCACTTACTTAAAATCAGCGGCTGAACTGATGTGGGTTCTAGGATATCACCATGAACACAAGGTTTCGCTTAAAATACGAAGCTAAAAAAGAGATACCTCTCATTTCAGATTATTAAATAGGGGCAGAATGTTGTATGGGATGCCTTAAACAAGTTTAACGCAGATGACGTCGCGGGCAGATCCGAGTATTGTCAATTTTTTACGAAAACCCATGCCATGAGACCTTGAAACCCTTGTCATGTGACTTTGTAACCCATGGGGAAATTAGACCGGTTTAGGTACACATGACTGGGTACCGGTCGAGAGGCTCATTGGAGAGGTCATTTCGTGAGAGGCTTATTAGGCGGTAGTCTCAACGCAGGTGAAGGTAAAGAACTTAACTCAAGTCCATCTTGCATGTGTGAGTGTGTATAGTTCATAAAAACGCATATAACAAGTAGCTTGCAATTGAAAACGATTTATGCGTAATTTTCAAGGCAACAAAATGAAATTATAAGCAGGTACGATAACTGAAATCTTTTACTTAAGTAAACAATGTGACGTAAGGTTTGTACTTACGTTATATTACAAAATTCAAATTTGTTAATCTAATAATAATGTGGAGGTTAGTTCTTTTTAGGGTTCCGTAGCCAAATGGCAAAAAACGGAACCCTTATAGATTCGTCATGTCCGTCTGTCTGTCCGATTCTGTCACAGCCACTTTTTTCCGAAACTATAAAAGCTATACTGTTCAAACTTGGTAAGTAGATGTATTCTATGAACCGCATTATGATGTTCACACAAAAATAGAAAAAAAAACAATAAATTTTGGGGGTTCCCCATACTTAGAACTGAAACTCAAAAAATCTTTTTTCATCAAACTCATACGTGTGGGGTATCTATAGATAGGTCTTTAAAAATGATATTGAGGTTTCTCTGAAGAGAGACACTTCCAAAGTGGTAAAAAGTGTGTCCCCCCCCCCCGTAACTTCTAAAATAACAGAATGAAAAATCTAAAAAAAATATATGATATACATTGCCATGCAAACTTCCACCGAAAATTGGTTTGAACGAGATCTAGTAAGTAGTTTTTTTTTAATACGTCATAAAAATTTAAAAAAAAAATTTTTTTCATCAAACCCATACGTGTGGGGTATCTATGGATAGGTCTTCAAAAATGATATTTAGGTTTCTAATATTTTTTTTTCTAAACTGAATAGTTTGCGCGAGAGACACTTCCAAAGTGAAAAAATGTGTGTCCCCCCCCCTGTAACTTCTAAAATAACAGAATGAAAAATCTAAAAAAAATATATGATATACATTGCCATGCAAACTTCCACCGAAAATTGGTTCGAACGAGATCTAGTAAGTAGTTTTTTTTTAATACGTCATAAAATTTAAAAAAAAAATTTTTTTTCATCAAACCCATACGTGTGGGGTATCTATGGATAGGTCTTCAAAAATGATATTTAGGTTTCTAATATAATTTTTTTCTAAACTGAATAGTTTGCGCGAGAGACACTTCCAAAGTGAAAAAATGTGTGTCCCCCCCCCTGTAACTTCTAAAATAACAGAATGAAAAATCTAAAAAAAATATATGATATACATTACCATGCAAACTTCCACCGAAAATTGGTTTGAACGAGATCTAGTGAATAGTTTTTTTTTAATACGTCAATAAATTAAAAAAAAAAATTTTTCATCAAACCCATACGTGTGGGGTATCTATGGATAGGTCTTCAAAAATGATATTTAGGTTCCTAACATCATTTTTTTCTAAACTGAATAGTTTGCGCGAGAGACAGTTCCAAAGTGGTAAAATGTGTGTCCAAAGTGGTAAAATGTTGAACAAGATCTAGCAAGTAGATTTTTTTTTAATACGTCTTAAATGGTACGGAACCCTTCATGCGCGAGTCCGACTCGCACTTGGCCGCTTTTTTAATATTTTTACAGCTCACTCACCATTCATAATTACGCGTAAAAAGTGAAAATTTGCGGATCAGACTACGCGATAAAAGATAGGTACAATCTCTAATAACTTAACAAAAATAATAAGACGGTAATCATTATGATGGAGAACTTTACTGTTGAGATTTATATATATTTGGAAAAGTATTAGAGGGTGGCAGATATTTTGGCACGTTGTTTCATCCCCTATTGATGCTGAGTGTACCTTTATAGTCCATCGTGGCATGCGTCACTGTCGCCCTTACATACTTAGGTATTAGAAAGTGCCATGAGGCCATGACAATAATTAGCGGGGCCAGGCGAATTTTGGTAGCTGGTTTGGTTGGAGCGACTGGACTGATGTCTTGCTCCAGGTGTCAATTTTTAAGAAAACTGAACTATGTATCCACTTATTTGCTCTTGGTAGCATTTGAGCGATTGTCTCGCCTGCACTTGTTAAGCGACTGCAACAAACCTCAGACCTCACCTTTAAATTCAAGCCATGATCTCGGGAGTGTCGGACGAAACGGATCTCGTATGGGAGCGGAAGCGAGCTCTAGTTTCCGTTCTTGAGGCATTTACTCACCAACTAGAGCCTGAATATTTCACACACACCGTACCCTTCGTTTTGTTGTCGTCGCTTCTAAGGAATCAAGCGTTTTACCTTAAGCCTTGGATATTTTGGTCTTTAGATGGGGACCGTAAAGCCTTTAAACCTTGACGTTTAAGGCTTGGCCATACCAATGCGCTTTCATGTTTAATTTCCGTCTTCCTCTCAAGCTCGAATTCGATTAGAGCCTTGATAACCTACTCTAAGTACTCGTATGTAGTGTTGCGTTCTTGATGATGAGTAAGGTTGCCAGTGTTCCCGAAGAAATACTGTGCTAACAACAAGGGGCCTGGATTTGTCACTAAAATACTATTAACACAGATAATCACATACGTACGAGTATAAAGGGTCGGTAATGTGCATGTGTCGTCATTGATGTTCCAGGCATTAGGCAGGAGTCCGCGTACCAGCAGCTGGTTTGAATCCATAAACCATACTAATAATGTGTAGATATGGTCAAGATATACCTATCTTTACCATATCTTGACATTATTAGTATGGTTTATAGCAGGCAACAAATAACCCGACCAAATTAAGTAGGTTGTTCTTGGTATGCTGTCAGGAATGTTGAAACATGTTTTTAATTTTGTCGCATTGTGTATGTTCTGTCCCTCGCGGGCGCACGCGGTTTAGCACATCTATAGGATCCTACCAACTACGGAGCGAAACGAAGTTGTACCTACGCACTAAACATGGATATTAGGTACGTAACTAAATATTGTAAGGATATGCAGTTGAATTGTACCTACGTATTGATCTATCTATATAGGTTCACAACAATTCAAACAATTTTCATCTCAACGTATAAGTCCTATACGTCAAATAATGGCTAGATACGATATGGATCGGATATGTCAGTGTCAAAAGTGACGTTTCTTCTAACAAAACGTATCTTTAAAGTTCGAATAGGGCCGCAAGTTTTAGAATATAAAAAATACTTTATAGCCGAAACATTACTAACATAAGTGTAGTCTACTCTACAGATACATTTACCTCATTCTTACCGACAGTTTAATCTTCAACAGTGCTTATTCAAACTTTCGTTTTATTCCTTTTGGTTGTACTCAACACAAAGCAAATACGAACTAAAACTTACCGGCAGCGCTTAATGCTGGAATCGCAGTTGATTCCCCATTCTCAAAATATGGAAAGCGCAGAGAAAATTTTGTGGAGAACTGTTTAAAAGGTATACCGAGTGATTGGCAGATCGGATCCATTATAAGGTTGAATAACATTTTTGTTTCAAATATGTTAGGTTAAATTTTTTCCGTACTACGTTGGTGGCAATAAAGCATATGGCCCGCCTGATGGTAAGCGGTAACTTGCTTACCTTGTAACGTATAACTCTAATATACAAGGTGTAGCAAAAAAAGTGGGGATCCATTGAAGGTAGGGAATGCAAACCGGTTTTAACCGAAACCGAAAAAACCGGTTAAAACCGGTTTTTTGACGGAAACCCAAAACCGGGTTTTTAGAATTTGAAAAAACCGGTTTCGGTTTTTTTCGGTTTTTTATTTATTTAACTAAGTTGCATGTTTTATTCATTATAAGGGTGTAAATCGGTCCTAAACCGGTTGAATCGACATCAAATCAAATAATGTGGTGTTGTGTTAGTTTGATCAACAAACCAAAAAAGTAATTTTATATAATTGGTTTGTTCCTATTCCTAGTTACAAATAACATTAAGTCATTTGACAATTCCCATACAATACAATAAAATAGTCAGATATTCTGTCTTTAATTTCGTGATAAAATCGTGTATAACGAGGGTTGCTATTTATATATCCGGAAACCGGGATTACAATCTTCTTAAATAATATATTTGACCTCCATGGTAAAATTTGAACTTCTTTATGAGATAATAAATGTCTTAATCCATAAAATTTTAACTTGTTTAAGTACTGGCCGGTATATTTTTTCTTTCTTATTAACGCTAGTGTTTTGTTTTTGACGGGTTTTAAATGTCATCTCGCTGCAAGAATGGAACTCACTCGTGAAAATATTCGTGCTATGATTTATTATGATTTTCGGCGTGGTTTAACGCAACAACAGTGCATAGAACTAACTTCAACTTTTGGTGATGAAGCTCCATCTAAAACTACTGTGTATCACTGGTTTAGTGAGTTCAATCGTGGACGTAGTATGCTTACGGACGAAGTTAAGGCAGGTCGCCCAAAATCGGTCGTTGTACCACAAAATATTGAGGCTGTGCGAAAACTTGGACGACCGACATGTTACGTACCGCGAGATAGAGGCGACTCTGGGTATTTCTCTAGCATTAATAGCATATTACATGATCATTTAGCTGTAAAAAAAAAATTGTTCGCGTTGGATACTGCACAACTTAACTAAGGAGCAAAAAGATGCTCGCGTTGAATGGTGCAATAAAATGTTAAAAAAATATAACCGTGGTGACTCAAAGGCCGTTTATGACATCTATACAGGTGACGAATCCTGGATCTGCATGCGATCCCGAAACGAAGCAACAATCAACGGTATAGGTGTTTCAAAATGAGCCGAACCCTACGAAAGTTACTCGTGCAAAAAGTACATTGAAACAAATGGTGGCCTGCTTCTTCGGTATTAATGGCCATGTAGCTACAGTGCCACTAGAAAACCGTAAAACGGTTAATTCAGATTGGTACACGACCATTTGCTTACCGGAAGTATTTGAACAAATTCGTAAAACTAACCAGCGACGAAGAATCATTCTTCATCATGACAATGCCAGCTGTCATACGTCACGCGAAACAACTCTATTTTTGGAAGGTCAAAATGTGAATTAACGGGTCATCCGCCGTACAGCCCTGACTTGGCACCCAATGATTTTTATTTAATTCCCAATATAAAAAATAAATTACGCGGTCAACGATTTTCGACCGCTGAAGATGCTGTCGACGCATTCAAACAACACGTTATGGAGGTACCTCAGGCGGAGTGGTAGAAGTGCTTCAAAAATTGGTTCACACGAATGCAAAAGTGCATAGATCATCAAGGGGAATACTTTGAAAAACAATAAAACCATTTTCAGCCGTGTACGTTTGTTTTTTTGTTTCCGGATATATAAGTAGGAACCCTCATACTATACTAGCATTCGTTTTTACACGTGAAGCAATCTTTTCTTTATTCCATGGCGATGAATTCAAGAATTGTTGATTCTAAAAACCGAAACCGGTTTTAACCGGTTTCGGTTTTTTTTGTGGTAAAACCGAAGAAAAAACCGGTTTTGAAAAACTTCCGGTTTTTGCATTCCCTAATTGAAGGGCATATTAGGTATCGTGCACTGATTAGGAAAATGTAAAAGTTTTTTGGCAAGAAATTTTTTTGGCCTTTGTATGGAGCGTTGGCCGACTTGAACGACCTGGCCCACAGGAAAATGTTTTTATAGAGAAATTATTTTTTCTAATACTTATTCCTAATCAGAACAATAAGATATCGAATATGCCCTTAAACGGATCCCGTCTATTTTTTTTGTTAAACCCTTGTATGTTGGTATTAGCTTATTTATAAATCATTATATTTTATTTTTATATTTATATACGATGTACCTTAATTTTTTTATTGTTACAGAGTACGTATTCTTATCTACATGTAATTAATTATATATTTATTGATGTGAGCTGAAAACTTTTACTAATTAATCAAATTAACGTAATTTTTGCAGTTCTTTCTACCTCATCTAAGCCGATGACGATTTAACAATTATTTCGACTAAACCAAGATCTCTAGAACTGTGTCGTATGCATAATTACGAGTATTAAACCGCAGTTTGAATTCTAATCCTTGAAGTAGTGTTCCTACGCTTCAAGAAACTCGATGTTGCCTGGCTGAAAAGTGGTGCCGTTACCCCACCAGCCCCTTGAATATCCCTTACAACAACTTGGCCCCTTGTAAAACAAATAACTACTAGTGGCTCTGTTTATAAATTAGATCAGATCCATATCTAATCCAGATCTAATTTATAGGCTATATTAAAATCAGAGTGCGCCTGGTACTTTCAATTGACAGCCATCCTGGGCAGATTTCTATGGACACTGACCTATGAACCAATAAGAATAAGCGACATACTATCAGAAAGGTTTTTTATATACTTCATTTATTTGTATGGCGCGACTTATAATACATATATCTGTTTAAAAAAAATGGCACAAATAACATAAGAAAACGAAAACAAAACTAAAATATCTTGACAAAAAATCATCGACAATAACTAAACCTTCATGATCTGCGACACAAGAACTTGTATCGAAAAAAAACTATATGATGAGTTTCAACTTACAGTACTTTTTGCGCCGATAACTGATAAAGATTTATATTAGATTGTGTAATATTTTAATAAAGAGCTAGTGTTCGCGAGTCTAACGCCATCTAGCGGGCATCACAAGAAGAGGCGGAGTTCCAAGCACGGCCGCGCGGGGGCGCGGCGATAGCCATCACTTTACGACCTCATACGACACGGCACACAAGCCGCTCTCGCGATTTTTTTGCCTTTTTTTATATAGAATCGCCAACGTTCCAACTTTTGTTAATTTCATTTAATATAATTTAAAAATAAAAACAATTTGTAAAATTAAAATATGAACAAGTCATTGAAGAGACCCGTCTGCTGCTCCTGAAAGTAATTCAGATTCGCTAACCTCCCAAACATTGGACCTCCGAGCCGGAAGCTATCAACCAGCGCCAGGATCAGCAAGAAACGGTCAGGCCATCCATTCTTCACCTTCTCCCTTCAATCGTCATTGTGCTAAAACCGTGTCTATTTTGTAACCTTCCAGTGTCGAGCACATGCCGCGTGGTGCACACGGCCGCCATTACGAGTCAACAACGAGTTTCGGGATTAAACTGTAAGTGCTTTACATTCTCTCACACACACCATGACTACTCCTAAAACATCAGTGACTCCAAGTACTTTAACTCTCGATATGAACGATTCGCGTACCTTGACACAAAGACGTGGCACACTCAAGGGTAAACTCACGTTGTTCGCTAAATATGTCGCTACGCTTAATCAGGCTAATTTAACGAATATCCAAAAAGTTGAGTTACAATTACGCATAAATAATGCCGCGAGCTATTATCAAGATTTCGATGTCGTTCAAACTAGAATCGAGGAGTTAGCAGATCCGAGTGACCTTCCTAAGCATTTAGATTACCGCGAAGAGTTCGAGGGGCAATATTATCAGACAGTGGCCGCAGCGTCCGAATTAGCTGACGTTGGCAACAGTCTCGTTGTTGCTAACGGCAGCGCCGCTGCCCCTGCCAGCACAGATTCCGTGGGTTATAAGGTTAAATTACCTACAATATCACTCCCCACCTTCGACGGTTCGTACGAGCATTGGTTAGGGTTTAGGGACACGTATACTTCTCTGATACACGATTCTAAGGACCTGGGTGCCATACAAAAGTTCCATTACCTGCGCGCAGCCTTAACCGGCACCGCTTTGCAAGTAATAAAGTCCTTGGAATTTTCAGCAGAGAACTATACGACCGCGTGGGAGCTTCTCGAAAACCGTTTCAATAATCATAGGTTACTAACACACAATTACGTAAAGTCACTTTTTAACACGCAATCATTAAATAAGGAATCTGCTACACAGATTAGAAGGCTGATTGACTCTGTGCTACGTTCCCTTCGTGCCCTAAAGACCCTAGGAGAACCTACGGATTCCTGGGACACGTTAGTCATTTATTTAATTGTCACGAAACTAGACGCATCTACGGAACGCGAGTGGGAGGAGCACAAGGGCTCAATCAACTTTAATCGGCAAGATTCTACCTCTCACATTAAGCTAACTGATTTGATTACTTTTTTACAAAATCGTGCAGATATGTTGGAATCTATTTCGGCTAATCATTCCAAAAATACGCACTCAAATTCGCATGACACTAAAAAGCCATCAAATCAGTCACAATCACACAATTTAAACGCAACGCATAGCTATGCTTCTAGCTCCACAGTTTCACAGTCACACATAAACAAATCCAGTTCCAAACGCACTTCGCCTCGCATTTGTCAAATGTGCAGCGCTAATCATCCGCTTTATTCGTGTAATAGTTTCCTTGATTTAACTGTTCCCGACAAAGTTAAATTGATTGAAGATAAGAAACTATGTCACAATTGTCTTCGCGCTGGTCACACAGTTGACAACTGCTTTTTTGGCCCGTGTAGGATCTGCCAGAAAAAACATAATAGCTTGATACATAGCTTGAGTAGTGACAGTGACGGTGCATCAGCTTCGGCTGGCAATGTAAACAACAAGCCACCGACAAGCGCTGTCCCCGCCACCTCGACTCATCACACTCTTACACTTAATTCGCACACACTCTCACCGCCGTTAAAACCGGTATTATTATGTACTGCAATAGCAGTAGTTGCCGATAGCAACAATAAATTAGATAGGGCTAGAGTTTTTCTTGATAATGGCTCAGAACACAGTTATGTCGCACAATCTTTTATAGATAAATTAAAAACGCCTTTAGTACAGTCCACTTACAATATTTCAGGGTTAAGTAAATTAATCACGCAAACCACACACTCGTGTCAACTTAACCTACAATCTATTACAGGTGACTACCATGCACGCATCAATTGCATGGTACTCCCTGTCTTAACGGAACCGCTGCCGACAGCAGCAATAAGCGCGCATTCCATTCGCATTCCAGATAATATTCAACTCGCGGACCCTAATTATTTCAAATCGTCAGATATTGATATATTGTTAGGCGGTGATTATTTCTGGGGCTTGTTAAATAAGGATCGTATTCCTCTCGCAGAAGGGCCTTATTTACAAGATACTAAACTTGGTTGGATCGTCGTGGGTCCGATTAATAATAAACGCATTAAATTAAATAAAACTACTTGTCATTTCACGCAAACTTTAGACGCACAATTAAAACAGTTTTGGGAGCTCGAGGAGGTTCCTAAGATGGGAGACGGACTGACTGACGACGAACGCGCCTGTGAACAGCTGTTCGCTTCGACTACGCAACGCGATAAAGATGGTCGTTTTTTGGTACGTTTACCCTTAAAGGAATCTGCTGATGCGCTCGGCGATACCTACGATATAGCTAGGAGTAGGTTCTTATCTTTAGAACGCAAACTCGAGCGTCTCCCGGAGCACAAAAAAATGTACTGCGATTTTATGCGCGAATACATTGAGCTAGGGCACATGTCACTTATACACACATACACAAAGCCTTATTGCTTTCTTGTACACCACTCTGTGTTAAAGGATAGTCTCACTACACGCTTAAGGGTTGTTTTTAATGGGTCAATGCCCACTAGTTCTGGGAAATCCCTGAACGATTTGCAATTAGTCGGGCCGACCATACAAAACGATATTTTTTCTATATTGTTACGTTTTCGCGAGCATAGATACGTTGCCTGCGCAGACGTAGCAAAAATGTACAGGCAAGTCCTTATTCAACCAGACCAACGGAACCTTCAACTAATTTTGTGGCGAGAGAACCCTTCGGAGCCGCTAAATATTTACCAACTTAACACGGTAACTTTTGGTACTTCTTCTGGGGCCTTTCTGGCCATCCGCTGTCTCAATCAGCTGGCAAAAGAATGTGCTGACGAAGCGGTCTCTCGCACTATACTAGAAGACTGCTACGTAGATGACCTAATTACAGGAAATAATGATAAACACGTTTTAATTGATATCTGTGAAAAGGTCACCGACGTACTGCAGTCAGGCTGTTTCCCACTCCGAAAATGGGTGTTTAACTTTGACGTTTCGCAATTTTCCTCGTCAAAAATTACGTCACGTGAATTGTGTTTAGGCGATAACTGTCAAAGTAAAACACTCGGCTTAGGATGGACTAACAACACTGACGAATTTCATTACACGGCAAAAATACAACAGGATAATAATAACGAACCGATAACAAAGCGCAAAATATTATCAGTCATTTCACAAATGTATGACCCTCTCGGGCTACTTTCGCCAGCCATAATCATTGCAAAAATTTTACTCCAAAAACTATGGCTTTGCCGCTTAGATTGGGACTCGGAAGTGCCTGAGGATGTCGCATCAGCCTGGCGTACATACATACTCACACATACACAACACATACATAGCCTCCGCATTCCTCGTTATGTAATGAATGCGTATGCGCACTGCACACAGTTGCACTTTTTTTGTGATGCTAGTCAAGCGGCCTATGGGGCCTGTGCATATGTGCGTACGCTTTCGGGAGATAATAATGAGGTCATTACACTGCATCTGTTGTGTTCTAAGAGTAAAGTCGCGCCCTTGAAATCCGTCAGTATCGCGAAACTTGAATTGCTAGGCGCGCTGTTAGCCGCTAGGTTGTACTCAAAAATAATGAAATCGCTTAAAGTGAAATTCGATTCTGTTTATTTTTGGTGTGATAGTACAATCGTTCTTGGGTGGATCCGAATGTCACCCCACACGCTTAAAACGTTTGTTCAAAACAGAGTGTCGGAAATAAACGAGTTAACCGGGAGCGCGCAGTGGTTACATGTAAGTAGCAAGAATAACGCAGCTGATTTAGTTAGCCGCGGCCTTGAACTTGACGCGCTTATCAACAATTCGTTCTGGTTCAATGGACCGCCCTTTTTGCATGAACCAGAATCTAACTGGTTACCTAGTACTTTATCGCGCACTTCCAAAATAATACCGGTTGATTTACCTGAAATAAAAACAAACACAATTAGTATGACAGGCCAAATTAACACCGATGTATTCCAATTCGACAGGTTTTCGTCATTTAACCGCTTAAGGCGCGCGGGTGCTTATGTTTTACGATTTGTAAACAACACACGCATTAAAAACAAAATAAATCGTAAAACTGGCCCGCTGACTGTTGACGAATTGAATGCATCGATGCAACAACTGGCGCGTCTTTCGCAAATGAAATCTTTTCCTGTTGAGTATGATAAGATGATAAATAACTTACCTGTTAAACACACGCGCGGGATTAATAAATTAAATGTATTTCTAGACGCAGATAGTCTGATAAGGGTCGGTGGTCGAATTAGTAATGCGACTAGTTTTACATACGACAAAAAACATCCGATTTTGCTTTGTTCGAAACATCGTTTCACACAGCTTTTGTTTCAGAGTGAACACATACGATTACTGCATGCTCCACCTAGTCTTCTGCTTGCTACTATCAAAGACTGCTGGTGGCCTCTCGGAGGCACTAATTTAGCAAAGCGTGTGGTACGCACCTGTGTAACCTGCATCCGCATGAAGGCGAAAACGTTTGCACCTATTATGGGTAACTTACCTTCATTACGTTTGGAACCTGGGTTCGCCTTTATGAGCTGCGGGGTAGACTACGCGGGGCCAGTATATGTACTTAATCGTAGGGGTAGGGGAGCTAAACCTCAAAAGGCTTACATCTGTCTGATAGTATGCTTCACGACGCGCGCGGTTTATCTTGATTTGGTCACAAGTCTTAGTACCGAAGGATACCTACTCGCACTTAAACGCTTCATTTCGCGCCGTGGTAAGCCTAACGTCATATATTCCGACAATGGCCGTTGCTTTGTAGGGGCAATGAAAGAACTTTCGTCGTTCCTACAGGGTAACGCGAGTAATATCATTGAGTGCGCCGCTAATGATAACATTAATTTGCATTTTAACCCCCCTTATGCTCCACATATGTCAGGTTTGTGTGAGAGAGCTGTACAGTCTTGCAAATATCACCTGAAGCGCGTTATTGGCAACGCGAATTTAACTTTTGAGGAATTTAGCACGGTTTTGGCACAGTCCGAAGCCCTACTGAATTCCAGACCCATGCATCCTCTTTCCACAGACCCAAACGACCTTTCCGCATTAACTCCAGCGCATTTCCTTATTGGCCGACCGCTGACAGTGCCGCCCTACAAGGACTTGACGACAGAGACGGGTCGGCTCCCACGCTACAAGATGCTGGAGAAAATGCGACAACACTTTTGGCAGCGGTGGTCAAAACAATATATTTCTGAGCTGCAAACCAGAACGAAGTGGCAGACTCACGGCCAGGATATCGTTCACAACTCCCTAGTTCTGGTCAAGGAAGATAATCTACCACCCCTCAAATGGCGTTTGGGACGGGTGGTAGCTTTGTTCACAGGAAACGACGGAGTTTCTCGCGTCGCTGACGTAAAAACAGCGAGCGGGGTCATACGCAGGGCTTTCACTAAGCTTTGCCCTCTCTTGATGCCGCCAGAGAGTGAAGCTGCGCCAACCCCATCCACATCACCACAACCACATTGAAAGCGGGTGCTTTCAAGGCCGGGGGCATGTTCGCGAGTCTAACGCCATCTAGCGGGCATCACAAGAAGAGGCGGAGTTCCAAGCACGGCCGCGCGGGGGCGCGGCGATAGCCATCACTTTACGACCTCATACGACACGGCACACAAGCCGCTCTCGCGATTTTTTTGCCTTTTTTTATATAGAATCGCCAACGTTCCAACTTTTGTTAATTTCATTTAATATAATTTAAAAATAAAAACAATTTGTAAAATTAAAATATGAACAAGTCATTGAAGAGACCCGTCTGCTGCTCCTGAAAGTAATTCAGATTCGCTAACCTCCCAAACAGCTAGAAACACGTATATCCGATTTGTGAAAAGGGTGTGATGTTTTTTGATGGCGAAGGTATGACGATTGTGAAGTGGAAATTCAAGGGGCTGGTCCCCGGATAACGGACCACTTTTAAGCCTGGCAACATCGGGATTCTTGAAGCCTAGGAACACCACTACAAGAATCAAAAGTCAAACTATGGTTTAATAACTATGCATACGACACCGTTTTAGTAAATATCCTGGTCTAGACAGCAAACAAAACAACAAAAAGGTTAGGTAACTAAGTTACACGATCAGATTAAATGATTTTAATTTTAATGTTTTAAGTTTCCTATAACTTGTATACATCCGATTATCTATCTACATAAACCACTCACAGTGCAATTGTAATACATTAAAGATATGAAATGCTATAAGATGGGGGCTTTAGTTATTGTTGATCACGGCGAGATGGTCCTCACCGAATAGGATTATGGTTTGTCGACACGGACGCTTCCCCATTGTTCGCCGGCGGCTTAGACCTGAACAATCTGTGCGCTACGTGCACTGTTTGCTAATTATAAACTAGCAGAGTATTACAAGCTGCGCGTGACATCCTGCTGCAGTATTCTGAACGCATTTCCGGGGAAACGGGGGAGCGGCGGTGGATTTTTTAAATAAGATTATGACCGTAAAACTGTTTTTTTACAACGTCCTAATATCGAATAGGTTATAATCGCAATTAGTGTTCGAAACTCGAGTCCTTGCATTCCTTAACTTTAATACTACTCAGTTTTTTAGACTAGTCATTACTTTGAAGTTCCTGTTATTTGATGGTGGAGCATCCACAAGTTATTCGCAGTAAGACGAAGATAATATCTTAAATGAATAATAAATATTTTGTAAATGTTGTTGCGCTCCACTCAGTAAGATTTTTTGAATTAAACCTCTCAGGTCAGGTCGAAAGTTTTAAATGACTTAGCATTAAATCGTTGCATTGCATTTTTGTTATTACTATTACATTTAACAGACAGGAACTTTCCAGCTGCCTGGTACTCTGCCATGTGAGCAAGCTTTGATTTGGTAAATTCATTAGGCATGCAAACTAATACAATTAACAAGGTGTGCAATGTTGTACATGTTCGGCCTAACACCGCCACTGTCCAACGCTCGGATACACGTCTCGTTGCGAAATGCTCCTGCATCTTGTGCTTGTTGCCAGTATTAAGAGATGGATATACCTTCCTATTCAAAAAATTAATTAATTTTTGAAAATACTAACGTTTACTTTTAACATGTTTTATTATTATTTACCTTAACTCTAAAAATACGATTTCTCGCCAGTTTGCGTGCGATCAAAAATTAAATATCACGTTCGAAACGTCAGGATAAATAAAAAACTAAGTGCATATGACCAAACTGATAAAGTTCTATTTTAGATTAAATATATGAGTGAAGACCGTATATACTTTTGCTTATAGATTTTATAGAGATAATTTGTTAAGTACATTACCGTTTCATAGAATGGTTCTGATAAAAGAAATGGGGATATGTGATATTTTATTTTTATTTTACATACAGAAGCGCTGGTGGCCTAGCGGTAAGAGCGTGCGACTTGCAACTCGTAGCAATGAGTTTTTTCCGAACTTATGTACGAAATTTAATGTCATTTGATATTTACCATTCGTTTTTCGGTGAAGGAAAACATCGTGAGGAAACCGGACTAATCCCAACAAGGCCTAGTTTACCCTCTGGGTTGGAAGGTCAGATGGCAGTCGCTTTCATAAAAACTAGTGCCTACGCCAAATCTTGGGATTAGTTGTCAAGCGGACCCCAGGCTCCCATGAGCCGTGGCAAAATGCCAGGACAATGCGAGGAAGAAGTAGAAGATACAGAAGCATTATTAATATGTGCAATGGATTTACTTATCGCTTGTCGTATTACAGATTACAGTAGGGCTAAGACGGTCGGCTCTTTATCATTTGTCACCATGCCTGTCACGTTCTAACAAGTATGTAAGCGCGAAAGTGACAGGCATAGTGACAAGTGATAAAAATGGAACAATGCTGCCACCGCAGGTTTGATATCCGGCTCATATTACTAATACTTATATTAATAATAAAACAACATGCCAATGCTAATAAGCCTGACGTCACCATCCCCCTTGATGAGAAACTCGTGAAAGCCGAGAAGGATAAGTCCAGTAAGTACCTAGACTTGGCTCACGAGATAACCGCCATGTGGGATGTTGACTTGATGATTATTATTCCAATATGTAGTCGTGTCAGCGAACGGTCTCATAGCGAAGAGTCTCGATCAACACCTACAGACTCTCGCTGGGTGGTTGGATCAAGGGTCAGATGCAGATAGCGGTAATTTTGGACACGGCGCGTATAGTACGTCGGTTCCTCACTCTACGGCCCTTACCATCAGTAGCTTGGGTCCTGTCCCGCTGTTGACGGCACCCTAGGTTGGGTTTCTTTATAATTTGTTTATATATTTTTTGTATTGTTTTGTGTTTTATATTTTACTTTTATGTTCATATTATAAATGACCTAGCCTAAGGTGAAAAATAAATAAAGAGAATACAACATTATAGTGTAATTAAGGTATATAATGTATATCCACTGAATTTAGGTACTTAAGTAAAGTTAACGTCCACAATTCCTGCCTAGACAGACAAGGGAAGCCCTATTTGCTTCAGGGTAAGGATATTATTCAATTGGGCTATTCAGAATGGGTGAACTGGGTCGTGCTATAATTACACCCAGTCTAGTATCCATGCGACGAATGACGCTTGATTACACTTTACGTACAAAATACTAATTCAGCTAGCGAATTGTAAATTGAAGAATGCTTAGGAGCCATTCGTTCGGAAATATTTACCGGGAATATTTTGTACGCGCCGTAGGTAGACTTAATTTAATTTTTCTTTCGACGCATGCTATTTTATTTTATTACACTTACCTTTTTATGAAAATGCTGAGTTTTATTATTCCGTCACATTCACGATTGTGTTCGCAGATATTAGTGTATGAGTAGGTATGGTGATTTTTAGGCCAGGTAATTTTTTTGAAATTAATCTTACAAATGATTGGAAAATTTATTTGAATATTCCAATCGTCATAACAATTGATGTAAATATGATGTAAAAACATTGTGTAAATATCAAACAAACGAATAGTGTTTCAATGTTAGCACAATAGAATTCATGTACTGGGTACCAACTGTTTGTTCTAAAATAGGTCGCCGGTTGTGTAAAGAGACATCGACATGTCAATAACAGGGACTATATAACAAATGGCGTCCAACTATCCCCGATAGAAACGGGAAGATTGACCAATCCCGAGACGTATTTACATAAATATATCCTGATCGATCTGTCGTCAAAAGTACGATAAAACTCTAACCGTATTTTCTACAATTGCTTGGCAATCTTTTTTAAAGCACGTATGGTGCTACTTTACCGCCCTAGTGCGGTAACTAGCACTATACGTGCGTACGTGTACTGTGAATGTACTATTTCAAAAAGTTTTATGTTTAGGAAATATTCAACTTATTTATCATTTAGCCACATATGTTTACTCTCTATATTATCATACACATATTTTGAATATAGTGGTAATCATGAAATAAAAGCATTTTTATTATTACCCTGCCTACGAAGCTGATGGTCCCGGGTTCAAATCCTGGTAAGGGCATTTATTCGTGTGATGAGCATGGATATTTGTTCCTGAGTCATGGGTATTTTCTATGTATTTAAGTACAGTGTATTTATAAATATTTATATATTATATATTTCGTAGTCTAAGTACCCTCAACACAAGCCTTCTTGAGCTTACTGTTGGACTTACTCAATTTGTGTAATAATGTCCTATAATATTTATTATACCCGTTTTTGATGAGAAATGTGAAACGTACAAAAGTTTTGTATGTGTCACAATTTTTGTGATAAACTTTCTGTTAACATAGTGTAAATTATCTTATAAAATACAGATATGACGCAACATTTTTGAATAATAAAGTTTTTTAATAACTGATTAGTATTCGATATAGCGTACTATCTTTTGTTATTTTAGGAATCATTAAACACGATTTTGCTCAAAAAGGGTATGGCACAAACGTATTCTCAGCCGACGTCATGTCTAAAATAAATGCGAAATATGTTCAATCTATCATTTTCGCTATTGTTTACTTTCAATGCAAAAGTGTCAATTCAGCTGCTCGCTCGGTATTTCACTAATTCGAGTGAAATGGCTTGTTGAATTCAGTAACCAGTAATAAATTGCAAATAGTTTGAGCATTTTGTTTCGGTTTGTATAGCGCGGTGGGGCCTGGGGGCGGGCGTCAGGGTGGGGGCCGCCATATATCGCGAGCTTTCTGTTATGGACCATTACCGGCGCATTACTGCGCTTATATGAAAATTACCTACGATACAATTTCAACAAAGGGATGTGAAAATACCATCTAATACGTACTGTCTTTGTGCCAGTATTCGAGAACGAAATGTTACACGACTACTAAATGGCTACACGAGGAAAATGCCAGGATTTGTAACGAATCCATTCAAGATTCAATTCATTTGTTACGGATATACTCACGAAAACGGCTTGTGTTTCGAACAAATTACTTAATTTGCAGACCGAAAACATCACAACGTAGCTACGATAAAACAATTTAGTAGAGAGCCCGTACAAAGTTAGAGCCACATAGTATACCTTGTACCTTGGTACCTATACGATAAGGTGATCCTGCCGGGTAAATTTTAGATTAGGTGGGCACATGGTGCGTAGCTAAATAATGTGAGCACAAAACTTGTTGGGTTCAAGTTAGGGCTTTATTTATAGGTCCGTTCAATAAGTTTTAAAGCACGTATATTGTGAAGTATGTTGAGTAAAAAATAATTTAAGTTGATGAACTACTTATATAGAAGTAAAATTAATTGTTAATCATACAAGTAGTAGTAGTAAGTAGTGTTGTAGGTACCTACAACATTCAAATTACATGCTTGATTATAAATTTTGTAAATAACCACACTAAACAATAAGACCTTGCCAAGACCAATTCTTCTACAGCTCTTAGAAACACTAAATGGAGTTGACGCGAGTCACGAAACAGAATTCTATGATTGCTGTTAAGTTATTATATCAGTTTGCGCGCAGCACTCGAGGCGACTAGTTTAATTAATACTAAATTTTGTACAATCCTTTCCAGTGGTGCTTAATTGCAGACAACAATGAACTAATTTGTGCACGAGACGGGGAAGTACTTTATTACTTCTCTTACCCACCTTTCGTTGTTGCAGATATTTGTAAAGTTTTATTCGTCATTTTTCTGCGCACGAAGTAGAAAACAAGGCAATCACAACTTTGTGACGGGACTGGGAAACTTGGAGCGGGTCTGTAGCAAATTGACTACATTGTGTTACGTCGGAAAGGAATTCATGTCATTGCAAAGTGGAAATACTCACACTCACACTGTTGACGCAGAAAGCCGCATTACCATAAGATTACGACATGAATAGATAGACAAAATGACAGTAGAAAAGTTTCCTCAAGGCAATCACTAGTAGGATTGCTCAAAGGTGACTCTAAATGTATATTTTACTTTTTCATTTGAATTGAATTTAGAATTGAAAAGGTAGCTAATGTGATGGAATGCGTAATAAGGGTTCTGAATCAAACTATTACTTTTTAAGTGTATTACTTTTTAAGTGAATATGAAATAAAAATGGTGAATTGATATTAGGCATGAGATATCTTACTTCCGTCTAAAACGCAAAGTTAGAGTATCCACGGTTTTACAAAGAATAGAAAGCGATTTTGAGGCGTCTAAGGTCTAAGTGTTAGTTTTTATGTACTAAGCAATTAGCAAAAGACGCCAGTTAGAATTCTTAAAATCTTATACTATTTTTTATTTATTAGCATAGGATTTTATAATTCGAATTAGCATGATACGTGCTTTTCGCCGGTACGTAACATACATTATAATTTTTTTGGAAGCCACGTCACACGTGTCCTTTTGACAACTTAAATATAAAGCGAATTCCTTCATTGATAAAGCGTGCAAGTGAAATAATAATCTTTTCTCGCACATTGATATGTTTAATATTCCGTTAGTTAAGTTTAAGAATAAAGTTCTCAGTGCTTTGAATAATGTTTAGAGCATTTTAACTTGTATTTGTTCATTATTCTCTTTGATTTTTTTTAAATGCCCATAAATGCTTGTTCTGTAGATATAGTTGTTATTCCGTTCTGTTTTTTTTTGTATATACGCTAGTAGTTAGTGGCAACTTCATTGGTTTATGTATTAAATAATATTACTATTTGTAAGAATTATTGTACCGTTTGTGGCCAAATAAACATTAAAACTTGAACTGATTTAAAGATGACACCTAGATAAGATCGGATAAATTCACGCCGTGTTACCCTTGTGTTTAACAGAAAAATCCAAGGGTCAGTGTAAAAAAATATTGAGCACGTCAACTCCATTGAGCTATGCTTATTTGATTACACAAAACAATTGCGTGCAATAACCCCCACAATCCCCAAGTCAGATCGTTTTCTGGGCCTATCCTAATGGGCTTAGGGCATAACTGGATAAATCAACACCAGTAACTACACAGTGTACACCGTTACGTGCCGGGGCCACAGTAATGACTGTCACAAATCCATCTGTCTTTTAATCGCCAGAGGAGGTGATACTAAAATTATACTCGTCGTATTTTCTACTCGTCGACTGTAATGGTTGAATTAAGATTTCGTATACCAAACTATAATTGCGTCCTTTTGCATTTATCCCCAACCCAACTCAACTATAAAATTCATTTCGATACGCTGTAGTCAACTATAAAAAAATGACCAATCACATCCCGCCGCGCTAACATAGAAAAGACTAAACGGGCATGGGCGCGTTTGTATTCTATATACTTTTGGTTTGTTTACCTATATGATTCTACTAGTTTAGTTGTTGACTCGTAGAAAAAGTACCTATTGTATACAATAGTGATATACTCGAGCTCTTCAATCTCGTTCCCACTAAAGCCACTCAGCAAGCTTCCTGGTCTTAACACGGTACTCGACTGAAAAGCTCTCCATTATATCACGATTGTATGAAATACTATTATACGATTTTTATTTATTTATTTTTTAGCAGAGTTGATAGCAGTCACCGTGGCCGAATCGGCCGTGGAGTTGTTATTGTTAAAATAATAGCACCACTGCAATACAGCATGTAAAATGGTACTAACACTCAGTAATTTATTGTTACCAAGTACCAATTTGTTATTTGTTTGTGTGTGGTTGGAGAAATGTCATTATTGACAGCAGCAGATATTAACAATATATTAATAACTGATATTTCCTTAAATCGAAAGGAATATTTAAAGCGTACTTGATTAAGTATATTTGTACTTTAATCGCAAAGATTGCGAAAGCTGCAAATATTAGGAATTTCTTATTAGACAAATTGATATCTCATATACTTACTTACCTAACGTTGTTCATGCCGTAATGTCGGTTCTAAAACTTTCGATGCACCAAAGGCTTTCTAATCTTCAAAGCGCTGACATAGGAGTCGTACGAATGCATCCATAAATTCCTTGCCCGAAATGTAATTGCTGGAATGGCTCTTTGATTAAGTTCTGCAAGACGTAAGGTCAACGACATCCGACAGAGCCAGGGTTAAGCCGGGAGATATATATGGCCGTCTTTAGCTCGAGGATTTCGGCCCTCAGCCGAACTACCGTGACAGACACCCATCGATAAACTTGAGTGTCCCTATCCCATCTAATTGAATAACTATGTTTGGGATTGCCGTGTTTGTGATGTTAAAGATTCAGAACTGGGGTTCGAAGTGATTGCTTTTTGGGCTTTTGGTGGGTCATCGGGTAAGTACTTGACGCTATATTTGGGTCAAACACATTTAAGAAAAAGGTCACTTCTGTGGACAATACAATCAAAGTTAACAACTCTGGCACGAGTACATAGATATCCCGTTTTTCTTAATTGAGTCTTAAGTACTGAAAAAATTATCCGGCCTGTAAAGGTGCAGCGTACAAAATAGCTTTAGATTCTCTTAACTTTGCAATGTCCACGGAAAAGACGCGAATGAGTTTGCAAAAAAAATGTGTATGACCCATTTCTATATGCGCAAATGAAGTGTCAAAATTAAAAGCATTATTTATTTTTAGATTTAGGTTTTAAGTTTTATAGTTTAATTATGTTTTATATGATTACACTAATAAATTCATGATAAGGATAAATAAAAAAACTGTATCATGAAATAAATAAATCTATCTAATCTATCTATCTATCAAATTATAAGCAAACACGCAAAATTCAGTTTGTAAGACATGATATTAATCTTAGTGCATCTCGGTCGCATACATAAATTAGTGCGAGATCAACATATTTTATTATTTTTGTTACTCTAGGTACGCAATTAGAGTTAAATTTTAAATCGTATCAAAATGTTTGTCATTAAATCAAAGTCTTGGTCAGCAGACTTCACTATATTATTGCCCGTTCCAGACTTGACTGGAACGTAGGTAAATAGGCAAGTAACAGAAAATAAAGCTTTTATTAATAAAGAAATACTTCAACAAGTTTTCTCGAATTTTAATACTTGATTCAACATTTTTCAAGAAAATTTAATCACTTTCAGTGCTTTAATTGGATACTAGAAAGAAAAAAACGTTGTATGATGTTAGAGCATTTATTTACGTTTCAAATTGGGAGGGTATTTTATAAAAAGGTCAGGTCGAATTGAACATGCAGCGGGGGTAGGTAATTGAGGCTGCCTGGGATTTATCAATTTGGTGAGCTCATCTGCGACCCTAACCTAAAGGTTTCTCGATTCAGATTAAAATCTGTATTATTATTAGACGACCTTTATACACACTTATGTTAGTAATGGCACTCATTGACGAAAGGGTCTAGCCTTTACGTGCAGTAAAAAAGATTTAGTTCGTTCTTTACCCACACAAAAATTGAAATATATTGTCAATAATGTCATATACTAAACCGGTCATGTATGAGTCAGACTCGCTCACCGAGAGTTCCGTATATAGGTATTAAATATGGTAGTGACAACCTGCCTATGAAGCCGATAGTCATGGATTCGAATACCGGTAAGGGCATTTATTCGTGTGATGGACACGGATATTAAATAACAAATTTTGTTCCTAAGTCATGGGTGTTTTCTATGTATTTAAGTGATTATATAATATATACTCGTATTATTTTAATAGTTGTCTGAGTATCCACAACACAAGACTTCTTGAGCTTACTGTAGGGCTTAGTTAATTTGTGTAAGAATGTTCAATGTTCACTTATTTTATTTATTTATGCACCCTATGAACGGTGGGTCAAAATGGTTACTAAGTGGGACCCACGGAACACCATAGATGCTGCAGGCCGGGGTGCAGGCAGACCGAAAAGGAGATGGCGAAATGACTTGGACGCATTTTATCCGGTTTGGTGGGAATGTACAGGGTTGAGTGGAAGAAGCGAGTGGAGGCCTTTGCCCAGCAGTGGGACACTAAATTAGGCTAAAAAAATTAATAGAAATGTTGTCTCCGTACATCAAAATAGGTCACAGTTAGTTTACCAACTGCAAATAAGTTTATAATCGAAAAAAGTAATTATTTTGTTTACGGTATTCGGAACTTTTCCTTTACTTGTGCTGTGAAAAGCTTCTTGCCAAATTTCATGAGTCTAGGTCCACGGGAAGTCCTCTTTAGGTTTTGATTCCCTTGCAAACGTCAAAATATGCGCCATAAACGAAGCATAAGCGGCCTTATCTTTAGATTGCGTTCATTTTTCACCGCTCTAAGGGGCGCAGACTTAGGTCAATCAAATACTCAGGTATTTGATAATAATTTCAACTTGATTCCTTCACTCATTTCCGAGAAAAAAACCGTCTAAGATTACTATACTGAACTTCTAACATAGGGTTAAGATTTCGGAATCGGATCCGCCGAGTATTTTTTTAAACAGCCCAATTAAAGAAGTCTTAAATAGGTACCATCCGTAGTCGGGTAAAACAACCGTGTATCTGACACCCAAAATTTCTTTTCCATTTCTTATCAAAGTCGTAATGATTGATGAGAGTCAATGAATTGATTGGATAAGTTTGAGGGGGGAAACAATCGAAAACAGAATCTCAATATTTCCGTTTTTAAATTTATAAACGATCTCATCTAAACAAAAACATCTCTTAACTCCTTTCGAACATAACAAATGCTAATGATATGAAAGGAACTTAAATGAACAAAATTTAAATGTTTTTCTTTGGTTTTACATTGTTGGTACAATTTTAATTTTAAGCCATAAAGATAACTATTTTGGCCTGGCTTAGTGAAGGAATTAGGTGCTTAAAATAATTAGGCCGTTGGTAGTAAAGGGTGTAATTGTTATCATTTTACGGGCGCGATGGGCAGGTCTCAAGAGTCTCGCTAAGGCCTTAACGAGTATGGCCCACCGAAGTGCTTTCATAAAGATTTGGTAACTATTATATAGGAAACGTTGAGAGGATGAAATGAAGTAGGTATTATGATTTTTATGGCGCGCTTTTTGTCCTGGAGTTGTTGAAAGAGCTTTTGTGGAACTCTTCTTAGTTTGTATTTATAACGAAAGATAGATGGCTAACGCTATGGTGCGCTACACAATTAGACAAAAGAGTGCTTGCCAATCCTGCCGTAAAATGGAAGCCGTCATACAGCGCTATCTAGTTCATGTGTCAGAACCATTGCACGAAATATTGTTGTATGCATGTTAGACATAAAAGCCGGACTGTTAAGCACGAACAATTGCATACCTACAACTTTCATATTTCCTGGACTTCTATATCAACTGTATTTGTAGTCGGGAAATTATTATGCAGTAATTATGACGTGTGGTTCGCTTTCCAAACAAAAAAACAATTGAATTCTTCCTCGCGTTGTCCCGGCATTTTTGCCACGGCTCAAGGGAGCCTGGGATCCGCTTGACAACTAATCCCCAGAATTTGCGTAGGCACTAGTTTTTACGAAAGCGACTGCCATCTGACCTTTCAACCCAGAGGGTAAACTAGGCCTTATTGGATTAGTCCGGTTTCCTCACAATGTCTTCCTTCACCGAAAAGCGACTGGTAAATATCAAATGATATTTCGTACATAAGTTCCTAAAAACTCATTGGTACGAGCCGGGGTTCGAACCCGCGACCTCCGGATTGCAAGTCCCACGCTCTTACCGCTAGGCTACCAGCGCTTCACTATACACACTTACACTTACTTAGTCATTACCTATATATACTAGTAGCTCTGTGAGCTGTAGACCTCGCGAGCATAGCCTATGGCTCCTCTACACGATGGCCCAGCGTAGGCAAGTCCTATAGTCTGTATCTTTAGGTATTTAAAAAAAGGTAAACAAAATCTACCCTCAAATGGCTCCTTAAGGCAGCTGAGGGTAGATGAAAACATTACATGATCAAATAACGTAGGTTTAAAGTCAGGTCGTTCAGTGACAGATCCAGGCGGTTTTGTATTTGGTTGATTAACCAATAAATATTAAAACTACCCGAAAATTTACAAATTGTTTGTTTACCTTTTTTTAAATACCTAAAGATACAGACTATAGGGGCGCATTTATGCGTTAGAGCAGCGGTTCCTAACTTGAGGGTAATTACCCCCGTAGTGGTAAATCTGGTATTTTACGGAGGTAATAAGCTCAATTAAATATGACAGAAATTAGACCTGTAAGAAAGAATATTGATATTTATTGGGAGTAGGGGTAAAATCGGGTTCCCTAGTTAGTCATAGGGGTGGCAGAACTGACAAGGTTAGGAACCACTGCGTTAGAGGGAGCAAGTGATATTGCTATCTCATTTCACCGCATAGCTGCGTCCTACGCTGGGCCATCGTGTAGAGGAGCCCTTAAAACTGAATAAATGTACCTATGGCTCCGCTGTTTAGAAGAATTTATAAAAACTAAATTGACAAAAAAACATAATTATCGAATAGGATGGTCCAACTTTGTATGTAGAGAAAAGTTGAAAGGATTTTATCTTCACATATAAAGAATATATAAACCTATAAAGAACAGTAATCTATGTGCCAATTTTGAACTCATTGCGAATGATTAGGTGGTCGCTATGATTTTGTGATTTGCAATATCCTCATACAAATACAAAAATGCAAAGTTACCTAAAACAAAAAAAAACGATCGCCATCTTTTTAAGCATACTTATAAATAATAAATAAAACGAATAAAGAGCCCTAAAAGACATTTCCAAAGCAGATTTATTGATGGGTCAATTTATTTTCACACTATTTTGTATAGCAGTATTGTTTCATTTATAGCGACCTCTAAATAATGTTAATTGCTCTTAATTTTTTATAGATGCTTTTTCGTATATCAAAATTTAAAAAGCGGCCAAGTGCGAGTCGGACTCGCCCATGAAGGGTTCCGTACCATTTATGACGTATTAAAAAAACTACTTACTAGATCTGGTTCAAACGAATTTTCGTTGGAAGTTTGCATGGTAATGTATATCATATATTTTTTTTAGATTTTTCATTCTGTTATTTTAGAAGTTACAGGGGGGGGGGACACACATTTTTTCACTTTGGAAGTGTCTCTCGCGCAAACTATTCAGTTTAGAAAAAAATTATATTAGAAACCTAAATATCATTTTTGAAGACCTATCCCTAGCTATACCCCACACGTATGGGTTTGATGAAAAAAAAAAATTTTTTTTTTAATTTTTATGACGTATTAAAAAAAAAAACTACTTACTAGATCTCGTTCGAACCAATTTTCGGTGGAAGTTTGCATAGCAATGTATATCATATATTTTTTTTAGATTTTTCATTCTGTTATTTTAGAAGTTACGGTGGGGGGACACACTTTTTACCAATTTGGAAGTGTCTCTCGCGCAAACTATTCAGTTTAGAAAAAAATGATATAAGAAACCTCAATATCATTTTTAAAGACCTTTCCATAGATACCCCACACGTATGGGTTTGATGAAAAAAGATTTTTTGAGTTTCAGTTCTAAGTATGGGGAACCCCCAAAATTTATTGTTTTTTTTTTCTATTTTTGTGTAAACATCATAATGCGGTTCATAGAATACATCTACTTACCAAGTTTGAACAGTATAGCTTTTATAGTTTCGGAAAAAAGTGGCTGTGACAGAATCGGACAGACAGACGGACATGACGAATCTATAAGGGTTCCGTTTTTTGCCATTTGGCTACGGAACCCTAAAAAGCCTGCACGGAAAAGGAATTTTAAATTTATTAATAACTAAGAAAACTTTGTAGACACGTATATTTACTGCCATCTTTGGACATATGATTAAAACTTTTGGAACGTTATGGTGCCATCGCTCGAAACGATGCTGTCAAACATTTGGCCTTTTATTTATTAGATGGCGCCACTTTTAGGTCTTTAACAATTTTAACATATATATTTGTAAACGAATAAGGATCAAAAAGATCATCAAGGAAAGGAAAGTCAAATGGTGTTCTACAATTTTTATCATGTGTCGAAAGATTAAGCAGCAATTTTACTGTAGCAACAAAATTTTGTTTGACAGTCCACCTCCATTTCAAATTCTCTTTGCCAACGCCTACAAAATGGGAAGGAAAGAGAAAATAGTCCCTTTCCCGTTTCCAAACGCCCACAGTTATAGTCGGTCATCCCCCGAATGGTAAAAGTAGAACCACCTCCATCTTCGTCGGCAGAAGAAGGGCCATCAGAGCTTCACTCTGTAGTGTTTTATCTCTATAGGATTTGGCAATTTAATCCGCTATAACATCATTTTGCTACATCGAATACCTTGACTAAAATATCAACAGAAGATATGTAATAAATCTTCGGAACATTGTGTACCTGCAAATTTGTGGCCTGAATTTTTATAGACAAGATTATAGCAAGCATCGCTGGCTCTTAGTAATCTATATGCACCAAAATTTTCTAAAAGAATGCCACGAACCGTACCGAAACTTTCTGCGGCGACTGCACACAGGAAATATGTTAGAAAACCATTTCCCTCTTTTAGCTATGATATATATTTTTTATTTATTAAAGCAATATAACATACATTTACGTTTAAACTTCTATTCCTAATATAATATCAATATTCCAATCTACAACTACGTCTCTATAGCAAAGCCAAAGTTGATAAATTGATCTAAATGTAAAAACTGCTCAGATTTTTTTAAACATGAACCCGTTTTCGCCTGCGCAACTGTCCGTCTCCTTGAACTTTAACGGCTGTAAAAAAAGTTCAGACAATAAAACTGAAACGAATACGCTTTGCTCGCGCTTCGTGCTCGCTTGATCAACAATACGAAATTTAAATACAAAAAAAATACAAAATGTTACAATTCAGGGAATAGATCCAGGGTCCTCTTCTCTCTCCCTGTTACAAAGCTTAGTCAATAAAAAATAGGAAATTAAAGTGCAAAAAAAAAACAAAATAGATTTCATTGTTCGGGATTTGAGCCCGGAACCTCATGATTGTAAAGCTAGTGTATTCCAATTGAGCCACGAATGGATATATGTGATACGGTGAAATTAGGCTAGTTATTATCGAGTAAAACCTAAATATCTAAATACCCCCTAAACCAGCGTTCTAAAATATCTGAATTTTTCGCAAATCACTCTGTAACCATGTCTCACAAGGAGGAAACTCTTATGATATCGATACGGCTATTTGTTTAGGCGCGACGTACCATGACTCCGCCATTTTGAAAAAAATCCAAAAACTGGATCGACAAAAAAAATTCTATTTGATCATAGAATATGGTCGCAAAATTTCACGCGAATCGGTTGAGAATTGCGACCTGTAGAGGAGAACATCCGGACATACGAAAGCAGATTGCGCGAGTCAAAACGTAGACCTACGCTACGCTTCGGTCAATAAATGCACGTGTCCTGACTGACTCATCAACGCAGAACCGAAACTACAAATGCTAGAAAGTTGAAAATTACACACTAATTTGCATTTATAAAGTGTACAAGAGCTAAGAAGCGATTTTGAGAAATTCAACCCCTAAAGGGGATGAAAGTTTGTATGGGATCCAAGTTTTATTTTAAGCTAGGAACTGGACACTTTGTAAAAGGGTATTTTGTTTAAATAGAAGAAAACTAAATTCAGCGTTTTCGAAAATTCATCCCCTAAGGTGGTGAAAAAGGGGTTGAAAGATTCAACTTGAACTTCAACATTTATTCAGCAAATAGGCCACAAGGGCACTTTTACATGTCAACATGGAATTTACATACAAAGAAAAACAAGCACATCAACAATTAAGTATAAAATACAATTATAAAAAAATAATTAAAATATTAATAAACAAAAACAAACATACAAAAAAAAATATCTAAAATTATTTAGAGGTGTAAATATCTCTAAATGTCAGAACTAAATGACTTTTATCAAATTATCCTTAGAGATGTATAGTCTCTAAGAGTCAAAATTCCGTAAATTGTATGGAAATCAAATATTTTTGAGTGCGGGATTTGAAATGAAAAAAATAAAAAAACATGAAAAGTAATTTCAGCGTTTTAAAAAATTCACCCCCTAAAGGGGTTAAAAGGGGTTGAAAGTTGAATCCATTACCAATGTTTTGAAACTTCTTATAAAGGCATAATAGCCGATTATAAATAAAATTTATTTTAACGTTTTCGAAAATTCAACCCCTAAGGGGGGTTAAAAAGGGGATAAAGGTTTTTATGGGGTTCAAGTTCTATTTTGAGCTGGGAACTTGAAACTTTGTAAGAAGGTATTTTATTAAAATAGAAGAAAACTAATTTCAGGTTTTTTGAAAATTCATCCCTCAAGGTGGTGAAAAAGGGATTGAAAGTTTGTATGGAGACCAACATTTTTTTTAAGTGCGGGACTTGTAACTTTGTATAAAGGCATATTGTTAGAATTCAAGAAAAGTTATTTTAGCGTTTTTAAAAATTCATCCCCTAAATGGGTTAAATAGAGGTTGATAGTTTGTATGGGATTTAAAATTTAGTTTAACCTAGGAACTTGAAACTTCGTAAACTGATATTTGGTTAAAAAAGTAGACAACTTATTTCAGTGTTTTTTAAAATTCATCCTTCAAGGTGGTGAAAACGGGGTTGAAAGTTTGTATGGAGATCAAACATTTTTGTGAGCGCTGGACTTGAATCGTTGTGTCACGGCATATTGTTAGAATACAAGAAAAGTTATTTCAACGTTTTTAAAAATTCATCCCCGAAATGGGTTAAATAGGGGTTGATAATTTGTATGAGGTTTAAAATTTAACTTAAGCTAGGAACTTGAAACTTCGTAAATTGGATTAATTAAAAGAGAAGAAAATAATTTTAAGTGTTTTAGAAAATTCATCCCCCAAGGTAGTGAAAAATGGGTTGAAAGTCTGTATGGAGGTCACACATTTTTTTGAGTGCGGGACTTGAAACTTTGTATATTATAAGAATAAAACAAAAATTATTTCAGCGTTTTAAAAAATCTTCTCCTAAAAGGGTTAAATAGGGGTTGAAAGTTTGGATCTATTAAAAATGCTTTCAAACTTCATATAAAAACATAATGTATGATTAAAAAAAGTTATTTTAACGTAATGGGGGTTAAAAAGTGCATAGAAGTTTATATGAGGTACAAGTTTTCTTTTAAGCTAGGAACTTGAAACTTGGTAAACGGGAATTACCTCTATATTTAAATAGACGAAAATTGATACATATCACCTTTTTTGAAAATTTATTCCCTAAGATAGTGAAAAAAGCGTAAGATAGTGAAAAAAGCGTTGTAAGAGGAATTATATACAATTATATACCATTTTTCACTTAGGGCCTTGAAACTTCGTAGGTTGTGTCAGACAAATCTCATGCATTATATAATTATTAACAAGTGATTAACCGTCCCTACTGCTACTTTTGCTGCATAATGTTATATGCTCATGTATATAACCACCAACATACAAATTCACGCGTACGAAGTCGCGGGAAACAGGTAGTACACTATAACTTCATAAACATGTGCGCATCTATCTACTTTCGAATATTTGTTTGCTCTAAATTGATAGAAACACTTTGTTTTGCATCTATCTACTTTCGAATATTTGTTTGCGCTAAATTGATAGAAACACTTTGTTTCATACAACAATCACACAAAAAAACGTTATATATTTTATCAATGTAAAACCAAAAAACGTTTTCTTTTTGCGTGATTTCTGTATGGAACAAAGTTTTCCTATCAATTTAGCGCAAACTAATATTCGAAAGTATATAGATGCGCACGTATTTATGTAGTAATAGTGTGTAATGAACTCATAAAATGCAATTAGTTTTTGTATGGAAAGCGAACCACCTTAAGAAATGAAAATATTATTGACAGTATAGTGATTATAATTAAATGGTGTAAAGTTGGAACGGAACGAAGGTTTGACTATTATTTTTGTCTGTTTTACTGCTGGTATTTTGATTATGATTACATTATCTTGCGAGCTATTTTTTTTAATTCGCTAATTAAGACAATCTTCCTCTAAGACCCCTTTCACTTATGGTAGTTATCAGTTATCCTGTCTAGGAAGCAGCAAGCCGTGGGTTCGAATCCAGGTAAGGATGGCTACCCTTACCCTTGTTTATATGTTTGATGAGTACGGATATTTTTTCCTGAGTTATGGATGTTACATATGTATCTAAGCATTTATTTATTACCTATATATGTTGTCGTCTGGTACCTAAAATAAAAGCCTTAAATAAGCTTACTGTTGGACTAGGTCGATTTGTGTAAGATTCTCTATTAATATTAATTAAATGCAAAAGGTAATATATTTTTTTTTGAAAAAAATCCAGGAATGAATTTTTCAATAAAATAATTCTATTTTTATGCCGTGCCATTTTCAAATCTATTCAAATTCTGTATGTAAGTACTTTCGATCACCACGTCGAGTATTGCTCCATATTTCACCCACTCGCCCAATAGCAATGAATATTAGCCGATCGCTAATTGTACTTTATGGCGTTCATTCGGCACCAATATACCTAAAACTATCCCAAAGTCATATCTAACTCAAAATCTACGTACAAAATACGCTCTTATAACTACGTTACAAGGTTTACATTGGATTAATTAAGACAGCAAAATAGGCGGGTCTTAATATTATATATTCAATGTGCCTTTTCACATTTGTACAGATTCTAGCTGTCAAACCGATTGGATGTAATTGAAAAATACTAGTATTATGAGGGAAAACAGATTTGATTAAATGTAGTTGGATTTTTTGCGAAATAGTAAGTTGGTATAATCCTATTGATTTGGTTATAATATATGTATATACAGAGTAGAATTGAATATACGGTATTAATTTAAAAGTGATGAATTTAATTTTAACATTTTAATTGGAATAAAATGGTCTCAATGGAAAATAGTTACCAAATCTGTACGTAAAATGTATTTATACTTTTTTTCATACGTGTCCGCGGCAAATTAAAATATCCGTAATTCTGAACGTATCTTAGACACTTTTTTCGATTGAACTGTCCATTATTGATGTTGATATTACCATATTTTATCTAAAATTTATTTTGTTTTATTTTTTGTTTCATTGCGATAGTAAATTATTGCAAATTTGTGTATGGTCCATCTTGTAATTGGTAACAAAATTTAATATTCTTTCCTAAGCCAATAGTGCTTATGAATTCCTTAATATTTTTTTCATTTTTCTGGTTATAAAACCAAAGTTTTGATACCTACATAAAATTAACAGATTTTTTTTTTTGATTTATTTATTATCACAAATAGTATGGTACATTTTAAACTTGTGTTAGGTTCGCCAAACTTGCGTTTAACGGCGAAATGAGGCACTCATTTTCAACGTTAGTACCTTAATCTAAATTATATGATTAACTTATAATACTAAGGTTAATACATATTTATTTCATATTAACACAGTATAAGTAGTTGTAGTATATATACTTATCCTATTTATTTATTCAGACATGCGTTGTACCTATTAGCAACTTCTTAATTTTTGATTTAAAGATGTTTTTACTAGCACATTCGTCTTCTACTGATAACTCATTAAATATTCGCGGTGTGATATAGCTACGCGTCCTTTTACCATAGTAGTTGCTAGCGGTTGGTTCCACGTATTTACGACGCTTTAACCCTCTTGGCGCTCGGGTATATACTCGCGGAGTTTTAAATTTGGGAAGATCTGCCTAAAACCTAATAAGGTTTTAATATATATGGTGTTCTGTTCCTTACGCTCGCTATTTCTAATTAAATCTGAAACGGCGAAACCATAGTTTATACATTTTGTGAAATTAAGGTGTAGCATTAGTAAAATCAGGGCTTTACAGTAAAAGCGAGTGAGTCTTGGCCGTCAATTTGACATGGAATAAATTTCATTCGATAGATCTTTAAAAATAACAAAGGTTGCTAATTTGTTGATTCAGTATATACCGTTGGTAATAATGGCTCAGAAAGGCAAACATATTGTATGAACCCTCTAACTTTTAAATCGGGGGTGCAAAATATTTGCAAAAAAAACAGAATATTCGAAGATACGCCCTTTTGCTTGTATGGCTTTTTGTATTGTAGGAAGGTATGGGACCCTCCATTATGCGTGCTCCGAAATGTACTTGGCCGTTTATCGGCCTTCTTTTCCTCTACGGCACATTGCTACGCCGTAGACTGTAGCACGTAGCACCTAGTAGCGCAGGATTTGATGTACGTGCCGCTGCAGAAAATCAAATAAATCAAACGTTTGATGTGATATTGTTATTCAAATATTGTGAATATGATCGCACTTTTATGGTATGAATTGGCCTCCAGTACACAGTAGGAGTACGAGCAAGATGCATGGAGAGTAATGTAATGTGAAATCATTAAAAAATATCTATTATTATTATATTATTGTTCTAATGCCGTTGTGTATATAGTAAGACTTTAGGCAGAGACAATGCAGCAGCTCAAACATTTCAATGTCGCATTGAGATCCAACCCTCACTGCACCCCATTCTCGATATATCACGTGATAGCGAAAGCGTTGATCTAGTTTTGAACTGGATTTAATGACTGAATGAATGATTCAAGATTCATCGGTCAAGTTGTGGGTCGGTTGAAATTCAAAATGGCGAAGACGTCTCGAGAATATTTTTTTGTGTTTTGCTCATTAATGTTGTGTGTATGTAGTGTATTATACCAAGCTTATTATGCACTGAACGATCGTGGAAGTGTGCAACTAACGAAAAACTAATCTTGAAACACGTTTAACCACACTGAAAGAAATGTTTGCATAACTGTAACAAAATTTTGGTTACTGTTTACACAAAAATTGGGACTTGCGAACTATGTGTTATATGTTACAAAACCGTGTTTGGCTATCAGTGTTCAGGTACTGGGTATACACTACAAAATAAGTTTGTAAATTTATGCAAAGTTTATTTTCTTATAACCGTAGTTTAGTTATTTAGTAAAGTTACAAAACCAGTTCGGCTATCTATTTTTTTCAGTGCATGTTTTAATCAACACCCGGCAATCCATCGTGGCTTTTAGTAAAGTCCAGCTATGTTTTTACTAGAAGCAACTACTCTACGAGCACACATAAAAGTTACTACTGAACAACGACACTTGACATTGGCAAAATCATCATAGATTTGATGGAGACCATACTGTAAAAGAAGAAGAACCAACAACGTCACTTTCAACACTGACAAATCAGATCCATATCTAATCCAGATCTTATTTATAATATGTCATTAAAATTAGAATACGATTGCAAGACTTACCGTACAATTGAAAAATTTAACTCTTTTGTCAAGAATTCGTTTTGTTTTGTTCTGAACAAAACTTAACTAATCTTTGTTGTGATGCGTCAAGACTGAATGCAGTGCCCAAAAGGACGAAAGAACTATGGAAGGTGGAGGTACCACTAACTCTACCTTCCATAGAAAGAACTTTCGTGACTTTTAGAAATGTTGACTGTAGCTATTTGGAAAGAAATGTTAGTACAAATACTCATAACGCAAGCGAATGCAATTTCGAAATGTATAAAATTAAAAAGTACTTATTATTAGTATTTGAAAAAAAAAATTCAATTAAAGCGAAACTGAATGTATGCGAACATGACATAGTAATAATCTAAAACGATTGGGATAAGGCGGTTATTTAAAATTTACCATAGCTTTAATTATCTACTTGATAATGACAGGATAAATCAATCGTCTCTTTCTTATGAGCGGTATTCAAACGTGACGCTTCGATGTACTTTACATTGGATTATCGGCATAGAGCATATGTCTCAGATGAAGTATTTTGCTTTTCATGTCTCCGTTGTGGCTCACAATGTCCTCCTCAATGCAGCGTTGGTCCTGCCATACACAAAATATATAACTTAGAATGCTCACTCTATTGTTATGCCCATTTATAACTAGTGGCTCTGTGAACTGTACACCTCGCAATCGCCCATGGCTTCATCAATTTGAAAAAAAAAAAGACTGTTAATAATATTTTGTGTGATTATCGAACCTGCTCACCAAATTTTAGTAGAATCGGTTGAAAAATGCAGGTCGAATTTCTAAATGAGAAGCTGGACATACGAAAGAATTTTATAAGCGAGCTTTGTGAAAACTTATTTATAACACGATATTATTATGCGCTTAAATATTATGCGTAGCGCAAGCGATTGTCATCTTAGCTCGCCATAACTTCTTCATTTTTATTAACTTTCCGGTCCCTTTTAGAAATTTGGGGTACTTTAAATCGTAAAACATATTAGTAAAAAATATTTTTCATTCTTAAAAAAAAAAAACGTTAACTTTAACCTGCACATGCCAATTTTTTCGTGGGAATAGACAGGCCGCTCGCCAACGGTCTTATTTCGAATGGCTGCGCCGAAATCATTCCGCTAAGCTGCATGACACGCAGCTCATTGCAGATTGCAGAACTTTATTGTGTTTACGTGAAATATACTAAAGCCCTTTCTTTTCTAAACTTATTTATACAATTGCAGTGCTATCTTTGTTTAGAATATGTGATGACAAGAAAATATAATTGTAAAGTAATAAATTACTCTAAAAAACATGTGTGTGCAACGTGCATGCGAGGATAGCACTATAAATAAAATTTATATTATCAGCATGTTTAACATAAAAGTATGAGGTTTTCGTACGAAATTCATATCATTGTAAATTATAAAACGTGTTTTTTTGGCGTAAATGCGGTGTAGGCACTGCAGCCTGTTTTCTCAGCTCGGTAATATGAGTAAAACATAACGTAATACAAATATTTGACGTAGTTAATGACGCACTCAATTTTATGCGAAATTTGCGTTACTTTACAAACGCTAACAACTTTCTAAAATAAATTAAAGCCATCTCGACTGTAAATAAGACGGCTTATGATAGTTATGATAAGTCAAGGTTATATAATATCGTTCATATGCGTAAAGTAATTTAGAATATTATAATCAAAGTATAAATTAGTCTGGAGCATTTACCGAGAGAACATCGCTACAGGCGAATGGTTTGAGTGTTATCTTCAATACCTAATGCCTAAGTTTGGCCGTTCGTTACGGTATGAAAACAATTGCAACGCTGCTGTGGTGCGGAATTTTGCTTTGTGTCGGTTTAGGTTAACCAAATGTTCGGCATTCAGCAAGCAAGTTTCGTTATCTATCACAGTAGTTTGCCGATATATTGGAAATTACGGAATATGGAGTTTATAACTCGGGACCTTTATGCGACAGTTAATGCTAAAGTTGTATAGCCACACTACAATTTATTGAAGTTGTTAGGTGTTCAAGGCCTTTTGGTACACAAATTATAGTGAAAAATTTCCTTATTACAATGTATCCAGTACGATGTATCGCTGCTTGTCTACGTAGTTGTTTTTGTTTGGTTTGGATTAGACACGTTTTCCAAAAAGTTTTTCGATTTGTATATACTCGCAGTATTACATTTAAAAAACTTACTAATTAAATAACCTAAAATAAATTAAAAACCTAAAATAAATTATAAAATAAATTTCGAAACCTAGCTTCTTATTATATTAAACCTAGATTACATAATATGTAATAATAATTCACCAGAATGCTTGGACGAGGGTAAGAATATCCCGGATTTTTTCAATACCTAAATATTTGGGTAACTATAAATAAAACATTACAAACAAACAATTGGTATACCCGACGCAAAAGCCTTAAGGAATAACGTTGGAATAGAAGAGCGGGAAAATAACACTATCTTGTTGAATCCCCTGTAATTCTTCACTCGATTGTCAAACGCTCGTGAAAGATATTGGAAACAATTTGAGCCTCCACGGACGTGTTGCTAAGACGCAGCCTTACAAAGAAATATGAATAGCGATCTCTTATTCGAGCCTCCCTAATGTACTTCGACAGTCTCATATTGTTACTGAAACTTCCAATTTATTCTTTTTATACGCGATGCGATCTTTATGCTCCCGTCCCATTGACTTTTTATTTAAGCTTTCAGGGTTCGGTGGAGAGGGATCGAGGATTGTTTTCTTCTATCCGCAGTCCTAAATTTAAGCGAAATAAAGCTGCAAATGTAATTTAAATAAACGTTAAATTAACTTCCGGGAAAACTCTAACAATAACACTAGGGACGCTCAACTTTGCGAACACGGACAATTTGGAACAGTCGCCAAATGTGGAATAATAATTCCGTGGAAAGGCGCTGGCGAGATTTCATTTTGGACCTGTAAACCTCCAGTGGCTGCGTCCTTATAATGCAGAGGACAAACTGACTGGGCTTGACGCCACGTTGCGACGCATCTGAGCTTTTTACACAAAGAGAATTTAATATATTTATTTGGCTAAATTACTACAACTGAATTTTTGGTGCTACAATATTCCATATGTGGCCTCAAGTATTTTGTCATTTATTTATAAGCATCCCTTAAAAAATAGTTATATTTTTTTCAGCTTGCGTCCTAAATAAATGTTTACTTACAGGGCTTCTGCTCGAAATCATTGACTTTAGACAGTAGGCAGCGAGATGTTTGCGCGCCTGATTGCGGTACAGTCCTCCCGGCAGCTGGCAACCAAATAACTTCATCGCTACAGGTATTTGTATAACTGTTTGTATATTGTGTGTACAATCTTTTGATACATTCGCCAGATATATATATATATATATATATATATATATATATATATATATATATATATATATATTTAATCCAGCCTGCAAAACATGTTAATTTTCAATAAATCTTCTTAAACACATTTTTAATTCACATGTAAAAAATATACAGTGATAAAAAATACCTAAAAAGTTTTACATACCCAACAATATAGAAAAAAAAAATTACACAAATTAGGTAGTACACCAGATTGATCATTTATTTATGCTTATATTTATAATTGTTCAACCATAACCACCACCATGATTATGACCATGTATGAGTAGTTTGATATTTATGTAAATTAAGAATGTTATAATTGCAATCAATATCTTATCTTATGAAGTTCGTAAATGAATGGCACATGAAAAGACATCAAACTAATGAATATGAAGTGTTCAAAAAAAGATTGCCCTTCCTGCCAGTAATTTAAAAATGAGTAATAAAAGTCCCTATAACCTTTCTATAAAAAAATCAACAGTAATCCCCAAAGAAATAGCAGTAGAACTAAAATATGATAAATTTGTACGTGGCTTGAAAACGTATTTAATAAGTAATTGTTTCTATTCTATACTAGAATATTTGGATGCTAATAAATACCATAAATAGGCATATACTATAAACTGTTTATCTTTTTTGTGTATTCTATAATTTATATGTTATAATTTTTGTTATATGTTGGTTTTCGATAAAATTGCAATACCTACCCTTACAGGATGTCATTGTGAAACATTATTGGTTTAGAACAACCTGTATAAAGGTTAAAGCAATAAACGTTGTTATTGTATTTTTTCTTCTAGCTTATATTGGTGTCCCACTGCTGGGCAAAGTTCTCTCTCCCCCCCCTTGGTTTCCACGATTCCCGATTTTGTGCCAGCGAGCCAGTTGTTAAGAAAGGTGTCTTAATCGTTCCTCGCCGCCTGTGCTTCAACGTCCCAACTATGCTGTGCTAGCCCACGTATTCCGGCCCGTTCCATTTGAACTTAGTAGTTTTCTCAGTAATGAAGGTTTTAGAGCGCAGAGTGATGTTTCATTGTAATTATGAATGTTAATTAATGAACTGCTTAGCAAAGCACTTAAAATTCTCATGAATTAATTTAGTTTCTGTTCAACTACAAAATGATTACAGAACATGCTTATAACTAAAAATTTATCTTTCATTTCTAAATCAAGTTGTTCGATAAATTAGTGAAAGGTATGTATGTAGTTTGGCTTTAATTGTACATAGTAACGTACAAATCCTTCAAGCATTTGTAACTGACGCCATCTTGAATTGTAAGCGTGAACAGTTGGCTTACTCTGGAGCCGGCTAGGTCGGGGGCCGGCAGTGGCTGACGCCGCCTCATTAATTTCCAACGGCCAGCGGCCGCGTGAGAGTGGCAGAGTCGTTTATCTCGCGCTGTGTTGCTGTCAGCGCGACACTGTCTGTTATCGAACCTTTCGGACAATATTGGACTAGGATTGAAACAAAGCACCCTCAGAATTAATACATATTTTCAAGATCCAGACTCGCTTTATTAAGTACATACCAACTTTCAAACTTTGGTGGTTTGTCTTCAGTTCGAAACACATATATGTACATAATTATCTTAATGAAATATCTTTTTGACTGGTTAAAAATGATTAATATTGGTACTGTCGCGTTAATTTTTGCATGCTTCATAGGTTTAAAGACATTTAATTTCAACTCTGTATTGGTATTCGACAGTTTTAATAACAAATGTTGCTGACATGTGAGTAACGACAGCGTCTCTCTCATCCGGCCGGTGGTCGTCGGAAATTAATGAGGTGAAGTCAGCCACTGTCGGGTCTCGACCTTGTCTGCTCCCAGAATAAATTTAATCGTACCAAGTGATTTTTAGCTTTATAAACACATTAAAATTAGCATTAAGCAAATAGACTAAAAGGGTATAACTTTAACGGGTACGCTTGGATCGGCTTTTTGGTTGCTTGGAGTACCACAACGGTTGTCATTAATTTTATTGATTGTTAGGATTCGCTGCATTGAGCATAGCGTAGCAAAGTGTAGCTGAATACATTTAACACTGTCGTGCAGAAAAAGAGTAAAACGGCATGCTACTTCATTCATCAAGTTAATTAATAATCTAATTAGATTAATTAGTTAGATTAATAATCTTATAAATACATTCTCAGACTTTTAGGGCGAAATCAAACGAAGCATAAACGAAATCTCCGGATAGGCGTTAAGCTTATGGTCTATCCGGCGAGTGTTATGTGGATTATTTGTAGGGAGAACGACGTCTTAAAGACTTGCTGATTACAGCACTAAGTCTCACATTATAGAGGTACACCTCGGTCATCTTCGTCAGCTCTCGTACGCAGATATAGGTAACACGACATAAAATAATTTTTAAGAAAAAAAAAACCGACTTCAATGAGGGAGACCGGTGAAAGAACAATTATTGTTGATTTTAGATTTCATACAATGAAATTAAAAAGACAGCGTCCTACGCCTAATTATGTAGAAAAGGAGGTAACATGTTTTTTTTTGCCACTGCACCCACCTTGACACATTTCAGATTTGCCCTATGGTTGACTGGTAAGATACCCGCAATAGGTTATTCGACTGTATTTAAGATAAATTATTTCACACCATGCATGAAATAAAGCACCAGATAATTATTAAAAAGAACGAAATAGGCTAGAAATAGAAAAATGTACCTTGAAAACCTAACTGCTTGGCAAAGAGAACAAATTGCCAAACGTGAACTATACATAATTTAAGAGTTCCGTTCTGTTCATCATCAGCAGTTCCACTTTATCAAATGTCACTTCTACAAATGTAAATACTTGATTTGTTAATGAAAATACTAAGATCACTATATATATGCCTTTAATATTTGAGGAGTTCCCTCGAGTCCTCATGGACCCCATCGTCAGAACTCGAACTTCACAAAAATTTGTCTTGACAATCTAATTTGCTTAACAAACACAGCGAAGAGGACAAATCGCCAAACGTGTACTATGTGTCGTTGAAGAGTACCATTTTGATCATCATCAGCAGTTCCACTTCATCAAATGTCACTTTTTAAAATGTAAATGCTTGATTTGTTAAAGAAAATACAAAAATCACTACCTATATGTATGCCTTTCATATTTGAAGAGTTCAGTCGATTCCTCATGGACCCCATCGTCAGAACTCGAACCTGACAAAAAATTGTCTTGAAAATCTAATTTGCTTAACAAACACAGCGAATAGGAGAAATCGCCAAACATGTACTATGCGTAGTTGAAGAGTTCCATTCTGATCATCATCAGCAGTTCCACTTCATCAAATGTCACTTTTTTAAATGTAAATGCTTGATTTGTCAAAGAAAATGCAAAAATCACTATATGTATGCCTTTCACATTTGAAGAGTTCTCATACTCATACTCATACTCATTATTTATTGGTAATAGGTGATTACATGTCAACTTACATAACTAGTACAAATAACATAAATAACCGGCCAAGAGCATGTCGGGCCACGCTCAGTGTAGGGTTCCGTAGTTACTCTTCCGTCACAATAAGCTAAACTGGAGCTTAAAGTATAGTAAATTGTTAACCAAGGGATGAAACGGTACCTTTCACCCGAGTTAAACAAATAGGCAAATTTGCATAATCAGTACCTAATTAAAGTAAGTCTTTTTACTATAAAGGGAAAACTTTTTGCGATAACTCAAAAACAGCTAAACTGATAATGTCCGCTATAGTTTTCATTTAATGTCTTTCTTAAGCTCTACTTCCACGATTTTTTTCATATTTTTTGGACCTATGGTTCAAAAGTTAGAGGGGGGGGGACACATTTTTTTTTCCTTTCGGAGCGATTATCTCCGAATATATTCACTTTATCAAAAAATGTTTCTTGAAAACCCCTATTAGTTTTGAAAGACCTTTCTAACGATACCCCACACTCTAGGGTTGAAGCGAAAAAAAAAATTCACCCCCACTTTACGTGTAGGGGAGGTACCCTAAAAGAAATTAAATTTTTAGATTTTATTGTACGACTTTGTCGGCTTTATTGATTTATATATCCATGCCAAATTTCAGCTTTCTAGCACTAACGACCACGGAGCAAAGCCTCGGACAGACAGACAGACAGACAGACAGACAGACAGACAGACAGACAGACAGACAGACAGACGGACATGGCGAAACTATAAGGGTTCCGTTTTATGCCATTTGGCTACGGAACCCTAAAAAAAGGAATTGAAATTACAACATATTAATTAAAATACATTAGGTAGGCGTAGGTATTATTGTTATTATTTTCATCAACATTTCGCAGTCAGAAATTCTTCTATATTATAGAACGACCGCTCAACAAGCCAAGTTTTCAGTTTATTTTTGAAGATTAACAAACTAGGTGCGTCTGTTATTCCTGATGGTAGATTATTATACACAGAGGGGCCCATGACATGTATAGTTTTTGCCGACTTTGCTAGGCTACGGGGCACTGCAGCTAGTTTGTGTCCGTATCGTGTAATACGGTCGCTTTTGTCACCCCGCCTGGGGTATTTATCTAAATTCTCTCGCGTGTATAAGGCTGTTTGCAGTATCAAGAGGCCCGGCAGCGTGATAATCCCCAGGGCAGTGAAATGTGGCCTTGCAGACTCGTGCCATGGAACTCGAGCAATAGCCCTTACAGCTCGTTTTTGAAGTCGAAAGACACGCTGCCAATCGGCTGCACGGCCCCACAGCTCAAGCCCGTATTGAACGATGGACTGTATGCTGGCGAAGTAACAGCTGCGGACTGCCTGAAGCGGGAGGGCGGTCGTCAGCCTGCTAAGGGCGAAACAGGCCCTTCCCAATTTACCGCACAGGGAATCAATATGGCTCTCCCATGTTAGGCTTTGGTCTATGTGGAAGCCCAAAAAGGAGATACTTTTAACCTGGTCTATGGTGCCGCCAGCGAGATCTACATGCAATGGACGGCGCTTACGTCCAGACAAATCAAACTGGATGAAATGTGTTTTGGTTAGGTTTAGTATGAGGCCGTTTTGTTCGAACCAATTCGACAGTTGTCCGGCTACTACGTTTAGCTTCAATTCTAGTTGATCTATGCTTGGGGCGGTTACAATTGCCGCAACGTCGTCTGCGTACATGTAGACCTCGCCTCCACTGACTGCCATAGGTAAGTCATTAAGCAGAATGGAGAATACCACATTTGACAGGGACGATCCCTGGGGGACGCCGATGGTGGCCGACAGCCCGTGTGAATTCAAAGTGCCTCTTTGTCCAGTTACGTACTGCGTCCTTTTATGCATGAAATCTGACATAAGGGCTTGCGCAGGTCCTCGAATACCGTAGTGATGGAGCTTCGAACTCAGCAACCCATGGTCGACCACGTCGAAGGCTTTCGACAGGTCACAGAAAATAATTGCGACCTCAAGCTTGCCCTCTCGCGCCTCAAGCACACGGCGCACCACCTCACGCGCTATCATTGTGGTTGATCGTCCCGGTCTGTATGCATACTGGCGTTCCGATAGATAGTTGTTATTTAGAAGGAACTGGGATAGACGGCTAGTTAGCCCATTTTCGAAAACCTTCGCCACCGCAGGTATGATACATATGGGACGATAACAACTTGGATCATTTTGCTTCCCCTTCCCTTTATACAGTGGGCTGACCTTTATTTCCTTAAATGATCTCGGATAATTACCAATTCTCAGGCATTCGTTGAAAAGTATGGACAAAGGCTGAATAAGGGAAGTGGCCGAAAATCGCAAAAGTTCCACCGAAATGCCGTACAAATCTTGGGTGGGTTTATTAGCAATACACTTAGTGATAATTTTATACACCTCTGCCGGTGAGAAGTGTTTAAAACGTAGTGAGCGATCAGCAGCGGCACATGCGCGTGAGAGCGAGGCAAGGGCGCGCGCGGGCTGAGCAGGCGGGGCCCCGCACCGCGTCGCAGCGGAAACGAATTGCTCGTTCATAGCATTTAATAAATTTAATTTGCTCGAGTATTGCGAGCCATCTGGTTTTTTGATGACATCTGTATAGTCAACAGCGGAAGTTTTGATTTTATTTGTCTCTGTGTTGACTATATTCCACATGGCTTTGATTTTATTATCGCTATTATTGATTTTAGTAGCGTAGAATTCGGCTTTAGTAGTGCGCGTAAGCCTATCATACCTACTATTAAGGTCAGCGATTTTTTGCACCAACTCCGTTTCATCGGGAAATTTGTTTTTGAGTTGAACAAGATCAAACAGCAGTCGTTTTGTGTAGTAGATTTCTTCTGTAATCCAAGTGGTGCATCTAGAAACATTTGGTTTAATTTTAAATGGGAAGCATATTTCTATTTTGTTTACTATGACGTTGATTATTGTAAGGGCGAGATCATCAACGGTGGTTTTGTTATTGTACAATTCGTTCCAATCTACGCTGTCTACGGCTCGCGCGAAGGCGAGTCTGGAAGCGGCTGTGTAGTTGCGGACGCGGCGGGTGAGCGCGGGCGCGGGCGGCACTGACATGCGCTTGCGCTCAATCACGGCGCGGACACCGTAGTGGTCGCTGATATTTGTTATTATTGGAAATGCGGTTACAAGGGTGTTGTCGCTTAGGTTAATATAAACATGATCAAGGGAGGTAGATGTTGTCCTTGTTTCACGAGTTGGAAAGTTTACAATATTTTTAAAGTCGTATGAGGGCAGTATATCCAACAACAATTTATGATCCGTGGTTAGGCTCAAACAGTCTATGTTAGTATCACCTACTATCACGCAATCATATTTTAATTCACTGATCTTGCTTAGCAGTCGCTCTAGTACATCTAAAAAGTCTGACGCTCTAATTAGATTTGTGCGGTATAAACAAACTACTATCAAATTAAAATCTAAAATCTCTATGGCAGCAATCTCACAGTATCTTTCAACCGATAAGGCGGTTAATACGTCTAACTCTTTTACTCTCAGGGAGTTTCTTACATAAATACATGCGCCACCGTGTTCACGCGAATTACGACAGAATTTGGAGACTAGTCTAAAGTTATTTATATAAATACTTTCCAATTGATCACTTGTCAGCCAATGCTCAGTTAAGGCTAGAATGTCGCATTTCAATTCTTTTTCTAACAATACTTCAAGTTGCCTGGTTTTGGTGTTGAGTGATTGAATGTTTTGTTGACAAATGACCAATGGCACTATATTATTGCTATTTGTTCGCAAAGTTTGTTTACGTCTTGTTATCAGCTCGAGCGGGGGACCGGGGGTCGCGGCTGCGGGGGGGAGCGCGCCCGGCGCGCCCGCCGCCGGCTCGAAACCACTCGCTAACCTCCGTCCCAGCCGGCCACATAGCGGGAGACATAATTTCGTCGAATTTACTGCAAGACACAGTTATCGCGAAAGACGCGTAGTGATCATGTTTCAGGCGTAGTTTGATGACTGTGCAGTTAGTGTAGCCGGTTTTCTTTGTGATGTATGACTGAATCATATCCGGGGTTGTGTCGGTCTTGAAAAAACAGGCATGTATTTTTTTAACGCGCTCTGTCGTCTGTACGTCGCCGTCCGCTGGGCCGGTACCTGTGACGGCGATCCGTCTTGGTCTTGCTTGCATGCGGCCCTTTTTATAGGACACGGTGTGATATTCGTCTTTGGAGTCAGCGGGATGTGTTGACACATCATTCGTCGTGTCATTTTTATTCAGGTTGCTGCGGTCTAAGTTCAAATTCGGTGTTGGGGACGTTAGCGATGACGGCTCCTCATTATGCGTATTCGTCTCTTGTCTGCTTACCTCGGGTGTTATCGCAATATCAGGTGTTTGTGATCCACCAGCGACGATAGCGCTTGATTTTTTACCGGCGCTTGGTGCAGCGGTCGCGGCGGCTTTTAGCCGCGCTTGACGGACAGGCCGCTGCTGCAGCGCTGTGAGCGCTGGTGGGGCTGGGGATGTATGGTTGGCGATAGACTTACGGGTTGTTGCTGCGGTACCCTCCGAGTTCGGTTTTAGTCGCTTTAGCACTTCACTTTGGTTGTTTATTATTTCATTTTGCTGTGTTATTCTCTGTTCGAGTACGCTTAATTTGTTCGTCATTGCGGTCACAGTTTGTTGAAGATCCCGAATAGCGGTTTCTAGCGCTTTTTGCGCCATTCTTTATATTTTATTTTATTTAATAACTCAGGAACAGTTTTGACGCGTGGGATTGACCGGCTACCCAGATTCCTTCGATTTCTCATGGATCCCATCATCAGAACTGAGTTTTGACAAAAACTGGACTAATATGTATATATATAAATTCAAACAAAAAAATAATTTTCAAAATTGGTTCAGAAATGACGGATTTATGGAGTAACAAACATTAAAAAAAAACATACAACCGAACCTCCTCTTTTGAAATCTTGAAGTCTGTTAAAAACCGTTGTCTGTACCTACTTAAGAAATGATGGACATTTTGCCTATTTTTGTTAGGTTTTGTATGTATGTATGAACCAAAAAATTTAATATTTGGACGGAATATCTCTTTATAACTTGATTTAGTTCGTGTCATTCAGGATGACACGCAGTTTTGTCAAATCTAACCTTTAATTACATGACAATACGAATCAAGGCACGCGTCTTCCTGAATGACACGATTTAATGGTTATAATAAACACAATTTTATAAAAGTAAGATTTGACATTTTGTATGTACTTTGTATTTCTAGTAAGGTAGTGTAGGATCTTTTAAATAATAATATCCAATTTTCCATATACGTAGTCTCTCCTATGGCAACACGGGTGTAATAAAACTAAGCATAAACTAAGCGTAACTGGGTGCTCATGAAGGCGTTAATGCTTATGGTCTATCCGGGGAGTCTTATGTGGAATGTGGCCGTCTACAAGACATTGTCTGACTACGAGTATACTCGCTCTTAAGATCTTGCTGAATAAAAATAACTTGTACTTAATGGTCTGAATCAACTTTTTCTTATCACTGACTGGTTGCCATGGTTACATTCCCATGGACCACTCTTAAAACCCTGATAACGTACATAATTCAGGTCATAAAGTTCTGTAACAAATATTTTGTCTGATGTCTAATGTCATACAAAGCTTTTATCAAAGTTAACCATGATTTGAAGTAACAAAGATTTTGACTGATGTCTAATGTCATACAAAGCTTTTATTAAAGTTAGCCATGATTTGAAAGCTTGTTTTATACATTATTTTAAAATTTAGATCGCGATTCTTTTTGCTACTTGTTTACTTTGGGATTGTCGTTAGACGCGAATACGCGACTGGATTATGAAAAAATTATTTCACAAAAGGAAGTAAAAATCAGTGTCATATTAATAAAAAAGGTATTATAGTTTATTTGTATAAACCTACTTTAGTAGAACGTTATTTCATCACTAGTATTTAGTTCTCCGACAAGTCTGTAGTTAAGTTGATACCTTTGTATCTGTATTGAAGTAGGTGCCTATGTACAGTCAGCATCAAAAGTAGCGGATGAAACAACGCGCCAAAAGTATCTGATATTCCGTATAACTTTTCCAAATGTAGATAATTTTCTAAAATTCGCGTTCAAAAATTTATCTTTTACAGTCTGAGTTGTTTTATATTAAAGACATCAGTTTTTGTTAAGCTGTTGCAGAATATGATAAGATACTTATGAAGCGTTATTTGATCCGCTACTTTTGATGCTGACTGTACAATGCATTAAGTTTGGCTTTGACATAAAGTTTGGACTTAACTACGTTATCGATTCATTTTCGAATGCGCATAACTGTTTAACTTAATTGAGCTTCAACGACATATAGACGGAATTACGGCGCGCGCCGACTCGGCACGTCTACACTGGCCGGTTTGTGCACGAGGAAGTTACCTCGGGCGTATGCTCGCTCTGTGTGAACCCGCCTATTGAAATGAAATTCAATCTCATTATTGGACATTTTGTGAGCGACAGGCGTCCAACTTGCAGCAAACAGTTTTTTATTTGTTTTCAGCTTCACATGGTCACTGGATACTATTGTGTAATTTAAAATTCCGGAGTATTATTCTAAAATAATTATAATGATAGAATTTCAAACTAGAATTTAATTGTTAAATTGCATCAAATGTTTTTAAATCAGAAATTTCCTTAAAGGTTCATTCACTGGTGCACATGTAACAAGCTGTCAATTATGAACTCTGACATATTTACAAGCACATTATGCAAAGACCTATCCTATTGTCGTCTAGCCGTCAGGCGTCGAGATGTTGCACACGGAAATATTATACAGTTCTAAACCAAATTTCCATGAAAAGTCGCTGTAGGAGCAAGTTAGGATTGTTATAATGTTGTTGGGGGTCTGTTTCATACGTGTGCTAATATCTGCTAAGCTGGTTTACCGGCCTGTTTGTTTGCTGTTTATTAAGAAACATAAATACATGTAAGCTGTGTTAGTACCTACGTGACTTTAATTTTAGAGCAAGGGTTACATCGTGTACTTCTTACCTACAATAATTTGTGTTAAGAATATTTGCTAGTGAAAACATACGAGTACAAATAAATTAACTACGTACTGCGGGAGTACCTACGGAATTTTATCCAAAGCTGATTGAAGTTCAAGTATGAAAAAAAGGTACTATTTGCTATCTTTGTCGACACTGACGCCTTTAATAAACTTAGGGCAGATTTTTTATTTAAACAGGAGCATAGAGATAAAAATAGACAACGCAAAGGTAAAAAATCGTGTGGGACTGGTCGGGGCACACGGCTGCACGTTGGGTTTACCGAGAAACGTATTTTACAGTACATATGGTGCTACTTTACCGCACTAGTGCGCAAATTAGCATATTACGTTAATGTGTCAAACATTTAAAGGGCCATATGTACTGTAAAACGTTGTACGATACATGTGCGAATAGGTAATTCGCAACTCGTGTCGATTTAAAACACTCCCTTCGGTCGTGTTTTAATTTATCGCCACTCGTTTTGAATTTCCTATTCTTCGCACTTGTATCGTAATGTACTATTTTCATATTGCAATGAAAATACGAATAACTGCGTTCTAAATATTAAATCAACAACTTTCATGAGTCACCAAGCTATAATGTGTGCGTCGTAAAAGTAGGCACATTTAATCGAAAATTTCGATTTTATGCAGTGCCCGGTACCCGCCGCCTCGCCTAGTCTCGACACAAATTAAAGTGCATAAGAGCGAGTTGATTACTCGTTCTCTTCATAGCATTGTTTTTCCTGCTTCTAAACGATTCTATGGCCCGCTCTTGAAACCTAATCCTGAGAATGCCAACTGGCAACAGGTACTGGGATCCAAAAAGGAAACAGCCTCACAATTTTTTCCTTCACCGATGATCCTCTGGGAAAATATCAAATGATGTTTCGTACACGAGTTCTGAGAAACTTATCGGTATGGGTTTTGAACCCATGACTTCTGGTGTGAAAGCCGCAAGCCATACCTCTGAGCGAACTGAGTATAAAATCTAAAAAAAATATTTAAATTACTTCGACTAATGTTTAAGTTTTATTATGTTAATGTTTAAGAGAGTAGCGTTTCAGTCGACAATTTTAGTTACGAAACCCTGTATATTTTGTCATAATTTTAAGGACGTTTCACGTAAAAATAAACGAAAGTTAAAAGCGGATCAACCAACTTTATGAGACAATACTGAAACAGAAATATATTGGTCACTAAAGATGCCACTTAGCCGATTGGATATTAATCCTCGTACCCTTGCCGAACGAAATGAAAATCTAATGTCTTCTTTAATATGAATTTACGGTTTCGGTTTTATTAGTATTATAAAATTAAAGAGGTACAGCAATAACACCGGGCTATAAATTAAAATAATGTAATTTGCCCAATACTTAACAGTTCGGTTCGGTTTTAGTGTTGAGAACAGCAAAGTGTACAAGCAATTACAACGGTTCCCACGGCCGGGATATATTGTAGTAAATAATTAACGAACACCATCGGTATTAGGACACTGCTTGTTCTCATACGCCCGAATATTAAGTTACATGGGTCGTCCGTGTTTAAAGTGACAAATTTGGATGCTCAGGGTGCGTAGCCAACATAAACGATCGTTTACGATCAGCAGCGAATCACACGCAACTGTCACTGTCGCCCTAATATGGAAGAGTGATAGAGAGACACGAAGCATTTCGTTGTCGTAGCGCAAGCGATTGTCTCCTGAGCTAGGCACCCAAGGTGCTTAGCCAACATGCCAAACGTTAACGCTCCGTAGCGTAGCGTAGTCACCCCTCTATATCACTCTTCCATATTAGTGCGACGATGACAGTTGCGTTTCGTTCGCTACTGAGCATAAACGATAGGCATGTTAGCTACGCACCCTGGAGTATTATCTAAGGTTGTATAGCTCGGCTCGAGTAAGCACTTATGCCACTCGACGTTCATACGACATTCTTGTGATTAAAAATTCCCGGCGTGTCTGAAAGCGGTATTATTAGAACTAAACAGGATATTTTGTTCACCGTAAGCATATTTGTTTTGGAGAGCAATTTCCCTAATAACTTCTGAACGCTCACCGAGGAAATTGACGACCTCGCCGACGGCACTTCGATTTTTCCTTCATGCTGTCTCAGGAGAAACTTATTTTTAGATACTTTTCTTCTACAACAATCTAAGTGAGTGTGTCAAAACTATTAGACTTTACTTCATCTATATTTAAATGTCTAAATTGTGCAGATGAAATTGGTTCGACGAATATAATATAGCGCAAACAAAATAATATTGGAGTCCCCAGAAACAAGGAAATAGATGGACGTGTGTCGATAAAATAAAACATTACAGCCTTATGTGAGGCAGTGTGGGCTTATATTTCAGATTCCACACAGTAGATAAACGTGTAAAAGATGAAAGGAATAAAAAGCTTACCTTTAAAGACGATTTTGCGGCGAAGAAAAAGAATCGTTGCTTTTTATTACATCAGTTCGAACCAAATTAGTTTCCTGATTGTTTATACAAAAGGCAGATAATGTCTTCGGAATGATTAATTCCATTCGCCTCGGGGTAAATTACAGACAGCGGGAATGTAATCCGTTTTGGAAATTGAAGAGGAATACAGATCTTCGACACAATAGAACAGATCTTGAGTAATGTGTAATCTGCGTAGTAGAATCTAAAACGGGTCCGTTCAAACAACGTCATCCTTTGTTCTCGTAATAAACTGTCAGGGCACAAAAGAATTCACAGACATTGGATCCTGGAGCCATCTCACGGAAATTTAACGCTTTTGTCACACACTAAAGGGATATCCTATTCCTTTGATTGTTGTGCACCAGATTGTGTGTTCTAGGCGTGCAATTGTTTGGACATTCTTTTATTTACCACAATTTAAGTAAATTGTACTACGATTAAGATAATATACATACTTCTGTTGGTATATTAACTACATCCAAAAACCCACAGGTACCTAACAACTCACGTACTGTCAGCATCAAAAGTAGCGGATCAAATAACGCTTCATAAGTATCTACCATTCTGTAACGGCTTAACAAAAAGTGATGAGACCGTAAAATATATAGTTCTGAACGTGAATTTTATAAATTTATCTACGTTTGTAAAAGTTATCCGGGATGTCAGATACTTTTGGCGCTTTGTTTCATCCGCTACTACTGATGCTGACTGTACGTTAACGTATTAAGTGCTTACACGTGGACTAAATTATAGATCGGCTCGTGTATCCCACAGGGAAAAAAAATATTCGACAAAATATTCGGTCTTGAAAATATTTTTATTCTTTTGAGTCTAGTTATTTTTACGGTTGAACCATGAACATAAAATAGGTCCTAACACAGATGAGCCGAGCCGACCGTTGAATGGTTGACTTGCCCTTTTCAGAAAATAAAATGGACATTGAACGGCTAGAAAAATTCTCGAACATTTCAAAGACAAATACAAAAGGGAATTGTTTATGGAAGCTCAATGGCGCGGTGAGCCGGAGGTGGCAAATCACTGCCCGTTTCCGGAGGGACTCTACGGAAATTGAGAAAGTCTCCGCCCTTGACGTCACTAAGTCATGATCAGGGAAAAGTTGGGTGATCTGTCGGAATTCCTTGCCATCAGCGTTATCCTAATACCGGCCTGAAATACGGCTCGGAAGTGACAGATTCTTAATTGCGGTGATTGTGACCGATATTCTGGATTAAAGACATGAACAAGATTTGGCCAGTGTGATGTTAACTTACGAGTTTAAATTTTTGTAAACGTTAAGCGTTAAAAGCATTAAACGTCTGAAGGTTTCAAAGCGGTCGGTGTTTTCGAGTGGAAAAATATTTAAATTAAGAATGTATCTAATGTAGACAATGTAGTCGAAGGTGCATCTCATAAATACGGCGTTGCGTGAACAAAACATTTCCTTTGTTAGGAATGGTCCTTAGGACCTAAGGAACATGATGTAATCTTTCATTTTTTTTATATATAGATTCCTTTTTTTAGGAGGTGGGGGGTGGGGTCCCTCAACTTTATCTTGATATCTATATCATTTAAACTACTAGGATTGGTATAGTTTTCGTATAAATCGGGGATGCCGAATTCACTATACTTTTAAACAAAAACTAAATTAAAAAATAAATAATTTCCCTAATCAGTTTCATCAATCACTTTTGGGGCAACATACATACAAATAGGGTCTCTATTGTGTCCCATAAAGTTTTAAGTCATGATGTATTGTTTGTCCGCTTTTTCGTTAGCCATAATTTGGTTTTTCTCAGAAATGCGTAACTTTTCAGGATTGCCATAAAACAAACCTAACCTGTCTATAGGATAACCTAAGGAAATTTCTGAAAAGTTTACGGTTGCGGAGTTATGACTAATGATAACTATCATTACATCATAACTTTCAATAATTATGCCAAACAACGGAATCCTACACAAATAACATACATACAAAAATACGGTTGAATTGATAACTTTTGATGTCGGTTAAAAAAGACTTCATTTTCGCGAATTTTGCTGTTATTAAAATTATTTTGTCTAACACTAACACCCAAGTAGGTAAGCTGTGATAATAAGAAAAATAACATAACATCATTATTTTAATGCTAAGATATATTATGCCAATCAACTCCATTTATTAACGATATTGTTCTATGTGTACGTCGTAGGTACATCTGAATAAAATTTCACTAGCATTTTTGAAGTTTTGTATGTACCTGTATGCCCGCCCACAAAACTTTCGTTCATTACCTGTAAGATAATGTATATCTAAACGATGTGCGAGTATATTTAAGTAACAAAAACGCCAAACATGTTGTTTGTGGGCGCTACGGACTAATGAATCGTAAAATGGATAATGTAAGCTAATTTATGCAAAATATACAAAACGTTTATAGCAAAATGTCCTCTCCACGCAACATTAATAATTTTAAAGGTATGTGTTTTGTACACTGACTAAAATATATAACACGTATTTATTTCAGTACATGTTTTATTTACAATAATAATATACAAAATTGATATATACAGAGGTATTGCTATAACTAGCTTAAATATAAAATAGGCCCTTGAGGCAATGTACCCAGGATACTGGCGGCATTTCCTCGTTATATCGCAATGCTGATATCGTTGTGCAAGGAAGCCGCCAGCTCTTCGTATTCGATGCTACTTGCTGAATACTGAAGACTTGATACTTGAAATACTGTAGGTAAAAGTAAAAAGTACCTACAGGTTTATTCTTTTAGTTCTTTAGCATGTGAAGTAGGTAAGAAAATGGTGTTGCCAAATGTTTTCATGATGCAAGAATTCAGAGATGATGGACTGGATTAAAAAATCACTAGAGTCAGACCAAGCTAAGTCTTCAGTCATTTTGATAGCCTGTGCAGGTGTTAAGTAAACGTCATAATTTCATAGAAGTTTGATGACGTTTAAAATAACACTTGTTCTGCCTGGACTCAAAATCAAATCGCTGCCCATTTATCGTGGTCTGTCTCTAGATGCTAAAATACCAAGTTTTGTTTACATTGATTATTGCCGCCGTCTCTGCTTGGGTGGGCTTTTAGTTATATATCTATGTAATCCGTCATTGACGCGTGCCATTGGCGTGATCAACAAATACGTTTCCAATTTGTTTGTAATTCTGTCGTTCCGTATCTACGCGTCGCGGCCGAGCCAGTGATAAATGATCACGATCGTTTCTCGATTTGTTATGGAAATGTGTAGGCAACTGTATGCCAATACCTGGCACAATATTTATTGCGGATGCGTTGCTATGCTAGATTGACAATCACCAAGAGATGTCTGTTTACGGGCCTGCTCGGTTTACGATTTATATTGTCCCTGTGTGTGTAACATACCTACCAGATATCTCAATAATTTATGACACTAAACGGGATGCTGGCTATATTATGTCATCCTTTATGATTCGCTTCGTATATTAATTAACTAGAATTATGACGACTTGTACGGTCAACCTCTGTGTACACTGCCACGGTTGCGCCACAGAGAAGATTTTGTAAAACGCTCACCGTTCGGGAATGGTTAGCCACGAGAAATTATGTTAAATTATTCCCACATACATTACCCATATTTGAATCATAATGTAGCTCCGTCTCCGTCCTTAAATGTTCACGATAAGTACTTAGGATTGTATTTCACGTATTTCCTGCGTGCAATATACATTTGGATTTGTGCTATACAATAGCGCGGAAAATAGATGTTTCGGATTCTTAATAGTACATATATAAATTATATTTGTAGCTTGTAGGTACTCTTTGTATTCTGGAAGATAAGTTTGATTGTTATGATAAAATAATTACTCCTCCTTACTCCCTGTAATTACTACTGTGAAAAATTTAAAGTATAATATTTGGTCTAGGTAATTCTTCGATGTCACTGCTGTAAAAATAACGCAAACAATTTTTTAACTTTTACTGTAAGAGTTTATTACTTAAACATAGGTTAATAAAATTAAATATTAAAAATATAAAAATAAAACTACCTTAAAATATACCTTACACAAAACAACATAAAGCTAAAAAAAAGTGGCCAAGTGCGAGTCGGACTCGCCCATGAAGGGTACCGTACCATTTATGACGTATAAAAAAAAACTACTTACTAGATCTCGTTCAAACCAATTTTCGGTGGAAGTTTGCATGGTAATGTATATCATATATATTTTTATTAGATTTTTCATCCTGTTATTTTAGAAGTTACAGGGGGGGGGGGGGGTTACACATTTTTTCACTTTGGAAGTGTCTCTCGCGCAAACTATTCAGTTTAGAAAAAAATGATATTAGAAACCTCACTATCATTTTTAAAGACTTATCCATAGATACCCCACACGTATGGGTTTGATGAAAAAAGATTTTTTGAGTTTCAGTTCTAAGTATGGGGAACCCCCAAAATTTATTGTTTTTTTTTTTCTATTTTTGTCTTAATGCGGTTCATAGAATACATCTACTTACCAAGTTTGAACAGTATAGCTCTTATAGTTTCGGAAAAAAGTGTCTGTGACATAATCGGACAGACAGACGGACATGACGAATCTATAAGGGTTCCGTTTTTTGCCATTTGGCAACGGAACCCTAAAAAGGGAAAAGATTAAAAACTAAATTTACAACTAAAGTTATAAATAAAAAATTGGCTCCAGCTCGGTGCCTTGTGGCAAGGTGCCTAGAAGGCTGGCGGCATTGGCATTGCCGTCCAGCTGACGGCAATGCCAATGCGTTGCGTGACGTAACAGCCAGCCCTTCTGTCACCCGTCGCCTCCACGAGGCGCTTCGCCAGCTCTTTGAATATGCTGTGAGCGCCAGGTCCCCACACCCCAAGGGTTGCCACCCCAAAAGGCTCAAACATACAGCGAACCAGAGTCAATGCACCACCAGTGGCAGCACCGGCTCTGTTTGACGTTCCTGGAAGATGGGACGGCGCAAGGGTATCCACGCATGTGGCATCCCAAACTAAAGGCCGTCCAATCTTCCAGGGAACGAGGGTCATGCCGTCCGGCCTTTTTCCATCATCTGGGGCTAAACCAGAAGGTTACTTTTACTTAATCAATTCAAAAAGGTTGCTAGCAAGCAATCTTTTGAAATTGTGTGTCATTGAAATCATTAATAGTGGCAGATACACGTTTTCACATATCGAAGACTACATATTATATGTATAGATCCATTGCTTAGTACATGTAGATAGATAGATGCCTAAAAGGATTTCTAACTAACATCTAACACGCCTGAATTTGCAAGTGCGGAGGTTTTCGCGTTAGACCAATCTAAGTTGGAAGCGATTTTAATAGCCGAGCGTTTGCAAGTGTTTAAGTAAACGTTAATTTCATAGAGTTTTCTGTTTAAAATAACACTTGCACTGTCTGGACTGTCAACATTGCTGCCAACTTATCTTGGTCTGACTTTATCAGGCTGTTCATATGTTCATTTGCAACGTTAGTTAAACAGCCATATATGATATAAGTAACTAACATGTATTGTGTAACATTTAAAAGGAGCAAAAAGGCATTCGCAGAGCATTCGAGCAAAAAGGAGAATGGCGAAATCGTGGGAAACACAATCAGTAACTGCAGCACCTCCTCACGACGTCAACCGCGGTCTCGCCGAACTGTCATAAGAGCGACCGGCGAGGAAGACTCCGATTTAAAGGTGACGGAACCACGTAAATATATCCATGCTTGGAATTTTCACGGAGACACAACAGAGGATAATATTATATCGTATATGAAGAAAAAAATGCCCAGCGATAACTATACTGTTAAGAAACCCAGTCCAGTACACAGTCAACATACTTGTTTCATAATAGGCGTCTCAGCACGAGAATTCGAGTTCTTCATGTCACCAGCAGTCTGGCCGCGCAACACGGCTTTGCAGGAATGGTTTACCAATATTAAAAAGGGAAACCAGAGGAAAACATTTTTTCGTAAACATTCTATCAAAATGTTCGAGGGTTGAAAGGTAAAGTGACCTCGGTAAAAAATGAACTTCATTCGTTCAATGCTGACGTAATTGCACTGACAGAGACACGTCTTGACGACTCGGTTTTTGACTCCGAACTCTTCCCAAGCAAGTGGCAAGTACTGCGCGGCGACCGATGGGAACGCGGCGGCGGCGGCGTACTTTTGGCTGCGCGTGCGCCGCTAGTGCTCCGCCGGCTACAGTGTGGTGCCAATAAAGAGGATGAAATAGTCTGTGCTCATATTACAGCCGGTACAACTTGCTTCATCTGCTGTGTAGTGTATCTACCTCCACGTATTTCAGACTCCAGGTATCACTCTATATTTCAATGCATCGAAAGAATTGTTAATTCATATTCTTTACCAATAATTATATTAGATGACTTTAATTTATATTCGACAAATACCTCGGTACGCAAAGATTATGAGATGTTTGTATCTGCATGTAACCTATCGCAAGAGAATTATATTGTCAATGGCAATCAGCGCATACTTGATCTGGTACTAGCAACCCCGGCAGTCGCTTCAATCTCGGTATCAGAAAGTATCAGTGGCCTAGTGTCCGAAGAGCGGCATCACAGGCCCCTTGATATATCTATACAAATAAAGTCACGCTTCGCTACTCAAATAAAGCATACTTCGGAAACCAATAACAACGAAGCGGTCAGAAATTTTCGTAAAGCCAACTATCCACTCCTTTATTCCCTTCTTTCGCAGGTGGACTGGTCAAGGCTATATCTTATAGATAATTTAGAAGAGGCGGTGGATTTTCTATACAATAAGATCAATGGTATAATTGAGACAGCAGTTCCACTTAAGAGAAAAGATACAGCCACAAAGTATCCCAGATGGTTTACTGCTGATTTAATTTATTACAACAACTTGAAAAATAGTTACCATAAGTTATACAAAATTACTAGGAATCAACTATTTTATGCATTTTTCTATTATTATAGAAAACTTGTTAAAACAATGTCTGAAGAAGCTATGAGTAATTATTTAGATATCGTACAGTCAAACATCACACGCGACCCAAGTTCCTTTTGGTTGTATGTAAAGCTAAATCGCGAGAGTCAGGAGCCAGCTGTATTCAGCGACATGTCACCGCAACAAGTAGCGGAGTCATTTGCTAAGTTTTTTCAGAGTGTCTTCCTCAATAGGCCACCTACCCTAGATGCTAAAGAGGCGATAGAGTCCTCTAACAAAACTACCGTGGGTTCAACCAATGTGCACATTGAACATATCCAAATAAGTGAAGTCCGTGCGGTTTTGAAGAAACTCGCGTCCAAATTCACTCAGGGACCAGACGGTATCCCGCAGGTTGTTGTCAAGGATTGTCACGAGATCTTTACAGCACCCCTTCATTATATTTTTAATCTTTCAATCAAACAAGGGAAATACCCTTCTCTTTGGAAAACTTCAAAAGTAATACCCATTCATAAAAATGGTTCTAAATCCGAAATAAAAAACTATAGACCAGTGGCAGTCTTGTGTGTATTTGGAAAGGTATTTGAAGCGGTAATATATGCACGCCTATTCAGTCAGCTAAAGGGTGACTTTTGTGATGAACAACACGGTTTCTTACCACGAAAGTCAACCACGACCAACCTAATGAATATCACTACATTTATAGCGAATAGTCTGGAAGTTCACAGGCAGGTCGACGTTGCATACTTTGATTTTCAAAAGGCGTTTGATCGGGTTGATAACGGAATATTATTGCACAAGCTGGCTCAATGTGGTCTGTCGTTGAAGCTTCTTGATTTCATGGCTGACTACATGTCAAAAAGGACGCAGTTCGTGCAATATCAAGGATGCAAGTCCAAATATTATCAAGTAACTTCTGGCATAGGTCAGGGAAGCAATCTTGGGCCTTTGTTATTTTTAATATTAATAAATGATCTTCCGGTATATATATCTCATTCCTTTTGTTTAATATTTGCCGATGATGTGAAACTGGCTTATCCTGTTGACGACTTGCGGGATACCGCTATACTTCAAGTTGATATAAATCAAATACACTAATGGGGCATAAGAAATAGTCTTGCACTTAATACTTTGCAAGATATTTGTTTAAGAAAATGTATTTTTACTATCCGTATCTGTATCCAACCCCGTACGCATTGGGCATGGTGGGATACCAGACACTTGAAGCTCGAAGAAAGGCAGCCTTGGTACGGTTCTTTCTTCATTTACTACGAGGTCAGACATATAACAGGTACCTCTTAGCGCAAATATCTTTCAACGTTCCACCTGTTTCAAGGCACAATCTCCGTCCTCGTAAACTACCCTTACTTAACCTCCCGAACACCAGTACCAAGTCGAATTCCCACTTACCTCTCTTCCGAGCTCTAAAGCTTATTAACGGCATATTGACCCAGGACGATTCATTAGACCTATTTTCGACTCCTAAACCGAGATTCTTAGCCACAGCCGGGCGCTACCTCGAGGCTATAGTCGCCCCAAGCACCATTAGCACTAATTAGATAATATGTAGGTACTTATATTTAAATTCTGACTAACTGGTAGTAATTTATTGTAATTTATTATAGCTATGTTATAATTCAATTCTTATATTCCTATGTGTCATGTCTGGTGTATACTGTAAGTGACATTATAAAAATAAATAAATAATAATTTACTTTACCTATATAGCTAGCCAGCTTGTGAAAATAAGTGCCGAATAAGCTAAGTTTATTCTCTTTGTCCTAGTGTCAAGCTGCAGTGGCAGCATGGTCTCATTATTATTACTTTTATCACTTGTCACTATGCCCGTCACTTTCGCGCTCACATATTTGTTAGAACGTGACAGGCATGGTGACAAATGATAAAGAGCCGACCACCTTAGCCCTTTTGGACGCAAGGTGGCAAAGAAATATCGCCGACCACCATGCTGTTTGGTAGTAAATTGGAAAACGGATGAACGAGGAAATAGTAAATAAAATTTCCTAAGCCCAATTCAATTACATTACTGTGCCATCTTGGTTCACCGGTCCTTTTGATTGGGATTTAGACCCGCTGCCCGCACAAATTGTTATACTCGGTGTGACTTCTCAACAAATGAAGAGAATACTGTGTGAGCAAAGAGAATTTAATTAAAAAGAGTACATTAAATTACTTTAAGTTGTTATTTGAGCAATAATATTAACGGTGGAAATGACACCAGGGTGCGTAGCCAACGTACGCTACGGAGCGCTTTCAGACACGCCGGGATTTTTTAATCACAAGAATCTCGTATAAGTGCTTACTCGGGCCGAGTCATACAACTGTAGATAATACTCCAGGGTGCGTAGCCAACATGCCAATCGTATAAGCTCAGCAGCGAACGAAACGCTACTGTCATTGTCTATGGAAGAGTGATAGAGACGCACTAATATGGAAGAGTGATAGAGATCCGAGGGATGACTACGCTACGTTACGGAGCGTTGACGATTAACAGGTTGACTAAGCACCCAGTTATTTCCTAATGAAATAAGAATTTTCTTTTTTGTGAAAGCAGGGTACAATGTCCGTTTTTCCACTACAAATAAAAGGTAGTTAATGATACAATAATACATGAGCGAGAAAATGCATAAAAACAACAAACAATTCACATATATTATATATATACTCAGGGTGACCTTAGCCATTGGACAAACCCTGAAATCCCACGTAGGGTTACTTCTCAGGAATGCTCTGACATTAATATTTTTTTAATTTCGTTCAAAAGTTATTTGCAATAATCGACAACAAAAAAAAACACACAGTGTTAATCTTTGGCAGTATTTTTGACAATTTGTTCGAAATATTTGATAATGATGACATTTTTCAAAAGTCAGAAGCTTTATTAGCGTCATAAATAAAAAGATAATCAAAAAGGTCGAAGAAGGTTCCATACTATTCTTTTAGGATATTACCTTAGGAGCTACTAACACATACAGGCTACTCCAAAGTAAAAAATGGTAATTTGTTAATTTCTTCGAAACCGCTACACCGGTTGTTATGATACTTTGTACACTGGTTCTAAATACCCTATGGCTAGGGACACAAAAAATAAAATTGAGCCCGAGTTCCTCACAGGTAAATATCTCAAAGTACTCGTTAGCTTCGTCACAGGCTTCGGAGTTTAAAAATATACCTAGACGCAATATGAAATGTTCCTTTATCAAGTTTTCATTGTTATATTCATGATCATTACATAATTAGACAACTCATATCGACACCTACTTACCTACTAAGATTCATTTTCTGCAATCACGTGCGGGATTATTTAGTATCCATTCGTGTGTCGGAGCTAGCACACCCACTTTTTATTTTAAAGTAGTTTCTCGCAAAATCTTCCAAAAATATGATGTGTCAAGTCGAAGAGTAAATAAACAATGTACTTTTTTATTTCAAATACAGGAAAGTACAATACACTTGTTAAAAAAAACACAACTAAGTATTAACTTTTATAGTATTTCCTGACCCACTTTTAGAGCATGATATGATATGATTTATTTATCTCACAATATACAATTTCACTTATATTTTTACACGGCTAGTGGTAAATACTTAGATGCTTAATTTATATTGTAATTGTCAGTTTGTATTACTTTATATAAATATAAAAAATATGTGACAGTTCATAATTCATTCAAAATTACTAAAGTTTTTAAATTACAGTTGTATGGCATCAGTTAAGTAATAAATTAAAAACAATTATTGATTAAATAAATTAACCAAGAACGGGTCGTCATTAAGGTAGAAAATAAATAATTTTACAATTGAGCACTTATGTCACAGACATAATGTCAGCATAAAGGTGACAGTCCATTTCCAACTGCAGCTGCACTACCGTTGCGACATTACTGGTGCGACATTACTGCAGCGGCCGACTGCTGCTGCTTGCGGCGTGCAGTCACGGCAGCGTTCGTCAGTTGATTGTCAAAGTCAATGAATAATGTCACTGTCAGACGTATAAATAAAATTACTAATTTACTTATTTGTATATTTTACGAGAAGAAGTAAGTGACGATAATGCTACATTGTATACGAAAATGAAGAACAGATTTGCCTTTCTACAAGAATCACAGTCAGTCCAAGGCAGTTACGCAATATTATTAAAAACCAGATATTGAATTGTGATCGTTTGTATGCCGATTAAATAAATAACAATTTAACTTCAAATTGAAGAAATACAACCAAATTACTCAAATGAAATTAATGCAGAGGAGCAAATATTTCTTAACTTAAGGTAAGTTAACATTTTGAAATTATCTTCCCCATCCTCTTGACTAAATGCGTGACCACCGCGCACACAGCAACCCGACGAGAGCGGGACTCATGTTGCTCGTGATGGATACGGTGTACGCTGGTTTGCAAAGAGATTCGTGGGTTTCGGAGATGGCAATGCGACACGTAAGAATAAATTCTCCAATGTAGACGTTCAGTGTTAGTAAAATATTACACATTTATCTTTCCGAGTTTTCATATTAAGCCAATTTTACTTTCTTTAGGTACCTAACAGTGAAAAATAAATGAATAAATTGCTTTGTAAGAGCTATAATTGCGCAATTTACACTTAATATTGTCCAGTGTCCTATTTCAAACTGAAGCACAAATTTAAATCTTATAATGGCTCTTGTGTTGCAGGTGTCCATGGGCGACGGCACTCGTGGTCGGGGCAGATACAGTGTATGACTAGACCTTATAAAACTTGACGGGCGAGACAAGAAATCCTTTATGAAGAAAGCTAATACGTCAGCCAAGGGGCTGATAGAAAGAATTTTGAATAAATTAATTGGAATAATACATATTTTCCTCGTGTTGAAGTGATGAAAAAATTTCGTGTTGCACTCTGTAGCAAAGTTTATTTAACTCTCATTCCTTGTATCCCCGCAACTGTCAATACAATTTTACTTTTAAAACCGTTGTCACTTCTCTCGTGGTTCAATTTTGTAATCTTTCTTATGATTGAGTATCCATATGCTCATTGAGCATTCAGTAATTAATCCTGTTAAATGCGAGAATCACTTAAACTTTTTTTCGGTAGGTGGCAAACAAGTATACGCGCCGCCTGGTGGCAAGCAGTCACCGTAGCCTAAGCACGCCTCCAACTCCAGAAGTGATACATGCGCGTTGCCGACCCTTTAAAAGCCTGTACACTTCTTTTTTGAAGAACCCATACTGTAGACCCTCATAAAAACCTCGGCAGGGAGCTCAAACTACAGTCGGAGCGCTCGGGGGAGGAAATTCCTCAAAAGCCGCACAATGCGCGACCATTGTGGCCAATAAAAAAAAATTATCTACTATGGTTTCGTAGTATCCTAACACAAATACAGAAGATACAGAGTAAGCTATTTCATTCGAAACATTTTCTACTTTAATTCCGAAATCTATGGATAAGTCAGAGAGAAAGAGGAGAGAGAGGAAATTGCATACGACCACCCCGTTCAGTCTTAGAATCATCAAAGAAATATTATATTGTCACATTTGTATGCTGTGTGTACATGATTGTATGATGAATAACAGTTATAAATACCTACATCGATCTTTTTCTAACATATAAGTGCGTCCTGTAATTTAGTAGTACATAGTAGTAGTAAAACTCTTAATTGTACAAAAATGAAAACAAAACAGGAAAAAAACACTCATCATTAGTACAAATGCGAACTAGTTTTCCAGTTTTTTCACTATCAGTCACGTAAATAATTTATATATACATACATACATAGCTCCTATCTACTTATTGCCTACCATGAAAATCTTAATTTGAAAATCGTATATTTGCCTCTCTATCGCTCTTGCCCTTTCGAGCTTATAGCTGTCCTCGGAAAAGTACGAAAAAATGAAAGCACAGTTTATTTAATGAATTGATCAGGAAACATTAAAAACATTAAAAAAAACAATAAGAGCCACGTCAGGATACAGAGGGCCTACCGCGAAACACAGAAACTATCGGGGTTGTTTATCCGCGGGTGTAATAAACTCCTTAGAATGTAGTGGTTATATTCTCTTTGCTTAGAGCTACTAATATCTGTGACCAAAGACATTTCTGTACAGGTGAAAGATTTGACGTGCGGCACGCAGCTGCAGTTGCGCTCTAAAACACTAAAAATCGCCATGCTACGTGCAGTCGGTCTTGTCATCATTTTACTATGGAATTTGACAATAACACCGACGCATTCAGGCCGCTGCAGTACTGTCGGAGCAGTAGTGCAGCTGCGGTCGAAAATACGTTAAAATTACCATATTACGTGCAGTCGGTATTGTCATTGATTTTACTATGGAAATTGACAATAACACCAACGCGTTCAAGCCGCTGCAGTAATGTCGGAGCAGTAGTGCAGCTGCGGTCAGAAATGGACTGTCACCTTAAAGGTCGTTATTAATCTAGCAAAGAAGGAAATTATAGTAAACCTTACAATTCAGATGTCGACAATATGACTTACTCTAATTAATTGGTAATGTCATAATTTTTCATTAGAGGGTTCGTCTTTCAAGTCTTGTGGTAGTCGCTCATAGTATGTAGGGCCGATGACACCCGAGTTCATGAGAAAATTAAAATATCTTTACAGTACATAGGGTGCTACTCGTACTTTACCACCCTGGTGCGGTAACTAGCCCTATACGTGCGTATATCGAAAAATGTATGAGCCATATGTACTGTAAAACGTGGTATAATACACGTACGAAAAGAACGAATCTCTCACTTTTCGCACTTGTATAGTAATGTACTATTTCTAGGTTGCTTAATGAGCATCTAAACGACTTCGTTTACGACATATCACTTTAAACTGATAGAAACAAAATATTAATACATAATTAGTACTTACTATTAGGTCGGTCGGTATCGTCACTACCGTCCGGTGGACTGTTAATCAGTGGGCCCCTTTAGACATATTGCAATCGGATCGTTAAATTGTAGATTTTAGCTTCGCATGTATACATTTTCTTTAGGCAAATCTGTCGTAATACTTGCTATAAAAAATTGATTAATAATAAACGGGGTTTTTATTTCTCATATTCACCTGCTTCCGCGGGTTACAATGTTTATGGGATTCCTATATTTAAAAGTATCTTATTAGAATGATTTAAAAAATCTGCCTTACATAATTTTATATTTAGCGCGCTATTACAGACAAAAGTCATATCTAAATCATTAAAATAAGCTAAGTCATGCCTTGTCGTAGGTACCCCATCGCTTTTGTGCCAATAGCTGCAATTTGGCGTTTCAGTGGTTAATGCCTCTTATTTATGACCTAACCACTTATAACCGTTATTTTCCATCGGCCGCATCTCGCCATAAATCTGAATTAGTGCGTGCGAGTGCGTCTGACGGGTGCTTAATGATAGAAAGCAATTAATAAACACGCTGATTGGGTTCTATACATAACAGTAGCTTCCAATTGACATGTCGAATTATATAACGAAAATTTGCTAAATGGATAGAAAATGAGCCATCCATTAAAAAAATGTAAAAAACATATTCAGATCATAAAAAATACAAGGCTCCAAAGTCTCAAAAAAAATTTTTTTTTTTAATTTTCAGAAAGTAAAAAGATAATGGTACCATACGATTCCTTAAATTCTATTAAAAAATAAATTGTGTGACAACTCTATATACATAAACGCATTATTTCAGGATTAAAATAGCAATTTTCTTGATCTTCCATAGATTTAGGACAGACTAACGTAATATGACGTCACATTACAATATCATTTTGTTAGAGGCGTCTCAATCGTCGAGTGCGAGCGTCAAACTTTAACTCACAATTCTGACCTTTGTGTTGTTTAAAAGCCACGAGTCCTATATAGACATTTGATTCTCAGGAAAATCAAGATCGATTGACATGATTTACAAAAAGTGTCAAGTAGCCAACGACCGCAGTCCTGAAATAGACTAATATTCCGAGTATTACGACTTGTCGGTCAATTACAACTTTTACGCTTCCGAGCTTGACATTGACCTTACACTGACATATTCGCTAGCGTTTGCGTAACTTGCTTTCTATGCATCTCGCTTGTACTGGCACATTAGTGCGAGCGAGATGTATAGATAGTAAGTTATGCAGACGTTAGCGAATATGTCAGTGTCAAACTGGTGGTAGCCGTACTTATCTACTAAAAGCAGACGCCCACACGGTTTTAGTAAATATTGAATCAGAAATAATTTGACAGTAATCTTTGTTGTAGCAGTAATTGTAACATTAGAAGCCATTATGTACTTTTACTTAGCCTAATCCAAAACATTGTTAATGCATTCATTGGAAATCCCCGAAACTTTAACTACTTATGAATTATTTGAGTTTAGCATAATATAAGTTCACAGAGCGCTCGAACTTCCATCAATTTTAACCTAAACTAAACTAATCTACTTGGAGTGCACAAGTTACAAATTTATAGGACAGGAATTAACAGTCGTAGGAAAATTATTAATAAAATAACTTGTAGGGCAAAGGAGGTAATATTTGGTAATATGGAAGACTTACATATATTTGAAATAAAATAAATGCAAATGCAAATGTTTGATTGAAATTATTATTTATTAACGAGTATTTTTACGGAATCAAATGCCATCACACTTCCAAATCCAGAGGGAAAACTAGGCATTATTGGGATTGATCCGGTTTCCACGATGTTTCTTTGCATCGATAAGAACCTGGTAAATATCCAATGATGTTACATACTCGCGCGTTCTAAACCTGTGATCTTCAGATTGAAAATCGCACCGAAAAAATTGGAGAGTGAAAACTGATATTTTGTCTCTCTCAAACACTCGTGCCGCCGAATGATTGTTGACTGATATTCGTGAAAGGCAAATATGTTAAAGTGCCGTAGGTACTTGGCTATTGCCAGTCATTAGATTAGTCACGCAACATTGCTACAACATAACTAATCCATCATCAACGCAAACACAGCTTCCTCGCCACTGAAAGCTACCATTCAATTTCCAGCAAGCTTCAATTATTTGAGGTACGCACATCGCATTGTGTCTCCTTGGGAACTATGTCTGTCCCTTTGTCCTGACAACAAAAAGGCGCATTCCGACGCCACTACATTACTCCTAATAACTTCCGAGCCGGGCGATGGAATAATGGACTGTGACGCTGCCGCTGTTTCCCAGTTACCTGGGATTTTCTATGCCCGTAACATTCGTCTTGTCCGTCTCCTTCGTTACCCCTAAATTGCTGGGTGAGATTGTTACGTTAGGGGTAATTTTAAAATACACAAATGTTTTGGGAATGAAACTAACTCGTTATTCTTTTCTGCCTGAAATACAAATGATGCTCAGTTTTACGATGGCTTACTTATAAAGTTTCAATTTTAGAATTTTCGTAAGTTGAAGAACGTTGCTTTATCATTTCTAATTAATAGTTATGTAACTAACTTTGGAGTTCAACCTATTAATTAAACTTCCCAATTTGTAAAGGAAGCAAAACAAGTCAATCTTTATTCCGAACTTACTACCAAAGTTATATGAACCGTATATACGGAACAATACCTCTATATTCGTGACGCTGTCATACAGCGCAATCTATTGACAGCAATATGACAAATAAATCCGTTGTTTTGTGTTTATCGTTTGTCGTCGACGTCGTTGTCGCACGCGATTTTTGACGAAGATAATTGATGGAAAAACGTTCACTTCGCGCACGCAAAGCTACCGATGTTACTGTCTACAAAATCTAAAATGAACCAATGAAGCCAAGAATTTTACCGGACCTCGCTACAATATTATTGAAATTATTTTATTCGTGGAATACGTTGAGTATTTGAATAATTTTGCTCATCTGTCAATATTTAATTTAAGATTGTGGCTATCCCTTCCAATTTTCGAAGTGAATGAACAAAAATGGTATAATTGTAGGTATTGTTATTTATTACGCGGTAGGGATGAATATTGTTTTATTCTGTGTAATAATTGTTGCTTGCGCAGCAGCATTTTATCGGAAATCTGGTTGATAATTTAAGTACATATTATGTTTATTTATATGTTAATATAAACTACCCACCATCTCTGTATATTATAATTATAATATTGTGTTCTCAGTTTTACATCAGTCCATAAGTCGATTTTATAGGTATTAATAAGGTATTATCCACAGAGTAATATCTAAGCGAAAAAAATTATCTTTCAATGGTTAAAAATGTGAAGCAAAATTGTATTAAATATCGAGGCGTAGTAGTGAGGAGGTACCATACTCGTACATACTATCGTAAACGTATAATGTATATGTATATTTCATAAACTAATAGAGCTGCAGCTAACTAGTTTGTAAAAGAAGCCCCCGTGCGTGTTTCACAAGACCGACAATGTTGTTCATACATAATGCGGGCTGTGTTCAATTTGACCTGACCGCAGCCCGCAGAACGCATCCAGTGTGGCAAATCCTTTATAGATCTAAAACCTAACCCACTTCCAGATGACCTAGAAACTTGATACTTGGCATCAAGGTTGACTATTAGGTGTACATAGGAGAAAAAATCTGAAAACTGAAAATGATTTGATAATTTGATGGCAAAAAAATTTTTGTCCACTTGTTTCAAACATTTATATACAATATTTTTGTCTTTCGGAGCGACTATTTCCTAAAGCATTCACTAAATCAAAAAACATTCTTAACAATATTACTATTATATTTAAAGACCTATATATTTAAGAACAAAATAGGTACATTTAATTGGGCATTATAAAAATAAACTAACTTATCTATTAAATAAAACTAAATTAAAACTAAAAACTAATACTAAATAAAATTAAAATGGCAAAAATCATATATAGACATTAGATTTATTAAGTCTTATGGATCAAAATCCTAACCCACTTCCAGACAACTTAGAAACTTGATATTTGATACCAAGGTAGGCTATTAGGTGTACATAGAAGATACAATCTGAAAACTGAAAATTGATGAAAATTCGATTGAAAAAAATCATATATTGATAAGAAATTAAGACTTATAGATCAAAAACCTAACCCACTTTTAGATGACCTAGAGACTTGGTATTTGGCATGAAGGTAGACTACTAGGCGTATACAAAGGAAAAAATCTGAAAACTGAAAAAATTTCACAATTGACCGCGCGTGGGTCCCCTTTTCAGCTTGGGCAAAACTACTTTCATGATTAATAGTATAGTAATTTCTGTACAAAAAGTAATGATATCCCAACAAAAACATAAATGTGAAATGAGAGCCAAGTTCTATATGGGTGCACGGAATTGAGATCTATATGGGTGCCAAGTTCTGTGCTGTGTAGAAAGTCCTGTAATTATAAAGGATTTGTCTTGTAATTATAAAGGTTGGCATTAGTTGTCAAGCGGACCCCAGGCTCCCATGCCGTGGCAATACGCCGGGACAACGCTAGGAGGAAGGAGAAGTAGTAGGATCTACCGTGCAATAATTTAACTAACAATTTTATATTTAGTTATCATTACTTATATGATAATAGTACATTACGATACAAGTGCGAAAAATATGAAATTAGAAACGAGTGGCGATAAATTAAAAGACGACCGGAGGGAGTGTTTTAAATCGACACGAGTTGCGAATTACCTATTCGCACATGTATCGTACAACGTTTTACAGCACATATATATAAGTAGCACCATATGAACTGTAAATAATAGAATTATACACACTTCTGTATCGCAGACCTTTTGCATCCAGTTGTCGCCAACTATTCTATTCTAATTTCTATTACCATCATACGGAAACCATTGTGTCAGCTGTCATCGTACATCCTACATTAGTCTTCTTCTTCTTCCTTAGTTTGTCATTTTTTACGCTGTCTGATAGTTTTAGTCCAGGCATGCTCGTTTCTATTTCTCGTCGACAAACATTAAACAGTAATCTAACTAGTCGTTTTAAAATGCGAAACTACGAGTACGTTTGTATGTAAAACCAAGCAAGCTGGGGGACTATTAAAGTTTTCGACATGATTTTTCACCTTAGGATTGAAGTCAGCTGCAGAGACAGGTGACCCCCCTGCATACAATTAGTCTATGCAAGTAGTTATGTTATTTTCTTACCCGACAAGTAAAAGGTATAAGGGAAGTATTATGTCGCATTTATAGTCACAACCTCCATATATTGCAGTGTGGGCAGAATAAAAGCAATCGCTAGTATTTTATTCGATAACACGGCTTGTTAAATCATACTACCCCGTAAATTATAGCGTAAGGATACTTAAGTACTATTAACTACTGTTTAAGCGACACAATTGTCGATAAAATAGACCTCATTTTTATTTCTGACCAGGGCCCGTACATTTCATGCCGTTGACGGAAAAATGACGTCACGCTACATAGAGTTGATTCAATTAGTAATTTCGTAATAATTAATCATTTGTCAACTTCTTTAGTTAACTGATATAGATACTAGACAATCAGCACAGAAACGTCTAGCTGACTTTCATTTAATGTCACTCAACTAAATAATAGATTATTAAATAATACATATTTTTGATTTTTAACAGTACATTTTACGTAATAAGTATTTATTTTTTAACGCGCCAATAGGTAAGATATCTAAATTTGTAGTATTGTAAAAAAACTCCCTGTATGTTAAATTACGTAATTTTTGCGTCAATGGCATGAAAAGTACGGGCCCTGGTCATAGCCATTGTGATAACAATTGTCAATCACTCGCAATCAATCAAAAGTCAACCGACAAAGATAAAACCATAAAACAAACACTTCAATTTAGCGAACTTTTTAAATAATTGTGCTCTCACATCGATGGCGGTTCCGGGGACAAGACCTCGAGTGCGTGTCCCTCACATAAACATGGAAAGTGAAAGTGGCTCGGAGCAAATCCAACGTCGATGTGTGCAAGCCAAAGGTTAGATTTTGAATAAATCAGGGCGGAGGTCGCAAGGTGAGCTCTGGCCGGACCGTCGTGCGATATCGCATTTATATGAGTTCGTTATGCGTTCGCTTGGAATAACCGATCCTGTTATATCGACACATGATACAACATTATACAGAAGGATGACTTCAACAACTACTCATACCTTAATTTTTTGAATTTGTCTCAAAAGTAGCCAGGCACCGTCATTATATATATTGCACATTAGGTAACCAATATAAGCAAGTAATAAAAAAAATAATTCAGTATTTAACATGTTTACCAAGTAACAATATAATAAAGTTAAAAGTTAAGTTAAGTAAATTAAGGCCTGTTTCACAAGGTCTGAGTAAAGTATCCGATAGCTAATCAACAACAAAATTAACTGCCAGATAAAACTTCCTGTAATTCTTTTCACTTTATCTACCAGTTAGGTACTATTTGAAGATTGTGAAACGCCCACAATGACTTTATTGATCAGATAAGTGGCGAGTAGCTTATTCAGGACTTTACTTGGACATTGTGAATCAGACCCTTAGTGTGAAGTAATAATTGTAATTAAGTTTTGGTATTAGAGGCGCCCCAGAACTTTTTTTTTATAATCTTCTACAGTCTTCGCCTCATTTTTATAGTATAAGTTTTTAGCGAAGTTGAATACCTCCATAGCATCTATGATTCCGATGCTTTCTCAAATACTACAAAGTCTTTACGAACCATATAAAGTGTCAATACATAGAAAAAATATAATTTAAATCGATATTCAACACTGATATAACTAAATCCCGCTAAACCCTAGAAGAAGTTTAAATAGTCAGCTGTCTGCACGTAGTTATATTTTCTGTATTATTGATATGGAAGGGCCGATAGCACCCAGACGTAATTTGGGTTCTGACGATCTCTTGACCCTCAAGAACCTTTGATCGCTAATCCTGGTGCCTACTGGGCTTGGTTTATTTTTCTTCAACTATAAATATTTCTTCAAACCCTTGTAATCCCATTGAAAGGAGTTTTCGCTTTTTTAAATGATTGCGTGTTTGTAAATTGTATACTTGCACATAAGTGCAACCTCCTCCTCTTATCTATGCCTTATCACATCCAGCAAAGTATTTACTAAAACTATCCGTATAGATTCTTAAGAATTATTGAATTCCTACTAAATTATAAAATATACGTCGAATTAGCAACGTCCCACAATTTATACGATACAATCACTAATTGTATCACTAACTTGTGCAGTCAGTAAAATGATTGGCGACGCAGCCTTCTCTCACACTATCTGGAAATGACGTGAATAGCTGCTGATTGTACATACAACGGAAGATAAGACCGCCACGCGGGTTTTTACTTCTGATTACAAATTTGCTCGTCAAATCCCTCGGCTATATTTATCACTAGCTATTTTATACTAAAATAATATTGCTGTTTTTCAGTTACAACTGAAAATAAATGGAAATCGGACTGTTTCCGTGTTTTTATCTATCGAGCCAATTTTAACGATTTAAGGTTTTGGTTGAAGTCTGCCTTTGCAAATATAGTTTCCGTGTATTTTTTTTTTAAATATAAAAACTACACTTTTGTGTTAGCCTCCTCTTAACGTTAGGTACTCGTCGTGCCTGCATCGCTGAAAAATTTGCCATGGTCGTTCTTTTATAATTTCCGACACAGTAAAAGTTTTGATACCATCGTATTTATTCTTACCCTAGACTAACCAAATGTTGAAAATGCCTTTAGACATTAAATTAACTATCGTACAATTTTGTATAATGCAATAAAGTTTAAATAAATAAATAAATACTATACTTCATACTTCCGCTGTGACCACGAGTTTAATAATGCATAAATAGAAAGTACTATATATTCAATTCAATTCAGTGTATTTATTTCAATAAACAACAATGGTCCATAATGGTTAGTAACATTTAAGATTTAAAACTAACTGTTAGTAGAACAAATACAAAAAGCGAACAGTACACGAAAAAAAACAACAATCACATGGTAGCGGTCAGGCGCGGATACAAGATTTGGCTTAGGGGGGGGCCATTTTGAGAAAATCATATATTTTTGCACAGAAAATAAAATTTACTCAATTTAGTAATGTGAGAGCCAGGGTTTTAGGGGGGGGGCCATTGCCCCTATGCCCCCCCCCTTGTATCCGCGCCTGGTAGCGGTCGTGATACACTACACTCAAAATGTTGCACATCAGGTGAGTCGTATCGGCCCGCTACAGTAGCCAGGATGGCGCCCGCACTCTGCAGAGCAACGAGGCAATCCTCTTTCGTATTATGGCATAGTAGTCATCCGTGCGAGCTTGTGTAAACATGCCTGATACGCTATATATATGCGCGATATAGGTATATGTTTTAGCGATAATTAATATTTTATATATTTATACTACATGATAACAGAGATCAATATCCACGAAAATGTGAAATATATAAAATAAAGTAATAAGGGTTGTAGGCGGCCCGTACTGGAAGAAAAAACCGACTTCAATGAGGGAGACCGGTGAAAGAAAAATTAGTGTTGATTTTTTTGGATTTCATACAATGAAATAAATAAAAAATTGTCTTGAAAATCTAATTTGATTAACAAACACAGCGAAGAGGACAAATCGCCAAGCGTAAACTAAGCGTCGTTGAAAAATTTCATTCTGATCGTCATCAGCAGTTCCACTTCATCAAATGTCACTATTTTTTAAATGTAAATGCTTGATTTGTTAAACAAAAAAATACAGAAATCACTATACGTATGCATTTAACATTTGAGGAGTTTCCTAGATTCCTCATAGATTCTACCATCAGATCTCGAGCTTGACAAAAATGTGTCTTGAAAACCTAATTTGCCGAACAAATATAACGAAGACGACAAATCGCCAAGCGGGAACGATGTGTCGTTGAAGAGTTCCATTCTGATCAGCATCAGCAGTTCCACTTCATCAAATGTCACTTTTTTAAATGTAAGTGTTTTATTTGTTGATGAAAATACAAAAATCACTATATTTATGCCTTTCACATTTGAAGAGTTCCCTCGAATCCTCATAGATTCCACCATCAGATCTTGAGGTTGGCAAACATATATTTGTCTTGAAAACCTAATTTGCCTAACAAACATAACGAAGAAGACAAATCGCCAAAGCGGGAACGATGCGTCGTTGAAAAGTTCCATTCTGATCATCATCAGCAGTTCCACTTCATCGGCGTATTGTTTGTCGGAAAATCAATAGGGCACCCGCTGAGACATATCATTCAACAGAGCGATAGCTCTTGCAGAGGGAGCGTTTGCGGCCCAGCGCGTGCGCCTCACCGGGCACGCGAGCAGGCGCCGGCGCCGTCACGAAACCACCGCCCGCCCCGCCCTCTTCCGCCGCGGGGTAACGGCGAAGGGGCGGCACAGACAGTCCTATTCTTGACAGTCGGTTGTGTAGTACCTTATAGTAATGCATCATCAGTATAGTGTTGTGAGAGGAAGAGAATTATCGTATTTGAGTGTCAAAATTATCGTACCGATGAAAAAATTATCGTACGCCTATCAAAAGGGGAAATAAGCTTACATGTCCAATGTATAATTAAACACAAACGCAATTTTCGTCTAAATTGCGCAATAATTAGTTTTATATTTGTGTATTTTTGTGATAGATCCAAACGGTTTACAGGAAATGTCGATATTTTTGACGTAAACCAAGGAGCCGAACACCGAAAAAGTGCTAATTGTAGGCTATTTCTGAAGGAAAGTGTCATATTTTGCTTCAAAAACTAGACTTTTTTGGTGGCATCGTCTAAGGGCTGAAATTATCGTACTTTTGCGTACGATAATGCTTTTTGGAACGTACAACGTACCGGACCCCAAATTATAATAATAATAATAAAATTCTTTATTGTGCACTACTAAAGAAAAACTCATATTACAAACAAAGACAGGACTTAAACACGACAATAAAATTATTGTACGCCTGGCAACACTGCATCAGTAACAACTTCCGCCGCAATTCTAATGTATCCATCCCGACCATACACTGTCAAACAATGATGGATATAAATAAGGATAATATCCTAACTTTTTCCTATAAAGAAATCGAGCAAATTTCCTCTGGATTCTTATCTTATCATGAGGGTATACTTGCTTTCGTGCGGATTCCAGTCCCAGACACAACCACTAAATTCAAGTTTGCTGCGAACATAGGTGTTGTATAGCAGCTGCAAAACACGAGTGTCACTAAACTGGCTCGATACCCTCATGATAAACCCCTGGACCTTATTCCCCGTAATGTCAAATCAAGGTAAAGCATTCTAAAGTTCGAATGGCATTCTTAGTAAAGTAATAATAGTTCAGTTATTTTGACTAGATGTATGCGATTTCTTGGCCAATCGACAAATGGTTTAATTTAGGTTGGATCAGAGGGTTGAGGTCGCCTGATCACAACATTTGGCCCAGTTGGCTGAGTTTGCTCATTTTCTATTCCCAGGCATTGTCTAAATGAAATTAATTTATCTATCGCTAGCCACCTTCTTGAAGTTTCGATCGTATTGATTAGATAATTTCGTGAACGTTTTCGAGTATACAAGACAATTACTAGATCATTATGACTAGTACCTACCATCCAACTCTTTAGTCATGTTTTAATAGTTTTAACTTATATCGGGCCAGAAATAACTGACTTAGTTACTCCTGCTAGAAAATCACTAGATGTAACGACAAGCATTTTGAGGTTGCGCATTTTAGTACCTCACTCGAACTTTTTACAATCCACTATTTATTTTTAGAACTAGTCATCACTTTCAAAAGTTCCAATACACGTACGTTGTATTGCAGTGAAACTCTACGTACTTCCAACAACGCCGTGTCTCATCCCTGTCATTCTATCACAGCCAGCAATATTGCCAAAAAGTTTGTAGTGATGTTCCCAGCTTCGGCAGGCGCGGAGCTGTCACCTGCCACTCGGCTTGATATCCGGCCTGTACTCGCCACCCATAACAGATTGTTTTCTTACTAGTTATACAGTGAGATGGCAACATAGCTTGACGTACATAGTAGGTGTTAATAATTTAGAAATATTGATACGCAATTGCAACTAGTTTAAAAGGTACCCTTTCTAAGAACTGGATGAGTAGTCAAACAATGATCTGCTCTGTTAAAATAAACAACAAAACGGAGACAAACAATAAGAAAGGTCTAATTTATGATCTGCCTTCCCAATATTTATTTAAAGGCAATAAAATGCTAGCAAATATCACGTTACTGTACACAAGATCAAACTAATCTAGTATCTCGGCACATGACCTTACGGTTCATAACGCAATACGTATCGATATCTACCGTGGTTCTTTCAAATGATTTCAGGCAAACAACATGTGCACGCCACTCTGCGTCTGCTACGGGCGTTGGTGTATGGCGCTTAAAATTCCTTTCGAGAGCGAGAGGAGCGAGGCAGTACCAGCTTCCTGATGACGCCATGCGTTGGAAGGAGACAGCGCGAACGCGTCCTGTGCGAGCGATACAATGCGAGTCACAGTAAGAAGGAGCGAGACGGCGCACTTGCAAGGAGACGTCGAAAACCCCCGGAGGGGTGTCGAGTGGAAATGACTCTTGTTACATTATACCTAAGGTTAAGATAATATGTAGATAATAAAGTTGTAGTTGTTTAAGTTGGTCAAGTGAGTTAATGATGGGACACTCTGATCTTAGACCCGGCAAGGAGAAGTGTTTCCGACTGAGTTTAAATTGTCTCGACAATATTAGTAATAGTAGTAAAATACTTTATTGTACACAAATAATATATTATTGGCAGTACTTGTAAAAGTGGTTCCCGTTCTTGGCGACATAATCCAGTTAAGTACCTAGGGTGTTGTTCATGAAGCTAATAAGTTCCTTTTCATGAGGTTTTCACAAATAACCGCCCAAGTTGCATTTTATCAAATGACAGCATATTTAATTGCAAGTTCAATTCTTGCTTGATAATCTGAATTCATTGTTGGGGCGATTCTAGAGAATTAGTAGCAGATTAATCAGTGAATTATCTTAGTTAAAATGCTCAAGTCAGCTCACTTATTTTGTATGATCTATTTTGAGCTTATAACATCCTATGTATGATGAGACAATCAATGTTAAATAAATGCCTTAATGAGTTCGATTCTCATTATTATTATATATTATGATTATTGCTCGACGCAAAGGTTCAAATCTCTACAGATATTTTGATGGTGAATTGTCGATGGAAATTCCTGATATTGTATCATTCATGTCATGTAGATTGAATTTAACATGTGCATGTTAAATAGTTACTCACCTAAACTGTGTATACTGTCTTGGAAATTTCGGTTGATAAAGTTACGAGTTATTGTATCGTTACCGTATTAAAGTGCATAAGCACAGATGTAATTATATGTACCAATTTAGATGATTAAGGGTCAAATCTTGGTTTTTCTGGGTTTTTACTTGATTTGACGAGCCGACGACAAATGTAATTCTCCCAGATAGGTATGGGCGTTAATTTATATTGTATAAAGATTTCATCAAATACTGATTATGTTTCAAACAATAAAAGGCATAGTTTGTATTGCATATATGTATTCCCGTAGTATAAAATTTACGAGTTCGCATTAATATCCAAATAATTGGCTTAACGTAACTGATGCCTTATAGTTTATTTTCATAGGAACGCACCATACCTCATAAAATTGCGATAATAAATATCAATTATATAAATCGCCATGCGCCTTTCTCTATCGACACCCCCAAAGTAGTTCAGACCTCTTCTATACAACAGTGATTACATCCAATTACTGACCTTTAATATCCAAAATTTAAAGTATGGTATATCTAATCAACCCCAATACCATCTCACGTGGTGCTGCGTGACCAAGATTCTAGATTTTGTGTCAAGAAATAAAATAGACACAACTAGAACAGAACTTTCCATTTTAAAAATCAAACACAACGTAGGAAACTTAAATTTTATTTTATATTGAATATGACGATCACTATGTTCATATACCTATCAAGAGTCTGAAGGTCTGAGAGGGGCGTTATAGGGATAATAAACTCCAGTTAAAATCAGTAGTTAGTATGAGGTTTGTTATGAACTTTTATAATCAAAAATTCCAAGACAGTGTACCTATTTTTATCTCATTGAATTTTATTTTGTGTGTATTTTGTGTACAGTGACGTGGGTATTTTGTGCTAGATTGAAATTTTAATAGTCAATTGTAATTTAAAATATTATCTCACTAATTTAGATTAGAACGTACAATTCGTTTGAAAATTTAAAGGTTGCTAATAGGCGAGAAATAGGTACCCAAGCAACGTAAATACGCTGAGAAGAAGGATTTCGATTGAGGCGAGTCATTCATACCAGCAACTTTAGTCTAAAGATTGGAGAGGGGTAATCTACAATAAGCTTTTTCCCTAATTCAAATTAAGTAGCTTGACCTAGTGTATGATTGTGGGTATTTTACAGTCCCAGCAGATAATTAATTTTAATATATAGCGTTTGATTACATCGTTCCTTGAACTGTCTTTTCGTAGCGAGATGTCTGGACAATAATATGAATAGAGGATCTTCCCGGAACGTTCAATATTAGATATTGTTTGAATGCAATAATGGTGTTGTATAAATGTCGACCTTAGGACGTAATGAAATAGAGTTACTGATAGTTGGCTGTTATGGGTTAAACAGGCGTGGTATATTATAATTTTTGACTAGAGAGTGAAATGAATAGATCGTGATTCGATGTTGCCGATAAGTAAATCAGATTATTGACCAGATTCGTAATTTTGTGGTAAAGAAGACCGAGTCGGTTAGTGTGGTGTTATGTAGATAAATTTTGTAGAGATGAGCTAAAGTCAATGTTATTATTTTATTAGAGGTTGACAAAGTTAAATCAAAATCGCTCATAAGGAACCGAGTAGTATTCGTTCGTGAATGTAGATAATTTTGAGGAATTCAATTCATAATTTATTCCAAAAGGCATGTACCTAGATAAATATGGACGTAGTAGATTGTAGTATGTATGTATGTCCCATAGACCTAGATAAATATGGACGGATATTTTGTGAGCCGAGTAAAAGTCATTTTATTATTTAATACACTAGTTGATAGTACATTTTATTAGCTTTGGTTAACGCTGTAATAGGGTACCTTACAAAGCAGGTGTAACCGTAAATAACCACGTCTTATAAATCACTAACGATAAAGTTGAAACAAATATTCCACAGCCGCTCGAATTCTATAGAAACTTAGCTTTGAAGGATAAAAGTTGCAATTTGAGTTAAAATTATCAGTTACGAGTTTACGATATTAATTTAATTAGTAAAGAGAGGTGGACCACCCTCGTGGTGATATTATACATAAGTCACTTAACGTGTATAACAAGAGGAGTAATATCAGGCACGTAAGCAGTTCAGTTAGTTACCTAGAACTTAGTCTAACACATAGAATTTTACACAAGTTAGCGGAAGGTTTATTCGCATAGCAATAAATAGACGGACCATTTAATATTATAGATACATACGCATCATTTATTACATTTATCTTCTTTTAATGAGAGTTACCATATAATTAATTATTTGTCGTGGTTGTATTTCACGCAAAATGCGTTTATATAAATATATATACTAAGGATAATAACTATCACAAACTTATCATTTATTATTGCCCGTTTTAAAAGTTATTCCCTAGATAACAATGAAAGCCCATTCTTCGTACATATTCCATTTTTGTAGTTGCAATTGTTTTAGAGCGGCTCACGAGAGGCAAATAAGCTGTCATTAGTGCGGTTGAACAGACAATAATAAGAAATATATATATATAATTGATAATATGTGCCTGGCTTTAATAAGCGACTAGATTTGATCCTAGGTAGAAAAGCTCTGATGTGCATTGATAGTTATGATGCGATTAGAGGCAATACACGACGACGCTTCGGCCTGACTGTGAACGGCCTCTAATACGCCTCTTGGGCTCAATTTTAATTCACAAATATCTAATGTATATTATTTGCAATGATTGAGGGCTTTCAGCTGTTAAATTGTGGGGTTTAAGCCGTTACTACTGTAACCGCAGGCATAGGGACTCGATTAATTGTCAGTACACATCAAGGTTATACGGCCTGCGTAGAATAACCTGATCCATCTGAATTGAAGCGCTGAGGGTTGGCGCTGGCCATAAAAAAAAAGTGATAATAATGGTACCATTTAACACCAAACACAATCATAATCCAACATTATATAGTGCACCTGTGCACTCCGCTGACCCTCCATACAAATGCTACGTAGCTGTTGAATATAAACTGGACACAGGCTCTTCGTGGGTGGTGCAAACGGGATCAATTCTAGAAGTTTTGGCGTTGCAGATGACAAAGACCCGGTCTAGTCAATCAAACCTATTGTCATTTACGCTTAGGAGCGACTGTACCTGCGCCCCTCCTCTATTGGACGCAATAGAGCTAGGGAATTAAACAACTCTCGTAATAGACGAATGATATTTATAGCAGGTCATGTCCAGCTCCATGAGGAAATGACTCTGAAACGTGTGGTCAGGCCATTGTCTGTTCAAACTATTATTTCTTTAGCAAAAGTTCAATTGTCTTACTAAATTTTATAGACAAAGTTAAGACAACAGTATATACATCTCTACTATAACACAATTTAAAGACCCTGAAGAAAAACATAATTACAAAAGGGTTATGTTTTCATGAGCATAGACTTACTAAATAAAGTAAAAATATTTCACGAAATAGAGGAACAATATTTCACCATACTACAAGATATTTATATATCGTATCAGTTGCAGTTTTGTCAAAATTGGGATAACATAGACATGAAATAAGTTTGTTTTACATGCAGTTTTATGAAGCGAGATCTCTTGACAAAATATAGGCGTTGTTAAATTGCCAGTAAATATAAACTTGAACTTGAAACGACCTACGAATGATAGTTAAAGTAAAATTAACAAACTAGAGGTATTACGTGTGAACCTTGTATGAAGGAATCTCTGGCCAGAGTATTGCGTGAATTTGTAAGGTGAAGGATGAATATATCTTATAATATCTTAAAATCTTCACAGGTGACGGGTGAAATAATAAGATTGTATGGTGATGAATGAGTCAAGAGATCTTGTTGTTATAAACTGTAACTTACGGGCTCAGTAATTATTTTTAAATTAATTTATAATTATATAAACGTATAATGTTGAATATACAACGTTAATTAAATTCCTTTTCCACATTGGAACGACGTTCGAAGATTTCGTATTGAGAGGTATATTTTTAATTCGTTAAAGTTATGTAACGGCTTTAGTTAAAGTATACGCTAATTTGTTATCTCTTAAGATATCTAGCGCATAGAGGAGAGTCATTCATAGCCATAGTCAGGTAGTCCACTTAAGAGATGGGTGCCGGCGCTAGGTAGTTATTGTTCGGGTTTATGACCCACTTAGAATAGTAGGACCGCAGTAAAAGGGGTGCTTAACGCTATTGTATAGGGAAAATAGTTTGAGGTTCTTGTGTTAGGCAGTGTTAGTTACAATAGGTTTATGATAGGGTTACGGGAGTAGGTCAAGTAGCTAGTTGATCGTATTATTTTTGTTGTAGACGACCAAAAGGAGGGTTATACGTTTTGATCGACTACAAGAGAGGGGGGTGAGATGGCAACATAGCTTGACGTACATAGTAGGTGTTAATAATTTAGAAATATTGATACGCAATTGCAACTAGTTTAAAAGGTACCCTTTCTAAGAACTGGATGAGTAGTCAAACAATGATCTGCTCTGTTAAAATAAACAACAAAACGGAGACAAACAATAAGAAAGGTCTAATTTATGATCTGCCTTCCCAATATTTATTTAAAGGCAATAAAATGCTAGCAAATATCACGTTACTGTACACAAGATCAAACTAATCTAGTATCTCGGCACATGACCTTACGGTTCATAACGCAATACGTATCGATATCTACCGTGGTTCTTTCAAATGATTTCAGGCAAACAACATGTGCACGCCACTCTGCGTCTGCTACGGGCGTTGGTGTATGGCGCTTAAAATTCCTTTCGAGAGCGAGAGGAGCGAGGCAGTACCAGCTTCCTGATGACGCCATGCGTTGGAAGGAGACAGCGCGAACGCGTCCTGTGCGAGCGATACAATGCGAGTCACAGTAAGAAGGAGCGAGACGGCGCACTTGCAAGGAGACGTCGAAAACCCCCGGAGGGGTGTCGAGTGGAAATGACTCTTGTTACATTATACCTAAGGTTAAGATAATATGTAGATAATAAAGTTGTAGTTGTTTAAGTTGGTCAAGTGAGTTAATGATGGGACACTCTGATCTTAGACCCGGCAAGGAGAAGTGTTTCCGACTGAGTTTAAATTGTCTCGACAATATTAGTAATAGTAGTAAAATACTTTATTGTACACAAATAATATATTATTGGCAGTACTTGTAAAAGTGGTTCCCGTTCTTGGCGACATAATCCAGTTAAGTACCTAGGGTGTTGTTCATGAAGCTAATAAGTTCCTTTTCATGAGGTTTTCACAAATAACCGCCCAAGTTGCATTTTATCAAATGACAGCATATTTAATTGCAAGTTCAATTCTTGCTTGATAATCTGAATTCATTGTTGGGGCGATTCTAGAGAATTAGTAGCAGATTAATCAGTGAATTATCTTAGTTAAAATGCTCAAGTCAGCTCACTTATTTTGTATGATCTATTTTGAGCTTATAACATCCTATGTATGATGAGACAATCAATGTTAAATAAATGCCTTAATGAGTTCGATTCTCATTATTATTATATATTATGATTATTGCTCGACGCAAAGGTTCAAATCTCTACAGATATTTTGATGGTGAATTGTCGATGGAAATTCCTGATATTGTATCATTCATGTCATGTAGATTGAATTTAACATGTGCATGTTAAATAGTTACTCACCTAAACTGTGTATACTGTCTTGGAAATTTCGGTTGATAAAGTTACGAGTTATTGTATCGTTACCGTATTAAAGTGCATAAGCACAGATGTAATTATATGTACCAATTTAGATGATTAAGGGTCAAATCTTGGTTTTTCTGGGTTTTTACTTGATTTGACGAGCCGACGACAAATGTAATTCTCCCAGATAGGTATGGGCGTTAATTTATATTGTATAAAGATTTCATCAAATACTGATTATGTTTCAAACAATAAAAGGCATAGTTTGTATTGCATATATGTATTCCCGTAGTATAAAATTTACGAGTTCGCATTAATATCCAAATAATTGGCTTAACGTAACTGATGCCTTATAGTTTATTTTCATAGGAACGCACCATACCTCATAAAATTGCGATAATAAATATCAATTATATAAATCGCCATGCGCCTTTCTCTATCGACACCCCCAAAGTAGTTCAGACCTCTTCTATACAACAGTGATTACATCCAATTACTGACCTTTAATATCCAAAATTTAAAGTATGGTATATCTAATCAACCCCAATACCATCTCAACAGAGTGCAGGCAAGTTTTATGTTCAAACGAAATAGTGTATCTGGATTGCTGTATAATATTTATTTATTTAAACTTTATTGCACAAATAAAGAAAAATGTACAAATGGCATTCTCTCTGCCAGTCAACCATTGGGCCAAACAGAGACAGAATAATTATTAATTATTATTTGAGTCTGTCTTACCATATCTCGCGACCATGGGGTTCCGGACCTTTGGGAGGCATGCGTGGTACCGAAGCCAACAGGGCAGAGGCCTTTTAAGACAAATTAACCTAAAAGCAAGGGATACATCACGTGGCGGATACCATCCCCGAGCACACAATATGATACATCCGGAGATGCTCCTCGCCAGGTGCAAAGACTATTGCAGTGCAGCACTTCTGTGCTGTGATGGGATCTAAGGTCATAAGGCTATTGATTTGAAAGTTGGATGGAGTGGATAGTGGGCTATGGGAGGAGACTAGTGGACACCTGCCGTGACAATCAGTCTCGGAATTATGTAAGACAGGTGGTGACTCGCCAACTCATTGAGTGGGCCCAACAATGGAGAGGATTCGCGGTGTCGTCACTCACGTAATCTCGCCATAAGCTGCCCCCGAGAGTTATTTATTAATTATTATTATTAATATGATATGCTGGGAATATTGCTACTAAGATGTCTATCAGATTGCAGATTTTTATTGGTAAATAATACAGATTTTTAGTCATCAATTTACAATATGCATGAATTACGGTACATGGATCTACTTTGCGGTAGATATAATTAAATATAATTTCAAAATGTCAGTTATTTGTAAGTACACGTCCAGTAAATAATCAAATTGTTTTAGAATTAATTTTAAATTTCATAATATGGTCAATTCAATTAAATATCAAATCAAAGAATTTGAATTGTTACTAAAAAATAATCACATGATCTAACTGACGGCCCAATAAACAAGGCTTCCCTAAGGACATATCACAAAATTACGTAAGATTTTATTAGCGCCTTAAAGCGGCTTAGGTATATGTTGTAAATTCCAGGTGCGTTAGGCACTTAAATATAGCCACCACAATAATCCCAAAATGGGTTAATAATGTAATTGACGGCGCGCGAAGAAATATCGCCTGACAGAAAGCGCCGCGGCTTCCAGCGCTTCATACGCTCCGAAGACATTACAAAATCGTAAAATAAAAATGACTACGACTATATTACGGGGTGCGATGAGATTTCCAGTCGGAATGGCGGCCATGAAATAAAAGAGCCAATGTAGCGTGACAGTCACCTGCGCCGGAGATATAATGCGTTATTATGTGCACAGCATTACGCCAAGACGGCTCATTAAAAGTTAAAACACAGAATTTTGCTCTCACCCCTAGATTGGGTTTTTTCAGTGGAGTTTGTCATTTTTCTTTATTTCCGTGCGGCAAAATTTTCAATTTACATACACTTACCCACTTATGAATCGTTTCGGAACAAAAATCCGGTGGAAAAAACAGCTCACTTCGGTAAATTGCTCCGTGGTGGGTAAATACGAGTACGTAGTGCTACTGAAAGAATCTCTTTTATTTTGGTTTGGCGGAGTGTTTTACTGGAATAATGAGACATCAGCAGATTAGACTTTAAGCTAACTTTTCTATCACATGTACACAATGTGAACACAATCAGGCTGTCGTTTTGGTCACTTTGATTAATTACCGATAATCGTATATAGCTTGTACAGTCAGCATAAATGGTAACGTATGAAACAACGATTAGGAAAAGTATTTATCACTATAAATCTATACAGTTCGCATTCAAAAATATATATTACAGTCTATGTAAGTGTTCCACATATAGATACATATTTCTTTTTACTACATCCGCTGGTAAAGGCTCTCTTGATTGTTCAAAAACTGATGAGAAAGTTGCATTTTATCCACATGTGGAGCAAAGTAATCTGTCGCAATTTCGGAGTTGTTTCGTAATGTTAGCTGGTAGAATTGGGATGATACATATTTAAGTAATGACGTTAATTTGGATTTGATTCTGTTTAATATCTTACAGTTAACATTTTTTTCAGGTTGGTGTGGTGAAAAATTTTATGTTTCTGTCGGGGGCAAAATTTGTTTAACCCACAAGCTTTGAAACCCTCGCAACGCTAAAGATTCCACTTTTCAATTCTGGAACTTTTCGCTTGCTCGGGTATCAATATTAGCACGAGCGGTTAATTAACAACTTTGCCCCCATAACTCCTTTATAAGCTGTTTTTAGAATAGTAGAATACTTTTGATGCATATTCTGATCCGCTACATTTGATGCTCACTGTACTTCCATTAACCTAATACTGAACTAAGCAAACCATGTGCGTTTGTACCCTCTCCAAGCAGTATCTATTTTCGAAGCAAATAAATATGCAGACACACATACATTATGTATGATCTCATCAAAATCCGTTCTCGGGAGCCGTAAGTGGGGTCACTGCTATCTCGTTTTAATTTATTCACTTCAAGTGCATATTTTCCATAAAACTTCCATTCACATTGCAAATTGAAAGAGAAAACCACGCTATCTTACATTTTGTTTGCAATGTTCTAAGTAATTATTTTCGTGACGCATGAAAATTCAGACGCATTTATCATACCGAGAGATTTCTCTTTGAATAGTTTACCTAGAGACTTGACATCTTGATTAGACCCGACATTTAAACCGCAGATTTCAAACAGTTTCAGACAATAGTAACTTGAAAATTAACCTATAAATAATTAATATGTTTAATTCTAGTTGATTTTAAGCTCTTTGTTCAATAATTTGGTTGGTTTGGTAAAGTAACAGGCATATTCTGATTATAATAACAGGTTATAATTTTTATTAGAGGACTTCTTATCACAGATCAACCAAGCCTCAAATTAAGCAAAGCTAGTACTATGGGTACTCAGCAACGATATACATAATTGTATAGATAAATACACACTTATATACATAGAAAATATCCATGACTCATCCCACAAATAAATGCCCTTACCGGGATTTGAACCCAGGACCATCGGCTTTATAGGCAGGGTTAGTACCCACTAGGCCAGACCAGTCGTCTTTAATATAAAATAGATTGGGATTCCTTAGTTACGGATCAGAATACTCCTATAAGTCAAATATGTGTTTTATCCTTAATATATGAAATAATGTGATACTTATTTCTCAGCTCTAACGTGATAACGAGATTTCAGATTCAGGCCATATGATACCTCCAACAAGGTTTATATAGGGTTACATTACATCTCAAGATTTATTTGATGTTAAAACGTCTCGTTTCATTTCGTTTCCATTCAATCAGCACTAACAGCTAAACCTTACGTGCGTTTGTTTTCGTCGGTACACCTAAGTCACCCTAAAACACCCAAAAAACCTGATTCAGTCAAGTACGTTTTTTTTGTACAACAGAGCAGACCGGCGCACCTTTGCCCATAATTGTTTTTACGACCGGCCGTCCGCTATATTGCAACAATAAATAATGCTGACATACGGATTTATGACTATACGTTCAAAATATCGAATGAATATAAATGTATTTTATCAGATTCTATATTTAAATATTGTTAAACGTTTTTGTAGTTATAAAGTAATCTGCTGAAAAGTTTGATTGAGTTACCTCCTCTTAATCCATTGGGTTTATCGAACAAATTTTTTAGCAAACGATTTATGTTTTGTAATTGAGCGTAGATAATTTAACACAAAATGATCCAGAAAATTCCTATGGATTCGACCTCAGGGGTTAACTTCGTGCGTTTAGTCATTATTCTCAACTCACTCTGTCCTCTGGGATGCGGGGCTACTATAACTTTTCCCTAACTCGTTGTCTCGTTATGGTAATCTCCTTCGGGAGACTGCTCTTTAATTCCATCATCGACTGACCGCGAATTGGAAAAGCTACGTCTCTAAAACGTCTATAGATCCAAGTAGTACTAAATATTATACTATAAGCAAATACAGTTAATCCATAGTTCATTGAATTCTTTAATCAAGGTACTGAAATATAACACCACTTTTATATGGAAAGTTTACCGTATGGCTCGTTAGATGGCGCTAGCGTCAAGTTAGATCGCGCAGGCGTTAGTTGTTCACAGTTTCATTGCATGTATTAGACATTAGTATGCAAACACATACATGACAGTGGCATCGAATTAGAACGCGCAAGCGTTTGTCTTCCATAGAATAATTAAATTCTAAGTTTGATTTTTGATAGCATGATAGATTCGATAGGTGTAGGTGTATTCAGTGTACTTTTTGCTCTAGGGGTACTAGTTTGCGCTGAGGGTGATTACTTCTGCATACTCTTGTGGGTCTTCACTTATACACGGTTTGTGTTACCTTTTTTTGTGCACTGTTACCGAGTCTGTAAAATTTGAAAATAAACTACTGTCTTTCGCCAATTGGATCGCCCCATCGATCCCGCCACTTACAGTACTATAATTAAATTGATATCAAAGGCAGCATTTTTATTTAATTCATGGCTGTTGCACATACCTACAATTGTAGGAACGATATGATTTATCATCCACTTTAGGTTTAAATCGCGTGCTATTCCTCAAATGTTCTCAAGAACGCCACGCGATTTTTACCGAAAGTCACGAATCAAACCATTCAGCTGTGCACGTTCCGTATTCTCCCTTTTTGCCGTAAAAATCACGAGTACAGGAAAAATCAGTTTACTAAATAAAATACAAAAGCCTGACTGAGACCGATGAAAGGGATTGGCGTCATGGCCAGTTAAACAATGGCTTTCGGATGCTAATGACTCCACACGATAGGTTTTGACGTTAAAAGAAATGAGGCTCTAACCGGATGAATAAGGTTTCCTCTGAGAACCCTTCAAAAATAGAAATAACACAATGAACTCGAAAATCCAGGATGAATTGCTATAAGAATAAACGTAAAGCTCCAAAAAATCATGAGAAGCACTTACTTAGTTTGGTTCTATGTATATTGTGTAGTTAACTACTAACTGAGCATACAATACATAGGACAGTTCTACGTATATGCAGTTACTGAAAATGGTACAGTTCATCAGTGGGCGACATGGCTTCATGTCGAAATTAAAACAAAACAGCTAATATGCTTAGTTTAGCTGATTTTTTAGGGTTCCGTAGTCAACTAGGAACCCTTATAGTTTTGCCATGTCAGTCTGTCTGTCTGTTTGAGGCTTTCCTCCCTGGTCCTTAGTGTTAGAAAGCTGCAATTTGGCATGGATATATAAATCAATAAAGCCGACAAAGTCGTACAATTAAATTCAAATATTTTTTTGAGTTATCGCAAAAAGTCTCCCTCTCATAGTAAATAGACGTACATCCACATTTAACCGTTATTACGACATTGAATGGGTTGTTAAAGTTATTTGGCATTATTCATGTAAATAAACTAAAATTTATGATAAAAAATGTTTATTTTACTCATTCTATTCTTATTTACCTAATATTTAACTTCTGTAAAACAGTTTCATTGGCTGTATGAGTAATGCCGTTGACTATTTGGCAGTTTTAGAACGAAAGATTAAAAAATTAAAGAGTAAGAGGCAATCCCTCTTATTTTATGTTCATATTCATATTCGTTTATTGCACTCATGTACAATGAATTATGCCTAGGAGTTATTGCTTTACTTTTTCATGCTTTAATGAACAAAATCATTTTAAAATTACTGCAGTTTGCTAAAATATGTTTTTTCATCTAAATAGCAATCTAAATGTTTTACGCTATGGGATATTTATCTTTAGACATGCAAAGTCTCCCATTGCAAGTAAGTCCAAAGGAAAAACTCATGGCCATACGTGTATTACTTTAATTAGGTACTTATTATGCAAATTTGCCTATTTGTTTAACTCGGGTAAAAGGTACCATTTCATCCTTTGGTTAACAATATACTATACTAATAGCTCCAGTTTAGCTTACTGCGACGGAAGGGTAACTACGGAACTCTACTCGGAGCATGGCCCGTCATGCTCTTGGCCGGTTTTTTAAATTTCGATCAGACTCGGAACAAGGTAAATAAAGCGCTGTGTTCGTTCGGTGGCGAGGCGAGCATCCAATTCTACCCGTTCAAAAATACTCTTTGACGACACTATGGATCGGATCGGACCACACAATGAGCTCATGAGTTCTGTTAAACATATTATTATATTTATTTATTCACGGGAGTAGAGGTGCGTAAAGGTCTTGATGTTTGACTGCGGCGATTTATTTAACGAGTAGCTTTATTTGTTTGCTAGCGGTCGACAGTGCGTCCCTTTCTAATGCCACCCTATTAACTTGGTGCCCGCTGTAAATTGTGGCAGTTTCAGCCTTATCATCAAGTTGGTAAGGGCCAGTTCTGGCTTGTGCAGCTGTCAGTGGTGTTTAATTAATGACTTAATAGTAGCAGACTCGTGTATGTGATGGATCGTGTAAACTTAAGACGCAGCCGCGCCAGGGACATCGGTCATTAGTAACTGCTGCGTTGCTGGATTTAATAAATTCATTAAATTGCTGTTTTAAAAGTGCCAGTCTACATATACTTTCTCTAATAAGGTTTAACCTTGGGCCTAATGGCTGATACCTTCCTTGAGTCTCACTCAGTGAATTGGGCTGTAATTATTTATGATATATTTCCTGCGTTGCTGGATTTAATAAATTCGTTAAATTACTGTTTTAAAAGTGCCAGTCTACTCATACTTTCTCTAATAAGGTTTAACCTTGAACCTAATGGCTGATACCTTCCTTGAGTCTCAGTGAATATGGGCTGAAATTATTTGTGATATGTTTCTTTCCTGTAAATGACCGTCTTTTTTCACGTTAACATTTCTCAGTAACAAAAAACTTTCAACGATGATGGTTAAACTAGTATGGTATAATACAATCGTGCTGTAATAGATTGCTTTTCAGTCGAGTACCGTGTTTAGGCAACGAAGCTTGCTGAGTTGCTTAAGTAAGGTACGAGATTAAAAACCTTGATTATATCACTATTGTATACAATACTCGTACTTTTTCTACGAGTCATCTAAAATAATAACATTAAAACCTAGACAAAAATGTAGATATAAATGCGCGACTCCCGCCCCGCGCCCCGCACCCCGTGCCGTTTAGTTTTTTATATGGGAGCGCGGTGGCACGTGATTGGTTTTTTTTTATAGTTGACTACAGCGTATCGAAATGAATCTTATAGTTGACTGATATAAAAAAGTATGCAATTATAGTTTGGTATACGGAATCTTAATTCAATAATTACGGTCGACGAGTAGAAAAATAATTTAAGCTTGACTCACACAAAATCAGTCAGACTCTGTAAATTATCTTACATGCCAGTTCGAACGTTCACTATTTCCCGTTTCTATTTATACTTACATAAGATTGTTGTTTTAGATTTAAAATAAATCGATTTTTATTAAAACGTCTTGGGCGTAATAAATATGTTACTTATCCTCCTTCCTTTTTATTTGGAACAGGAAAGTCCTTGTTACTCTGCTATAGATTTTCCTTAATTTTTATAAATTTTACCTATCGCAATAAATTGCCGTGATATGAAATTGTGGGAAGGAGTGTCGCTGGCAACTCTTCAGATCCAATAAAGTCGAGGAGGGCCGGTAGATTACAGCTCCGATAAGGAGGCACGTGCTTCCATTGCTTAGCGAGCACTAGCGAATCGAGCCATCAGGTGAGCCAGTAAAATTATGACCTTAACATTCGTAACAACTAGGCGTAAGCAAAGAGCGTACTTATGATGGTTGTCTGAATGTTTGCCTCGGCTAACGACTTAAATAAGACCCCAGCTCTCACGGTACGATCCGAAATATCATTATTAAGCCTGATACCGACAGCCTCTAATCGTGTAATATAAAATTTCTTAGATTTTAATAGGTTTAAATTGCGATGTCATGTTGGTGCAACCACTGCCTCCTTAAATCATGATTTACGAATGTGCTGTATTCTAGCTAACGGGTCATAAGGGTGACCCATGGTATTATATGTCAGGCGTGTAATAACAATGTTAGACAATCTACAGGCTGGTGAATGGAAGAATTACCAGTAATATATTAGAACAGAGGGATATGTGCTGCTGCCTAGCGGAAAGGGCCTGTGACTTTTAATCCGGAAGTCGAGGGTTCAAACCCAGAGGGTTGTACCAGTCGCTTTTCGGTGAACAAAAACACCGCGAGGAAAAACTTTCGTGAAAACTAGTGCCTACTTTTCTTAGGATTAGTTGTTAAGCGTACCTCCGGTTTCCATGAGCCGTGGCAAAAAGCCGGAAAACGCGAGGACGATGATGATGAGCAGTATACGCAGTCCAAGTTACAAAATAATGTTGTTAAAGTTTTTGAAACGTTTATTCTCCGTTAGGTACTGCCCACGTACTGCCAAATAAAACCACATCCAAAATGTACATACTGTAGGTATCACAAAACAGACAATACAGCAATTCACTTAACGTTTTCTTACACCTGTATCTTCATATCTCAGGCTTCTTCTTGACGATATCACCTGCGCCGTGAGTAATGAGCGACTCCGTCACATCCCTGATTCAATTATTTGGCTCGCGCGACAAGCCTTGGGGAGCCGGAATATCTTGTTGCGTCAATTTGATAGAGCCTTGTTACACATTGGCCTGACAAATACTACTTATACCAGCGTACACAGGTACATAAACAATCTACGGCTGAGTAACTTATTTGTTTCTTTTTTGTTTTACTTGCTTATTTATTTCAATTTAATTTGTTATATTACTTTTTTATCACACTTGCTCGAAAAAGATCTTTTTTCCTGCAGGTGTACAAAGGCTTATTTTGTTCCCGCGGAAGTTATGGATTGTGAAAAAATAAGCTATAACTCCCTAGGGAATTATAGTTTTTATTAATTATGTCACTTATTCATACAAACCAAGTAGCATAAACAAGTTTTACTTTTAAAAAAACTGACGTTTATAATATAATATTTTTGTTTATGATTAAAATTATTTAATTTGATTAATTTAACAGCCGTTTAAAATATTTTTACATAATTTTCAATCGTGGCTGAATGCCAAATGTGCCTTCGATGCCTAACCTGTCAAGAAATTACAAAATGGCGGAGGAATGTTTGATATGTCACCGTATTTAAGAATTATTTCGCTTAAAATTTAGTTTTTTCTTCGCAAGTGTGATGAAAAACATTGTGTACAACTCCGGGTGTAAGAATATTGCAAACTCGGGTCTTTAATTACCACCCTCGTATCCAAAATTTCACTTACCCCCCTTGTTGCACAATGTACTATTGTGTTGCAGATGTGTATTGTGGTGCAGTCGTGCGTCAGTCACAAATGGTGTAGACGGGATAATGCGCAGGCCAACAGGTCAGCACTATGCTGAGGCGGGACTATTTCGAGGCTACAGTCATGTCTTCCCTTTTTTTTTATTGTATTTTGTATATAGTGTTTCTTTTATTGTGTTTTGTAATAGTATTGTATTTTTTATTTTTTAACTTTGAACTCTTCGTAGCTACTGAAGATGTTTTAGGAGTTCAGTTACCCTATTACTAAATTTTACAGGATTCATCATAATTCATTAATTATACCTCACACTAATTAAACAAGTACCGAAGAGATGAGCAGACACCAATAACATTAAGATACATCCTTGAAAAACCTCGAATTACCCTCCTGTCTGAATCAATGATGACATTGATTTAAATAAATACTTAAAAATAATGTTATTATACGTTAGAAAAATGAGCTAACTTAAAAAATGCGTAACTGTGCCGTTGCATTGTGGTCTTGAACTGGCGTAAAAATACAAAAATGGCAGGCATTTGTCTGCCATTCCACTGACCATTTTATTACAAAAATTTAGATATATAATAAATATTGTTGACAGTTACAGAATAACTTGCAGTGAACATGATATATATTTATGTAGTTTATATCTGCTGGTAGCTAGAAAAATTGACTATTGAGAATTATATTCGGTCTTATCTTTTTCTTTTAAATGCTCATAGAGAAACGGATGCGCAGTAAGCAATAAATTTAGACCAGAAAAACAGTCCATTACCATTTTTAACCTGTAAGCCAGTCTGAAGGTCGGTATTAGTTGATTCGCTCGGTGCTAATGTCCGCCCATTGAACAAATTTATCTTTGGTCCTGCGCCCATTAGGGTAACGAGCGAATAGTTCCGCGAGGACCGATGGCCACGCCTTGAGAACTCTTTAGTTTATACATTTAGCGCTGGCTGCAAGCTACGACAAAAGTGAAACTATTACAGGAAGTCTGTCTAAGAATATTAAAGAAAATTAGTTCTACGAAGCTGACTTGTTTAACAGGTAAAACCAAAATTCTCTCGCTGTCTCCATTACTATTGTAATGATTTAGCCTCCTTCTAACTCTTTGGATTATTATTATTATTATTTAATAACCAGGCAGGCAGTTATGACAACTGATATGACCTGTATCCAGTATTCATAAAGATAGTTATCATGAACGAGTAGAATTTTATCTAATAAATACACTAAGTATTTATAAACACAACATAATACATATAAAACTTAAAATCTAAATCTAAAAATAAATATAACTAATCTTAAAATAAATAATTAAAAACTATCCCCCTGCGGCATGGTCACATCTTCTGGGAGTTTGTTCCAAGCCCTCACCATTCGATTGCTGAAAAAGTGTTTGTATTGGTTACTGTGAGACCTATGCCTTTCTAGCTTTAAGTGATGACCTCTCAGACGGTTGTTGATGTTGCGTTTGATTTGAACATCTCTTGAAAATCCTTGAGGTTATAGTGCCCAGATAGTATTTTGTACGTCTCTATTAAGTCTCCACGTTCTCTGCGGCACTTTAGAGTAGGTAGTGAGTTTCAGTTCCTTTAGTCTCTCTTCATATGGCTTGTTTTAAAGTTGCCTTGGCAGTTTCGTGAAATTCCGTTGTACCTTCTCCAGCATCTCAATGTCCTTGGCAAAGTAAGGACTCCAGGCTTGAAAAGCATACTCCAGTATTTTAAGAACATTTTTTCTGTCAAATAAATGTATATGCATAATTTAGTTCTTCTCATCCACGATGACGCGCAGATTTGTCAAATCTAACCTTTAATATCATGACAATACGAGTCAAGGCGCGCGTCGTCGTGAATGACACGATACATGCATAATATAAATATAAATTGAGTTTATTTTATTGGCGACGAGGAAGGATACCGAGCAACGAGCAATTCGCTCAGTTCCTCACAGCGTGCAAAAAGCACAACAACCATAAATATTGAAAATATTAAGTTTGGCACCAGGCACTAACACAACACGGATACGGCGGGTTCCGAATAGGTAGATAGCAGCGCGACGAGCGCTAACACTACTGCACAAGAACAATCCTGTAACAAGGTCGCTATGCTAAGAGCCTTGAACATAGACAAATTCAACCCCGACATTTACAGGGTGAGTGACTACATAGATTTTTTGTCAGGCGCAATACACGCAGTACGCACAAATGATAATCTGATGAATAACCTAATTTTCAAGGAACTGAAGACAGACCTTACTCCCAACTTTTATAATAGCCCATACACCGACATTCGTACCGACAAATAGCACATTACCAAGTCAAGAAACACGATACCGCGCACTCATAGAATTTTAGAATAAGGCGTTTACGGGAATCCATACTAATTAAAACAAAAATATTACTTTGCTAATCCGCGAAAAGATAACGTGCTAGTCAGTCAGTGACAACCGGTTATTCAATTCAATCAATTTATTTCAGATATACGAGTAAATATCCATACTGTTGTTAGTAATTACAGATTAACAAAACGTATCAACAATGGTTAGTAACATACTCGTACCATGTAAAGTAAGTAAAATAAAAATAAATAGAAATAGAAATTGATTTATTGCAAGAACATGTGTTTGGTTACAATCGGTGGTCTTAGAATAAAAAGTCCTTATGTTCTACTCTATGAAAGGCATGCAATATAAAGCAAGCTTCAAGCAAACATGCAAACAATACAATTTAAAATATAAACATTTAGAACATCTGTACCGGATGATATAAATTACAATTAGGACATTACGAGTATTAAACAAAGCATCAGATTAGGAAAATAAAGTTAACATATCAATTTTAAAATTATTGCAATAAATAGAAACCGGCCAAGTAAGAGTTCGTTTTGCTCGCCCACCGAGGGTTCCGTACAAACTTTGAGTTTTCTCGTGTGATTATAAAGGCGAAAGACTTTTGATCAGTACCCCTAGTGTAAATTTAGTCGATAGCGAAACGTGACGTACGCGTTTGCGTTAAGTCTCATTTTGTATGGGTTTTTGAACAGCGCGCCAAGCGGGACGTTTTGGAAAGTCAAAAATCTCATACAAAATGACACTTAACGCAAACGCGTACGTCACGTTTCGCTGTCGAAAATATTTACACTAGGGGTACAGAAGTACTGTGGAAGTACATATAAGGAGTGGCTCTGAAAAAAGTAGCAGTACATTATGTGGATTTTTTATTTCATTTAGTGATAATTTTAAAATATTTTTTTTTTAACATTTTTTTTGTTTTAAAAGGAAATTAAATGTTGCATATAGCGTTGTTGTTGCACGGGCATTACATTTATCTCAATCAAACAATTGAAAACTGTGACATGTCAATGTCATTTCGAACATCGATCGTCCGAGATAGTACTTAAGTTTAGTAGCAAATGTATTAACCCGTACTAAACACTAATCAATATGTGAACGAGTCCTAAGGTAAGTGTACACACTCGTAAGAGCTTTATAAGATAAAAATAAAATATTGATTATCTCCGAAATGGAGTTAATTAGAATACCGGTGTCTTTGAGAAAGTTACTTAATTTAAGCCCAGGAATGCACCCTTGAAATTAACGCAAATCAAAAAAAACACGGTGTATACTATTTTATCTACAGATTACTGAAAATAATAAACTGCTTCATTATTAGTAAAAAATAAAAAAATATTCTTGATAATTCACTGCCACTTTTTTACTGAATCACTCTTTACTAAGTGTAATTGAGTCCAGCGCCACCTATCGGCAAATTGTCTAACTAATGTGCGCGATGTAATATATGTCGGTTTTTCGAGGATCATGTGAACCGTTTTCAAAAATTGTTCTTTTATTTGAAAGGTAGGTAGGTGTCTTTAATGTAATCTCAAATTTCAACTGTAATAAACATACATAAAGTTGGTAAAATTGCAAACTGAATTAATTTTTGTAATCATTTCCGAATTGATTTTTGTAAACTAAAAAAAAGTTGTCAAGATAGAGATCTGATTATATTTTTCCTGAAAATGTATAGTAATGTTATTATTATGTAAACAAATCATAATTTTTCATCGGTAAACTTCGGAGATAATCTCGGAGGACGGTATTTTTTTCACATTTTCCTTCATAAATCATTTTTTTCCACTAAAACATTATAAAAGGAATGTTCAATTTGAGCTTTTTAAAATGATACCCCACTTGACCTTGTCACTAGACTTTGAAATGTTGCCCTCTCTTCATATTGGGCATTTTCCATAGTTATTAAAAAAAAAAAAGAATACATTCAATGTGTTTGGGTTAGCGTTGTATTCAATTCAATTCAATAATTTATTTTAGACATCATAAGCCCATATCATTTGTTACTAATACATTTAAATTAATCTTAATATGCTAATGTTAGTAAAAGACATATTCGCATAAAAAATACAAATACAATTTTTTTCATAACATAAATAAGATACTACCGCTGCACGTGCAGTAGCATCCAATGGTGCTGGAACGGACAATCTAACCCCTCAGCCAGCAGACGTAGCAGACTGTTGGAGCTACCGCGCAACCGCCGCATCAGTGAGGCAATACGCTTACATAACTATTCCAAATTTCAATTCGTTAGCTTAAGTGGTTTTCGAGATATTTAGCGATGTGACAGACAGACGGACGAACAGAGTCTCACCATAAGGGTTCCTTTTGTAACTTTTTGGTACGGAACCCTAAAAATGAATAAATTACCAAGCGTTAAATAATAAAATCATGGGAAAAAAGCGGCCAAGTGCGAGTCGGACTCGCCCATGAAGGGTTCCGTACCATTTATGACGTATTAAAAAAACTACTTACTAGATCTGGTTCAAACCAATTTTCGTTGGAAGTTTGCATGGTAATGTATATCATATATTTTTTTTAGATTTTTGATTCCGTTATTTTAGAAGTTACAGGGGGGGGGGGGACACACTTTTTTTCACTTTGGAAGTGTCTCTCGCGCAAACTATTCAGTTTAGAAAAAAATGATATTAGAAACCTAAATATCATTTTTGAAGACCTATCCTTAGATACCCCACACGTATGGGTTTGATGAAAAAAATTTTTTTTTAAATTTTTATGACGTATTAAAAAAAAACTACTTACTAGATCTCGTTCGAACCAATTTTCGGTGGAAGTTTGCATGGCAATGTATATCATATATTTTTTTTAGATTTTTCATTCTGTTACTTTAGAAGTTACGGGGGGGGGGGACACACTTTTTACCACTTTGGAAGTGTCTCTCGCGCAAACTGTTCAGTTTAGAAAAAAATGATATTAGAAACCTCAATATCATTTTTAAAGACCTATCCATAGATACCCCACACGTATGGGTTTGACGAAAAAAGATTTTTTGAGTTTCAGTTCTAAGTATGGGGAACCCCCAAAATTTATTGTTTTTTTTCTATTTTTGTGTAAACATCATAATGCGGTTCATAGAATACATCTACTTACCAAGTTTGAACAGTATAGCTTTTATAGTTTCGGAAAAAAGTGGCTGTGACAGAATCGGACAGACAGACGGACATGACGAATCTATAAGGGTTCCGTTTTTTGCCATTTGGCTACGGAACCCTAAAAATACAAATTTCAATATGTCAACATAATAACAAAATAATTTACTTATTGATTTTCTTCGGACATGAATTCTTGAATTGAACAGTAACACTTTAATAATAACCATTTACAGAGGGCATTTTTAAATAGCCTCGGTTTAGTTTCCAATATGTGTTTTGGTAATTTATTATAAATTTGAATGACCATTGAGTATACATTATTTTTAAACACATTTTTTCTTGCTGTAGGTAAGAATATTTGGTTATTACGTCTGTTTGATCTAGGAAAAAAAATGCTATATGTGTCAAAATATTCAGGGTGCTCTCTCACAAATAAAGATACCTGTAATATGTACATGCACGACAGTGAAAGAACTTTGGTAGATTTGAATAATTGAAAATGGATATTACAAATGGCACGCATAAATTTTTTCCAAGCCAGGAATGCTTTATGAACATCTACAGAGTTGCCCCAGGTCAATAATCCATAGCTCAAGATAGATATGACCCATGTCCGTGATAGGCCGTTAGGCTGATAAGGCCACAGCTTTAGAGAAAATGCTGCTAAGTCGCATTAGAGCAAATACGAACATTACCAGCTGCAAAATTTATCTATAAGAATGTGAATCCCTAGAAACTTGGTGGAGTCTATTTCTTCTACACTCTCAGTTTCGTATTGAATGTCCAAATCGATGTCTGCGCTTCTACATGTTCTAAATTGCATTAATGTTGTACTTGGTTAGGCAGATCATTAATATATAGAAGGAATAATAATGGGCCAAGTATACTCCCTTGTGGCACTCCGCATCGATTACATTTATCATAGCTCTCTGCAAAATAAAGATCTAGTCATTTCTGATTATATTGTCCCTGCTCCATGATCACAATGCAATTCTTCGACAAAGGTTTAAAAGGGGTTGAAAATATCTTCTAAGGGGGTTGAGAGGGATTATATCGAGATTTTTTGTTCATTTAAAGCTTGATACTTCGTAAATTGTGACAGACAAATCTCATGCGTTGTATAAGTATTCACAAATGATTAACTGTCCCTACTGCTATGTTTGGCTGCAAAATGTTATATGTTCATGTAGAATTTACCACCACCGACATACAAATCCACGCGTACGTAGTCGCGGGCAAGCTAGTACATACATGCATATTAACTAATGTAAATTGAGTTTATTTTAACAATAATCAGACAGTGTATGTATATTGTATACCTATAACACATGCATTTTCACTTTTAAGTGGAAAGTAAGGTTACTACGGTTGCCTAATTGCCTTCTAACTAGGCTTTATTTATGCTGGTATATTTGATATATTTATTAGGATTAACGCTCTGAACTAATCTCGCTCGTCCTAAATTACTAATTATTATTGCATAATGTTAACTCACTAATGACATAATGGGAATAAGAGTATTCCTAATTTAATCACGTGTGATTCAAAGTTAGTACCATTTGTCACTTAATAACTATAATTTCAATAGTTCGCTATTGAACTAAACCCAATTATTTAGAGTAGCAATTAAGCACACAGAACACTTACTCTACGTAATTCGGTGTCTAATTAAGAGATAATTAAACACAATTTTAAAATATGCCTTACGCAAAATCCGCAAGAAGCAGTTTATTTATAATTAAAATTTGATGATATCTTCACCTGGGGAGACAACTGAGCCTTTTGTTGTTTTGTCCTGGAATGAAATAAGTTTGAAATGAAGACAGACACGTTTTAATTACGCGGCCTACCTGGCTTCACTGGATTAATAACGTGACCAACTATTTGTCATACCCGAAATTGTGCGTAGAATTTTGTGTTGTTGGTGGAATCTCATAATTTTCTCGCATTTTCGTAATACGTAGGTGCGGTCCAAATATTTCTGGCTCGAAAGATTTGGCGGTTTAAAATAAAGACCAAAATATGTAATTTTGTTCGTCACTTATTCCGTTCTTTTGTTTGTATATAGTTTTTCGGTTAAATAGTTTCTAAATGTTTAAGTTAGAATATCATTCCGTGATCAAGTTCCTTACAAAAGAAGGAGTGAACCCGTCCGACATCAAAAAAAGGTTAGACGCTGTGTACGCGGAGTCCTCTCCACCATTTTCTACCGTCAAAGAATGAAATAAGCAATTTCGTTTAGGACGGGAGTTTATTAACGACGAATCTCGCTCCGGCCGCCCTGTTGAGGCACTCACCGAGGACTGCGTCAAGTTAGTGGAAGAGGAAGTTCTGAGTGATCGAAGACTTAAGACCAAAGAAATAGCAGCAAGAACAGAGCTTTTGAAAAATTCAGTTCTTAGGAATTTTCATGAACATCAGTAAAGTTAGTGCTAGGTGGGTGCCCAAACTTCTTTCAAGCGTGAAGTGAAATGATCGGAAAGCGTGCTGTCAAGAAGTTTTGAGTGTCTATAAAAGACACGGAAGGGTTTTCCGGAGTCAATTGTTACTGGGGACGAAAACAATGGTTTTGTACTATGATTCCCTGTCTAAAAGTGGAAGGCCAAGGTAATGCAATCCACTAAAAAGATAATGGCTACCACATTCTGGGATTGTCGCAGAATACTGTTGATAGACATAAAAGAACGTAATACCACGGTGACTAACAGTTACTACGCTATCCTTATAGAACGATTACGAGAGGCGATCAAATAAAAACGTCGGGGAAAACTTAGCAGAGATGTACGGCTTCTTCACGACAATGCTCCCGTTCACACTGCTTCAGTTGCCAAGGCTGCTGTTGCAAAGTGTGGCTTCGAGGATATTCGCCACCCACCGTATAGTCCCGACCTAGCCCCTAGTGACTACTATTTGTTTTCGAAACTTAAGGTGGACTTAAGGGGAAGAAGATTTTCTTCAGATGATGAAGTGACCCATGCGGTTTACGCCCATTTCGAGGACAAATCTTCTGAATATTTTTATAAGGGGATAAAAATGCTAATTCACAGATCTGAAAAATGAGTTGAAATAGAGGAGGACTATATTGAAAAATAAAAATAGTTTTGTATATGTATCCACTTGTTTTCTTTGTTAGGCCGGAAAGTTTTGGACCGCACCTCGTATATGAACACAAGTTTATAAATCACATGATTAAAAAATATTAAATTTATTTGAACTGTCCGGTCACCAGCTATCCCAACTACCTTGGCGGCATTGCGAGTTCATTTTACAATTTAACATTTGTATAAATTGTAAGAAAATTTTACATACCTATATTACCTATTGTGACCAAGACACTTAGGGTGTCTAAATATTTTAATAAAAATGTACGGTGTCTGTAATTGTTTCGCGAGAATCCTCGGCCCGTTCCAATCTTCCAATACAGCCCGCGGACATCCAACGCGACAGCCTACGGTCCGACTCGCGGGAGGTTTCTTAGGTACAACATGGACCTTAGGTAAAAAGTTTGGAGTACCTTGATCTAGTTAATTGATTATATACTGAAGCAGATTGTTTCGGGCTAGCCTAAGCCACAAGGAAATATTTGAATATGATGAACATTACTTCTAATAATGAATAAATTTATATTATAAATACATTACACGACCGGTCTGGCCTAGTGGGTAGTGACCCTCCCTATGAAGCCGATGGTCCCGGTTCGAATCCCAGTAAGGGCATTTATTCTATATAAGTATGCATTTATCTATATACGTATATATATATATATCGTCACCTAGTACCCATAACTTTACTTAGTTAGGGTCATGGTCGATCTGTGTAAGATTGTCCCCAAATATTTATTTTATTTATTTATTTTAATAGAATACTCTTGCAGAAATCGACCTAGTCTCACGGTAACCTCAATAAAGCTTGTATTGCGATGACATTGTTCATACACCTATATGTCAAAACTAGAAGCGACTCCGGTTGGTCGACCGTCGCTGTCAGCTACACGGGCTACCCTATATAACCTATGTTATATCTTGCCAGTCTCAAACAGTTCTCTAGTCAATTTCACGTAACCTTGCTCTCAGACTTACACATGTACAACTTACTGTTTGTTTCACTTCGGTTTAAAAAGGGGGTTCGTTTTAATGTACAAATACTTCGTGGAATTTACATGATATGTAAGTTACATAATAATTAAAACGAATTATAAACTAAACGTATAATTATAAAGTTAAATACCTATTATTTCAAGTGAAATATGACTATAAGTACATTTAACCTAATACGAGTATGCGCCTCCACCCTGCATCGTACCCGGCTCAAACGTTCCCAATGTATAACTGTGTCCCCAATGTATGAGTGTCGTCTGTATAACTTATATCTACAGGGCGTCCCAAGACTATGGGACATCAAGGGAAAGTACCTTAAACATCGTAGATAGGATATTTTGGTGAAAGAAAACTTTATGTTATTTTTAAAAGTCAGTCATTCTGCATTTAAAGATTTTCTAAGAATTACTTGCTTCGTTTAGATCGATGCCAATCGAAAGAATGGACAAAAAATAATAATTCTTCTTAAGTAACATAGTATTTTAAAAGAAAGGAACGTAACGTATAGAGGATATTAATCAAACACATTTTTAGGATAAATAAATGACCTAAAAATGTTGTATCTCTTTCAACATTTCAGAAGGGAACAAATCAAATTATTCTCTTAAATATTTAATTTAATTTTTTGTTCCCTAGTTGTCATAATCTCGTAAGGGATTCGCATAGGAGGTGCAGCAAGCACGTACTGCCCTTTAGAGTTGGTCAAAGGCGTCTAGTTTTTCAAAGATGCATATATAATCCAAAATTTGGGACGAGTACCGTCGTGGCCAGATGGTCTAGTAGTCAAAAGTGCAGGCGGTTCGATTCCGCTTTCGGCCATCGGAGACCTTGGTCACTTATTATTTAGTATAATTGCAAGCTTGGTTAAAATTAACTATCCTCTTCGGTAATCCGAGAAGGATAGCGTCAATACTAGTCCAAAGTTTTTTTTTCGGCCGGTGTTAAAGCAAATCGTAAAACGAATTCGACTTTAATGAAATCGGTTGGAAGGCGGTTGTTGCGCAAGTGTTGTAGAGGGCCTAGTGGTAGCTGCTATAAATATTCGTATTCTTGGGTATATAATTAAGTTAAAAGATTTTTTTTTACACTAATTGATCATTTATTTACTTCCCGCTCCGGGTTTTTCATAATGCAAAAGCTGTCCATCGCAATCAAACGAGGCAACGCAGCGAACGCGATGGACGCCTTTGCGTCGGGATCAGCCCGGAGCGAGTTAGATTAGGTAGATGTTTATACATGTTTAGGTAGTTAATATTTATATTCAAGTTCAAAGGTATTTAAGTTTAGTTTATAATATATTTTATATGTCTATTAAACAAAAGTGTTTGATTCATTTAAAATACTTATAATATATTGAAGCAACCCAATGAAAAATATATGCGTTCAAGAATGTCCTTGCGTTGCTTTTTAGCTTTGCTAACAAAAATACCTGCTGTTTAGTAATGTAAGGAAATTTTTAGGCAGGCTTTCCATCAGAAAAGGGTCCTTATGTACCCAGGAGCATAAAGACCCTTTCGGCTCTATGCCTATATCTACTTTTTCACATATTTTTTAATTGATAAATCCAGTTGCCAGTAATATCGTCATTTTTCGAGCAACGTTGATGGACGTAGTAGGCAAACATGAAACAACGGTACGTCACTAAGCTCGCTAAGGGGTTGGTAACTCTGGCTCGGTCAATATTGGAACTGGGCAGCTTTAAATTGCATTGCCTAGAGGTAATTTATGAATTAGAAGTAAAAATAGACTTAGTCTTAATGAACTGTAGACTTAGGGACCAGAGTTCAATCTTGAGATATATATATGGGTCAAAATGATTTTCGTTGTCTTGTCCTGTCCTCGAAAAATGTGACGAAGTGGAGCTTTTTCAATGTGGTGAAATTCAGGTTTTAATTTTTCTCATGTGAATTATAATCTACAGTAAGCACCAACTTTTTCATATATTTGATAAAAGACAAAAATAGAAGCGTGACAGAGTGGTCAGAAACAAGATAACGAAAAGTATTTTGACCCATATATCTGTAAGCAAAGAAGAGCGAAAGTTTGCCCGCTGTCATCCATTCTTACAGGAAGTAGAATACAGTACATGGATAATACTTTATCTTAAAGAAAATGAGGCCGATTATGAATTAACAATTGGTTACGGGTATCTTGTTTTGATTGGATCTTTAACACTGATTAGCATGCGAAATGAAATAAAAGTTCTGCGTGAGATGCCGCCAATCATCAAGACGATGATTAGTGATAACAGTCGTCGATCGTCAGGGACGTATCAAAACAAGATTAAAACCATATAAATAGGAAAGTTAGAATGGGCCTCACTGACAATTGGTACATACTAATGTTTATATTTTACGTTACCCTTTACACTATACATATCCTACATGCCCTCTGATAGTATTTTTCTTGAATTCATAGAAAATGTTGTTACCGATTTCTGCATTGTGAGTTATTTCAATGTCATCAGTATTTTTTTAATATTGTCAAGTCTGTACACTAAGAATTATCAATAAATAGGTGCATAAGTAGACTTTTCAAATGTAAACTACTTCTACTCCTACTGTAGTGGGTACTTAACGATCCCAGCTAGCTGATGCTCGTTCTGAGCTTTAGTCAATTTATCCAACAAGAGAGTAACAAGATTTTAGTTTTTACACCAAAATATTATAAATTAACTTATTAATATTAATATAATAAAATATTTTAGTTAGGGAGGGCTAAAATTATACGGCTGTATTACGTAAATTCTAATTGCATACTTATATATTATAATTTCGCCGTATCACGATCAAGGAGCGATATAAACCAATTATAATAAATATGGCTGTTAACAAAAGTGATAACCTACAGTCAGACGCGTGCTGACTAGGGCTTCCAATACCGGGATCTTGACCCTTTATACACATTTTTCAATACCGGTATTTTTAATTCAATACTGGGATCCCGGTATTTTCATGAAACAAGGGAAATGTGCAATTTAAACGCTTTATATCTATTGGAATGGTCGCATTAGGCTGTATCAAAAAGCTTAATTACTACACCACACATGTAACTGGCGTCTAGCCCTCATTTTATTATTGAAGCAAGTTCGTTGCCTATGCTTCACATAAATATTTGATGGTTGGTGGTAGATTAATCCTGAAGTTTTCTGAGTGATTATGATGATAGTGACATTAATATAAATAGTTCTTACAATTTTATCAAATAATAAAAAGAAAAGAGCAAGGAAGAAAGGAAGAGCATCGGGGAAACAATTTTGGCGGAAATTTGAAGGAAAGTTGGCTAGTTTGTAAAGTTGAGCTAAAGATGTGACCGGTGAAGTCAACAAGTTGGATACAAGTATTGCCAACCTGGAGTGTGAAATAAAATTATTGTACAAGGCGAGATTGTTTGTTTATTGTTCTAAAAGCCTTTACTTAGGATATAACTAAACACCGGATTGACGAGAGCAAATCTGAACTGACTTTTAATAGTGCGAGGTCAAATTAAATTAATTTTATTACTTGATATCGATAAAAATGACGTACAACCGTTGTGTAATTTTAAGAATGTGAATAAAGAAGAATACGACATATACATAAATAAACTTTATGAGCAATTAACCTTTTTAATATATTATATAATTGTCATAATATACAATCAACATTTTTTCCACATTTTCAGACTTTAATCTTCGTCGCCTGGGCAACAATATCCATTTTAGCCAACTGAATGACCTATCTAGGTCAACTGTGGTAATTGGTGCAAATTCAAACAATTTATAGTGTTGATAAATTTATTCTATACAACTCAGTTCTATTTCTTTTCCGCGTACCAAATCCTTTATAGTATTCGGCGTACTCATGGTGCGTTCGTTTACAATGTTCGCCTACGCCTTCGGCTCCGGCTCACATTGTAATTGTAACTCACGCCACTCGCCTTTTTTGACCCACTTATACAACGTTGTATAAAATACTATAAAGGATTTGGTATGCGGAAAACATTTTTCGTGACATATGAATTTTAAATTTCTTGCAAAAGTTAGTCGTATCTCTATCTTCTATATCTGAATGGCCAGTTTTCCATAAAAATGAACGTTTTTTCTTGCGAGGCATTTCTAACCGACTTAAAAAAAAAACAAAAAGGTAGGCGTAATTAATCGGAATGCTAAATAATATTGTTGTACTGAATTAATTATTCAATGAAATTTCAATACTTGTCACAAGTGACTCGACACCGTCAATGTCAGATATCGGTTGTTTATACTTGTGATAAGTATAAATGAAAGAGGTTTGCACACAATTAAATGTATTCAAACTTAGCCATTAGTCATTTTGATAATGATGGATAAAATTGTTTAATAAAACTATAAATTTTTAAGCAGTTCATATTTAATACCGGGTTACCGGTATTGTTGAATCAGTTTCGGTATTATTAACCGGTATTGTGAGAAATCCGGTATTTGGAAGCCCTAGTGCTGACGCTGTAAATATGATAATAAAAGGAAATATGATATGAAGTAGATGCTTACTAAAGACCAATTCAATTTTAAGTGTATATAGGTATACATAAGATAACTAGTTTCATAAAATAAGCCCATAGTCTAATGACATTTTAGTTTTGAAACTTAATTTTGTAAATAACTATCAGGAAATTTACCTAATACAATTTGGAAAACTATGTTCACCCTGAGCGAATATCGCAAGGTTTTCCAACACAACCCTAACTGGGTCGCTTCCAATTTTACGATTTGTATTTATTACGTTTAATATTTTTGGTACTAACATTAATTTCGTTAAATTTTAATATTTTTATACTCTCATTATTAAGTATTCTTATAAAGAAGACATAATAGTACATTACGATATAAGTGCGAAAAGTAGGAAGGGACCGAAGAGGGTGTATTCGCACGTGTTACAACGTTTTACAGTACATATGGCCCTTTAAATTTTCGACATACGCACGTATAGTCCTATTTACCGCACTAGGGCGGTAAACTAGCACCATATGTACTGTAATAGTACGTTACGATACAAGTGTGAAAAGTGCAACGTGTGGCGATAAATTAAAACACGACCGATGGGAGTCAGGTTTCATTTTAATACAATTTTGCGAGATTTAATTGGCGTGTTCAGGTTTCAAAAATATTATAGATGCGGGTGACACTTAACGGCCTAGCTGTCCATTACTTTTTACTGTTTCTGCGTAATCTGCGCTGGTAAGGTATTAAATCAGATTTTAACATAAATAAAATCTACTCATGTTTTGTTGAATCGACAATAGGTAATTTCCATAGATTTCATACAAACTGAAATCTATACGTCTATGTATACATCACAGTGGTAATTACAGGAAACAACAAAAAAATGAGTATACCACTTAAAGCATCCGATAGGAATATACTTGTCAACGGAACTCCAAGAATTAAGGCGATTATTTAAATTATTTTGAATGTGAATCAAGCGGCGGTGAAATTTCTGGGAACAAATTATTTTGATTTATGGAGCTGCCACCCATACCGCCGCGGAAATAGAGGACATGCTCTTAATAAATACTTATATTTAGCAGATGAATGACCCCGGGTGTTCTGGGAGCTCTTAAAACCTTTCTTAATTTATTAGTAGGTATCGTGTGTTATTTCTGAGTTAGCGTACCGTGTCGGTGTACAAATATTTTATCGCAGTAAGTTGTTTGAAGAAACGTCACTTTTGACACTGACATAATCCGATTCATACCGTATCTTTAGCAACTTTTTGACTTATCTTAAAGTTCGAATCGGGCCTATAGGTATCACTATCAGTACTGGTGGTCTTTCGTTTATTTAAAAATGTTACAAAAGAAAATATTTATTGTTCAGAGTAAATCAAATGGCGGGGCGATAAATATTGTTTTACATACCTTGAATATATTTCGAACCCTCATAAACGAAATTATTATTTTTGTCTTTTCTTTATTCATAAATTGAAATTGAATACAATTACAAGCGAGTGTAGCAATGTAATAAGAGAAAGATGAGAGCACGGATAAATGAAATTGTATTGTCTATAACTCAGATAATAAACTTGAATGTAAGTATTCGTACGTTCGTTGCCAACATCAATGTTAAAACAATTAAGATACTATATATTATTATGTTTGTGTATATTTTAAAGATGTTTTTTAAATATAATTTGAGGTTGTTTTCAAACAGTTTCGTCCATGGAATAATTTCAAATACTAAATAAACAAGATACCTATAGCTATTTCGAGGGTAACGTATCCACTACGATATTTGTACTCCGCTGTGGTGAGAGGTACCTACCTATTTAATATGTAATAATCAGTCGAAATAATTACTCGAACTTTGATTTGCGGACACCTGGTATCTACTGAGATCTCTTTGTTGTAAGATGATCCCTAGATCCGTACATAATGGAGACGCAGATTCTATTGTATGATGGCCGAATGTGGGGTAGAGTGGCGTTAAGGCGATACATTAAATATTAAGGCGGCGGGGTGGCGAGTCCACCTGTGTTCTTGTTAATGTATCGTAGCACCTACTTTATCAACATGGCTTTTATGTACGTTCTTAGTGAAGTCAACGTGCTCTGTAAAAGAACACTTTAATATTTCGCTAAGTAGGTACTCTACTAAAATAAAATACAATTTATGTGCCTTGCGTGCATCATGCTTAAATATACGGTAAATAAAAAGTTACATACGAATAGCTAACCTAACTATTGCCTTCTTTTATAAATATTGTGAATTCTGCAAGAAGCTGAGTACTTATACCTCAAATTTTAGTGAGGTGTAGGTACATAATATTTGTACTGCTTTTATTATCAAAAATAAATTCTCGCACGGGTCCATGAAACGAATCACTGGACAAAGTACGAAATTCTAAGCGCAAAGGTATTCAAAGCGAAATAGAAAATGAAAAAATCCAATAGTCTTTTATTATACGAAACTTTTACACGCTAGAATGAGTTTTGAGTCGAACATTACGTGCTAAATGGGCTTCTCAAACTCATTTCGAGATTGGGGTTCGAGGCCTCCCCATTCACAAGTTCCTCTCAAGTCGCTAGAACATGACACGACAAACAGCAAACTCAGACAAAAACTTCAATGATTTATAGATGTTCCGTGTGAGAAGTACCTTGTATGTATGAACTTAAAGTTTTTATGGAGAAAATTATATATTTTGATGATGTGGTGAAGATTTGATGTTAAAAGTGGAACAATTGTGCATTTGGCATGCACTTAGCATAGGTATTATGTGGGCGTCTCTTCCATACGCGTGGATTGAACTGGCTAACAATGTCTGTCTAAATTACATGTTTATTTCAAGTTAATTTAGATTTCATATGATCGCGGTTAGAGATTTTGAAGGTGCGCCAGTGGCTGTTATTGTATGGCAGACCGCAGACGCCCAGCCGGCTATTGCAACTTCCAGTCGGTTATTGGAGTAGGTAGTTCCCTCTTCCTCGTAAGTTTCGACTTTGTATAATATGAGGTTAGTAGAAAGGAAGATACAAAACAAAACCACTTTGATTTGACGGTGAGCATGCAGAATAAATTTATATATTACCAACATGAAATCTATAGCAGATTCTTAATGTTAATACGAAGGGATAGTTAGATTTAAAACATATGATACAAATTTCTTTTTAATCGTAATGCATCTCGCTCGCATCAAAATTATTAGATTATATTCTAAAAACCAAATTAGCCTTTTAGCCTACTTTGTCTTTGACTTTGTTTTCAGAGTATTAGCAAGAAAGTTGGTTCAAATAATAACTAACTAGTTGCGTTTGACTCACCCGGAAATGCTGTCACGACTGTCACGCAACCTAGTGTCCGCAAGTCTAGGGGAAAACGTCAATTCACTACATCCTATAAAACTACTCCAAAACTAAAAACTACTGAACGGATTTTCATAGGATTTTCATCTATCAATAGAGTGATTCTTGAGGAAGGCTTAAGTATATAACTTGTTAAGGTTTTGTGTAAATTGGTTGAAATATAACGATGTTGTCGGAAAAAATCACGCTGGCTAGGAGCTTTCATCGAAAACGCTGCCTAATCCGTTTGAGCTATAACAACACAATGTATGGTGGGGTTGTTTCTCATTCATAGGTCTACAAAAAAGTCCGCGATGTTAAATGTCTATCTTTTAAGGATAACTTACTATACATATTCGTAATTTCTAGAAAAAGATCACGTAATATGTGGCATTTGCAAAGCTATTTACATGGATACATTATTAACAATTATCAAAATAAATACGTTAGTTATATTAAGCATTTCATACAGCTTACAATGGTCCCTTACACCATACAATTTAAATGAATATTTCAGGAGTAATCGTAAATCAAAGTTTCATTTCGAGCCATATAATTGTACGAAATGTTAAAGACGCTATCCGCAATTAGTTAAAAATTTTACCACCTTATGCGCTGGGATCGCTTTACTTACCCCCACCATGCACTTCGCACGGTCCCATTATCCGGCTAGCCTTTTCAACTTGTTGCAAATATGCCGACGACAACCAGGGAAAACAGAATTATATTAATCTAAACTAAAACTTATAAAGTTATAAACCTAATTAGGTATCTTAAGTTATGTAGGTATTTTTATTGGGTGCACTACATTTTTTATAATTACTTTTCATATATTATAATTTGATATATCGTTATTTTGAATAACGTATTTATTAAATGGCAGACTACCGTAACTAATGTTATTATTGGTATAATGGTCATAAGGTATATTTCCACTTCGTCTAATATACATTGCCGTCATTTTTACATTACTCTAAAGCATCCTATTTGTTCTTACAAGTGACAACACATAATTATTATTATTTCTCATAATTAGTTGCATGACATAACTGGGTTAGGTTAGGTTGGAACTGCGTCTCCGTAAAAACGAATAACTGGGTCAAAATTCTTTCCCCCCCCTCTAACTTTTCAACCATAGATCAAAAAAGTATGAAAAAAATCGTGGAAGTAGAGCTTAAGAAAGACATGCAATGAAAACTATAGCGGACATGATCAGTTTAGCTGTTTTTGAGTTATCGCAAAAACTTTCCCCTTCATAGTAAAAAGACGTACTATCCACAGTTCATCTCTTGGTTATTAATCTACTATACTTTTAGCTCCACTTTAGCTTATTGTGACGGAAAAGTAACTACGGAACCCTACTCTGAGCATGGCCCGATATGCTCTTGGCCGATTTATTATTATTGTATAAAAATGTTAATACCTACTGAAATTTCCGCAAAATGTTTATAGCGTAACATAACAAAATAAATAGATAGGAGGACCTTTCCTCAGGATTGGTTCAGTCAGGTCAATTGAGTTTACGGCCAATAAAAGGTCCCCCTACATACGTAGTTTCTAACTCGATAGGGAATATTTTGACCGCATTTATTTTGTTATCTTTTGTTTGCTTTATCTCAGATTGGGCAGTCGAGTGATAGATTGACATTTAGCAAATATACCTACATTACATAGCTTTTTAAAAATATTCAAATTAATTGTCCCAAAAAAAAACTATAGAATCTGCAAAAACCATAAGGTTTTTAAAATTACAATGTTTGTCGTGGTACTCGTGGTTGTAATCTTTTGTACCTCAAATAAAAAAAAACTGACCTCTGTAAATAAGTTATTTCTACAGCTTACTGCACGTCAATGTTGCACATTTTTGCAATCAGAATCAAGTCACGAGTGGCACGTTGCCCTACCCCGATTAGGGAGCGCGATACTCCTAATCCGTGCTCGGCATTTTGGCTCCCGCTCGTTGTGAGTTCGTTTTTTCCCCGTTTCATTTACGGAAGCCTAATAAGGACCCACACTAAGGTCCTAAAATTAATTCATCTTCATTGGATTACGGACTTTAATTACAGTGTTCTCAATTAAATATGCCCTTTTACATTAAAAACACATCCATCAAATTAATTTTACTTTTCGGCAAATACAGTATTAACTATGGCTTTAGCCTGTAGATAGTAAGAATTTGTTATGGTTCTGGACAGATTCTGATACGACTTTGTCAGTCGGCTTGGTGATTGGCGCGCATCTTATGCACGACTGTCACTTAATCTCACATGCACTAATCAGTGAGAGCAATCTTCAAGGTCGTATCAAAATAAAATCAGAACTATAGTCTATCAAACAACTTTGTCAGTAGAAAAAGGAACCCTTGAAACGCGAGTGGCCGGCTTTTTTCTTGTTTTTTCAGTCTCAGCATGGCGTTGTCTCTTGATTGTCTTTTTGGAGATAGATAGATAGGTTCTTCTTTTTTGAATGGTAACGTTACTTATGTATCTTCCTTCTTCGTTTCTTGTAAATCATTTTATATCTTTCTTCTTCTTTCGTGATGAGATTCTTCCTTGTATTTGTAGTATCTATCTTCCTTCTCTTCTTGTAAAGTATCTGCTGTGCCTACTATTACATCTCAAAATATTATCCAAATATTATTCTTGGGCGTATGGAGTGTCAGGTGGACCCTTTTTAACCTTTGCTTAGTTTCAGTATTTGTGCAGACACTTTTACACCGAGCAACATTTATGTCTACTGGCCCTGGCTTTGAGCTTTAACATCTAGCTGGAAATTGTCATCTTGATTTGACAATACTTGAACATGTATTGTGTTACGCTGTTGATCTTAACCTGGAGGTCGCCAAAACCGGTAACAGTTCCTCTCACAGTATACATAATGAGTGTTCTAAAATCAAATAAATGCATATAATTTAAAATAATATGGCAGAAGAGCATTCCTTAAGTTTTCTTACTGAAATCATTAAAAGGGATATAAAAATATTTTAATTCAGCTTTTTGAATAGACGGTTTTTCAAACTAAAATGAGAGAGGTTTTAAACGGGCCACTTTGCATAAATTCGCGCAGACCGTCGTCCCGTGGGCATCGTTCTCTCAGTTTCAAGATTTTCAAGCCAATTATAAGCTTCATTTATTAACTGCTTAAATGTTCTTCTTAAATTTGTACCAGTTTACGAGTACGATAAAAGCACAGTGACATTTTTTGTGGCCTCATAATGGCGATAATAGAATTAGACATATTCATTTTGATCGAAACGACAAACGTATTAACACGTCATCACAGCGACAACCGTCTCTACAAATAACAGCTATCACTGTGGCTTGTTATATGTGTATGAATTTAATCTGGACGCCACGCCAGACAACCGGAACTGCTCGCACTAACACCAGCATTATATTTAACCTTTTTGAACGCCAAGAACATCTAAAGTCGTCGTTACTAGTCGTGCCCACGGCGCCCAAGACAACTAAAAGTGTTATGGTGGCCGCTGTCAAAGTAACCTTCACACTTTCAAGTAAGGTTTACACTTATATTCATATTTCTATGGGTTTACATTAGCTGGCTTGTGCCCGGGACTTTGTCGTTTGAGTGATTTTTGTGTTTAGGTATGAAATAAAGCGTTCAAAAGGTTAAGAGGGGGCTATGGTGAAATTGTAGTTTTTATAAATTTTAATTGTCAAACAATTTTATCATGCCATGCCATGCAAAAATTCACACGGGAACTATAATTATCATTACCCTGCATTCCACAGTTGCATAATTTTAATATAAAATGGGCAGGGAATGTAACCGAGGAAGGTGATGAGCTAATTTTTAATCAGAAGTATATTTATAGACTTATTGAGGTAAAACGTTAAAACTCGCGCGACTGCCATATCTTCCGTCGCAATATTCGCTCGGCGCGTCATTTCTTATGTTCCCTTCTAATTTCCTGGCTTTACGCCTCCTCTTATTGCGGTTCTTGAGATATTTTGATATTTAGTTCCGGCTCAATACATTTTTTCTGAAAAAAAATCATAACTACTATTTTCAATTGAAATCATCTGAAACTTATAACTTAGCATAAACACACTACACAAAACCTATTTTAATCAAAAAAATCTTAAAATGTTGACTTTGGTTTTTGTGCTTTTTCCATAGAAACAATAAATGATTTAAAAAAAAACCGCACCTGTGATGGATATATGTAGTATGCCAAAAAATCACAAATAATTCGTAGTATAACCATCTGCGAGGATATTACGGTTTGTTTAGAGGTTTCTTGAATAATAATGATTTCTTGTTCCTGCTCCTTACATTTATTATGAAAAAAAATTGTAACTCGACAATTTTCATTCCAAATCGTCTAAAAGTCATAGGTTACCATATATATGCTGGGCAAAACCTATATCAATCAAAATAACATAAAAATGACAACTTCAGTTACTATGTCAATGAGAGCCGAATGCCGTGCAGCTCGAGTCTCGTGGTTTCCGACGCTCAGCTAGGACGGGTCAGCGCAAGCATAATACACCTACCTAGTGCAGCAAGAATACAAGATATTTATTGTGTTTACCATTACAACTAGTAAGTACACACTTTTACATACAATCAAATATAGCATTATGTCCGCTTTTTGTATATTTATTTTATATACTTAAATAAAAAAGATATTAAAACAGATCCAATTTTTCCCATGCGATTTCCGATAATAAATCTATTTTTTTAACTCACCCATCGTTGTTGTTAACTAAGTTATCACGTGATATGGGTGTAATATTTTCAGCGATCCATTTATATTAGCGACGCAAGCAATTAGGCTCAGCTGTGCAATCAAGCGACACCCGCCAAGCGCGGTTGCATTGTTTTGTTTACTTACACATTTACTCGCGGTTTTCTTATTTCGCGGTTCGCGCAGCGTCTGGTACTAGCTTAAAATTAAACGCGCTAAAAGGAAATGTTAGTCCTTCGGCCCAATTCGAAAAATGAGATACGATAACGATAAGTTCTGGTTTAGATTAGTTCTCATTTAGATATCGTTTGTATGTCGTATAATTGACAGAAGCAGCTCGATTCGGGCAAAAAATGTCACTTTGACGTTAGAAATATGGTAGACTGATCATAATGGGATCACAGCGGAATCGAAATAAACGTCAATTTTGGCATGTCGTTTAGTTATCGATCTTTTAAAGATCTTTCCAAGATCTTAAACGTGTCTTAATAATTCTTTGAATCAGGCCACTTGTTTTTAAATTTCATCCCATGAGCTTGAAGCCTGAGTAGACAATGTAGTAATGAGCAGGAAGCATTTCAAATTTATTTTCAAGAGTTGCTCACGTACTCGACTAAAGGATGACTCACTTTAGACCAGGCTAGGTCCGGGCCGGAGCTTCCGGCGCTTCGTTTTCTATGGAAAGCCTCACGTGATCACCGGTCATCTGAGTATATTAAAAGAGAAAAGTAAGTGCTAGTAAGGCCGGGGTCTGGTCTAACTTGAGTAATTTTTTACGCTTGACAAATTTCAGTCCACTTTTTGGGGATCTTCGTCTAGGAGCACCGACAAAAACTGACTAAAATTTGATCCAAACATGTCAAGCGTTAATACGTGAGCAATCCTTTTTAAATATATTCGAGTGTCACGGGAGTTTTATAATAGCAGGGAGTATACTGCTCGATAATAAGGTACACCGACGGCCTAAGCCGTAATTATTGCAAGGAACTGCTGGATGAGGGTTGTTGCGGCTTGCCTAATGATGATGTTTCTGATCAATATTTTCAAGCTGCATATTTGTGTACGCGATTTCTACTCAAGATACTTCTTGCAACAAGGATTCTTATAGGATTAGGAGAGTAAACCGTTTGACGTGGGAGGAGTAGTTATGACCGAGCTTTATGTAGTAGTAGGCATTTTTTTGATGACGAATATCTCTTCAGTTTTTGTTTGCGTGTGTATAAATATGTAGGAATGAATATAAACAGGAAGGTAATCATAATGGCCTGACAAAACCAGAAGGATATTGTTTTCATTCTAGGAAGTCTTCAATGTGAGTTCATTTATTTACAAGCAATGAATAAGTATTTTTATGAAGTTTTTTTTTGACGTAACTGTCTTGAAGTCATAAAAGGAGAAGACCTACTACTGTATAATTTACGGCGATAAGTATATATCTTACATATTTCACATACGTACATTTAGTGCGACACAATACGCGTTGCAATCATTCCTGTAATTAAATATAATAACAGGTCCCAGAACATTGGCTATAATCTATTTATATTATCAAGGTAAGTAATTAAGGCTCAGCTGTGGATTCCCGCGACACCCGCCCGTGTGGTTTGCATAGTTTGTTTACCCATTTACCCGCGGTTTTACTTATTCCTATACAGGGAAGGCAACATTTATCCGCACATGGCGGGAGTTGGGACTGCAAAATAAATGGCGGAAACATATATCTTTTGCCTGCTATTTTTTTGTGTTTAAGGCGGAAGTTGGAGTTGGTCTTTATTATTTTAACGTCTCCAACTTGTTTATATTTTTCAAAATTATGACTGCTGTATGCTGACACTGATGTTACAATCAAAAATCATGAATCACTACACATTTAGTTGGTCGTCATATCATTTGAAAAGAGTAAACATATATATGTAGAGTATATGGTATTTGTAGTTTTACATGTATGTAAAATGTATAATTGTTGGTGCAATAAAGAATATTTACTTCCTTACTTACTTAAAGGAAATTGACTACGTACCTGAAGCGAATCATCGCTGACTCTTTTGAGAAATGACAACTTATTTTTGATTTAAATACTTTTTTACAAAATTAGAATTTAAGTCTAATATGTTATTCAGAATAATACATGATCTAAATGTTTATTTAAATTCGCAGTGTAATAATGCTTTCTTAATAAGTAAGTAGTTCGTCCTAAAGTAAATTATATAATTTAGACCTAACTACTCCGAAATAAACTTATATACCCAAATATATTAAAATAATATTAATAAGGGTACTTATATATGTAGAGTAAATAAACATATTCTTTTTAAATATTGTAGGACACGTGACACGTCCTTATCACCGGGTAATCTGCAATTGGATCGGAGAATATCTTTTGCCTTTATTTTTTATTTCCTTTATCGTCTACACAATTTAGTAGACTTTATTAGTTTAGAGAAATATTCTTACACATTTTGGAAATAGAAAAGTCAGATACTCGTACTATACCAAACGCAATATCTATAGGCAAGTACGTAATTGAATCTCCGTCTACGCTATCCGTAATTAATTATCAAAATTGGTACTTACAGCGCAATCATCTTATTTGCTACAGCAAAATAAGTAATATTCGTAACCCTTTCCGGGTTGTCTGCCATTTCCTATTTATGTCTGCGAGCTGGGTGGCCTACCCGCCATAAATCAGGGGCGTTTTGTTCGGGCCCATTACATCGTTTTACCGCCTTCGTACTGAGACAAAATTAGATCATACCGAAGGGAAAACCCTGTGTTACTGGCCATTCATAACTTGCGTTGTAAAACCTTTAATAGTTACACCGAATAGGGCTGCGTTTATCAACGCCGTTAACCGCTTTAGCGCCTCCGTTTATGGTTGTAGACAAGTCAATTATAGACAGCCCTGTGTCGAGTTTAGCACGTGGAGCGTTCGTGTGGTTTAATGTCGCGGTGCGGCGTGGCACGGAGCCGTTTTACCGTCACGATCAGATAAAATAGTTTTATGTAATCGCTTAGTCGTAAGGTTTCTATTGAGAATGTCAACAATATTCGGTAATTGAAGCTCACGGGACATGAATTTGACGACCATGTTTCAGAGAAACAACTGTAGAGAAAAAAAAAAATTATATATTGTTGATACGATTATCCTTAAGAGCCCTATTACATTTCTGCGTTGAGCGAGTTTAGGTATTTTACGCGCCGCGGCACTAGGGCGGTAAAATAGCAAATTACGTAACTATGTCGAAAATTTAAAGGGCCATATGTACTATAAAACGTTGTGCGATACATGTGCGAATAGTTTATACACAACTCGTGTCGATTTAAAATTAATCACCACTTGTTGCGAATTTCCTCTTTTTCGCACGTGTATAGTAATGTTCTATTACAGTATGTACATATGGTGCTACTTTACCGCCCTAGTGCGGTAACTAGCAACTAGCACTACATATACGTGCGTATGTAGAAAATTTCAAGGGCCATATGTACCGTACAACATTGTACAATACACGTGCGAAAGTAAATTCGCACCTAGTGTCGATTTAAAACACTCACTTCGGTCGTGTTATAATTTATCGCCACTCGTTGCGAATTTCCTATTTTTCGGACTTGTATCGTAATGTACTATGACAGTACGTATGGTGCTACTTTACCGCACTAGTGCGATTATTAGCACATTACGTAACTATGTCGAAAACTTAAAGGGCCATATGTACTGGAACACGTTGTAAAATACATGTGCGAATGATCTATTCGGATTTGTATCGTAATGTACTATTAATGTTATCCGGTAGTTTGTTCTATTACTATTTACTAATAGAATACTATAAGAACAAATATTTACAGTACTAGGATCAAAGTTTCTGGTCGCAGTTTACACGCACACAGTATAGCGTTATACACGGCGCCCGCCGCACACAACGATAAAAAACCTCGTCGTCGCCATTGAAAACGTGCCGAGCCGACCGACACACGTCCTGCCTCTACAAGCTCTGCCGGGGTACTGATATCGCGAGCGCACGTATCGATGATATTCGAGTTGTTTTAAAAATAATGCCAAAAAAATTATAGTAGGATTTTATAAATATTAATGCATAGATTTAGATTTATTTCTTTCATAATATTAAATTACAGTATAAATTATTTCAAGCTACTCTATATGAATTTATATTATGATCGTCAACTATTTATTATATACAATGTCAAGACAGAAAAAATCATCAAATATCAATAGCAAAATAAATTCATCACAATGTCAAATAAAATAATTACGGAAAAGATGTCAATATGGCCACTTATATCTAGTATCTCGCAATGATCGTCAAATTAAAATACAAGCATTATAATATAAGAATAAAATAACAATTATCATATATTAAAGTTAATTCATAATATTACATGTCATTTCCATGTTTTCTTTTACAGAATATAATGGATTATCCAATAAAAAGATATTAATTGGCGTACCGACAGGATAAGCAGATGTTGCAGATTGATTGAGTATGAAAATGACTTCGTTATGAAGTAGTTTTTTATACTCAGCTAGCAGAGTAAACTTCTCAAAAATTCAGTGCTTCTCGTGGTTTTTCGTAAACAACCATCGGAAAAATAATCATTACTATTTTAATAAGTCCTTTTTCTAATATTTAACATCGTATTCCTAAAGATAAGAAGACGTTCTTACTGTAACAAGTACTCTTTGTTTCTAATAATGAGCGGAAAGTCTTGAATTTCGTCGAGGAATATTATACATTTTACATTATTTCGACTTTTCTTGTGAGAGCGCTCTTAAAAAAAACCGGTCGCGAGTTCGGTTTACTCGCGCACCGAGGGTTCCATACAAACTTTGAATTATCTCGTGTAACTATAAAAGCGAAAGACTTTTGATCAGAAGTACCTATACTAATTATAGTTGTGTACAGCACCATCTATCGGCAAATTGTCTAATTTGCGCGATGTAATGCACGTACACGTTTGTTGGTTTTTTGAGGATAATCGTCTATCATGTGAACCGATTTCAAAAAATGATCTTTTATTTGAAAAAGGGTGTATTTAATGTAATCTCACAGAAATTTCAGGTTTAAACACGCGTAAAGTTAGTTAAATTGCAAACTGAATTCGGTAAAGTTTTTTGTTAATTAAAAAAATAGTTACCAAGATAGAGGTCTGTTTATATTTTTTCTGTAAAATTTATAGTAATATTAATATTATTTAAAAATTTCATAATTTTTCGTCGGTAAACTTCGGAGATAAGGGGTGGGGGACGTTATATATTTTCACATTTTCCTTCATAACTCATTTTATTCTCTATGAAAAAAAAAGAAAAAAATTTTTGGAATATACTTAGTCACTAGACTTTGAAATATTGGACATTTTCCATAGTTAATTTAAAAAAATACTTTCAATGTGTGGGTTAGCGTTGTTCATTATATTCCAAATTTCAAACCGATAGCTTAAGTGGTTCTCGAGATATTTAGTGATGTGACAGACAGACAGACAGACAGACAGACGGACGGACAGAGTCGCACCATAAGGGTTCCTTTTGGATCTTTTTAGTACGGAATCCTAAAAGTACGAGATTACCAAGTAAATTGGTTTGTTTACGAGTACATTATACGCAATTTATTATTTAGAGTTCAATACAAACTGCGTATAATGTACTTGCGTATAATATATCTTGCGTAGTATTGTATATAATATAAGTTGGTACTTTAGCTTAAGTTATGAAGAGATAAGTGATGATTTATTACAATACACTCATGGCGGACATATTGAGGACCAAATTAATTGTACATATTGAAAATAAGACGTTTAAATTGTAAATAAAACAAATAATTTACTCAGTTGTATCACAAGATAAAATAAACTAATACCTGAACTTCACTACAATAATAGTACATTATGATACAATTGTGCTAAGTTGGTCATTATACACGAGGCCATATTGTGCGCGCGAGCTGTAAGCGAGCGCCCAATAAGAAAGCCGATGTGTGTAATGACCATAGCAGACGCGTTTCATACGACGTTATTTAACACACTTGCGAGGAAAAAACAAAACTTATAAATTAGTTTTTTTTGGTAAAAGTACAATTTTCAGAATGTTGGCTTACCTACAGTTTTAACATCGAATAATTGCACCAAAGCGTGCTGGGCTTGTAGGCACTTATTCGCCAGTTCATTGGAGTAAGCTACCAACACGTTCTCCAAGAAAGCTTGGCGTTTTTGCTGATTTTCCATTGAATAAAAGATTCATATGCCGCCAATTATTTTTCACCCGATTTTGATGGTAAAAGGCTATCGTTCTCGGCTCTTGCCTCTATTAGTATTACCGGCAGCGTCAATTTTATGTGTTCTTCTTTTACAATGCTGGAAAATGTAATTTTCGTCAATATATAAACTAAAAACATTTACGGCAAATACGGAAAATGGCTGACGCGTTATTTTTTTTACGCACGATTCCAATGCACGCGCGAGGCAAAGGCGCGCACGAATTCAACAAATAGCCAATTAAAAAAATGTAAAAAAGTTAATATTTTCGTATTTCTTTTCGACGGATGGAGATCAAATCGATAAATTGTTATGTTTATTCATTATAGTATTTTATGCAACAGTTGTATAAGAAGGGGCAAAAAGGCGAGGGGCGTGAGTTACATTGTAAAGGAATACGCCACGCGCATTTTTTGACCTACTTATACAACGTTGCATACAATATTTTTCCTACGAGTCAACAAAAATAAATCTTAATTTAGGTAAACAAATTACAGCAAAAGTATATAAACCTCTTTAGGAACCAGTTCAAAGTGGAACCTCTGAAGGTGGATGGGCGGCTGCCGGTGCTCGATGCTGGGACTCGTGGGGATGGTACCCTAATCGGAATTACACCAGCGGAAATATCCAAGGTTGTACGGCAAATGACGAGAGGTAAGTCACCCGGACACGATGGTCTTAGCATCGAGCATCTGCAACATGCGGGTGTTCATCTTCCCAGGGTTCTTGCGATGTTCTACACATGCTGTATTCGCCACAACTACTTGCCTGAAGACCTCATGAAAACCATTGTGGTGCCCATTATAAAAAATAGGACTGGTGATGCCTCCGACAAGTCCAACTATAGACCAATCTCGCTGGCAACTATACTGGCGAAGGTATTGGACAGTGTGCTTAACACGTATCTGAATAGACATATCAACCTACATGATGCCCAGTTCGGGTTTCGACCCGGACTTTCAACTGAATCGGCTATACTGTGTCTCAAGCATACTGTTCAATACTACACTAAGCGGAACACGCCAGTTTTTGCATGTTTTTTGGACTTGTCGAAGGCATTTGACCTTGTATCTTATAAGTTGTTATGGCACAAGTTACGCAGCGGGACTGGTTTACCAGTTGAGTTAACAAATATGTTTGAGTATTGGTATGATCATCAAATAAATATTGTGAGATGGGCTGGGGCATACTCAGACCCATATAAAATGAAATGTGGTGTGAGACAGGGCGGATTGACGTCACCCACACTTTTTAATCTGTATGTAAATGGGTTGATTGAGGAGCTCAGCAGCGCTGGTGTAGGTTGTTCAGTGGACGGCAGTTTTGTTAATAATATTAGCTATGCCGACGATATGGTGCTGCTGAGCCCCTCAATAAACGCATTAAAAGTCTTGCTGGGTATATGTGAGAGATACTCTGTGGCCCACGGGCTCAAATATAATGTCAAGAAGAGTGAGATCTTAGTCTTTAAGTCTGGTACTAAAACGTATTCTATACCACCTATTAACCTAGACGGTTCTCCTCTTCAGACAGTTACAAAATTTAAATATTTGGGCCATTGGGTCACAGACACTCTAAAAGATAATGAAGACCTGGAGAGGGAACGCAGAGCACTATCGGTTAGGGGTAACATGTTGTCACGCAGGTTTGCTCGCTGTTCCCGTGAGGTAAAAATTACATTATTTAAAACCTACTGCCAAAACCTGTACACGTGCAACCTGTGGAGCAACTACACCCAAAAAACCTTTAGTGCTCTGCGTGTCCAGTACAACAACGCTTTCAGGGGTTTATTGGGGCTGCCCTGGCGCTGCAGCGCGTCAGCAATGTTCGCTGAGTGGAGCACAGACGGTTTCCACGCAGTGCTGCGTAAGAGGGTGGCGTCCCTGTGGGACCGCGTGCGGGGCAGCACCAACACTCTCCTGAGGGTGATTGCGGAAAGGGTGGATAGCCCTCTTATAACTCACTGGATGACAATGCATGTTAGATCCAATGAGCATTATGTGTTCCACTAACATTAATGTTAACTTTATTTTTAAGATTTTTCTTGTTATTTTACTAACACAGTCTTTTAGACAAAAATATGGATACTTGGTGTCTGAATTAAATATTTTCATTTTCATTTTCATTTTCATTTTTCATATAGCCAAGACGCGCGAGCATACCTTGTTACGCGCCCAGCCCGCCCCGGGCCGCGGCCGGCCGGTCAGCGACACCACCTTGTAACTCATGAGGCCCTGGTACTTGCTACTTGCTAAATTAAATTTTTGGACAGTTTTTTCTCAATTTTGGCCACCGTAGCTTACGGAGACTAACAAGCAACGCTAAGCGGTCTTCGTAGTCTATGGGTGTTGCTATATTACGGGTGTCACATGCGTGTTTCTGACTTATGAAGTAATTATTTTTACTAAGCAACCAAATGAATATGTTGTAAGTTGGCAGCAATACACTTAGTTTAAAACTGTATTCGTTTTGATTTTGTTAGGTTGGTAGCCATTAATCGCAGTAACGTTATAGCGATTAAAAGCACAAGAGCTTTTATGAGGAATAGACAATATAGACTTTTCTTGAAACCTTTTATGTGTGTTCTTATATTCGTGTTAATGAATGCATAAATGACAGATAACAGTAGAGGAGTAGGAAAATGTAATTTACATTGATGTTGGTAAAATTATTTTATTTTATTATTTTATTACAAGGAGATAAAACAGAAGCATACAAGTCAAGAACAATATAGGCAGTGTATACGTAACTAGTACAGTATAGATTATGATGATTCCTTAAACATATCTCACTGAGAACATAAGTGGTATCAGAATGTAAACCTAGCAACATGCAAACTCTAATTTAACTATTTCCGCTACAAAATCTATATGCATTTACAACGAATCCTACTCCTTATTGTTTTATTTTGTACAATTTTGTCACAGCAGCCTTTAATGAGGCACGGGAGCATGATAATAAATCTACATTTGAAAGTAACTTGTTGTGGTGGTCGCAAATTCTGTGTATAGGAGCCCGTTTGCCTGAGTTGGAACGCGTAATCGGTAAGCTAAATAAGTGTTTGGACCTGGTCAACTTCTGCGGAGTGCGGAACTGTAAGGCTGCGAGGTGCTGCGGGCAGTCTACATCGGCTACACAGATGTTGCGCAGCATCACTGCGTCAGCAACGGCACGTCGGTTCTCCAGAGAAAGCATATTATACTTGATCAAAAGATCAGCGTATGAACAACGTGGACTCTTCATTTTAAAATTCAGAAAACGAAGGAATTTCTTCTGCACCATCTCTATTTTATCAATGTAAATTTGATAATATGGGTTCCACGCTACTGAAGCATACTCAAGATACGATCTCACCAGTGATTGATATAGAAGAATAAGAGTGTCCTGCTTTTTGAATGGTTTAGATGTATTTTTAGATGCTGCGCAGCATCACTGCGTCAGCAACGGCACGTCGGTTCTCCAGAGAAAGCATATTATACTTGATCAAAAGATCAGCGTATGAACAACGTGGACTCTTCATTTTAAAATTCAGAAAACGAAGGAATTTCTTCTGCACCATCTCTATTTTATCAATGTAAATTTGATAGTATGGGTTCCACGCTACTGAAGCATACTAAGATACGATCTCACCAGTGATTGATATAGAAGAATAAGAGTGTCCTGCTTTTTGAATGGTTTAGATGTACGTATTAGGAAGCCGAGCATTTGGTACGCTTTTTTTACAACGCTGTCTACGTGTACATCAAGAGTTAGTTTAGAGTCTAAGTGCAAGCCTAAATCACGTATACATTCAGCAGTTTCCAGACGGTGTTGATTTATATGATATGAGTTATGAATTATGTGTTTCTTTTTTGGGAATATCATATGTTTACATTTGTTGAACGCTAGAGATAATTTATATTTTATGCAATAGTTATAAAGCTTATTTAAGTCACCTTGTAGTAAGGTAGTGTCTTCATGACTTTGCACCCTTTTATAGATTTTGAGATCGTCAGCATATAATAGGACGTCACTATGTTCGAAGCAGGACGAGATATCATTGATAAATACAACAAATAACAGGGGCCCTAAAATTGACCCCTGAGGCACGCCAGACGTTACGGCTGTAGGTGACGATGTGAACCCATTCACTACAACAAATTGTGTGCGATTCTGTAAGTATGAGGCAAACCACCTAAGAAGATTCCCTTTTATACCGTTGTAGGAGAGCTTGTTCAAAAGTATCAAATGATCCACTTTATCAAAAGCTTTCTGGAAGTCTGTATATATTGTATCAACTTGCTGTGCCTCATCTAAAGATCGAAAGAGATAATCGGTAAAAATAACGAGATTAGTGGATGTGGGATAAAAGGGGTAGATATGTGACGTTAATAGTTGACAAAACTAAAATCTGGTCCAGCACCCATTCATTTGCAAATACTACACACCATTATAATGTACATGTGCACAACGAGCAACAGGGATAACCAAATATAGTTGACAGTGCTGCGCAAGCAAGACCCCTATATTTTGCAAATTCCTCAAGGTGCAACAGAGAAAAACTAATAACATTATACAAATGTGTAGGCGAGACGAACATACTTCTTACATTGTCGTCTTAAAGTGATATTAAGTCATTTCGATTTTTAAAAAATATCAATGATTTGATATTACCTAATCTTAGACCGTCTCTCTCAAGCAAATATCTGAGCGAGCGAGTTACACTGAGATTAATATCAAATGAGTGACTATCATATTTTTAAATCATGAAATTGACCCTCGTTTTATACTTCTGAAACCCTGGTCGACTATTCACTATGTTCAACTAACGTGTCGCCTCGAGAAAACCAATATGATCTCAGTTGATAGGGATCTCGAGGTTTCACTTCTGATGGTTTTTCGGAAAAGACAGGTACGCTTGACAAGAGATAATGTAATCACTGGTAATTCATAGTTACTCTTGGTATTTATATATTCCAATCGTTCACCGAGCGCACGACTCAAGAGAACCAATATAAAAGTGTGAACCCTGTTTATTCATAGTTACGATACGTATACGGATTCACTTATATTGGACAAGTTGTAAGTCATGGGAATAAGCGCCTTCAACCTCGGTCTTTAGGCAGCGTCAGGAAACAAATATTTATAAAATATATACGAAATAAAATAAATAGGCACTTTATTTACTTTATGGAAAACAATTTTTTTTTCGCTAACACACTAAATAAAATATGTAAAACCGTATGTATTTTATATGTAAAACCGATAGTTTATCTATACAATAAAAAAAAAAATGCGTAGAGGGCGGTATATAAAGGAAAATTATAATGTATGGAGAGAAAAAAATTGTATCAAAAACTAAACCGAACATCATTTTTAATTTCCACAATTTCCATAACTCGCATATTAAAATTGTAAATCCGAGCTCTCGTTGAAAATGTTATCCATAGTTTTCCTATTGTTGTACAAGTACTATTTAGTAATTTTTGATGGTTTATTCCCGATATTTGGGTTCAAGTTAATGCAAGATATTGTTTTAAAAATACTATCAGAAAAACTGGATTTTTGGTTAACAACCGGTTATTCGTATAATAAAATAAAATCCGGTTACATTCTATAGTTTCAAGGAATAGGAGCACATGATTAAAAAATTGCATATTTATAAAAAAAATTGCTGACTCTACAATGCATGAAGTGGGCATGCCTACTTGAGGCTCGGATAAACGTGTTTCTCACATGGGTAATGCATTATTTACCTGTCGCGCTCACTCAATAACAAGGAAATTTTAAATATTATTTAGAAAAAATTATGTGTTCTAATGTTATAACGGTACTTACGAATGAAAAGTGATACCGTGAGCTTTGTTTTTGTGCTTGGAGCTATTGAAGCACTGGAAAAAGGCGCAACACGGCATTCTTTGGCAATATTTTATCGAATTTGATGACAATGTTGACACTTTAGCGTCACCCGTACGACTAATTCAATATAGGTCCCGGAACCTATATTTTGTGGTTCACGATCGAGCGCCTGGTACCTCATCTACCCCTATTACGTACATCAATGGTAATTTACGAGATAATTTAATCTATAAATTATGTTTAGTGTGATAAAACCTCTTTGAACTAACATTTGAAACCTAATAGTTGGTTAGAAAAAAAAAGTATTACTCGACCAATTTGAGAAGGCTCCGTTTCCATGCATATCATTTGCAATCAGTTACCTTCTTAACTCAGTCGGATAATATAATGAAAAAGCCCAAGTGTTATAATATACTGAAAAAGCACGCGTGTTTAATATCTAAGATTATGAGTCAAAACACACGTCGTTTTGAGCAAGTGTGTTGAAAATAAGTATTAATCATCAACTTATTTTGTTTTAATACAAAAACTGTTTCAGTCATACCCCTCTTCCCCAATGCATGCTCTATACAATATTTCCGAGACGTAGTGGTTATGTCAAGCAAAGAGCGATGAAGGTTCAATGCTGAATATTTGACAAATTGTAATTACTCAACAAAAGGGATATTGTTTAGACGTCCAATCAGCAGCAAGCGGAAACAACTACCGTTAATTTGTTAAAGTCGCGCATAATTCGATAAAGGCGAAACAGTACAGAAGCGCATGGCGAGTTAGCGAGCGGACGAGTTACTGGAGCGAGCACTTAATTGGGTTTATTTGACGCCGAGCCATTTTCTCTGGCCAATATAATATCTTTATTTATATCTATTACATTGTTTACCGTCTGCCATCCCTTTTTCGTCATAGTATTAAATTGCGGCTTAGCACCTTGAATACCTCGAGACCTTTATTTACTACTCGTACTTCTTCCTCAATTTAACTTTAATAATTTCGCTGTCTAGAATGGCACATAATATCGCATAGCCAAAAAAGATGAAAAGGGACGTCCTGTCCTGATAATATAGTTATAGGTAAATATATTTACCACGTCGCGTCGGTGAAAAACAAGCATAGAGTTCTCCATACTGGAGTCCTTAAGAAAACCTCATTCCACAGCCGGAAATTTCTCTTAAACTGCATAGTGCGCGACCTTCCAGGCTGTGAAGGTGAATGATGAACGGCATGAATGATGGAATGATGAATGGTAGAAAGCGGCTGTTGGCATTATGTCAAACAATTCTTCAGAGCACACCCCATTCTACAAGCGGTAGAACACCCACAAAAATCAATTCAATATCGCTTGTAAGTAATAATTAAAGTTGTAGCGAAGTTACAGGAAGATTCCTAAAAACGTAATTTTTGGGAGAGAAATAATTTTACAACCCTAAAAGTGCGAATGATGACACTTATCGAACTATTACGCGTGACTTTGACTTCTCATAAGTAAATTATTGTCTTATAAGTGGGTAGGAATATGTAGTCGAATTAGTACCTAGTACATATATTTGACAACTTGATTATATTGTATTCAATGTAACAAATTATTGTAGTTATTTACCTATATATGTACAATATGTACATAGGTACATAGCAAATCTTACTAAACATAATGTAGGTACCTAATTCTACTTACCGAGCTCCATAAATCTACTTGGCGCGATATTATGATACGATATACCTATATTTTACTAACCAACATGAATTACTTTCTCGTCTTCAATAGAGTTCCTTGCCGCCGATAATATAGAAATTATATTTTGATATGGCGAAAATGTTTGCTCATCTGGTCTTGTCCTGGATATACGTTTTTTTGTTGAGCGCGTAGTAATAAGATTATCTAGATTAAGATTGGCATAAAATTACGTAGGGACTCATATTTCATAAATGATTTAATATCAAATCTGCGGTTAAATGTACGCATTGATGTTGTTAAATATAGCAAAATATTTAATATATTTTTCGTAGGTACTGTACTGTTATTTTTCTATTAAGTGTATTTCAATAAAAATCGCAATTCTTTAAATAAAAATATCAAAATATTAACTGGCTGTAAAAGTAAATATAAATCAATATTATAGGACATTATTACGCAAATTGACTAAGCCCCACAGTAAGCTTAAGAAGGCTTGTGTTGTGGGTACTCAGACAACGATATACTTACTTACTTCACTGGCTCAGTGACCCAAACAGGATCTTGGCCTCTGACACAAGAGAGCGCCACTCTGCTCTATCCTGCGCCACTTCATTCCAGTTGGGTATTCCGAGGGCGAACAGGTCTTTTAGGACGTCACTCCAGCGGTATCTGGGACGCCCAGACGGACCTTTTCCACCCGGTAGCCCCATATACGTTCTTCTCACAGCACGATCCTCTCCCATCCTCTCTAGGTGACCGAGCCAGCGGAGTCATGTCGCTTTGATCTCGCCATTTATATTAGGCATCGCAACCTGCTCCTCTAGGTCCCTATTCTTCCTTCGCCTCCAAGTTCCGTCTTCATCTCTGATAGGTCCCAGAATCTTCCGCCAGATTTTCCTCTCGGCCACTAAGATACACTCTCTTCTTTCTGAGTCAGACACAACGATATATAATATATAAATACTTAAATACATAGACAACACCCATGACTCAGGAAAAAATATCCCTGCTCCTCACACACAAATACTGCCCTTACCGCTATTTGATCCCAGAAGAAGGCCAGAACTATCGGCTTCATAGGCAGGGTTACTATCACTACCCACTAGGTCAGCCCAATTGCGGAAATATCGAATAATTATTTTATTAATTGGTAAAATTTCATATTTTTTTATTTGATGTGCTCGTGTTCTAGATGTGACGTTGATCCTTGTAAATGTAATATTAAGACTTTAAAGTTTAATAATAACGCTTTTTCATTAAAATTCATGACCATCCCAAGTTTGGGATTTTGAAAACTTGGCAGTATAAATCTTACTCGCACGGCAGGTGTTAAAAATAAACTAAACTTTCGGTAAAGTACTTCGATGTTATTGTTATCTTATACCTTTAAACGCGCAATTCTTGTATATTTATATATATATTTCGGGGATCTCGGAAACGGTTCTAACGATTTCGATGAAATTTTCTATATGGAGGTTTTCGGGGGCGAAAAATCGATCTAGCTATGTCTAATCTCAGGGAAAACGCGCATTTCTGAGTTTTTATATGTTTTCCGAGCAAAGCTCGGTTTCCCAGATATTCATTATTATATATGTACATTGAATATTAGCCATTATTACATATATAATAAGAAGTAGATATGAGTTATTTAAATACAAAATTTATTTTTTAATAGGTTTCTGTTCGGGTGCGTCGCGCTTCCACACTCATAACCGCGCAGCGTAGTGATGGGATATTGAGCAAGCAATGTACCTAAGTACGTACATTATTGTAGAAAATTACCGCTATCATACACTTTTACGGTACATAAACATAGCCTAAATTGCTCCCTGCTCTCCCATTTGTTTAGGTAATAAAAGTAATTTGTCAAAACAAAACTTGAAAGTTATATTCAGCAACATTGCGAAGAGGTGTTCATGTTTTTTTTTGCCTACGCAATACGAGTAGGTATGTAGGTACAACACAACAGGGACAACCAGTCTTGAAGGGCTTTCAAATAAGTATTAAACATCATTTATTAATTGGATAATGATAATATGATATTACATTCTACACATTGCAGCAATAAATAAGCTCGAACAAGACATAGCGAAACTAGTCTTAGACTAATATTATATGTGACGCTTGCTATAAGGACGAGATTTGCTTGGATATTTATACGATAGACCTGCCAAGGCGTTCTCATGGCAAGCGATAAAGTGGGACGTTTTGCCGGTTTTGGCCGTGTATTTATTGGATTTTCATATACCTATGCATTTTTTTAAAGCATGTACAAACCCTCCCGTGAGCTGTGGCACACAGCTGTGACAACGATTGCAACTTATTCTTATTTTCTGTTATTTATTACATCAAATTTTCAACCGCATGTCTAAATATTAAAAGGGTTTTTTAAAGGTATCGATTATTAGGTAAGTAACTGAGAGATATTTGAATCTACCCAAACAGATCGCAATGATAAACTGCGGTGAAATTGTACGACCGCTTAAAGGAATTCAAGGTTACTAAGATTACAGTCTTATAAAGGTAGGTACGAGGCAAACAGTGTAGGCTTAGTGATGGGGTCTCGATGGTTGTTGGTTCCCTTCAGGCACCGAACGTTCAAGATGATATTTTGGCTGCACCTCGACTCTACATGCATTCAAGTGAAGTTATTTTTTTCCTGGTTGTTATGTTTGTACTTTTACAGAATGTTTGGAACAATAGTTAAATGTGTAAATGTTATTGAAATGTTACTTATATAATCTAGTACCCTTATTCATAAAACTTAGGAAGCCCCTAACTTGGCTCTATCTAACAGACACAAACGTCAAAGTGGTGGAAAGGAACAAATAATTATTTACAGGATTTTAGATTTGAGAGCCGTTTACGAATAACGCCATAGGTATATTGGTAAGAGCGAGATACAAAGACATATTCTATCCAGTAATTTTACAAAATTGTAGTAATAAATTCAATGTAGAACGCAACGTCACGTAAGTAAAGTAGCCATTAGGTGGCTATTGTCTGCGGAGCATTGAGTAAACACAGTCAGTACCTCAGTGGTGGAACGTAGAAAGCATCTCATTTTCGTTGTTTTACTTTCTCGTAAAAACGGTATTACGCTTCTTTCTTTTTAGGCATAACTAAGTACCTACTTACTTCCGAAATGTTATTCATCTATACAACGCTAACCTAAAAATTACTGTAACTTACATAAATTATATGTATGTAACACGGAAATAGTTGAAATTGGCATATATGTATGTAGATAGCTTGAGTCCCGGGGAAGGACTTAGGGTACTTTAATATGTCGGAATCGGAAATCATCTCTAAAGGGGGTGAAAAGGGGGGTGCATTTTTTATGGGTAATCGATTCATTTATTGATTTAATCTTTATTGCACAATACATGAAGGTACAAATGACGGACTTAACCACTCAATAACTACTGAACCGATTTAGATAACATTTGGGTTGGAAATTTAATTTAGTGAAATTACATAGGTACTTATATAACAATAACCTCTTCATTTTTTAATGCATGTTAATAATAAGATGTAGGTAATTTTTTTAAAAGATGTGTATGTGTCCCGCCTAGTTTCTTGCCGTTCCCATATTGGGATACCCTCCTGCAATTGAGGAGGAATTTAAATCTTCTCGGGTCAGAGGTGTAGGGTTAGAGCCGGCGTAGCTTTATTTGACGATCATAAGCGCATTGTAATATGCTTACTTGAATAATAAACTATCTTTATCTTTATCACCCCCTTCTGAGAGATGATTTCCGACATATTAAACTAATAATAATATCGATTAGTTTTTATCCCCGAAATCATTCCGTAATGGTGTAAAAGGGGGTGGAAGTATGCAAAGGGAATCAACAATGTCTTTAAAAGGACTATAAGACTTTTATCATGCAACTTTTCGTAAGAAATAAACAAACCTAATTATAAGTTTTTCTGTATCTAGTATAACATAATATCGACACTCTATACTGTGTTAGGTTTTTAAGTGAATAAAGATTTTATTTATTTATTAGTTTATTTAATTTTTATGCATTTTTGACCAATTAATTAGCCATCCCTTAAGGGGGTGAAAAAGGGTTGAAGTTTGTAAGGGGAATCGATAAAAAACAGATTAGATAAAAGATAAGACGAGACGATATGAGATTATATCTAGCTAGATAGATTCGGAGATCAACATTTATTCGTGACAATCACAATCATACCTGTATTTACGAAGCTACATGAGGTACCCAAATTACTAATTCCACGCAGACGAATTCGCAGGCAGAAGCTAGTACTTTATATTTAGGAATTATTTAAATATTAAATAGTATTATAAAACTAGACCTAGATGATACTTCTTAAATTTTCTCTTAAATAAGTTTTTATTGTATTCACATCTAATGGATTCTGGTAGATTATCAGCATGTATGGAATATTTGTTTTCTACGTGTTCTGATGTGATGTGTGGTTTATTCTGGCAATTAATAGTTTTCCAGCCGCCTTAGCCCTCGTATGGCCTACTTTTAATTTTACTGTTTAATATAAATCCTATAATAAAAGGAAGTACGTGATTAACTCCCGTTTTAGTTTAAACTATTATAATTGGCATGATAACAAATTTTGAAATTCCTTTCAATAGGTATTGTCAGTTCAGTCAGGCACTTTGACACCATTATTTCCATGATTCTTTGTTTACTGTCATCATATCAATTATATTCTTTTAAATTAAGCAATTTATTTGAGATACCTACCGAATTAACCACCTTTTGTTTTGAATAGCAGGTGAAACTCCCGTGTAACGTCGGCAGGTGGTATTAATACGAATTTAATGAAATTCAAATCTTCGTTAATGTAAACTTTGTTTCCGTAAGACTGATTAGTGCGTAATATTAAAGTAACACGCGCAGAAGATCGTGATATTTTTTTTTTATACTACGTCGGTGGCAAACAAGCATACGGCCTGCCTGATGGTAAGCAGTCTCCGTAGCCTATGTACACCTGCAACTCCAGAGGAGAGTTATAATTACTTACTGATGTCAATATTTGGTATTAAATACTACTTATAATATACAAATTATAATATTGTGAAAGTTTGGATAAAATGGCATAAGCGTCTGAACATTTAATCTATAACCTGAGTTACCGTGTATGATTATGGTTATTCCAGCAATAAAAGAAAAAAATCAAATATGGTGAAATGGAGTTAAAAGGCTAGTACGAATGTACTGAAAGGGGATTGAGGTACATCAATAAATAAATACCATAAGGACAATTGACGACCTGTCTGGCCTAGTGCATAGCGACCCTGCCTATGAAGACGATCGATGATCCCGGGTTCAAATACTGGCAAGGGCATTTATTTGTGTGATGAACACAAATATTTGTTCCTGAATCATGGGTTTTTTCTATGTATTAAAGTATTTATATATATATTATATAATGTCGTCGTCTAGTACCCATAACACAAGCTTTAGTGAGCTTACCTACTGTGGGACTGGGTCGATCTGTGTAAAAGATGTATTATAATATATATGTATTATTCATAACACTTTCTAAATTTGACGAACACGAATAGAAGCTATGATTAAGGTGACACATCGTTAAACAATAAAGTCTAAAGATGCTTCCCGAAACCCGCGCTCATCCCGATACTTCTCGCGTAGTGAATTTGCTTTTGCGCTAGCTGCGGCAAAAAGGGTTTTACCGTTTAAAGTAAAACAAACAAGAATTAATCGAAAAATCACAACTACACAATTGAAGTGTTTCTTCAGACTAATCTACGTGGAAAATTCCTATTCCTCCCGTTTGCCTGTACAATGACAATGTTTGTTTAAAAAGAGGCATCTTTGATACGATTTTCTTTGTTATAAAATTTAACCAATCGCATAACGCAACTACAGAAATAAAGTCGATGTCATGAATAACCAGTTCACTAAACATTACTTTCATGAGTTTTGTAATTTCTGAGATAAATCAAGATACCCGACGCCAAAATATCCGATAACTTAGCCGTTGTTCCACTTGTTACCCATACATCGACACACCATCAAAGTGATATATCTATAATTGTTTTCTCTATACTTACGTTAATACAATATCGAAAATAAAAGAAATATTACGAAAGTGAAATAAATATTTTTTCTCGATTTTCCGAAAAAAAGTTTATAGTGGACATAAGCCCTCTTGAAAAGATATCCCTCATTTGATGTTATTTATGCTTTGATACCTTAATGAAAAGGTTATCATTGTTCTTTGAATACTTATACGTACCTTCTTTTTTTTAATATGGCCTCCATCAAATCTATGATGATTTTGCCATTGTCAAGTCGTTTTTCGGTAGTTACTTTTAAGTGTGCTCGTGGAACATGACGTTGTTCGGTAGTTGCTTTTAGTAAAGAGATAGCTGGACTTTACTAAAAGCCACGATGGATTGCCTGGTGTTGATTAAAACATGGTTAAACGTGTTTCAAGATTAGTTTTTCAATTGCTGCACACTTCTACGTTAGTTCATTGCATAATAAGCTATCAATATTACACTTTAAATAACATTAATGAGCAAAATACAAAAAAAATATTCTCGAGACGTCTTCGCCATCTTGAATCTTAACGACAACCCTTTATACGTACTACATATTTCATTTATTTTAAAGTGGCAATACAAATAATATACCAGTCAAATTTTGAGTTGACTTTCCATGCTACCTAGTAGATTGGACGTTTTTCCATTCCGATTTTGAATGGCACATACTTGCAGCATGAATTTGGATTACATTTGTAATGTTTTATACTTAATCTTTCTTAGCAATACTCAAAGTAATACCATTTTTTGTTAATCTTAAGCCCTTAAGACTCTTGTTAGTTCACAGTTGTTAGCTACTTCGGCTCTACTTGTGAGATTAAAATATTATCTACTTATAGCATTGTGAGAGATGTGTCAACGCTAATTATGGTAACGGGTTGTCGTAAAAAAAAAGTATAATAAATAGTCGTTTATTTTATATTTTTCACTGAAAGCTGTTTTATATGAAGTTATAAATTACAAAAAATGGCAAATTTTTGTTACAATTAAGCTCGAATTTGAATTTACCCGGGATGAATTCAGTTCGTTCTCCAAAACTAAGCATTTCCTGAAAATAATTTTACACCATCTCAATATACCTATCAAAAAATCCATCAGAATGGTACACATAATATTCAAATCGCATGAGTAGTCCCAGAGCAGCTAACAATTCTCGGAACAAATGACCTCGGACCTTTTCAATATTTGGCGATTACGAATATTCGTATTCATTGCATCACTTATACATACTCAAGAGGGGGCTAACGCAAAATTATACTTTTTGTATTGAATTTTACTCGTTTTAATCAGTAGTAGTAGGGAAGTAGGACGTAGGATTAGGGAGAAGACCTCTGATGCCCGCGCGGGTTCGTACCTGGTGCAGAGGTTGGCCATCGCTATCCAGCGCGGTAACGCGGCAAGTGTGATGGGCACCTTTGCACCCGGTGCAGCCCACGGAGGTCTTTTAGAATAAGATAGTAGTTTATTTATATATTATTGTTTTGTGTGTATTTGTTTCTAATTGTATGTCACTTTTTGTTGTACCTACTGTAAAATGTATGTTTCAATAAATAATTAATCATTTGTTTTAATCATTTACATGCCTCGAAAAACATCACGCAGAAACTAGACTATACGGACTACCTATTTGCGAGGGCAGACTTTAAGCAAAACCTTAAAAGGTTAATGTTGGCTTGACAGAAAAAAATATCACGAAAACACGTCTAATTTTCATTTATATTTCAATTGTATATCGTTACCCTGCATACCATAGCCGAGGAATTTGACTTGTAAAAAATTGTAAAGAGAAGTATTTTATATTTATATTTATTTATATAGCCTTTTGTACTGAACATGTTTGTTGTTTTTAGGGTTCCGTACCTTGAAAGGAAAAAACGGAACCCTTATAGGATCACTTTGTTGGCCGTCCGTCCGTCTGTCTCTCTGTCAAGACCCTTTTTCTCAGGAACACGTGAAGGTATCAAGCTGGAATTTATATTAAATACTCAGATCTACTGTCCCATGGAGCTGTGGAAAAATCAAACTTGTAAACCAACGCAATCAAAAGATACAGCCATTTATGCCGCGAATTTCCGCAAATTTTCGACACTCGCAAGGGAATCAAAACCTACAGGGTACTCCCTGTGAACTCAGAATCTTGAAAATTGGTACGAAGCAACGTCTTATAGCACAGGTAAAGGAAAAATTGCGAAAACCGTAAATTTTTGCACGGAACCCTCGATGTTCGAGGTTTTTTTTTGATAGTTAGTTTTGAATAGTTATATGAAATCTCTTAGTTCAGTGTGCCTGTTGGCAAAGGCCTCCTCCAACTCCTTCCAGTATCTCCTCGCTCTTGCCAACCTTGTCCAGAGTGCTCCCACTATAATTATAATCTCATCTTCTCAAAGTTATAGAGGTAAAACGCTAAAACCCAAAATCGCCAAATTTTCCGTCGCAGGTTACGCACGGAGCGCCATATATTTTATTCCTTTCTAATTCCTTGTCTTTTAAGTATATTCGTGTAGTTACAACTACTTCCAAATGTCGGCTGATTTCGAAAATAACCATAATATGTTACTTTCGATACAAGCTTTGATACCTACCATACTTTTCTTAAGAAAATGATTTGCCTGCGCCTGTTATCAAGTCGATTTAACAAGCCCAAACTCAATAAGGTGTTGATTCATCGCAGAGTTACGTTTCAAGTTTCCAAGCGCTTAAAATGTCTGATGCAAGCATTTGAAAAATAGGGCCTTGTGAAGTTCAATATTGATTTACTTCTGCTTGTAAATAATAGAGAGATTGTATAAAATATATCCTAGTGATTGTATATCAATACATGTTCCAATTGAGAACTTAGTGTTAGTTCCAAAAATGTGTTACTTTCTAAAGAGTACGAGTAGGTATTCAATAGAAAGGATTAGAAAAGATTACTGCTACAATGGCGCCCCGCTTCGCAAAGACTATGATATTTGAGGTTTCTACGTCGCCAGTGCGATCAATTAGCTTTGTGCTAGGCTTAACTAGGCTATACCGAAAATCTGGGATTACGGCTAACAAAATTGAGACAGAATAATGCTAAATATACCCTTCCAAATATTTTGAATTCGCGTATATGATTATATGTAATGTAGGTAGCAAAATATTTTAATGTATTTAAAAAAAATAGTATTATACCTTAACTTTCCCTTAAGGAAGCTACGAAGTCTAAAATCCGATGAGAGTGAGGAGACAGGATTTCTATCCTAAATAGCATTAGCTACCTTGTAATATTTTAAAATGTAGGTTTAGAAGTAAAAAGATTGCTACCTAAGATGGGCCCCTGAAACTGTCTTCGTGAAGACGACCAGGAGCAACACCGGCGTGGGCGGCTCAGGGGTGTCGAGAGGTGTACGCCGCTTTCTGCCCAGTGACTGATAACAGCTACTGTGCCAAATCGCGTCTTATGCAAGTTTTCACTTCCACCTCCCGAGCATATAGCTCTAACGACTCCTCTCTGGACGGCCAATGAAGGCAAGCCAGAGCAAAGAGTCCTACGGGTCCCCTTGGGGTCCACTCCGACCGACGAAGACACGCCGGAGACGGAGACCCTGACCGACTCTCGGGAGTACCCCGGTCCGCGGGGTCGTTACTTCCTAACAGCTGCCCTGCGGTTAAAAAATATTTTTTTTTGAATTAGTATAAAAACTAGTCTCAAAATTAGTTTTGTAATTAAATTCTCCTCGTTGGTAGTGATTACCAGCGGGCCTAAAGCGTTAAGCTAGGAGTGGGGCAACTCGGGTTTTTGAGGAGTCATTATTGTTTAAAAATTATTAATTATTAAGTTAAAAATGTTTTTGCTACTGTTAATGTCAATTAATTCTCCTATAGAATGCAATGAAATTCGTTTGTAGAATCAAAGAAAAACTGAAACTTCTAGGCGTTCTCCGTTAGCTTAGCCGCATTACTTATAGTAGCCTCCCGTCCCTACTCCTATAGTACTCTTTTAAATATAAATGTATTTCCCACATTTAACTTCCTTTTAGACAGAAGCATAGACATGGTAATTATCGTCAATCTTAATTACGGTATAATTAGTGCTGCAAAAGCGAGGCAATAAGCACCTTTTCATCCCACATTGTGCACATAGCGTCTCCTTTATGATTAACTTTCAAGGATCTCTGAAATGAAATGTTATTTACCATTTTCTTGCTCAAAAAATGTAGGTACTGTCAGCATTAATAGTATCGCATGAAACAACGCCATAAAAGTATCTGCTACCTTTGATTTTTTCTAACTACAGCTACTGTTCGCTTTTGAGTAAGTATCTGTCACAATCTATTAAATAATGAAATAAAATAATAATCGTTTATTTCAGACATAAAAATCCATCGGGGTTAGCATAATTATAACTATGTATTCTTAAAATTAGTACGTTATAGACTATTGTTTTTTGTTCTATAGGTATATAGATAAAGGATCTAAATAAGACACATGTAGGTATTAATCAATGTTTGTTAGCTGCTCGTTCACACTGTCATAAGAGAGGATGCTACGCCAGACCCATCGTATCTTACCTATACAAGTTGCCCGCAAGGAAACGGAAAAAAACACGTATTCCTGAGGTCATAAGAAGGAAAAATCTTACACAAATTTAAGTCAATTCCGCCAAAAATATATATATATATTTTATTACTTTTTGTATTTTTTTTACACAATAAATATTAAGTATATGTTCTTGAAAAAATTATAGATAAATACGTTTTGTTTTATTTTTCGTAAAAACTAGTCTATTTAAAGTTTTTCTTAATTTTCATTTATTTTCGAATGTATAATATATCGTTAACCTGCCCATAGCATAATAATTTTAGTATAAAATAGCTGGTGATATAGTAGAGGGATTCGACTAGCATAATTTTAAACAAAAGTATAAGGTAAAACGTTAAATCTCGCGCGATCGGCAAATCTTCCACCGCAAATTTCGCGCGGCGTGCCATGTCTTTTGTTCCTTTTTAATTTCCAGGCTTTACGACCCCTCTTAAGAACAGACTCTTGCCAATAATTGTATGCTAGCAACATATGGCCTAAGACTTGATTTTTTTAAATACCGCCACCACCATTACCACCATCCCTATTACCAGTATAATGTGTGTAACATACGAGTATAAGTCCGTCAAATTTGTATTTTAGGTAATTAATTTTTCTTACAAATTGCTAGAGTCCCTATAATGTAGTGCATGATTAGTGGCTTCTCAGATTAAATTTTGCAAGAATAAAATTACTACTACTATTGAGACATTTCTAATCTGAAAAAAAAACGGGGTATAGTTAGCAGGAAAGTGGACGACCGCGCAAAGCCGCCTTTCCTTACAAACGTCCCTATTTTGGAGTATTTTTACACAATTCGATGTAGGTATATAAACCACAGCTATGCTCCTTCGTTTAATCAAAAAATAATATGAAAAGAGTCAGCAATTTATAAAAAATTGTGTGAAATTTGTTTTCCGCTCCTAACTCTTATAATAATCATGTTTAATATGCATGAAATTGTGTACATTTTTCCCCCATGGTGACAATGTCCAGAGACAAAAATGGGGACTATATTTTTAAGGGGAAGTGGTCATCTACTATTAAGTATCCTCTTAGGCAGTATCTTACGTGAGCGAATAACTTGCGAACGCGAAGCGGCGCGGCGCGGGTGAATTCAATCCTTTGATCCCTATGGAAGTGTCTTACGTGGGCGATCTCCGAATGGCGGTGAGCCGCCGCGCCGCACCGCGCCGCGCCGCGTCGCATTCGCGAGTCATCGCTCACGTAAGCCGCTGCGTTAGATTGTCACTTTATTGAAAACACTTATATAGACTAGTTTCGACGAAGCTGAGTGGATTGGCAAGCTTTGCCAACTGGTGCCTAAAAGAATAGCATATTTAAATTTAAGTTCTCTTGTCATCTCTGTTGTATCTGTTGTTATGTTGTGTAATCTATAGCATTACGCCATACTCCCAATATCCCGATCTAGCTCTGTTTGTTACGGTGTCATGTCCCTGTCATCGGATGATGTATGTTATGTGCAGACCGATCCTATCTGATATTTTCTATTTCTGTGACGACGCGGGTGGCACCTAAAATACATTATTTAGGCACCTACAGACATATCTTTTCGTTTACGGAAATTACTTTTTGTGATACACATATTTCATTGAATCAGTATGGGTACCTACCAGGACAGAGATGAAGTGATTGAAAATCTGAAATTTTTTACCTGACTATACGAATATTAAAAAAGCGGCCAAGTGCGAGTCGGACTCGCCCATGAAGGCTTCCGTACCATTTATGACGTATTTAAAAACTACTTACTAGATCTCGTTCAAACCAATTTTCGGTGGAAGTTTGCATGGTAATCTATATCATATATTTTTTTAGATTTTTCATTGTGATATTTTAGAAGTTACAGGGGGGGGGGGGGGGGGGGAGGAAACACACATTTTTTCACTTTAAAAGTGTCTCTCGCGCAAACTATTCAGTTTAGAAAAAAATGATTTTAGGAACCTGAATACCATTTTTGAAGACCTATCCATAGATACCCCACACGTATGGGTTTGATGAAAAAAGATTTTTTGAGTTTCAGTTCTAAGTATGGGGAACCCCCAAAATTTATTGTTTTTTTTTTCTATTTTTGTGTAAAAATCTTAATGCGGTTCATAGAATACATCTACTTACCAAGTTTGAACAGTATAGCTCTTATAGTTTCGGAAAAAAGTGGCTGTGACATAATCGGACAGACAGACGGACATGATGAATCTATAAGGGTTCCGTTTTTTGCCATTTGGCTACGGAACCCTAAAAAGGAGGGTAATTAGTTTGTCCTATATTTTTATACGTACTTCCGTCCTTATGTTTTCTAACTACTAAATGGCTGAACTGATTTTGAGTAAACGAAGATATTGAAATCATTCTGGCTCCGGATAGCGGAGTTTTTTTTTTCGTTTTCAGACTAGCGTATTATACGAGCGTACGCGTAGGCAAAAGTAACGCACGTGCAAGCGATTAAAAAAACAAATGTAGGGAAATGTAACACCCGTGTCAGATCTGAACGTTGAAACGACCGTATACGCGCAGAGAAATACGCTAGTCTGAACGGTGTTACACTTTAGGTCCCTATGTGTATGGCCTTTGTATTTAAGTATCAATTTTGTGTATCCGTGAAAACCGGAAATTATTCAACGAACCAAATTTACATTTCAATCATGTTGTGTATAAATAAACATGTTGTGTTATCTCAGGTACTGTAGGCAGAACTCTGCCGAGCTCTGTTGTACCTAAATGGTCGTATCTTCAAAGGCGGAACAATGACAGATCAATTTTTTAACATAAGCGCTGAATAGGTTGGTGTGGGCCTGGTCTGTATGTTGGCCCTTATTAGTGATGGGCCTCGGAAATATTCTCCATGGAAATATCCATAGGTGAAAAAATTTACCCATTCAATGTTTTCATTTTGTTGTTGTAGTAATAAACAAAATAATCAATTTTTAGAGATAATACATTTATAATCATCTCACTATAATAGCCAATGGGTCACGCGCCGAGCCCCACTGGTTATGATAAAAAAATATCAAAATGCGGACAAGGTACCTGCTACTGATAGAGTATGTAGTAACTGAATATTAATTGCCAAGGTCAATTGAAACACACTTGTAGGAAAGTGAGATTGACGAGTTGACGACCTCAATTCATATTCCAATGTAAAAAACCTTCTAATCATTTGAAATAAAACTATGTAATCAGATCGCGTTTGATTTTAAAATACCTTTTAAGGGATTCCAAATGTCGAGATATATTTAAAATTCATTATAAACGATATACCTAATCCATTTATATACTTCGTTTTTTTTTATCGCGGTAATCGAAAACTTCGAAAAATTTCTCAATTTCTACTTGAGTGGAACATTTTCCCTGGTAACTTTCAGGAAGCAGCACGTCTCATCACTAGTCCTAATGTTGCCGATCGATCAAATTTACAAATGAAAAGTTGGCGTTTGTTTAGGGAAACAAAACGAACAGGCTAAGTAAGTGGTATAAATTTAATGAAGGTTAGCCAACAGACTTCCGCCCGGTTTGGTTAGTTCGCCTGGGAATTTTCCGCAAGTCGACCTCTACTGTGAATTTAAGTAAAAGTGCATACTCACTTTATGAATGAATTCCATGTTCATTCGCATGTTCACTTTGAGTTTATTTATACGTTCGAAAACACCACTAATCTGCTTAAAATCTCCCCACCTTTTCATAATTATATCTGATCCAAAAATACAGGCGCTATGTTTTTACAAAAGCGGCTGCCACCTGGAGTGGCATGATATGATTACTAGTCTATAATTAGATAATTTCAAGTGAAATGCACGTGCGAATGATACAATGAAATCAAATCAACTTGTAAGTTAAAATTGTCCTTCGGACCATGCAGCTAAGGGAGGAACCGGCCTTTAATAACTTTCATTTGTATTTGATTTGCTTTGATTTTGTTTCATGTTTTAAAGCTAGTATTTTCCTTGAGTTGGTGTGGTGAAAAAGTTTGTATTTCAATCGATAGCAAAATTTGTTTGACCCTCGTGGAAACCCTCACATCGCTCAAGATTCCACTTTTCAAATCTTTCGCTTGCTCGGGTATCAATATTAGCATGAGCGGTTAAAAAACTTTGCCCTGTAAAACAAATAACTAGGTATTGTCATTTACTTGGAGCCGAATAGTCATGATTCTTGCGTCTGGTTTATAATTGATTGGGTAGAAAATACACAATTATAATATACTACATATCGTGTGTCTAGACTTCCAGAGGTCAGTCAATGTTACACGGGCATTACCAGGAATGACTTTTGTAATTTTGTAACAACTTCTGTAATATTCTAAGGTTAATATTGTCGACTCGAGTTCCTGCACTAGTGGGTGCGCCGTTTTAATTAACATTTCCTATGTCAACCTTCTCGGTGGTGTAATTTTTACACAGCGTTTCGCTTGCATAGGTCGGTGATTATCATCGCATACCAAGCGCAAGAGAGTGAAATACCAGTATATGTGTGAACTCAAGATCTCTTACAACTATGCACTAATCGGAGATCATCTCTATTGGTTATACGTAATGAGAACGCTTGGTAATGAAATAAAATAGTACCCCTTTGCTCGGAATATATTTTTAATAAAGTAGTTTTCAAAGGTTGTTAAAGTCATGTTTTCGGTATTTAGGGCTGTTTAAATGAAAGTAACATAATACAGGAGGTGGATATGTTTATTATTATTGTATATTGGTATAGAAATTAAAGATAGTTTGCAGCCGATGTGCAGATATTTCAAAACTAATAGGTAATTAGTTTTACAGAGTGCCCACGAAAAAAATAGATATATAAATTTTAATATTTACTTGCATAACTTGCCAGAGTTTCTGACTTTTTTTGCAAGCAAACTACGCTAAAAGTTTCAGAACAATAAAATTTCTAAAATAGTTACTTAATAAATATCGATCTAGATTGATTTGGTCGGCTAAATTCAGAGGCAGCAACTGAAACCGAAATAAAAAAGATATTTTCATATGAGCATCGCTAGCATCTACATAAGTTCAGACAAAGAAAAGTAAAAGGAGTTTGTATTTATAACTAACTATTCGTGCTGTGTGTTTAGTTTAGATAGGTATTACCTAATTTAAAATATTACTCAGCTAGAATTTTTGCTTACAAGTCTTTATATTTTGCTGTTTACTTCTTTAAACCATGCTTTTACATTTATAGAATATTCAGGATGCTGATGAAGCTGCCGCGACGCTGCAGTGCGTCGGGTATGTTCGCGGAGGCTTTCACGCCGCGCCGTCAGAAGGAAGAGAGTAGCGTCACTGTTGAACAGAGTACGCGGCAGCTCCAACACCATCCTGAGCATGTTTGCTGAGCGCTTGGACTGCCCCATGACAAAATACTGGGAAGAAAAATCACTGGCCAAACAAAGTAATGATTTCTACCTAGTGCCGCTAATAATTATTTAATTTATTTGTGTAATCATTACTTATGTTTGTAGTTGTTAAATTTGTTATTTAATGTATTTTTAGTATTTTTTTAAATATTTGAATTGTATTTTGTAATGTGTCATATGGGTTGGCATACCTGAAATATATATATAGTATTTAAGTAGTGTTTAAGCGTATTATGTTTGTTTTACTTTTTGGGAATTTTTCAATGAAATCAATTGTATCATATCTTATCATGCCAGATTGACTTTCGTTTATTTGATATTTATTGAAATACAATTTTACAGCATTACAGCCAAGCCAAGCGCTACAAAATTAAGTAGTTATAAAGCTATAAGCTAGGTAATAACGTTATACGATAAATATGAGAATGATTAATGAGCTACCTATGTTGATTGACAAAAACGTAAGAGTCTTTAAAAAGTTTATGATTTTTGTCAGCAAACAAGTTGCTGTCAGGTGTAAAAAAAATGTTTATATTAGCACTCACGCCAGTTTCATAAACTATAGTACAAAAACGTGACGTCATAGAAAGAAAAGTTTTTTTTTTTTTTTTAACATTTATTCAGCAAATAGGCCACAGGGGCACTTTTACATGTCCATTTTTACAATCAATAAATTAAAAAAAAAAAACAATTACAAATATCGAATCTATGAAATAATAAATACTTTATTAGAGATGTATACTGTCTCTAAATGTCAAATTACACAAAAAAAACTATGATAAAAAAATAAAACCATAAAATACTAAAATTCTTTAGAGATGTATAAGTCTCTAAGTGTCAGAGATAAAATATAAAAATATATATTAAATTATCCTTAGAGATGTAGAGGGTCGCCAAGGCTTGAATTCTTATATAAATAATTAAAAGACAAAAAAATTAAAACAGACAAGAACCGAATGAAGTGTCTCACGTTAATGTCACTCAAAAGTAAAGTTACATACTTTAACATAACCTGTACCCCGTGTAAGCTTAAACAGACCGGTCTCCACAAACAGCACCCGTTCACGAGTATGACGTGTATCTCAGCCATCGCCTCCCTCAACCTTCATTCGGGAAAGTGGCGACCCGATCAACGACGCCACCGTAAGTAAAGACTTTTAAGCGAGCATGACATGTTCAAGCTGCCGGGTTGTATTAATATAAATATAATAATAAAAATTGTAAGATACAATATTTGTGCTTGTAAGTTACATTAAAGACGGCATAGCGCCACATAAGCGCGACTACATATTATTCATAAGGAGTGCCTACCTATAAAACTAAATTATAAATTAAAATTAAAATTGACTTAGAGATGTACAGGTCTCTAAGTGTCCAAATCATTAAAATAGGTATTAAAATAAAATGAAATTTAAAATAAAATAGAATTTAAAATAAAATAAAATTTAAAATAAAATAAAATCTTAGAGGTGTATAAGGTCTCTAAGTGTCCAAAACTAAAATAATACAATCAAACGAGAACATGATGTTCTCTTGTGTCAGTTCTACTGGACGCTAGTATGGTTATTTCACAGGAAGAAAACGAAAACACTATTACTGACATTTTTATCATACTATCAAGATCAAGCTACTGACTTAAAGGCATCCTTATCATCTATGAAATCATTCACAGCATAATACGCCTTACTTAACAAAGAGCTCTTAACGTGTGACTTAAATTTGTTAAGAGGCAAATTCACTATATCAGTGGGAACTTTGTTATAAAAACGTGTACAGTTCCCGACGAAAGACGTACTAACCTTACGGAGGCGGTGGGCGGGCACAGCAAGTTTATGCTTGTTTCTAGTGTTATAGTTATGGATATCACTGTTAAGCTTGAATTCGTTAATGTTTTTCCGAACATACATAATATTCTCAAGTATGTATTAAGATGCAACGGTAAGAATGCTTGCATCTTTAAATTTCTCTCTTAGGGATACTCGAGCGCCCAGTCCATAGATGGAACGTACAGCTCGCTTTTGCAGTACAAATATTGTCTGAATGTCTGCCGCTATTCCCCACAACAGAATTCCATACGATATAACACTATGGAAGTAACTAAAGTATACCAGCCTGGCCGTCTCTACGTTTGTTAGCTGTCTGATTCTCCTCACTGCATAGGCTGCTGAACTAAGTTTGCCGGCTAAAGTGGCTATATGTGCATGCCATTGCAGTTTTGAGTCTAAAGTGACTCCCAGGAAAACAGTTCGATCTTCAAATTCCAGCGTATCACCTTTTATTTTAATCTTGCTGTTATTTACCTGCTTGACGTTAGGTAGCGTAAATTTGATGCATTTGGTTTTCTTTGCGTTCAAAAGCAAATTGTTTGCCGTAAACCAGTTTAATACGGTAGATAGCGCGTCATTAATGCTCTCGAATCTATTTTCCTTTCTGTTCACTTTAAATATAAGGGAAGTGTCATCTGCAAACAACACTATATCATGTCTTTCTTGCACAACTTTTGGTAGGTCATTGATGTATACCAAAAACAGGAAGGGACCAAGAATTGAACCTTGCGGCACTCCGAGGGCTACCGGGGACCCAGCCGATTGAGTTCCATTAATAACTACTCGCTGAGTTCTATTCGAAAGGTACGATGAGACAAGGTCAAGGGCACTAGCTTTTATCCCATAGTGGCTTAATTTTCTCTTTAAATTTTCGTGATCAACGCAATCAAATGCCTTCGACAGATCACAGAAAATTCCAATAGCATCTTGAGCTTTTTCCCAAGCGTCAAAGATGTGTTTTAGAAGTACCACACCGGCGTCAGTAGTTGATCGACCTCTGGTAAAACCAAATTGATTGCTATCAAGCAGTTTATTTCTGTTGAAATGTGACGATAGTTGATTTAGAATAAGTTTCTCGAACACTTTGCTTAATGCCGGTAGTATTGAAATAGGTCTAAAGTTTGTGGAGTCGGTTCTTGTTCCTGATTTAAACAACGGGATAATTTTGCTATGTTTCATAATATCTGGAAAAATTCCAGCATCAATGCATCTGTTGAAAATCTCAGCTAAGTATGGTGCAATCGATTCAATAATGGAATGTAATACTTTGACTGACAGACCCCATAAGTCTTCTGTTTTCTTTATATTTAATGACCTAAAAGTCTTAAGTTTATAGTTTAGATCACTAAAACGTGCTTGACGAGGGTGCAGAGTATTAGGGTCGGCAACGCGCATGTAATACCCCTGGAGTTGCAGGCGTCTATAGGCTACGGTGACTGCTTACTATCAGGCGGGCCGTAGGCGGGCGGTATTCCACCGACGTAGTACTAAAAAAAGGTATTGTACTGTAATATTTGTAATTTGTAATAAACATAGCAACACAGGCGCGTGATACTTAGTGCGTTAGCAATCATTGTAGCGAGCCTAAGTATAAAACTCAATAAAAATTCACACTCATCTTTACGTTGTCGTAGCTTTATTTGTGTATAGTGTTAGCAAGGGTCCAGAAATGAGATAAAACTTGCTCTCTAAATTATTTATTTGCGTAATCGTAAACTCAGAGGCTTAGACGACGGTACGTGCGTGCCGTGAGGCGGACCGCGGGGCAAATGGACGAGTCGACTCTTGCGCTGCGGCGTCTGCGGGGCGCGGCGTTGGGGGGAAGGGGGAGCCGCGCTGGCGGGGCGACAGTCTCCGGAGTTCACCTTCCTACAGTCGACCATCCTGATGGTAATTCGTCCCCGGATTACCTGAAATTCATATAATTCCTATAGTGAGGGTCAGAGGAACGTAACAATTGAAGAGTACCCAGCCCGCCTCAAATCTGACTGATCTTAGCCTGTCTGGCCATGAACGTTGTCTAACTGACCTCGCTCACGAGGCGGACTTTTAAAATCTCGTCTATGATCTCAAACCTGACTGGTCTTAACCTCTCTGGTCATAGGCTCCATCAATCTGATGCTTCTGAGCCTACGAGATCTAGCCGGAAAATACTTTGTATTCTTGTTCTCAAACCAATCTGACTATAGGCTCCATCTATCTGATGATCCTGAGCCTATAGAATGAACACGAGATAGTACGTAAACAACGTAATTCCACTGTGAGACCGAAGTCTCTATTGAACCAATACTCCGAACTATGGAGTCAAAATTTGTAAAAATCCAAAATTTTCAATAATAATAAAATAAAACGTTTAACTAACCTTGTGGTGGACAATGACCTCCGGTCCGTTTTATAAGTATTATTATTTTACGTGGATGAATGATTAAATAACAAAACCTGTTTAAATTTGGCAATATTATTAATATCCAACAACAATCTTTTTAATAGTCTTATACCAAGACACAACTAAAATTATAATCGACAAAACAATTAGATAACAGACATTATAGATTAAGATTAGTTTATGATCACAATTAAACTAAGAATTACAATAATGTTTTATACGTTCTATTTGAAGATTAAAATGATCAACGAACTTGATAATCAAAAAAAAAAATATTTATTTCTTTGTTTTTATTTATTGACAGAGAATATCACTTAATTTTCAGATTCATCATCGCCCGTATCACTTTCTAAATCTGAGTTCTCTTGAATTCTAAACGGTTTCATTTTATCCGCCGCTATAACATTACGATATTTACGTCCCCTAGAATTGAGCGATTCAACCTCGTATCGATCATTCGGATATACCCTCGTAACCTTATAACGACCTGCATACTTGTCAACTAATTTTCCACTAGTTATACCCTTTTTCAATATTCTACGTTCAACTTGAACTAAATCGTTAATGTTAAATTGTAAAGCCGAAATTCGTTTACGATCGTAGCGAGTTTTCATGTGAGCTGCATTCGAGTGTAAGCGGTCAGCCACTTCTTTACGAATCTTTTCAGCGTTGGAAATCTCTTGTTGTGGAAAAGAGGCTTCGAGAGGAAATCTAGGCCTAAATGAAAACACTAAACTTTCGGGACTTTGCCTAGTAGAATTATTAATCGTTGAATTAATACCACGTTGCACCTGAGACACGTAGTCTTCCCAAGCATCGTGCTTGTCTCCAATACAAGCAGTGAGAGACTGTAGAACAGTTCTGTTTACGCGCTCAACTTGTCCATTCGCGCGGGGACAAGCAACAGCGTTCATAACATGTTTTATATGTCGACTGATGCAATAATTTGCCATTTGTTGACTGGCAAAACATTTACCTCGATCACTTATTATACGAATGGGTCGACCAAACACTTTCTCAAGTAATGCCAAAGTGGATAACACGTGTTCTGCCTTTGTATTTGGTACTGGCTGTAACCAAGCATACTTAGTAAATCCATCAACTGCTAACAAAAGATACGTGTTACCCTGTCTTGACTCGCAAAATGGACCTAGATGATCGACGTGAATCGTCTCAAATGGTTGGTTTCCTTTATCAATAGGATTTAGTTTACCACGTTGAATACCTGTTGGTTTCTTTGCAAATTGACAGGAAATACAACTTTTGACATATTTTGTAACAAATCGACGTAATTTTTCAAACCAATATTTTCTTTTTATTAGCTCAATGACCTTTTCTTCAGACATATGACCGTTGTCATCATAAAACATTTTAACCATACGCCACCTCACAGACTTAGGTATAACAATTCTCTTTTTGCCCTCTATAACTTTGCACAATAACCCGTCAGTTATACAATATTCTTTTTTAATGTCCTTGTTAGCGGTTTCATTTTTCAAATCATGTATAATAGCATTTAATTTAGGATCAGCTTGTTGCACAGCCGTAACCCAAGTCGTTTGATCAATATGAAACACTGATTCAACTGGGTTTCGGCTAAGGGCGTCAGCGTGTTGCATTTGTTTCCCTGGACGGTAAGTAACTTTAAAGTCATATTCTAATAATTCCAGCCACCATCGACCTATCCGGGGAATCATATCACGCTTAGTCCATGTAGTGCTTAAAGCATTGCAATCGCTTACAACCGTGAAAGGTTTTCCCAATAAATATACCCGAAATTTCTTTAAGCTCATGACCACCGCAAGTGCTTCGAGCTCATACGAGTGATACTTGCCCTCAGCCTGTGTTGTCTGTCGACTCGCGTAAGCTACGGGCTTAAACTCTCCATTCGATTGTTTTTGCATAAGGACTCCTGCTAGACCAATCGCAGACGCATCTGTGTGAACTTGTGTTTCGAACTCCTCATTATATATGGCCAATACCGGATGCGAAACTAAAATCGATTTAATTTTGTTAAAAGATTCGTCTTGAGATTTTTCCCAAAGCCAATGGGCATTTTTTTTAAGGAGAATTGTCAACGGACGTGAAATCAATGCGAACGACGGTATAAATCTTCTAAAGTAGCTGGCTAATCCAATGAATTGCCTTAGCTGGTGAACTGTACTAGGTTTGGGAAAATTCTCAACCGCTTCCAACTTCTTTGATGAAGGTCGAATTTCACCCACCGCAATGTCAAATCCGAGGTACTCAATCTGAGTTTTAAGAAATGCACACTTTTCTTTACGCAACGTCAGACCTGTCGATGATATCAGACTAAGTATTTGTTCGAGTCTTTCTAACCCTTCAGAAACTGTCTCGGAGTAACACATTATGTCATCCAAATAAGCCCCAGCAAATTTAAACCTAAGGTTTCCCAACATCTGATTAATAGCCCGTTGGAAAACAGCCGGAGCGTTGGCCAATCCGAATGGGACTCTCTTGTATTGGTATTGTCCAAAAGGTGTGACAAATGAAGTGAACTTCCTACTATCAGGATGTATCCACAATTGATGATACCCCGAACACATGTCTAAGGTACTAAAATATTTTTGTCCCCTCAATTTGTCGATTTGATCCTGTATTAAAGGTAAAGGATACCTATCCTTTTTAGTAATACTATTAAGGTGCCTGTAGTCAACACACATCCTCGGCTCACCATTTTTTTTTATACAAGTATTACGCGGCTTGCGTATGGGGAATCACTGGGTTCAATAATATCTTGATCTAGTAAATTATCAACAATTTGTTTAACCTTAACTTGTTCTTGGGATGACATTCTATACGGCCGGTAGTAGAAAGGCGTTGTACTTGTTAATTCAATAAACATCTCAATATTAGATGCTCCTATCCGGCCCTCATGTCCCGCAAAACAGTGTTCATATTTATCTAACAAACGTTCTAAGTTTTGGCGATCTTCACCAACCAAGTCAGTGTTCAACGTATTATCCTTAACCGGGTAAGCCCTCGCAACACATTTTGATGCGTAAATCCTTATAGGCGTGGGACTATGACTTATAAGGTTAAGTTCGCCAACACTTTCGTGTAAACGAATTGGACATCCTAAAACATCTAGCTCTCTACCCGGGGTACGATGATGAGAGGATTTTACGATAACTGTATCACCACTGTGTTCTTCACCATCATCGGCTAAAGACACTAATACCTTATTAACGCCTTGGTATAAAGTTGTGTCGTGAACAATGTTTAACTTTAATATCCGATCAACTGATATGGGGTTATCGGGTAACGGATCACTACGTTCGGTACTATTTTTGTCTATTTCTTTTATTGTCAGCTGATTGAAAGTCTTAATCACAAGTAGATTGGGTAGCTCAGTAAATGTCCTACCTATTATCATATCAGTATCCTGTACTTCGTCTTCTACCACATAAATTGGCACGGTAGCCGAAGCTTGATCTAGCGCAATGTGAGCTGTCATTTCACCAATAGGTGTTATAAGGCCACCACCGTAAGCTTTAATACACCGCGACGACCCCTGCGTATACTGCAAACCCGTGCGCGCAACGGCCGTGGCCGTGATAGTGTTAATAGCGCTGCCAAAATCCACGTATGCCATTAACTCAACATTATTAATCATAACAGGTTTGTGATATTTTCTGTCATTTACATCAACATCTGACATTTTAAACAATTTTGGAGGCTTTGTATTTGAGTCTTTCTTGCGAAAACAGTTGTCAGCGACATGACCCCACTTGTTGCAATTCGTACAATGTCTCTGCTCTTTGCAATCAGTATTAACATGCCCATATTTAGAACATCGATCACATTGCTTTACATCGGTTTTTGTACAATTCGAAGAGAAATGACCTTTAATACCGCATTTATAGCAAGTGACGTCATCGCGCTGAGACTGTTTTCGAGCTGTTTTAGATTTACCTGAATCGTTACTAACCGAACTAGCCTTACTTTTATTTGTATAATCAAAACCAGCATCTGATAAGTATTTCAATAGACTTTTAGTATCACGGCAAGCGGCACCCCGCGCGCCGGCTCTCAACAAAGAATCTTTCAACGTGAAAATAATGACGTCAGTTATAACGTGATCTGGTTGATCACATTTTTTTCCTAATAATAACTTTTTGTAATAAAAGTCCAAAACGTTTTCATTATTCTCACGTTTTACGGTAACAAAATCATACAATTTTGAAGCTATGCCCCGTCCTTCAGGAAAATCACTTATTAATTTTTGTTTCCACTGGTCCCACGTATAATCAATATCTTGTTGCGAATTAAACCACAATCGAGCATTCCCGGCAAATTTGTTCGTCATTTGATAAATAAGAAAGCGTTCATTCCAGTTGAATATTTTTGCTAGTGCCTCTAAACGTCTTATCCAAACTTGCGCTGTCATGTCACTTGATGCATCTCCGGTAAAAACAGGTATATTATCAGAGCCCGATAATAATTTGTTCATCTGACCTTGTTCCGACGTACAAACTGTGGAAGCGCCGCAGTTGGCTCTCGAGCAAGAGGCCGCGGCAGGTCCAACTTCTCTTGGCGCACACCGGACGAAGGCGGCCGGTACCGGTAGCAGCGGCGACTGGGGTATGGAGCGCTCCCCGCGCGCCCCCGGTGACGTCAGCTCGCCCGCCGACAACACGGCGCCAACGCCGCCAAGCTCTGGGGTAGACCTTGCTATCGGTGGCGTCGTTGACATCGAAGCGCAGTCGTTTGTTGGGTCTACTGTAACTGCAATGGCGGAGGTTATATTTTTTTGTCCCTTTGACTTATTTTCCACCGTCGCCGAGCCTTGAGCAGATGTATTTACTAATTGTTTCATTAAACGCTCTAATTTGCTAAGCCTCGTATCTAAGTCAGCATCAATTTTATTCGATTTTCTCCTTTTTGGAGTAGGCCCTCTCGATCTACTTCCACTATATCGCCTGGTACGCGAACGTCGCCCAGAGCGCGAACGCTGCCTGGAGCGCGAGCGCCGCCTGGAGCGCGAGCGCGAACGAGAGTTATTATTCATCACAATAAAATTAAATATCTGTAGTGGGCGGGTTATGTTTATGTACAAGTAAATTGCACAAGCATCATATTCATCATTTGCCCCATCAGCATTTAGTTTATATAAAAGTGTTATAATTAGTCAATAAGTACCTTTTTCCATTCATTAAATAATCACGTTCGCTACTGTATAAGTGTGCACACCTATCAAGTTATAATAAAGCAAGTTTATATCAAGAATTCGTCTTTCGTGTTTCACATTACTATCAAGAATCTATCAAGTAAATGTTAGAGTTAGCAAGTACTCTAACATTAATGGTCCTTCGATAACCGTCTTCTGTGCTCATTTATTTGTCAGTTCAATTCAGTTGGCTTCCCACAAGCGGGTCTCACCGACTGGATTGAGTAGGCAGATAGCGAAGTGCACGAAGAATATTAACCAGCAAGTAAGGAAGAAATAATCAAGACATCAAGTAAGACAACAAGGTCAAACAACTAAGCAACAAGGCAGACATACATACGCGAACAATCAAGAAAGCAAAGAAAGTGAACACGAGTTATCAAGAAAGGTGACCAAGCAAGTCTACCACCACCCATTATCAAGTTATTTTCTTTACAGTACTAATTATCAAGAAAGCGTAATATGGAGGATCTGTATCAAAATCAGATTCAGCTCCAAACTGTAATCAAACAAGTGAGAATCAACTTCAAGAAGGATAGTCAGGATCGTAAGACTGAAGATTACATTAAAAGGAAATTATCTTCTCTCGACTTACACTGGGAGGAGTTCAACAGCAATGACGAAAAGTTACGTGGGTTTGACAATCCTAATCATACCTACTTTTGCAACAATCTTTATGATGAGACGTATAACATCTACATGCAAACAAGAGAACTAATTCAAAAATCAATCCCTTCAACGTCCCCGCCCACGGAAATAGCCAAACCTAACCCTGTCAACGTTCAACCGGCGCCAAGACAGCAACCAGGATCAGCCAAGTCGACATTGCCAGCATCGGGAGTCGAGAAAAATCTGCCCGAACCTACATTTACATCGCAAGGAAATAACAGCAAGCTAGATGAAATGTTACGCAAGCAAAGTAGCAATTTCAAGGCATTAGCTCGAACGCTGGCTAATATCAAGCTAGACAGTGCAGCAGAGAAATGGGAGCTTGAAGATATCATAAAATCTCTGGACTCTCGCTGGGCTGCCATCGATTCGCTGCACTGGGAGATAGACAGTGAACTCGGGGGAACGGATGAGCAATACGAAAACACATTTACAAAATACGAAAACGAGCATGCAGCAATGAAGAAGCAAATTAACAGCAAGTTGTGGTCAACATCGCACAGAGAAAAGTCTACCCCACGCCTAGACATCCCCGTATTTCATGGCCACTATCAACAATGGGTTTCGTTTAAAGATTTATTCACCGAAGCTATCCACAGTAATCCATGTTTATCTAACGCACAAAAGATGCAATTTCTGAAGAGCAAGATAAAGGGCGAACCAGAAAGGCTTATACAACACTTACCCATCAGTTCAGATAATTATACTACGTGTTGGGAAATACTAAACCACCGATATAACAACAAGAAGTTAATATTTACGACTCACATAAACAACGTCATAAGCCTTCCTGTGATGCAACAAGCTACGTCAAGCCACGTCAAGAGACTCCATGACGTCACTATAGAAAGTTTAAACGGTATAAAAAACTTAGGAGTCAACATTGACACCTGGGATCCGATATTAGTCCATTTATTGCAACAGAAATTGGACACCGAAAATCACAACGAATACATGACAGCTCTAAAACAGCCCAGGGAGTTACCATCATTAAAGGAATTCTTGTCATTTTTGGAGGGCAAATTTACCGCTATGGAGTCGTCACGGCGCAAGCAAGAAGCCGCTGTTAATCGAACAAGTTTGAATACACCATCTACATCAAGTAATCAATACAAGTCAAGCCGATTTGTTAGCCGTTTGTCCAATACGCAGTTCGTCCAAATCGCATTTTGCCGTTTGCCAACTACGCAGTTCGTCCATAATATGATACGTCCATTTCGCGATTCGTCAATACGCAGGTCGTCCATTTCGCTGATTGACATTCAAGATTTGGTCCATTTCGCGACTCGTCAAGACGCAGTTCGACCATTTCGCTATTTGTCATTTCATATTTCGTCCATTTCGCGATTCGTCCTTACGTATAGTACGCCCTACCCTACCAAGGACCATAGGCCCTACCTACACAGAATTACCTACGCTCGAAATAATGAAATTTTATCGAATAAGCTAGCGAACCGTGAGTATTTTCAAGAGTTTATTGATGATGATTTTATGCAATAAAAACATTAAAAGTAACGTTAACTAAGTATCGTTACCTTTTGTTATGATATAGGTAACGTTATCACTTTGTACCGGTAGTCAAGTATATCTATGATTTTAACGTTACCTAACGATATTATAACGTTAAATTTAGTAACGTTATCAAGCCCTGCCTAGAATCAGTTCCAAACTTAAGTGAAATTTGCCCTAGATTGACTCCTCTAGCCTCAAAAATGAATAAAAAGCTGAATGAACTCGACAAAATATATTAATAAAACTTCTTTAACTTACAGAACAGCCTAGTCATCAAGATAACAAAAAATATTAAACTTACACAAAACTAAAATAACCTACGTCAAACCCATGGGTCGTAGGAAGTTAAGACAAAACCACTGTACAGGGTTGTTTCCGATAAGCGGTATATTAAAAGTAGTGAAATTTCATTAACAAAAAAATCCTTCCCATGTACAGTTTATCGAAAACCGCCCTGCTTATAGTTTATTTATATTTCTAAGGATAATTTATAGCAGTTTTGCCCTAATAGCTTTTCGCAGAAACTCCATGGCACTTATTTTCAATGTTTTCAGCGATTTTAGCTTTTTATTTAAAAATTCGTTGAACCGAATATCTTTTTGTCGTCGTTTGCGGCTCATAGGTATTGTTCTTTTGATAAAAATATCATAGTGACGACCCTCCTTTTTTAATATTTCAATCAGTCTGAGTAAATTGGGCTTCGGAGGAGTTCTCTTGTTCAGTCGATTGTGCCATCCTTCTAATGCATTTGTCGTGCGGTTATTTTCTTCGGCTACACTTAACATGGCAAAAAGGGGTACCCACTGTTTTTCAAAATAAACGGAAAACTCTTGAAAAGCAACTGAGTCTTGGCACACTTCTCCCATTTTTTTAATCTCTACCCACGCGTCCATTAAAAGATTAGTGGGTAATAATGTCATATATGAGCACAGCTTCGTAATATTTCTTCCAATGAGTGTCTGTTCTAGGTTGAGTTTATCACATATGCTTTTGACTGCTTTGTAATAGTGGAAAAAGCATCCGCTTACGTAGACATCCGGGTAAACACTTTTGACAGCGTTCAACTGTGCAAGTTCGAAATCACCCTTGTAATATTTGATTTCGACATTCAGTTCTTCTTTTATGATTGTAAAGCATCTCTTGTAGGTATTTTCAGTCTTGTTTGGCAACAAGCAGTAAATAACTGGTACAATATTTTGGTATTTGGTGTCTCGGTCCAAATCCAAATGTAGAGTGAATATCTGTTTAAATGGTTTTGCTGCTCTTTTGTAAGTGCCATCGCCATAAAATTTGTGAGATTTGTTTTTTGATTTTTCGAGCAACTTTCGTGTTACTTTTGTGCAAAACACAAGAATTTTGTCGTCGTCACCACATTCCTTAACTAAAAAGTCATCAGATAAACATTCTGGAATTTGGACGTTTCTTAGGTGACGAAATGATAAACTAGTGATTTCCAAGCTTTTCTTTTTTGTTCTGTACAGCGTGTCTCGTTTTGAATAAAAAGGGGGAATATCATCTGGTTCTACTAGGCCACTGTCCTCTAGTTGCTGGATGGTATCTTCGTATATCTGCTGTACAGAACCGAAATCAGCCGATACTTTTATCTTGCAAGCGTCGAATGCAATGTCGATTGCATTTCTGGAATGATCAGGTTCGCAGGTATGCTGGCTTTCTCGTAGCACTACATCACGGTCTTCATTTAATGTAACAGACGCACTGCACTCATATCTGTTGCTGCACCGCCACAATGAAGTATTACTATTTTCGACATTTACAGGTTTTCGAGCGTTTAAGTGATATCTAAACCCGTTTCTCAACAATAAATCATGTCCTCTTTTACTTTTTATAAAAGTCAGATCGAATTTTTCATCCATTTTTATAATTTCAATCCACCGTTTAGCCAGATCGAATTTAATTTGTTTTACGATGAAATAACGTCACATGCGAAAAGTCAGTTTTATCAGTAGGCCAGATACATGACATAGTTATGGAAAGAGGATGAATTTATAAGAATAACTGTAGAATTATGGCACCCGCATAGCTTAACATTGTTACATTGTGATTGAAAAAAGTGCGTAACTTGTCAAGGTAGTCAGTTTTTGGAGTAACAGTTATGAAGGGTAGTGAGATATCAGAAATCTTTGCACGATTGTGGAAACTATTGGTAGGACGGACACTATCTGACATATCTACGTAACGAACGAATAGATAAGGACAGTGTAAAGTTTATCAGACATGTACTTTATAACGTGACCGTATTACGTGTTGCACTAACTGCATCTTGGACAAAGCACGTGTTGACGTAATACGTATTAGACTGAACGCCTGTTGGACAAACTATGGGATGGACGAAAGACGTGTTGACACAATACGTCTTGGACGAGCTGCTGTTGAGCGATATGTATGTTGGACCAAATATGTATTGGACGAAATGCGAATTCAAATATCGTTTGGACGAACTGCGTATTGGACGAACGGCTAACAAATCGTCAAGCCGTTTAAATCAGTATTTTACAAGCAACAAGACTCCAACAAGTAAGCCAGGCCTCGAATACAGGCGCAAATGCCCAGTTTGCCAGCAAGATCATGGTATATATTTCTGTACCGAGTTCAAAAACATGGCCCCAGGACTTAAACGAAAAACAATTACAAAACTTAATCTTTGTAGTAATTGTTTATACAATCATAACGGCAAACCTTGCCATTCTACTAAACGGTGTCAAGAATGCGGCGGGTATCATAATACACTTTTGCACGAGACATTTCACAATCAAAATGCAGCGTCGGTAAATACGGTCGGAAATCAAAGTCGACAACAAGGATTTGGGACTCACGTGGCACAGCAACGTGAAGACAACAATCAAGACCCAAATATCCTTTTAGCTACAGCTATGATCAAAATTCTGGGAAATGATGGAGTACCCCGCACGATGCGTGCCTTAATAGATCCTGGGGCCCAGATGTGTTTGATTTCTGAAAACGCCGCTCAACAGCTAGGGTTACCACGACAGCAAGAAAAAGGAGTGATCACAGGAGTGGGCCTTAGAGATAGCAAATGTAAAGGCATGCTGTATGTGACCTGTTTATCATCAGATGAAAAATATTCCTTCAACACCGAAGCCTTTATTATGAAGGATTTAACAAGAAAATTACCCAATTTCACCTTCCCCAAAGCAAGATGGGATATTTTGGATACTTTACCTCTGGCAGACTACAATTATAATGTCAACAACTCGATCGATATATTACTGGGTGCTGAAATTTACGCAACTATTTTGATGCATGGAATGTACAAGCATGAAAACTTATCCCTTGTTGTACAAGAGACGCACTTAGGATGGATTATATGTGGGAGAGTACCGCAAAGCTTTCAATGCAATTTGGTGTTAAATAACATCGAAGACATACAGAAATTTTGGGAAATTGAAGATATTCCAGCACAAACACTCAATACCAATGAAGAAGATGAGTGTGTCAAATACTACAAAGAAACAACAACAAGGTTGGCAGACGGAAGATATCAAGTACGGATCCCTCTGAAAAAAGCTGGTCTACAGAAACTAGGCCACTCAAAAAGTAAAGCTGTGGCGCAATTCCGGCAATTGGAATACAAATTCAACAAAAATAAACATATTGCGCAACAGTACAAGTCATTTATTCACGAATACCTATCAATGGGTCATATGACTATATCGCCGACTAAACAATGGCGGAACGCACGTGAGGCACGTGAGGCGAGTGAGTGCTACTTACCACATCATTGCGTTTTAAGAGAATCAAGCACCTCAGCTCTTCGGGTCGTATTCAATGGATCAGCGAAGACATCTACAGGAGTCAGCCTTAATGATATCATGCACAAAGGGCCTAACCTTCAAAAGGACCTTTTATCGCTCATCTTAAAATGGAGACAGCACCGTGTAGCTTACATCGCCGACGTCGAGAAAATGTTTAGGCAAATATGGGTACATCAAGAAGATCAGAGTCTGCAGAAGATTATTTGGAGAGATTCGCCAAACGAAATGTTACAAGAATACCAACTAACAACAGTTACCTACGGTCAAAAAGCTGCACCCTTCCTAGCAATGATGACCTTAAAACAATTAGCCCATGACGAAAGATCAAACTACCCTGAAGCAGCAAAAGCGCTCGAAGAAAGTTTCTATATGGATGACCTTCTTCACGGTTCCCATTCCGTTTCATCAGCCAAGCAATTGCAGCATGAATTGCAAAAGCTACTACAGTCTGGAGGCTTTTACTTAAGAAAATGGATGTCAAATTACCAAGAACTGGCCAGAACCGACAATCAAGATACTTCAGATGAAAATAACTACTACTTTAAAGAAATGGAATCAAGAAAAACATTAGGACTCCAATGGGACCCCTCTCAAGATATATTTCATTTCGAAACAAAAATGGAAATCGTTTCGGACGTACAGCAAAACACTACCAAGCGTCAGTTGTTATCAGAAATCTCCAAACTATTTGACCCCTTGGGTTGGCTCACACCCATATCCACCAACTTGAAGCTGCTTTTCCAACTTTTGTGGAAAACCCCTCTGAAATGGGATGACAATATACCAAGTGATATGCATAAAGAATGGTTAATTATTAAACAAGATATAAATAATAATATAAACACATTTAAAATACAGCGATGGATCGGCACCGGCGGTGTCAGCGATATCGAGTTACATGCATTCAGTGACGCGACGCCGCGAGCTTACGCGTGCGTTATCTATTGCAAAATATATATAGAAGGCCAGCCGAAAATCATCTTACTAGCCGGAAAATCAAGATTGGTACCGAATAGCAAAATTATCTCCCTACCAAGAGCAGAGTTGTGTGGAGCCCATCTTCTTGCAAAATTAACGACCAAGGTAAAACAATGTTTAATCAACCATAATATCAAGATCTATGGTTGGGTAGATTCGACCGCAGTTTTGGGATGGCTGCAAGGTGATCCTATCCGCTGGAATACATTCGTCGCCAACAGGGTGCGACAAATCACAGAAGTCATCCCTCCCGAGTGCTGGGGCTACGTTAAATCAGCAGAGAATCCTTCGGATTGCGCAAGCAGAGGACTTACCGCATCACAATTAAAACAACATTCTTTATGGTGGCAAGGGCCCACCTGGCTACCGACGTTTCAAGCAAAGAGTCAAGATAAAACCATTATTTACACTACGAACGAAGAGCAAAAAATCATGCAGGTTAACGTCGCCGTCAACACTGAAACAGAAGATAATATCATCGACCAGCTAATTGACAAATATAGTTCGTTATCAAAACTAGTGCACGTAGTAGCCTGGGTCCGAAGATTCATCACGAAACAGCAAGACAGAAAAACTGGCAATTATCTTCATTTATCGGAAATAAGAGAAGCAAAGGCCTTAATTATCAAGCGGGTCCAAAAAGCAGAATTTCAAAATGAATATCATGATTTGAAAAAGGGTCGACCTATTTCGACTAAAAGCAACATACTTGCTTTGTGTCCATTCTTAGATGAAGACGACATCCTGCGAGTCAAGGGGAGATTGAGAAACGCGTACATCGCGTATGACATGAAACACCCGATCATTTTGCCACACAAGCATCGATTGACTAGCCTTATCATTGATAACGCACATAAAATGGTTCTTCATGGCGGCGCCCGACTAACCCTAAATTTTATAAGAAACAAATATTGGATCGTCGGAGGCAACAGCGTCACTAAGCAATTTATTCGACACTGCGTGACATGCAAAAAACAAAAAGCAAACCTGCAAAATCAAATCATGGGAGACTTACCTGCATCAAGAAGCAATTCATCTCGTCCTTTTGAACACACTGGCGTAGACTTCACGGGGCACGTATTCCTCAAGGCCAACAAGGGTCGTGGTATCAAGACTACTAAAGGATACGTGTGCGTGTTTGTCTGCATGGCTACAAAAGCGGTCCATCTCGAACTGGTATCGGACATGACAGCATCCGCTTTCATAGCAGCGTTGCGAAGAATGGCTGCGCGAAGAGGTACTCCATTACACATGTACAGCGACAATGGAACAAACTTCCTTAAAGCCAGCAAGACACTTCAGGAAGAATACCTCGAAATCCAGAACATAGTAAATCCAGAGTGCCTGGGTACGATATCCGACATGGGAATCTCCTGGCACTTCAATGCACCCGCATGGCCAACAGCCGGAGGCTTGTGGGAAAGTTGCGTCAAAGCGTTCAAGTACCATCTAAAACGGGTCATTGGAGATCAAAAGCTCACTTATGAAGAATTCAGCAGTTAATTCGATTCTTCGATCTGTGCTAATAAACATTAGCACAGATCGAAGGTTGTATGAACTCAAGACCACTGTGCGCTATATCAGAAGACCCTGAGGACATCAACTATTTGACCCCTTCTCACTTTCTAAGCAGCGGTCCAACTCTAACATTGATAGAGACAGAAAGAGACTTGCGTACAAGATGGCAACTCACTCAGAAAATATTTCAAGACTTATGGAAAAGATGGCGTTCTGAGTACCTAGCACTATTAAACTCTAGAAGTAAATGGAAAAAACCTTTAGCCAACATCAGCCTTAACGACGTTGTGCTCATTCATGATGATAACCTGCCACCAGGCAAATGGGCAATGGGCAGAGTTATAGAGCTACATCCGGGACAAGACGGATATGTAAGGGTTGTGACCCTTAAAACGAAAAACGGCATATTAAAGCGTCCAGTACTCAAGCTCTCTATTTTGTTGAAACACCCCGAAGAAGAACTACCTAAAATGCATCAGAAGAGGCCGCTACCTGACAAAGAACTCGAAAAGCAAAACTCAACAAGAAATCCTCAAAAACTAAAGGCAAACAAGGCCAGGTTTTCGCTGTCATCAATGTTCGCAGCACTGTTATTATTTTTATCATGCCTCTCAACCGGTCAGTGCGATGTCAACATAATACCATTTCGCGAAACACAGGGGCTATACTTCGATAAATTAGCAGACATGACGTTAATTTGAGATGAATGGAAACTAGTCGTCTATTATAACATGGAACCTTATTGGGACGCAATGAACGCATTACAAAAATACTCCCGATTCTTAAAAGATACCTGCGAAACTATCAAAACACAAGTCCACTGTGACATAATAATACTACAACTGCGTCATGGATTCTCAGAACTCGAATACTATAACCACCTGTTGCTCAGTCAGCATTCGAGCACGCGACAAACCTCACTACGAGTACTACGAACTCTACGCGGCCTTGTCGACGGTGTCGGTTACGTCGCTAACAGTTTATTCGGCGTATTGGATGAAAGGTTCGCCGAACAATATAAAAAAGATATAACACTTTTACGAGACAACGCTAAACATATGGCTTCCCTTTGGAAAAATCAAACATCCATTGTTGAAGCGGAATACAATTTATTAAAACGTACCGAAGACACTATGAATCAACAACATAAAATGTTACATCAACATATAAACCATATGGATGAAGCTTTCAAGAATTTGCAACAAAAGGTAGAAACTAACAACATTATCAACGACTTCAACTTAGGAGCCACTATAGCAAGTAATATGCTCCACAACCTAAAAGGAATGCAAGACATGTTATCAGACACCATCACCGATATACATCAAGGACGTTTTAACTTACACATGTTAACTCCGGAACAACTTATTAATGAGTTAAGGACCATAGCAAGCACCCTACCCAGAGATGTTTCCCGAGCAATCGTCGAGGAGCCACCAGCCGCCACGCCGCTCCAGCCCCGGGCGTCTCCGCGCTTCGCCGTAGTCAGCGAGACTCGTCAACACAGCAACGAAGATCACAGCGAGACGACAAATCTTTCACGAGTAGATAAAGCAACATCCCCTTCATTTAAAGTAGTTAGTTTTAATTAAATTTAAATAATGTATATCAAGTTCTACGCAGCATCTTTCTCTCATCTCAACCGCCCCCGGAATATGTACAAGTAAATTGCACAAGCATCATATTCATCATTTGCCCCATCAGCATTTAGTTTATATAAAAGTGTTATAATTAGTCAATAAGTACCTTTTTCCATTCATTAAATAATCACGTTCGCTACTGTATAAGTGTGCACACCTATCAAGTTATAATAAAGCAAGTTTATATCAAGAATTCGTCTTTCGTGTTTCACATTACTATCAAGAATCTATCAAGTAAATGTTAGAGTTAGCAAGTACTCTAACAGTTTACTTTTATTAAAGTAAGCTCGATCGCACTTCTGAACTGTTAGCAAGGGTCCAGAAATGAGATAAAACTTGCTCTCTAAATTTATTTATTTGCGTAATCGTAAACTCAGAGGCTTAGACGACGGTACGTGCGTGCCGTGAGGCGGACCGCGGGGCAAATGGACGAGTCGACTCTTGCGCTGCGGCGTCTGCGGGGCGCGGCGTTGGGGGGAAGGGGGAGCCGCGCTGGCGGGGCGACAGTCTCCGGAGTTCACCTTCCTACAATAGCTAATTAATAATAATTACGATTATGGACAAATCAAAGCAATTTTTAACTTACTAATAGATATAAACTGTGATTTAGCTGAACAAACTTAGAGCTAAAGTTATAAAAGTGTATGATAAAGGTTTTCAGAACATGACTAACCGGTTTAACATTTCCCGACGCGTCCTAATCAGCAGCTGCCAGCATCATAGTTGGCCATTTCTTTTCGTGGTCGAGACATCTGTCTCTGAACAATATTAGGTACTAGTGACTATTCAAATACTTCACTCTTTTTATTTTCACTGTGTGAAATAGGTAGTAAAACTAAACTTCTAACTGTGGCTAAGTGACAGGGAGTCGGCAGGTACACTAACTTGTGGAAACATGTTACGTATTTTAGAGATGAGATTTGGGCGAGCTCGGCGGTTGGGGCGCGGGTAACTATCTGCAAGACTCGAAATGTGTTTTCCTGTCCGTCTATTCCCGTTGGCGCGAGCGCGGAACAATCGAGTTTTCTGACGAACCAGTTTAACCTTACCTTGAGCTCCGTAAAGCTATTTGTAATCAAAGAGCTCTTATACTGGTTTACCTGGCCGAACTTACCTGCGCTTGGTAAAGGATCGGAATGACAATTCTGTAAAGCCTGGGTTTCGATGGATTTACTTTCACGGCATACACAGATGTTGCGTGAATAGAGATGTGAGTTTAAAAGTTGGTCTATTCCCACTAGTTGTATTATGACTTCGATTGTTAGAACTGGATGGAATTTACCAGTGTCTTTGAATGAAAATGTTTATATAAAAAAATTAAAGTTATGCTTTTAAGGTGCTTAATAATAATGTCAAGTGCTTTTTACACAAAACCGCGTTAGTTTATGCGTTGTAAGCATTCCGCGCGCCTACGGAAGGTCTCCTGGTCGCGATTGTGTGATACCCATAATCATCATTACGTAACACATTATCATTATTAGAATGGGTTACTTAAAGTAATTTAAACGTCTTTAGGTACATTATTCACTTGTATTTATTTTAAGTCGTGTCTCTTTTTTAAAGCAATGTTCTTTATCGTACTTTCTGCAGATTATTTAATTATTTAGAAACAAACTTGATGAAATGGCTCGCAACTGCAAGCTGCTGGTGCAGATTTAATTGAAAATAAGTTGTGAAAGATCGGACTCGCTATAAATTTTCCTCTCGTGAGATTTTTCAACAAGTTTCTCAATTTAGACGAAGGATAGCAGTTTTATAGCACCCGAGGGACACGCCCGATCGTTCTGCCTACAAAGTATTATTCCATATGAATTTCAACTGTCGGTAGGTTATAGTAGGTATACTATATTGCATTAAGCCCAGTTTTCCGCTCGTTGCCGCGTTCGCGGGTCGGACGACACAAAAAACCCCATATTCTTATTTCGTTGGACGTTTACTGCGCCCGTTACAATACTTTTTACAAATTGGATTTGAACTGGCGAACTTTCATAAAATACGCTCATATTTATGTCATGAGAATGTTACCGTTGCGAGAGAGATTTTCACATTTTAAATCTAAATAAATGTCCGACTTTACGTTTTTATTTATGTTTTCAACTATTTGCTTTAAATTGTAAATTTCGCGACATTATGGCGGTGAAATATTTAAGGCATTCCACGATCGTGGCTGAGTTCTGTTTATATTGTGTAATATTTTGTGCAGAATCTGAGCCCCAATTTACGATTGGCCTTTCTACTTTGGATATTTGTGGGGTATAACGAAATACGTATTCACGATCACGAAGGATGGGCACAACGGAACAGGATGTCTATCTAAATGAAGATAGCGAACGTGTTGTGTAGTCGTAACAAGTTGCCTAACAAAGGGCCAGTGATGTGTGGTTGTGTCGGATTAATCACACCACCACACCTTTAAATGCTTGTTCGCACGCCCGCCGTCTGTTTCTAACGTCTTTTGAATTCATTACGTGTTTGTGAATCTCACTTGTTTTTTATGAGCGACCTTTTTGAAAACGCAAATTTGCTTAATTAATTGCCGCTTGGCGTTCTTTTAGATGATTTTGCGATGTAAATTAGGGTTGAATTTGTGGGCTACTAAACAAGCTTTTTATAATTTTATGTTCCATATTTGGCCGTTTTGTAATCTTTAATATTATTATGATAGTACCTACGTAATAGTTGATTTTGACTAAAGCTACACTATATTCAGAACCCTTTAGTTTGTTTATCGGAGTAGTGTAAAATAAAATGCATTTTTAACGGTAATACCAACGGTGAGTACCAAGCTTTTTTATAATATAGGAGGCAAGTGAGCAGAAGAATCGCCTGATGGTAAGCGATTACCGTCACCCATGGTCATGACACCCGCAAGACCAGAGGAGTCGTAAGTGCGTTGCCGGCTTTTGAGAGGCTCTTTTCCTGAAGGTTTGGAGGTCGTAGCGGTGCTTGAATACCGCAGGCGACAGTTCATTCCATTATTAAGCTGTGCGAGGCGGGAAGTGCCTGGAGGACTGCCAATCATCTAAATGGTGGAGATAACTAAAATATAGCTATGACTTCTATCGACTATAGATATTTATAGCTATCGACTTTAATATTCCGAGAGGACCTAATCCTAAAGATGTACGTTATTTGTGTATTCCTGGCATTAGAGAATATTGTTTAGGTACGTAATGTTGTATGAGCTCTGAATATTTTGGAGCATCCCAAAGAGGGCTAACCGGCGTATTGGCGGGCATTGCATAATTCAAAGGCGTTAAGCTGAGAACCCGTAGGAGTTTAGCAAGGACGGATAAAATAATATCCACCCATGTCTCTAGCCTGCATTTTGTGTGTCTTTATATATGTAATACAAATCAAGTTAAATTATATTATGCCCTTGTAAGGCAACTTGTTTCCCGTTAACAATTGTGCGCACACGCGCCAATATTTCATACAAATTTCTACGTCACTTTTTCATTAGAGAATAGCACTTCAGCTAAATTAATGCTGATGACCTTGCAAAAATCACTTTATCTAACCATAATAATCTTTGTGGGTCTTGGTTTCCTCCACTATCTTCCTTCAGTTGTTACGATCCTTGGCAGCCTTCCTCCAGTATACTTCCTCATTCTTCTGAGATCTTCTTCCACACAGCCCAGCCAGCTTAACCTAACCTAACCGTAATAACACGTCTTAAACTTTTTACTTCTAATATGTGTAACGGATGCAGCAAAATGAAAAGAACACAAACTTAATGGATAAAATAAGAAGTTTCTCCAGAAATTAAATTAGCACGAATGTTGTTGTGCTGTGAAGCCAAAAACTTGCGTTATCTCGCCAAGTGCTGGAGAAATTTCCACTTGCCCATATAAGTTCGGATAGCTTTGTACGCTCATAAAACCTGACGGGGAATGATTCTACTCTGATGTTTAACCTATCCGAAATTTATTACGTATCTACTCTCTTGAGAAATTTATTAGGAAATTGGTTAAATTTATCACAGAGTGGGGTAAGGCTTCTTTCCGTTGTTAACATGGGTTCAGACTTGGTTGAAAACTTAAATATAATCTAACTGTTAATTATAAAGTAGAAAGTAACTAAGGTGTATTCTCACAAAGAAATGACTAATGGAATTAATTTATGAACAACAATTTTAAAAGTTTAAAAACCTATCATAGTTGTGTGTCTACATTACATAAAATGCCAAATACGGCATATATGCGGCAAATGCCAAATATTTCTCTGAACCAAACGTTTCCTTTGGCAGAATTAATATTTATGTTTCTAAGACGTATTTAAGAAGTGTAGCCAAGCCACCCAGATTTTTGAAGCAGGTGCGGGGAGTGGTGGGATTTTCAGCATTGGCGACGTCTGAGGTAAATAATTGTTTATGTTTAGGTTCTAAGGTAAGTCAAGTTTGGTGTCAATTTCATCTAAATCAATTCAGCGATTATTGATTCCCCATACACATATTTTCTGAGGCACGTCTACACTGGCCGGTTTATGCGTGAGGAAATTGCAGCGCACGTATGCTCGTTCTATGATTGTATGTGGACCTATTCATCATAATTCGATCTAGTAGGTATGATTTACGAAGTAGAATCCGACAAAATATAGTTTACGGACAAAAATATGGGTTAGGTAAAGGTACATACATACATATCGTCGCCGTAGAACGAAAAGTCACCAAATCGTTCATTAGTCATTTTGAGTTATGAGGGTTTAAAAAAATAATAATTAATTTTTATTTTACTGAAATTATCTTAAGATGAAATTGTGGTTTTATATGTGTTTATTCATTGGAAACTGCTATTCTTTGAGCTCAAAGTGGACTTATATTATTCACACTAACGATTTAGGAGCTATAGGCGATAATTAATTTTTGCCCTTAAATATTACACCTTAATTATAACTTAGTGATTTTTTGAACGAAGTTAATGATTATTTGCCCACATTTTAGTGCGTCTATATTTGACTAAGTGAAGTTAGTTGAATTATGACTGCTATGATAAAGTGAAAATACGTGTTAATTAAAAACTACTAACTATAATATTTTTTTGGATACTGCTTAATATTTAATAATAAATAAATAATTTCTTTATTCAGACAAAGTGGTCCACATTTGTTAATTTGAGTATCTTATAAGCTATAGTTATTTACTACTTGTACGACGAAAAACACTAAAAATAAAAATAAAACGGCTACAAAATTTTAATTTTAATAATAAACAAACCCAGAATGGGGGTTTATTAATGCGGACATCCAATGTCTTTGCAAAAGACTGTCTGGCCTATTCGCTAACATACTTAGTATGCTGTTGGGACTACCCTGGATTCTGCTTCTTATGGACATGATTCTTTTGTGCATTATGGCGTGGAAATCCTCTACGTGGGCGTCGGCAAACATGCCAGATGCGCTGCAGAATCTAGGAAGTCCCATCAGGACCCTAAACATGTTATTATAGAGGACTCGTAGCACTCAGCGTGCTCTCTGAATATAACTAACTCACAGGCCGCTGGTGTAAAACGATTGACTGAAGGATTTAAACAAAGTTTTCTTAACTTCCCCTGTACAATGCGCGAACCTGCGAGCCAGCATATTCCCCCGAACAGCCAACGCCCTACGTTCCCTATCAATATCACTATCGTCCTTTAGGTCACTAGTGATAATGTGACCTAGATATTTGAATGGATCGACTCTCTCCAGCTCCTTTTCATACTGGTCAAAGATAAGGATATAGTACTGGTCGTGATAATTTGCCTGCCGAACTAATTTGACTTGGTTGTGTGTCTCGCTCCCTGTACGCTCTCCTTCAGCGTTGTTGGACCGAGGGCACGGTGCCAGGACAGGACATGAGGGATGCAGACATCGTCACTCTATACAAAGGAAAAGGAGATCGCGGGGACTGCAATAATTATAGAGGCATATCCCTACTGAGTATTGCTGGTAAAGCTTTTGCAAAGGTGGTTTTAAAAAAGCTTGAAGCCTTAGCGATGCGTATTTACCCTGAAACTCAGTGCGGATTTCGCGGTGGACGGTCGACAAGCGACATGATATTCACTCTTCGTCAGCTTCAGGAGAAGTGCCGCGAACATCGTGTCCCATTTTACATGGCCTTTGTAGATTTGAACAAGGCATTCGACACAGTGAGTCGAAATGGTCTTTACGAAGTGTTGTGTAAGGTCGGATGTCCGCCTACTCTACTTTCCATAGTGAAATATTTTCACGAAAACATGCGTGCTTCGGTAGTGTTCGATGGTGAAACGTCGGAAACCTTCGGCGTCAACCGCGGTGTAAGGCAGGACTGTGTGCTGGCACCAACTCTCTTTGATATATTTCATTCAGGGATTTTCATTTGGCATTCAGGGATTGCGACGTCGGAGTGCATCTGCATACCAGAAAGGATGGCCGACTTTTCAATATCAACTGTTTAAAGTCAACTACAAGACGTGATGATCTATTTGCCAGAGAACTTTTGTATGCAGATGAATGACGCTGCACTTGTTGCCGACTCAGAGGGGGATCTTCAGGTGCTAATTGATAAGTTGGCTAAACTCCCCCTCCCCCTTGCCAGCTATTTCCATGAGTGTCAATGCCAAGAAAACAGTGGTTATGGTGCAGGGCACAGATAGGAAGCCTAGCTTTCTGCTTAATGGTTCTGCTTTGCAAGTGGTTGATCATTTTTGCTACCTCGGTTCCACAACAACATCTACGCTTTCTAGCGGCAAGGAAATAGCTTCTCGAATAGGCAAAGCCTCGTGTACATTTGGACGTCTTCACACTCGCGTTTGGAGAAATGATAAGCTCACCATAGCCACCAACGTCCTCGTATACCAGTCGTGCGTACTCAGTACCCTTTTATACGCTTCGGAAACGTGGACTACTTACTCTAAACAAAAGCGCCAGTTAAACGCTTTTCATATACGTTGCCTGAGACTAATATTGGGAGTGACCTGGAAGGATAAGATGACAAATGAAGCAGTTCTTGCAAAGTCAGGCATCACCAGCATTACGGCGATGCTCAAACAGAAGAGACTGCGTTGGCTCGGACATGTACACCGTATGGATCCAGAAAGGGTGCCACGCCAAGTGCTAATGGGTCAGATAGCAAATAATGCGAAAAGACCTAGTGGGGCGCCCGATGTTAAGATTTAGAGACTCCTGCAAGCGTGACATGGAATGCTTTGGCATCGATACCGGCGACTGGGAAGAACGTGCTGCATTGAGACCCGAGTGGCGTAGAGACCTATGCATGGGAGTGAAGAAGCACGACGACGTGTGGCTGGAAAATTTGAGGCATAAAAGGAACAGGCGTCGCGCTCGTGGAGTGGTCTCATATCTAGAGGCACAACATACACATACATGCGACTTATGCGGCAAGAAGTGCCGTGCAGAAAATAGTAACTACACGTATGACTGTCGGCTCGTATTTTGATGACATATATAAGTCAATTTTGGCCATTTTGTGATTTGGTGACTTTTCGCTCTACGGCGACGATATACAGTGTGGATTTGTTTATGCCACCTGGAGGGAAAGTTACTAGAGATAGCAAATTTCACTCAAATTCCTTTATTATTGGATAAAAAAAACAAACTGCATTCATAAATTTAAAAAAATACTCTTCCCTCACTCAGGATCAAACCGGCTAAATAACAAAAAAAAAACAATAACACACTGTTCCTTTATGGCAATAATCGAAAGGGTCAATCTTATAATCTTATTGAATCAAATTACTCCAATATGGTAAATTAAATTGAAGAAAATCTCAAGGTGGCATTAAAAATCCTATACCGGGCTATTGTAATTGTCAAAATATAAATTCACATAATAAACAAGATAATCCAGATATATTAATTATACATAATATGCAAATTTTCACCTAAAAAGGATCGTCAATAATATAAGTACCTAAAGAGTTATGTAAAAAAAAAACACTAAACTAATTGAATAAAATGGGTTGTCCAGTAAAAACTTTCGCAATCGACGCTTGAATGTTGTATCGGATGATTCCGTCCATATTTCTAGAGGTAATAATAGCTCTAATAAGTCGGACCGATGACACGCGGGTCCTTTGCTGCTTTCTGAATACATATTAAATTAAATCTTAACGCAGGCAACATATAAAAAGACATTTGTGTAGCCACCCGACGAATAGTTTATTTAAAAGTTGGGGGTAAAGGTAGACATTACAAATTCAAACTAGGGCTCGCGGACGTATCCGGATTTCGTGTACCCGTCGCCGGGGCCCCGTTCTCGTCTTACACGGATCCGGATTTGTGGCCCGTTCGGAGCCTGTAATTAGGCTCCGTGTAAGATGCAGAGCCGAACGCAGACACGGATACGGACCTTGGCGGGTTCGTGTAGTTCGGACCCTTAGCACGGATATTGGGATCCCTAATTGAAGCCACGCAACACACGTAAATTAATTTGCTAATAGTCCGACATGCGACTCTCACATCTGCTCACACAAATGAAGACAGATCCTTTTGTGAATGGATTTATCAAAGCGTTTACTTATTTGGTAGGTTTTTTTTTTTGAGCAACTTAAGACATCTATCACCCCAACCATACATTTTGTATATTTTGTCCTTCTAAACGCCTTTTTCTATTTCACTTTTCACCTTTCGTAGAAAAAAAAACGTTAAGCATAAAAATAAAATTAATAAAAAAATCAGCTTATTTATATAATTTCATCGTTAAGTGACTGGGCTATAACTGAAGGTTAGGATAAAATATAAATTTGTCTCTACCTACATGTTCTACAAAGTAAAAGCCGTTCCTTCAGTAAGTAAATATATATATATTTTATAATAAAACTACAATATTTTCTCAAATCAACTACAGTATTCTCAAGGGAATGGCCAGATGAAGATTGTTTGTTTTAAGAAATTAAATGTTGAAAACCGTTTGTTTTCTCATCACGAACTCTTGCCACAAATACCTACCTATACTAAAAAAAGATAACTAAAACACAGTCCTTAGATTCTGCTAATGCTATTAAAGTAATCATACTATGAAACCAGCAATCGTTTTTCGTTATTTTTCGTAAGTCAACCGAACTTATGTGCCGACGTCATGAAAAACATACTTCGTTAGGAAGATGCCGACCGAGGAGCGCTGTATCGATAAACAGTTGTCGATAATTGAACTGAATATAACGGTACTTGCACATTGAGCATATATGTAGCTCTATGTTAAGATACTTGCGCTTAAGTATTATATATATATATATGCGATTCTAACTAGTGATTCACTATCCCATCGCTCTGCCAAGTGATCTACCGAAACTTCACCTGAAGACAGCCAATATTGCCACCATATGCCCCTTCGGGCGGATTTTTAATTTATTTCTTAAGATTTCTGACATCGTTTGCAGATGTTTCTGCATTAAAAAAATCTTTAATATTGTAATACTTACTAGGCAGTAGTAACACTGTACCTTGCACAGTATGATGTTAACCAAACCAAACCTTGGTCCCATGCACAGATATAAAAAAAAACCGTAACCACTCACATGAATAAGTACACAACTATATAATTTTAATAATTTCAGTATATTTAAATATATACAGGTAAGTTTATTTCAGTTATAACAAAGGAATATTATATAAAAATAGGTACATAAACAGGACTACCTACTAAGTGTTGTACTTAAGAAATAAAACAGCTAAAACTAAACCTAACTAAAAATAAAAATCCCTAGAACCCATCTTCTAAACCATGGCCCCTCGGCAAAGGTGCCCATCACGCAGGCAGCGCAGCGTTCCCGCGCTGTATCGCGATAGCAATCCTTTGCGCGAGAAAGCTGCCTCCCTCAACCGCTTCCCGAGCCGCCGCCAAAAGCTACGAACTCGTAGTTGGCGCTGAGATAGCTGTATTTGTAGGCTTTAAACCGCTCTACCGTAATATTTATGTCTTATTCTATACTTAGTTACTATAATATTACTTAATGCGAAGCTCATTTCGTTGAAAATACCTACCAATTGCCTGAAGGCAGGTTAGGCAAAAATTTATGTATATTCTTCTAGGAGCTCTTCAATAAATTTAACACCTTTTTCAATGCTACAATTATTTTAATTAACGTTTTTAGAAATAATACAAAATTCGTATCTATGTGTGTTTGCTTGACCGCGATCGGATAGCGTCTGTATGACGAGTGGCGGGGCGCATCCTATGCAGAACACGGTGTCGACACGGTGCTGCTTGCCGTAGGTGCGCGGTGCTTTACTGTGTCTGAACATGCTCCCGGGCCTTGAAAGCTCCTGCTTTCAACAGTGTTGTTCGTCAGTATCCTCTCCGTCCGTCAGCAAAGGGCATATGCAGGAAATGCCACGTCGAACTAGGCCCTTTCGTGTTCTTACGTCTACAACGCGGCATAGTCCATCCGAGCCTTTGTGTAGCTTTTCGATGCGGCCGAGCGGCCACGTCAACGGCGGGCCGTGGGGTTGCTTCACCAGGACGAGCTGACCCGGCTGGAGGTTAGGTTGTCGCGAGCGCCATTTGGTACGCTGCTGCAGTAAACTGACATACTCCTGGCTCCATCTGGCCCAAAAGTGTTGGCGCACTTGCTCCATCCGTGCGTATCGGTGCAACTGGCTCGGTTTGGCTTCCTCGAGGTTCGGTGCAGGTAGCGAAGTCAATGCTCGTCCGATCAGGAAGTGCCCTGGGGACAATGGGGACAGGTCGTGAGGATCGGATGATAGGGGACATAAAGGTCGACTATTTAGAATCGACTCAACTTGGACAAAAATCGTTTCCAGTTCTACATATGTGAAGTGCATGTTGCCAATTATTCTTTTAATATGATATTTCGCGGATTTGACTGCGGCTTCTATTAAGCCAGAGAAATTAGGCGAATACGCGGGCGCGAATCTGAACTGAATGTGTTCATTAGCAAACGTTTCTGAGACAGAGTTACAAGAGCTATGAATAACTTGGCCTATTTCGTTACTAGCCCCCAGAAAGTTTCGGCCGTTGTCCGAAAAAATCTCGTAAGGCTTTCCTCTCCTGGCAATAAACCGCTTAAGAGCCAAAATGAAACTTTGCGTACTGAGATCACTGGCGAGTTCAAGGTGAACGGCCTTTGTTCTCAGACAGCACATTATGCACAAAAATGATTTTATTAATTGGGCTCCACGCCCTTTTTTACTTAAAATTAAGAACGGACCAGCATAATCAATGGCCGTGGACTGAAATGGGTAACCTGGCGTCACGCGCTGAGTTGGCAAGTTTCCCATAAGTTGAGTCGCAACTGCTCCTCGCAAGCGCTTGCAAGTTATACACGTTTGATAAGTTTTACGCGCTAACAATCGTCCGCCTATTATCCAATATTCTTCGCGAACGCTTGAGTGCAGCAGCTGTGGCCCAGTATGTTTCAATTGTCTATGAAAATGTCCATATATTAACTTACTAAGGTAATGTTTACCGTCTAGAATAATCGGATGTTTTTTATCATATATATAATCCGAGTTGGACAATCTGCCGCCAACTCGCATAACACCGTCTTCATTTATGAATGGGTTTAAGGACAATAACTTTGACCTTTTGCTTATTGGTAAATTGTTTTTTAATAAATTTAATTCGTCAAGAAATGAATTTTCTTGCGAATATTTTACAAGTGTAGTTTCAGCCGCATGCAATTCTGAAACATTTAGTGGCCCTTGAATTTTATTCTTAGGCTGTTTACAATTATTTATAAATCGTAAAATGTACGCGACCGACCTTTTCAAGCGATTAAAATTCGAAAAGTTTTCTATTTTAATGAAATCCAGTGACGCATTTGTCCTCAAGCTCGCGCTCATTGCTTTAACAGTGGATTTAACTTCCGGTATATTTGAATTCAATTCAATTGAATTGTTTTGAGAAGGCCAGTCAGTTTCGCTACACTTTAGAAAAGGTGGCCCTTGAAACCACATGCCGTCAGACGTCAGCTGATCGGGCAATAACCCGCGACTAGCCGCATCAGCTGCGTTTTGACCAGACGGAACATGGTTCCATTGAGCACCGCGAGATAATTCCGTTATCTCAGACACGCGATGCAATACAAATGTCTTGAGTTGCATTTTATTTAATTTGTAAATATTTAACCACGAAAGTACGATTTTCGAATCTACCCAAAAATACACTTTATCAATATTCTGGCGCAATGACTTCCTTATTTTATCGTACAGTCTGCTAGCTAACAATGCGCCCAGTAGCTCCGCACGTGGTATACTAACAGCTGGCCGAGTAGGCATGACCTTGGCCTTAGCACAGAGCAACCGAACTACTACTCCCTTATCGCTTATCGAGCGAAGATATGCGCACGCGGCGTAGGCCAATAAGGAAGCATCCGAGAAAAAATGCAACTCAATATTTTCAACCTTAGGTTGCAATACATAACGATCAATTTGGAATGAACTTAAAATATTTAATCCGCGCACGATCTTATTCCACGTTTGCTTTATATCTGACGGTACTTCATCGTCCCATTCCAAGTGCAATGTCCAGATATTCTTTAAAAGTATTTTAAATGTAATCGTACAAACACTCAACAGACCCAAAGGGTCGAATATGCTCGCAATCGTGGATAAGATAGTACGTTTTGTACACTTGTTATCAGCTTTGCTTACATCTTTAACGCCCTTCGAGCAGCTAATTAACAACTTATCCGCCGCTGGGTTCCAACGAATTCCGAGCGTAGAACACTCGTCATTAAAGTCGACATTCGTTTGTTCGTTAAAGTTTTCCTTATCTTGAAAGAGTTGAATGCAATTAGATTTTATTTTTCGTAAATTCATCTGCGCCTTTGCTAAGGTTTGTGAGACCGATGTTAGAATATATTTTAAATTATCAGGATTATCTGATCCCGTAACTAAGTCATCTACATACATATCTCTCTCATTTATAGCTTTTATTAGTGGGTCATCACAAGTCTTAGCAATTTCGTATAAACATCTTATGCTTAAATGGGGCGATGACGACATACCGTAGGTAACGGTATCGAGGCGCAGGTATTTAATGGGTTCCGTAGTATTTTCGCGCCATAAAATTACCTGTAAATATCTATCATTTTCGTTTACTAGGATTTGGCGATACATTTTTTCAATATCTCCGATCAAAACATATTCATGTTGACGAAAACGAGTGAGAATTGAAAATATGTCATCCTGTATTGTTGGCCCAACCATTAAGAGGTCGTTCAACGAAAGACCAGACGATGTCTTTGCTGACGCGTCAAAGACGACACGACAACGTGTCGTGGACGATTTTTCACGTAAAATTGGGTGGTGGGCAAGATAATTGGCTACCTCCGGTTTTTCTATTGGCGTGAGGTGCCCTAAATCTTGATATTCGCGGATAAAATCGCAATATTGTTGTTTTATGTGAGGTTGCCTTTCAAATCGTTTTTCTAAATAATGCAATCGTTTTTGAGCAATATGAAAGGAGTCACCTAATTTCTCAGGTGAATCTTTTAGAGGCAAACTCACGCAAAACCTGCCTTCAGGCAATTGGTAGGTATTTTCAACGAAATGAGCTTCGCATGCTTCTTCTTCGGCTGTCCACTTCTCCTGCTGTGGCAGCTCTTCCAGTTCCCAGAACTTCCTTAACTGGACGCTGATTTCGTGGCTAAAGTTACAATGAACTTTATTGCCTAGCCCATTATTATTTTTATTTGAGATATAAGTGGTTGGGCCGACAACAAGCCATCCGAACTGCGAGTTCTGTAAGAACGGTTTATTTTTTCCTAGCTTTATTTGTTCTTGTATAAGAAGACCCCAAAAAACTTCGCCCCCTAGTAACAATTCTACTTCAGAGGGACAATAAAATGTCTCATCGGCTAATCCTACGTTTTTAGGTATCTTTAATGACGAAATATCGACCTCGTTTTCCGGGAATTCGTTGCCTATATCGTCGACTACGAAGCAATTTATAGGTATTTTCATTAACATATCCCTGGATTGCACTTCTATTGTGCACCGTCGCAACGTTGTAAAAGATAATTTATTAAGGCCAAAGACCTCAGTCTCATATTCAATAATAGGAAGATTTAATTTTTCCTGTAATGACTTTTTTATAAAAGAAGATTCACTTCCACAATCGAGTAACGTACGTACGCGATGGCATTGATTACTTTTGTTTACAATATCTACCATGGCCGTTGATAACAACACCTGTGTTGCGGCCGACGAACAGAATGAGATCGGAAATGCATTTTTGACTTGACTGTCACCTGTTTGTGCAGTACTAGCCTGCGAGGTAGTAGGTACCTGCGCATTGTTTGGTACATACGTTCGATGTAATAATGAATTATGTTTACGTCCACATACTTTACATGGATTCGCTCGGCATTGAAATGCGCGATGACCACCTCGAAAACAGACGGGACATACCTTTAATTTATATATTTCGTCACCTCTCACTTCTGGTGTCATTTCGAGAAATTTATTACACGTATAAATGCGGTGGTCACCTTTGCATATCAAGCACGATGATTGATGCGAGCTGGTTGTCGTTGGGTGCGAAGCGGCGGCGACAAATGTTTTTTGACTTTTATCTAATTTCTTTTGAGGCTGTTTTTCAGGCCTTTCAAAGTTACTGCCGCTTCGAGCCAATGATTCCAGTATGTCAGCCCTGCTACGAAGAAAGTCAGTGAACTCAGATAGCTTCGGCGAGTCTTCTAAACTGTTTCTTTTTTCCTCCCATTTTCTTAATGTGATCGGGTCAAGCTTGGAGGAGCAAAGAAAAACAATAAGCGTATCCCAGCAATCTACCCTCTCGCCGAGGCTCTCGAGCGCTCGTAAATTTTTTGTTACATTATCAATTAAGTTACGCAAACACTTATCTGACTCTCTTGTCAATGCCTCTATGCGGAATAAGGATTGCAAATGGTTATGAACCAGCTGACGCTTGTTGTCGTATCTATCACACAGTAAACTCCAAGCGACGGCGTAGTTGGCGGCAGATATTTCTAACGATTTAATTACAAGCGCGGCGCTGCCCTCTAGGGAGGTGCGCAGATAGTAAAACTTATTTATTTCATTCAAAGAACTATTATTATGCACAATAGACGTAAAAGTATCTCGAAATTCAAGCCATTTGCCATAATTTCCATCGAAAGACGGCAGCTTAATTTGGGGCAGTTTAATATTAATTTGCTGGTTTGAATTTCGGCTACTAACACTCCCATCGTCAGCATCAGTAAACCTTTGTTTGTGCATGTCTATAAATTCCTGCGCGCAATTAATCAGGTCGAAGAAATCGTTTTCAATCTGTATATTTTCTTTCAGCTGCTCACTATCGCTGGTTATCGATTCTATCTTTTCCCGCAAGTCATCAAAATTATTGAAAACAATTTCAAATCTGCCCAACCGCAATGCTAGCTCATTAACTTGACTGGAAGTAATATCTGATTTGCTCTCAAATTCCACATATTTATTTTTAAACACAGTTACTTTACCCTTAATTACACTACGCTTTTTTAATAAGTCTTTTAACTCTGTTTCAGACATTCTAATGAACAATTAGTAATAAAAATGTTATAAATACCGTATAATCCGGCAAACCTTGCAGTTCAGATTCAAACCCGTGCAGCGTTGATAGTCTTAAAAATGTGCAATCACGCCGATGGAGTGGCCGATGCGTGATCTTTTGTTCTCCGCGTGGCAACAGCCCGGCCGCTCGACTTGTTTACGCAAATCTGGAATAGTCGGCGAGTGCAATAAGTACCTATGCAACTACAATGCAAATTTACTTTTATTGATAGCTAAATGGCTATAAGTAATTAAAGGGGTTCGATCTTTTACTTAGATGTCTTACTTTTGCACAAAAAAGGGTAAATTTTCACTAAATTTAATATCTGAATTAAATATTTAAAGAAGGGAACGCTAAATTTAATTGAAATATAAATGAAATGAGACGCACTTTAGAATTAAACTACTTTTATGCCTAAGTGGCCACGTGCACGTGTCATATGCAACCTCAACGGTACTTGCCCAGTTGAGTGTTTCTGTGGAAAGGAATTGGAATAAGTGGAAATTAAGGAACGGGCACTCCCCTGAAATATGTAGACCAGCAGGCAGGAGTCCGCTTTGCTTCCACCTCACGCCTCCTCTTCGTGGACCTTGTGGTTGCAGGTTATGTCGTCTTTAGGTATTGCGCCTCCGCGCAATGTCCTGTCACGGTCGCCAAAAATTTATGTATATTCTTCTAGGAGCTCTTCAATAAATTTAACACCTTTTTCAATGCTACAATTATTTTAATTAACGTTTTTAGAAATAATACAAAATTCGTATCTATGTGTGTTTGCTTGACCGCGATCGGATAGCGTCTGTATGACGAGTGGCGGGGCGCATCCTATGCAGAACACGGTGTCGACACGGTGCTGCTTGCCGTAGGTGCGCGGTGCTTTACTGTGTCTGAACACTTAATATTGTAGTAACTAAGTTCATGTTCATGGGGAACTCAACGTTCCACAAAGCAAAGATAATCCGTGATGATATTGGATGAGATGGCTGTCTATAATCGTTGAGTTGATTCCACCTCGTTATTAAACTTATTATATGTACGAGTACGTACATATGTATGGCCCTTCATTCCACGTAAATAAGTTAAATCAAAAAAACAAAACAACAGTAAAATAAATTAGAATACAAAGCCGAGCTTATCCCAATTGTAAGTACCCAATTCCTTACCAAAATTGACAAAACCTTATGGCACTAATTTTATTATTTATTTAAACTTTATTGCATTGTAAAAAAATATATGCATACATAAAATACAAAAGGCGGACTTAATGCAACAAGGCATTTTCTACTAGACTAACCAGTATGTAATGAACACTAAAAACTTTATGTACGGTGCTACGTTAATATGAATATAAAATAGATATACCCATGCAACAATAATATATACGTATACCTACGTATATTACATTTCACTGACAACGAGATTTATTTTATTTTATTTATATCCACAGATACATTAGTAACGATTACTTATAAAAGCAAAATAATGGGAATGATCTTATTATGATTTATAATTCTTCCTAATGCTAAAACAACGAAGTATAGTATAGGAATGAATTTAGTAAGTGAGTGGTAACAAGGCTCACATCTTCAACGACCTCTAGCAGCGCGGTAGTGGAACTGTGACCTGGGTTGTATATACCTGACTGTAGCGGAGAGAGATGGTCGGAAAATATGTGAGCAGGCAATTGTATATGTACAACAGCCTAGAGAACCTGTGATATTCTAACATGTTTTATATTCTCTAACATGCATTCATAATGGCTTCCGGCGCTAATGCATAATATATTACTCGTATCTAACCGGTTTCATGATTTTGCAGCGTCCAAGCTAACACGAGAAACATCTGTAGGGGATTTTTCCTCACAAAATGTCTGGTACTAGGTACATGATGATGACACCATTTTTTAAATATTTTTGATAAAGCTAAGAATGTGGCATGGTAATATTTGGCGTTCAGCAACTTAACTCCAAGTCCAACGGTATTAATAGAGTTGCACCAAGCTAACACTCAATGTTATGTGCATTTTGCAATCACAAACTGTACGATGTCATCAATCATATTATACTGATTTAATGTTTCACGATTTTAACACATTAAAACTAAAGTAAAAATAAAAAGCGTTTTATTTCTTGAATTAATACATTGTAAATTCAATTTAAATTATTTAAATTATTCAAGAACCTCGCTTCCACAGGTGAAGGCCTTCTCCAAAGCTCTCCATGTATCTCGATCCTTGGCCGCTTGTATGCTATTTAACATATTATTCATTATAAAACGGGACTTAATCGCGTGTAATTATGCTTTAAAATTAGTCATTCATAATGTAACATTTCTATGAAATATGACTTTTACATAGCTTAGATGACTCTGACGCAAAGTTAGCTAAGACGAACTCTATACAGATTTAGATAGATAAATAGAATACTTTTTAATGGCACATCTCAGTAAAAGATACAGCTTAAAGAAAGAAAAATAAATAATTAGTTATAGAGGTAGACAACAGGCGGTCTTATTGCTAAAGAGCGATCTCTTCCAGACAACCTTTTGGTTTTGGTTTTTGTTTATGTAAGGTTTAAAAGAGGCTGCCATATGCATCACGTAACCGACAAAAAATGTCATTCTAGCGGAATGCCCCAGCCCAAATTGACGGTAGATATTTTATTTCATGTGTTAGTTATCAATATTCATTATTTTTTAGTTCCCTCGATTCGGACACATCATTGCTCATGAAAGCTCGCCTCTTGTTTATTTACAAATGAAATATGCTTCGCCGCAAATAAAACCGAAAATGGAATAAATTATTTCATCAATAACAAAAATATCTTGTGAAAATACCTTTCCGAAGGTTTCCGCTGTATAAATATTTACGACCGGAATAAAATATACGTGTCGTTGATTTCGTTAAAAGTATTATGTTCGGTTTTTTTGCGGACGGAAATAAATGACAAAGTAGTTGTCGAAGCAAAAGTTTGCTATCTTTTCATTGCCAACCCCTATCCAACAATATGTTGTGTGTGCCAACAACACTATTGTCGTGAGAAGAATTGTAATTCAAAATAGTTATTCAAAGTCACAAGTTTTCTTCGGTAGAAATATAGTTTTCGCAAGCAAGTCCAGCGCTACCTGTTGGTAAACAACACGCTATTTTAGGGCTCTTTCACAATTATATACTTACCAACACTTACATAAAGTGTCAAAGGAATTTAAAACTTCCACTCGTCTAGGTAAGTACCTACAGCAGTTACGACGTTCACGTTGCGGGATATGCGCTACGAGCGTAGCCGATAACACGTGTTTTCCGCTTTGTAGCGAAAAACACCTACGAACAGAGAACCCGCCTAGCGGGGCGCTGGCAGTGAATGTGTTAATTAGACAGGAGCCGGCCAGAATATACCATCACCATGGTATAAGTGTTAAATAAACGTCATAATTTCATAGAAGTTTAACGTTTAAAATAACACTTCTGCCGTCTGGCCTATCAAAATCGCTGTCAATTTATCTTGGTCTGACTCTACATATCACGTCAAAAAGGATCGAAGAAGGTATTTCTGTAGAATTTTATACCATGGTACATTTTTTAGCTTAGTCTGACTCGATTATGGATTAATAAAAAACATTACTAGGAGTGGGGTATCGCGTCGTTGCTGATGTCGAGTCGGATAATATGAAGGGCCTCTAAGATTTCGCTCTAAGCTTATCGCAATTCATTAAGCGTCTAAGTTTGTTTCAGCGAAGTAATAACGTTTTCGTCGGTGTCAGTTGCCTTGTAGTTACCTACTTGTCGCTAACATATTTCATTTAAGTATATAGAGTTCCGTGTGAACAGAATAATAAAAGTACATAATCACGGAGGTAATTTTGATTGAAATGTAACTAATACTTATTTAAACGTAATAAATTGTATTTAAATATTTCGATAGTGGTAGTTTAATCAAGTAAAAACGATAAAAAAGGACTTATAAATATTGTTTTTATCTTTAGAAAAAAAATTGCCTATAACGGCCTGTGCGTAGGCCTCCTCTCATGCACGAGAGGGATCGGGCTATAGCCCCCACGCTGACCCGACGACAACGAGGGTTGAGTACTTCAGTTTCACTTTTTGATTTCTTAGCAAATGATTACAGTTAAAAGCGACTGATAAATATAAAAACCTGTAAAACAATATATTTTAGATATAGAGAGTTTATTCCAGAATTCATGTCCTAGGGGGAAAAAATCCTGGTGGCTTTTTTTGCTCGAAATATACGTGATTTAAATTTAATCAAATAAAAAAACTTCAATATTTAAGACGTACGTGAGCCAAATTACTTAACAATGTGTTGTCAAATATTTCATAGCTTTTATAGACCTACAGCGGAACCCTCATTTGTCTAACCCGACACTTCGTTTTTATGAGTATACCGAGCGTCAAGCGTCGTCATATTAACGTCGCGGACAGCTGCTGGCCGGATGCTCCTAAAATAGCCGCCCCTCCTCAGGTGCCACTCCCTACATGCATCATACTTCAGACATAATTAAGGCGTGAAAGATCCCTCGATACACCGGCTTTGCATCAAACTCTTCAAACAAGAAAGTGCTAAGTCAAAAATATAATGCATTCTGAATTTAATCTTATATCGGCTGCTTTAAACTCAAGGTGACAGTAATTTAGAATTCAAGTTAATCTTCTTTTGTTTTGTACGAGTGACTTGTTAACCGCACTAAGAATAGACCATACTTAAGGATACTTATAAACTTATGATATACTCTTTGTATGTGTAAGTTGTTAAGATTCAATCAAGACCGTAGTTCATTTGACGAGGGTATTAATTAATAAAGTTTGTCGATACACGTGTTATAAATTGTTACTTCGATATACGCACGAGTATAATATTCACGTCTTTTATTCATGTAGTGGTGACGTGTTGTTTACCTATTATCAACAAAATACATATTTGGCGTTGTTAATTTTGGAAAAAAATGGACTTTTGGGTTATCAGTCCTTTGGTTTTGTAACGGAAAGAAAGGAATTACTTACGCTGTATAAGTTTTCCCCGTGTTCACAATAAATTAGTTACTAACTATAGCTATTATACTTTCAAATATTGTATTTTTAACACACTGGGATGAGACAATATTTATTTTTCTGAACGAGCTTCCTGCCGATGTTTTATTGGGGGATTACAGTACAGGATTCTTAAAACAAGTAGTGTGCAGATTTTAAAGGGTTGGTAGCACTCCTGGAGTTGCAAGCGTCTAAAGACGGGTGACAGGAGAACTGTATGTTTGTTTGCCACCGATGTGGTATAAAAGTTGTGCACCCATTGAGTGTGTTTGGTAGGAGAGTTCCGCTATTAGTTCAACTGTACTGGATTTAAAATGAAGTCACATGCTAAGATTAGACAAGTGCCCGAGAGGAAGTGCGTGGTGACTCGCAGCTGTCCGCGTCCGGGCGTTCGAGGAATGCCGTACAAAGAGCATGGCCGAGACATTTCGGAGAATGTGTACTTTAGCATTTTGATACAACTTGTAAACTTTTAGACAGGAGTTGTCAAAAAAGTTCTATGCTTCAGTGTTTACGTTATTCAGTGTATTAAGGTCTACAGGACAAACATGATCTTAAAAAGAAAACAAATTGTATAATTTCCATAACTGATTTATCTATCACCTTCCTGCCCTTGAGGCTCTGTGAATTAAACCTAAACCTTGCCATCCTGTCTTTACATAGTCCAAACCCGGCAAAGTGCGAGTCGGACTCGCGCCCTGGGGGTTCCGTACTACTAACATTGTCAATGGCCGTTAATTTTGTTTGTAGAACATCTTTCATGAAAAACGCTCCTGTACGCGCATAATTTTTAATTTTTTTTTAAATTCTTTGTTTTTAATGGATATTTATGAATGTTTGGATTGGATCGAAGTGCGAAGTGCACGGTGCCAATGTCAAATTATCTGTGAAGTGTTTTTTTTCTTGTTTTGAATTGTGAATTAAGACGGCGATTGTCTTTCCCTGGCAATCGTTATAAGATGTCCTTTACAATATTTTTAACGACTCACGCTTGACCGTAGACTTCTTATAGGTATTTATAATGCTATTGTTGATGAGTACCAAATTTATATTAAATTGGTCCAGTACGTTCGGAGCAAATAAACTGTGACAGACGGACAGACAGAAGCACGAATGATCCGATGAGGGTTCCGTCTTTTTCTTATTGAGGTACGGAGCCCTAGAAATGATGATAAAAGTATGGTGCCGCCATTTGAAATATTTCCAATAACTGAATAGATAAAAATAAACCTTAATAAATATATCTGGTAATCGAAGTATCAAACCTGCATACAAAACTTAAAGAGAATCGGTTTTGAAATGGGAACTGTAGAAGAAAACAGCCAGACAGCCATGCGAAAGCAGGTATTTTTCCCAAGCTTTTACAGTAACACTTCTGTATTTTGGTTTTATAATGGCATATGCAAACAATCACATTCACAATTCACTGTAAAATGACATTAGGTATTGTGTGAAATTTAAGGTATCAACATGATCACAAATTCACTAAAAGAATACAATAGATCCAACCGTTTTTGTATAACTCACATTTAAGTAGGTAAATGCAGCGAGCCATGTTTTTCCTAAAGTGGGCAATATCCGAGCCATTTCACAAGCAATTAACTCCATCAATAATTAGGTCGCCGTGTCTGCTTGTTTCATCGGCTGGACGATAAGCGGCACTTTCGCTGTGTTGTCATCAGTGATCGGAACTATGGGAGTAAAACTTTAACAAAACTTATCAAGCGGACGTAAAAAGAGTGCTTATAGCCTTAAACATATTCGAATATCTATGAATGTAAATATTTTTATGGCTGTAAGTACTATACTATTCCTATCCCTATGGACATGAATATTTTTAGGGCTGTGTGCACTATTTTATGTCCGCTTAACAAGTTTTGTTAAAGTTTTACTCCCATAGTTCCGATCACTGGTTGTCATAGAAGAACATGGGACAGATACCGTTCAAATTCCAAATTATTTATTTGTTAAACAATAGGTCTTAAATGTATATTAAAATATCACTATGCTTCGCCACACGGCACATAAATAACTACAGAGATGTAGCGTGCATTTACAAATGAAATCTATAATAAACAATAAAATATACACGATAAATTAAAAGGGCTAACCTTTTACATAGTAGTCATGGCTAAATAAATAAGTAGGTTGCAAGAGCTAAACGAAGTGCGGAGAATTAGGGTCGGCAACGCGCATGTAACTCCTCCGGAGTTGCAGGCGTACATAGGCTACGAAGATTGCTTACCATCAGGCAGGCCGTTGCCTTTATACCACCGGCATAGTATAAAAAAATACGCACTCGAAATCAACGAACAAATAGGATGAAAAGGGTCGTAATCCATAAACTAGAAGAGATCTGAAATAACACTCAAGGTGTCGACCACATTTCACCTCCCTGAATAGAATTAGAGCATTTCAGCCAAAATTACATCACGTCAAAACCCTTTGGAAATACGACTCACTTTTATAGCAGCTTGAAACGCTTCGTTCCCGCAAAGTGAATTCATAAAGCAACGTTTTGCCTTTATAAGTCTATATACAGGGTGATTCATGAGACGTGAGCTGGACTAAGCCTACACAATCAGTAAATGTTAATGAATCGTTCACCATCATATTTAAGTAAAACAATCACGCTTTTTATCTGTTATTTAACTTTTTCTTAAGGACAAATTTGATTATCTACAATCATGGACACCCTACAACACTTAATTAACAAAGATAAAACCTCTTTAACCGTTATGACAGCACTTTGATTATGAAGAAAATAAAATGTCACACTTGAGTGAGATACGATTTTATAAAAGTAACCAGACTTCGATGACATTCAATTTGTCACTTATTTTGGATAAAACAAAGAGGGTGACCATAAATATCGTAAATCAAATAAAACTCTTTTTTTTGAACAGTAAAAATTAAATTAACGTTAATCTCACAAATACTGGTACAAAACAGTTGCTGATAATTTACCGAATATGCAGGCTTGATCCTGCTCACGTCTCCTGAATCATCCTGTATATCTATGTATACGAGTACAATCTCCGGTAAAACGGCTTTCTACGAATACGTAAGTTTGCCGTAGGTATGTAATGGAACCGATGATTCGTGACCACTACACATATTTCACATGTAATCAGAATCGTAAACTAGGTAACTATTAAGCTTACGGGTGGAGTAACATTTTTCACATAATGTTACGTTGACAAACGATGATTATGTAATATGGGTACCTTCCTTTAATGTGTATTTTGTACTTACTTGTTTAGTATCCTCATATTTATTTAGTCGTGAGCTAAGAGAGAATACAATCATTGCCTGAATAAATAGCATTTTTTAGGGTTTCGTAGTCAAATAGGAACCCTTATAGTTTCGCCACGTCTGTCTGTCTGCCCATCCGAGGCTTAGCTCGCTGACCTTAAGGGCTAGAAAGCTGCAATTTAATATGGGTATTTAAATCAATCACGCCGACAAAATGGTAAAAATAAAAACTTTTGTTACGCTATCACTATGGTATGGGTTGGGTAGGTCTTTCAAAAAGAAAAAGGGTTTTCTACAAACATTATAATGAAAATTTTAGGATACACTTAATCGCTGATGATAAAAAATGTGTACCCCTCTAGGTTTTAAACCATTGGTCAAATAAATATGTTAAGAGATCTTAAAATAAAGCTTAGTAAAGACTTTCAATGAAAATTATAGCAAACACATGTTAAGCCATTTTTGAGATGTTGCCAAAAGATTTCCCTTCTTACGGCACGATTCGAAGAATGAAATACGATAACGATATGTTCTGGTTTCGATAAGTTCTCATTTTGATATCGTTTGTATGTCGTATAATTGACAGAAGCAGCTCGGTTCGGGCAACCAATGTCACTTTGACGTTAGAAATATCGTAGATAGATCATATTGGGATCACAGCGAATCAAAACAAACATCAATTTTGACATGTCGTTTAGTTATCGATCTTTTTTTTAATCGATCTTTTATAGATCTTTCCAAGATCTTAAACGTGTATTTTTATTGTTCGAATCGGGTCGTTAGTAAATAGACATAAGTACAAGTTGGTTGTTATATATTTATATAGTTTTGACGTTTTGCCGCTCAGTCCCTATGAAGTATCATTATCTAGCTCAGTTTATTTTTGTACTTTTGTTACATTAATTAAAATCTAAACACGCTGCAACGTGTCAAGCCAAGTTCAAAAGAAGAGAACAGGCCACGCAGCGGCCGTATTACACGATCCATTTGGAGCCACTTTTGATACATAATATGCAATACCCACGTTTCTCTTGCCTTGCACAATTTTCCACTAAATATTTTTCGCTCACCATTAAGAGGGCACTGGATTACCGCTTACCCATATAACGTAGTTCCCATTTTCCACTTTGGTTATTGTTATTGTGAAAAATATTTTTACCCAATTGTATTTGACTATATATATTAAACATAGCTATGTCGTTTAAGTTTTTTCAATTTTTTAATTATTATAAGAGTTACGAGCGAAAAGCAAAATGTGAACAATTATTTGGGTATTATTATAAAATTTGTTTTATTTTCCTATTTTTCATAACTGGTTCCACAAAATGACCAATCCAAACAGCACAAACCAAATGCAAACCCCACAACACAATAAAAAAAATGAAACAATAGAGGAAAATTGGCAACCGCGCGGCGTGCTGCGGAACCCACAAATAGTAATCTAAGTATACTGTGCTACCAACTGCAGCCGGAACCTAATAAAATTTACTTAAGCTTTATAAAACCGTTCGCCCCTGCGAACCTTGCCGCTTATGCGCTAGCACAAAATTTATGCTTCAAATGACGCAATTTGGGAATGTTACTTTGGAATGCACTTTTCAGAACATACGGAGCAAATAGGATCATATGATTACGTTCTGGTGGTGACACACTTGAGTTTTACATCATGGTACATCCTAAAAGGTTTATTATGACAAAATCCTCTAAAATGCTTCAATATACATTTTATCATTGTTGAAAAAAACATCAAAGAAGGAAGAAATCTTTCTGTTTTTTCGCTAATGTACAGCGCGTTCTCTTACGTTTCTTTGATATTGTCAAATTTGCGCGTAAATCGCATCGCCCAAATCTAAATGCAATTAGGGATTGATAACTTGATAGCCCCTGCTCGCGTGGCTAACTGCTCTGCTCGCGTAGCCGACATGCCAATCGTTAACGCTCCGTGGCGTAGTGTAGTCATTTCTCTCTATCACTCTTCCATATTAGTGCGACAGTGACAGTTGCGTTTCGTTCGCTACGCTACGGAACATTAACGATTGGCATGTTGGCTACGCGGGCTGAGCTGTATGAAAGCCAAAGATAACTGAGTAAGCGAGTGATACACCGCAGTAGCAGTAAATCAGGGCTGACGTAACTACTTACTCCAATGATTTGTGGTCATAGAGATTGGCAGATAACACTTTCATATGGTGTGATTGGGTATTAGGAACAGTACGAATTAAAACGGCTACATATTATTACCTATGTATTTACTTTGATTTGACGACCGGTCTGGCCTAGTGGGTAGTGACCCTGCCTATGAAGCAGATGGTCCTGGGTTCGAATCCCGGTAAGTGCATTTATTTATGTGATGAGCACAGGTATTTGTTCCTGAGTCATGGGTGTTTTCTATGTATTTAAGTATTTGAGTATTACATATATCGTTGTCTGAGTACTCTCAACACAGGAATTCTTGAGCTTACCGTGGAACTTAGTCAATCTGTATAAGAATATCCTATAATATTTATTCATGTATTTATTTATTTGTCAACGTTTTTATTGAATTCTGTGTGTTACAAGAAAAGGTTGAAAATTCTGAAGAAATGAGGCTATTTATTATAACTTATAAATATGTTTTAATCCATCCATAGTGTATCACCACCTTTATGAAAAAGTCAAAAGATGTCGAGTTTCAAACCTAACGTCGTTTGCAATCAGACTATAATTTTATTTAAACATTTCTTAGGAGCCTTGGCTTTGAATATTCTCCTGACAGTTAACAAAAAAGGTAACGTGATGAAAGTAAATACTCCGATAAACTGTGTTAGAGAATTAAATGGAAAACTAAAAAAACTGAAGAAGAGTTCTATTTTAAATTTTAAAATGTGGTTTAATTTCTAATTTCAATACGGAGGTAGGTAATATTTATTTAGTGAAGTCATGAAAACCCATATCAATTAGAAAATGGGGTATATTCTACTAATTAACAATTTGATACTTTTTGTAATTTATTTTGTATGTTAACATGAATTTTAACTGCTATCGCGAAGGATCTCAATGGTTAAAAAATATTTTTATTTCTCCCTAATATTTGCCAATTTTACAATACTCATACTTCTGTACTCATGTTGAGATGGCTTGCGATACAAACTACTAGTCAGAGGTTGAACACGCGGCTAGGGGGCTTATCTGCTTATTTTGTCCCAAGGAGCAGTCGTGCCAAGCGGCGTGGTCCGCGACTAAATTGCTAGTCTATACATTGTTGTCAATATTTCCCCAGTAACTATCCAACGGGGTCTTACGGTGTCGGCACCGCAAGGCCGATGTCAACCTAGTTTATCCAACAAGGATACGTGCGGTGTGGAGAGGCCGTCCCAAAGATTAGGAACTTACTAGCCAGGCTACTTATTTGTAAAAATAACATTGGTTTGAATTTGGAATAAAAATGAACTTAATGCGGAAACGACTTTCGAACACGATCACAAAAACGATTGTGGACAGGAAAATCTTTGTCGAGTCTGGTAATATAAATATGGTACCTAAATAGGTCCACAGTAGATGCAGTCTAATGGCCTGCATGTCGTTCAGTTATCGATTTTTCGAAGATCTTTTCAAGATCTTAAACGTATCTTAATCATTCTTCGAATCGGGGCGTAAGTTAAAATTGTATCTTTGACACGTTCACGATAAAGTCAAAATATTCAATAGGTAGGTGGATATAGGTACCTATCAGAAAAAGAATTAAATACCTAAACATTGCTTGTAAGTAATTTTGATACATGTCAAATAGGTAATTTTTTATTCAGTATAGCATAATCTTGCAACGAGAATGCATTTAAAATTTAAATTGAATTCATTTCCTTAAACTGAAAATCCGAGCCAAGCTGGCAAGACAGAGAGATAATAATTTATATACTTATGTAGTTAAGACTTAAATTAATCCCAAACTTGAAAGTTACACTACAAAGTGTACAAAATTTCGTGTACAGTTTTAAAACTGAAGGAATTAACGCCAGCCTTGCGACTCACACAATGAATGTCGCGATACGTTAAGACGCGGTTTGACACAAATGTGCGGGGATCTCAAGTTGGGGAGTCCCGTCGTTGTAAAACAAGTCGTCTAACGTTTTAGTTGCGTGCGGTGCGGAAGCGACAAAGAATACCCTGTTTGTCTAGTTCACATTAGTGTAACAGGCTTCCGGAGCGCCCCGTGCGGCCGTGCCGGCTGCTACGGATGTCACCGCCCCTAAACACCCAACACCCCGCAACTTTGACATTCGACTATACACCGAAACGACCCACAATTGTTTATGTTTCCTCGACCAAGAAGTTCCTTAGTACCTCTATCCATTGAGAAAATATCTAGCTCGGCTTAGCGTCGTAGTCACGTCCTGAACAATACAATTTTGTGTTCGAGGCGGGCGACGTTAAATATAAATCCAGATTTACGTCATTGGATAGCGGGTAAGTGTAACTGTGTATCGAGCAGAGAATGTCTGAGATCGAAGCAAGAAGCAATAAAACGCGTGAGGCATGTGAGGTCCGCGTCCGAACGAAAGGACGAGAAGTATATAAAAAACGTAACGAGGATGTAGACAGTTGGAGCGTCCTCCCCCGCCCATTAATCTGCTTTATTATAAACACAGAGAAGCCCGAATCGTAAACACGCTTTAATGTACACTCTTACGCTTAAACGCTTTTAGTATCGCTACAAAATATTCATTAATCGCCCACGTTGCTTATGGCCGATTAAGTTGAAATAATTACGTGGGAAAAAAGATACGTACTCAACTGAACGCTGATTAAAAAAAGTGTTAAAAAAAATATTCTTATTGAGTGGGGTAAATCTCGTGTGGAGTAAGAAGTGCACCCTTCGCTGCTATCGAGTAGTTTTTTAAATATAACAATTGGTTCGGTTCTCGGTAAAATTAAAATCAAAGCAACGATTTCATAAAGTTGCCATAGAAATTGATATTTTTTGAAATTATGTAGTGTATATATTTGTTTAAGGCGCCTTTACTCTTTCGCATTCTATTCTGCTGCTGCGAAGCCCTGGGTAAACGCGTCCTTACTTATGTCAGTCGTGTCACGTATATATTCTCAATATTTTATCATATTCTTTGTTCAGTCGCGCTATAACAAATAAGATTACTGATAGGTGGGTACCCACTGAGAAGCGTCATAATCCTTTAGAGCATTGTTCGAATACACAAAAGAAAAATGTTATTTGTCATAAATAACTATTCAAATCCAATCGAGATGGGTTCTTTATTTGTTATTATGGTTCGATAGAATATTATCGCATGTTACTATTTGGCCAGTAGCCGATGTGTCATTGTTCTCCCCGGGGCGGGTGTTGCGAGCGTCGGGAAAAATAACTCATTTGTAGCACGTGCCGAGGACCGGGAAGAGTAATGGTTTATTAATTTTTGTCCGATAGGATTACTTTATCAGCAAAGTCTTGTCAAAACGTCAGACCCTTTCTAATAAATTTTTGGTGGGCGGCTTAAATTTGTACAATTTGACGGCAACAAAATTCGGGCGTGACTTACATTCAATCACCGTATTTTGCGTGCTCGCTTTTATCGTATAGTGCATGCAAATAATGCATTAAGTCCGATTTATTTAATAGTTATCTATCTCAACTATCTTTTAAATTGGTATTCGTTTAAATAAGAACACAACTTCAATTACCTTATTTGGTTCCAGGTACAACACCTACTCGGGTGAGGATTATTTGTTATTTTCCCTGCATTTGTGCAGTTTTGTTGAGTTTTCTGAATCATCGCATCGTTATCGTTACTTCTGAGGGTGAGATAAAGTTAGTAATAAAATAGACTTACGTGTAGTAGGTACTGGGTAATATGTAGAATTATTTTGTACCTACTTTAAGACCATTGTAACCATATTACTGCAATACTCCATCTGTATTTGTTGCATTCATACTTACCGTCTGCAACACCCTACGCTTGCTTACACCCTTGTTTATGTTACTTGGGGTAAAAGGTAGGATTCAAAGTTTCGTGAAGTTGATATTAGACACTGAGGAGGTAACATACATTATTAATATAGTATGCACATTCAATAATATCTGTGACAGTGTTTGAGTCAATACTAACAATCGGACCCGGGTACGTCCTTAAACTACGTCTAAAAGAGAGGTATGGGCATTGTGAATGTCATCTCGCTTTGTGTGGTAGGGCACAGCCAATGGATGTCATTCCAGTTCTAGAGCAGAGTTCCCCAGTTGGGGGGAAGTACCTCCACCTTACAGAAAACAGCAGCCAAATAACACTAGACCCTACTCATAGTGTTGTGTTCCTGCCGGTGAGTAAGGTTGCCAGAGCTCAACGAGGGGGGGGGGGTTTAGGATCGGCAACGCGCATGTAACTCCTCTGGAGTTGCAGGCGTACATAGGCTACGGAGACTGCTTACCATCAGGCGGGCCGTATGCTTGTTTTCCACCGACGTAGTATTAAAAAAAAGTACTTACGTTACAGGTAGTTTCTGAGTGGAAAAATAAGTCTAGATAGGCATAGTTAACAGGTGTCGAGTAATGAAACTGTTGATCCAAGTGCCTGTGTGTGTACTTGTCTTCTTAAGTCCTTATTTACGACGAAGAAGAACACGGCAATAGGATAGACACTTAATCATCTGTCTAAGTCAATGAAATAAATAAATAAACATTATAGGACATTATTACACAAACTGACTACTTAAGTCCCATAGTAAGCTCAATAAGGCTTGTGTTGAGGGTACACAACGATATATGTAAACAGTTAAATACATAGAAAACACCCATGACTCAGGTACAAATATCGGTGCTCATCACACGAATAAATGTCCTTATCAAGATTAGAACCCGCGACCATCGGCTTCATAGGCAGGGTCCCACTAGGCCAGACCGTCGTCAACTAAATTAAATAAATTTGTTGTTATTTTTTTCTAAGATAAACATGGTGCAGTTGTCGTTACTTTGGCCAAATCTCCTTTTTAGGGTTCCGAAGTCAACTAGGAACCCTTATAGAGTCGCCATGTCCGTCTGTCTATCCGAGGCTTTGCTCCGTGGTCGTTAGTGCTAGAAAGCTGCAACACGGATACATAAATCAATAAAGCCGAAAAAGTCGTACGATAAAATCTAAAAATTTAATTTTTTTTAGGGTATCTACAACACACACTAGGGTACAAGTAAAGTGGGGGTGATTTTTTTTTTGCTTCAACCCTACAGTGTGGGGTATTGTTGAAAAGGTATTTTAAAACTTGATAACGTGGATATATTTGGAAGTAATCGCTACGAAAGAAAAAATAATGTAATAACCGGCCAAGAGCATGTCGGGCCACGCTCAGTGTAGGGTTCCGTAGTTACTCTTCCGTCACAATAAGCTAAACTGGAGCTTAAAGTATAGTAAATTGTTAACCAAGGGATGAAAAGGTACCTTTCACCCGAGTTAAACAAATAGGCAAATTTGCATAATCAGTACCTAATTAAAGTAAGTCTTTTTACTATGAAGGGAAATCTTTTTGCGATAACTCAAAAACAGCTAAACTGATCATGTCCGCTATAGTTTTCATTTAATGTCTTTCTTAAGCTCTACTTCCACGATTTTTTTCATATTTTTTGGACCTATGGTTCAAAAGTTAGAGGGGGGGGGACACATTTTTTTTTTCTTTCGGAGCGATTATCTCCGAATATATTCACTTTATCAAAAAATGTTTCTTGAAAACCCCTATTAGTTTTGAAAGATCTTTCCAACGATATCCCACACTCTAGGGTTGAAGCGAAAAAAAAATTCACCCCCACTTTACGTGTAGGGGAGGTACCCTAAAAAAAATTAAATTTTTAGATTTTATTGTACGACTTTGTCGGCTTTATTGATTTATATATTCATGCCAAATTTCAGCTTTCTAGCACTAACGACCACGGAGCAAAGCCTCGGACAGACAGACAGACAGACAGACAGACAGACAGACAGACAGACAGACAGACAGACGGACATGGCGAAACTATAAGGGTTCCGTTTTATGCCATTTGGCTACGGAACCCTAAAAAGGGGGGCCTCTAACTTAACAGTTTGTAGCCATAGGTCCAAAAAATATGAAAAAAAATCGTAGAAGTAGAGCTTAAGAAAGACATCAAATGAAAACTATAGCGGGCATTAACAGTTTAGATGTTTTTGAGTTATCGTAAAAAGTCTCCTCTTCATAGTAAAAAGACGTACATCCACAGTTAAACGTCATTACGACATTAAAAAGGTTGGCAAAGTTATTTGGCATTATTCATGTAATATACTAAAATTTAAGATAAAAATTGCTTATTTTACTCATTCTCTTTTTATCGAATATTTAATTTCTCCAAAACAGTTTCATTGGCGTAATGCCGTTGACTATTGGCAATTTTAGAACGAGAGTAAAAAAATAAAAAGTAAGGGGCAATCCCGCTAATTTTATATTCTTATTAAGAGCCCGGTAACGATTTTAGAGCAAAAATGTAAAATTGATAGATTTAGTCGTTGAAATTGTACACCTTTTGTTACGTAATATCTAAATAACAAGTATTGGTTTCTATTAGCACCTCTTCTCATCTTTCCTTTCAATAATGAGGTTGCAAGCGTGCATCCCCGGTAATATGTGACGCGAAAGAAACAGTTTTTAAAAATTCATCAAAAAATGATGGTGGTAAATTATACAAAATGATGTATAAGAACAGTTTCAGCAAATTTTCACTTGTTTTAAGGTAAGTTCTGGAGAAATTTGATTTCGTCTAACTTTCATTTACACTACTTCAAATTTATAATAACAAAAATGTAGTTTATTAATGTGGAAGTACAGGATATGTGTAATACAAAATTATCATTTTTAGCAGTCCAAACTTTACGAAATTTACAAATAAGATCGACAAAGTCAGTGCTTTACGCGCGTTTACCTAAACTTCCATCAAAAAAAAAACATTACAATGAATTGAGTCTGTTTTCAAAAAAAATATTTACTAAAATTAAAGATAATAAGACGTGCTAATAGAAACCAGTACTTGTTATTTCTAATAGTTAACAAAAGGTGTACAATTTAAATCTATCAATTTGACATTTTTGCATTTGAAAATCTATAACGGTCTCTTAATATTCTACAATGCATTATGTCTAGGACTTATTGCTATAATTTACTTTTTCATGCTTTAATGAACATAACCATTTTTGAATTAGGTACTGCAGTTTACTAAAATATGTGTTTTTTCATCTATATAGCAATCTAAATGTTTTTCGCTATTGGATATTTATTTTTAGACATGCAAAGTCTCCGATTGCAAGTAAGGCCAAAGGAAAAAATCATGGCCATACGTCTATTACTTTAATTGGTTATTGATTAAGCAAATTTGCCTTTTTGTTTAACTCGGGTGAAAGGTACAATTTCATACCTTGGTTAACAATCTACTATACTAATAGCTCCAGTTTAGCTTATTGTGACGGAAGGGTAACTACGGAACCCTACACTGAGCATGATCCGATATGTTCTTGGCCGGTTTTTAGGTTTTCGTAGTCAAGTCTTAGTAAAAAGATGTACAAAGCGCCGCTAAGGTAGGTACTCTCTTATGCTTATAATGTACATGATACTTACTAATAGCCACCGTTTAGCTTATTCTGACAGAATGGTAACTACTGAACCCTATACTCATGGCCCGGAATGGTCTTGGCCGATTTTTATTATTTGTTTGAATTCATCCCATCATTCATAAAACACAAGAGTCCGGAAGGCTTATTCGATTTTTACTACCCACATAATCTTATTTATAATGATCTATTTGTACGAATAGATATCGAAATAAGGAAAAGTATTTTCTGATCAAATCGCTATAGCTATCGCTCATCAGATATTAAGATTATAAATAGAACTGAATTAGTAAATAATGACGAACCGTTATCCTTGTCGACACCCACGATTTCCCCCAGCGAGTTTAAACACATCCATGTTTCGCCATTTGTGAAATAACAGAGCAGCGAGAGAGATCTCGTTCGTTGATCCCATTATCAATGGGATGATTTCACTCGAAATACAATACAATTTGTTGTACAGTAGATCAACGGGGCTACATTTTTCTACGACTTTTATAAATGGGTTTTCAATATATTTTATTTTATTCGGGATGCTTACTGCCTAAAATACATAGGTCAATAGAATAACACAAATATAAAGGTCTCGAAATAGCCAAATATTACACTAATATAAGTAGTATTCAGATCAGAAACTATGAAGAGTTATGTCGGGTATCGTTAACTATCTATTGACAATAATATTTTTAACAATATTAATCTTACTATGGAACAAATCTACATCGGGCATATCGTTCAGTTCATTAAATAGCCTAGTTGTTCGAGGGAAGATATATTTTTTACGAATGTTATTGCGAAAAAGAGGGATACGAAGCAAGGGCCTGCGCAATTGCGAGGCAGGTATATAGAATTGTACTTTACTCACTAGATCCGGGGAATCAACTATACCTAGGGCAATTTTCATTAATAATATAGGAACTGTATTCTTATTATTTTTTGTTTTTTTCTTATATTATATATTATAACGAAAATACAATATTTGTGCTCTAGAAATTTTTTGATCTCTGAACAGCAACATATTTACGTCAAAATTACCTCAAACCTATTTATCATTACTAGATCGGTTTCACTTAACTGTGTAACCATTAACGGTTGGTTAGTAATTGTCACAAAACTGCCGGTCAATGTCAAACCCATTTTGTCAGGAACACAGTTACAAGTTGACAGGTACAAGTTAAAAATGAAAATGCTCACTGTATGTAGAGTCTGTAGACGCTAATATGGTGTTGACTTTGGATTAATATTTATTTGTTTTACAAAGGGACAGAAATTCTTCAAGCTATTATTGATCCCCGAGCAAGCGAATGATTTCAAAATTGAAATACGAGAAATGGAATCTTGAAGATTGCGAGGGCTTCAAGGCACGATTGTTAAACAAACTTTGGTAGCCAGTGAAACATTATTTTTTCATCACACCAATGTGAGCAAAATACTAACAGACCAATATAATTAGATTAACTAAAAATGTATCACATAAGGCTTTAAGGGATTACTCGCATTTAAGACCATGAAGGTATTAAAATTTATTTCAGCTTACTGGGAATTAATTCATCAAAACGCTTTTTATGGATCTAATTTGATTGACCCTCGTATAACTGTAAAACATTGCAAATCAAATCCAAATGAATGTTTATTATTCAAAGTCATCATTTAAAAGCACACCAGCAAACAACTCAAAATTTTCATCTAATTTCTTTGCCAGGATAGAAGGATAAAATGCAATTTTCTCATCAGATTTCATCAAGAAAAAAAAAGAGAGCCTTTACGAGCTGGTTAGGTGAAAAAGTCATTGAGTGCGTTTTATCTTTTTTTTATTTGAGAATATATTATTTCAACGATAAACTGCAAAAGAGGAAGAGTGAGTCACGTTTGAATTCGTGGTTTAACGTGGTGCGTAAATAATGCACAAGTTAAACGTGTTTATGCGATGTGCAAAAATAGGTACATTAAAATAATTATACGAGTATTATTTTGTCGATTTAACATGTGCAAATGTAAACAATCATGTCGTTTGTTTATGTCCGTGGCCCTTCTGTTTCCATGACTCGTGTACTATACAGTAATGCATGTCAGTTTCAGCGTGATTGAATCTCTCCGGTTTGCGGCAGATACTAAAGCCTCTATCAAAACGGCTTTACTATCACTTGCTAATGGAGAATTTACTTGTTAAACTCACTTGATTTAACAACACTTCAATGTAATTTGCTTATAAAATGATTGTGTTTTTAATCGGTCACCTTTACTATACTACTAACTGCAGTTGATTCTTCTTAATATCGTCATCTCACTCGCGCCAGCACACAATAAGACATGTACAATTGTACAATCTAGCAATGATAGCCGTTATATAGTCTGCAGAGTACCGGCCTGTCAAGACTACTGCCAAACAACGGAGCGGGTATTATATATTGCCACGACCTAGATTATTTCATTATATTATTTACTTCTTAATAAGAACGGAGTTAATGTATTTTGTTTTTCTTTTAGCTGGCTATACTAAGTTCTTTTTCCTCTCTGCGTACGCAACTACCTCACAGTAAGGACTTTGATTTACAGAGGCAGTAGACATTTTTAATTCGCGCCTTCATACGGTATTAAAGTTGAAATATTTTTTTTTACATTTTTCATTTGGATTTACCAAAATGAACTTACATCAGTACAAAAACTGGTAATGTGAAAATGCTTAAAGCGTGGAATCCTTTCGAGTTAAGCATAATTGAAACACTTTTAAATGAATACAGGGTAACGAAAAGCAGGGATATACTAGATCTTGTTGAAGATGACAGTTATGTTTTATTACTGCAAGATTTTAATGTACTTTGCAGAAGTTGTTTACAAAACGACCGGTTCCTATTGATTTTTAGAGTAGTTTTTAAATGCACACAGCATTTTACCATCAAAGACCATAAGTTTAATGGACCTATTTTCCGATGTTCATCTGAACCGAAATTTTGCAGTCGTAGATCAACCTACGTGCTAAATGATAATGCAGTATTCGATAAACTTCCCACTATACTTGAACATAGTTACTAGAAAGCTTCATTGATTGTCTGAAAAATGATTTTTGTAACATATTTTCTAAGTGCAAAAAACAGGAATAATGCGAGTCACTTTCGCACACGGAGAATGTCGTATATATATTTTATTGCTATGCTATTTTCTTATGCTTATGTTTGGTGCTTAATGATTTTCACTGTAGAAAAAAATTAATAAACAGTAAATATACGTTTCCTGTATGGTAGCCTCATAAATTTTTTATTACTTATGTTTTCAGACAAAGGTACATTATCGGTTGTATGATCTCGTGGATTTCTAATAGCACCCTTCGTTAGCTTAGTGACTATGGGTAACTTGTAAATGATTTTTTTACATGACCTACATTTGTTAATACTCGTATGCTCATAGCGGCAATAGAAACGGTTACGAATAGGGTTTGTGCCGGTCAGCAAACTAAGGCAGAAAATTATCAGCGACGTTAGTACACACGTTGATTTTGTTAAGATAACTTTACTCATCTACCGCTTCCCCAAAACGGTTAATGAGATATAAATTGCTGACAGATTGTCGGACGAGACGAATGGACGTACAGTGGAGGCTTACTTATAGCGTCAGTCTTCATGTATCCTATTGAAATTGTGAACCTGATTGAATGAACTATAGTAGTAGACGCAAAACAAAATTGTTGACCGGTGTCATATCTCTATCTTCCTCACGCTACCTTCGACAACGCGGGCGTGAATGAGAAGTTTTATGACTCCAGTCGTCAGTTTGGTGTGCAGTAGACGCACATAAATATAGCATATAGCATAGAAACAAATAGCCTTACGTCGTCCTGCTTTTAAAATGTCGAATGTATCTAACACCGTTTTCACGTTAAATCTGATTGTGTCGGCTAAAGCCGGAAGTCGACGCCGGGCGCTATGAATTTGCATAATTATCCCAAACCCCAAATTACAGACAAGTTAAATGAAAATATGTAATTGTGAACAACTAATCCTGTTAACGCTAATGTAATAAGTCAACAACAATAACGTCGTTAAAATGTTTTACAGTACATATGGGGCTACTTTATAGCACTAGTGCGAGAAGTAGCATATTACGTTACTGTGTCGAACATTTAAAGGGCCATATGTACTGTAAAACGTTGTACGATACATGTGCGAATAGGTAATTCGCAACTCGTGTCGATTTAAAACACTCCCTTCGGTCGTGTTTTAATTTATCGCCACTCGTTTCGAATTTCCTATTTTTCGCACTTGTATCGTAATGTACTATTTTGTTAGGTATGGAAAGAAAAAGGTCATATTATTATTCAATTGAAAATTATTATAAACTAATCTTTTACCCATTCTTTAAGATGATTTAGGTTGGAATTAAGGTAGACCGAGGCGATTCAGATCACTGGGAGAATTGGGTCGTTTTTTTTGGGTAAAATTACGGACAAATTTTTAAATTTCTTATTGTGTAGTGAGTTCAGGTCCTTATCCAAACGCAGCTCGCTTAGCAGAGCGGACGGCCTTGCATGCCGGCGATCGCGAATATCATTGTTATTGAAATGTTATACTCGTATTTAAAAAAAAAATTCGTTGAAAAATAACATAACGCATTTTTGGAAGTAATTTTTATGTTAATTGTATTTGCGCAAAAATAGTTAGGTACAAAATGTTAATGGTGCGTTGTTCGTACCTGTGTTCGTGATTTTTTTTCTATTGAGCTAAACTTGTTTAATCAGGTTTCGATTCGATAAAGTTACTAGAAAAATAAAAAGTTGCGAATAACCACGACTGCAAGGAGTATTGCGCCATTATATAAACGGCAACTTAACATTTCAGCCATGTAATCAAAACTTCTTTGAGACACAGGTGTATTACTTATTTTAAGTTGAAAACTGCTCAACATGTTTCGCTCCATACCGAGTAGCATCAACGGCAGCACGCGTTAGTGGACCGACGTTGATAGCGGGCTGCAGCTCTTCGCGACCGAACGCTGTGGCGGGAAAGAAGCGAGAAACTATCCTCGTTTGACAATAATGCCGAAAACGTATAATGTATATAATATGTTTTTTTTTTTTTTTTAATAATGAATACACACCATATCTTTATCATTTGGTAATTATGAAATTTATGAAGTAAAACACCTTATTCTCGTAGAAGCTTGAGACTTATGCTGCTTCCTACCTGATTACTAAATAACTTTTTAAATATTTATTGACAGTAACAATATACATAATGGATATATACAGATGATAACTATAACTAGCTTATATCTAAAATAGGCCCTTGAGGCATTGTACCAAGGATGCTGGCCGCATTTCCTCGTTGTATCGCAATACTGATACGTTGTGCGAGGAAGCCGCCAGCTCTTCGGTCACCAGTTACGTCAACCAGACGTTTCGCGATTTCTCCAAAAAACTTGTGGGCGCTGGGACCCCATGGACCTAGAGTTTCAACGCCAAATGGAACAAAATGGTACTCTCTACCGAGGCTCTTATATTTATTACGTTTCAAAATTTCGGCGCTTTCCGCTTAAATAACTTAAGTTTTAATTTATAAAACTAATAAAAATAATAACATTAACTAACTTCATCCTCCCTCAATCCAATTTTCATTTTATTCACTCAAACGTAACTTCAAACGACATAAATCTGAGTTAAAAGTTAATTTCGTCAATCCGGATAATTCCTCATGGTTTAATCAGACTAAGTTGGGTGTAATTAATGTTCACTAAGGCCACACAATCTAGGAAAGCTTCGGCTTAGCTACGGGGCTACGGAACCGGGGTCCGTAGCCGGGGTCCGTGCACGGTTGGGGCGGGCGGCGCGCGGCCGCGGGGCCTCAGTACCATGGGGGCGGCCGGCCGGTCTCTACGCTCCGCACATTGTCGCGCGGTAATTGCGACTCGCGTCACCAAACTGTCAACAACTCTGTCAAACAAGTGATAGTCTTCGAACCTAATTAAGTTCGGGCACGTAGGCTTTCTCGGGATTAATTACAATTCTGAGACTGTGTAAGTGATTTTGTTTGACGCGCTTAAAGTTGATGCCGTGGAAAGTTTGTTTCGGAGTTGAGTGTTTATCAGACGGTAAAGACATTTAGTTAATTATTCGATCCTATTTACATTATTAATATATTATACAAGTGTTTTCCAATGGCTGTGTAAGTAACATTGAAGTGTAAGTTTTTGTATTTTTTCCATTTGACTAAAGCGGTGGCAGTAAACGAATTCGATTATACAAAACAAAGAATATGTAACAGGAATTGCAAATATACTCACCTGTATACATAATGAATTACTAATTATGCAATTTATTTTTAAGTACTTAAAAAATTCGAGTGTAGAGTTAAGGCCCCGTGGATTCGGTCGATCGCTATAACCGCGAAAACCGAAGTTCGTCAATTGCAGATATTTTTCTCTGTCACTCTAATTACGTCTTTGTGAGAGTAAAAGAGAAAGATCCCCGTAATTTGCGAATTTCGGTTTTCGCGGTAGCCCCCCTGGTTCTTCTCTCACTCTCACTGAGCGTAAGAGTGAGCGAGATGAATGTGCGTGCCCGGGATCGCGGATATCATGTTTTTGAATGTTAAGTTTTTTGTAAGTTTTATCAAAGAAAGTAATCGATGTGTTCGGTCTTTAAAATAAAAGCGCATTTTTAGAAGAAATTGTCATATCTTTAGCTTTTGTGCAAAAATTGCTACAAATTTTTAAGTTGCATTTTAGACCTTATGCTTGTGTTTTTTTCTATCGAGCGCTAGTCAAGAAATCAGGTTTCGAATTGATAAAGTTACTAGAAAAAGGCCTCAATTTGCTTATTAAATTTTTGCCAACCGTATTCTCATATTATAAAGCGCTACAATTTTTCAAAAACTCCTTAAAATTACATAAGTTATTAATATCTATTTACCGCACATACTAATAAAATTAATTGACAATGGGTAGATGATAAAGGCAAATAATATTCTGCAATATGCGACCATTTGAGACTACCTACGTTAATAATATAAGCCAAATCTTGTTCTAAATTTAACCCAGAGATAATGAATTGTATCATTAGTAAGCACGTTTATTCACTGAATTTGTCTGTTATAGCTCATTCAGAAAGGTAAAATATATCAGTGCGCCGTGATCATCTCTCCAGTGCAATAACATACGTACAGTGCGACGAATGACGTACATATAAATATCTATCCACCTTTGCATGATTATGCGGTTATATTACAAGTACTTTTATATTATACACTGGAAGAGATGACACATCCTTATTACGCTTGATGCCAGATCGACCATGGCGTAGCCTTGCCAGATATTACCTATCACTTGATAGTTTGTTAATGTTTGGATATTTCCAAAAAATGTCTGAATACGCCTCGGGCCAATATTGTCGTAGCGTCGGTAGCACTTATAATGCTAAATGTGGAATGTGAGGTATTGAGAGAACGTGGGTGGCTTAACGGTAGACGAGCCATTTTCAACACACATCGTTTGATGTTTATTATTTCGGTGAATGAAATATCGTACACCTATGACACGAAGCTAGTTTCTCCTCTTGATGGTCATATGGCAATTGCTTTTGTAATAACAAGTCAGCATCAAAAGTATCGGATCAGACTACATGTCAAATGTACCTACTATTTTCTGACAAATAAACAAAAAGAGACACACAGTTAATAGATCGTAAACTAGAGATTTATCTCTAATCTCTATTTGGAAAAGTATTCTAGGATGGCTTTTGGGGCGTTGTTTCATCCTCTACTATTAAAGCTGACTCTACCTGTGCCGATTCTTGGAATTAGGTTGCGCAGCAAACCCCGAGCTCCCTGAAGAAGCCTTGGCAAAATGTTGGGACAACGCTAGGAAAATAATGATGGAATGGGAGGTATGAGGCTTCAATATCGATACATATGATCATATTGCTTCATGATGTTGGATATATAACGTTATCCTCACTTTCCGTATTCACCATACATTGAATTTGCCAAGATTAAGAACTATACTGTTCAAACTTGGTAAGTAGATGTATTCAATGAACCGCATTGAGATTTTCATACAAAAATAGAAAAAAAAAACAATAAATTTTGGGGATTCCCCATACTTAGAACTGAAACTCAATTTTTTTTTCATCACACCCATACGTGTGGGGAATCTATGGATAGGTCTTCAAAAATGATATTGAGGTATCATTTTTTTCTAAACTGAACAGTTTGCGCGAGAGACACTTCCAAAGTCGTAAAATGTGTGTCCCCCCCTTGTAACTTCTAAAATAACAGAATGATAAAACTAGAAAAAATATATGATATACATTACCATGCAAACTTCCACCTAAAATTGGTTTGAACGCGATCTAGTAAGTGGTTTTTTTTTTAAAGTTATAAATGTTACGGAACCCTTCATGGGCGAGTCCGACTCGCACTTGGCCGCTTTTTGACATAATGCTTTCCAAAAAAGCAACAACGCCAATTATTTGAATATTCAATCATCAATCGCAAATGGAATCTAATATTTGTCGGTTGGTGAAATATCACATGTGTAGCTAGCGCGGCGGTGGACGGTGAGCAGCTAAGCATCAGTTAATTGCACTGACAGTTGACTACGAATAAAAGCATACTATAGAAAATAATAAATCAATCTCAGTTAGTTTTCTAATTCGGCCTGTCTTCTATCTGTCTGGGTCTGCAATTTGTTTGTCTTTATTTAATCAATTATCAGTTCATCTGGTTCGTATACATTTGGTTTGCTTCAGCGGAGCCCGGCAGTGCACCCCTTACATGGACGAATACTATTTTAATATTACCAATTACACGGAAAAAACAGTTATGTTATATTTACAGATAATTTGTAAAATTTACAGATTTCTCTGTGTGTGTGAATCTAGGCTTCATAAGTTCATAACGGTTTAGCAACACCACAGTCAACACACTTTTTCGATTAACTTCTCTATTTCCGCTACCCAAAGGTTGTCTGGAAGAGATCGCTTTTTAGCGATAAGACCGCCAGTTGTCTGCCTCTAAATTTAATCAATGGTTTATTTTTCTTGTATATTTTTACTGAGGTGTGCCAATAAAGAGTATTCTATCTATTCTATCTATCTATCTGTAAATTTTACATAACTATTCTTTCCGTGTACGTCAAATCTGAAAATAGTTATTTTTTCGTTAACGACTTAGTCTTAGTAGCAAAACTGTAATATAGACACGCTTTAGTTTCTCGAATGTTGCCGACGCTGCTGGCGGCGAGGGAGGAATGAGGCTACACCGCACATGTCCTAGTTGAACAGTGAACACGTTTTAGTAACATTGTCTTAAAATTTCGGCTTTTTCTATTTTTAATCTGGTACTAGGTTCTTATTTTATACCAGACTAGATTATCGTGTATAGGTAATGCAATCAAACTGATATTTGTAATGCTAAACAGAAGAAACCCCTGCGGACTGAAACCGAAATCTGACGGCTACCCATTCCACTGTTCTTCCACTATTTCTTCGCGTCGCAGTCATAACTGATCAATGGTAGACATTGGTAGCTCTATTAGGTACTTGCTGATGCTTTGCGTATTCTTATACGTACAATGTGGTTAAGGCCCTTTCCGCGGTTTCCATCGATTTTTGACAAGTTGTAAGTTGTTACTCCTACATTAGCACTACAGATAGACTTATAAGACAAAAAGGTTATCTATCATTCTTCAATTTTTTCTCTCCATTCTGGTCTGCCGGGTTTTGAAAGAAATGTATACTTATTTTTTATTGTTTTTTATTATTATTAAATATTGTCTAAAAACACTTGTTTCGATACTTGATTGCTATTAAGGATGTTAAAGATATGAAATCTACATATTTGGGTTTGTTTTTGACGTCTCTAAAAAACTGTTCAGAGATTTTAATTTTAAGCTAATTAACACAAAAATTATGACTTTGATGCCAAATATCTCGAAGACAATGAACTGTGAACTAAATATGGGGTCGTACCTATATATACGATATGCTTAAAGCCGTTGGTATTCATATGATAAGCTACTAAAAACATTAAAAAACTAAGTGATATAGATCGAAGGTCATTGGTGCCAGGGAGCCCCGTAACGTATTTTTTTTTCTATCTCCAATTGGAATCTAATGACATTTGATTTGCCATCTGCATGATAGAAACATTTTTTTTAAATAACCGACAGAAGAGTCCATTAGTCGCTCAAAAGTGGTGAAGCTGCCACGCCAGACTGAGCTAGAGTTTAGAATTTGCCTATAAATATATGCCTTGATATAACACAATTTACATATTCGTATGGCATCTTGCCAATGGTGTAGAGTATGTAAGTCATACAACTATAATGATTAATTAACAACAACAATAACAGGCATATTCCTAATATGTATATGCAGATGAGGACAATATTATGTTATCGACTGGAACCTGCCTATAATAATTCTTTAGGTACCTGTTTGAAAATATTTTTTATTGATTTGGTAAATTTGAGTGGGTAGTTTCAGCTCTTTACTTAGATGATAACCTAAAGGTATAACATAGAGAGAGAGAGAGAGAGAGAGAGAGAGAGATGGGGGAGGCACAAAGAGAGGTCACAAACTACTTCAGATATAGTTAAGATATAATTTACCCATGAGCTAAAAAATGTTCTAGTAGGCCTCACTTCCTCGCGCTAGTGAATATTATCGAAAATAATAGCCCAACTAAGACACGTTTCATTTGAACCGTGTGAATACTCGTATTTAAAATAACTTAAAAATTTGTGTTTTATTGGTTGTTCATCAAAAAAGGGTAAGTATCTTGCAAGGGAAAGTGAGGGGGAGGGTAAGGGAAATGCAATCAGCGCGTGCATCAACCTGTGCCTAGATATAGTCATGCACCCATGGCAGTAGTTAAATTGAATAGATAACTTAAAAATTATATCACACGTTGATATTAGCGAATGCAACAGAATTACAGGAAGTGTTATGAGGAACAGACATACATACATGCATAAGTTGACTGGAAGAGATCCTATACAGGGATAAGTTCGCCTTTGTTGTATTTAATTTACTCTGTAACTTTGTTTTTCGTGTTTTTATTTCTATTTACAATAAAGTATATACATACATACATACATACAAAGCAACACAACTGCACTCGAAAAAAATAATGCCTCTTTCTCTGTTGGGTGAAAACAATGTATTACCTTCGGTTTGCTAAATACACATATATTTATTATCAAGAAAATCTGACAACACAACCTAACCTAAAGAAAATAATTTTACTTCGCGTTATATCTACAAAGTAACATTAATTTTAAGGTTGTAAAAATATCTCAGAAAAGGGGGATAAAGTCGACACATAACTTTTGAGACGTAAACCGTACACTTTTGTACGTGACTCCTCAGTCCACGCAAAGCTTTTACGCCACAAAGTGCTCAAAGTCTCGCCGGGCAAGGCATTTTAATTGACAAATTGCTTAACAGATGGCTGTGTATTCATTACATAGTTTGAGAGTGTGGTTATAATACCACACAATACACCAAGTTGTATTGTACCTACAATTAGTAAAGTTAATAACGGCATGTAAGTGTGTCATCGTTTATAATATATCATAATCAATATTTGTTAGATAAAACTTTAAACAACATACAACTGTGCCTCCATGATTCGATGTTGTTACAATAATATGTAACGCTGCTGCAAAGCCTGCAAACTAAATAAATTGTGCAATATTAAATTCCTGAAAAGTGTATTAATATTTGAAACAACGTCGAGAATAATTGTACATCATGTTGCGCAAATCTAATAGAGAAACAACATAGTATGATATACAAGTGTCATAAAGGCACGGTTTCATTGGAAGAGAAAATACTTCTATAGGTAGGTAGAAATCTTGGTTTAGGCATCTAAATATATGCCTAAACCAAGATTTCTTTTCAAATCTGAATACTTCCTTATGCACGTATATCATCCCTACCTTTTTAGAGTTCAACTAGCAATTCAACTAGTCAACTAGGAACCCGTATAGTTTCGCCATCTACATCTGTCTGTCTGTCCGCGGCTTTGCTTCGTGGTTGTAAGTGCTAAGAAAGCTGAAATTTTGCATGGATATATAAATCAAGCATGGCAACCGAACGATAAAATAATAAAAAGCGGCCAAGTGCAAGTCGGACTCGCCCATGAAGGGTTCCGTACCATTTATGACGTATTAAAAAAAACTACTTACTAGATCTCGTTCAAACCAATTTTCGGTGGAAGTTTGCATGGTAATGTACATCATATATTTTTTAGTTTTATCATTCTGTTATTTTAGAAGTTACAGGTGGGGGGGGGGGGGACATTTTACCACTTTGAAAGTGTCTCTCGCGCAAACTATTCGTTATTTAGATAACTCAATATCATTTTTGAAAACCTATCCACAGATACCCCACACATATGTGTGGGTCCACTTTACGAGAACTAGTAAGTAGTTAAAAAAAAAAGATAAATTTGGGGGTTCCCCATACTAATTTTTTATTTCCCAAAATTTATTGTTCTTTTATAACTACTTACTAGATCTCGTTCAAACCAATTTTCGGTGGAAGTTTGCATGATAATGTACATCATTTTTTTTTAGTTTACGAGATAATAATTCACCAATAATAACAATCTCATATAATCCACCTAGATAAAGTATAACTTTATTAAGTTACTTATTCTTTGAAATCCATTATGCTTTGTTTGTAAGAGTCCCTACTCCATCAGATAGAACGTAAACATGAAATTTAAACTTATTTTTAAACCATTTCATAATGTTTGCGTGGCGCGATGCACTCTGGGTTTTTGCAATTATAAAAGCTGATTTCCATTTTTCATCTTTGCTTACACAACCTGAAAGCATTTAAAATGGATTATCCATGAGAACCAATTTTTTCTAAATAATTAATCGCCCGTTATTACTAGTTTTTGTACCAGGAAATAATAACGGTTACTTTAAGTGTAGTTTCTACTACTACTATAGTAAATAATGTAGTGTATGGTTATTTTTTAAAGTGCACATGGCTTGCAATTTCTGTGAACTGGATTTTTTCTCCAATCATTTTCAGAGGATTATACAAACACGTACAAATAACAAAGGTTTACGTTTAGTACTAGTAGTTAACTTTCATAAAGGAAATATATCGAAAATATTATTGCTAACTTGCTCGCAAAATATTGTAAAAATTACGTACCTATTTTAATATCAAAGATCATAAAGAATCTAGAAAACGCGGTATTTGTTTAGAACAGGGTCCTAGCTATTCTTTTGAACTCGTCTCAGCACATATTTGCGGATAGAGTTAGTAATATGAGCAGTCCGATCTTGCCTGCACTTTGGGGCTCTTGTTGTACTCGGGAGTGCTTCATTCTGTACTTGTGGCCGCCACTTGCCTTGTGCATTAGAGGCAAATTAGAGTGAAACATTCGTCGGATGAAAACGAGATGTCAACCGTTCGTTAAACTCATAAACTTAATTGATACAAATTGCGTAAACATTTACTTCCCAATTTCCTACTCATTTTTTCCGCGCTTTTTTAATTATTGTTTCGCTCGTTGTTTTCGTGATTGTCGTTAATTTAAACCTCGTAAATCTCAGTGACTTTTTATTAAATAAGTACCTAGATAAATTAAGGTTTTCAATTTTATTAAAACTAAATTGACTTAAAATGTATTTGGGTGGGTATAACTTACACCAGATATTAGTAAATGGAAAGACTGGTGATGCACTAGTCATCTTTTTGATTATATTTATCCTACAAGACTTTAATATATGCTTAGCTCGACTTATCCATACGAGCAAAAGAACGTTGCGCCACATGTGTCGTTTTAATAAGAAGATCAGATAAATAAATCCATTAAGCGTTCAACCAATCATATTTAAAATATTTATTTGACTTTCAAAACGGTTCTTTCAAAAGTGTTCACTGAATAGAAAAACATTCTTAATAACTTGAATGTTATTGTTAAATACCTATCAAATGATGTCCTACACGTTGATTTAACTTCTGACTTTCTCACAAAATACACCTTAATTCCAAATTTCGTTTAAATATGTCTTCTCCATAGTTTCCGAGTAAAATGGCTGTGACATACGGACATGACATGTTTTTGTTATGTTGGCTACGGAACCCTAAAAAGTAAGAGTGTATTTTACTGAATATAATTAAGTATTTGATTGCGAGTGATTTAATACTCTACAGTACTTATAAGATCTACACAAAATGTATTGTCTACAAGTTTTTGACAAGATCTATTTACTCCAAACTTTAACTTTATGAGTAACAAAATTTATCAAAGGGCCTTATATCGTTATATCGTGTCGTGTGTTCAACTTTGCAAGGGAGTTTATGCCTCCGGAAGTAGGAGGATTTTGGAGAACCTGCCCTTTTGGGAAATGACGGAGAATTAAAATTACTTATAAAGAATTGACAAAAGTCGAACAGTTACTGAGATGTTGTCTATTGAAGATCCAGTTAGGCTAACCATACTCGATATGGCTGGTGTAAGCTGACGTTGAAAAGTAAATGAATATAAGAGATACGGATTGTAAATGAACGCAAAAATGTCGCACAAACCACAATCACTAAGTTTATTTCACAACCAAAACGAGCACCAAGCAAGTTGTAGCAAATGCAAATAAGGAACGAGTAAAATAAAATCCGCTCTCCAGAAAACTATCAAATGAAGTGTAAATGCATTGAATCGGAACAATTCATACAATGCAGTATAACCGCCGGCATATCATTTCGTTACAAAATATGGGACACGGCGCGCGCTCAGCAAAATGTGTTGCATTGCTCTTTGTGGCGCCTTCTTTTGTTGGCTGATCTAGGTACTACGGATGCAGTTTGTTTTCCATTTGGATACGCATTTCATGTGTAGATAAACATAGCTGAAGTTTGAGACAGTTTGAAATGTGGAGGTTTTTGAATATGTATTATCTAGTCGTGCAGTAGATAAATATTTTGTTACAACACAAATAGCGTCATAAGCGTTTTTATAAAAAGCTAGAATACAAACCGATTTTCACTAATCTGGTGCGAGTTATAAATATATATATATAATGATGGAATCGATATATATTGATTGAGTGGTGCCGTTTTTGAACTGCGAAAACGAAAACCCCTTATATCTCGGAGCGCCTTAAACTCCGTGTACTACTCGTATTTCCACTCATTAATATCTTACTGGACAATAATATGGGGAAACTCGATAGATGCAAGACAAAGAAAAGTTATTCAAAAACGCGCACTACGTATCCTCGCTGGAGTGCATGCTAGACACTCGTGTAGGGATCTGTTTGTAGAACATCGTATTATGACGCACTTTGCCTTATATATTTTTGAAATCAGTATGTTCGTTAGAAACAATATATCAGATTTCAAACGCGTTCATGTTTAGGGTATAAATGTCCGTTCAACGGGACGGCTGAGAACTGTATAGCCTTATCTCAAAAAAACCCTCGTGTGATATGACCTACATATTATGAACGACTTCCAGCCGATATAAGAAGTGAATTGTGTGATCAGACATTCAAACGCCGATTGAGAGATTTTTTGTTCGATAGACCGTTGTGTTCTGTTAGTGAATTTATGAACGATGTATAGATTTTGACGATCCTCTACAGGAGAAACTATCTTGACTATTCTTGACATTATTTTTAAAATCCTAGTATCCTGTAATTATTTCATTTTTGAATTGATATTTTAATGATTATGTTTTTTTATATCTGTTTTGACGATCATAATATGAATTCTTGTAGATTGACATGCCTGTAATTTATAATGTAATCTGTATTATGAAATAAATAAATCTAAATCTAAATACAATGTGTTAATCCACATCGCACCACATTGTTGTAACCGCTCAGTCGTGTCAGACGTGTGTTACGAACGTTTGAAGAAATGAGAAAAGTATTTTTACAGCACATATGGGGCTACTTTATAGCACTAGTGCGAGAAGTAGCATATTACGTTACTGTGTCGAACATTTAAAGGGCCATATGTACTGTAAAACGTTGTACGATACATGTGCGAATAGGTAATTCGCAACTCGTGTCGATTTAAAACACTCCCTTCGGTCGTGTTTTAATTTATCGCCACTCGTTTCGAATTTCCTATTTTTCGCACTTGTATCGTAATGTACTATTTTAATGACAATGACAGGACGCTTTCAACGTATGCAACTTATTCTCCTTGATTAAGATCAAGTACTAAGGTCCAGGAAGGTTACAGAAAAATGTAATTCAACTTTGAGTGTATATTACTCCTATCCTCCTAAACTATTTTATTAAGATTAAGTGAATTAATAATTAAAGCTTGTTTTCTGTTTTATTATTCTCATTAAACATTCGAAAGTAGTAGTAGGAGAATTAAGTAATACATTTTATTGTGACGTCCTTCCAACTCGCCGAAAAATAATCCGGTCTTATTTAATACCTTATATATTATACCCTTAAATGTGAAAAAAAATCTAAGGAAAAGAAAGTTTTGGCAGGGTTTTAGTTACGATTATTAACATAGAAATTTAGAAAAAAATACAAAAAGATTGTCGATGGTGATGTGACGCCTGTAGCACATTGTGAACTAAGGCTAGGTATCTTCATAATATTTTATTGTTTAAATAAATTCATTGAATATCTTGTATTTTTAGAACAATGATTAATCCTCGGAGGATAAAAGTATCTTGAGAACCTTTTTAATAATAACGAACAAAACGTTTGACGTTATTAGGCTACTAAGTAAAATAGGCAGTTTCTGACAGCATGAGACACGATTTTGATCAAGATGTTTGTTTTTGATCGCACGAACTTTGCACTTCATTCTTCTTAAAAAAAAGAACATTATTTTTCAGATACCGAAAATAAAATGTTGACTTAACTATTTATTTTAGGTACCATGGAGTAGGTTTCAGACTCATAAATAGTGGCTAAAAGCCGATTTTAAACGTCCTGACTAAAATATCCTTCTGGCTATAAAACGTAGGAAGCTGAAATTAAGTAGACATTGATACTTGTTATCCCAGAAGTATGTAGTACCTTTGTACTTAAGTGAAAAGTCTCACAGGGTATAAGTTACTACATAAATTCGTCCGGGAGAAAGCGTATAAATATTTAAAAGGGAAAGATTGTCACTGATCTCTTTGTAGGTGGTCGAAAATAAATTTATATTCTCTGTGGAACTCGCTTTTATGTAATTTATTCACTTTGTGGAAAAGCGCATGTAAATATTACTTTATTTATCTACCGGCAAGTGTTGAATTGAATTAAGTCAATTAACATTTTATTTTATGATTTAAATATAACACATACAAAAGACGTAATTGAAATTACAAACCGCGTAGTCGAAATGTCTGAATACTCATCGTTATTAAAAAAAAGATTTCGATGACAGAATTTCAAGGCGTGATTTTTGTAATATAACTATACGCCACGTGTCTACATGCTTATAATTAAGTCTAGATTAATAATTCTGCTTAGACGAAACATCAAACATGGCTATCAAACAGAATAGTAATAACGTTACTGAATACGTATTAAATAGCGTTATAGAGATTAATAAATAAAAATAATAAAATTTATTCCATTCAGTCTAACCTAAAATAATACAAGGGGTTGGGACCTTCTAGTAGGTATAGAGTGATAAGTGTCAGAAAGTCTCGCTCTTCTAATTGGTAACTAATTAGAACATTGTAATATGATCTGAGTATAACTATGTTACATTGAGCATCTTAAGAACTAAAACTAAAGAACTAAGTAACTAAATTACAAGCTTCGCGTGTGTGTGTGTGTGTGTGTGTGTGTGTGTGTGTGTGTGTGTGTCTGTGCTGTGAGTGTGTACGTTCATTTTACCGGTTGGGTTATTAAATTACAAGATTACCCATTTAAAGTTTTAAATTCAGTAATTGTTTATTGCAGAATACCTCCTAAAATCATTGAAATTCTACTCTTGAGTTTTTTATGAGATGGCAAAGTTCGTCTTTTGGCCTTTCATCAAAAAGTTACTCTGACGTAGTTTCATTAATTAGGCTACTTGACTTGAACTAATTATCCTTTTTTGAAATGTAAAAAAACGTTTCAACTTCTGTCATTGAGCTTCCGAAAAAAATCGTGAAATAATTATTCAGTCGTCACCTCACTTTCTTTTGTCACTTTCGCAAATACGGATATTTAACCATATCGCACCGAATCGCAGGAAACGCTGACAAATGGCTATTAGCTTAGAAACGATGTCGCTGTTTCCTTCGTACGGAGGAAGTGGATAATAACTAAAACCTGAACAGAAATAATGCGGAAACACGCGCGAGTGCGGACGTCCTCCATCCTGCTAATATAACGGAAAAAATGTAATGAAAGGGATCATTTCTGAGACTCCAATATCTGTGAGATTGGGAAGACAGGCTAAATTGAGGGATTATACGTTTTGTCTGTGTCAATATGATAAGAGCTGGGAAAGGCGGAGACGGCTCGATGTGAAATGCAAATCAAGGACAAAGAGCGGTTCCAAAGATTGGTTGAATACTATTGGCAACAGCTGCGGTTTACGAGTACAATCCGGAGTCGGCGCCGTGCTGCTGCGACCACCCTGTACGCGGTGCCGGCCGCTCTTCTGTCTCGTCAATAGGGATTGCAATCCGGTCCGGCGGATCCGGTAATCCGGCCGGATCCGGCACTTTTCAGGAGCTACCGGATCCGGTAAAAATCACCGGATCCGGACCGGATCCGGTAAAATAAAAAAAAACGCCTAAACACAGCACGCGCTGTTCGTTTCAGATGAGGAAAAGGCAACGGATACGAGGTATGAAGTTGACCAGAACAAAAAACGAATCAAAAAGTTTAAATTTAGTAAGATTAAAATATATTTATTATGACGATGACTGGGAACAGAAGAGGATTTCTTCTTCTTTCATATTGGTGGCACGATATGACGATTACATAAATACTGTAATAGAAGGAAACATGAAAGGATGGAGATGCCATGGAAGGCATTTGTAATTTATGCTAAAGAGAAGGTTAAAGTCGTGTCATAATGATGTGATAGGAGATTAAAAGTAAACAAATGAGCAGGATTAAGTCGGCGGTACTCAACCGACTACAGTTGGGCTCATCAATATGTGTGAATGAAGAATATATGATAATATTGATAATCTTTAGTTTTCTCCGATATATGTATATATATGATAAAATATAGATTGTTTTCTATTCAAATTTAAGAGAGAATACAATTGAATTGAATTGTCTTTACAATTTCATCCAATCTTATGCAATTTCCTTCATCTCCTGGTACATGCTACTCTACGTCTAGCCAATTATTTATTTGATCTATGTAACTTTTCTTAGGGAGTCCTTTCCGCAATGGTTTTCAATCCTACATTCTATTATTTTTCGCAAGAGATCGTCGTGTCGTGTGTTGTTCCCTATAATTTGACCACTATACTTTTCCATAAATTAAAAAAAAGTACAATTTTTTTAAGACATACAGTCTACTACTTTTTCGGACCAAAAAATTTGAGCAAGATAATACTAGAGCGCATTTAATATCAAAATTGGTTAAAAGTAAAATATCTTCGTGAAAATTAATAAATAATAGTAAGCGTAGGAGTTTAAAATAGAGTTCCGGTTACTCTTGTTTGCCGCGATATCTATTGTCGAGTGGCAGTACTGAGAGTTCCGCTACTCGATGCTAGATGTCGACTACGAAAATAATAAGCGTTTTGGTACCAATACTGATGTATGGAATGAGCACTCTATGTACTTCTTATTTCTCTATGCTAGAATGGATGTCAACGTTAGAGTTTGTGAGGAAAGAGAAGAGTCGTGGAATGTATGGGGCTCAATACATTCCACGACTCTTCTCTTTCCGAACAGACTCTCCAAAGAATTCAATCAAAGAACAGTTACGAAAACTTGTCTTTTCAAGGAGCTTCAATTCCCACCCCACATCCCATCATCAGGCTTTGGAAACTAATCAAATTTATAATTGTAAACGAAAATTTGAGCACTTTTGAATGGTTAAATATAATAAATTACCGATTTCAAATTTTGTTTTTCATGTTATATTGACATTGTGACACTTTTTACTACCAAGATCTATTTTATTGTTAGGAAGTTATTTATTAACTTCAAATTATAGATTTAGGAATACGTATTAGGTACGCAAAAAAGTAGAAAAATATGTCATTTAATTAAATTTTATATCCCTATACCAAACCGGATCCGGTCCGGCCGGATCCGGCCGGACTATTGTCAAAATCCGGCCGGATCCGGCCGGATTGAAAACCAATCCGGTTTGCAATCCCTAATTCCACGACTCTTCTCTTTCCGAACAGACTCTCCAAAGAATTCAATCAAAGAACAGTTACGAAAACTTGTCTTTTCAAGGAGCTCCAATTCCCACCCCACATCCCATCATCAGGCTTTGGAAACTAATCAAATTTATAATTGTAAACGAAAATTTGAGCACTTTTGAATGGTTAAATATAATAAATTACCGATTTCAAATTTTGTTTTTCATGTTATATTGACATTGTGACACTTTTTACTACCAAGATCTATTTTATTGTTAGGAAGTTATTTATTAACTTCAAATTATAGATTTAGGAATACGTATTAGGTACGCAAAAAAGTAGAAAAATATGTCATTTAATTAACTTTTATATCCCTATACCAAACCGGATCCGGTCCGGCCGGATCCGGCCGGACTATTGTCAAAATCCGGCCGGATCCGGCCGGATTGAAAACCAATCCGGTTTGCAATCCCTACTCGTCAATTCTAATACAACTTTAAAGCAAATAAAAATATCAAATATTTGAATTTGTGTTGTTTGAAATTAAAAACACTACTATATCTATTCCAGTTTATATTAGCTAATAAAAAACAAACACTGATTCGACTCTGTAAACATCTTAGTACACGGATACCTACAACATATTAGAAGAAATAAAGATACTATGTATTGATCATATTTTAAAATATACAATGCTGTGAAAAGTTTTGGCAACATAAAGTTATATGCAATAACTTTATGTATGATGAAAAAAAAAAAAAAATTATAAGCAATAAGCTATTATGGCACCCGCTTTATTGAAATAAAGACCGAAATCAACACTTGCGAACGAAGAAAAAGATTGGGGGCAATGATAACGATAAAATCAAAGAGTCAGGAGAGATCAAAGCTTTGTTCCCGGGATACCGTGGAAGCTGAATGAGAATATATTTGTACAATAGGAAAATAAAAAAATACTCGCGCCATATAGACACGTCAATGAATAATAAAACTGGTTCGATGCGCGCGAAATTCAGGAGCATCTTACATAAACTGACGCGCTCTGGCTTATTGGCGGACGATGTCGAAAATGAAACGCATTTCTGAGTTCAGACAAAAATAGTAAACGGGGCCAATATCGAAGACTAATGAAACCGGCCATCAAATAGTAAATAGGTAGGTTTACTTATATACGTGTCATCTAAATGATGTTGACTTCGTCTCGTTTTCACTCACCTCAAATCTTATGAGGCATATTTACGAGAATATTATAAGCTGTTTTAGATACCTGTATAAAGTTGTATATTTATGTAAGCGGTAATTCTATTTTGTGGGGGGGGGGGGAGAATTAACGCTGAAGAGTTTAATAATCGAAGCGGAAACAAGAAGAAAACTGGTAGAACGCCAGCGTAATTCGAAACTATCGGAACAAGAATGGGACCTTATTTTCTTGGTTCGTTTGTACCAAATTCATATCGAAAACGTATTGGATTGGTGCTGGTTTTAATCTCTGGAAATTGGAGCATAAATGCTTTACTAATTAGTACAATGTGTAAATACGGCAAATAAATATATGCTGAAGTTATTACAAAAACATATGTTAATACAAATATAACACCAGAAAAGAAAATAAATCAGTTTTTTACGTTGGACTATACAAGTGACTTTGCCATAGTCTCAATAGAAAACCCTGAATAGTGAAAATCTCAAAAATCAATTCTTCCAAAAGCCTACAGTGTATTAACAGAGCTCTTAAATATATAAATAAGTTGGATTATCTGATACCGGTTTCTTAAATTGATATAATACTGGTGTTGAATATTTGTTTCTGAATACAGCTCTGGTCGCATAGCGAGGCGGCTTTGCCCAAGTCACCGTATCTTAATGGCGGCTACTTTAGTTCGGAAAGGATCCCGAATCATAGGTAGTACCTACTGCTTTGAATAAAACTATTGAAGTGTTTTTTGCGCATGAATTCTATATCCTTGTTCTATATTCAAATAAAGATATTCTGTCGTATATTTATTTTATAAGTTAAGGTATAGACATGGTTATCCAATGAATTGATATTTTTATATCAGAATTAGCATTTTACTTAGATGATTTAGAATGTTTAATTATTTTGATGTCGATGCAAATATGAAAGAAATCTGGACATTACCCAAACTAAGTATAACTGCGTTTTTTATTACTGTGTAGTTAGAATTGAATTGATCCCACTAGTTACAAAAATATTTTATTTTTAACAACACATTGCCGCCGTATGTACTCGTAAGATTGGAACCATTAAAACGAATCGTATGAGCCTAATCTCAAGTGGTTTACCAGTAGCCTCCGAAGAAATCTATTTTCTTTCTTCTGGCTCCATCATCAGATCAGCTCGATGATAGCAAATTATTATATGTCATATTTACTCTATCGTAATAAATATGTGAAACAGAAATCGAGACGGCTATTAAAAGTAAGTTAAAATCGTCTTGCCAGATTTGATTATATTGTTATAGATGTAGACTTATCTCAGATGATTGACAGAGAAGTTATTCAGTGATTTTTTAGTTAAAGGTAGCTGAGTTTTGGGCTTAAACTAGTTACATTATTATTTTTTACTTAATATTATAAAAATAGGTTAAAAACTTTTTTTTTTAAGTAAGTTAACACTGAAATAAAAACCTTGCCCTTCCTTTTTACCTGAAACGGGGAAATGGAAGCACTGAAGATTTTCAATTTAGTAGCACTTTTCAAGGTTTTTTTTTTACTTTTGGGATATATAACAATTTGCAAAGTTAAAAATATTGGATTTCCAATCAGTATGTATTAGGAATCATTGAGAATGCAAGGGGTAATTGGGAACGCTCTCAATCATAATAACTATCACACATGATTGTAATTTTGGTGAACTTGAAACCACCAGGGGCTTGAAAGCAGATACCACAGACAAGATAATAGCAAAATTTGGAGTCTTCAACCCCACAAACTCAATGCTCACATCTTTCATGATATATAATAAAAATTAAATCAAAAGTTGAAAATATTTTATTCGACCAATCGTGCCCTTATGTACGTAGCTTTCGAATCATACATTCACTTGGGCACATGAAGGCCTCTTTATGTTTGTGTTATACATACTTAAGATTTTTTGGTGCAATTATCTCCATATCTGTTTTGAATTACCCGCCGTTTCCAATTCCCCCACTCTCCTTTAGACTTTATTTAAAGCCTAATTGTCTTGGTCCCTCATAGGCATGGTCAAACCTTCTACTTCTTAAAAGCTCTACGATAAAAGCCTTAGAAAATGTATCCAAATCGTTAACTTTCATAATGTTCATCGGAAAGACCCTGTTTTCCCAAACGTTTTTTACCCAAATCAGCTTCATGCGGCCAAGCCTTAAGTCAGTCCGTACTTGACCACAATGAGTGTTATCAACCGCGTCAGTTAAACATTACATAATATTATAGTTTCATATTTAGTTATAAATGAAGTTAATACATGTGTGCTAATAACCAGCCAGCCACCAGGTTTGTTGACCTTTTTATTATTAATCCTATTCGATTAGTCGAGGTCGAGGTTGCTGGAGGCGCCATTGCTTCCGCAATACATAGCGAATAGGATATTAATGAGTAATGGTGATGGCATGACTGGGTAAAAGGCTCTACTAATATAATGGAGGAAACTAACGTCCCTATACAGAGCTGCGCGTGATTTTTTCTCTTATCGTACTGGCTAGTAAAATATTGGTATACCCGGGCTGTTTCTTAAGAATCCTTATAAATATTTTTTCTACTCGTCGACAGTAATGGTTGAATTAAGATTTCGTATACCTAACTATAATTGCGTACTTTTAACATATGGGCTCCTAATTCAACTATAATATTCAATTCGATACCTACGCTGTAGTCAACTATAAAAAGACCAATCACGTAGGTACCTTACTTAACACGGTACTCGACTGAAAACCTCTCTATTATATATCAATTGAATAAAATACTATTATTATTATATTAGTCGTCCATATGCTACGGAGAGTGCTTGCCCCCAGGCGGGCCGTATGCTTGTTTGCCACCGTCGTAGTACAAAAAAAAAGTTTTTAAATATATATTTATTTTATTTTTAATACCATATAACATTTTGATTGATGGAAAGTTAAGTAATGGTAATGGTGCAAATTGTCTATTGATCTTATAGATAATAAATCTTATATATCCTATTGCCAACACGAAATGTTTCAAGGGCAAAGTCCTTTATTTCTGGCTCGTATACAAGGGTATTTTCTTTGTACTTAATCTCTATACATATTATTATAGTATACCACTTTACATTAGTTTAAGTTTAGGTATTTATATTATTGCGTAGTGGTTAGGACTTCAAATGTCCTTTTACACTAATCAAGTAAACTTAACCGCTGAAGTTTGTAATGCGGTTGGTACCATTTTCACTCCAACGCACTCCGCTACACCAGCCATTCCTATCACGTACAGAGTACGCCTCTACGAATAAGTGTGACCTTGACATTCTTAAAAGTTACGTTACTGTTACAACGTTACTACTGCATTGTTAAAAGCGGCGGTGTCACTGTCAATCTTTTTGATGAGTGACCAACTGAATGTTCAAATTGCAGCAGCGTGATTTCAATGCATAAATAACATCACTGTTGTTGCCGCATTGTTATCATGATTGATTAGAACGTTGAATCTGTCACTCATGTTATTAAGGAGATTAACAGTGACATGCAGTAAAGCTGCAACATCAACGCTGCTGCAGGCTTTTAGGCTTTGCCATATCGAAACAACAATTGTTAATGCAACTCGGTTTACTCGGTGACAGCCTTTACTTCGATACGATATTATAATAATAATTCAGCCTCGTCCACCATATACGTCCTACTCTGTTGGGTACAGGACCTCATGCGCGAGAGGTCCCCACTTTAGCCTAATGCGGATTGAGGACTTCGCATACAGAACGATACGATATAACAAGAAAAAAATTGAACTATTGGTACAATAGGTTGGAACAGATAGGAACAGGAGCTCGAAGATCTAACGTTGACTGGCTAGCGTTAAGCGTTTGCCCGGCAAGCCATAAAAGCAGCAGCCCGGCTACGAGCAGTCGCGGCAATCAGACCCGATTGATGTATTTCGTACACAAACGAGGGCTCATGGACTCGTAAACTGACACGCAAACATGAGCTCCAGCTATCGTGGATTCAGAAACCATTTTGTTGGAGTGGAGTAAACGTTTGTCATCGGAAAAGTTTACTTGGCTGTATTTTATTTAGTTTAGTGAGGTAAAACAGTAGCTCTTCGTTTTGGTTTTTGTTTTAGACATGAGATTTTTAAATATAGACAAACCCTTATGATAATTCGACGGCTTCCTAATCTTCCTATAGTCTGTTTTTTTTTAACTGTAAAATACTACGCCATACATTTTCTATGCAAGAAATAAATGAGCGTTCCATTATTATTGTTATTGTTGGGGTTTTTGGGCCTTTGAGTGCCACGTCGACCAGGTAATGATCTATTGTGACAGCCCTTTAAAGTTCATTACTGATGTCCGTTGAATCCAGGAAATTCCAGATTCTTTGGGCCGTAATATTCTGTACCTCATAGGGTTGCAACACGTGCCGCCCTAAGTGGGTACTTCATTTTGACATTAGTGGTCCACAGGAACAGAGAATGTGCATTGCAGTCTCCTCTGATTCCTTGCAGAACCTGCATGTCGCGTCTTGTTTCTTCACAATTTGAAACATGTGTTTGTTCAACTTACAGAGCGTTCCATACTATTTAGGCAAAAAACGGACTATAGCCTATATTGGTTACGTGCAAAGTGCATGGTGGGGGTAAGTGATCGCAGCGCGTGCGGCGGTGAAAATTGGAACTAACCGAGGATAGCATCTTTAACATTTCGTACAAGTTATATGGCTCGAAATGGAACTTTAATTAACGATTACCCCTAAAATATTATACTATGTGATCTTTTTCTAGAAGTTAAGAATGTGTATAGTAAGGTACCCTTAAAAAATAGACATTCAATATCGCGGACTTTTTTATAGACCCATGGAAGAGAGACAACTCCACCATACATTGTGTTACAGCTCAAACGGATTAGGCAGCGGTTTTGATTAAAGCTCCTAGGCAGCGTGATTTATTCCGACAACATCGTCATATTTCAATCAATTTACACAAAACTTTAACAAGTTATATAGCTAAACCTTCCTCAAGAATTAATCGATTGATAGAGGAAAGTCGTATGAAAATCCGTTCAGTATTTTTTTAGTTTTGGAGTAGTTTTATAAGATGTATTGGATTGACGTTTTCTCCTAGATTTGCGGATGCTAGGTTGCGTGACAGCCGTGCACATCGCGAATAGATACTGGGTGTCCCTGCCTACTAAAGTGTAAGAGAGTAACCATCAGGTAAACACTCATTTTAATTTTCGTGATTCCCCTTAGGGCCAGTAGAAACAAAATAATATTTAACTTGAAAATTATTCAGAAATGTTTACCCAATAACCCTTTTAATAAATATTCATGTAACACGAACCACTTTACTTCTTATTAAACAGTTTACAAGCAATTTAATTACTAAATGTATAAATAAATGCTGGACTTGGAGTCGATTCAATAACATAAAAATATGGTTATCAAACGAAACAATGCACAATGGTATTACGCGGCCTACTGTGGATAACATGAAGCTATTTTCACAATTAATTTTCAGTTTATCTTTACAGTTATCTTTGGGTCTTTTTTCAGAAAAAACTATAAAGATTTTTTTTATAAATTGATTAGGCATCATATGCAGATTGAGCTGGTGGCCTAGCGGTAAGAGCCTGCGACCTGCAATCCGGAGGTTTCGGGTTCAAACCCCGGCTCGTACCTATACTTAGTTGGGTCATAAGTTCTGTCAAAAAGGTTTTGACTGATAAAAAAGCTATAGGTTTTTACCCTTATTATTCATATATATATGGGTTGAAAGCTTATTTAATGCTGAATTACTTACATTACAATTAAACTTAATTTGCTGTCTTAGTTTTGCACAATTCTATGTAATATTCAGAAAAATGTTATAAAAAAAACATGCAAAAAATACGCGACTTGTTCGAGATGATTTTGATCCCTAGTTATTTATTTTTCTTGTTTAGATGGTCGAATCTCACACAAAATTATAGCTGGATCTTTTATCTTTCTTAAAATATATAATTCATGTGCATTGTTATTGCCAACCTGCAACTGTACGTGTTTTACCAAATGTACTCGTAGGATGGTAGTCAAAAAATTGCGTATCACTGAAAAATACCCTAAGCTGAAGTACAGACTTGTCGGAAAACTAATTGCAGGTGATAAAGTAACGTTCGAATAAAGTAAGTTCATACAAATAAACGATTGTACCTATTTTATTAATGTGACACTGATTTTTACTCCCTTTGGTAAAGTATACAATTTTTCACAATTCAGCCATTTATTTGTTTCTAACGTCAATCCCAAACTAAACAAGTAGTAAATTAAGACGCGATCTAAATTTGAAACTATTTATTTAACGTTTTGATCAGTATAAAACGAACTTTCAATTCATCGCAAACTTTTTTTATTAAAAGCTGTATACAAAGCATTTTATCAGTCAAAACCTTTGTGACAGAACTTTGACCCAACTAAGTACCTTTGAGTTTTTCGGAACTTATGTACGAAATATAATTTGATATTTACCAGTCGCTTTTCGGTGAAGGAAAAACATCGTGAGGAACAGGACTAATCGCAATAAGGCCTAGTTTACCCTCTGGGTTGGAAGGTCAGGTGGCAGTCGCTTTCGTAAAAAACTAGCGCCAACGCCAATTCTTGGAATTAGTTGCCAAGCGGGCCCTAGGCTCCCATGAGACGTGTCAAAATTCCGGGACGTAGCGAGGAATATGATAATTAGGCATATGTAGGCCTACCACCTATTTCAGGCCGTTGGTAAAAAAGTTACGCAGGGATTTTCTAGCACCTAGAAGGTAGCAAAGTTTTAGAAATAAACTAGTTCATATAAAACATTTTGACTTACTTAACATAATACAGATCAGTTTCATGCAGTCAAGCCTACAATCAGTGTGTAGCTAACCATAATAATTTCTTATCCTACACCTCAGTTTAACGGTAGGCTTATTTACACAAAATTTTGAAATTAATCGGTGATCAGGAGTTGAAAAATATTAATTCATAGGTCATAACGGAGCAACTTCTAGTATGAGACCAACCCCTAAATAACGAAAAAAAAGTTGGCTGTTTCATACATTTTGCCTGACATTGACATTTTCTATGGGAGAGTAAATGTTTTTCCCGATTTTGAGGTTGGTTCCATAGTAAAAGTAGCCCAGTATCTATACATATAATAAAGCTGAAGGGGGTCGAAAGTCTATACATGGAAGATATTCGAAAAAAAATAGGCTGGGGATACTAAGAATCGTTAACAGAACACGTTCCAACAGTTTTTAGAATTTTTGTCTGTTTGTCTGTTTCTCTGTTTGTCTGTTTATTTGACCTCGCATCACGTGAAAACGGCTGAACGGATTTTGATGCAAACTTTACTAATCTGTCGAGAAAATGCCCGGCCAAGTTATAGGCTATAAAAATTCAACCCCTAGAAGGGGGGGTAGCCACTACACTCGATTGAGTTAAGATTGCACCTGAATCTTATGGCGCTACTTAGGAAGGAGGTGCAAACTTTTACAACAAATATGTGCTACGAGTATCGAGTACCCTGCTAAACTAACAGATATGGTGCTGAAATTAAGCCACCGAGGAAGGATTTTGCCAAATTAACTCTAAAGTTAGAAGAAGGGGGTACGGATATCAATTCAATTTCAATTGTGTTGATGTAATAATACAACGAAATTAAACGACAGTAAATTAATTACTAATTACCATACATTGCACAGTGTCATTGCCATCTTTTGGGAAACTGAGTAAAAATTTAGTAATCAAGTAAACTAATAATTTTTAAGAAAAAAAACCGACTTCAATGAGGTAGACCGGTGAAAGAACGATTATTGTTGATTTTTGATTTCATCCAATTAAATTAAAAAGACAGCGTCCTACGCCTAATTATGTATAAAAGGAGGTAACAAATTTTTTTTGTCACTGCACACGTACCTTGACACATTTCAGATTTCCCCTATGGTTGACTGGTAAGATACCCGCAATAGGGTATTTGACTGTATTTAAGATAAATTATTTCACACCATGCATGAAATAAAGCACCAGATAATTATTAAAAAAACTAAATAGGATAGAAATATAAAAATGTGTCTTGAAAACCTAACTACTTGACAAACATGCACAGAGAACAAATTGCCAAACGTGAACTATGCATCGTTGAAGAGTTCCATTCTGTTCATCATGAACAGCTCCACTTCATCAAATGTCACTTCTACAAATGTAAATACTTGATTTGTTGATGAAAATACAAAAATCACTATATGTATGCCTTTTACATTTGAAGAGTTCCCTCTATTCCTCATGGACTCCATCGTCAGAACTCGAACTTGACAAAAATTTGTCTTGAAAATTTAATTTACTTAACAAACACAGCGAAGAGGACAAATCGCCAAACGTGTACTGTGTATTGTTGAAGAGTTCCATTCTGATCATCATCAGCAGTTCCTCTTCATCAAATGTCACTTTTTTAAATGTAAATGCTAGATTTGTTAAAGAAAATACAAAAATCATTATATGTATGACTTTCATATTTGAAGAGTTCCCTCGATTCTCCTCCTTTTGAAATCTTGAAGTCGGTTAATAATGAGTTTACTTACATAGTTAAGTAGTGGCAAAATCAACACACATATCAACACGCATATAACTGCATAATTATCAAAAAAAATATTTTCTCCGTCATGAATTATACCTAATCGTAATTTTATCGTATCCATATTCATACGTATCGCCTCTTTTAAGCACTTAATAATGGCTAAGAAGGTGGGTACTATGAAAAAAAAACTGAAAATGCCTTATGAAGAATGCCGAGTGTAGTTTTATTAAATGGTACCTAATTGTAAAATATTTTATCTAGACTACAGTCCTCTAGCGTATCCATCTGTCAACTTTACTTCAAGTTCCACCTCTAGGGGAGAGGCAGAGAAATTAGCCGTGAATGAGCCGGTTACTGACACAGACCGAATACCACGCGAGCGGAGCCGCGGGCACAGCTAGTGATCTATAAATTAATATTTTTCAAGTCCTGATCACCGATTAAATTTCATCGTGTATAGTAGGTAGGCGTGTTTCACTAGCCCGAAGCTAAATTATTTAATACACAAGAGCATGTCGCACTAGTAGGTAATCTAGTATACCTTGAAACAAAGTTATTACGTCATGCTCTCCAGCAACCCCACATTGCATTTTGGCATTTTTTATTATGTGAGGATTTAGTACACAATAGGTACTCAATTTATACTTACATAAAAAAAAAATTGTACATCAGCAGATTAGGAGTGAAAGCCAAAAGTATTTGGGGTTGCTGTAGAGCATTCTCCCAGCAACCCCTTCTCGAGTTTTCTCATAAATACTATATTTTCTACTAAACGATTGACGAACTATTTGTTTGACTTTTGTCAATTTTATTCGATTTTTATAAGAATTAGGCCAAAATGAAATTAGGAAAAGGAATTAGGGAAAGGTGGGCCAAAATGGTTACTGAGTGGGACCCACGGAACACCATAGACGGTGCAGGACGGGGTGCAGGCAGACCGAAAAGGAGATGGCGGGACGACTTGGACGCATTCTATCCAAAATGGTGGGAAAATTCCAATGACAGGGTCGAGTGGAGAAAACGAGGAGAGGTCTTTGCCCAGCAGTGGGACACGAAAGTAGCACAAGAAAAAAAAAAAGAGCGAAACACAAATTCTCCTAAATGCTCCTAATTCTTATACTTATGATTAAACATCAATAAATTAAAATACATCAAATTGTGTCAAACTATTACAAGAATGTAAAATAAATATCTAGCCAAGAAAATGAGGATTCGTTTGTATGGAAAGGCGATTTCCCGCGGGCGTCTACTTAACGATTTATAAGCTGATGAAATTGCGGGTATCAACTAGTGAGAAGTATGTATTTATTCAGTATTCAGTTTATTTATTGCATCATGCTGTTCTTTATAAGGTGTTAAGTATTACATTTCTGGATCAAACATGTACCCTCTTAGGGCATAGCAAATCTTATAACTAATATCTTATATCTAATAGTTTACATAATACAATTATCGAATAAAAATTAAAACAATAAAAATTACATTTCCACATATCACATTCAAATTTGTTGCAATGAATATAAAAAAAAGTATATAGATATATACATATTTTAACTATTGGATTACACTAGATTATACCTACATTAATATTTCATGGAACATTCAAATTAGTCAAAATTTATTTATTTAAATGTACCTAATCAACCTAAAATTGCGTGACCCGCGTCTTATTAAACATCATATTTACTAAATGTGAATAATACTCGGTCCAATATTATTATCAGAACCAGAACCTACTGAGGCCTAAGTAATATTAATTATCAATGAGAACTTAATAATGTACGGAAATACACTGCATTGCGTTTAACTTCCCAATTTTGATGTTATTAGCAATTACGGAATAATTATAACAGGATTCATTTTAAAATTTATGAAAAAACCTTAACTAATCTAATCTAAGGAAGACACATAGATAGCAATTACAATCTTAAAGACTCAAATGCCGAGCCCTAACTGCGTATAAGCGATAGCTAAATCATTAAAAAATCTAGGTCTGAGCATTCAGTACCTTCACTATTTTTTTACTCACGTTCGATCGGTTTGAATTATCTGTTGTTATGCAATGCACTTTGCTTGATGACTACCTTTCGAAGGTGCAATCCAGATTTCAACATATGTATATGTATCGTGCATCTCTGTCGCCATTATGACAATGTATGCTTAATACTAATAAATGAATATGAATATGCGAATTAGTTATAAGTGGGACTAAAATGAAATCAATATGTAAAAGGCCATTGTTTTATTGTAAAACAAAAGCACTTTTAACAAGCTTGACAAATTGGGGTATTTAAAATATTGTAGAATTGACAGGAAACACGAGGCAGTTGGAGTTATTATCAAGTTTGTTAGAGGAACTGAAGGGAAACAAAAGAAGACCGAGGGGTGAAATTATATTTCTTAATTAAACAACAAAGTTGGGCAATAAGTGAAGGTTTTCCCGATCGCCTTTTGTTCCAGTAGATCTTGCGATTTATCATGTTTGAATGAAACAAAACTGTATCTCTCTAAAACGCAGTTCAGTAAAATTACCAACAAGAGTACAGTGGTAAAGTTCTTACACTAGAACCTTTGTAATTTCACACAGTCATTTCTTACAGATCCTTATGTGTTAAACATTCATCATATTTCGTTAAAAACAACCTGCATAAATATTAGGTTACATGAAAATTGCTAACAATGTCTGGTACGATTGTTTAGAAGCATTTCTACACACATGTCATAAAGCATTTTGTGATTAATGATGAAGTTGATGAACGTTCGGAAAGCACCGCGTACAACTCGAATTGTTACGGGTTACGATATTTTTTTGTACAAAAATGAATTTCAATCATAATATTGTACAGAAACAAAGGCGAATGACAAAAATACATACTCGTATGTATCCAGTTTCTAAGATTTTGAGCTTTACTATGGCTGTTGTCATGGACCGCTAATTATGTTGCAAGTTTACGACCGTCCGAGAGAGCCGTCACGGCAGTAACTCGGACATTACGCAGGTCATTTGCGACGGCAGTTGCACTGAGATGTACTACGTAGGAGCTTTATTGTCCAATAAACTACTATCGTCCTATTTGAATGGCAAGGATAAACAGAGAAGTGTGGGGACAGCCGAGGAGGAAACGTAAATGTAGCGAAAAACTTGGACGAGCGAGTACAGAACACAATGAATAGAAATCAGTCAACTTTTTGATTCACATGCAGAATTATCGCATAATTTTTGTGTTATGGTTCTTATAAATAACATAAATATAAATATCAATGTAACAATTTTGTCAAAAAAATTTGTAAATAGGCAGTTGCATACCCCTGCCGGCCTAGCCAAGGTGACAATAGCTATCGCCACGACAACGAAACGCTTTGTATCTCTCTATCACTCTTCCATATATTTGCGAAAGTGACAGTTGCGTTTCGATCGCTACGGAGCGTAAGATATTTGCATGTTAGCTACGCGGCCTGCAAGAACAAGGTAAAGGTTTCTGCAAATTTTTATAATATTATTTTTCATATAAAATGCTAACTATATTAAATGCCGTGTTATTTAAATAATGAAAATACGAGCTATCTTTTAAACGTAAAGTGCCTATCTTGAGAAAAATAATATTACTAGAGAAATCAGAAATCGCAAGTACTCACTTTTATTGTGGGAATTTCGAATTAGTTAGGTAATAATAGTACACTATTTAGACGTGATTAAGTGAATTTCAAAGAATAAATACTAGAATAAGTTTAGTTGATGTATCTCGCCTAGTCTCTTATCTATGTGATTTGAAATTTGAAATTAAAGTTAATTTCCCGCATTTTCTGTTTTGTTTTCTAATGCGTCATAATAATATGGCTGGGTTCACACGGCAATATCCTGCACGTTTTTGCAGTATACTTCTTAACGAACCGTTCAAACGCCGAGTGAAAAATCTACCACAAAATCTTACATCGTTGATTTGATATGTTTAAACAAATACTCACCGAACTTGTGAAGCAAATCGAATGAACTTTACTGTGACACCTATGTGAAACTGTGGTACCTAATTCATTTTTACTCCAATGAAAATTTACCGTGTGAACCGGTTGATTGTACGTTTAAAATCGAATATTTAATTGCCGTGTGAACCCAGCCTCTGTTCTGATTATATACAGGCCAGGTAGGTATCATGTTTGTTTTACCTGTTTGTAGAAATCTAATTTTCATTCAATTTTGATTTTGTGGTTTGCGTTCGTGGAAGTGGTTGCACACAAACCACTACTATTGTAATTTAATACTAAAACGTTAAAATTTTCATTATGATTGAGATTTATTCATTTGAACAAATTTGTGACAAAAACCAAATTACTTCGGCTTTAAACTTGCTCAACATTGCCTACCATGCCCAACATTGCCCTGCTTGAAACCACTTTTCAAAGGGAAACTTACAAAACCACACTTCACATTTTTTTTAAACTTCTAATGATACTTTTTATGTTATATAGATTACCAAATTCGTCGACATACATATATTATATTTAATCGTCGAGAGAAAAATATTATAGAGCTTCATCGTGAATTTTACTTGAACTGACTATTTTATTTTTATGTGTGTGATGCTGAAACACTTGAATATATAAGGATTGTCATGTGTTTTTGTGTAAAGTGAAGTAAAAATTGTGTGTGTGCCACATGACAGTTCTCTTGAGGCTGGCAAGCAGGGATGGCGCTTATTCCGTCAACGGGCAGTCGCATCTACGTGGCTTTCTTCGCGACAGTCTTCTGGGGAATGGGTGAGTGACAATAGCTGTAAAGATATATTTTTTATCTATTTACTTATAGACGTATTAAGAATTGTAGAATACTAATTTAAATGGAAAATTGTATCGTATTACATTTTTGATTTCGCATCTCAGCATTGCGTAAAAATCCCAGAAAAAATTGATATATTTTTCGGCTTTCTTACTCGTAATACTCGGTAAAAAGAAAAACTTATCAAATATCAAAATAAACTCCGTCACAAAATTCTAGAAAATGACAATACACGGAGACTATAAGATACCCATTACTACAATATCGGTTGAAATGTGACCCATCGCATTGGTTCAAAGCGTTCCACGAAGCCTTTGTTGGGAATCGTTTTATTCGAGGAAAATAAACCTCTTTTACTTTCAAAGAATTGCCACTCATTATATTTACCTTAGATAGTGTTGGTATCGTATTTAATTTATTGTTAAAAATAGCTGACTAGGGTGCCGAGTTTATCCATACGTTTCGCCGTACCCACCAGCCTGCCCGTAGCTTCGTTTGCAGCTAGCGTAGATACAAAGAGACCTACCTAACTACCTACCTACCCTACCTACTTATTACCTAACCTACTATAAGCCTAATATTGGCATGAGGCATTATTATTTTGGTTGCAAAATTTTAGTAACTAAAAACTTTGTATACAAAATTTTAAAATATATGACGAAATCCAGTTTTTAGTTCAAAACAAAAGTATAAGTAAGTACGTGAACCAAGTGATGTGTCATGAAATATATAAAAACATCCACGAGTAAGTGTTTATCCGGTTTACTTGTAAGAAGTGATACATAACACGTGCACACCTACACTACAACTTATGAAAATCCTCAAATATAAATCGATAGCGCTTACAGTGGTTGGTATATCTATACCAAACATTTGCTATTATAAATGGAAACTTATGTGGGTTGTGAATAAGAAGCTTCTATCATAAATTTGCTGGTTAAAAAACGACCTTATTAAATACGTACAATATGGTAACCTGGTAGCTTATGTCTGAAAAAGTCACATACATACATATAATTGGAGTATTTTCTATTTTGTTTATTTATTTATTTTATTGCTTTCTACAATAATGGCTATAGACAGAACCTCACACATCCGTTCTTATCCGGTTTTTATATTAATATGTTACTGTTGCGTAATAAACCTTCTTTGCTTAATTAGGTGTAAAGAGTTCGGTTTTTATTTGCTCAAGACAATGAAAAGTTCCAGTGAACTTCAATTGAGTCATCCTTTCCTTCCTCCTGGATCCTTTTACATATAGGTAACCTACTAAATATAGGTAGCATGGGTCGGTATTGAGTTATTATAGCAGCATAACCACATACCTTGTAACTGGTAACCAAGTTTGTTAAGTCACAAGCTTGTGTTTAGATCTAAATGGTCATAAAATAATGCAGTATTTTTTTCAAAAAAGCTATGTATCTAATTTACATCGTTATTTAAATAACTCCAATAGGTGGGTTAACGAATACTGTTAATACTCGTATATATATATTTTTTGGTTTCAAAATAACAGTTATGCAAACGAGTAACATACTCGTATTCTTATCAGTTAAATACCAATAGCAGTTTATGTGACTGCTACATAATAAAAGGCATTAAAATACACGAGTGTGGGTTTAAGAAGGGAACGAAGTGAGTTTCATAAAAAGATCGCACGAGTGTTTTAATGCCTAATTATGTACAGTTACATACACTATTTTATCTACACACATATTATAAGCTTTCTATGAAATATTCACTAACCCAAATTACAGCCTCCGTTGGGGCATCTTTACCAAATCGTTGCTCTCTTGGCGGAACTCGCGGATATGTGGTGGCGTCACCGAAATATTTTTATCGCTTTTTTTACACGAAACTTTTGCTATAGTTACCTTAAAAACAACAAAACATTTTCATTATATTTATGATTTATTTATAAAAATAAACTGTACGTCAAATTGCGGTAAATTAATTTTTTTTCACGCATGTAGTTTTTTTTATTTATTTCAGAGACAAACTAGAGTATTTTATTTATTTCCGTATCGTTTATTTTATTTATTTATTTTATTGGTATTCAGGATAACAACAGCCGTAAATATAACACGTATACGTTTGTATACGTTCGATACAAACTAATATGGGAGATATGTTAAATATTGTATGCAATTGATTTCATTTCGAACAAAAAGGCATCTTGACTGATATTAGAATAGAGGTCAAATCGAATTGCTCTTTCAGAGATGTTCCAAATTTGAATGCATAACCAAATCGATTTTGATGTAGTTATGAAGCAATAACTACATGATCACAGATAAGAAATTTGTTGTAATAAAACAGTTTATCGTAATTTTGGCCATTATTTACGGATTTTGAAGGCATCATAGAGGGTTATGTGTGTAGATAAAAGTGTTTTTGATACGTACATAATATTAAATTAAACGCCTCACAATATTGTTAAGGCTTGATTTTATGACGTGTGTAGCGAATCGTCATATTGTGACCTGACAGATGATTAAATAAAAATAACTATGCCATTTTTAGTCTTATTTTGCGATTATTAAAATTATAAACCTTATATCTTTATACAGTGCTATTTTATCTTAAGCTTGTGCTTGACAGATGGTATCAATTATAATAAAGTCAATATTACAAACATCGATTAGGGTGCGTGTTTTAATTATTGACTGTATTTTTTAGTGTCAAGGTAGAAAGTACAAGGGATTAAAACCAACTTTCTAGCACAATCTAACTTTGACATACCTACCTATACGGCTACTACAACTTTGACACTGACATAATCGCTAGAGTGAGCGTAACTTACTTTCTATGCATCTTGCTCATGCTGGCATATTAGTGCGACCGAGATGTACAAAAAGTAATTTACGCAAACCTTAGCGAACACTTTGACAATATAAGACAGTCTTCGTAAGTCTACTCTTTTTTGCTTGACTGTATATAATTCGAATTTAAAATTCGCGCTTCATTCAAGAGAATATTGTCATTACACTCATTACTCGTATTTCACATAAAAGGCAATTTAAAATAACTCAATGCATTGAGTCGGGGTTCGAAATTAGGGCGGTTCGTGTTGCTCAGCTGCCGGTGCTCAAATTATATTTAATGTAATATCCAACATTTTATTGACAGGCATTCTCAATGTAGACTCGGTCGTTAAGCATATTTCCATGCGTAGGCGTAACATGTGGGTCGTAAGCAGAGTATTGTATACCGATCGCGTTAATTTCGCAATACTTCCGAACCAATGAAACGATTCACTAAACATTTTTTTCCTATTCTCTTACCTCATTGCCTTTACATAATATTCTAATATTGAGGATCATACATCATCGAGAAGACTTTCTCGGAACATTATGAGATTTCCCTCGTCGTCAGATCAGCTTATGGAAATAGGGCTATCATCCCACTTAACCACATACATACATCAGTCATAACGTATAATATTTCTGATAATATATTTAATGTAACATTCGGTTCCTTTACTGTTTGCTTCTCCTTTGAAATGGATTTTGCTATCCTGTTTACCAGGTTAAATTGTCGAAATTGAAATCGTATATCAAAACTGAACTCATTTTAGCTTGAATTTTGAACGAAACTTATACCTGGATATTTAGCTAACATGCCAATTGTTAACGCTCCGTAGCGTAGCGTAATCATTCTCTCACTATCTCTTTTCAATATTAGTGCGACAGTGACAGATGCGTTTCGTTCGTTATGGAGCGTAAGCGATTGGTATGTTGAGTGCGCACCCTGAAAGCTTCTTGGTAAATCAGAGGGTTTCCCGCAAACATGATAGCTCTCTATGCCGAAATGTGATTTTATATAAATATAAATACAAGACGAAAGTATATAAATATAAATACAAGGTGTAACAAAAATAATGGAGATCCGTTTAATTCGGTATCGTATTGGGAGCGTGCACGACTGTCACGCAACCTAGTGTCCGCAAATCTAGGGGAAAACGTCAATTCACTACATCTTATAAAACTACTCCAAAACTATAAACTACTGAACGGATTTTCATACGACTTTTATCTATCAATAGAGTGATTCTTGAGGAAGGCTTAAGTATATAACTTGTTAAGGTTTTGTGTAAATTGTTTGAAATATAACGATGTTGTTGGAAAAAAACACGCTGGCTAGGAGCTTTAATCGAAAACGCTGCCTAATCCGTTTGAGCTATAACAACACAATGCATGGTGGGGTTGTTTCTCATTCATAGGTCTACAAAAAAGTCCGCAATGTTAAATGTCTATCTTTTAAGGATAACTTACTATACATATTCGTAACTTCTAGAAAAAGATCACGTAATATGTGGCATTTACAAAAATATTTACATGGATACATTATTAACAATTATCAAAAATACGTTAGTTATATTAAGCATCTCATACAGATTACATTGGTCCCTTGCACCATACAATCTAAATGAATATTTCAGGAGTAATCGTAAATCAAAGTTTCATTTCGAGCCATATAATTGTACGAAATGTTAAAGACGCTATCCGCAGTTAGTTCAAATTTTTACCACCTTATGCGATGGGATCGCTTTACCCCCACCATGCACTTCACACGGTCCCAATATTTTTTGACCTTTGTATGGAGGGTTGGCCGACTTGGACGACCTGCCTTATAGATTTTTTTTTTCGCGTCAATTTATTTCCTTTGATCAAATCAAAACACGATACCGAATATGCCCTTAAACGGATGCTCCCTATTTTTGTTACACTTTGTATAACGCGTGGGAGAAAGAGAGAAAGGTTGCTATACACGCATGAACTAAAATTGAATTGGAACTGTAATTGTTTCTGTGCATGACAAGCATAAAACCGACAGACATAAAAACACATTTAGATGTAAAGAAAAAAAATCAAATAGGAAAAGCTATTGCTATCTCTACCTAAACAAGAAGAAAACGATTTTCTAGCCATGAAAATATAGCTGTAGGTATATTATATAGTATCACGCAAAGTTAAGAATTTCATTACAATTGTTTAAGTACCAATATTAAACGTTCATAATTCATATTTGAATCAAAACAACTCGCTTTACTTTGAAACTGTAAATGAACATAAATCGTTGCTTTTATCGTTAATTCACATGCTCCTTTTGTTCGCAAATGAATATATAATGTGTTCAGAAAGTAGGAGTAAGTCCTTACGGCTTAACGAACTCATAATCACCCCGGTAACATTGAGAGGCGGGAATCACTGTCAATAATAAATGAAGGACTGACGTCGACGGGGTAGATCCGGGGGTCGATCGGTTCAGAGGTGAGTAAGGTCAGTTTGATAGCTGTATTATGTCCTTATATATCCTTATGAAGGCAAATCGAACATTAAAGCCAACTTGTTATCAGCTGTCCAAACCATGAATAAAACAAACTGAGCGCCGCGGTACAGGCTTTTCTAGTGGGGGAACCACCAGTACATCCCTGAATGTGACTAATTATGGTTAGTTTTTCTTCAATACTTATGTTTAGTGGCTGATCTCAGATAATATATATTATTTTTATCTCTTAAAGGATTAGTTAAATATCAGTGACGTTTTATCCCGTTTGTCCCGTTGTCTACCTACGAAGCCGATGGTCCCGGGCTCAAATCCTGGTAAGGGCATTTATTTATACGTGTGATGAGCATGGATATTTGTTCCTGAGTCATGGCTGTTTTCTATGTATTTAAATATATATAAATATTTAAATATTATATATATCGCTGTCTAAGTACCATCAACACAAGCCTTATTGAGCTCATTGTGGGACTTAGTCAATTTGTGTAATAATATCCTATAATATTTATATTGAATATTTATATTTTATTTTGTGATATGTTATTGTAATTTTTTAGTTGTTCTAGCGTCCCGAATATATTTTATTCAATTGTATTTAAATATTACCAGTATCTAATATTACTAATATTGCCAACATTTCATGAACACTTAAGTTCACCAATTTTTGTTATTGTAATTTAGGAAGCCGACACCAGAGAACAACTGTTGGATAGGCAAGAAAAATAATTGACGGTATATATTGTATATAATAAATAAAAATATTTTTTCAAAAGGTTGGCCACTTTTTAAATACATCATTATAATACTAATAGCGTTATTAATACACTTTAGCCAAATCTGTCAAGTCGTTGATAATCGTTTAACCCTATTCATTATACTGAATTTTGTGTTTGTTAGAAAGATACATAATTGAAAAGAGGCTTGCTCATATTTAAGAATAAGGGGTAAGATTTTTTTATTTTTTTAGAAAACAAACAGCCTTTTACAAATATGTCTTAAATAAATGAACTAAAAATAGGCCTAAAGCTTCCTACGTTACTAAGAAAACTATTACATAGAAATGTGAATTTGTTTTTTTTCTGTCAGATTTCCACTTGATATTATAGATGACTACATAGAAATAACCAGAATTGATATATAACGGGTCAAACTGAAGAAAATGGAGACAGTATTAACCTTAGGTAGGTACTTTATTATATTACGTGAATTTCGGCATTCTATGCGAAAGTTATTAAATTACATGTTAAGTTAACCACACTTATTTTTATTATAAATAGGTAATAAGGCACGATAATGAAAATAGAAACTGCAGCTGCAGGAAGTAGTCTTTGAAATGCCGCGAAACGTTCTCAAACTTCAATTGTAACTTGTGAAATATGTATTACTTTAGAACTATGGGAATTTCTAGGTTTTACATGAGTACTTTCAATGTGAACTTTGGTACAAAATATCTGTAGGACATTATACAACAATAATGCAATGATAGCTACTTTAGGTAATATCAGGGGGAAAGGCTTTCACTTAAGTTCATCTAGCTTTACAAATAATTATTTAAACATATCAAAAGGTGAACTAGTAGACGATTGAAATACTTATAGGCAATCGCATTTGTATTGACTTTCTACATACATACATACATACATATAATCACGCCTATTTCCCGAAGGGGTAGGCAGAGACCACGGATTTTCACTTGCTACGATCCTGACATACCTCTTTCGCTTCCTTCACTTTCATGACATTCCTCATACATGCTCGTCGGTTTAGGGTGCTCTTGACCTGGCCTTTTTTCAGGATTTCCCCGATTTGATCAGAGAAAGTCCGCCGAGGTCTACCCCTTCCAGCTCCCTCTTCTACTTCTCCCTTATACACTCTCTTTGTTAACCTTCTTTCACTCATTCTTTCCACGTGTCCAAACCATCTCAACATACCTTTCTCAATTTTTGTCACTACATCTTCGTTCAGTCTACACTTTTCCCTTATCACGCTGTTCCTAATTCTATCTTGTAATTTTACACCACACACTTCTCAACGCTCTCATTTCCACTGCATTCACTTGACTCTGATGTTTCTTCTGCCATACCCAACTTTCGCTACCATACATAAGTGTAGGCACCAACACCCCTCTATGCACAGCCAACCGTGCTTTTTGCGACACCTTCTGGCTGCTCATAAAAGCGTTGAGTGCCCCATTCACACGATTTCCAGCATTCACTCTCCTTTCAATTTCTTCATCATGTTTACCGTCCCTAGTGAACAAGGTTCCCAGATACACAAACTTTCTCATCGGTTTCTTTCACTACTCTTTCAATCAATATCTTTGCATACAATTTGCCGACGACGCTGAGTAATAACAAAAAATATAAATAATAGATCTCAGATAAGCATAGTACTCGTAGATATGTATCATACGCATGTAATTAATCCTGTCTCCAATATCGCAACAAAATGAAAAAGATAATTACCTTCATTAACATTTCAGCTTTTTCATTTAAAGGCTATCGAGGCATGATAATTGCTTACGGGTAGCTCAAATTTGAAGTCAACATTTATATTAACGAGAATCATATAATTATATACCGATTTTAATAACACATGTAATCTTGTTTACACACGTTATGTCCCTACCAATATATGTATAATATTAAAAATACGAAAGTAACTGTCTATTTGTTACGTCTTATTTAGGTACGCCTGTATGAAGAAGTTTATTACAAGTACTAATTTTACGTAAATTTGATATAGCTCCTCTACACGATGGCCCAGCGCTGGACCAGCGAAATGGCCATGCAATGGTTATCACTCCTCTACAGGATGGTCCAGCGCTGGACCAGCGAGATGGCCGTGCGATGGTTGAGCGTAATATATTACGCACTATGGAATGGACCACGTGTAGCTGCGTACACACCATCGCTGGCCGACTACCTTTGATGTGCGGACGAAAAACCGACACCGTAGCCATCCCATTGCCTTCCCACCGCGTCATTATAAGCAATCCGACACCACTACCCTCTCTACACGCTGGCCGATCTTAGTGATAGTATGATGGCCCATCGAGTAGAGGAGCTATTAAAAATCAAATAACCAGTATTTTACTAACAAAAAATTTCACCTGACTACCTGAGTCAAAAAAATCTTTTCGTATTAAATCTATTTAACAAGCAGAAAAGTCTGCAAACGATGCTATTAAGCTTAGAATAAATTTAAAAGTGGAAAAATACTGCCAATCGATACTGCAGCGCTCTGCCAACTGAGTCACCAAGACCTCATCCATAGCCAGTAAAAAACTATTTTATCGTTCATAAACATAACCTTTTTACCCGGGCCAAAATAAGACAAGTTCAACACCCAATTCATCTACGAATGAAGTAGCTTCTTTAGCGCCATAGTACCGGATAGAATCATGTTATGAACTACTGCTAAATGGATCTGTTTTACTACTATTTAATTGTAGTTAAACCTTAAACGCGCCGATCACAAAACCAGGAGCCCCAAGGCGCCATGTACGTAACACCGCATACTCGGAATCTCTGAATTCGAGAGCTCCGCTTACATGCACCGAATATTCCCTTGAGATGAACTTGCATTGTACTCGGTTTCTGAACGTCTTACCGTCTGTGGTTTAATGCCATTGTTGCGGAGGTCCTTTACAGATATTTTTCATGATCAAACACAAAGGAAAGTTAACTGGTAAAGAATGCCTTCAGGCATTAAGTTCGCTGTTTGTTAAAAAAATATTGTGCAATAAAGTTTAAATAAATAAATGAATTAAGGAAGCTTATTGGACTAATCGTAATTCATAGAACTCGTTAATTTTATTTTGATTAAACCAAAACGACCAAAAGTTGCGAGCACCACTCCGAATCCCTCCCATTCCCTCTGTATAATTATCTGATTACAACAAACGTGTGCACAAAAGAATTCACAATTCCCAGAGCCTGACATATCTTCAGAATAGTTTGTCATGTTATATTGTTTGCAAGTGACTGGTTGCTATTATGCCTCGTACGGAGTAGGCAGTACTTGTCGTCGTACTTATTTGATAAAAATACACGCCCTCTTCAGTACTTATGGATCAATCAAGATTTTTGGCCCCTCTGTATTTTCAATTAAAAATTAGATTGGACAAATAATCGATTTTGTGTTCTTAATCGTGCTATTCTGTAGTATTCGTAATCAAGGCTCGGAACCGGTTTATAAAATACCGGTAAATACCGGTTTATTTCGGTTTTCCTGCAAACTTTTATAAGAGCGCGTAATTTTTAAGAGCTTTATTGTAACCTAAAAAAACCGGTTTATTCGTCGAGCGACGCAACGGCCAGTCGGCCTGGTGGTGTGCCACGTAAACATAGACACCGACATAGGAAGAAACCAGTTTTATTGTTGTAAACCAGTTAATTTGATAAGAACTGTTCTCATAAAAACTGAGTTTTAATATAACGGTTTTTCGAGTGAAACCGAAATTAAAAGGTTTTGCGCCAAGTACATAATAACGGTTTGGATATTTAATCGGTTTCCGAGTCTTGTTCTTAATGATATGTGATGTTACTCAACATTGTTAAATTATTGGTAGGCACACATAGAAGAGCATTGTAATTATTAATTTACCTCGTATTTTAACTTGTCTGAACTATCTTTGAAGGGATTTATAGAGATTTCAGCTTGAAGCTTGTGCAGATATACCTAGTTAGATACGTAAAAATCAACTTAAAGCTTTAATCTTACACCTATGTTCACGCCATAAAAGGTATTTCTGGCATTTAACTTCGATATTTAGTATGGTACGTGAGCCCCCAGGCGCGCAAGAATTTAAAAGCTATTTATTAAGTAAATCCGCCTCCACACTTCACATCGGGAGTGCCCCGTGCATGCAGAAGCGTATTCTGAATATGAATTGTGACATTACATTATATTATTCTCGTTTTGATATTTTCGAATTGTCATATTATAAGATGTAAGAATTGTACAGGAAGTTTTCTAAAATAACTATTAGGTTGTCCAAATATAAATCCGCCATTATTCGGAAAATTTCATTATAAATTTTATTTTTAAATTAACAACTACTTTTGTCAATGTATTGACCGTCGCTATCCACAACTTGCTGCCAACGATTTGCCAGTGTGAGAATCCCGCGCTCGTAGAAGGCTTTCGGTTTTTCGTCAAAAAAGTTTGTCAGATCACATTTTAGTTGGGGTTCGTTATCAAAATTTTTTTCTTGTAAGTAATTAGATAAAGCCCTGAATAGGTGGTAATCGGTTGGCGCAATGTCTGGCGAATAAGGGGGATGTGCAATAATGGTCCATCCAAGTTCCTGTATTTTCTCACGAGTTTTTTTGCAAATGTGTGCTCTGGCATTGTCATGCAAAAAGTAAATTCTATCCTGTTTTCCTATCAGATTTTTAGATACTTGGTCAAGCTGGTCACAGTAGATATCCGCAGTAACTGTAGTATTAGGTGATAACAGTTCCCAGTATATTATTCCCCTAATTCCCCACCAGACGCACAGCATAACCTTTTTTTGGTGACTGTTTTGTTTCGGTGTTGGTACTGCCTTCTGACCGACGCTAAGCCACTGACGCTTGCGGGTATGATTTACATAGAAAACCCATTTCTCGTCACCGGTAATAAGATTGCGTAACCACTCGAAGTTCCTGTGTGATGTCAAGTTTTGCATACATATGTCGACTCGCTGTTGTTGTTGAGAAGGAGTTAAGTCGTGCGGCACCCACATTCCATATTTCCAGGTTTTATTAAGTTTGTGGAGATAATTATCTATTGTCCCATGGGAGCACTGAAGACGCTCTGCCAGTTCACGCACCGTAGATTTTGGTTCATCTTCAATTATTTTTTTTAGAACGTCGATATCAATTGCTAGTGGCCTTCTAGGGTGGGGCTCGTCGTCGAGGTTAAAGTTACCCTCACGAAACTTCTGGAACCATCGTTTTGCTGTGTCGTAACAGAGGACATTCTCTCCCATCGTACTACAAATATTTTGCACGGCTTCCGTCGCTTTGTGACCCAGACGAAACTCATGAAGTAGAAGTAGCCTGAGTTCTCTTCGAGAAATGTCCATTTTTGTCGATCGTTCGAATCGTATCGAAGTTATTGTTCGACTGTTGAGGTCGCGCGAACCTGCTCTTCTTATATAGCCGAACTATGGACGTTTCCAGAACACTCTTACGATTTCGTGAAATTGTAAATAAGATGGCGGGTTTATATTTGGACAACCTAATATTATACTGTTAATATCCAAAACAGATACATAACTATATTGTCTACTATTAAAAATGAATTGTGGTCATCACACAATAGCGATCATATGTTGATTGACTGAGCGAGCGCGAAGCGCCTCCTTTTCTATTTTCGTAAAAATGCTTTCTTATATCCGGAAGTTCTCTACAGGGTGCATAGCCAACATGCCAATCGTTTACACTCCGTAGCGAACGAAACGCTACTATCACTGTCGCACTAATATGGAGTGATAGAGAGACGCAAAGCATTTCGTTGGCGTAGCGCAAGCGATTGTCACCTAGGCTAGACACCAAGATCTCATTACTGAATTAACTCTCGTGAAATTTTACGAGCCGAATCAATACTTTAATAGATTATTTTAGTCGTATACCTTCTTGGAATTTTTTCAAAATGGCGGAGCCATAAGCATTTGCGAGGATAGACCTGGCCATTTTGAAAAACTCCTAATAGTTTAATAATAAGAATGCAGTGAGGTAGCTGCTGAAAATGAGAGCAATTCGGTTTGGTTTAGTAATTTTCATCAACTTTATTTTAATCAACTTCTAGTGCAAGAGAGGTATGGGCATTGTGAATTTCATCTCGCTTTGTGTGGTAGGGCACAGCCCAATGGATGTCATTCCAGATCTAGAGCAGAGCCCAACTGGGGAAGTACCTCCACCTTACAGAAAACAGCAGCCAAATAACACTAGACCCTACTCATAGTGTTGTGTTCCTGTCGGTAAGTAAGGTTGCCAGAGCTCAACGAGGGGTGGCGGGGTTAGGGTCGGCAACGCGCATGTAACTCCTCTGGAGTTGCAGGCGTACATAGGCTACGGAGACTGCTTACCATCAGGAGGGCCGTATGCTTGTTTGCCACCGACGTCGTATTAAAAAAAAGTGTCCTTGTGACTACTCTTGTGTTTTAAATATGGAAATATTATAACAAAAGATCTTACTTTTATGAGTATATTTTATACAGGATCTATAACATTTTATGATCGCGGTAACGTAAGCGAGATATACAAAATTGCATACTTTATGTCAACACGATCGTTAAACAAAGTTAGCACACGTGATGAGATTACAGCGATAAGGAGGAGACTCGTTTTGACGACGGGAAATAGTAGCATTTGTCTGGAGATAAATTAACCCTTGTCTTGCTAAAAGTCGTTACTGTGACATTTGTATCACTCAAAGGCAGGAAACTACCAATTCCTCTCAGTCAGCGGCTGTTAAAGCGAAGTCGTCTTTATTTCAACATTGGCATAGTTTCGCGCGCTAATGTTTCATTGTTGTAGAAAATGTATGTTGCTTTTGTATCTGATCTACACATCTTTGAGAAAATACTTCAACACCAGCCGCATAAGGACTAATGACTGCTTGCTCGTAGAGCTTACTCCATTTGGTTGTCTAAGTGTATCCTAAGTATAAAATAAGTAGGTGCCATAATGTTAATATTAAATGTCGGTACAATAAGCAAAGCGATTAGCTTAGCACCCCTGCATACAAAAATGTATTTTCAATTCAGTATCTATATAATACAGTCGCCATCAGATAATAATATCTGAACTCACTCTAAAGCCTAATAGAGGCGTGTTCAGTTATTTGTGAATGCCTTGGCGCGTCCGGCATATCTGATGGCGACTGTACCTTGACTTGTGACAAACAAAGAATCTGTTTGGATACTAATATACAGATATAATAAACCTATACTATACCGTAAGGCTACTAATTAATTTCAGGTAGATTTAAAGAAACTCGTTTGGTTTTTTTTGTGTTCATTTACGGCAAAAACTTTACTTCAAAGAAAATAAATTGAGCGTGTCATTTCAGTTAGCGGCTCATCCACCTAAACTAGACTTTCCCCAATTAGACCAGAACTCCAGTCTGCTTGCTCTTCAAACAGACAAAACGGAGTAGTTTTTAGTTTAATGGCCGTCTTGTCTAATGTAAAACATCACGGAATACGGTTATTTAGCGTTTCAAATTTACGTTGGTGTATTTCTGTTTAATGGAATACCTGTTGTAGATTAATCAAAAATGGTCGTTTGCCGTCACTTTCAGGCTGTGTTGCACAACTGAGCAGATAAATGTATGGTGGTAGTTTGAGGCATCATACCTATTTTCATGATATTATTTTCAAGTAGAGCTACATCATAACTTTATATATTACATACACATTTCAATTATCTTCTTTGGAAACTGTTTTATTAAAATAATTTTGACGATTGGTGGAAAATTTAAAACGGACCTAGCTTTTGTTCATAAGGTTCGTGCGCCGGAGTCATGCACGAAGATGGATGGCCGATTGTCATGATTTATTATGTTTACATTTAAGATAGCAGTTAAATAATAATTCCACTGTGGCAACATTAATACGTTACCCCGATTAATACAGGGGTAGTTGGGAAAACAACATTATACTACTGGCAGCACGGTAGTTTTAGCAAGTGGTGGGGACACGAAGTAACTGAGACAGGCTCGATCACTTGGGTTGAGGCCGTCAGAGAGGACGCATCGTATAGACTTAGTTAGGTCAGAGTACCTGCAAGTACCTCCGTTGTCGTAGTGTAGTAATAGTTAAGAGTAACCATGCGAGAGGAAGCACCACACTATTTAGTAAGTTTAACAGGAAAGGAGACGGCCTCTCTGAATATTGACACTATGGAAAATATTGTTCCATAATTTGATGTAGGTACATATATTAACCATAGCTATGCCCCTACATTTGACATTTTTTGATTATGGTAAAAATTAGGTGCGAAAAATAGATTTCATACAAATTTTAAAATGCTCTTAACTCTTAAAATAATTATAAATTCGAAAAAAACGTAGAGGCATAGCTGTGGTTGATGTACAAAAAAAATGTGTTAAAATATTTTCAATAATGTTAATATGCAGCGAGGAAAATGAGGGCTACGTTTGTATGAAAAGGCATAGCGGCACTTTCACTTTCGCCTTTAACACGACATTTTTCCGGCATTTCGATTGCCAAATAGAAATATACCTAAAAAATTGGTATGTATCTTTGTTTTGAATAACTTATTATTGAAAAATAGCGCGACCAGGCCAGCCTAAATGTGTCGACATGCCATGTTAATAGGTATAAATCAGTTCTAAAGAATAAAACGTGTTTACAATTTTACAATCTATTTGGACGTCGATCCCGGCTCAGTCATGGACAATAAATTGCGACCGCCTTATCAGATCAGCGATTCTGTGCTACATTTTCCGTAAATCTTATTCTATAAATGTGTAATAGCTCAGAAGATATTTATATGCGGAATTGGTCCAACAAACACGCTGACATTGGCCAAAAAGGCGGAGAGCAGGAAAAAACTAAAGCCCTGCAATGGAATCGGACAAGCGTGAGTAAAACAGTGATGAATGAGAAGGCAGCAAGAGTTACGTCAGTGCCAAAGCTAGTTGAAATCCTCGATTTATGTCCCTGTAATGAGATATAAAAAAAATAGTAGACAGAAATAGCACTAGGTACATAATTATGTAGTTCTATAAAAAATCGGGGCGCTCTGCTTGTACCATTGAAAATGACAATTAGTTACGCAGCTACGAGTATCGTATCGTGATATTTAACTTAAGACTTTACAGTATGGTAATATATGGCATGGTTGATAATAATTTGATTTGTCTCTAATATTGCTTGTCCCATTGGTTTGTTGTCCAGGGGTGAGAGCTAACGTTGCCATCGTCTAGGGGGGTATTAAAAAAAATTACAACTCTCTGGGACAATTTTAGTCTAACTATCTGGTGTATTCCTATTTTGCTCCCGCCCCATAATAAATGCAAACAAATTGAAATATACCAATTTTCTATTTGTTTATGTCTATGTATTGCACACTTGGTGCTTCTTTGTTTACCTATAACCCCAAATAATGTGGCCAAACTCAGTCAAATAGACACTCCTAAACAATGTAATGTAATGCAAAAGTTTCCTTTTATAGATTTACTAATTTCTGTACTCTGCATAAGACATGGACCCGTATTACTGTAGGTATTGATCTTAAATTTAAATATTTGTCCGATGTTTCATTTGGCAAATTTTAATTTGACCGAGCATGTTTTTTCCAAGCCCCTTTTAATTATCTAAACTTTGAACCCATTAATTTTTGTAGGTTAGAATAGATTTGTAACCTTTCTGAAATTCCGCGTCAAAAACGCGTTTGGTCAAATGAAAATTTGGCTAATGAAACATCAGACAGAATATTTTGATATTGAGATAGATAACCATTTACGCGTGCACTTACCATTCTTACATATATTACGTAAAAAGTGCTTGAAATATGAATTGATTTGATTTGTTTGTTTCTGTGCATTTATTGTAAACTATGTGAGGTGGGCAATAAAGAATATTGTATTGTATGAATATAACATCGAACAAATGTATGTTAGCTTGCAAAATTATCAATAAACTTGGATTAATCGTATTCAATAAAGTGTGTACACTACTGGCGATGTGAGCCAAAGTCATCCCAGGCCCAACCTCATTGATACCCGGCCAAAGTGTCCGTTGGATTGATGGATGGGCCAGCTCCATTCAACCATCGCTCTTGGGTGCTTAATACATTATTTAGATACTTTATAAGTGATTCATACTGATAATCTATTAATTCATCCCAAGTTCAATGGTAAAAGCGTATTAAAAAGTGAGTAATATAGACATTTTTGACATATTTATTTACACATGAGACTTTACACGGCTACCACAAGTTGTCGTTTGACATTTACGTTAGCAACTGCATAAACTCGATCACTGGTGATCGAGTTTAATCGTGCAGTTATTTTATGCGATAAACGCTGCGCTAAACGCGATGCGTATGACGCACAAAATTTAGCATCAGATAATCTAATAACCAAACATTGTTTTACGCGCTGAACGCAACGGTAACCGCACATTAAAAATATTTTACCTTCATAATTTGTGTAAGGAGTATCCTTATTTATTGCACATATACAATGCAAATACTTTTTATTGCACACCTCAATTAAATAAAATAATGCAGAAAAGAAACAGAAACACAGGTAGAGGTAAACAACAGGCGGTCTTATGGCTAAAAAGTGTTTTTTTTTTTTTCAGACAATCTTCAGGTAAACATACATAAAGCTTTTCCTATCGGCTTCTGCTGATTCCGAAATCGCGTTACAGACGCAGCGTTGTACGCATAACGCTTAAAAAAAGAAATTGTCCCTACATATGTTGCCTTAACGCGCTTACCGCTGCGTTTATCGTACGCGGTTGCCGCAAAAAACAATGACGTGTCTTCGGGACGCAGACGCGGCAAACGCATTCCGTTGTCTAACGCTGCGATTTCTGCACTAAACAACCGAACGTAAACGTCAAGTGTAAATTTGTACTAATCTGTCAATATTTTAATAGAAGTTTAAGTAGCATACTTAACACGAATAAAAATGTACTTATGAAAACATTATTATTACGGAAGTATTTAAGAAAAAACAAAAAATATTATTACGGAAGTGTTTAAGAAATAAATTCACTCTATAAATAATAATCCGAGCCTTCCCTTTGACGGGGGCTTTTAAATTATCAATGCCTACAAGTAAAACTAATTACTTATACTTACACATTTTTTATATTTTAATACAGGTAGAAAGAGAAATTGAAAAATAATCTTCTATAAATAAAAAATATTTTATTATTTTTCGGCCGTGAAAGATTAAATTAACTCCGGTGGAGTGGAAACCGCAATATCGCGCCTCCGCCTTGTCACCTCTTGTTCTGCTTCAAGCATTTTGATTGATATGAACCAGAGAAGAATCACAGGTAAAGACAGACAACAGTCGCCTAACAAACCTGCGTTTCCTATCAATAATAAGGATGGTTCTTACATAGTCTTAAAAGTTGTAGTAGTAGTAATCACTTTATTGCACAAAACCGTACTGGTTCTCTGTCTGTCTGTTTCATCCAAAAACGACACTTTTGACACTGATATATCTGATCCAGATCTAATTCGTGGCTTGTTATTAAAATACGCCTGTTTGTTAAATAAAACTATTTAAAGTAATTGATTAGTGTGATTACATACGAGCCTGTGACCTAATGCATTTTTTATAGAAATTGTCAGTCTTCATTATTTATTTGTCGTTGATATAAAGGAAACATTATTAATGTACTTTCGCTTCAAAAGACAGAATGAGTGACGTGTGATTAACGATGCCAATTATTAATTCTGATACTGTTTCAAATCGAGATTGTTGTTTGGATATCGATTAACAACAGCTTTCGTATTTGACTTGTATTAGTATTGTCTGTATACATAGTGTGTAGGTACTTGAATACATCAGATATATCGGAACGGCCAAGGTGCTCACAAATATGTGAACTCGCCTCTATTTTCAAGGCGCTAAAGTGCGTGTTCAGATATTTTTGAGCACCTCGGCCGCTGCCATATATCTGATGGCGACTGTACATTGTGAACAGCCCGCGTAGCCAACATGTCAATCGTTAACGCTCCGTAGCGAACGATACGCAACTGTCACTGTCGCACTAATATGGAAGAGTGATATAGAGCTACGCTACAGAAACGATTGGCAGGTTGGCTACGCGGGCTGGGCACTGCTATAATTTTATATAATTTATATAATGGCAGATATGTCAGAAGCAGATAGGAGATCTCCGAAACCGACACTTGGCCAGTTTTGAACCTAGTTTCTAAACCTCAGACATTTATTCGTAGCGTTTTGTAGTTTAATGTTTGTCATACATTTTCCAATATTAAGGTAAGAATCCTATGTTTATTGGGCACTTTGAACCAGCTTGACGTATGCTGTGACGTACCTATAACGGAGCTCCCTAGAGGCCAATGAGAACTTTAAATTGTTGACTGTACTGCGTTTAGTGTATTATTATTTATTTATTTTCAATCACATGTCCGGCTCACAGCGGAGGTCTAACGCCAGGATATGGAACAAACATGTCAAAACACATATACAAAATCATATTAATTACAAATAAACAAGTAAATATAATAAAATCATAATAATTCAAGATAAAAATTACAACATTTTATAACATTAAAATTTTTTAGGCATACCTCCCAATCGCCTCAGTCTAGGGACGTCTGATAAGGAAATTTAAGTATTGACATATTTTCGAGCACAAAACACTCAACCCATCATTAAAAAGGTCCAGCGCCAACTAAACTGTTTAGAAGTGCAAGGGCTCTTGACGTGGGCGCACGGCGCGCATACTGCGTGCGCGTCGCGGGGACTGCGAACAGTGCGTGCCGGCGCCGAGTGGATGCGCGCACATAGTCATTGGGAACGAACAGCCGTATGCTCGAGAGCACACAAGGATTATCCACTTTGCCCCGGAAAAGCAAGACATAATGGATTGCGAGAAGCATTTTTCTCCGGAACTCTAGCGTCTCCATTCCACAAACAACGAGGGATAGAGAAAAGGATAGCGGCCGTATAGCCTCTTGTAGAAATACTGAACGAATTTTTAATAATATCCCTATACTTTTGGTCGTTTGGTTCCCATACGATGCAGTTAAATTCCAGTCGGCTACGGACAAAAGCATTGTACAGTTTAGCCTACGTTAGTCGTATTATACGTTTACAACTAACGGCCCGTTTCGAACTTTAAAATACGTCAAATATTAGATCTAGATACGATATGGATCGGATATGTCAGTGTCAAAAATGAATTTTCTTCAAACAAAAACGTTCGAATATAAAGTTAATATCAAATACATAACAAATGATATAAATAAACTAAAATAAATTTAAATCATAAATATACATAAACTCCTGACAATACGTCTTTCGATTATCGCTAAACAAGCTACAGTAAATGGTATAGAGGGTATTTAATTATAACAACTTTAACTAAATTCAAGAATGTTCTAAGCGTATTGATGTAATTAATTACTCTAATGAATTAATGATGATAACAGATTGGAATAGTTGATTACTTTGAATATAAGCGACGACTCCTGTGGTTTCAAAAGACTTTAGAGAGACCTCTTGTCATTGCAAATACTATTTTAGGATATCAATGTGGTGTAATCGTAGCAGAGCACCAAACTACACATAGGTACTTTTCTCGTCAAAAATATACTCTTAGAGATTTTTCCATATATTTGTGGTCGAGTCTGTCTAATTCTAATCATTTCCAAGGTTGAATGCAGACTGGTATTGAAACTTAAATCAAAATGGTTTTGCATGTTAGGTAATTCATTAGTGTGTTAGATTTATACCAAACGTAATATTATGAGCCTAAGTGCCACTATCTGTTAAATCCTTCTCCTCCTCCTCATGATGCTCCTCGGTACGGAGTGAAACATGTCGGCTTGTCAAGCGATTTTTAACTTAAAATGCGTGAGTGACCCGTTTTAATAAGTATATTTAATATCTCTGCGTCTGACAGAAGTTTTGTTATTAACACTGTTGTAAATAATTACATACAATGAAATATCTAGGAAGAACGCTATTAAAAGATGACTAACCCGAAATAACTGTCATCGATTAGCCAAGGCTGAATAGCTACTCAACATACGAGCTGAAAATACCATCGCCGACCGATTTGGTCCAAACTAAATTACAAGGGTTCCTCAGTTTCTAATCGAAACCTAAAAATGGCGGCCGGTTGACCTAGTTCCACTGATTTAATATTTAACTAACAAATTCAATTACCCAGCCACCGCAGTTATTAACATTTAATAAGGAGTCGAGTTCGCACCAGGCTTCAACTCAAATACTTTTAGTATTCTAAGTTTTTAATTAACAGTCAAATACACGCTTAAAAGTTTAAGAGGTTTAAAATTGGAGCTGGCTATTACATACACATTACTTTCCAAGTCGTCGATGAAACAAAATGCACTTTTAAATAATTCTGTCACAGTTTTCTCTATACTCGAAACTGGAATTCAAGACCCAAAAAAATTGGCAACCTTTTATCTGGTAGATTATTTCATGTTATAATCCCAATGAATCTGTCAAAACAATGCTTAGATCTGTATAGTTCATCAACGATATTAGTTACACATCAACATGTTGTTGACAAAACAAGCACCTCTTGATGTAACTCAATACATAATAATATAAATAATGGACGAAACTTCAGAAATCAGTATATACCGCGTGTTACCTGGAGGTTAATTCGACGGTACATTTTGATATCAAAATAATATCATTTAGTTATGGTTCGCGCGTGCATTTCGCTCGTACTTATTCGTACATATACTAGCGCGTGCGTGCCAAAGAACGAATCTAAGTAATGTAATGTAACCAACTTTAAACTTTTCAGTTGAAAAATGGATGAGCTTTTTCAAAATTGTTATTGCAAATTAAAATCGTATTACTTTCTCCGTTTGAACACATCCATACATCAGTTTTGTCATCAAAACGCTGCTTATTTTCGGAATCGACTTCTAGCGTCAAGGATTTAAGAACGTAAGAACGGATTTATCAGTACTGCAATTTAATTACAAAATTAATGTAATATGGGAGTATTGCTTCTGGTGAATTTCCAATATGACTTTTATGTGTAGGTTAGGTAGGGTAGGTACTCGTATTTTAAGGTAGATGTCACTAGGGGCCACCTGAATACTACTCGTAAATATATTATTTTCACAAGTGTTCATTAACGCATAGTTTTAATTTTATAATTATCATTTCAAGAAAAGTAAAGCCGACGAGAAGCTCGTTTCGACAATCCTATTGATGGACCGATTTTATTTAATATTTCAAATTGTAATAAACCCGCAATCCTGATTTCTGTTACGTCCGACATCTAAGTGATTCCCGGAAAGGAAATGATGTTTAATACAACAAAGTGTTACCATGCCTCCATTAATTTACTAAAAACGTTTGCTCTCCCAAAAAATTGTTTCTCAGAATTCGCACCAAATACAAGAAGGATCTCATAAGTTATTTACTGTGTAAGATACATTATTTGATATAGGTACCTACATTAAGCGAGTCAAGGAAAATGAAGTAGCACTGTCGACGTTGTTAGAGATCTTTTACATGAAACGGCCATAATTCCGGCCTGGAGGTATTCCGAGATTTCTCTTTACTTTCCTGATGTTTGTTTCCCTAGGGGTAACATTTTGAAAATCTTTTAAATGAGTATTAATTTTCCTCTTGGAAAAGTTGCGTCACTAAACCGAGATACAACACTACTTACAATTTTAATGAAAGTTAAGTTATGGCACGTAGAAAAAATAAGTTACGCCTATATTTTCGCACATTTACTTAAAGTTACGTGTGGAGACCGCCTCGTACCGCAACAACTCGGTTTCCCCTCGGGAACGGTTTATTTTTCTGGCACAAAAACTGTGCTTACTCAGACTCTTATCTGCATATGCCAAATTCAAGCAGCTGGGTCGATCTCGAGGCAGCCAAGTGTAAATTCTATGGAGCTCATTATATGGAAGCAAGATAAACAGAGCCCTGGGTGTCGTGAATATTGTATTGTTTGGAATCGCGAGCTTTAGATTTGTAAGAATACTTATATACCCCTGGTGCCTTTTTTACTTTAATTTCTTACCTTTTGCACCTTTACTGCCACCCTAACTAGAGTATTTTGATCGTGGGCGTCTAATCAGTGCTATGGAAAATGGCGTAGCTGCGCAGTCGCGCCAACGTTGCGTCAAGCAGCAGCCATAGAGTTGACTAGACGACAACGCTCATGACTCATGAGACGCTAGTATCGGGTGGCCTTGGCCGTGCACCCTGTTTTTGTGGCCTAGTGGGTAGGGAGCCGCTGGTTTTTGAGAGGTGTTTTCGACTCCAGCACTTCAATCTGTCAATTAAATTACTGGCAGTAATATCTAAATCAACTTCATTTGAGTGGTGGCGCTGAAGTTTTTTTGTCTATGGGATCAAAGGGCAACTGCTGAGCCAGAGTGCCCCCTACCCCCTTTAAAATGACATAACCCTTATTATGCACCTGTTGCACAAAACATTATTATAGACACCAACAAAAGAAAGGACTATTCATTCGTATATTCACATCATAATATTACCAAAAAAACCTTTTAATGAATAAATAACTTTTTACCAGAAATCATACTACATTTTTACTTACAAATAATGACAGTCAAGTTACAGTAATATCGTATAATATATTCTCGTTTTGTAATTCCACTCAGGCAAATGGAAATATTAATATTGTTCTGGGATTTTAATAATACCCTGAAATTTTACTATCATTCAACATTTTTTGTAATATTGAGCCAGTTGCGTATCTACTCGGCACTGAATGATGTGCTTTTATAAGAATTATATATGATATTTACTTAAAAAGTATTGTATTATAAATATTATAATTATAAAAAAAAGAAAAATGTTTTTTTTTTTTCTGCTTACTCATCTGTGTTAAATAATGTCATAGATAATTAAATTAGCTGGACCATTCCACAAACTGCTGTTTTTTCAAATTTCTAGTAAGCAAATTTTTTGTATTATGATCCTTACCTATTGATAAAGTTTGTCGTAATTGACTTACTACTTTGAGGAAACGGACGGGTCGATAACGAGGCGATGATGACGCTAAAGGGCTATTTTTAAATTAATCGAAATATTAATTTATAGTAAAGGTGACTTACCCCGATTGGTCCAGTCTCGTCAAAACCATAACAAACAAACTCCAATGTTAAATATTCATCAGCGGTTGACGTAAAAGTTGAAGATATGTTATAACGTTAAACAATTGTTTACAAATAATAATATAAAGCGTCGATAATTTTCCATATGCTATTGGGATGATTAATTTATTTATGAAGTCAGTTATCAGTCTGTCAATATGTCAGCATCCTATTTCGGTGGCCAGCTAGTTACCTTTGAGTTTTAATGTAAAAAAAGGTTAATGCTGAAAGGAAATTTGGCACAGTAGCGCCACCACCTGTGTATCTATAGCTTGGCTTAAAAAACTGTCAGTATAGAGTTTATAAATGACACTGGTAGAAATAGTGGAATGCGCTCTAGCTGTTAGTCTCAAATATATCCTTAAAATTGCCAAGGCTTCTGCCCGAAAATTAAAATCTATGTTTTATATCTATGAAAATGTTGTCCTCAGGTGTCCGAGGCCTGCACAACCTCGAGATAAATGTGCCAACGGCTGTGCTGGTCGGTGAAACCGTGACCTTGGAATGCAGCTGGCAGCTGGAAGACGAGGAGGCGCTTTACAGCGTGAAGTGGTACCGCGGAAGAGAAGAGTTCTATCGATACATTCCTAAGGAGTTACCCCACACGAGGGTGTTTCCTTTGCCAGGAATTGAAGTTGACGTAAGTATACAAATTAATTTGTATTCTTGACATAATACTTTCATGTCACATCAATGACACTTTCAGAGTAAGTTACACTCGTAATTGGGTCAAAGACAAAATTATGTTAATCTCTTTCCTATAGACATACCCAAGAGTTTAGGGCTATAAAGGTAAATTTTCTTATTTAACCCTTATTCACATGAAAGGGAACATATGTACTCCTTTAATTTAGATATGTATAATAAAATCATTACCTTACATGCCCACAAGCTGTTAACTATTGTCCACAGGAGAGAAAACTTGAGTGTTCATCAAAACTGTAAAGTTTTTTTTTCCTGTGGACAATAGTTAACAGCTTGTGGGCTTGTGTGTATGTGGGCATTAGGTAATCGATACTTCATTTATAGAAGTATTTAAGAAGGTGGTCCATCGATTTTTCAAGGACGCCATCATTAATAAGCTATAATTAGTTTGACTGATAACTTACATTATATAATGTTATTGAGGAGTTCTTCAATTATTTGTTGGCCATTAAATCAACTTCATCATCACCGAAAGACTGAATGAAAATAATTGTAGGTACGCTACGAAAGCAAAACAATAAATACTAGAAGTAGGTATCCAAATTAGGTAGGTACTATTCATAGGTATGTCTTGATTTTACTTAAATAATAAGCATCCTTTTCTTAAGACGACGCATTCTAAATGTTGGCATCAGGTATCTTGATTTATCTGAGCAATTACAAAACTCATCATGAAAGTATTGCTTGGTGAACTGGTTGTGCAAGCATGGACTTCATTTCTGTAGTTGCCGTTACACGATTGGTTAAGTTTAAGGTATAGCAAAGAACATCGTATCAAAGATTCCTCTTTTAAAACAAACATTTTCATTATACAGGCAGGTAGATTAGGCTAAACACACACTTCGATACTGTAGTTGTAATTTTTCGATTAATTCTTGTTACGTATTTTACTTTAAACGGTAAAACTGCATATGCATACGACCTTACAGAATAAGCTACAGCACTATGCGTGAAGTATCGATAGAACACGGGTTTCATTGTTTAACAATGCCTCAACTTAATATAGTATTTAGGGAAAATATCAGGACCTACTCGCAGTGCCAGTAGACATTTCTTTATATAAAAACAAAAATAACAAATATAGGACAGTCGGTAAAATATTATAATCAATTAATCTAGCTAGTTATACATTAATATTTAAATACTTATTAAGGAAGCGCTGGTGGCCTAGCGGTAAGAGCGTGCGACTTGCAATCCGGAGGTCGCGGGTTCAAACCCCGGCTCGTACCAATGAGTTTTTCGGAACTTATGTACGAAATATCATTTGATATTTACCAGTCGCTTTTCGGTGAAGGAAAACATCGTGAGGAAACCGGACTAATCCCAACAAGGCCTAGTTTACCCTCTGGGTTGGAAGGGCAGATGGCAGTCGCTTTCGTAAAAATTAGTGCCTACGCCAAATCTTGGGATTAGTTGTCAAGCGGACCCCAGGCTTCCATGAGCCGTGGCAAAATGCCGGGACAACGCGAGGAAGAAGAAGACTTATTAATATATTACTTATAAAAACACCGCAATTTGATTCCCATCTATAATTGCACGTTTTGAGGGAGGAATTAACAGGGATCACTTTGCGTCTGAAAAGTGTTGGTTCGATCAATCCTTTATTATTATACTATCCAGTTAATTTATTCTGTTAATATATTGTTTACTTAGTAATCTTGTTTTGACTATTTACTAGAATGAATTTACTATTAGGTTTAATATTTTGTCAGTTCAAAGTACATACAACGGAAAACGCTATTTACTGTTCTCTTAGAATACGTTTTAGTCAACAATAAGTCATTATTAAGCGCCTCGTGCAATACGAGTCTGATAACATTATTAGCTAGTTTGCTCTCTCCTTACCATTACGCTGCCCCATTATAATAATTAATAAATAAAATTATTTATTTCGAGTAACTTTCAGACTCATAGATATATTAGTATGCATTTATACATATTATACAGCCAAATAACACTAGACCCTACTCATAGTGTTGTGTTCCTGCCGGTTGCCAGAGCTCAACGAGGGTGCGGAGTGTTAGAGTTGGCAACGCGCATGTAACGTTTCTGGAGTTGCAGGCGTACATAGGCTACGGAGACTACTTACCATCGGGTGGACCGTATGCTTGTTTGCCACCGACGTAGTATAAAAAAGACAATAAATACTTCTACAAACATACTACGTACTTAAAAATATTCCCTACATACGTACGGATTGTACGTACCTAATACTACACCCAACAGCACTAATGTTTACCGTAGCACAGTAAATTACAAATTCAAAGTGGTTTTCTAATGGCTATTACAGCTGCAGGTAATGCATTGTTAGGCGGTAATATCTACACTACTATTACGAGTGTGGAACTCAACACATTATCTCCAGTGAACTTGCTATTTTGTTACCATTTTATAACACTGAAGGCTAAATGGTCCATTGAACGGTACAGATAAACCTGATATCGTCACGTACGATCTATCAAGCCGTTTGAACGCTGAATAAACAATAGCACCTGCATTGCTAGATCGCTCTTTCTAAAAGCGAAACTACCTTAGGCGTCATTCACAAGTGAACATTTTACGTACCAAAATGATATTGAAAACACATTGAATGCGTCCGCTTACCTGCGTAGCCATGTATATGTGAACGGAATGATCCGACACTCACATTGAATTGGTATAACATTGATATTGTTTTTTTATTATAAATAAAGCTCCCTTTTTACTTCCGTCCCCTGAGAAAAGAGAGAAAAATGCGTTTCGTCACGTATTGCATACACTATCACAAAAAGGTACTGCTTCAAAAGGATCGTGCGTCAGCATTTTGCGAGAAAATAAATATTGGCGTAGTCTCTTTGAAGCATGTGTCATATTTCACCACAGTTTTATGTCGTTTGACGCCATAGAAGAAATAAAACCTGCCAATAGTCTCCGATATTGATTATGTGGTAAACGTTTTTTAACTTACGCTACTAATGGGAAAATTAAATAACTAAAACGATGTTTCAACAAATAATTCTTAATTCTCATTAAGAATTTGACAGTTCACTGGGAACTTTTTATAGTTAGACGTCGTCGGCAAAACCATGAAAAATATTGCCCCACCACACATAACCACCGTAAAATCGTTAATTAAATTGGAAAATCGGTTGGCATTTAGAATTACGCGCGCGAAAATACGGTAAAAAATGAACGAGTTTTGGGATGTTAAGCGTGGGGGTCTCTTTTAAAATCTTTATTCTGCTTCCAGAATATATCTTTGTGGAGGTGTTCAAATGTTATTATTATGCTAAAAGATCATGTTTTTTTTTTGCTAGGTTTCTGAAGTAGGTACATACTTGCATACTATTCGCAGTGTGCAGGAACCTGCCTCGCGGCTGAGAGGCACATAAGATGTTTGGTACACATAAGTAAGCGTATTTTGAGCCCATTTCAAAAACTCAAAGTGATCACTGTGAAGTAGGATAGTAGGAGTGTGAGTGTAGGATCGTCGAAATGCAGCAGTCTGCCCGTGTCTGTTTAGTTAATAACTATTTAGCATTAAAAACTGCGAAAATAAGCGCCAGTATGTGTCATTCGGCATTTTAAATAACTTTGTGTTACTATTTTTACCTTCGCTGATGGCATTAGAATGTTCATAAATGACTATATACACAGGATCTCTTTAGTGACCACATTATCATGCCTCTGCCGTTTCCTGCCTCTTTACCATAAAGTAATCGCTTTATCATGAATCAGAGGCTGTTATCTCGGTATCTACCTATTTTACATGTAAATGAAACATATATGGTGATTTCAGATCACCAGATAAAACTTAATGTTGTTCTTAGTTTATTTCATGCATAAATAATGTATATTCCGTGCGATATAACTCCCGAGAACTTTATCCATCACAGTTTTGTGCTCGTACATACGAGCTGGTGATTTCAGCGAGTAGTGGTGCGTGATTTTAGAAACAGGAAGTTAAAACTTCTTTAATATATTCCCCTATTTTGCTAACTTGATAATTTAACTGAAAACGGTGAAAAATAGAAATACTACTCTTAAAAATACGTGTGATATCTCATTAGATTTGTAATGATGTCTATAAAAATGTATTCGAAGCGTTTCTTAGCTCTCGAATATATTTTCCTAGAATCTAATGAGATATCAATATCACACGTATTTTTAGGACTAGTATCTCTATTTTTCACCATTTTCAGTATATCGATTAAACCAAGGTGTAGAGCCCACGGATTGGAAGTTTTAAATAACCAGTCGTATTGTAAATGGCCAGCCAAATAGCGTTGTGGATAACTAAATAATTTGGCATTTTTTTATATTGATTGAATAGGTACTACGAGTAGAAAATGTTTAAGTAACTAATTCACGTATAAGAAAGTCATATCATCAAAAACATAGGTCACAATTTTTATGTTAATGAAATATGACTTCATTTTTAACTGTTGCAGGAATTTCATCTTAAATATCTTGTATATTTATTACATATATCCGACTTTATAGCTAACGTAAGCGCCCATTGTATAAGCTAACGTAACCTTTTCACTTCAATACCACGTGATAACGATCTTTGATTCCTACCTATATTTGATATTTCCTGAAATCATTACTTCATATGTGAAATTGAGAACGTAATCGAAAACGAACGTAAGTATTTATTCCTTTTAACCGCGCTAAGAGACATGGCAACGAGCGTTCGGTTTATCCAATTTAGATCGCTTTAATCCTTGGATTATTAAACCTTAGGCCAGGAAAAAGCGGTATCATTTGAGAATTGTGTTTCCAAATTATATTACAGTACACCTGGTTACCCGAATTACTCGGATTCCTATGTGCTTTGAACTCTTGTTTCTAAGGGCTGAACTTGTATGACTGTGTTTGTGTAGGTATTCTAGTGGTTTAACATGTTGTCCTTTTTTTCCATTGCCACCGAATGTGTCTTGATTTATAACTTGATGTTAAAATATCAATAAGACGGTAATCACTCTGTGAAATATTTTCACCATAGATATTCAAAAGTGTAAAATACGTGTTGATATTAATATTAGTGTAGTCGCAGAGCGCACTTAATCGTAGGTATTAGAATACGACGGCGGTGCACTAACAAAAGGATGACTTACGCTAGACCTTCGTTTTCTGTGGAAGGTGACAGACACCACGTGATCACCGATCAGCCGTCCTAGGCAATGACGAGTCGGACGCCTCTGCCCGGGCACGGGCCGGTCTAGCGTAAATCATCCTTTATCTGACTGATGGTTGTTATTTCACATTTGCTGTTAACATAAGCACCAGTAAGTATTTAATCTGTAATGTATTGTGTTCTTAGAACCATACACCTTTATGTGGCATTGTTAGCTAAAATTGGCAAAAACAGAGCAGTTGCATAATTATTTTGCCGTATTTGTTTGTGGCTTTCCATTTTACATTTTATTTTACAACTTCGTTTTACTTAATAACTACTTCCTGAAATGGCGGTGTGTTATGTTATATTATTGGACGTAACATTACTTTAGGAGAGGTTTATTAAAGGTACACTGAGGTACATTGAAGGTACAATATAACCACAATACCAAGTCCATATCGACCGTTTGGAGAGAATACAAAACATTTTCTTAAAATCTTTAAGTTATAGAACAGGTACTTATTTTGTAAATTCAACGTTGGCGGCGTAACATTTTGGTGTACCTTCCCTTTTTAACCATAGGATATACTTAGACGTTATGTTTTTGTTTATAATTCTAAAAAACATTATTAATTGTCCTAATCTACTAAGATTAGTTACTTGCCCTCGATCGTTGTTTCATATTAGTTTTTCGGTCAAAAACTATTCCAGGCATGCCTTTTTCAGACGATTTCCTAGTTACTATAATAAACATCTATTCGAAGTAGATTGTTTTCAAAATTCGTTGGCTAGTCTAAAAAACATAGTTAAACGTAGGTAAGTTGTTTTAGTATATAAGGACAGATATCAGTTATTTTTCTATCTGATTCAGAAATTTGCATTAGCAATATAACTATATTTATTTCAGTTAACATAATTTATAATTTATGAACCTCCAGGTCTTTTTGTTGTGGTATATCATTTGTATTGCATTGTTGATATGTTTATAGATACGACTCTTTGGTTTCTAAATAAATAATAATAATAATAACCGCACACATTTTGCGTGAAATAATGCTAGATTTCATAGGTCCACCCGCCACCCTGACATCAGAATGGAATGGCGGGTGATTATTTTTTATAGTTCGTTTATAGAGGTACACTGGTTAATTTTAATTATGGGATTTCTTCAACCAAAAACATCACTTTTGATCAACTCGATCCATGTCTAATCCAGATTGAATTTATATCCTATAATTCAAATTAGAATACGCTTGTAATTACGATCTTACGATATATCTATAAATATTTCGTTAAAATTCACTGAGGTCAACCCGCCATCCTGACGCTCACCTTCTCAATAAATAAGTCTGTGAAATCAATATTTAAATGCCTAAGCACATTAAAACCCATTTAGGGTTTTATTCTACTTGCCTTACCTTGTCACTTTTTTTTATTTTCGACATTAGGTACGACACTAAATTACATGTAACAAGTAATGTTAGTGAAATCGTAAGGTTCACTAACATTACCTACATGCAGGTACCTAACATGTTACATTTGCATAGTCTTAACACTGATATACTTTCGAACGCAATAATGTAAATAGAAAAAAAAAAACCTAATGAAAGACATATTTTATTATTATATTTTGATTGCTCATCCTAAAACATGATGTTCATTTTTATGTTCCAAATATGTTCTGAATTTTGAGTTGTAAAATATCAAAGAAGTATTGTGTGTAAATCCAATACAGGCAATAAATTAAACCAGATACAGAATTTATCCGTGTTATCATGAATTAAGAAGTTTTTTTTTTATGTTACACGTAATTATGTCCCCATATTTTTTTAATTTACCAAGCAGCAATTTACTGACAACACGTTATGACATTACGAGATTTGCGAGATACGAGCTAATAATAGCAACTGCCAACAAGTGCCAACAAGCGTTGACAGATACTTAGAAAAGCTCGTATCTTGTAACTGGTGTGTTGCTTTAAATTATCGACCGAATTCTTTTGTAAGGATAATTTTTTAATTGTATTTCTAAGCCACATTTATCTCAATATACTTTTGAAGCCCTAATAGGCTAACCACTGGTTATAATTATATTCGCCCGTATTTGATTTACACACTGTATTGTATATAAAATGTCAATGTAGTTTTTTTAAAATAACTGTTTACAATCAACATTGGTATAATATTAATATAAAAGCAGTGAACAAATTAATTTACTCACTAAATGTTGAATTGCACTCTTAAGGCCGGCTCGCGCTAGAACGGCCCGGGTTTAGGCCGAGGCGTCTGACACTACATTTTTTATAAAAAGCGTCACATGATCACCAATCACCTGTCATAGAAAATGCAGTCTCGGGCGCCTCGCCCCCGTCCCGGGCCATTCTATCATATGCATAGATTGTGTCATCCCAGCGTTCAATTATTGCAGGGTTGTCAGATTCTTGTAACATTGTAAATATTTACATATCTATTATACAATCAAGTAAATAAACAAGTAATCACAACAGGTTCTCATGGTAATATTTTGGTAATTCAAGCAATTAAAAATGAAATAGGGCTACAAAGTACTTAGCAAGGCCTGAACTCTCTCGAGGCCAGACGAAACAACAGTACATCATCTGCCAGCCGTTTTTGCGCGCATTAGCGATCTCCGTCCTGCTATCGAACCCTAGAATATGTTTCCTTGTAAATAATTCGTCTTTCACAAAAAGGCTGTAAGTCAAGAGATTATGTTAACTTTTGTACCCTTTTTTATGCTATGTAATATAACGACGTGCCTAAGCAATGTGGTGATATTCGAGTCACGCGCGGGTTACGATTTTTACAACGGCAACGATAAACGCAGGGCACATTGTTTTTAGAATTCATGATCTGTATTCCGTGATATTTTGTAATGTAGTGCCTTATGGTCCTTCTGATGTCTTTGATAATGTCGGATAATAACGTCCTACATAATTTCCGTTTAATTTAGTGTAGCACATTACTATAATATATTGCAGCTATTATTTATTTTGATAAGAGAGGTTACCTTGATAGGAGGTGTAACAATGTGATTTAGATTCGAAATAATATCTACCTATTTGCTGCACGCTTTTTAATGTGGTATATTTTTCATATAAATCACTAAGGTGTTTCTTTTAGTGCGTATCGAATCTACAGTCCTACATGCAGTAGGTTGATGTAGCTAAAACTACTATAGCTAATTAAACGACAATCTACGATTTGATGTATATCAATGATACAAATCGTTCTTTAAATCAGAAATCAGAAATTTATTTGCTCAAAACATGGTCAGTACAAAGGTATTATAACAGAGGTATTAAGTATCACATGCTTTGTCAGTAAAGACATGCAAACATATAAACTTATTGTAGACTATTATTACCAAACCATCATTAATTTATTAATTAATATAAAAACTAACAAAATTCATGAAAAATAACATAAAGCAGCGTTTCGATCAATATGTCATGTGAGAGACAAGAAAAACATATTTTTCTAGTATACACCGCGTTTTTTTTTATTTCCGTTAATTTCAAGGGTGCATTCCTGAGCTTAAATTAAGTAAGTTTCTCAAAGACACCGGTATTCTAATTAACTCCATTTCGGGGATAATCAATAATTTATTTTTATCTAATAAGGCCCTTACGAGCATATGCACTTGCCTTAGGGCCTGTTTACATATTGATTAGTGTTAAGTACGACTGTATACATTTGTTACTAAACGTACGTACCTAATACTATCTTCGACCATTGGTGTTCGAAATGACATTGATATGTCACAGTTTTCAATTGTTTGGTTGAATTAAATGTAATGCCCATGTTACAACAACGCTACATGCAATATTTAATTACTTTTTATATAAATAAAAATATTTTTTTTTTAAATTAACTATGCCATTTAGTTTCCTTAAACGTACTTACCCATACCCCGGAATTAACGGAATTCAATAAAAACGCGTGCATATTATTTTCGTATTGACTCACCTTTCTTATTTGTCTTCTCAGATTGCATTATCTGGAGGTTATTGAGTAGTGAAAGCACAAAACGAAAATAATCACCGCTTTTAATCAACGTCATAGTTGAATGTATGAATGAGATGGCTTGGGCCCAGTTGGTCAAATTACCGCGATTCCAATCTAGGCGTTTTGGTATCTAACGGAGGCCATGAACTAAGACGAAAATCAGCTGCTAGGTTTTCTTCTTGGAAAAAATCTTTTTCCTGAATTCTCGAGGCATTCAGCTAAGGCGTAATATTCCGCTGAATTAATTGAGCATTATTGTATTTATAAACATCTCCTAAAGTATTTTTTTTTTACTTTAGGAGAAAATAGAAACCATCGTCTCAAGCAGAATTTGAGCATGCGACCTTCTACTTCCTAGGCGTCCACCAATTAACCCTAACACCGCTTTGATAGCTAATTTTCTTAGAGCCACCTTTTTGAGCAGAAATGGCCTAAATTATTTCTACTTGTTTATTTTCTATCTATTTAACTTATTAGTTCCGCATTGGCGGTGCTCAGAACTTAAGTAACGATCTTCTTACCTTGTAAACTTTATGTACCTACCTAGAAACGAGCATTATAATGAAATGCCTATTTCATTTAGTCTGGTTAATGTAATTAATAAATAAACCTACGGATTATTGAATTTTCGCCCTAAACTATAATAATAATAAACAATGGAAAAAAAGTCAGATATTCTTAGATATCTGAAAATCTATTCTTAGAATTTTAAATAAATATTATAGAACATAAATAAGCTCAAGAAGGCTTGTGTTGAGTGTACTCAGACAACGATATATACATATAAGATACAAATACTTAAATACATAGAAAACACCCATGACTCAGGAACAGGTATCTGTGCTCATCACATAAATAAATGCCCTTACCGGAATTCGAACCCAGGTCCATGGGCTTCATAGGCAGAGTCACTACCCACTAGGCCAGACCGGTCTTATATTTGCTATTTACCTGTAACTTAAGTTATTCTCCAACATAAGCATAAAAACGTTAGAGCAAACGAACGATTAATCAAAAAGTGGAGCGAACAGAGACCCATTAATTAAACCTCGAGCTTCATGAATTAAGTTTTTTTTTCGTGTTTTCAGAACCCTTCTGGTTTGAAATATTTCATTCCAACAAATAATAACATACCAAGATAATCATTTCATATCATTCCGTTGTAGGTGGCTTTATGGCTTCCGAACCGTTCTGAAGGCAATGTTTATGTATTAGCCTGCGGAGTCTTACTGGGAATTGCATTAACGTGCCGTACGCATCTTGTGGAGTATTATCATGTGTGATTTATTTAAAATCATTTTTAGTGTTTTAATATAATTGAAACACTTATGAAATTACAGGCAGACTGTATTCGGGCTACCAACCGCGGGTTATTCGATTTGCGGATAATGAAAATTGGCTGTGTTAATGAGATTGAAAACAATAATACTATAATAATTCTGAAAATGACTATCATTGTGTGTACGTATAAGCATCATTGTCTACTTGGATCCTTATAACACGTCGTCGTCAATTTTTAAAATCACGTCGGGTGCACCTAACACCAAAGATATTACATGCGCGTTACCTATCCTTTAAAAACAGGTACATTACTTTTTTGAAGAACCCTGTACTAATAGCCTATGTGTGTCTTGATACTCTTGATTTTTTATTTAGATTTTATAGTTGGCACGATGGATAAACAAATTTTGGTTGGACAAGGTTTATCACTCCCGTTAGATCTCCTGGGGACGTCAGTTCGATAACATTTATTTTGTATTAAGCAAAAAACTTAATGTGAAGTTTGAACCCGATCTATCTTCAATGTCGGTATCACAGTTTTTCTCAAGGGACGACAGTATAAGGTACGTTAGAAAAAAATGTACAAAGTTTTGAAAGATCGGTGACACGCATGTGATATCCCCCGGAGTTGTTCGTGTCTATGGGGTATGGTAAGGTTTGCCATCAGGTGGGCTGTACGTTTATTTGCCACTAACGTAGTAGTATTAAAAAGTATTACAATTACCTTTAACGATACCGACTGAACTATCAAACTTCCTATCTAAAGAAATGTTCGCAAACTTATAACAGCTTTGGAACAACTGACACTCACAGTTTTTAACTATGGGTGCTAAATGACAAGGACTTTCCAATGCGTAGAATAAAGTTGACCATATCAGGACTCCTGATTCAGGAGCCCAATTCGAACGTAGAACGATATCAGTATGATAATGATGACAAAATTGTGTCATTTTTACACAATTTGATGTATATTAACTGCAGCTATGCCCCTGCATAGCTGCAGTTAATATACATCAAATTGTGTCTTTTACTTTTATTAAAAACTAAAAAACAAAGGGTTGTTTTTTTAGTTTTTAATAAAAGTAAAAGAGTTAGAAGCTTTTAATGGTAAAAAAATTATGGAATTTTTCACCCTAAACTATAATTATAATAAACAATGGAAACAAGTCAAACGAAGGAGCATATGTAGCTTTTAGTTAATATACATCCAATTGTGTAAAAATGTTTTTCATTCTGTCAATATCCAGAAAGGAAAATGGGGACTACCTTTGTGTGTGAAGGAGCATGCAGTCCTCCACTATAATCTAAATAGAACTCTTGCTTTTATTTCATAGCTTTAATTGAAAGAAAGAAAAGGAGAAAATATATTTATTTAACGCCACAATACATTACAACCTAACTTAATTATAACTTATATTATTAACTTGTATTAATTGCATTCCCGAAAGCTACAAATTAAAGAAATGTTATGTGGACAGATATCCCGGTCCGGGGCGCGGCGCGTGGTGCTGCAGCAGGCCACGCCGGCGATGGCGGGCCGGTTCCGCTGCGAGGTGTCCGCGGACGCACCTACCTTCCACACCGAGATCCGCTCCGCGCCGCTAGAAGTTGTGGGTAAGTGACTATGTGTTTAGATATCCCGGTCCGGAACGCGGCGTGTGGTGCTGCAGCAGGCCGCACCGGCGATGGTAAACCGATTTCGCTGCGAGGTTTCCGCGGACGTGCACATCTTCCACACCAAGATCCGCTCCGCTTCGACACCGAAATCCGCTTCGCGATATGGAAGGTGACGATAAGAACAGAATTCTAACAGGGTAGAAAGCAAATTATATCATACAGACGATCTTGGGAGTTTAATCAACTTTAAACGAAGCCAGGAATTGCCGTTCCAGTTGAATCAAACCTAAAACGGTATTAATTTTTTTACAATATACCTATTGGAGTTTTGATATTGTTAAATGATACGATCTTGACACTACTCGCAGTGCATCTTGCTCGCAGTTATCTACGTATGTGGTTCAAGTACATCAAAAGCTCAATATGATATCAAAGATGTAGTTAGGTTATATGATTATGTAGCCGTCGCAATCAATGGTATCGGAATAAAATAGTGTAACTCCAGGGCCAGTACAATACAAACATATAAATAGGCATATATTTTGTAAACATCGTGAGCCACTGAGCTACACGGCGTACCACTGTTTAAAATTTACTAATCTCGACCTTTACCAACTCGAATTAAGAGTATACGTTTCGGAAACATTTATGTAACTTTCAACTTACCTGCGGCTGAAAACCGTAAATTTTTAACATCCAATTATCAAGGGAAAATTGTTTATTAAAACTCAAGCATCTTGGCAAGTAATGTAAAGAATAGGTAGAAAATTAAGAGCTAGAGAAATAAAATGCTTATCCTTGCTATATGTTAAAGTTATTTGGATGTATATGAAATACTCGTATCTCAGTAGTGCTATTGTTGTTTTGAGAAAAGTTACGCAAGTTGTACCGCAATAAATTGCTTTAAGTAGAGGATTGCGGCTTGTAGATGTGAGGGTAAGTATTGTGTGGTATTGTTCAGACATTTTGGTACGCCCACCGCGGCGGCCTACCGTACCTACTTAATTTGTGGTACAGGTATCGCACGTGCCGTTAGGTACCCCCAGCCTCAGTTAAACAACCATCTAACAGAATGTTGAAGTATGTTATTGTGAATGTTGAAATCCTGCAGCCCTACAGACAACTTTTATCAATTGAACAGTATCTATATTCAGGTTATTTCACATTCAGGTAAGTTAGTTATCGACCCGATCCAGATTTTCGGAAGATATCCAGAAACACACACTTCGCTAACGAATTATTTAATACCTCCGGTGTTTGAACTAGAATTATTTAACAACCACGAATGATTATGAAAAACGAATTATTACATGTGAAAACGAGTTTTCCTTAGTTACAACTAGTTTTCCATATAGCCTCAGTGAAAACACTTTTTCACTAATTAAAACTGATTTTCCGTTAGGCTTTGGTGAGAACTATAGTTTCAACCGGAATTTTTCAGTCAAAACTAAGTAGTTTTCAAAAAGTATCTTGGTGAAAACTAATTTTGACTAATTGTTCAGAAATGTATTTCAGTGAAAAGTAGTTTTTGCTAGACGATACACGTAAGACAAAAAAACTTCTTTCTCTGTTAACATTATAAAGTCGGTACTCGAGCTCCCCGGCTAATAACGTGGCACAATCGCTTCGCTCGTTCGGCTTCGCGCGCTATTTAGCCACGGTTACGTATCTAACGCTCTCTTCCTCGCTTTGCTCGTCGTCGCACCTATCTTTAGAAAACCGTGAAAACTAGTTTAAACTAGTGAATATGAATATGCGTTTTCCTTAGTCAAAACTAGTTTTCACAATAAATGAATATTTAGTGAAAACTAGTTTTCACCAAGGGAATTTGTGAAAACTAGTTTTAACTAATGAAAACGCGTCAAGTTTTAACTAGGGACAACACGTTTTCACAAAGTTCCTATGTAAAAACTAATTCATAACACGACATAGTAAACCTTATTGAAATACATGGAAGTTATTTCTAAACTATAATCGTTCTCTAATCAAAACCTAATCCGTATCTAATGAGTAATTAAGCAAGCTTAAGCAGTGATCAGTTTTGATCAAAATGATCAATAAACCATGAGGCGTAATACTGCTTAGATCTCATACGAAACGAATATATATTACTAACATGAAAACACGTTATTAATGATATAGGTATGATTAGCGCATAGTAGCTTCTGCAATCTTAATCCTCAGAAATGTATACGGCTCAATATAATACTTGTAAGTATCACGATCATTACATAAAGATTTAATGTGTAGGCACTATGCATGAATAATTCAAGTCAGGGGTGTAGTGACCACGTTGCCAAAAGTGCTGTAAAGGGATGCGTAGGGTCGAGAGTCACCTACGGTACACCCAAGACATCAATAAAACGAGTACAGTGTACCTTCGCTCATGGTCCATCCGTGATAATGTATACGTGTCTTGACTTTAAATTAGCATCGGTTTCATTGTACTTGCTTCGCCGCAATAGTAAAGATTATAAGCTAGAACTGCAACATTTACTTTTTAGGGTAGTAAATATAATAACAATACATTGTTAAAGAGGTTATAAAGTCACCAATAAGATGGATTCGTATCTTCGAGGGTCTCCCCTTACGGGGATTACTCTTACGGCTGAGTCATTACAAAGTGCTTTTTACAACTACTGTAAGGAAATGTGTTAATTATATATTTTATAATAATTTAACGAGAGACGATACTTTTATATTCGTACTTACTCTAACAAAAAATTAATAACAGCCAATCTTGCAATTGCTTTAAATTTAGTACTCGTAGATTAACACTATTTTTACTAGAATTATTAGTTTATACAACTAATCTCATAGGTAATTGTATTGACTCAACAAAACACTAAAAATATAATAATCATCGTAACATCCCGCTTAATTAAACTTTTTCAAATGAAAGAAAATAGCCATTAAAGCTTAAAAAATGCCTTACACGTTGAGTTTTTCGACCTATAAACAACCTCTCTTATCATAAAAAGGATTAAAGGCCCTACCATAAATACCTAAGGAACTTGGTGCGCTGAGTTTGATTGTCAACCAGTCAGTGAGTAGAAAGGAAAAGTGTAATTATCTAGTAGTACTAATCTAAGTATGTAATTTTCTATATATGTATACCTATCGTCACCTAGCACCTCGAGTTGCTCATTATTTTGAAGCTAGGTTGATCTGTGTAAAATTATCCTCAAATTTATTTCTCTAAATAATTATATTTAGAGAAATAAACGCGTATATCTATTCGATGTTGAACAATATCAATAATTTAAAAACAATGCATTAATTGGTTGCTTCAGTTTAAGAAAAATCATACTAATAAGCTCCGTACATCTCCGTACATCCGTTACATCTCCGTAGCTTCATTCTGTTTAGGGAAATTTGAGCTCCATAAGGTTTGGTTGCACTATTTACTGCGGATTTCGGATCGGGATAGACGCATAATTGGAACCAATGAGCTTGTCTAAGCTTAGCGATGTAGGCAATTTACCCGACGTGATATTGCCTTGTTCTAGTAGGCATTTTCTGATTCGAAAGAAAAAAGGAGGTACGTTTAGTAGATTTAATTGTATTCTCATCTGAAACAATTCGATTACAATCGGGCAAATTGTTTCATTTTACGTATACAGTTTATTCCACGTTTAGTATTCCGTTCAGGATTTATTACACAGTACACACGCTAAATAAATAAAGGCCAACCAAACCATCTGTCGTAAATCTACCTGCTAACCCATTCCCATTTAATTTAATCGTGGTACAACTATTGATCCCTTGACGTAATAGTATAATTATGTACGGTCACGATCGCCAATAGTGGGTCGAGCAGAAATAACAGATCCTGAAAGGCAAGTCGGTTTAAATACTATGAATAATGCCTGGGACCTTATTTCAAGCACGTTTATTTACATCCGCTGTACCTAACTCCACGATGCCTTTGCAATAATCAAATGCCTACCAATTTCTCAATCATGTTCAGGTATCCTTAGGGAGAGGTACTAGGGAGGGGAGGCACAGTCACAACAATACGTTCTAAATTGCAATACTACACACCTACATGTTATGGTACATGTTAAACTGATACATACTTCTAAATACACTCTCATTCTGACAACCAGAAGTCGATTTTTTTTATTTCGAGCGCTCGATTTCGTTAAACCTGAAAGTCTGTGGAGAACAATGAAATGCTATTTTACAGTTGGTATGTGGATGGCCAAAAACCATTCGAAATGAAGACCTATGGAGTATATGCCGGCAAACACCCATTGACGAAGAAATTGCGACACGGAAATGGAGATGGATAGGACATACTATTCGAAGAGGGGAAACGAATAATGGAACACTCTTGGCAACGGTCCGTCCTAAGAGAGTTACGAGCGGTCGGGTTGAGCTGGAGCGAGGCCAGAAGACGAGCTGAAGATAGGAAGGCGTGGCGCGAGCTTGTGAAGGCCCTTTGCACCTCTGGGGTGCTTTAGGACAACAACAACAACAACAACAACAACATGTGGATGGTGACATAAAATTAGAAGTACAGTGTACTCTACAATTGGGCATGCTAAAAATATAATATATCATGTCATAAAATCAAATAAAATTGTTTTTAAGTGGTAATAAATGTCTTGTACTTAAGAAGAGAAATAAATAAAAATTAAATAATTAAATCAATAAGTCAGTAAAGCTGAATAAATTATTCTGAGACCTTTAAAATTACAATTCATCATACTCGTATTCGACATTGTTCAGAAATTCACTTATGGAATAAAAACATTTATTTGATAATGATTTCTTAAACTGGTTAGGCGTACAGTTTCTTAAATCGCTCGGTAACTTATAAACTTGAATACCCTTACAGTACGCATTATTTGGGTCGTGAAATATGAGCGATATAAATTGGGAATCAAGTGGCATTCAGTATTCCACACTCGTTTTCAATTTTTTTAGTATAATTTAAATGTATTACTGGAGATAGCATTAAAGGAAAAACACGAAATCGAGCGGTCGAAATTCAGAAATCGGCCCCTGGCCACATACCTTTATATAATATATGTATATACTACTTGTTACGAGAAAAAAATCACAATACAGCGTGGCAACGCTGTGAGTGTGTGAAATTAGGAAAACTAGCTGAATTGACGATAATGAATAATTAATATTTTACAAATAAAATATATATTACAAAAAAAAAAAACACAATTTATGGGTAAGTACAACCTACATGGTATGCTTAAGTTTTCGACAGCTGCTGCTAAAACACTATATTGTTTGGCATGGCGAGATAAAAACTATAGCGGGATTTTAATATCGACAAATGACAGTTACATTGTCGTTTCGCTCGTCTAGCGAGAGCAACTGGCGAAAATAACGAGATGCTGGTCCTGTATTTATTCCTATTCGTTGCGTGTGTGCAGCCACGCAAATATGGACCAAGATAACTTGACCTCCAGATGTCGAATAACTATGGTTAAACGGAGATCGCTCTTAGAATAGTTCAACCGACTTACTGCGTTCGGCTTTTGGAATGATTCCAGCTTTAGCGCAACGGCGCGGCGATTCGTTATCCTGCCGCTTTTTGCAGGTAGCCCACAATGTTAATGCTACTGTTCTTTTAGGTACTGCTGGCTTGTAGCCAAAAAGTCACAACTTTGGCACGACAAATGGCATCCGTTTGTTGGTTATGATGGTAAAATGTGTTTCATAATATTGTATTTAGCTCCTTGGTAGTCGACAGCGCTGAAAATATTAGGAACAAAACGGCCGACCCTTATATAATTGGAATAAATATAGTGCCCAAATGTAATAAAGGTCGAAACTGTTCTTGAATAGCTGAAGTACTCTTCGTAAATTAGAAACCAACTTAGGTAAAGTTAGTTAATGTTTCGAAAAATTAACGCTTTGTTATTTTGACGCTACAGACGCAACACAATACATAATCCTTTCTCGTAGTTGGGTATAAAATATTTGAAACATGACTATGGTTATTGAGTGTGTATAGGGCTTTAGCGCCTGTTACAAACAAAATTGCAAAACATGCAACAGGTAAGCCGGATTTATCATATTGTACCTATACGGAACCTTCAATATTGCCTGATCCGATAAGCGCTTAGTCGCTTTATTTTAGGTTAGTTTGCAGATACATCGAATTCATATCCAGAATATAAGTTTTTGGCAAAAATAAAAAATTAAATTTTGGTAAAACCTTTTATCGCTGACTGTACTTTTCCTTGTACATGCAACTAATACTCATCGAGACAATTCTAAAAACCCCAAACACAATTAGTTTGCATTGTTGTATCACAGTGTTCCTATGGCCACCTCCTGTCTCCATCATCGGATCAGCTCGATAGTGCCATAATATTGCATTATCACCCGACTTGCATATGTATGCAAATTTTCAGCTTCATTGGAAGTCGGGACGTGAGACAAATTTAACTTGTAACCTATCACCCGTACAAACATAGATAGGTACATACTTACATTGAAATTTTAATAAAAGCTTGTAAAAACAACAGTTTTATCTGGCGATGCATATTGTCTTACTTGGCTGCAACATAGTAATAAAAGCGAAGTTTCAGCGGCGCCGAAGGTAAATTTAGTTTGGGCGGATTCGATCACGAGCAGACCCTGTATTCACATCGCTTTCGGAGCTTCTCATAAGAACCAGAATAACCGTGACTGCAATATCTAAATGGTTGTTATTTATCTAAGGTCACAACAACTCGGTTTCGTCTTCGGCGAATTTGCGTGTTTTTTTCTCGGTAAACTATAGGAATAGCAGTCCAGATCAGCAGTATCGTTAGGAAAGCCAAACCTCCGGCTCTTTGTGGACTTTGCGGCTAAATCTTATTTGTGAATTCTGGTAGGGTTTATTTAAAATGTACTCAGGCTGCGTAGCCAACATGCCAATCCTTAACGCTCCGTAGCGAAAGAAACGTAACTGTCACTGTCGAACTAATATGGAAGAGTGATAGAGAGAGATACGCTACGCCACGGAGCGTTAACGATTGGCATGTTGGCTAAGCAACCAGGAGCAAAACGTGTTACAATAATGCTGACATATAATAATAAAAGATATGTCCTCGTTAATAAGTAATGGTTGATAGATCATTTTTCTCCTTCTCCTCACCTTGACGCTTTTTTGGTTGCGTCCTCATAAACCCATGATATACTTCAATACCTAATCTTAAAAACGGTTGTAGGTCACACATCTGACATAGGAAACTAGACTTCATTGTAACATTGTCATATGTGTAAGCAATTTGCTTTGAGCTTTTAAGCTGCCCGAAGGCTTCTGACTCGGGTTTACGACTGCTGTCATAAACAACCCGGATGAACGCTGCAAAGTTTCTTCCAAAGCATCGAATCGCTTGTACTTTGATATAACAGTGGTCTAATATTCTATAGATACACAAAGTGACCGCTATCTGCGCTATCCACGTCTTGACCCAAGAAAACTATGTATGTATGTATGTATGTCACTTTATTGCACATTAACAGGTTAACATAAAACAGACAAAACAAAACAAAAAACTGTTATGTACAAAGGCGAACTTATTCCTAAAAGGGATCTCTTCCAAATAATAAAAGACTTTACACCTCCAAATTTTATTAGTATTAGTACTCTGACATTGGGGACCTTTTACATCTCCAGATTTAATGTGTTTTTAACCATAGAGACTATACATCTCTATTGTATTGTATTAATTATTTATTTTAAGATTATTATAATGTAATGTTTACCCAGGTATTGGCTGTTGTATTTATAAATGTTGTTATGTATTTTTCATGTCACTATATGATGTTACTATAAATGTTGTATTGACTTGTAAAAGAGCTCTTGAGGCCTACTTGCAGAATAAATTTTTGAGTTTTGAATTTGAATTTTGAATTTTTGAATTTGAATTTGAATTTTGAATAACCTTTGAGAAACTATTTGGATTTACTTATTTCTATATATGTACAAAAAAAAAGAAAAATGACTCGTGTACCCGGCTGTTAAGTATACCGGAACCTAATTCTGCTTGTGACCTACATCGTCCAAAACCGGTACCGACGTAATTTTCGGGAGTATCAAATTTGTGCGCATTCATACCATCAATGTTTCTTAATTTTCAGGCACAGAAAAGACACATGTGAATCCTAAGCCTATTTTACATGAAATAGTTTATTTCTCAGCCAGTTCATCCGCTGCATCGTTTCCTCTTGATCCACTATGCCCTTTATCCGTTGAACTATTACTTTGTTACCTTTTTTGCTCACTTGTTATAGCATTGCAAGCTTCTATTATTATTATGTAAACAACTTAATTTTATGCAATAATTTTTAGACATGCCCATGCTTCAATAAAATATGTCGTACAAAGATAAAATAAGAAGGGGTGTTCTTGGTTAATCGTTAGCATATATCTGATGACGACTATACCAAACCCAATGCCAGTGCTCTATTTTCTCCAAATCAATCAAGCCCGGCGCGCCGATTCGCTACAAACGATTTTCAGTGAACATCCATAGTTAATTGGGCGATGCGACGGACGACCCTATGACACAATCATACTCTCAATTACTGTTGATAATGCCATTGATGGTAGTGCAGATTACAAGCTGTTACGTCTCTAAAATTTTGATAATAATTTCTTACAACCTAGATAATTTAAGGTGCCGTGGTATCAAACAGCAGAGTTTTTGAAAAATTGTCGCGCTATTTTAGATCATAATACGCATGTCCAAAAATATTCATCATGACGCCTATTTCTTGTAACTTCATCATTCGAAACGTGATTAAACAACTTTCGCACTATGGAAAAAATTACGAACAATTTTTGCAGAAAAGATAAAAATAACTATGAAAATTGCTTGTAAATGTCCGCAGTTTTTCGATCGAACTCATTGATTACTTAGTTTTTTTGTAAAAAAATATTACTAAAAAAATACAATTTAATAACAATGATATCTGCGATCCCAGGCAGAGCGTACAGTCATTACAGGCTTAGCGAGCTGAGACCGGAGACCTGAAACCACGGCGCCTTAAAATTAGAATGTCGGTGCAGAATGTGCATATGCTCAAGAGGCGCATTCAGATTTGAAAAAAAAAAGTTTTTACATTGTGTTTCGAGTCTGCGCATCATACTCGTCTTGTGTATCATAGTTAGTTGACCTATTTACTTGAATTTATGTAGCTTACACGTTCATCTGGCACAAGTAGGTCACTCGACTCTATGCCTCTGTAACTAAATACCATGCACGTGCGTGGTATTAAATAAAATAATATTCTAGGCGAGATGCTCTTGAAATGTAACTGTGGAACCAGCTTTTCATTTTAACTCATAACATAACGACCTTCATAGTTTAAATGTAAATATATTTTTCCTTTTTTATTGTGGAACGTACCACATTACAATCTATAAATAAGGAGAATTATTATTATTATAAAAAACACATTTATAATATTTAATTGCAATATTGTGGATACAAATTCAATTATATGACTAAACTAAAAAACTTAAAACCTAAATCTAAAAATAAATAATACTAAACTTAAAATAAAATATAAAAAATATCCCCCTCCGGCATGGTGCCGTAGATGCTGGCAGCATTTCCTCGCTGTATTGCAAGACTAATTCTTTGAGCGAGGAAGCTGCCAGCTCTGCAATCGCCGGTGACCTCTGCTAACCTTTTTTTAAATTCCTTAATAAGCCTAAGGGCACTTGGACCCCACGGGCCAAAGGTCTCGACGCCAAAAGGTATGAAATTGTATTCGGCCATTTTTGGTCTTTTTTTAATTTTTCGACCGCTTCTGCCGCCGCTCCGACCTTAGCAGATGTGCCGTGGAGATGAGACGGGGCTAGGGTGTCTACACAAGTGGCGTCCCATACCAGCACCCGTCCCATCTTCCACGGAATTAGTGTCATTCCGTCCGGTCTCTTACCATCGTCTCTTGAAATGCCAGCGGGCTCATGAGAGCTGGCACGTAGTCGCTGGCAAGAAATCGGCGGAGAATATCGTTGAGCGCTGCGTGTCGGAGGAAGCGGCCGGCGCTTCTTTGGCAAGAGAGCCCGTGGTGTCCAAGGGCGGCACAGACCCAGACGCCGAGTCGCAGGCAGGCAGCAACGCGCAGAGTGTCCGGTTCCAGGAAGGTACCGGTATATAGGCGCCGGAATTCCTAGCACCTGCTGCTAATAGTCTGGCGCGTGCTGAACCTGTACTGCGGCTTAAGAGAAAGTCGCAAATGATTTTACATTTAATGTCGTCGCGTTTTCGGGGAAACCTTTACCCGGGCAGACAATGGACCAGGCATTTTTAGACTCCGTTAAGCCAGCAATCTCGTAGTTTGAAGGACAGGCCCTTAGGATTTTACCTATAAGAGTTGCTGAGCTATGGACGGAGGAATTGAAATATACCGATGTCAAACACAATTAAAAAGTCAACGATGATCAACTCTGGCAAACGTGGGACTCGAACCCACATCTTTTCATTGCCGGCCGGTAGGTTTCTGTTTTTATTTTGATTGACATCTATATATACAATTTATAGACCTTCATAATCTTTTCGGGTAAGCGGTGCTTACAATAAACTGGAGGCCCTGGGCGTGAATCCCGATAAGGGCATATATCTTCGTAACTTAGTATGTATTTATCTAATATTTACCCATACATCTGTATAAGATTACCATATTTATTGAATTTGTGTGTTGTTTCAGAGCCCCCGGAGTGGCGTCCGAAGCTAGTGTCGGATCGGTCGTGGTACGGCGTGGGATCTACCCTGCGCGCGACTTGTGCCGCGCCGCCCGCGCACCCTCCAGCCAACCTTACTTTTGCACTTAACGGCAGAGAGGTACTTTTTCAACTAGTACTTACCTATTATTATCAACATTACACTCAAATTCACACAAGTACACACCCATAATATGTATGTACCTATGCATATATTATGAAGATGCTCGTTCGATAATTGCTCTCTAGTCTCTACCTACATCTATTCTTACGTCGTAAATACACACTACGTGTATAAGGTATATAGGTACCTACTCAATCCACTAGCTGCAATTATTACTGAATCAAGTCATGTTTAACTAATAAAGCAAACCAATAACTAAGTATTTGTCCCAGTCGATAGCTATAACACCAAGTTGGTTCGAGGCTAATCTTGTTATCTTCGGGAAAGCCAACTAGTGTCAACTATCAAGCGGATTACCGCAGCATTTTTGGTTTATTTCTTATTGATGTTCTCGTACGAGGAAGCCGTAATAATGAATCAACATGGAATCGAAGTTCTTTACCTACACTTATTTTTAATTTAATGTTTGACTGGTTGTCTACGAGTTGCCTGATTTTATACGTTTAATTAGTTTTTTAAATATTGCATATTCGCAAATTAGTTATTACCCATGAAAAAAATCTATAAGAAATTAGTACGGAACGAATGGGACTTAAATTTGCTTTTATGAATGATAAGTTTTTTTATAGAAGTTTAAAATACATTTTAGATTAATTTTAATTATTAGTTACTCTATTTTCCAATAAACAAAAACAACTACTACAAAAACAATTCTAACAACCCCAAACACAATTAGGTTGCGTTGATTTATCACAGTGTCCCAATGGCTACTTCCTGTCTCCATCATCAGATCGGCTCGATAGTACTATAATATTGCATTGTCATCTAACTTACATATGTGTGCAAATATTCAGCTTCTTTGAAAACTGGGAAGTGGGTCAAATTTAGATCGCAAGACCCGTGCAAACATAAATAGATACATAGGTACAATTTACATACATACATTGTAAGTTACATAAAAGCTTGTAATAACATAATTTGACATGACAATAATATCAGACGACTTGACGTGTGACAAAACATTTATTCGCAAAAAATACGTGACCTGAAAAACATAAAAACCCCAAATCCATTTTGCCGTATTCTATTTACTATGTGCCAAATAGAGCCGTGAATGGGTGAGTTATGACATCACTGACACAATATGCGACGCAAAGCATCCATTTTTCTAGGCTTCTGCTGTGCATTTACTATATTCTCATATACCATTTACTATTTATACGTTTACTATGGGGCAAACCCCGAAATCGCGATTATTTACTCTCCCATATAAAAAGACCCCTCCCCCCTCGTGAGAAGTCACCTTGAATGTAACGCGGTAATTTGGAGTCCACACGAAGCTAAATACAAAATCATGATGGAACGCATTCAAAATAAATATGTTAGGCCCATTTACTTAAAGCTATATGGCGTATATCCGGGGTACCCCTTGCTGTATCCCACACTGTTCGTGCTGGGAATGATAGAGTATAGCAAGCTAAAGGTGAGGCGGGAACTTGCCGTCGCTTCATATGTAGTTAGGGTGCTGAGAGGCGAGTTGTGTAACCCCGGGGTCCTGCACGCCCTGGCGCTGTACGTGCCGGACCGGCACGTGTGGCGTCGCCGCCGCCCGCCGCTGCTGGCCGTACCCCTTGCTCGCACAAAACTGCTGAGGGAAGCCCCGCTAACGAGGGCCATTCGCACTATCAATAAACTTGCGTTGAAGTTGGACATATTGACGTGCTCTCTGAATGATCTTACAAAGGCTGCAAATAATTATATTGTCAATAACTCTGATTATTGTTTGTCGCTTATGTATCGCATTAGGCTAAAACTGTAATGATAGATTTAAGTTTTATTAATAAATAAAGAAATAAAATTAAAATTCAAAGTCAGACAGTCAAAATGTATGAATTAACCAATTTTTTTTCGCAATTTCGGGGTTGGTCCCATAGTAAAAGTTGCTCAGTATGACATATATATTCACCTCGTAAATTATTGCAGGTGACTAAATAAACACCCTATGGAAGGGACTCCAGGGCGACTTTTCTAACATCACTACTTTAAATTAAACGACAAAGATTATAACAATATATTTAAAACGTCGTGGTAATTTGCAAGTACCTTAGGCGGTTTAGCCTATTTTGTTAAAAGTTATGCTTGAAATCGTCAAAGGTTTTTCAATGCATATTATAGTCCGTTTTCAGATTTTATAACCTTTTTAATTTTAATCTCAAAAGTAGAGGTAACTTTTTTCCTCCAAAATTAAATCTGAGCAACTATACATTGAATTATTACATGTTACATTACATGTCGTTTACATATTATTGAACCCTAGCATTTGGGAAGAAAAAGTTGATTACCACTACTTTTGAGGTTAGAAAAAAACAAATATAAAAAAAAATATACGACTATTTACTCGTAAAAGTTGCAAACAGATTTAAATACACAGGAAAATCATTATAAAGATACGATATTTGAACAACAAAATAACAAACAGCGCCTGAATTCAGCCACAAACAATCAAATTAGAATTAAATCTAATTAGCTGCGCGTCACGTTCGCACAAATTCAGTTCCGTGTAGGCGAACGAGTATGTTTCCAATTCAATTCTGAAATGCTTCAAATTTTCACACCAGAATTACTCAGCAAAGTATCTCATAGAAATTAATTTAATTTAATTTGTGATTTGATTGAAGAATCTTCGCAAACAAAATTACTTTAGCTAAAATCTAATGTTTTCGTAATTAAAACAGTAAAGCTTCGATGAATGAAGGCCGACTTAAACCAAATTTATTCGGAAAAGCAAAAATAAACATCCTCTCGAGTCGGGATCGCCGATAGCTGCCCGCAGATAAATTGCTTTTCTTAAACAAAATGACGCGCGCGATTGAAAAAAAGTTAACGAACTTCCATGATGTATAATTTATTGAAATAAACTTTCGTCTTGTTTCAAACAATTTGCAATCAAATTGGCAAATATATGTTTGAACTTTTTTATTGACTAAAATATATCATTATGTTATCTGATTTGATCTTCCAGCCAATCGCTACTATATATAAATATAATTCTAAATGCGGAAGTAACTAAAAGTTATAGAGGCCCACCCTCATTTTTGTTAAAAGAAAAATTAAAATAGTTGGTTAGAGTTAGAGAGAGAAAAAATTGTCAGCTTAACAGACAAAACAGACAAAAGGCATGGCGAAACTATAAGGGTTATAGTTAACTACGGAACCCTAAAAATGGAGATTCAAAATGTTAAGACACTGTCTAGCTATACCAAACTTCATAATAGTGGATTGTGTCACGGTGTTACGGCAAGGGCGTACATTAAAACCTGTAGGGCTGAGATGGTCGGCTATTTATCATTTGTCACCAAGCCTGTCACGTTCTAACAAGTATGTAAGCGCGAAAGTGACGCATGACATGACAGGTGATAACAATTTGACGATGATACCACTGCTGAACGAAAGATTTTATAATAGAATCCCAAGAGCGTATTGAGGGATTTAAGTGTTGGAATAATATTGCTACCATGTCACGCATACTGCTTTATACATCATCACCTATGAGGAATTTAACACTGCCTGAAAATTTACTGGACGGGCAAAAAATAAATTAAATACATGTCAGCGGAGTATGCTAAAAACTACTAAAAATAAGAAAAATATACAAAATACGTAATACCATCATACGCCAAAAAACAAAAGTTCCCGATGCGCTCTCCTACGCACAAAAATTGAAATGGCGATGGGCAGGCCACATAGCCAGATTGACTGATGACCGCTAGACATTACGAATAACCTCATGGTTAGGATCAACAGGAACCAGGAAACATGGCAGACCTATCACAAGGTGGGCATACGACATCACCCAAATAGGAGGTAAAACTGGATGGATGTTGCCAAAGACAGAGATCACTGGTCATCACTGGAGGAGGCCTTCACCTTCACAGGAGGGGTTCTTGCAGAATAAAAATAAATAAATACGGCAAAAAAAGTTACTTAAACCAAATCTTAATTACATTTTTTTATTAATTACATGATATTAGAAACTTGAGTTGTCATTTGAATATCAAATGTAATCGTAATTAAATACTAAACCTAGTGTAAATTTAAGTGTTCGCTAATTATGTTTGTTAATTAAGTACCTGCGAGAAATAAAAGGCTTTTTTATGAGGAATTTTGAATAGTGCCCTAGAAAAGAAAAGTGCCACTTTGATCGCTCCTAGCAAGGAAGAGAAGTGTCGGGTTGATCTCTCCTAGCAGAGAAGAAAAAGTCCTTTTCCGAATAGGTGATGTGAAAAAATATTAATTTCATTGTATCATAAACAGAGTATATAGTTTATAGGTTTCAAATGCCGTTGAGATTTCAAAAATAGTGTTTTTTATTTGTCTTTACAGTCTCCATCAGATATATCGGAGCGGCCGAGGTGCTCAAAAATATCTGAACAAGCACTCTAGCGCCTTGACAATAGCGACAACACTATTCTAAGAAATTAGGAGTGGTTATGATGGTAATAATACTTCGATGGTTTATTAATGGATATTCTAGATAAACTAGAATAACTTCATCACCCCAAAGAAGCGACTCTTGTTCGTGTTTCTTCGAGTAGGAAGTAAATCACTCCAATGACGACACTGTTTTCCGTGTTCCGTCAAGTTGAGAAGGAAGGGTCTCGTAAAATTTAATGAGACTTGTCAGTGCATTGTTGATTGTTCTATTTTACTATAAAGTCTATTTTACTAAATTTCAACCCGTTGAGTACTTTTACGATCGGTTTATGGAGAAAAGGAACGCAAAATTAACTCCGGGTTCCCTACGAATATTTGTGACGCGCCGCCACTGCTATATAGTAGTAAAAGTAGTGCACAAACTATTTGCTAATCGAAGTAAGTAAAGAAGGTTAAGATTTTATTTGCGCCAAAAAATTGTCGCTATGATTAGATTAACTACTTCTACATACCTAGGCATCTAAAGTGTGCTACTGTGTGATTTTGAAAGTGATTTATCGAAACAGATCAGAAATGGAAATGGAACGAAATACCTACTGCGTTTTCTGTACTGCTATGTGGTATCTATTGAATTCATATTATATTTGTGTACGGGCAATTTAATCCATTGTCTATGACGATAACACAATAGACCAAGGAGATACAAGTGCACACAGAAATGTAAAGGTACATTTTGTGTACAGACCTACTTACACGCGTTTATTCCAGCGCGGTTGCTTAAACTTCTGCCTGTGGTCATTTGTCGCTCGTGCCAATAACTATGAACCTACATAACCTAACAAGGTGCTTATTATTTATATCTTTCAAATTCAAACCAGCTAAAACGTATTTACCTACAGTACTTCAAAATATAACCTCAAATCACAATTTTAAAAACTTGGTAATAAACGATCTGCCCTTTATTTTCATAATCAACGATCTGCTCTTTATTTTCATCACATTACAATTGAATACGTGTGCAAGGGCGGCATGACTTCCATACAAGCATGGAACTGTGATCGTACCTGACCTGTACAATTCTTATACGTACGTTTAAAAAGCCTCAGCCCCATTTATCCCCACGATTAATGCATCCGACTCCCAAACATTTATTATTACGAGAGACCAGTTGGAATTATAGATGGATATAGATCGGGCACTAAAGTGGTCTTCGGTAAATAGACTATTTCCGTATTTAAACTTGTATGAAACCGAGTCGTGTTTTAGCTGTAGTTTCAAGTGAAATTTTAAGTAATAATACTTCTTTTATTACTTATGAATTAACATTTGATGGTTTGTATAGGTACCCTATCCGTTACGCGTATATATTTCATATTAAATAAAGTTTACAAAGCAACGCTGTTATATTGTAAAACTTTTCCAGTCAGGATAAGTTTAAACAATGCTTTTTGATATCTTGTCAATAAATTTGTTCAGAGTTGTTCAAACAGTAACAGTGAGCGGTATTATCATTTTAAACTTTGTTAAAGTTTTGATATTAATATGATATGTAAAAAGGTAAAAATGTTACATGTCTAAACAATATTAAAACACTAACATATTTTAAAATCTATACTTATACTGCTCAAAAACAATAATGCTGAGTGAACGAAGACGAAATAATGAATAGAATTAGAATTATATTAATGAATGGGCAAGTTACCTAAAAATTAAGTAAAATCCCAGACTTTAAAAAAATATTTGGCCAGCAGTTCAGATAAGAATTCGGGTTTAGTTTGAAATACTACTCTTACTCGTATACATAAAAGATTTGTAAATATAGAACAATAGCATAAAACCACAGTTTTACTTACGACGATAATATCTACTGGATCCCTGGACTCCCTTTTGATCATAGTGCATCGTAGCACATAAATGGCAATTCAGACAATGCACAAGGTTTGCAATTTTCATCACCGATGAGTATGTACTGCCAAGCCAACATAGTTGCATTAAAGCGATACTTGAGAATTATGGGTTTAGCACTTATAGTTTACCGACTAAAGCTGATCGAGCTGATCTATCGCTCCACTTGAAATAAGTGCTGATGCGCTGCAATATAGGGCATCAAATGGGGCAGTGAGGGAAAACTGTAAGAGATAGCTAAATTTGTTACTCGGAAATACAAGACCTATTTTATAAATAAGGCAATTGGCATTGACACCCTTATACACAACAGCCGGGTATTTAAAAATATTGCAACAGTTGAGCAGTCATGTATAACATGCAACTACGCCCAATGGCAAGCCGCAAATGTTGTATATGATACCGAAAATCATTATTTAGTCCCCCTTATTCGTAAAACTTTACAAGCCTCATTTAGTTCATTTGTGTTTATCACTTTATTACAAATATTCCCATGAGTCAAAATTACGGATTAAGAAAAACGATTAGCGTAGCTGTAGCGCGTATATGAATAACGCCATAAATATCTACAATAAGAAAATGAAACAAACAAATAGCCCAGCAGATTGCTAGATAATACGTACGGAATTAAGACGGGTACCCTGATGGAGCCTCGTCGTTTTCAGATATTTATGAGTGCGAGCAACGGTCAGCATCTCGTATATCAGTGCAATCTGTCCAGCAGTAGCCGACACGCCTCCACGACCTTTATAGTAAAATAGTTTCCTAAGAATTGAGGAGATTTCTTCTTTCCGCTACTTTTTATCTTGAATGTAGTTTACGATTTGTGATCATGGGAGTGAATAATGTAAGTTGTTTGTCACCTTTTTGTATACGACCGTGACAGTTTGTTCGCAACATGGCTGCCCGGAATTCGATATTTACAAAATCGTTTTATAATTTTCTGTTTTTAGTTTTATTGGTATTACATAATCCTTGGCGGCGTTTTGACTTGTCCAAAAAATATCCGGCGTCCAGCATGGCATCGTGGCAATTGTACCAGGCACGGAAGAGGGTGTCGAAAGGGTAGAGGGCGAGCTTTCGTGTGAGTTCCTAACCCGACCTGCAGGGGGACAGAGCTCGGATGCAAACCTACGGTTATGTTCGGCGGTGATGTTCAAGGTCCTTACATAGGCCAAAGGCCCAAAGCCTCCGAATGCATTAGGCTTCTTTGGGAGGCCGAAGGCCGTATTACAGGATAGCCGAGATTGATTACCTACTGTTTCTAGTGCGTTTCTTGTACTACCGCAGCTGCACCCCAGATATGTTTTATGTTCACATTAAATACATTTTTTTTTGACAACCGGTCTGGCCTAGTGGACCCTGCCTATGAAGCCGATGGTCCTGAGTTCGAATCTCGGTAAGGGCATTTATTTGTGTGATGAACACAGATATTTGTTCCTGAGTCATAGATGTTTTCTAAGTAAGTATTTACATATTTGTATATTATACTATATATCGTTGTCTGAGTACTCACAACATAAAGCCTAGGGACAAGACCCTATAATATTTTTGCTTACCACGTAACAAAATATCTTATTATTTTATTTTAAATGTCCAGGACTTGAGCTTGATCGTTACGCCGTCATAAGTAATGTTTAATGACTAGAAACCGTTTTAGTGAAGTGAATATTCGTAAAGACTGCGAAGATAGCGTGAGTTCCGAAGTACGGTGCTTTAACGACCTGCACAAGCTTTGAGCTGAGTACGCTGAAATGGAAACTACTTAGTAAAATGTGTCACTAAGCAGAGTTCTTAGTTTTAGAAACTGTAATTGTGTTTAAAATTCTACCTAAACACGCAGATGTTGTCGCGTATAAAACAACAATACAAGTACTTAAGAAGAATTATTAGAGACATTTTCGTAGAGTACCTATATATCTGTTTCCGTCTACTTTTTACCGTTAATAGCTTATCGAATAATTAGGTAATATTCTTATAAAATTGTGATTACTTATTTTATATAAAGGATGACTCACGTCAGAGCGGCCCGGGGCTGGGCCGGGGCGCTCGACACTTCGTTTTCTATAAAAAACATCACGTGTTCACCGATTACCCGTCATAGGAAACGAAGTGTCGGATGCCCCAACCCGGGCCCAGGTCGGTCGAACGGGAATCATCCTTTAATCATAAGTGTGGCCATAACATGGATATTTATTTTATCGGGAGACTCAACTTTATTTAAATATGAAACACCTTTTCTCTCAAGGTACTTCTTTTTTTAATGTTTTTGTTCGTTTTCTGGTACCCTGAACACGGTGAATACTTACCGAAGATTACAGACCTATATTAGCATCCATTTTGTAGTGTTATTTAAAATATCTTCTATGAATTGAATACCTTTACTAAACTTTTCTTCTAATGTCTACTTAATATTGTAATTGCGGTCTGTCTGTTACCTTTTCACGTTTAAACTTTATTTTGTTTTTAGGGTTCCGTAGCCAAATGGCAAAAAACGGAACCCTTATAGATTCGTCATGTCCGTCTGTCTGTCCGATTATGTCACAGCCACTTTTTTCAATATTTTATAGTGGCATTGTATCTTTTTTTGTTGATATTCTTCCAGAAGTATTAGCAATCAATACAAATTTATTTAAAAAGTGTATTTACGCCAATGGAAGTAAAATTAATAGTAGGTACATAACTACAAACATAGAAAATAAACTTAAATACGTATATCTAATAAAAAACAATGATAAATAAAATATTTCATTAATAAATGCCTCCACGAGTTGTACCATGGGCAAAGGTGACCATTGGGCGCGGGTTCGTTCCTTTGCACCAGGAGGCCTACCGCGAAAACCGAAATTCGCAAATTGCGGCGATCTTTCTCTTTTAAACTCACTAAGACGTAATTAGAGTGACAAAGATAAATGCCCGCAATTGACGAACTTTGATTTTCGCGGTTATAGCCCAGGTACGAACCCGCGTGAGCATCGAAGGTCTTCTCCCTACTAATTCTATATTCTACCTCCCTTATAAACGCTATGGCGTCGACCTACAGGTACGAAATAATAGTTCGCCTCAAGGAAAGAATTGCCAATACCAATATACCTATTTAAACCAATATGAAACGATATTGAATATTAACCTGATCGAGGTTACAACAACGGCCGTTGTAATCTTGCAGCCTGCGCGCCTTTGGTAGTGCTGGACAGAACAATGTTTCTATATCCAGGAATGATTCCGGAAAACTGTTTGTTTCCAGGATTCTTGGATTTAATGCTTATTTGGCGCGTAACATTTTCCTGTTCCGGAACATTCTTATTTTAATCCATTATTTCGCCTACATTAACAATAAGATTGCGAGCTGTTGGGAGGTAACGACCCCACGGACTCGAGTACTTCCGAGAGTCGGTCAGGGTCTCCGTCTCCGGTACATCTTGGTCGGTCGGAGTGAACCCCAAGGGAACCAGCAGGGCTGTCAAATCTGGCTTGCCTTCATTGGCCGTCCAGAGAGGAGTCGCTGGTGCTATATGCTCCAGGGGTGGAAGTGAAACATGCATAAGGTGTGAGTTGGCACAGTGGCTATTATCAGGCACTAAGTAGGAAGTGGCGCACACCTGGTCCTGGTCCTGGTCGTCTTCACGACGACAGTTTCAGGGATCTATCTATATTCTGTATCTTTAAGTATTTAAATAAAAGTTAACATAATCTACCCTTATATGGCTCCTAAAGCGATTTGAGGGTAGACGAAAACATTACATGATCAAATAATGTAGGTTAAAGTCAGGTCATTCCGTGAAAGATCCAGGTAGTTTTTTATTTGGTTGGTTAACCAATTAATGTTATAACTACCCGAAAATTTACAAATTATTTGTTTACTTATATTAAAATACCTAAAGATACAGAGTATAGTGGGCGGCACGGCCTCGATAACTTAGTGAAAACATTGTTATTGCAGGTGTCCGGATATCTTTGCAGTAATCCAGTGTCATAGTCCACCCAAACTTCAATCCATAGATCAGTATACTTTTCGCTTTTTCTACAATAGTCCCAATGCCTGCTGAGACCGGTTTATGGACGTCTGTTGTTATACCTGTGAACGGCTTCCGACAGGCATTCTACATGACATTAAAGCTCTCCAAACGGCGTCTACGTGTTGAACATCATTTTTATCTATATCCCACCCAGAATCCACGCAAGGTTATCAAAAGACCGGGATTTATAGGCCCGTGAAATCTAAAATAGAGATTGTGAAGAAAGGACGTGCAAAATTAAGAAATGTTCCTGGCCAAAGCACATCACTAGACATAAGTCGGTTTCATTCTCTTTTAGTCAATATTTAATATACTCGTTATCGAATTACTGTTTAGCATTATCGACTCCCTCTGTTTACTTTGTCATGTTCACTAAGTTAATAATACTTCGGATTGCTTCGGATTACAGTTGCAAGCCCGCAGTTTAGTTATTGAGAGAATACATTGTTTGACAGGGACATAATCTACAAAATTTAATACTATAAGGAAATAAATACATTTAAAATAAGTTACGAATATATTATTACGACTATACTAAGGCATTTATTGCAACAAACACATACATAAGTCTTGTAATTCACGTTATCAGTTGAAATTAGTATATCGGGTGTTTCCTGTAACAGGAGCAATAAATTAAACTGTGGGCTGTACTCCTCAAACTGACCAACATTTGTTTAGAAACTTTTAAAAATAACTTATGTTTTAATTTTTATTACATATTGAAGTTGATTCAAAAACGCAATGTATTGCGAATTTTGTTACGTTTAAAGCGTGACAAGCAACGTCAAACATACTGATGTCAGCGTACATTGAAAATAATATTAAATTTGTATGAAAAAGATAAAATCTAATATTTCATAATTTTTAAAAGTTGTTAATCAAAAATTATACAGTTTTAGGAGTAGAATATATGGTTTAATTATTTGCTCGTGTTACAGGAAACACCCGGTATTTATAAGATAAATTTAGGTACCTTAATACAGCCTTTGTTTATTCAATCTGCACTTTTTATAGATATCTGCTGCCTGGGTCTGATTCTGTCGATTCGAAAACGTATTTCAAAGCTGCGGCTGAAATGCGATTCGCATTAAAAGCTTGTTAAAGTGGCAGCGGACACGGGTCCGAGCGAACAATGCCAGTTACTCCACTTTGACGTCGCTGTTGTTTTTGCTCGCTGCGTGGGCAGTCCATTAATCACAAAGCAGCTCTGTCTAAACTAGATAAGCTTTACGGACCCTTTATCTATCTGAGATCACTCTCCGGCCTGCTTATACCATATTTCTAATTAGTGTTTATAATTTTACCTTAGTTTTCCCAATATCGGCGTTTTATAAACAGTAAATAGATAATCAGAAATCAACGTGCTTGACCGTATTTATTTTATTCATATTGAATACTGGTGGCCATTTCAATTTAATAGAAATTACTTGAATCTAAAAGTTTATATTATTTTAATGTTGAATAATAAGGAAGAATTCAGCGGTGGTTTAATTTTTATCGCCTGCCTCACTTTCGCACTTAAATACCTACTTATTAGAACGTGACAGGCATGGTGACAAAAATGCGACCATGCTACTGCCGCTGTATATCATAATCAATAGTCAATAGTTTCGACACATAGGTCGAAATTCATGGAAATTGAAATCATATCGCGGAAAGTTTCCAAATAAGTAAAGTTACGAAATAATAATTCGTATTATGCCCATTATCTACTTAATCACATATTTCCTTTTCCACATAAAAAGGAATTATTATCAATATCGTACTTTGATTAAGCTCTAAAACGTTCCTTCAAACGTTCTTCATTCTACTAATCGTGCCAGACGTGGCTCACATCGTTTTCATTAAATTGTACCTGCCACTACAAGTACATGCGCAACGTTTAATAACTGAAAAGTTTAAAATTATAAATATACAAGTATAAATTATTATTCTTGCTAGTCCGACTCGAGCCTAGCAACAGTAGCAAACTTTATTGATAAAAAAAACGTTGCCAACGATTTTTCGGAAGGACGGCGTTGATTCGTAATAAATATTGTACCTACCCGATACTTTGGAATTCGAAAATGTGATAGAATTCTGTATGTTTTTCAAATGGAGCTATCTGTAATAACAAATTAAAAGATCTAACCTAGGTAGTTTTGTTTCAGATTGACTTGGACTCCCTAGTACACGAGTTACCGGAGTGGTTCAAATGGGATTTGCTGCCGAAGCCGGAGACGACGACGACGGAGCAGGCGGAAGATGAAAACTTCAACATATTCCACGACGAGGGCAACATCCAGTATTTGGATGAGTCTTACATTAACCTGCATAAGGAGGAGATCCGGCGACCTCCAAAGGTTTGTAATTAGAATGTGACAGATTAAGTTTCCGCCTTCAAAACAAATATTGTAGAAAGGAAAGATCAGTGGAGTTTTAAAGGTTAAAATCCGGACTGAAACAAATTTGTTGGAAATGCTCACCACTTATCGTTGCTATACCGTGGGTGACTTTTATCTGAGCGATTCTGAAATCTATCCGACCCGCATACTGCTGTTAGAAACCTTTATACGTAGTTTATTTAGTACATATTGTACATATTGACTTGTTAATATGAAACACCTTTTTTCTCAAGGTACTTCTTTTTTTAAATGTTTTTATTCCTTTTCTGGTAGCCTGAACACAGTAAATACCTACTTACCGAAGATTACAGACCTATAATAGCATCCATTTTGTAGTGTTATTTAAAATATCTTCTATGAATTGAATACCTTTACTGAACTTTTCTTCTAATGTCTACTTAATATTTTAATTACGGTCTGTCTGTTACCTTTTCACGTTTAAACCACTGAATCGATTAGGATGAAATTTATTATGAATATAGTTTGAGGCCCAAGGATAGAGGATAGTGTTTATCAATCATAATCATCATCATTCCACGTAGACGAAGTCGCGGGTACAAACTAAAATACTCGTAAAATTAAAAGACGAAGTTATACCTACTACTTACTCGTACCATACTACTTACTCGTAATGTTTACCCAAAGTGATTCTTACCATAGTTTTCTTTATATTCAAGGAGAGTCCTAAGCCGGTATTCGAAAGAACGGGGCCGGACAACCGGCTGGTCTCAGTGGGAGAAGTATCTTTCGTGGTGCGTAACGAGGCGTTCGAGCGCGGCAGCCTGCGCCTGACATGCATCGCCAGCATATACAACTTGTATGCGGCGCGCGCGGAGCTCATTTTCGACATGGAGCAGCCGGAGGTGGCCTCCGTGCTAGGAGTACGAAATGGGGCCGAAAGTAAGTTATATTACAAAGCAAATCATACATTAAGCAAGCACATCACAAAAAAGAAACTACTACTACTGATTTATCGTCGTAAGTATTCCAGTATTGTGAAGCCACATTAAATAATTTCGAGAACTTTTCATATTTGTGTATGGTAAAAAATGACCAAAATGGAAACTTCATTCCTTGTAAAATTATATTATTATTAATTATTTGTAGGGGAGTTATTAAATGTGTCACATAAAACTTGTTTAACATGAAAACGTTTAACATAAGAGCAAGATTACTTTAGGAGTCTTCTTTAAACGTACCTATTTAGGTATATATTTTGTTTTATAGTACCTATAACTATTAAGAATGACTGCAGTTAAAAGTTATAATTACCTAGTTCCAAAGCACCTTTAATATGAATACAACACAGCATCGAAGAATACAGATATGATCTCGTAAAAGTAAGCGCTACGAACGTATTTTTCTTTAATTTTCACAATGTTTATGTTATTGGTAGGCGCGTTTGAACAAGCGCTCTAGACTGTATATTTTTTCATTTAATATTTTAAGGCCTAGTTTTCCGTAATGTGTACTTAAAAACTAAGTTAAACAACTTTGAATGAAACTGTTGTAATACAGTTACAATTTCGTTGTTTTAAACAATGAAACAGAAAACACGTCCAAGTTAGTTTAAACGAAACACGTAGAATTTTTCTAAGACCAGTTCCAGACGAGCTCCACTCTGTTAAATTAAAATGGAAACCACTTAGCGCTGGGGTTGTTTTTGTAATCTTGTTAAAAATCTGAAGTATTTTCTCTTAGAAATATGTTGATGAACGATTTTCCACAAGTCGATCCGTCTTATTGCAAGATTTCGATTACTTTATCCACTCGACTCGATTCGGCAGTGCCTCGAAATGTGGGTGATATTTTTTACGTAGTTCGTAAATTGGATGTTTTCTGAAGGCTGCTGGACTGCATGCGGGTCAGTAGGTTATTTAGAGTGTGAATGCTTAATTTTGTAATACCGAATGAAAGTTTTATATGTGATAATATATGATAATTTGTATTTGTAATCGCACACTAGATGCAAATATTGTAAACATGAGACGTAAAACAATTATCATTAAGAGCACTATTTTTAACTGAACGTTGGCAGTATTTTTATATTGAATACTGCTGCCCAAAAATAAAATTTAATGTGGCACTGGGTATAGGGTGCAATGGGTAATGGGAAAATTTACGCATAAATAATAAAAAATATATACATAGTATTTTTACTTAGTGAGCCAGTGAATATTAAAAAAAATAGCGATTTATAACATACTTTTGTTTCAGAGTCAAATATCTTCAGCTCATGGCGGATACCAGCTGCGTTCGCGCTGCTGCTGTACAACATGCGGTAGTCATCTTCACGTTCATTTTAGTACAAATTCAATTCTAAGGTCTCCATACTAATTGTGATTCTCATTTTGTACAAACTCATTAAACATATCCAAAAGCATGAATTTATCTTCCGTTAAGAATACAAGTTTGTTTTATATCGAACAGATCTTTAAAATAAGTATTTAATCTTAGTCATAGGTCACAATGGCCAAAGTATATAATAAATATTTAGTTAATATAGGTGGAGAGGGTTTTATTAAGTGAATAGAAAACTATGCATCTCAAACATTTAATAGTTGATACAATGTGATAAATATAATGGTTATGTTTTTACGAAAGGTCTAACAGATCTTTCAGCGACTGAAATCGCGCGGTTGTTTTATGCGATAAACGCATCTATTTTTTTTTACTGCATTGGAATACAGGATGTTTTTACTTTGTTCGACAGCTAAACAAATTCATTTATTTTGTACACTATTGATTAGGATTGAGTATTTTTAGTACTTGGTGAGTCGTTTTAAATAAAATTATGCAACCCACTGAAAACCTGAAAACACATTCAGAATTTCTTTTCTACGCCAATTCTAAACGGTACTATTTTTCACGCTTTGCAATAATCACCGAATTCAAAATTGAATATTTAACTGGTTCATCATAAAACAATTTAATGGATTTTCTATGGTTTTCAGTACCTATTTAGAGTCAATAATGCTCGTCAGACGCATCGCATAAAAAAACACGCGCATCACAAAACAGTTTGTACTCGACCGTGACGTAATAAGTTCGCTACTAATATAATTCGACTTCCAGGTTGCGTGCATGTACCGTATTCAACCAAAAGGGCACGGTTGTCAATAAGGCACAACTGTCAAAAAAAAACATAATTAGAAATAATCCTTATAAACAACCGACACATATTGCCCTTCGCCTTGTGCTGAAAACCTCACGAATGCTCCGACTTATACTAGTTTGGTGATGGCAAGGTTCGGTGAAGTAGTCGGCAATGTCGGTATGTTGGTATTATGAATCACAGTTCTCAAAGGATTGTATTAATTAGAATTGGTGCAAAGTGTCTAAGAAGTCTATTATGAATAGACGTCTCGTCTAAATAATAAAATTGTGTAAATAGATTTTAGAGACAGTTGTAAAAAGGTTCATTTTAAGTGAACTGACTTGCCTCAGTTTCTGTTGGCTGTTCTAAGCCACCCTTTGTTTTCGTAATACCCATCTTAAATTTTTGGAACAATGGTTGCGAAGACTGATGGATTAAGTGGACTCTATTAAGTATTTCTGGCCAAAGCAAAAGGGAATTTAGTTTAACAATGCTAAGATTTGACATAATTTAGTGAAATCTACGCAATAAATAATAACATTATCACACAATGACTGTTAAGTGACTTAACAGTAGGCCAGCGAAGAGTTGAGCATTATTGTGCTTTGTCATACTTTTTTGCCGAACAAGGTTGTCGGGTTTGCTAAGACGGTCATATATAAATAGGTAGTAAAACACATTAAATATGAGACACATCAACACGAATCTCTAATATATAAAATAACAACCTTGCTGAGTTTGCTCAACATATTCTCGGCCACTAGACTGGCAACATAGAGATCTGTTGAGAACCAATTTCAAATGGCGCTCTCGAATAAAATTAGAATATGTAGGAGACTGAGCTTTGCTGGGAAAACATATAAAAACTCAAAAATGCTCGTTTTCCCAGAGATATGACCTAGCTAGATCGTCTTTTCGCCCCCGGAAACCCCTATACAGCAAATTTCATTGCAATCGTTAAAGCTGTTTCCCAGATCCCAATATATATATATATATATATGTACAAGAATTGCTCGTTGAATGGTATAACACACATTAAGTCTGTGATTGATAAATAATATTATGTACTTGACTTTATATTACAAGAAGCCGTCTAAAAGCGGGGGTGTTTTACATATAGCGCTTTATTCTTTCAAGATCGAGAATGTAATGCAAGAAATAAAACATCTGGGTATCATAAAATAGAAGTTATTTACATGTAAAATGGTGTGAGCGCTTTAACAAGACACACGAATGTAAATCTGGTTCCGCCACTAAGACATTTTACAACTTCAGCACCTGCATCACACCTTTTTCTGGATACTTTCCATTTCAAGCTATTTAACTTATGAAATGCTCAAAATATTGGGTAAATATTCGGAGAAAATGTTATTTCCATGAAATTATATACTGACACATAATTTGCTGCGATATTCCTCATTTAGTTTTATTATGTATAGTTATTAAGTTTGATCTAATTTGTCTATGTTGATTTAGAATAAATACGTAGGTACATATAGTTTATATTAATGAATGGATGAATTAAAATGTGTAAATAATAATTTAACAGATCTATGTAAATTTAAATAAATACAGATTAGAAATTAAACGATGTTGGAATTATTAAAGAATTTAATTTTTCTCTTTAGAAGTTCATTTTTACTACTCCTCTTAACTTTACTTTCTAGAAAATAAAGGTATGTATTTAATAAATTAAGGGAATTTATTAAATACATATCTTTATCCAAATTCAATTAGCTCTCTTTTACTCGTAACATAATATTGGCTTCATCATCATCATCAGTGACTGCGGGACCTTGGGCTGTGGAGGCCAAGGAATTTCTGAGGGATTTGGATCGGCAGCTGAGGGACAGGGGGTGCGACCCTCAGTCCGGTGTGTAACAGGTCCAATAGATCTCATTGACCATTCAGCGCAGTAACGCTGCCAGTGTAATAGGGACATTTGAACCAGGTAGGTGTCGTGACGGTTATTCTATTTAACACACACACACACGCACACACACACACACGCGCGCACACACGCACACACGCACACACGTACACACGCACACACGCACACACGCAAACACGCACACACGCACACACACACACACACACACACAGAGTTGCGGATATCTTATGTACATATAAACTAGATAATTTTGTAAGGTTTTGTTTTAGTCATTCAATAAATTAGTATGTATGTGAAGATTTGAATGATATGGGTCCCGATCCACATAAAATTTACACCTAAGTTCTACTTGCGGAAGTTTCCTTTCATTAGAAAGGTACTTTCTTTTACTTTAAGTGGTTACACAAAAATGTAATGGAAATTACGTAACAGCTCTTGTTATTGACCTGTAGTCAATAGAAAACCCAAACACTCCCCTAAATCGTCGCTCAATACATGTGTGTATTTCTTGCGCTTACAAAAATAACCCAGTAATTTCCCCTTGGAAGAGTTCCTAAGCTTTAATCAATCATAGCTGGGGATTGAGTCCACAATAAACAGTAGAAATGCCGCTATTATCCTCGGAGAAAATCATTTATTGAGGAGTTAGATTGTCGAGAGCAATGGATTACTCAGCTTAGTGCAAATGACGAGCGATTTTATTCACTTTATACGAAGAACGCCAACAATAATATGGTAGTCTTTTTAAATTACTTGGGACTATCTAGCCGTGCCCACACACACATATAATAGTAATAATTCAGCCTATATACTACCCACTGCTGGGCACAGGCCTGTCATGCGCGAGAGGACTCAGGCTATAGTCTCCACGCCAGCCCAATGCGGATTGGGATCTTCACATACACCATTGAATGGCCCTCTTACATAACCTTATTTAAAGCGTCCGGGAGGCCATTTGAAACGTACACTTTGATATCTAAATTATGGAATTTAGAAAAATTACAATATTTTGATTTCTAAATGAAAGTTTGAAATAGCTTCCAATTTTTCATGAAAATAAAGGTACCTGATGACAATCTATAGGTACTTAATCAATCCTACCAATCACGCGGCGTTCATGAAAACCAACAATAAATATCACGAAAATAAATCAATTTGAATAGGAAAAGTATGATCAAATATTTAACAGGCACACTAAGAATTAATAATATATCTTTTTTGTTAGGCAAATAAAGAGGTCAATTCAAACGTTGGGGTGAGAAGCCTAAGGTGGGTACCCCGCCTGAATCGGGTAGGCGCTGTTTTATTGCGGAATTAAGTTATAATATCAAAGTATGAAAATAATCCATAAGGATTACGTAAACACACCTGAGTTTTTGTAAGTTTCGATCGGGTACCAGAGTTATCATAAAATGTAATTTAAATTCAAAATAAAGAATTTGCTGAGTTTGGTAAACAAGCGGGTGGCGCCTGAGCGAGCGCGTACGGTGCAGTACCAACACTCACCTGAAGGGCTGAAGGTGATCGCTGAGAGGATGGACAGCCCTATTTTCACTCACTGGATGTCTTTACAATACAAATACTCTTTATTGCACACCTCAATACAGAAACAGTACAAATAATACAACATATAAAGAAGAGGTAAACAACAGGCGGTCTTATCGCTAAAAAGCAATCTCTTCCAGACAACCTATAGGTAGCGGAATTAAAAAATATATTATATTATGTCAGTAGGTGTGCCAGATGCAATAAAAGAAGTCTAGCACAGAATAAACACAAAACAAAACAATATATCAAAACATCGCGAGGAAACCGGACTAATCCTAACAAGGCCTAGTTTACCCTCTGGGTTGAAAGGTCACATGGCAGTCGCTTTCGTAAAAACTAGTGTCTACGCCAAATCTTGGGATTAGTTGTCAAGCGGACCCCAGGCTCCCATGAGCCGTGGAAAAATGCCGGGACAACGCGAGAAAGAAGAAGAAGAAAATAATATGTCATATACAAATATAAATAAAAGATATATAAATACATATATTAAAATACATATTATATATATAATAAATGCCAGCTATAAGTATGGAAAAGGAAGCAGATAAAAGTATTATGGAGCAGATAAAAAGTGAAGTTTAATGAGTCTCTTGAAAGAATTAGGACATTGAGCGCGCCTTAAGTCTATAGACAGAGAATTCCATAGTCGGATAGCTTGAAACGTGAAAGAATTATTATAAAATTTAGAAGAGGATGATGGTACAGAAAGAAGCAAGTTCTGGGAGCACCTAACAGAACGGAGGTAGCTGAAATGGTTCTTGAGATAGCGGGGAGTCGCGGGGTTAAAAAGAATGGAATATAGAAGGGACAAAACGTGAGAGTTACGACGTAAGCGAATAGGGAGCTACTTGAGCTGCGAACGGAAGTGAGTGAGTGTTTATATTCCAATTGTAATAAAATTATACTTTCTACTAACATACATTTTATTAGTAGATTATTGCAGAGGCCGGGAAAGGGCAATTCGTGGATGTGGTTCGATTTTGTCGGACGCCGCGAAGTCGAGTCGAGGCTAGGTGGGACGAGTGAGAATGACATTTCCACACGTGTATCGAACGACGTTTTTTAACACAGTTGCGAAAAAACCAAGTATTTTTTTATGCATGTTCTATAAAACAGAAACAATTGTAAATATAAAATATTGTACTATTATTACCTCAGTATCGTTATATACGATTATTTGTGTATCGAATATATTTAAATTGTATAAAACAATGTCGATTGTTACCTTTGGAAGCTTAAACATGCTTGCAGTAAGAAAAAACGCCTCTTCTTCGACAAGCGTCAGCTATTCCGTTCCATTCAGACAACTTATTAAGAACGGTTTTTCAATATTCAATATTAAAAAGTAAACGTGTTAATGATGAAGAGGTAAGTAAACAAATATGAAATATGTATATTTTTATTATTCTTACATTAACAGTAGGTATTTATGTTCATTACGAGTTTTAAAGGAAACTAACATTAACACACATCAATAAGTAGTCATGAATTAGAACAAGTATAAATTTAAAAAATTGGAGTAGTAAAAAGCACTAGTTCGCGAAAACCAACTTCCCGCACGCTAAACAGCTATGTAAAGTAGCACTTTTTGAGCAACTGTATTAAAAAACTATTTTTCTTTTTGTATTAATTCAACTATGAAAGAATAGTTTTATTACCCTAAAAAATATTTGGCGTAGGGGCGCCACTTATCTTCAAATTAGTTGTCTACTTATAGTCTACTTGTAATCATCAGATGACGTCACCACTGTCACTAAACGCTGATTGGTGTTTCAGGAATCGTTCCGTTTCACGTAGGTGCTACAATTACTGTGAATACCTACAATTATTGTAGCTAATCGTGAGTTTGTGTTGACCTGACGGAGTCTGCGTTGCAGATTTATAATGGTCCCTGAATAAAAACATATTTTTGTAAAAATATATTTAATTATTTATTTAAACTTTATTGCACAAAATACAAATAATGTACAAATGGCGGACTTAATACCTAAAAGCATTCTCTACCAGTCAACCATAGGGCTAAACAGAAATTTAAAAATGGCGCAAGAAGAAAGTAAGAGAATTTAATTTAAATCAACAACTTGCAAACAACTGAAAAATATAATAAACTACCTATTAAATACACAAAAAAAATAAAATATATATAATAAGTGAACTACTGCATATTTCTCACATACATCAGCATTGTATCTTCCTTATTGTAAAATATGCAGTGTCGCATTCAGTAGATACGAATCAAATGAAGGACAAATATAGAGAACCTTAAAGGCTGCCGATTTCACACCCATATAACATACATAGAAACGAGTTGCCTGTAGCCAAGACTTTATTATTACTTATTACTTACCTACCATAATGTTTTTATTCCTTTCGAATCGACACCATTTCCGACACGCCGTCCTTTTATTTGAGTGTCATTAGCATTACTTATAATATTATGTTACTATTCGTTCTTCTTTTGTTTATATATTTTAGTCAATTTTACAACTTTGTTTTATGGTTTTCACGGTCGAAAATGATTGTACGGATAAATAAAATTTGAGATTCACTTTATTACTTATTATATTGGTGAATTCTGTCATTTTAATTTAATTCGTGTATCTACACTAGCTATCGCTGGCGCTAGTTATGCACGCTTAATGCCGCGCCACGATATGACCCGACCGGACCGGTACAGGTACGTTCGATTCGTCCGCAACCCCACCCGCAATCCTTCTACTCTACCGCTGCTTTAACAAATAGTTATGTTTGCAGTTTAAAATATCTAGCTCTTGGCATTAAGCCTGACATTTGCACGTGAACATTTTATTTTGAGCACAAAAATGGCTAATATATCCAATTTTTGACTGAAAATGAGTAGTTATATATGTAGATGCTCAAACAAATATAATATCATGAATAATGTATGAAATTAAGTATTGCATTTGTCTGCCTCGTTATTTCCGTGCCTATTCATTCAGGCATCCCTTGTGTAATAAATAATGCTAATTATTTCGAAGCAGCAATAAATTAATTGTCGTAATTGAAGCAATAAAATCTCCCAAGTGCACTCAAACGTACAATCGTTAACGGAAAACGCATCTTCCGATATTTCCAATGGCGCGAAAAACAATAAACGGGAATTATTATTTGGTGGCGCAGCTCACAATGAAGCCAACAATTTATTTTCCATTACATTCCATTGTGGGCAGCAACGCGAAACCAATAACAATCTGTTACGTTTTACAGTCTAAGGCTTTCGTCGGCCACTATTGTCCGTCCCATACTTTGCACGGCTGCTCTTTTTATTAACTCCTACTTTATTGGAGGAAACCCATTACGCGGCAAGCTGTCACCATTCAACGTCTCGGTTATTCGGCTTAAAGATTTCCACAAAATGAAAGAGTTTAAATTAAGTCATACTTCATAAATAAGGGTTCAGTCAGCAAAGGAAGTAACTTGGATAATTATTTTACGTTTTCAGTAACTCCGTCGACCAGTCACTTTGACAAAATAAATCAGTTTTTTTTAATACTACGTCGGTGGCAAACATTCATACGGCCCGCCTGATGGCAAGCAGTCTCCACAGCCTATGTACGCCTGCGACTCCGCACCCTCATTGAGCTCTAGCAACCTTACTCACCGGCAGGAACACCCAGGTATGTAATGAACATCCAGCAAATTTTATCATTGCATCTTTACTTTGATCATTCACGTTATTAATTTCATTCTACTGCTGAGTGCTGATTATACTTACGTAAGCTTACAAATGGGTCTAAATAAAGGAAGAAGTCTTAGACTTAGGTTGCTTGCCTCCGTTTATTGAAAGCTAATATTGAAATTTTCTCATCCACTCACTACCACGCAATACATTAAAGAGGTAACCTTATTACTAGTTCTCTGGTCACCTGTTACCACCTGAATAGGTAATAATTGTAGGCTGTTTGCAAATGTTTTCCATTTTCATTGGAATTTGCTAAATTAAATTAAACGTGACATTGACTGGAAAATTTTCAAACTCATATCCTATAGGGCATAGAAAATTAGAAACAAAGTGGAAAGTTTGATACAAAATGGATAAAAGCTAACCTTCGTTTTAATGTAGTTTTGTAATTGGGTCGCAACCTTAGAAACTGACAGAATTGATTTAGTTTAGCAGTGTAATAGTACGAAAAGGTCGGTAATATAATGAAAGATTAAATAAATCTATCCTTAAAAGCAAAGTTGGAGTTTAAAGGGCGGGCTCGACGCGAGCGAGCTCTGTCTTGCGGTCGGTTACTAATGGATAATGCCTGTAGGGTCATTACTCTACCAAATTTGTTTCAACTTGTGGGTAAACATCTTCAAGAAAATGTATTATATACTAAAAAGGGACGTTTTCCGTATAGTATAGCTTTTAGTACATTTACCCGCCTGTTGCGCCTGTCAAGTTCGCTCAATGACATTGACAACCGGCAACATGGACGGGGTAATGTACGAAAATTTATATGGAAAGCGTCTCTGATTTAGTTACTTTGTCTGATTAGAGTTAATCACGTTTATCTTAAGGCGGATATTAGGTGAGCCATTGTCGCATTAGCTTTGAGTATCTAAATTAAGTATTGAGCACTTAAGCCAACCCGGAGCCCCTCGATACCTATTCAAGGATGAGTGCTCTTTAAACCGAAAGAAAATCCCTCAGAGGGAAGAATTAATCCACGTCTCGTTGAGAAAATTCTACTTAAACGAGTTCACAATTTAGCCTATATTGGTCTTTTTAACTGAGCAGCCTTATTTAATAGGTAACTTTGCCTCGTAGCGCTTTAGAATGCCATTTAAATGATACTTATTGGCAGACCTCTGTGGATATTAAATGTGCCAGTTAATAATGAGAAATATGGCTCGCGGAAGCAAATAATTTCTGAACAATAAATAGCGCAGGTTCAGAGGCATATTCAGAAATGTAAAACCATTGATACCATACCAATTTTACTTCAATGTCAATACGTGTTGACAATACTTTTTAAAGCAAACGGCCCGCCCATTTGCTTTAACACTCTCAGCGCCACGTGATTTGTTTTTTTTTTTCAACCTAGCAGACGAATCACCTGATGGTAAGTGATTACCGTCGCTCATGGACACCCGCAACACCAGAGACATTGTAAGTGCGTTGCCGATCTTTATGATGAGAGTACACTCTTTTCTTGAAGGTTTGGTATGATGATGTACAGTCAGCATCAAAAGTAGCGGATCAAACTAAAGTATCTACCATTCTGTAACAGCTTAACAAAAAGTGATAGTTCTCTATGTAGAACAATTTAGACTGTAAAATATATACTGTTGAACGCGAATTTTAGAGATTTGTTTCAACTTGTTTGCCATTTCATTATTTAGAAAATTTATTCGGAATATCATATACTTTTGGTGCGTTGTTTCATCCGCTACTTTTGATGCTGACTGTACTCGTACGGTTTTGGAATAAGCCATAGCCTCGACCTGCCCAAGCATTTTTAAAGATAAATCATGTCCTATTTCCGTCCAATATTCCGTGTTTGGACTTTAGTTCCGTTTTGGGGTTCCTGGGCAGGAACCGTAATAAAATAATTGTTCTTAATTGAGCACACTGGGCAGGCATTGGGCAAAAGGTATCTATTGCTGGTCAGTGGCTCTATATCGCTTTCGCTGGTATTTTAACGTTAAAATAAGATAATATTGGTATTGAATATTCGTTCCTTAACATGCCCTTTATCGTATGTAATGGAAAGAGATAAATTTAAACGAGCTGAATTCATTAACATGTGAAAAGTGACAATAATAAGGTTGTATTTATAGTTTTTTCACATCATCACATGTACTCGTACCGTACTGATAATTATTAAATTGTTAAGTTGTGTTAACAGAAGCAACTACAATTACCATTTCGTAATTAAGTTAATAAAATTAAACATATCATGCGAGTAACAAAACGAGTATCAGTGAACCATAAATTCTCGTTCCTCCTTTTACTGCATTATAATCAGTCAAGCAATATATCTTTAACCAGGAGCAATATACTTATAGGGCGTACTTTGATCGTATTTACGTGGCAGAACTACCAGTTATCATATTACTGGTGATACAATTACGCGAAGACTCGTCACACGTTTACAGATTACCTAACGTCGAAGCAGATAATTCACCTTTAAGACAAGTTCTCGAATTATTATTTCGGCAAAGTCGCTGCAGACCCATATTTTCAAATTTTCCCATAGCTGTTTGATTAGATTCGCGACGAGCACAGTCATTTTGATCTCGACTCGATATATTATGTACATAAATCTAGTTATTTTTAATGTTATATTGCTTGTAAGAAATAAATTAGTGGAATAAAAACTACCACCTATATAGAGGTACATACTTATCACTGTTTCTGAACAGTCATAATTTACCAGAATATCGCACGAAATCACTGATTTGTTTAAATATTTTTTTAACTACCGAGATCTCTTGTGTATGGTAAAAATCTTTTGGCTCAGTTTTAAAGTGAACTAAATACATCATAGTGATCAGTAACGCCGGCTCCATACACACCTATTCTTATTGTCGCTGGTTGATGACAGTGTAAATATATCTTGGATCCCGCGGTCTAAGGTTCCTCTATCACTCTTATAACCGCATCCATCAAATGCCGAATCAAGTGAAGTATCTGCCTTTAAAATGACTAATCTGCAACCCTGACATTCGCGGGTCGCCCGCGGGGATTGCGGCTTTGGGAGGTGCGCGTGCGGCATAATACGACGCATGATTCAATCGAGACTATACCCGAGTGAATCAATGGGATGAGGGTTCAATTGGTTTCCTGTGTGAACATAACTATTTGTTAAAATTAGTTTTTATATCTTGTTGCTGAAATATAGTGAAATATACCTCGTTGTTAAGTGTTAGACACTTCAACCGGGAAATACATGTAAGAAGTAGTCTTTTAGAACATATATAGTATGTGTTTTTAACTTGTAGATAATTAAGAGAATACGGGACAGGTAGAACTAAATAAAATATGGCTGATAAAAATCCACCAAATCAAGAATAAACATAGCCAGTTTGTACTTTGTTAATTTTAACTTCTCTACCATTATTTTCTAGATACATTTTGCTAATATGTTTACTTTCAAAAACACTTTAGAGTGTGCACAGAAATTGGACGACTTAATTGCACCTTCGCTGGTACATCACCGGCTTTTACGTTTTTTTTTATTCCGTCGTCTCTGTTCCCTAGCTAATAATATGATGAAGGTCAATACGTACATAATTACTGCAACAATAGTACTATCTACAACGACTATCAACGATCTTTGACGACCGGTCTGGCCTAGTGCGAGTGACCCTGCCTATGAAGCCGATGCGATGGTCCTGGGTTCGAATCCCGGGCACTAATTGGTGTGATGAGCACAGGTATTTGTTCCTGAGTCATGGGAGTTTCCTATGTATTTCAGTATTTGTATATTACATATATCGTAGTCTGAGTACCCACAACACATGCATTCTTTCGCTTACCATGGGACTTAGGCAATCTGTGTATAAATGTCCTATAATATTTATTTATTTATTATTTACTTGAACCTGATATTACTTACATATTATTATGTAAATAAATAGTATAGGTATTTCATAATGCTTAAATCTCGTATGTGTCGGTAAGCTTATTCAAAAATGGGATATTCACGAACAATAGTAAATTTATAGTCCCAATAAAGTATTTTACTTGTCACGTGAGCCATATATTCCCAACATTTTTTCTAAAACATTTCCGAAATGTCTACCCGTGTCAACGACGCCATCTCCCAAATTGCGCGCCGATGGCCGCCGGGCCGTTCATTATAAATAAATAACTGTGTATCGTATTGAAACGAGTTTCAATTTTCGTATTCAATTCTTCAGTTGAAGAAGGTTAAATAAGTTAGATACTCGTAGGTATATATTAGGTATACTGCCCAATTTTTATATCTTTCATCGGACTCACCTTTATCTAATCAGTTTTTATTCTGCTGATATTCTGGATATTTTATATAGGGACTAGCTAAATAACAGTTCTACGTCAAGTTGTAATACATTATTGTAGACACATAAGTAAAAAGTTAGATTATTACTAAGTATACCTAGTGTTATAAGTAACCGCTCATTGGGACAGATAGAATACTATCTATTGGCAAACCTCGGTAAAAAGGTACAAGAAAAGAAACAATTGATTAAATGTAGACGCAGACAACAGGCCAAATAAATTGGGATGTGGTCAAATATTGGAATTTATGATAAAATTATGGGAAAGAACACTAGAAGAGATCCCACAGGGATAAGTAGTACTTGCATCGTGTTGATGAAGTACTGCTGATAAAGATCATAAAATAGCATACCTACTGTTTTATGAAGTCGATTAGTTTTTAACTATTATTAATGATTATTAATTAATACAGTGTCCGTGATAATCATTACAGTGACACACATTACGCGTAATGCATTAGTTTAGTTGTTTTACAATATTATTATTATTATATAAGTATATAATATATATATATATATATATATATATGTTTCAATATAACTACCGACTGATTTTTGCTTTAAAAACATTGATTTGTGTGCTTAAAACAATCCGGATTATTTGAAACATTAACAATTAAAATAGAATAAATTGGTCCGCAACAGTCATTACAAAAGTAAATTGAAGTTACTGGCACAATCGCTAGATGGCGCAATAGCGTACAAGTTGGCAAATTGGATTGTCGCCCCGGGGACAACTGGCGGCGTCATCGGCTAATCACGTTCACATCGCACTGCGCCTGGTTGTTTGTTTATAATATTCTAATATGAATATATACATTATATCATAAACAGTCCTATGGTAGGTTTGCAAACCTTACTTATCACATAATATAAGTATCTACTTAGCTGGATTTAGATACTATTGTAGTGAATACCTCCTGTTAAGTATAGCGCCAGTGTGAATAATATTTATATGAAAAAAAAGAAGTGTAATTGGAAGACTTGATCATTTTAAAAGTTTTATGTTTTAATAATTTCCTCGTGTTACAGGACCGATCCGGTACATGGCTAAAAATGTTCAGGTGCCAATTACCAGTAATCTGATTTCAATCCCATCTGTTTTACGTTGTGTCCGAGATATATGTACCTACTTATTTGAGGCGAGAGGCCTCGGACCGCGAGGCCGTAGGCGGTGGCCCACGTCGCCCACGCCTAACGCCGCATCTGGACTAATTGTAGACTATTTAAGTGCACTAATTTCTCAAATCTCTCAAGGTAATATGATTTTTAGTATCCACAGTAATGTTTCCCAGTTTTTTGGAATATTTTTTTTTCATGGGTATAGGCGCTTTTCTATGCACACTTATTCACATTTTGCTCTCACTTCATTTCCCTTGTCTGGGTGTGAAACCTGTCCCGCCCTAGAATAATTTTCATAAAAATGTTAGATACATTTTTTTTGTCCGCTGTTTTTGCTTCACCTGCGTATACAAGTTATGTTTAATTAACGACAACATTTCTCGCATTGTCGGCAGTAGCAGAAAATATAATAAAAAAAATAAAGATACTTTACTGAACGCTTTTGCAAGCTCCACAGTTACTAAAGAAAATAATTGCTTTTACCAAATAGCTGCGAGACCTTAGGTGTAATTCGACTACAATTTATTATAGCTTGTGACATCGAGAATACAGTAAAATGGCTATGCTACCTTTTCTTTTCTATGATTGATGCTTAAGCAGGAATATTTATAAATATTTCGTTTCAAAAAATCATCCTCATTATTTGTGAAACACCTTATTATATTTACTAAATAATTTATAGAAAACATGACCCGAATAACTTTGAACTAGAGATGATTTGAGATTTGCGTTTAGATTTTATCAAGAAAATCGCATCAGCTTGTTAATTTATTTCGTCAGAGATGCAAGTTAAATATTAACTTAAAGTCCCTTTGAGAATCAAGTAATCAAGTTTGTATTTAAGAAGATTGACTGCCGAATGAGTTAGTATTTAACTAAAGACTTAAAATAAAAACGATTTTTATATCTCTGATGGACTGTATAAAAAATTTATAGGTATGTATACCTATTCGGGCATTTTCAGAAACATTGTACCATTTAAATATTTGTTATGCAAAAAATCTATTGGGTTGTTTAAAAAGGAAGAAAATGTGTCAGTTTTGTTACGCATTTTTAAATACCTTTTGTATGGACCGAACAAAAGTTACACTCAAAATTTATATAAACTGGGGAAACTTTTTCTCTCTTTATTAATAAAATAAAATAAGATTTATGTCTTGTATTGATATATTTCAAAAATTTAAATTATTTAAGAACCCCGCTTCCACAGGTGAAGGCATCCTCCAAAGCCCTCCATGTATCTCGATCCTTGGCCACTTGTATCCAATTTGGCCCGGCAATATTGGTGATCTCATATTGCCACCTGTAAGTGGGTCTTCCTTTCCCTCTTTTTCCTATAGGACCCTTCCATGACCGTTACCCTTGCTGTCCAGCGCCTGTCTTGGGTACATACTACATTACCCGCCCACCTCCATTTAAGTTTCTTGGCATAGCTAAGAGCATCCATGCTCTTTGTGTGCTGTCTTATTTTGGTATGGTTGATTTTTCTATCTTCTTGATGATTAGCATACTACATTCCATTCCGCGTTGACAAGTCCTTATTTTTTCCATAGCTTTTTGAGTAAACTTCCAAGTCTGACAGCCGTATGTCAGACAAGGTAGTAGGCATGTGTTTATGGCTTTAGTCTTCAAGCTGACAGGCATGCTACTCTTAAATACTTCTTTTAGCTGCCAGTATTTATTCCAGGTCTGTTGTGCTCTCCGTTCAATTTCTAACTCGTTGTTCATCTTATTAAAACTTATCTGTTTTCCTAAGTATATGTATTGTTTTGCATAAGACAATGGTTCATTTCCAACCATTATGGTTCGCTCCTTTCCATTTGTCATTACCATAGTTTTTGATAGGTTCATTTCAACTGAACGTCTCTCTATTAACAGTTAAAAAAGATAGTAATTATGATTCTGAGTTTAAATAACCCAAAAGTTGTTAGCTTTTTAAAACAAAGTATGTAATTATACATTTTGTTCTGAAAACTCCCAATCACGTAGTTTAAGTATACAAATATAACAAGTTGCATGGGATAAAACCAAGACTAAACTTAGTTTAGCTGAATAACATGCTAACGATAAATAAATGTAGATGAAATACGGTTTACCATTAAATAAACTAAAAATAAGAGATAAGGTAGTGGGAGCCTGATTAGGATTAAAAGGCCGAGGCAGGGTAAGGGAACATCTCGTGCCTTAATAGCTTTTCGGCCTGATTTTTTTTACTGATAATGTGCCACGTCTTTAGTGAGTGCTGTACTAAATTTCAGTATTGGCCCCAGCCACAAATTATGGTTTCAGAAACAGTATTATGCACCAGGCCAGTATTGATACACATATGCAAGAAGGTTTAATATGATGGATTTAATTACACTTTAATTACATCAAGGGGACTTACCAACTTTTTTTAATAATTTCATCCTGATGCACCATTGTTAAACGCTTAAATGAAATATATCTTATAGCTTATTATAAGGGATATTATTAGTCAAAAAATTTGAGGTGTATCTGTTTTAGAAATTATAAAAAAATGTTTTAAAAATATTGACACATGTATTTTTATTTTTTTATATGGAGTGTTAACCTGTTTATAATGACATATTGCAGGTCTCAATTAAGAGTATCACACGTGATAAGCACGAAAGAATTTGTTCCATTGAAACGGACTGATATAAAATATTCATGAAAATAATATATTAATGAAAAAAATATTTTACAGTACATTATGGAGCTACTTTCCTGCACGCCTACAGGAATGAGCACTTTCCTTGCGTATGTCGAAACTTTATCAATTTTTTTTAAGATCCATGTGTATTGTAAAACGTTGTACGATACACGTGCAAATAGGTAATTCACAACTCATATATGCAATAAAGGCCATGGCGGGATAAGGGAACATCTCGTGTCTTAAAAAAAATTGTTATTTACGATAGAAGTGCAGAAAATAGGAAATTCGCAACGAGTGGTGATAAATTAAAATACGACCGAAGAGAGTCAAGAGAGTGTTTTAAATCGACACGAGTAACTGCGAATTTCCTATTTTCTGCACTTCTATCGTAAATAACAATTTTTTTTAAGACACGAGATGTTCCCTTATCCCGCCATGGCCTTTATTGCATATATAATGCTTGTTCAACTAATGTTTAGCGCTCACGCTCCCACCAGCCGTTTTTAAGTCAATGTAAGTTGTTTACATGTTTACGCTAGTGGAAAGTTCTATTAGGCACAATAGAATTTCCCGCCATCACGCACGGGTGGCGCGGAGATGAATGCTCTCAGCATACATAAAGAACCACTATCCCAGCAACTATACGCAAAAAAAAAACCAGGCCTTCACAAATAAAACAAAAGGGTTCATTCACGTGCAAATTGTTAACTCATATTATACTTCCACAATGGGTGTTAAATGTTAGAGTGAGTTAAAATTGTATGAAAGACTGACGAGTGAATTGAAAAGGAAAACACATCCGATTGTATTTGGATAGCTTTATATTTATCAGTAGTTCGTTAAACGGTCAAAAAAGTATCATGTTCATTTTTAAAAAATATTAAAACTTTTATTCACAACCAATATTAATGACAAAAGCTATTTTTAAGTAAATGTAAGTTGTTTACATGTTTACGCTAGTGAAAAGTTCTATTAGGCACAATAGAATTTCCTGCCATCATAGACGGGCGCGGAGATGAATACTCCGTCAGTATTAGTTAATGTTCTTATAAATCTATATGTATATCTTTACACTAATTATCGAAATCGGTCAGACATAAGGAATATCTCATACATAAATATTTAAACCACACGGTTGTTTTGCGAGCAACGCAGCGTTAAACGTGATGCGTTTATCGCGCACCCATTTTACATCAGATAATCTAATGACACTATATTGTTTTACGCGGTAAAGGCAGCGGTAAGCGCATTGTAATTTTTCCTACATTCCGTTGACGCACGCGCAGTATCGCTAAAACAACCGCGCGGTTTGAGAGGGAAGTATATCTACCACGTGATCGTCTATACAAAAAGAGAAAACGTTTTACCACTTCTATATTTTCGATTCTCCATGATTTTTTAGTATATTATTGACACAATAAAAAACTAGGTTTACAGACTTTCCTTTTTTTCAAAATTGGTAAAACAAAAAAAAAATCCAAAAAAGCGAAACTTAATAACCTAGAGTATATTATGCTGAAACGATCGACGTCAAAATCTAAGTGATTTGTTAAGCTTTAGGTTTGGGTTAGGTTAGTGGAACCCTTTTCTCTCGAAGTGAAATTTCATAGAAAAATTACCGTTATTTCGTTACATTCAAAAAGCTATTCTTCCCTATTAACCCGATTCACTTTGCACGCAGTTGTGGTAAAAAGTGGAACATTTGCGTCGAAAGTTTTAGAAGACATTTCTTTGTGATTTCAGTGCTTATGACAAAAAAAAATGTTAGATACATTTTATAACTCTTATTATTATATAACTTGGAGTACTCTGTCACGCTTATATTTCTGTATTTTATCAAATAAATAAAAACCGGACAAGTGCGAGTCGGACTCGCCCATCGACGGTTCCGTACTTTTTAGTATTTGTTGTTATAGCGACAACAGAAATAGATCATCTGTAAAAAATTTCAATAGTCTAGCTATCACGGTTTATGAGATACAGCCTGTTGACAGACGGACAGGTGGACAGACAGCAGAGCTATATATTATTACAGTTATCGTGAGGAAAATGAAAAACTACATTTAATCTCATACAAAAAGCTACACTCCGTCATTTTTCTGGGGACAAAAAACAAGACAACGAAGAGAGTCTTGACCCAAATATTAAATTATAATAAAATAATTAATTAATTATGTAAGCTAGCTATACAGCGCGTATTTTTGATACGACCACATAATCATATATATATTTGGCTGTAATTAATACACTTCCATAGGTTTTATAAAAAATGGACGGCTTTTATTTTTTCATACAAAATAATTCAGCAAGCAATGTATCACTACTTTGTTTTAACTCAAAACGTCTCATTAATGACGCGACGTCACAACTGCCACAAGTGATCATGATGTACAAAATTACCAAAACCAAAACCGCACGAAAAATTTACAAAAATTAATTATGCATTGGTAGGGAAGTCTAAACTAAAAAAAATCTTTCAGAATTGTTTTATAACACTAAAACCTACGTCTAGTTTATGTTTGAGGTTATATCAAAAATACACGCTGTATAAATGATCAAGAGATTAAAATTTTGCAAGCTATCGTAATAATGCGAAATATACACTTTATTACGTCGACTGTACTTTTTCCAATAGTCAGTAGCAAACTAAATAAATCCGAACTCTCGTCAAGCCCAGTTCCCAGTTTCCCGACCACTCAATGGCTGCAATGTTATTTTTGCAGTCCTATTTCAGAGACGTATTCTCATTTAGAGTTTAGTTGCAAACAAGCGCTTTGTTTGAAAACGCAGTGAAGCAGATTGGATGTTTTTGAAATAGGTTTTTTTTATGCGCATAGGAACCTGGGGCTATATAGATCCTAACGTATGTGGTGATAAGATACTTATATATATCGTTGTCTAAGTACCCTCAACACAAGCCTTATTGAGCTTACTGTGGGACTTAGTCAATTTGTGTAATAATGTCCTATAAATATTTATTTATTTATTTAAGTGTGTGTTAGTGTGTTTCGATTACGTAGGTAACTATGTCGAAAATTTAAAGGGCCATATGTACTGTAAATTGTTGTACGATACATGTGCGAATAGACAATTCACAACTTGTGTCGATTTAAAACACTCCATTCGGTCCTGTTTTGATTTATCCCTCCTCTTTGCAGGTTTCCTATTTCGCACTTGTATCGTATTCTCCTATTTAAAGTTCAAATGCCGCTCATGTACTGTAAGTATTTCGGAATATTCATGAAGGAAAACATTATTTAGTACTTGTCTAATTATAACTGTGCAGATATCAAATATAAATAAAAGAAAATGACATCTTAATACCCGGCGGTTCACCCTCGTCAGACGGATAGCGCATTTGTATAATAATGTTCGCATTTGTTTTGAAACGTATTAACATAAACCCTTAAATATTGTTTATCAAAACGTTATGTGTATATAATTAGTCGGTCATTTTATTTTATCATTCATTTTCTATCACTCTTTCTGGATCTGTTATAGAAATCGAACGGAATTTTTTGAATACATAAATGTTTTTCAGTGATATCGTTTTAATTTTTACGTTATCGTTTAAAAAAAATGAGCAGATGGAAGGCTCCAAAGGGATTAAAGTACAAACTCTAATTAAAATTCAGATAAAAGTCCTCTCAACTCGATCTCACAACTAATCAGGGTTATGTCCACAACGCATTTATCCTGACTAATCCTTGAAACAAAATTAGCAAAACATAATGGGGGATACTTTGAAAACAGCAGTAACGTTTAATTTTTATTGCGAGCCGTACGATAAGTATTGTTCAGTTCCTGTTCTTTGTTTTAACTTAAATTAGTGCTATCCGGGTATGTTTACTTACCTATTTGTCAGAGTTCTGTAAGCCTGGGTTACACAGAGTGGCAGATGGACAAATTTAATTACGTATCGTATTTGACACTTAAACTTTAGAGTTAGACTGCTCCGGCGTTACTATAGCGGTTCTACTGTGGAGCATTTCTGTCGGCTGCATTGCTGCAGGAAATATCAAAATCAATATTTATGGCCTAGATAATTTACATTTCCAGCATTAATACAGTCGGCAGCAATGCTGCTGCACAGCAACGCTGCAGCAGTAACGCTGGCACAATTTTAATCTGCATTTAACCTTAATGGTCAGCTGCTGCCCTTGGTCACATATTTTAAAATAAATAAAAATATTCTCTTTAACACATTACTACATACTATACACTACATACTTTAATACATTTAATAGTTGAACTGCAATAAAATCTAAAATAAAATACAATCGATTGAATATTTAGTGGTTTATATTATAATTCTCTAAGATAAATTATAACTGATTATAGAGGGTGTTTATTTAGTCACCTGCAATAATTTACTCTCCCATAGAAAATGTCCAGGTCAGACAGCCAAAATGTATTAAAAGTTGCTCAGTATTACCTATGTATTCACCCCCTAAATTACTGCAGGTGACTAAATAAACACCGTGCATTAGATCTTCTATTTAATCTATACCTTATACGTCAATTCAATATGTAAGAAAGAGACAGACGGAGAAATATTACCCGTAAAACATAACTCAGTCGGTTCTCAGTCATTGAAAAGCCATTGAAGTTACTTTGATCAGGTTACAGGCTCTGTGTAAACTGGGCTTAAACTGGCGACCCAGCGTGATGGATGCGCGCTCTCAATCTCTGTCTACTCCATTATTGAGAGCTTACCTAGCAACTTATAACTTTTATAGTTTAAACGAACCGACAAACAAACTCATAAATTGAGAAGTTTTAATAAAGCGGTAAGACTTACGAAGTTAACGGCTTAGAATTATTTTTTTCAGCAAACTAAAGTCATAAGGAATGCAAAATATGAAGGCGGCGTTTTGTTGGCTTGTAAATTTAATTTTTTTCCAGGACATAAAGTGTAATTTTTCAAGAATAATTTAGGCTGTTATTTAAAAAGGTCAAAAGCCTAATTCTAAGCTTAAAATATCTACTTCATTGGTTACATACAAGCTTTTATTTAACTTGGCTTGGTATTATGTATGTTATTTTGTTAGTATCAAATCTTGGAAGCTAAATATGACACTTCCCGATTTCCGATTGAGCTGACATTTTACATACATATGTCAATTGGATGACAATACAATATTATGATGACATGGAGCTGATGTGAAGGAGATAAGAGGTGACCATGGGAGCTCGATGAGTATTAGTTGCTCGGGGAAAGAAAAGTATAGTCCGAAGTTCGAACCTTGTAATTTAATTATTTTCTGAGCGCGTTGTAACGGAACGTCTAGCGACCTTCACCGAGGAAGAATTTTCGTCAAAGGGTACTATCAAGTTACAAACACACACAAGCTTTTTCGTAAGGCATCGCAGCCATTTGTTTGTAACTTTTACTTAGTTATATTTTATTGTATGCATGATCGATTAACAGGTACCTATACCCTTCTTAAAGATTCAAAGAATTTATTTGCATAGAACACAGTAATATAAAGGTCTTACAAGATAAAAGAAAATCCGTGCATTCAGTCTGCATGCAGGCGTGCAAATATTAAAAAAAAAAACAGGCAATATATATAAAAATAGAAAATAATTTAAAAGTATCAAATTTACACAATGTCAAGTAAAATAATAATCGAGGGTCGAAGTTAAACAAAAGGTCAAAGTTATAATAAATAAAATAGAATTTACAATATTTCCTGAATATGAATGTCAATTATCAACTTCAGCAGCATATCAGTTGTGATCTAAATATTTTTGTACACTATAGAAACAATTATCAAGAAGCCAAGCAGCAGTTTATTCTTAAAGGACGTTGTTGTAAGTTGCGCGATACATGTACTCGTAACAAAAGCATCTCATTTAATTTAATATCATAAATAATAACAGGGTAGATGACGGATCTGGCCACTAACGGCCCGATTCGAAGAATGATTAAGACACGTTTAAGATCTTGGAAAGATCTTTAAAAGATCGATAACTGAACGACATGTCAAAATTGACGTTTATTTCGATCCCGCTGTGATCCCAATAAGATATATCTGCTGCAGCATCAACTCTGCCGCTGTACCTATCTGTCGGCAAGTTCGTCGCCTGATTGCTGTCGTAATTATGACAGTAGATAATAAAAATAAATGAATAAATATTATAGGACATTATTACACAAATTGACTAAGTCCCACAGTAAGCTCAATAAGGCTTGTGTTGCAGGTACCTAGATAACGATTTACTCATTTTATCAAGAACATGTAAAGGGTGGCATCAACATCCGAATGTCACGCGAGTAAGCCAAGCTGGGGCCCATTCCTCGAACGGTAATAAACTAATAATATTAGTTCACAAACTGTCAAGTCGTATGGGTTACGTGTTTATGCTACGCACCGTAGCAGATTTCCACTTTGCCGCTTGTAATACTTGCTACGAGTAGGTAAGTGTTATAGGCCAATTCGAACTTACATTTTAATATCTAAATATGTTTTTTTGTTATCTGTTGCCTGTGCGTTTCACTCGCGCCAATACATGTACGGATTAAGATGACAAATGCACATTTGAAATGTTTAAATTGGCCCCTTGACGTATTCTCATACTTATAAACTGATGTAAGCAATCTTTAAAAATGGGATCATTTAAAATCAATTTGTAAAAATCGATTGCAAGCTATAAGAAACCTGATCAGATATGTAAAGTTATCAATTTGATATCAATTTCACATGAAGTGAGCTACGGACGGTGGGGTTGAGCTGGAGCGAGACCAGAAGGGTCGTTGGAGAGGAAGGCAACAACAACAACAACATTGTATTGTATCTCCTTTTTTAAAGTGATAATATTTTTATGACTGTCGCTGTTAGAGTTCCGTAGTAAGTATATAATTTATTCTTATTCTACCGCGATCAAAAAAACAGCTTGCATCAAACCACACAGCGTGTGTCCCGCCTAGTTCGAAAAAAAATCTGTGAGATACTGCAATGTGTATTTTACACGAACCTCTTCACTCTCATTTTTTTCCTTATTATGCTATTTAAGTACGTTATTTTCTGACACCGACGACAGTTTAAAAGTTAAATACGATTTTCCAAAAAGTTACCAACATAAAACTATGCTCACATAAGAAGTATCTACTATATTACACCCGGTGACATTGGCAATTTTGTTCAAATTTCCCCCATGTTCTTGAATATTCGCACCATGATGTCGGAGTTTGTTATTCATGTCATGTGCTTCAGCACGCGGCAAAAACAAAATATTGCCATATTTTTCATTCATGCCTTATTCTGACTTTTCACACCTTCCCTCGTATTTTGATAAATAAGAAAATAATTGCAGGCGCTTAGACACATTACATTTACAGCTTACATTTTTTGCCTTATTGTAATAAACATGACATTTTGATGACAACGAAAAGACGAATTATAAGATGTGAATTCTCTAATATACAGGATGTTTATTTAGGCAATAATAGTTTATGCAATAATTTACGGGCTGTATATATAGGTCATACTGAGTAACTTTTACTATGGGACTAACCCCGAAATCGCGAATTTTTTTTTACTCTCCCATAGGAATTGTCGAGGTCAGACAGCCAAAATGTAAGAAACAGCCAATTTTTTTTCGGGATTTTGGACTTGGTCTCATAGTCAAATTTGCTCAGTATGAACTATATAGTACTTATGAACCTGTACATTATTGCAGGTGACTAAATAAACATCCTATAGTTATACCAGCTTAAATATACTTTAAACGCTATTATTAAGCGTTAAATACCCACTCACATGCTTCATATTTTTCAGTGACTTCTATTATTATAATAAAATAAGGGCGACAGCTGGTAACTACAGTTACCAAAAGCAAGTGATTGGATACAGACCTACCGTAATGCAGTAGGTACTTCTGTTTTGTCTGATTGCAGTTATTCGTTACATGAAAAGGCAATAAACATAAATATATAACTGCTATGCTAGCATTACGGCATCGTTGTATAAAAATGTGTTGTATTCGTGTGACGCCACGCGTTGTCACGGGGTCACGTCATTCAGGACAATAGTTTAGCTCGCTACGTTTTTGATTGCTCTCGATAAATGTTTGGCTCATGCAGTAGGGTATTTGACTATACATAGTCAAATCATTAACTTTTTCGTGTCTTAGGTTATAATATATATTTTCAAAACACTTGCTCAAAACGGCGTTTTTATTCCACCGATTTTTGGCTCATAATCCTTGATATTAAACATGCGTGCTTTTTCAGTATATTATAACACTCGTGCTTTTTCATTATATTATCCGAGTGAGTTAAGAAGGTAACTGATTGTAAGGAAACGGAGCCTTCTTAAATTGGTCGAGTAGATTTTACAACGTGGACTGGCGGGAGCAGCGCCCCGCCTGCTGGCGGCAGGGCGAGGGGCGACAGGCAGTATGACAGATACAATACTGCATACTAATCGATTTAACAATTAAAATTTGATGAATATGAAAGTTTCTTTTTTCCTCGCAAGTGTGTTCAAAAACGTCGTATAAAACGCGTGTGCTATGGTCATTACACACATCGGCTTTCTTACGCGCGCACAATATCACCTCGTGTGTAATGACCAACTTATCACAATGTACTAATATATATACTACTTATAAACCTAGGAAAAAGCGGCCTCCCAACACAAGCATTGTTTTGCTTACCAGCGGCCTCCCAACACAAGCATTTTTTTGCTTACCGGGCGGCTCCATCCCCTATATAAAGAATTTTGTATTTTTTGTATTTGTATTTTTTTGGACTGTCAAAACTATTTGCCACTATGGAATTTATATGAAAAATTACACAATGACGTCTAGTTACAGTCAGACTAAGCTAAGTTGGCAACGATTTTGATAGCCCAGCTTGTGCAAGTGTTGCGTAAACGTCATAATTTCATAGATGTTTGACGTTTAAAATAACACTTGCACTGTCTGGGCTATCAAAATTGCAGCCAACTTATTTTGGGCTGACTCTACCTACTCTTTATAGTTCTATACGATTTATAAAATAGAAATTGTGTCTAAAAACAACTTCAGTCTACGCTTCTCAATTAATGTTCTGGCACTTTATTTCACGCATGGTGTGAAATAATTTATTTTAAATACAGGCTCATCCCTATTTTGAGATCTTAGTTTCATATTCCAGTTCTGGAGAAGGACACAAGAGAACAATGTAACTTATAAATTATTCATTGATCGAGTAAGTCGGCCCTTCTGACCTTATCAGTTCCATTGTTCATAAAATGAATAAGTATCTATGCCAAGCTTCTGAATTTGGTACGAGTAGAGATCCATTATGATACCCTGTATAGTTCAATGACAACTTAGGTAGACTTACCTACTTATTACTTGGGGATTTTATATATTAAAACTAATAAATATATAATTCAGCATATATACGTCCCACTGCTGGGCACAGGCCTCCTCTCAGGTGCGAGAGGGCTCGGGCTTATAGTCCCCACGCTAGCCCAATGCGGATTGGGAACTTCACATACACCTTTGAATTTTTTCGCAGATGTATGCAGGTTTCTTCACGATGTTTTCCTTCACCGAAAAGCTAGTGGTAAATATCAAATGTAATTTCGTACATAAGTTCCGAAAAACTCATTGGTTCGAGCCAGGATTTGAACCCGCGACCTCCGGATTAAAAGTCGGACGTCATATCCACTCGGCCACCACCGCTTTTTTAATAAATATATAAATAATAAATAAATATAATAGGACATTATTACACAAATTGACTAAGTCCCACAGTAAGCTTGTGTTTCGGGTACTTCAGACAACGATATAATTATTTAGTGTATAAATACTTAAAGAACTAAGTATATAGAAAACACTCATGACTCAGAAACAAATATCTGTGTTCATCACACAAATAAATGTCCTTACCGGGATTCGAACCCAGGACCATCGGCTTCATAGGCAAGGTTACTACCCACTAGGCCAGACCGGTCGTCTATTTAGCAGCAGAGAAAGTCAAAATCAACTTCCCTTGCCTCAATATATATGTGACAGTCCACATCAACATCGGACCTTATGGCGGTCGGCGCTTACGCCGTTATTAGTGGCGCGCTAATACTGATGGGGCACTATGCGACGTAAGCGCCGACCGCCATAAGGTCCGATGTTGATGTGGACTGTCACATATATATTGAGGCTGGAGGAAAGGGAAGTTGATTTTGACTTTTTCTGCTGCTAAAGAGACGACCGGTCTGGCCTAGTGGGTAGTAACCTTGCCTATGAAGCCGATGGTCCTTTTGATATGGACTGTCACATATGTATAGTCAGCAACGGATCAGACTACGCGTCAAAAGTATCTACCATTCTCTAATAACTTAAGAGTCCGCAGCCAGCTCGGCCGAATTTTATCTTCCTATACAAACGGAGTTACGTTCTCGTTTTAAAACTACGTATTGGATTAATAAAACTTTGCATATACAATAACATAGGGTATATCTATATGCCTGTAATTAGATTGGGTGTGTAATGTTTTTAATAATAACAATTTGCGAAATTTCATTTTTCATAATTTGAATTGCATAATTTTCATATGCAGAAATTATGATTTGGTATAAAAACAAATACAATAAAAACGAATTGCATAATTTCGAAAGTAATTATAGTTAAGTAGCATAGTAATGTATTTGCATAACAGGCAACCAGTATAATGTTCACTCTGTATACTATTTTATACTCAGAACGTTTTTTATTCATGAAAACCAACAGCATAATGTTGAAGGTGTGGTTTCACAATCAAATCACGGCAAATCGTTCATAAACTTTATTTGATTGAGTTTGCTGAAAGTTTAACAACACTGAATTACTAATTAATAAAAAAACTTAAACATTATATTTGCATGGAACATAATCGATTTTTCTAAGCGTCAAACTTACCTACATCCGTACTTTACGTCTGTCGACATATATCATTTTACCGCAAAGCAGCGGCCAGTGTGAGTTGGAACCTCTGTGGTTCCGAGTTCCGAGACATATGGTCGCAGTTCTACCTAACACTCCTCCTCGCTTCGCTCGTCGTCGTACCTAACGGCGACCAGCTTTAAAGTTGAATAGGTAGTTTGTTGTATAATTTAATAGTTTGATTGACACCAAGTATATCATAGAACACCATTCGTTAAAATTTAGTATTATATTTTAATTATTATACGAAATGTATGTTATAACAAGTAAAATTATTCCTAAGGATTGTTATGAAGAATGTTTTTATGATTATAGAGCATTCTGTCATTAAATTAGTATGACTAACAACTTTATATGTTTTGTTTTTATACATAATGTTTATTATGAGTTTCAATAGTAGTTAAATGAAATTATGCTAAAAGTTTGTATTAAAATTGAACGGCACCCAATTAGATTATACTCGTATAGCACCAACTCACAAAACAAACTATATAAAGCATAAACTAATTTGCAGATGCTGACAGTACCTTACTTAAATATACTCGCAGCCAGAGATCTTTCTTGGAATTTTATTTTATAATTTTCATTATTGTATATTTTTCAAATATATTTAGGAGCCTACAATAGATACGCAAAGGTCAACGTACATACAATGAATATAAGTATCCACTCGCCCTAAACTCTTTATTTAATAAATGGTGTATATTTTTTTCTAAAGCTCGAGTAAAACATTTTTCAAATAAAAGTAATGGCGTTTATTTAAAGCTTTTAGGTTCCACAAAGCCCTCAGATCTTGTCTAAGAAACTAGTCTTTAAGTCACCCAGAAAGTTATGTACTTACTTATTAAGGTAGGTATATTGCGTGTTATTGAAACCAATTTAAGAGTAGCAAAAAGTCAATTTACGCTAATTATTAAAATATAGCCGGGTATTGTAGCGAGGTCGCCAAATTTTTTATTCGTGTTTTGCATATTATGTTGGACATTTAAAATTGAATAAAATTATAGAATTAGGATTTTAAGGTCTCCCAAAGTTACTTTAGAACTCTTCGACCATTTTAAAAACAAGTAACTATAATTAATTTTAACTAATTGTTGAATTACTTTTTTAAACCAATGTGAAAAATCTTTAATAAATTTAATAACTCTAATAGGGTAATGAGTCCTGTAAGAAATAATTAGGTAGGTAAACAATTTGTTCCATTTTGAAATCAAAATAAAAAATGCCATTTTGTAATAAAACCGTTTGATGATGATGTTTTATTTATCTTTTTCAAGCATTTGCGTTTAGTTTTTGTAGTAACCCAACGGGTAAAACTATGCTGAGCGCGAGCCATCACTTGAAACGGGAATGGCTTGGCCTGGCATGAAGTAGGTATCTAGTTCGCGACTCGATTAGAGCACGATTTCAGATCAAGGGCGTAAAGTACACTATCAGCAATCGATCAATCTTGTAAAGGCTGTCGAGCGATAGCTCCCCCGTGATGGATACAGCGTCAATGTCTATTCTGTCGTCCTCAAAGTGCATTACTGCGTAGACATTTCGTATCTTCGCGATTGCCTAATAGTTAAAAAATATAGAGGATATGTAACGTAAATATATTCCTACATTATGAATTGTGGGGCAGTATACGTGTTACACCAGCCACTGAAACTTGGTACACGTTGTGTTTGCGACGCATAAAAATAACCTTTTTTATTATCTATCTATTCTGACCTCCTTGTCGGGTTTCAAATAAACGGCAAGGCGGAAAAAGGAGTATATGTACATGACACATTTCAATGTCAAAAAAAAACACATAATACGATATTGCATGCACATTATGCAACATAAATTAATATATAAGTATATAAAAGAAAGTGGGATCTATATAATTTAAGTGCCGCCGCTCTATGCACGCTCAACAAGGAGTAAACTAGAATCAGAATCAGTAAAAATATTTCGGTAACTTATTCAGTAACTCCACGTTATATAGGTCATAATACTGAGCAACTTTTACTATGAGACAAACCCCGACATCGCTATAAAAAAATTGACTCTCCTATACAAGATATCATTAATTATATTCTCATTTTTTAAGTGTTTATAAAACAGTTACATTTCGTAAAAAGGAACACTTACCTACTTAGATAACAGAAACTCATTACGCGCCGTGTATTTTCATTTTCCAAAAGATTTTTCGCCTTAAAAGTCTTATATTTTCTTAGAAGACTATCTAGAATAGCTGAGAATAAGCTAACACGCTATCATGGCAAGAGCTCTCGAGGAGCGAGTCGGCGTGCTAGCGTTTTGCCTGAAACAGGCCACAAAGTAATCTTGCGGCCCTGCACTGTCTGGGCTGGGCTGAATGGGTTTATTCAAATGTTACACAAAGAAATATCTAATTCGAGGACTTACGAACAATACAATTATTATCATTGACAGTATAGTTAACTTAAAATACCCTAAAAGCTTAACATTTTAACAATTACAGAAGGGACCGTTTAGTACAGCATAAGCTTATTTCATTGTTCAGCACATTTTACTATGAAATATCCAAGCCAAAAGAAACTCTAAACACCTGTGACTGAGTACATCAAAATTTGACTTTAACAATTTGATCCTGCTACATTAAAGTTGTCTGAAAGAGATCGCTTACAGCGATAACGATTACTTAGTTACATGATCTGGTTTCTGGTTTGGTTTGGGTTGGTTTCTTTATTTGCAGTGGATCAGATGGGTACATTTCAAATTAAAATCGGATTTTTAAAGTTTCATTGCCGCTTCTAGACATAGACACATAAAAACAAACACGAGGTCGAAGGAAGCGAAATGTCACCCCGCTAACAGTTGTTCTGATGATGAAGCTTTCGCACTAGATACTAGCACTCGCTTCCTCTGGCTCCGAAGCTATTGTTTTCATGTACAAACAGCAGCAGCAGCAGTAGTAGTAGTAGTAGTAGTAATAGTAGTAGTAAAGAAATTACAAGTAATACTAAGTTAAGCCCTTAAATACCTGTACTTACCTTCATTCTTAAATGAATAGTTAGGTTAGGTTAGGTTAGGTAAGGTTAGGTTATCTATTATTATATTAATTAATTATTATTATTATATTAATAATTGTTAATTAATTAATAATAATAATAAAAAACATGCTGTTTATTTAGTCACCTGCAATAATTTACAGGTTGAATATATAGGTAAAATTTATTTAACTAATACTATGGGAGCAATCCCGAAATTGCAAAAAAATTTACTCCTCCATAGAAAATGACAAGGTCAGACAGCCAAAATATATGAAACAGACAATTTTTTTTCGGGGTTAGTCCCATAGTAAAAGGGTCTCAGTCACAATTTCATAGAAGTTTGACGTTTAAAATACAACTTGCAGTGTACTATCAAAATCGCTGTTGAGTTAGCTTGGCCTGACTCTAGCTGTCATTCGCGCGGGCGTCTCGCTCGCACTAAAACGCGTGTAACAAGTCTTAGCAAAATGAACGCGCGAATGACAGATTAATATCATTTTAATATCGTATCAAACCGATAACAATGCAAGAAAAAAAAACAAAAGAAGCTATGTTGGCTTAGCGGTAAGAGCGTGCGACTTGCAATCCAGAGGTCGCGGGTTCAATTCAAACCCCGGCTCGTACCAATGAGTCTTCGGAACTTATGTACGAAATATCATTTGATATTTACCAGTCGCTCTTCGATGAAGGAAAACATCGTGAGGAAACCGGACTAGTCCCAATAAGGCTTAGTTTTACCCTCTGGGTTGAAAGGTCAGATGGCAGTCGCTTTCGTAAAAACTAGTGCCTACGCCAATTCTCGGGATTACTAGCCAAGCGGGCCCCAGGCTCCCACGAGCCATGGCAAAAATGCCGGGACAACATGTGAAAAAGATCAGTGCACGTTCAAATTAGCCTGAGAAATACGAGCCTATACCTACGGATTAGCACTACGGTATTCGATATTCATGTGGCATCTATCATTATTACTTTTTACGGACGGCGAGCGTGATCGGCGAATTTACGGCCAGGGCTTTCGAATGTTAAACCATTACCGTAAATAGTGATTTAGCAGCTGCCTGCTAAATAATACATATTTCAAATTTATTATAATCAGATGGCTGATTAATGAAGTAAGCATTCAAAACTTCCCATGATAAATTGTCGTGTCAGCGTCGAGTCAGTAAATTAATTTGTTTAACCACTTCTAACTTATATATGGCCAAACTTGAACAACTGAAACTATGTTCCAATACCGGCCATTAAACTCAATTGCTAGGCGATCTTGGCCTGGTAGTTTAGTGATACTAAATAATAAACATATGATCGTATATCAATTTTCAGATATTTTATCAATTTTCATTGCGCTTGATGAGAAGCTGAGGTAACGTCGTCGGAGGTTAGCTTCTTCTATAGAGAATTGTAAGGAGTGTTATTATTTGTAAAGATCCCACATGGTAAAGATTTTTAAAATCAGATATCGTCTTTGAATGGAAGCCCTCATTATCCATTGGTAAAAAGTCAAATGTGCCGACTTTAATATAAATGCGTAACGTAACGTAATGAATGAGCTAATATGTGTACGAAGTACCCTTTTAGAGACATGACGAATATTTATTCGTTCAAAATTCTAACATAGTATGTGTTTATACTTATATGTTTCACACATAAAATGTTACCTGATTACAACTCGGAAACTTATGAAGTATAAGTTTCCGAGTTGTAATTACAGCAAGCACGAGAGACTAAATTTCCGGACTTCACCTCATCTCCAATTCTCCTTGTGTGAAAGCTTCTGGAATCGTACCCTTAAGCGATCGTGATTCGAACAATACGAACATCCCATAATCGAATGACGTAATTGAAATTATGTAAGGGAGTTTACTTAGTAATAAGTAGTATCAACAAAACAGTCACGCGCCATAGCACGCAGTACGAATACAAATAATCCGTTCCGACGTGCATCATTCTTGTTTGCTTTACTGAATATTTTACTTTTGATGTAATTTTCATTTCTGATGGCGTCGAAAATTTTATTCAGTGGAAGCACGGAAACGTTCTGTTTGTGAAATATTAAACAGAGTTAGATATCTTAAGTTTGATACTGTAAAGGGCTTTGGAATTTATTCCAATCACACCGCTGGAATAAGGGTTTGCTTAATGTCTTGATGGGTAAGTAAAGTACAGGCGCTCTGGAAAATCGCTGCTGTTTGCCGCAGTAATGCGTATATTATGTAATGCAGGCTGAATGTGTTAATTGAAAAATAAAATAAAATGGAGTACTTAACATGAGCCCTAGTGACAGAGTCAAAGCGCAGTTGAGCGCAATCTTAATAGGCAAAATTAAGTCTTATTTAAATTGATTTGCCCAACAAATTGATAACAAAAAATTAGTGGGTATCTGAATAGGCCTCGTTATATTTTTTTGCTGCCCGTAATAACTTGTCAATCGCATCTACGAGAAATTAATTCAGTGTAATAGCCATTTATAGGTTTGATATTGCAGAAAATCGAGCGTAAAAAAGAAAATGATTATATAATAATTAAACAAACGTTTACAAGTACTTAAAAGACATCTGCCTCGTGTTAATTGGCCCGAAAGTCCCCGAGCATATGTATACACGCATACAATTTTCCACTTGAACAAAAAGGCTAATTTCATAAGTCACCGAATCAACGAGTTCTCGCCTGGAGGATTAAATTTAATGGCTCCTACTTACACTAGAAAACGGTACAAAAGATATCATAATCTTATGTCACCAATTGTGGTCCTCTGTTAAACAAAGCTCGTCCTGTGGAATTAGCCACGCATTTGTGTGGAATTAAAATAAACGTTTCCTCTCGCCGGCAACGTGAGCTCTGCTTTAAAGAGGGTGATTAGAGCTCACGTGCGCGCAAAATTACCTCAATACAACGCGACACGCATCGTCCCGGAGTTGTGGCTAGTGTTGTGCCTAATGTGCTCCCGCTGATAAAGCAGAGACATTTTCCACAAAGATTGACGTACATTGACCCGCTTGTTGCTGTCTTTACTGAACGCGCTTAATTATGTTTCTGTCTCGCTCGTGATACCGGTTGTCAATGTCACTGTTCGAACTTGACAGTTTTTTTTTAATTGACAGCATTATAATTATGCGCGTGTAATAGAAATAGGAACAGTCGGGTCAATGTACGAAAATCTATGTGGAAAGCGTCTTGTCTTTAGTGCTAGTATTGCTCGAAAAATACCCGGAACATTGCTAATAATTAAAATATGCATTTTGAAAAATTGCATATTTTAGGGTAAAAGGCTCTTAATATCAAACAGCATTAATGATAGATATTTTAGTTAATTACTAACGAGCGGATAGTCGATAGCAGTCCCAATACACGGAATGACTAACGATGTACGGTACTTTCCAACATTTAATGCAATTGATTTGTTACCTCTTGCACTTCTAATGCGAATGCTCACATAAGTTTGATTTCCTGTTATTTATAAGAAATATTTTGTACTAAAGAGGGAATGAAATATTTTGTACTTTCCCAAGTACAAGGGAGGGATGAAATTTCCATTTCGGGAGAAAACAGTTTCCACTTACTAAACCTTAACAAATCACATTGATTTTGTATGTTGATCGCTTTAGCATAATATATTCTAGGTTTAGAGGTTTCGTTTAAAAAAAAATTATAGTGTTTATAAAACAAATGGCTTAATTTAACCAAGTTTTAATAACATTGTATACCTACCTAATCTCTCTGTCTATCTACTACGGGCATGTTTTCCTCGTTTTTTTATTTGGTCGCTAAACTAACAACGTTTGCACAGAAATTGTATTTAGCAACACATAAAGACATGACTTACGCCAACAACGTTGACGGTGACGGTGACAGACACAGTCGGAATATTCCAATGCTCCCAACTACGGTACATCACTAGTCTCGCGTCCCCCGCCGCCAAGACGTACTGTAAATGTATCACACCACGTAGCAAAAAACCTCAGCCTGCAGTGGCAGCGGCTGTAGCGACACTTGTGTGGCGCTCTGCTCTATGGCTGGTTGCTGAATAGAAAGGGGATGGAGAGAGGAGGCGACGTTGAAAGGATCTCAGTGTTGCAGCTAATTAAGAGCAGCATTAATAATATAGAGTTAAGCTGACGAGAGTTTTTCTCACTAAAATAATTCCAAAATATGTTTTTCCTTCACTTATTGGTTCGCGGAATTTATTATTATATCGTATGGTATGGCTTTATCTGAATAAAGATTTACAATTTCATTTAAACAAAAAAAAATATATCATTATAATTTTATATCTAAATTGAGCAGCCAATCCCTTGCATCAGGGCTAACTTGCTTCTGTAAGGGCTAACAGGCCTTGCATGCCTTCGGCAAACCGCCTCTTGAGACATTTTTCTAACCGCGCGAGATGTAAAATCTAGATACCGCTCTCCGGCCATAATCTGTTATAGGTGGCTACCTGGTTAGGCAAAACAGTGAGAGTCATATAAAAAAAAGAAAAACCGTTCATCGTTCAAAAGCGAAAACCTTATCCGATTCAAAAGCGCCTAAATGTCGCTAGCAAAAACCTGTACTCGCAAAATGTGCAGTTGTATTGCTGGAGGCAGATTTGAAATTGAAAATAGCAGTCGGAGCGCTGCTAGTCGTTTATTTAGGCGAGAGCTTTGTTCTAATGCGACGGCCAGGCCGCAGGTACCCGGCTAATAGATTGTCATCGTTGGCTGCGCTAACTAACGCCTGTCCGAATACTGCCTTCTCTAACCAAGCGCTGGCAAGTCGAACAATCCAGACAACTAGCGTAGGTACTGTGAGCTGGGATCCGTTACTAACGACTGTGCGTAAACGTAGAGCGCTTGTATAAAACATCTTAGTAGTAGCGTAGTAGCAGTAGTAGTAGTAGTAAAACACTTTATTGTACAAAGGCAATTAAATTATATATGTTTATCAATTTCCCGGTAGATGTCGCCTTTTATTTATACAACTAGACTTTTAATTTATTTTTGTGCAGTCGGACGATTTGTGTGGATAATAGTTCAGGCAGATTAAACATACTTCTGTTTAAAATTAAACAAGGTGTTTGATTCATGCTTTCACTTCGAAACCAGAGTCCAAGATTGTACAGCGCTCTTAAATTGATTGAAGTGAGAGTTCGACTAAGCAGCAAATGGAATAAAACCTCTCTCCACGACTGTCAGAACGCTTTGGACACAAATGTTGAAACGTTCCAAGTTATTAGATAATGCCGTAGCAAGCCAACAGTACTGTTGTATGTAGCTGTTACACATCGGACAAAGTTAAACAACCGTTTTGCACCTCCACTGTTAATGCTCTATTTGATATGTTTGATTTTACATTGGTACTCGAAGAAGGCAGGGTAATGTTATACGAATATTTTGGAGCTCTATATACAAGTTTTTGTACAAATTTCTGTAATAAAAGAAATAGTGAAATAGAAATAGTGGAGATAGTCAGAAAAAAGTAAAGGAGTAAAATAAAACGTTGCAAAATATGTTTTTATAGGTTCTAATCGTTCATAACATAACTCATACGAGTAGGTACGTATACAAATTTACCTAATAAGATTATATCAGTTTGAGAGGTCATGGATTCAGAACAAGGGTACCTAGCGAAGATCACAACGAAACGAAAAAATATATTGGAATGACAGATGCTACGAAATGTCACGTGACTATTTCCTATACATTATTTACCTAAGTTACAATTGACGTTTTCTGTCAACGATTTTCATCATGGTTAGGCCCTCGGTGAGCCGCTTAACCAACTGAGCTACGACCACATATCCGTCTGCGGGGAACCTATCCATCGTTGGGGCGTCCAGCGATATTTACTACAGCTAGAATACCATTTTTTTCTTGGAAACATTGTAATTGAGCATCTTTTTCCGTAACCAAGGAGTAAAACGGAGCCCTATTACTAGAACTCCGCTGTCCGGCCGTCCGTCTGTCCGTCTGTCACCATGCCGTATCTCATGAACTGTGATAGCTGGACAGTTCAAATTTTCACAGATGATGTATTTCTGTTGCCGATATAATACTAAAAAGTACAAAACCCTCGGTGGGCGAGTCCGACTCGCACTTGTCTGGTTTTTAAATAATTACTGAAAAATGTGCGTAAATAGTTCAAAAAATAAACGAAACGGGGACACGGTATAATTTCTCAAAATTATCTGCGAAATTGTTCCAGTAATAAAATAAACAACCAAGTCTTTAAATTTAACTATTTGCTCTAAAAGCTCTAAAAAAACAACTCGGACAAGAGGCATGCAGTTAATGCTTCAAAGCATTTTCTTCTTTTATAATTCATTCCGAGGCTACTCCTAGTCCTCTCGCCTTTTTTGTAAAATGTGGAATATCCATTATGTCATACTCTTGGGACATTTCCTTGGCTGTGGTATCTATTTCAAGATGTACTTATCTGTAGTTTGCGCTAGTTGTCTCCGGCATAGGGTCAGTGGAATGTTTGTTAGAATGTTACTTATTTTACTGACGCTTTTTTAATAATGTAGTTAAGTGATCATCAAATTCCAGCAATTGACTTTGATAGTAAAACTTCGTAGGTAGCTTTGCGACATTCGTTTATATTACAACAATTTTTATCTATTTATTTACCTATACCCGTTTATTCAGAAAAAAAAACCTTTTTTACTACCTATATGGAGAAATTATTATTATAAGAGATTTAAATATTTTGGAATAACTAAATATTCCATTAATATCTGTCAATTTGCTGCAGCGTACTAAAAACACGATAAATCCATGACATACAAAATTCTCTTGCATAATTTTCCCAACAAATTAATTACAGTTGCAGCCTCGATTGTACCAATTACTTACTAGTAAACACAGTAATTTACAGCAATATTTTTGCAATTAAGTTCGTACTCAAACTGGATATACACACAAACTATGCGTACGTATTCAGAAACGAAAAATATAATATCAATTTGATTTAAATATGAGCGAGCACGTAAGTCACTGCATGTATCAGGTATTTTTTGGTAACGAGACAATCTCAATACAAATATACAGAAAAACAACATAAAATTAAAAAAAAACACCATAGTCCATATTTGCAACTCGTCATGAAAGTGCCATACCCATAGACACTCCGCACCCATAACCAGTACCCCTAGTGTAACTTTGATCGACATCATAACGTGACGAACGCGTTTGCGTTAAGTGTCATTTTGTATGAGATTTTTGACTTTCCAAAACGTCCCGCTTGGTGCGCTGTTCAAAAACCCATACAAAATGAGATTAAACGCAAACGCGTACGTCACGTTTCAAAATCGAATTTAGTTACACTAGGGGTACAGTACCCCTAGTGTAACTTTGATCGACATCATAACGTGACGAACGCGTTTGCGTTAAGTCTCATTTTGTATAGGATTTTGAGGTTCCAAAACGTCCCGCTTGGCGCGCTCTTCCTAAATCCAATACAAAATGAGACTAAACGCAAACGCGTACGTCAAGTTTCAAAATCGAATTTAGTTACACTAGGGGTACAGAAGACGACATTCAACGTTGACGTTCTAGAAGTTGCCTTATTCGAACTTTAAGATACGTCGAAAATTTCCTACAGATACGATATGGATTGGATATGTCAGTGACAAAAGTGACGTTTTTGTTTGAAGAATCGTCACTTTTGATAGTGACAGAACGGTATCATACCGTGTTCTCCTAGAAGCAGTGTCCCAATTGAGCCGATTGTATGAGTATTGTTGACCTCTGCCTCTTAAGGTCAACAATACTCATACATTACACATGTTTTATACCAAACAATACCTGCGTACTTTTCGTGTATGGGCTCCCAACTCAACTATAATATTCATTATATCAATAATATTATATTATTTACAAATTATGATGTAAAAGTCTTTAAAATTATTAGTAAATTGGGTGGAAATATTTTCTCCTTCGATATTTTACTTAGAACTAAGTTTGAAGCGTATTTAATGGAGAACTATATTCATTGAATGACATCCTAAAACGCACTATAGGTAAAAAAACTTAAGTTCAGAAAGAAGCGGAATCAAATTTGAAATAGTTTTTTTTTCTGAATACGACCTCCAATCTGTTTACCTAATTAAGACTCTCGGATTTCGCTATTCTGCACAATGTTTCGCTTACAAGCTACCTATATGTTTGTTATTTTATAAGTTTACTGACGAGTTTGAGAAGCGGGTAATAAATTAAAATCAAAGAGCTAGCAAACAAACAACTTTTTATAATTACTTTATCAAAACACCGTGTGAAAGAAAATCTCGTTAATGCAAAATTCAATTTGTGATTAAAAAGCCTGGCTTCATAATTCAACCGCAAAAAAATTACAAAAAGAAATTTATACAATGGAACTTATTTCATCACTTGAAAAGGTATTGCAACAAGTTAAAGCCGGCTACTTCCTAGTTTACTTCGCTTTTCTTCTCTCGGGAGCTCGTGAAAGTTCTGAAAACTTCGGGAAATTAGGTACAACGCGGCTGGAAAACCTCGGTTATAATGTGGGCATCTAATCAAAGAAACGGCGCGAAAGAACAAGGATTTATTATTTTGTTTGCATCCTATTTATACTTCAAGGATTTTCGTATAAAAGTTACTGACAAGAAGGGCCAACTCGAATGGAAAATTGATGTCCTGCGGGCAAATTTTATTTCAATAGCGTAGCGTTGCGTTTCGCAACCGCCTTACCGCACAAAATATTGTTTTTCAAACAGTTTGGTTTTTATATTTTAACTGTATTATAAACTTTATAATCGCATTGAATTAATTTTACATCTAGGTATTTTATAAATTCAATGCTGAGTGAAACGTCGCCAGTCGCCAAATTTCATATTTAACGTGGAAGTTATTTCAATAGCATGTTAATTTATCTCAGCCAATATTAATGAATGAAAGAATTAATCATATCAAGTTGTTGGCTGCGATATTAAGTCATGCAAATAGTCCCCTAAATACACTCGTGTACTTCATTTGTTCTTGTTTTATTTATACCCTAATTAATGCTTACTATTTTTTAGGGTCCCGTGTCCCGTAGTCCACTAGGAACCCTTATAGTTTCGCCGTGTACGTCTGTCCGTTCGTTCGCGGATTTGCTCCGTGATCGTTAGTGCTAGAAAGCTGCAATTTGGCATGGATACATATCATGCATGGCGACAGAAAAATACATTAAAAATTACAAGAAAATAATTTTTTTCTTGGGTGGGTTTTTCAAAACGAATATCTCTAAAAACCATTTATTTTTATAAAATGAATACTATTGGAAATAATCGGTCCCAAAGAAAACAAAACATATGAGTCGTCGTGCCCCTCTAACTTTTGAATCATGGATCCAAAAACTATAAATATATATATATATATATATATATATATATATATATATATATATATATTACAAAAACTTGATAAATACTTTCAATTAAAATTATAAAAAACATGATCGGTCCAGCCGTTTTTGAGTTATTGCAAAAAGTCTTCACTTCTTAGTAAAAAGACGTACATACAACAAAGCGCTGCGAAGGTATTCCCTTATGCTTGTAATGTTCGAGTACTTATACTTACTAATAGCCCCCGTTTAGCCTATTCTGATTAAATGGTAACTACGAAACCCAATACTGAGTATGGTCCGACATTTTCTTGGCCGATTTTTTATTTACATATAAATATATTATATATTTATATTTCAGACCCAGAAGTCCATACTTGGCTAGGTCATAAGTTCTGTCACAAAGGCTTTGACTGATAAAATGTAATACAAAGCTTTTAATAAAAAATGTTTGCCATGATTTGAAAGCTTGTTTTATACTGATTAAAACTTTATATAATTAGTTTAGTAATTTAGATAGCATCTTTATTTACTACTTGTTTTCTTTGGGATTGTCGTTAGACGCGAATACGCGGCTGGATTGTGAAAAATGTTACTTTACAAAAGAGAGTAAAAATCAATGTCACATTAATAAAATAGATACGATGATTTACTTATATGAACTTAATTTATTAGAACGTTATTTTATCACCAGCATTTAGTTCTCCGACAAGTCTTAACTTTAGCTAATACCCTTTAAACTTAGGGTACTTTTCAGTGACACGCTAATTTTTGACTGCCATCCAACGAGTAGGTTTGGTAAAACACCTACAGTAGCAGTTTTAGCAAAACCAATAAACATGAGTTATATATTGTAAGAATATAAAAGATCTAGCTTTTGTTTTAAGTAAGATTCAACTGTGTAAAAAAGAAATATAAATAAATAGGGAACATAATCACCTTAAACAGGTCGCATATTTTTTGCATATTTTTGATAACATTTTTCCGAATATTACATAAAATTATGCAAAACTGAGACAGCAAATTACGTTAAATTATATTATTAGTAATTAAGCAATAAATAAGCTTTCAACCCATATAAGTATATGAATAATGAGGGATCTGGACCTATAGCTTTTTTATCAGTCAAAACCTTTTTGATAGAACTTATGGTCTGACTAAGTATATGTTAGTAAAATTAACTTAAAAGCTACATTACATTAATTACAGTGAGTATTTTTAATTACATGTTTTTACACACTATGGGCCTAGTACATACTGGACATAGGTCAAAGTAGATCTGACCTGCTCTATCCAATGCCTTCATTATGGGGCAGCTAAATCCGTCCGCAATCACCTTCAGAATGCTGTTTCGACTTTCCCTTAAAATAAAATTTAAAGAATACTAAATTGCTCAGACAAAAATCCATCAGCTATCTCCGGCTGCGGTAAAAGTTCAGCATAACGCTGTTGCGGTCGAAATCTGAATTTAACCTTATATAAAATAATTTAATTATTTGTCTACCATCTTTAAACAGCACGCTTTACAACTTTTGGGTATTGTGTTAATTCATAATATAAGATCCGTTCTCAATAACTGGATTGCAAATGTAATAATATTATTTCAATAAAAAAGTTTTAACCATTTTTAACACCATGTTTTAAGTAAGGTTGCAAGAGCTCAACGAGGGGGTTAGGTTCGGCAACGCACAATGTAACTCCTCTGGAGTTGCAGGCGTACATTGGCTACGGAGATTGCTTACCATCAGGCGGGCCGTATGCTTGTTTACCACCGACGTAGTATTTAAAAAAAAACTTATATGATCATTTTCTCTTATATTCGTACGTTCCTTCCTTCCTTGCTCACTCCTCCTTTTTTCGTTTTTACCGAATTTAAACATCGTATTAGTATAGCGCGCTAACTTTACATTGTACCTACATATACGAGTATGTAAGCTTTAGTTATAAGGCAGCACGCTTAGCGCGACGTAAAGGTAGTTTGGGCCGAGATAGGCAGATTTTAATGCTTAGCGAGTCAGTTTCCCGTGTCCTAGATACCTTGGGACAAAGCCCGGCGCACGTGAAAGGCCTACATGTTTCGTCCGATATTGTTGTAGTGTATTTGTGACCTAATTACTTAAAAGATATACGGACACCCGAAGGAATAAGGTTATTAAAGTTATTTAATTTCAAGTTTATATAAAGGAGGAGTAAACCTTTTCCATTAACCAATTTTAAACACCCAGCATGTGAAGAATTTAAACCAATATATGTATGATATGTGCACACGTCGTTAACTATGAACCACATGAGAGACCTTTTTTGCTTAACAACAAAATTACCTTCTTACTTTAATAAGAGTTCAAAGGGTCATCAAAATAACTGAAGAAAATTATTTCGACAAAATATTATCATCATCTATTCATTCATCAAGATCAATTGATAATTGAGTCTCAATTTATATTTATATTCGACGTCTTTATTTATTTCGTATTCAATCATCAATAATTGTACTTTTCTACCCACGAAGCAACGGTAATCCTATTCTAATGAATGCAGTGAGTGAATCAAGATTTTGTTTTTATTAATCTTTTCTGTTTGATAGGTCATAGGTCATAGAGTTCAACGATAAGTTTCGTCAAAAAATAGTATAATATGGTAAGACATCTTTATTTTAGATTTGACAATTATACTGACATGTTTTCGAGAAACTTTGATTCAAAATGTTAACAAGTGTGTAACGTTATTTTGTAGAATCACCATCCTTAAGGTATTATTTCACCTGTCCAATTTCTTGGTCCAATGTGTATTTGCGTCTCTTATTTTGCTTAATGAGATGATAGAGGGAGACGTAATGCACATTAGGCCAAGAAATTGCACAGACGGAAAATCACCCTTAGTTGGGGGGTCCTTCCGTCCATGTGACAGGGTTTGTGCCCAACAGTGAGACGGTGAATGGACCGTTGTACCTATGTTAAAAATCAGACAAGTGTCTGCTATCGTTCTTTCCCATTTATTCAGATTACTTTAATGCCTGAACGGATTCCGCTACCATTTTTATCACTAAAGAGCTTAATTTCCGAGGACCATTTTAAAATGTACAGAATTTAGTCACTATTATCTTTGTTAGGGACGAGCGGACCGTTATTCTGCAATAAAGACAAAAATTTAATCAGAGAAAGAGGTTGGAGTTGGGACGTGCAATGTCATTTTGTTTATCTATTCTAAACATAATGACTTTGGGCCAGTCTAGTACTTTATGCAGTAAACTATTAGACTTCTGCCATATTATAAGCATATTATAGCATAATTCACTATTTGCACGCTAATTCCACGGCATTTAATATTCTACAAAATAAAATGATTGATTAAATGAAATATTTAAGATTTTCCTCATCCATTCTCGATTTACCATCTTGTGTTTAAGGAAAACAGACACTCCTGTTAGCAAACTCGATTAAGTAGATAGCGGCTTTGTTTTCTTTTCCTGTTCTACTACTAGTAAAGAAAACAAAAGGTTGGGTTGTTTACAATCACTCAACTAAACTAATATGATAATCTGATTATTTTAACAGTTCATTAAATAATCTTATTTTCTTTATAAATGTCGTAATGAAAAAAAAACTGAAAATCTATTAGGTAAAGGAGATCGTCGATGTTATTAAGCGTTTGGGCCTCCTCGTCAAGTTATATATAGGAAATTAATCATTATAATTTCTAGATTATGCCGATGAAAACAGAATTACGAAATAAAACGGGAATTTAGGGAAATCTGCAATAAAAACTTGATCATGAACAAGATAAACTTTTATTATAAAAAAAACGTGTATCACTATTCTGTAACAGTATAATGGCTTTTTAAAATAAAATATACTCACTCTGACAAGTAAATGAAACTGAAATCATATCCTCATACAATAAAAAGTTATCTTTTGATCTTGATAGGAAGTTCATTGTTACTTCTAAAAAGAGTGAACAGATTGATAACTGACCTTTTTAACACTTCTTTCAAGGTAATAAGGTTTATTTGAGTTTTGCATTGCATACAAATATTCGACATATGGAACAATTAGTGATGTACCGTAGGAATATTCCTACAACAAGGAATTTCCCTTATAGAAAATTCCTGGGAAATATCCCCTGCTCCCGGGAATATTCCCCAAACAGGAGAATATTGAAACAGACTAAGTGAATTAAAACTTTAATTAAAATAACCTATTATAATGACCTGCAGCTGCGTTTAGTAAAACGAAGTAGCATTAGCAAAAAATAATGGCTACAGTTTATTTATTGGGTCTTTTGATAACGCAATCCAAAAGGTTTCACAATAGCCCGTCCAAAATACTCGTATGTGTGCAGAGTTTCTAGGTAAAAAGCTTACGGTAAAAGTTAAAGCTCTACTTATCTTATTACTACCTAACTTAATTTGACTCTAATAAAACTGCAATGATTGGTATCGTTTTTGTTGATAAAAGATTTATTATTGTAAAAAAAAATATTTAATTATTTTTATCTATGCACAATTTCAAAATTACCCTATTTCCCCTTCATGGCCGAATATTCCCGGGAACGTTTTCGGGAATGTACCTAGAGAAATTTTCCGTGATGGCACATCACTACACATAATACCAACAAATATTAGAATTGATATCCTATCAACCGCTAATTGTGTTTAAATAGAACTAAACGGTATTGAAATTACCCGATTCAAACACAAATGCAAATAATGCAATGCTACATTTAAACGCCAATTCTGCTTTTCTAGCAAATAGAAAATACCCGTAAAGAAAAAGCGACATTAACACCAAGTACTAACGTTCACATAAGGCTGAGTGGCATTCTCAACTTCAGCGTCCATTAGAACAGTACCTAAGCTACTTTGACTAACTCGTATTATGGTTAAAATTGTTTTAGGAAATACTTCTTTCATGCTACCCTCCTTCTTCCTCGCGTTGTCCCGGCATTTTGCCACGGCTCATGGGAGCCTGGGGTCCGCTTGACAACTAATCCCAAGATTTGGCGTAGGCACTAGTTTTTACGAAAGCGACTGCCATCTGACCTTCCAACCCAGAGGGTAAACTAGGCCTTGTTAGGATTAGTCTGGTTTCCTCACGATGTTTTCCTTCACCAAAAAGCGACTGGTAAATATCAAATGATATTTCGTACATAAGTTCCAAAAAACTCATTGGTACGAGCAGGGGTTTGAACCCGCGACCTCCGGATTGCAAGTCGCACGCTCTTACCGCTAGGCCACCAGCGCTTCACTTCTTTCATGCTACCATAGAGTTAAAAGTTTGTTGTAAGGTAAAAGTGTCATAAGATCTGTTAATTGAGGTACTTATTGCTTTTTGGGTTACTTATCGTTATTTTCCTCGTATGTGTGTTTAATGCATTATGGAGTTTACAAATTCACATTAGTTGTATGTATTAAAAACACTAATGAAATAACTTTTAAAAGACCATACGGTGGACATGTCGTAAAACGGAAACCGTTGAAATATCTATGTGCGCATGTCACAAAACAGCGGCATTTCTAACTTTCGGTCATCGAGTTGTTAATCGAACTGAAATTCTGTCAATTTGCTGGCACGGGGCTAGGTAATTCGATTCGGGGTGGGATGGAGTGCGTCCATTCTGCATAAAATAGGTAGGTAATAATTAATTATTGTCTTAGTGCAAAGACTAAAAGAATCTAAATTTTTACCACACCAGCCACTCAGCTGAAGAAGATAGACGTTGTCAATATCACCAGTGTTGGCCGAAACGTTAATGCAAATGATGACCATTGACCATTACAAATTGAACCGTAAAGTGTAAACGACCATTACGGCACGGTTCAATTTGCAATTGCAATTAACAGTCGGCCAACACTGAATATCACTCTGTCACGCAGACAAAAAACTACCATTACTGCTTGTAAAGTCTCTCTCTCTCTTTTTTTATTTTTTATTAGCCTGATATAGTGTCCCACTGCTGGGCAAAGGCCTCTCCCCGTGATCTCCACAGCTCCCGACACAGTCTCTCTTTATTGATGATAAAGTTGCATTTATCCACAAGAATAGCAACGTAATGTTATATTGTAATTTTTAAGTTGTTTCCTCGTGTTGATTGGTAAATTGGCTTTTAAGTGATGATTTTAAACGATAAAAATTTAATAACGAAAATTTGTTTCACTCGGTAGCAACAAAGTTTGTTTTTAACCCTCCTGCGTTGAAAGTGTTGAAACCCTCTCAACGCTTATCGAATTCTACGTTTTGGAATTTAGCTCGGGGATCAATATTAGCACGAGGGGTTAAACAATAGCTTTACCGTCTTGTAAAACAAGTAAATACTATCTACTTATTTATGGCACGTGAAAAAGTGCTACTATGCTTAACACTTTGGGTAGATTACCCATTCTAGGATTATTTCAATTTGAATTACTAAGGCATTATAATGTAAAAATGAATAAATAATAAGTTCCTTATGTTATGCAGTCACATATTACACACTATCCATAAAGATGCCACATTGTAGGTACCTAGTCCGGAAAGTTGATAAAGTAAAATAGTTGTATCTATATTACGAATTCAATAACTATTTTGTATAATATCTATTTAGTATCTAAGCATTAACTATTTCATGTAGCAAATTTTAACAATACCTATTTCTAAACAGATTTCGGTGTCCAAATACGTATTTTCTTACTAAGCTCTATATGTCCTCAGAAACATTACCTACGAGACTATCGTACAATGCATTATGCACACAGACATAATATTTAAGTAGACCACACACGTACCTATTTTGAATGTTTACAGACTTTACAGTATTGCTCATCAGATAATTTTTATTAGAAAAGTTTTACCACTGTACACGCGACTTGAAACGATAGGAAGAATACATTTGTCGTAAATTCTCATTTAAGCAAAATTTAAATAAATACGTAGTATAAGGTGATGTGTCAAAACACCTAGTTTTTAGAATACCGTTTCAAATCCAACCGGGTGTTACGACCAGTCTGGCCTAGTGGGCAGTGACCTTATTGCCTATGAAGCCGAGGGTCCCGGGTTCGAATCTCGATAAGGGCATTTATTTTCGTGATGAACACAGATATTTGTTCCTAAGGCATGAGTGTTTTCTATATACATAAGTATGTATTTGTCTATATACGTATGTACATAATCGCCTAGTACCCATAGTACAAGCTTTGTTTAGTGTGAGGCGAGGTCGATTTGTGTAAGATTGTTCCCAAATAATGATTTATTTATTTGACGAACGGTCTGGCCTATTGGGTAGTGACCCTGCCTATGAAGCCAATGGTCCTGGGCCTGTAAGGGCATTTATTTGTGTGTGGAGCACATATATTTGTTCCTGAGTCATGAGTGTTTTCTATGTATTTATTATATGTATGTATTTGTATATTATATATATATATCGTTGTTTGAGTACTCACAACACAAGCCTTCTTGGCTTACCTTCGTGTAAGAATATCCCTTTAATATTTATTTAGTTTTTGACATTGAGTGTCTGTAGGTGTCACATATATGTCTGTGATTAGGTATGAACTGTGCTACGCTGTGCATGCTACGAAGCGTAGAGGACATGTTGGACTAGAACACAATTTATTTGCTTCAAATGCTCTTTGTTGAAATATTTAGACCGTAAATCTCGGAATCACTATTTGTTCTTGAAATAAATTTAGATAAATTTAGAATGCTGTATTATCCTCCATTATCTTCAGAAAAAAGCTTTAATCGTTCATTATTCATTTATCCTTTTCTACAAAGGATAAATGCATTTTTGCTTTAGCTAGTACAAAAGTTCTTTTTATGCAGATTTCATATATCCAAATGAGTTTAAGCGGTTATCATTCACAAACAAATATCATTTGATATTTTCCACTGGCTTTTCGAGGAAGGAAACCTACTAACATGCAATCAAAGAGGTTCAAAAGTGTATATTAAGTTACCAACCCGTATTGGGCATCATATATCATCATGTAAGTAATGTAAGTCTTTCCCATCACGGAACCATTGTTGTTGATGGAATTTAAAAGGAGCTTAAAATGAGGTTATTGGGTGAAAGCAGTGAACTCAAGTATTAAGCGTGGTCCCAATTGCTTTGTACCACAGTGGGTCCACGGGTATTTATTTTTACCCGTTTTCCAACCGCACTATATATTTCTTTTCAAAAAACGTTTCCATCACAACTTAACTAGACGGAGCCCCGATCGGGGCTCCTATTTCTGACCCCTTCGGACATCTGAAGCTACCTAGCGAACCTAACCTACCTACCTACCTACGCTTTTTTCCCCAAAGTGTAATGCTGTCACGGACGTCACACTAAATTAAAGGTTAGGTTCGTTAGCTTCAGATGCCAGATAGGCAAATCGCCCAGAAATAGGTGACCCGCGAAGCGGGGCTCCGTCTAGTTTAGTGTGAAGGAAAAGTTCTATAAATTTGTTGTGTAAAGTTACTTCTTTACTTTTCTATTTGTATGTGATGTGTCTAATGATGTGTCATTTTTTTTAATATTGTAAATATTGTGTTACGCTTTGTGCTGTACACGGTCATGGCCCCGACGGAAGACCAGCGCTGGCCCAGCCAGGCTAGCACCATGCTGAGTCGGGACCATTTCGTGGCTTATATGTTATGTTATGTTATTTGTTGTTTTCTTTTTTTTATTTTGCCACGAATAAACGCTCTCTATTCTATTCTAAAAGGGAAAAGAGAAGTAGGTATACGTTTTCTCTTTTTAGGATTTCGTAGCCAAATGGCAAAAAACGGAACCCTTATAGATTCGTCATGTCCGTCTGTCTGTCCGTTTATGTCACAGGCACTTTTTCCGAAACTATAAGAACTATACTGTTCAAACTTGGTAAGTAGATGTATTCTATGAACCGCATTAAGATTTTCACATAAAAATAGAAAAAAAAAAACAATATTTTTTGGGGGTTCCCCATACTTAGAACTGAAACTCAATTTTTTTAAACCCATTCATCTGGGGTATCTATGGATAGGTCTTCAAAAATGATATTGAGGTTTCTAATATCATTTTTTTCTAAACTGAATAGTTTGCGCGAGAGACACTTCCAAAGTGGTAAAATGTGCCCCCCCCCCCCCCCCGTAACTTCTAAAATAACAGAATGATAAAACTAAAAAAACGTACATAGGCTACGGATACTGCTTACCATCATATTAAATGAAAGGCAAGGATCGAAATATATAATCAATATAATTAACTCGAACCAACAAAAGTACAATTCATGTCAATAATTATCAAGACAACATTCTCGCTCGAAGTCAAGTACAAAAGTGAGGCGCGCCGGTCTTCTCCCTTTGACCGCAACTCGGTGGCGTGAGAACCCGTCGGCCCCACTCTGCTCGCTCGGATGTGACGTCAGCCGGCGTCACCAAGTGCTGCCATCTCGCGGCGACAACAATCAGGCGGGCCGTATGCTTGTTTGCCACCGACGTAGTATAAAAAAAATCTAGTAAGTAGTTTCTTTTTTTAATACATCACAAATGGTACGGAACACTTCATGGGCGAGTCCGACTCGCGCTTGGCCGCTTTTATTGTACCACGTGATCGTCCATACAAAAAGAGGAAACGTTTTTCCACTTCTAAATATTTTCCATTCTTCATGATTTTTAGTATGTTATTCATACGATGAAAAACAAAGTTTATATAGACTATCCTTTTTTCAAAATTTGCAAAACAAACAATATTTTATTTTTAAAGCGAAACGAATAAACCTAGAATATATTATGCTGAAGCGATCGACATCAAAATCAAAGTGATTTGTTAAGATTTAGTTAGTGGAAAACGTTTTCTCCCGAAATTGAATTTCATCCAAAAAGTACCGTTATTTCGCTATGATCGCAAAACTATTCTTCCCTTTAATTTATATCAATAACTAGTAGAAATATATGTTATTAATATTTCAGAAATAACAATCATCGTAAAACTTTTAGGTTTTACGTCAAATGGTAACAAAATCTGTCATATTTGTTTACATTATTTGCCATTTCTGTTGACCTCCACTTTACGACACAATGATTATTATTTGATCCAAACACAAAACATTTTGTTCAAACTCAGCATGAAGTTATTAAAATATTTTGAATTCGTATTTTAGGTAATTTAATAATTGAATAATATGTTATTATTTTCTATCTATTGACGATCTGCACGTTTCTGTTCTGAATTGTGAAATTACTAATATCTTTTCCAATAAAACGGTTTCAAGAAATAGATTCCGTAAAGCAGCTTTACTTTTCTTGTCGCAGTAGATGAGGCAGCTTACAATCCTTACGCAACGTTCAAAGGTCTGCTCGAGGAGTGCGCCAGAGCCTTGTCTCGAGCACACACTTCATATCACCACATCATACCGATGTTTATGATGACTATGATTTACAAAGATAGATGGCGCAAATAATATCAGCTTATAAAATGGTGCTCCCACAGTGGCTGTATTTATAACGTTATATGAGATTGTGTAACAGGGACAACAGAATAAAATACTATCAATACTATCATGTGGTCCCTGACATACGATGTTAACAGGGTGTAAATTTAGTCCCCTGCAATAAGTTACGATGTGAATGTATAGAACAACTTTTACTATGGGACTAACCTCGAAATCATGTAAAAAGTTTCATACATTTTTGCTGGTCTGACGTTGACATTTTCTATGGGACACTCTTCTTTTTTTCGCGATTTCTGGTTGGCCCCATAATAAAAGTTGCTCAGTATGACCTATATATTCACACCGCAAATTATTGCAGGTGACTAAATTGACACCCTGTATAACGTTATAAAACAGCCAGTGTAGGAGCACCAAAAGCACTGCAAGTCTATTAAGATATAGTATTTTTTTGTTATGAAACTGTTATGTAAGGAACTATGAGGTACGAGTATATATATACGCATATGATTTCTCGCCTGCCAACAGTGGCATTCCTAGTTTAAATAGTGTGATAACAAGAAATTACTATCTGAATAAGCCTCCTGGATTGTTGTGTTTCAGATTTCTCCTATGTGTACACGTTCCTTTGACATTTGGAGACTCAAGAACAGTTTAGTTAGGCAAATCTAACAACGAGAAAGAGGTCTCTTTAAATACATTAACAGCGTTTTAGAATGCCATTGATCATATCGCCAGGCTAGAAACAGGACGTGCAGACTTTGCATCTACTTAAAATGCAAAATAACACTCCTGGAGTTTCAGACTTTCCTAGGCTTCGAGGATTGCTTACCAGGCGGGCCTTATTCCTTTTTTGCCACCGATGTGGTATAAAAAAAGTCTTCTAATCAACTAAAAGAACGGTATAATTTAAAAATCTTATGACCTGATAACTATACCATAATATTCCTGATTAAGGAATATTATGGTATAGTTTTCCTGATTAAGGAATATTATGGTATAGTTATCAGGTCATAAGATTTAGGTCCAGGGTATATAAAATTAGCATAAAATTATTAGGGTTATTAAATTTTGCCTAAAGGCTTATTTTATTTGATCAGGTGTTAAAGTCTCAGGCAGTAGTAAATCAGGCCGTTCGAATTTTAGGCCTTAAGTAGGACCTGTTGAATATTTATTCTTTGCGGATGATCTGTGTCGGGCTAAAGTACAGGCATAAACGTTTGCCGCGAAATCATTCTTGTAACAAACAAAGTCGACAAACAATTAGTACCAGTAAGTCAAATTTGTATTTACACTATAATATCAACGCAATGGGTAAGTTACGCCTTTAGCCTGCAGAGAGACGTAGTATATTTATTTGCAGCTGCAACAGCAGTGAGAAGTCTACGGCAACACACAGTTGACGGAAATTCGCATGGATAATTTATATAAGTAGCCATAATATATAATGTACCCACACCATTTGGTAGCTTTATTAAAGCAATAGCAGAGCTCAACGAAGGCGGAGTGTTAGGGTCAACAACGCGCATGTAATTCCTACGGAATGGCAGACGTACATAGGTTACGGGGACTGCGTACCAACAGTCGGGCCGTATGATTGTTTACCACTGACGTAGTATAAAAAAAGTAGTCAGAGACTAAGAAGAAGATTTGGTATTGCTTATAACTCACAATACCAATAGCCAAGTACGGACCCACTGCCTTGTCTATTCGCCGGGCATCTTTGGCGGTACATGTCTTTGCTCTCCCTGGTAATTAGGTCCTTGTAGTGTCGCTTTAATCCTTCCTTGCCGCTAACAAGCAGGCTGATTATTTAAGCAGAGCATTTTTAAACGCATGCAGTGGTTCCGTAGTGACGAAATTATTTGCGTGAATGTTACTAAGTATTTACTTACGTCGTTATTTATATATGGCGAATGTGTCAAGATGCATCCCCAGAACTTGGCAGGTAACTTCTATGAATTTCTTTTATATTCAATACACATTACATATTTAAAAACTTTAACGAGAAATTCAAATATACCTCTAGGTATTAAGTATGTGGACAACATGGCTTCATTAATATAATACTTAGCTTTTGTTAATTTCCTTCAGATTTACCCAATACCAAGTTAAGGAAAAGAATTGATTGTAGGTTGTGTAATCATAATTACTGGAATAATAAACCGTTTAATAAATATAGGTAGGCAACAATATTTCTAATTACACAGACACGCTCCACTTCGTATTCCGTAATGATACTCAGATAAAGATACAACGTATAAGAAAACAGCTTTTACTGTAAACCGCGGAGAATTCGTAATTAAGGACTTCATTTTAATTTCATGACGGCTGTCAACATCAAAAATTTCAAGCCATAAACCCATTGTGACGGCTCAGTAAAATCTCACTCTTCATTTTATGAAACATTTCTAACCTTCCCATGCTAAACCCACCCTTAAATTTATTACATAAGGCTGTAATTTAGTTATACAGCTTGTGCCTAAGACCGTTCAGGGGAAAATTTTAATTTAACGATATCGTAAACGCTTTCAGCTCTGATAGACAAATAGCAACAAGTAATTTAATCGCGTCGTGCAACCACATGTACTTTTATAGTCACATTTGTTTTAAAATTATGTGAGTAAATCAAAAAGCTGAATTAATCGAGTACCTAGGGACAGGAACGGCTTAAAAAACCTAAGCTTGTTCTTTTATTGATATGATATACTATAGAGTATGAGCACTATAGTGCATCTCGTGTGTAGATTTTGTCCCAATGGTGAGCTCGTTGTAATAATTTTTCTAGCCCGAGAGTAACATTTATTTTTAATTTTTTTGGATATTGCAATCCAACTGGTCCCTTTACTAGTAAAACGACGCGCCTGATGGTTAGGGTCTAAAATAACAAGCATTGCCCCTTTAAATAAGCACTACGTTCGGCGCGTCTCCGTAGTTACGTTGATAACGTCCCAAAATTAAATTAAGTTTACTTTGACCTTTAATTAAAGTTAGTCATAATTTCATATTGAGCTGTGGGCAAACTGTGCAATGTTCAATAAATAGAACAACGCTAAACTTCCAGGAACCTGGCTTAAGATAACAAGAAGAGGCGAAACTCATTAAAGTTTTATGTTCGGTGCTGGGAGCAGCGCGAGCTGTTGATCTTATCTCCGGCTATTCGGGCCAAATTATAGCTGGTAAGTGGTCCTTACTATCCGGCTCCAGAAAATATACACTGTACTTCTTCGAGAACTTAGTGGGATCATTTGTAGGCAAGAGCAGATTACATTTATTTCCTTAAAATATTTTATACGACCTTTCTTTACGGACTTCATTGATTCATGGCTTATTATTACTTTATTTATATTTTATCTCAGGTGAGGTTTTTACAATATGGATATAAAATTAAAATATAAAAATGAATAATAAAACAATACAAAATATAGAATACATACACATAAAAAACTTAACCTAGAGTGCAGCCAGCACCTGGGTCAGGCCCAAGCTGCATTGGCTTATTTATTATTATAAGACATAGTAAGCTTAACTAAGTAACAGTTAGATATAATAGTTTAATACACATACACATTACACACAAATACACATTACATTTACATTGTTATTATTAATTTGGCTTAATAATATAAATTACCTAGCGTATCAAAATTTAGAATAATATAGAATCAACATAACAACAGTGTATCGCAATAGCATTCAATTCATTTTACAGTCAGCGTTAAATACTTTGTAGCAACCAAAGTAGCCAAATAATTCGGTACACCATATATTTATAGAGATAACTAGGCTACGGAGCGTTGGCATCTTGTCTACGCCGTCTGTGCCGTTAAAGTCATGGAAAAATTTGGAGAACACATACCTATACGAGTAGAGATACATAACTAACTGTCTACATGCATGTCGGGTATGAATACGTAAATTTTCTGACTGTACATACATGTCACTTAGATCCTCCGTAAGGCTTAAAAAGGGCTCAAAACTCTGTTGTACATAATTGAATACTAATGTTCACTTTTTGATATCTAAATTGGATCAAAGTATTCTGTCAAAAACTGAGTGCCGCCGGGCACTCCCAAATTTATATTCAACGAGTGAGTAGTATGTGTAATATTCCTTTGCCATTATAACTAGCTACCCTCTCAAAAGAACTTTCTTTCATGTTCTACGTAAGGGACATATGTATTACTACACTTTGTGTAGAAGGACGCTATATTTTCGCTGAGAAAATGATACTCCGCAAAGGGCAAGAAAACAAAAACTCCATTTAGGAAAAGCGTTCAGATAACTTACTCGTACATGTTATACCAGTTTGACAGCAATGAATGCGTTATACTTGCTTTTAAAATTCAGAAAATTTATTTTACACATACTAGTCAGAGTATTTTTTTTAAAGTAATATGGTCCTAAACGTGAAAGTTTTTTGTCGATCACAGTTAGATTGTTGAAAACTTTTCGGTATTGTAGATTAGATATTTTTGGTGTGGACGGGGTACCATATTTCTTAACTACTGAAAAATGCATGCTCCTACGTGTTTATTTAATTTTGTTATGCAAACATAATAAAGAAGAATATAATAAATCTAAAAGGTACGGTTATATTATTTTCATATAATTATGAATGAAAAATGTTGATGTTATTTCAGTGTTTCAGCCCCAAAGTCAGTTACATAAAATTTGCGACCACCACAACAAGTTACTCTCTAATGTAGATTAATTATCATGCTTCTGTGCCTCATTATCATAAGGCTGCTGTTACAAAATTGTATAAAAAAATCGTTATTATAATATATAACTGTAAACTTCGGCAGAATATAGATTTTGTAGTAAAAAATGACAGTTTGTTTACAAATTTTTACAGTACCTACCAACAGATGGCACTTTAAATTTTCGACATAGGAACGTAAAGTCCTAATTGCCGCACTAGTGCGATAAAATAGCACCAAATGTACTGCAATATCCTATCATGGCAAAGCAATTCAACAACGTATGAATTACTTTACTACGCGTGCGGGAATGAGCACTTTCCGTACATATGTCGAAACTTTAAAGAGCCATATGTACTGTAAAACGTTGTACGATACACGTGCGAATAGGTAATTCACAACTCGTGTCGATTTCCTATTTTCTGCACTTGTATCGTAAATAACTATTGCGCACTAATATCATAGAATGAAGAAAGCTTTTCGTAGCTGGTGAACTCAAAATACCTATTATAAGATACCGAATTCATAATTACACTTAAAGTTTAACTTTTTTCTTGTTACTTGTTTGCATTCTGTAATTCATATAAAGTGTCAGAACAATAATAAGTAATAAACACTTAGAATTCTCAAACGAAACTCACAAATTTTCCAAAATTTTTTGTATAATTAAATTTAAATACTGCTGGGCTCTTATAACTGTTATTTAAAGTCACTGTCTTCGTTCAATTTATTAAATAGGTACGACGTCTTTGTTTCACTACCCCCTTACCTTTTCACCCTGAAAGTTCTCTTGAAAATTGTTAAATCAATATTGAATATTGCATTCATGTTAATTTTATACGCCTTATAAACTGATGGCAAGTTTAAGAGTTTTATTCACAAAAAGTAGTAAAAACTCACAAAAATCACTTCGGTTACACTCACTGTGCACCCCAGATAAATTGAAAATAATCTTAAGAGGGAAGGGTACCACTTCTCCATACAAACGTATTCCCAATTTTAATTAGGTTAATTTGTAACTGACCATTTAAAATATATCAGGACCCACAGCTCACACTAGGTACACTTCATTATGGATGAAATCAATTCCACACACAAATATTGTTTTTCGCATAAAATGTTGCATTGGATTTATTCGATTTTACTTTCTATTCGATTGTTTATTGTTTATTCTGGCAGTTGGATGTATATTTTCAGCATACATTAAATCGGACACTGGTTTAAACATTTATTTTACATTCGTTTTGTTGTTAAACTCACATGATTGTCTAAAATCAATCTGGTGTTCACTCACACCACACCTTAAGGATTCCGTAGCTACATTATATGAATTTTACATACCGAATCACACTGGATCGTCTTTAGGGATCCTTGGCCAAAATAGCAAAAACGGTTAGTCAGGTCTTCCGTCTGTCTGTCCGTATGCCATAACCATTTAACACAAAATTTAAAAGGTATATTTGAATTAAATTTGGAACATAGGTGTATTTTGTGAGCCGCTACTATGTCTAGAAGTTAAAATGAAGAAATGTATATTTTTAAGAAGGATACTCCACACAATATACAATTAAAAATCACTAAATATCAACGTATTATTTGGTATTTGATGAGTCATTAAAAATATAATAATAAAGTTAAGGTTTCTAAAACAGTTTTTAGTGCCGGTAAGACAGGTCCGCCCATTTACCGGTAAATACCGTATGAAGGTACGGAACCCTCCATTCATCATGGCCAGATAAGCACTTGGTCGGTTTTTTTATATTTTTATGTGGTACATTATTTTTTATTATGCCGAGTTTGAGGTTTGTTTGATTAACATCTATAAATTAAACAATAACAATAAGTTTTGTTGTTTTATTTATTATGTAAGCGAAAATAAAAATATACATTCTGTTGACCAAGTCTAAAAAACACCAAAATAACACGTAAAACTTGTATGAGGACTTGTCCTCATATTCTGAAAAAAAATGTTTATCTTAAGACGAAAGTGAAGGACCCGCGCGAAATTGCCTTTTCATACAAACGTAGTCCTCATTTTCCTCTCTAGATATTAACATTATTGAAAATATTTGAACACAATTTTTTTGTATTTAAACCACATGCCCTTACGTTACATGTTTTTTTTTTTAATTTCTAATTATTATAAAATTTGTATGAAATCTGTTTTTCGCAAAAATTTTGGTTGATATTCATCAAATTATATAAAAATATTTTCCGTAATTAATGTCAATATCCAGAGAGGAAAATGAGACTACGTTTCTATGGAGAAGCGGCCGTCCCCTTTCCTCTTAAATATTATGTAAACAGTTCTCAAGTTCTATTTCTAAAATATTTATTAATATAATCATAATATATCAAATAAACAAAAATACATACATAATGATTGAGAAAAAACACAAAATGTACACGTAGCAAAAAACAAATCTTGTAAATAAAAACAAATAAAATTAATCTACACTTCGCCTAAAATAACAACTCAGGCCATGATGCCCGTTCACCATCACCCATGCCCTGCGGCCAGAGGCCAGAGCTATTCTCAATTAGTCATTATCCAGCATGGTACCCAACTGAAGTGATGCAATGCATGGTGTCATGCATTTTTATTAGAAACTTGTAAATATTTCCTACTAACTACCAACCAGATTCAATATTTAATACCGTAACCACTATGAATCCACATCAGTGCTCAGGTGTGAAAACGTATATTTTGGAATGATTTAACTTACAGTTCAGCTTTTTTACCTATTAACTAAACTGACAGATTTTTTTAATGGTGTTGTATTTATTAGATCCTACTCTCATACAATTATTATTTCAATAAGTTTAAGTCGCTAAATACCAAGGATGCGTTTTACTTATTTCGAGTATTTAAATGCACCGATAGTAGGTATAATTAAAATGTTGTATGTTGGAACACTACTTTACTATTTAGGTACATTGTATAATCATTTTTAGAACGCAAACAAAATACCGAGCACAATGATTGACGTAAAACTGCGAATAAAAAGTATTTCCCTTGACAATTCCCTCTATATACCATTTATTTTAAGCGCCGCTTTTAGAATGATAGTGAAAGGAACTAGGTCGTGAGAACTGACAAAATAAATAATATAACAGTATAAGAACAAAACGAATTTCACAAGAGGTAAAGACAAAGGCTTTTTGTGAATGGAGAAGAACAGTTCCTCAGGATGCACTGAACAATGTAAAGCCAATGGTAATAGCCACACAGCTACTAAGCTAACAAAGCGGGCTTGCTGGGTGACCACTTGGGTGAATCAGTGTAGCTATTACCTCAAGGTGATCCGAATCCACTGTGCGTATGTTAGCATTCAGGAACATGATACAAATAAAGGGGTATTCCAAAAGAACGCAGTTTTATCTATGTACACATACATCAGATTATAAGGTAGGGAGCGAAATTTTGGTACCGATGACAGACTTATGACGTCAAGCAAATACACAGTGTGTTCATCACATAAGGGTAATCACTAACAAATATTTGGCTTTACCGATATTTGGCCTCTTTAGTTTACCAATATTGACACTTGACTGAATTGATATTGACACAATAAACAATAATAATGACATTATTATTAAACTATTACAAATGACGTTGTAATTGAGGCATCGCAAGTTTTTTTTATATAGTTAAGAACATCTTTATGTGAATTTGCGTCATAATGACGTCGCCGCACCAAAGTTTCGCTCCCTGATGATAAGTAACCTATAAACTTATTAACTTTTGCTGAAAACATTTTGAAGCAAAGCTCGTTTTGGCCAAACAAAAGACCTTACTTCTTTTACTAGCTATCGTTTTAAATTATTCCAAAACATATGTCTGTACATATTACATACATTGCTGGAAGCGTTTTCTTTAAATAAATATTGAATTAAACATTCTAGGATTCGTTTAGTTACAATAAATACAGCAAATTTCGTACTTATCCCTGCTTCATTTTTACTACTATAGTAAAATTTTGGAAACATATTTAATTTATATACTATTGTACTTATAGTATAGTACGTAAAATTTTATGTGATATACTTGTTTACATATATATATATTATTTGTAATTATAACAAGGTTCATGAATGTGACAGTAGACAGAATGTAACAAAAATAGGGAAAACGTAGAAGAAAAAATATTTTGACGGGCAAAATGCTTGCCCTTTGCATAGATTTTTTTTGTTCCGCGTCGATAAAATTCTCTTGTACTTTTTCCTCATCTGAATACGATACCGAATATGCCCTTAAACGGATCTCCACTATTTTTGTTTCATCTTACATTGAAATGGCACAGTAACCGGTTATACAACGAGAGTTTCCAATAAAAATAATTATTCTTCAACTGGGCATATTACACTACGCTAATGAATGTTAAATTTTAATATTTTTTCCTTTTTTATTGTGGAACGTAACACATGTACTTTTTCATTGTGATTGACATTTGTATATACAATTTATAGCGCAAATGAATGGTAAAATAAAACTATAAACCGTTTCTAATTCCCATTTGGAAACTAAAAAACACAAAAAACATAACATTTGGAAAATAATATATTTATATTATTTGGAATTTGGGGAAACGTGTAACATGTGCTCCGAGCCGATCCGGTCATTCAAAATGTACTGTCTAAGAAGCAAGCGCTTACTCATAGTTGATAATCTAACTCAGAGCATTCGACTGCGGTCTATAAGTAATGGGAAATCTGCAAGCGATGTGCTACGGTTTTTTTCCCTTTCCGGAAATTTTTTTCGATAGGTAAATTACCAGCCGGCCTACGACAGCGAAACGCTTTGTGTGTCTCTATCAATTTCCCATATTAGTGCGACAGTGGCAGTTGCATTTCGATCGCTACGGAACGTAAGCGAATTGCATGTTGGCTACGCGGCCAGGAATTTTTACCAGTTCCAGGGAATATTCCCGTAACAAGCAAATATTTAATTTAACCCCTACATACAAAATTATATTCAGCGTAAACCTATCATCGTCAGATGTTAATAGAAAAGTCATTAAGTGCCTAAAACCAGCCGGCTTAAGCGTAATTATGCTAAAAACATTACGTTGAAAAGATAACAAAATAAAATTCCTAAAGTCACAGTATGTGACATTAATCAACACATTTAAATATGAGTTTTTACGTAAACCGTTGAAATAGTAAAATTAAGCGAGAAAGTGGTACTTCGCCCGCCCAATTATTATTTCAGCCACGAAAATCTTTTAACAGACCGCGCGAAAATGCAAAAACAGTGAGCCTTGTTAAGACTTATTTTGCCATGTTTTAATTACCGCGGAAACTAACATAACAATTCACTTACAGTTACATATTTTGCAGTTTGGTTTTAAAATTAATGAGTAACATGTATAAGAATTTAAAACGTCATAAGTATATTAATCTAGACAGCTATTCGTCAACGTAATAAAGGCTAATTTCTTATTATATTCATATTTTTTTATACATTATTGCACTTTAAAAACATACAGTTACAAAAGGCAGAAAAGGCATTCTCTACCAGCCAACTTTTAGGCCAAAAAGAGAAGTACAATGCGGTGTGGTGCGGGTGAAGCGGATGCGGGGTATAGAAAAAGACACTAATAACTAGATTTACAGTTCTACGTTAATATTGCGACCGTGCAATGTCATTGAGTAGGAATTTTCGCAATTAGCGGTTGTCAGCTCACAATGTCTAACTTGGCTTAAAGATGTGTCCACTTTTAATTAACGCTTGTATCTCCGACTCCGTTTCTTGTTTATTATACCTACAGGGTGTATTTTTGATATAACCGCAAACTCTATGATATAAGGCTCACGATTATAAAAGTTTTTTTAAATATATTCTTAACACCAAAGCAATTTTTTAGCGTCAATGTATTTCGTACTCGTACATCGAGATCACTTGTGACAGTTGTGACGCGATGTTTTGAGTTAAAGCAAAGTAGTGAGTGATACATTGCTTGCTGAATTATTTTATAAGGAAAATTCTAGATTCGTACATTTTTATGAAACCTATGAAAGAGTGTTCATTAGGGCCTAAACTTACTACCCTATGATTATTCGATCATATCAAAAATACACGTTGTATAGCGCGCTGTTCAATATGTGGCTTTAAATGTAGGGTTTGATTCTACTTGCTAAACTGAGCTACTTTTACTAAGGGAACAACCCCGAAATCGCGGAAAAATGTTGGCTTTCCTATAGAAAACATCAAGTCATCAGTCATCTCATCAGCCAAGATATAAGGAAAAACAACACCTACATATTGGTTGAAAAATTATTCTGTGGCAATAGAAATACTACACTGCCTGTCGGCGAGATCTCAAGAATTACGATTCATGAGACAGAGGGACAGCAGAGGCTTAGTAATAGGATCCTGTTGACACCCTTCGGGAACAGAGCCCCGAAAATTGTGAGTGCTCCTCGTTTTCATGCATAGTTGCGACCAAGATAATTCACGACATTGGGGCAATTAATGATAACATTTAATTAGGTTAAAAGTTCAGTTTTCTCTTAGGAATTATAAGGCCCGCAACCTAGTCTGCAGACAATAAGGATTCTTCTGATATTTCTTTCCTCGGGACTCAAACTATTGCTGCACCAAATTTCGTCAAAAAGGTTTAGCAGTTGAAGCGTTTGGAGCTGCGGGGATAAGACAGACAGTTTCTTTCGCATTTATAATAATATCATAGGTTTCAATTCTACTCGCAGGATTAAATTAGAATGTATCCCAAAATATATTTTAGTGCTAATAAAATAAGTTTACAGGAATAAGGGAACAGTTGAACATACATAGATACCGACATACATATTATTTGCTTCGCCGTAGTAGGGTAAAAATTAGATACATGTTTTAACAATTCTAGTTAATTTTAGATGAGACGATCCACTTCTGTGTTTTGCTACAATGACTTCAGAATAACAACTACGACATTATGCAAAAGCTCTAGGCTTACGTGGAACATGTAAAATAAAAATATTGAGTAATCGAAACTTTGCCACTATGCAAACCTCCCTTGAGAGTCACTAAGCAACTCATTTTTATACGTGTGCTACCCCACGCTGCGACTTATGTACCGACAGATAGATACATAACATATGAACAAACCATATGATACCTATGCTAAATATACACGGTGTAACATGAGGCAACCGAAATATTTTAACAGTGTACTCCTGATCCCATTTAGAGACTAAAATATCATTTAAACTTTGCTGGTTTTTGCCTAGTTTAAGAGTTAATACCAATAAAAAAAACATCTTATTCAATTTCAATTTCAATATTTATTTGCAACCAAAGTAGATTACAGTAGACAAATGCAACTTAATGCTAGGTACATACATAACTACTAGGACCCGGATAGGGCTTAGCAAAAAACAAAATATTCCTAATCTAGATTTCATTAGCATACATCCATCATTCATTTATATTTTTAGTTAAAATAAAATTGTTCGTCAAAACTCAAATAAATCAAAAGGTATGATGCAAAATTCACTACAATTATGATAATAATAATGGTAAAACATTGTAAAAATAATTTAGTAAAACATTAGCATTAGCATTAGTAGCATTGGTAAAATTGTCAAAGTAATAAGAAAAATAACAATACGGGTACTTATTCAAATTTGGATGGGAGGTGAACATAATATTATGTCATTATGGCTAGGACTTATATTTTAATATCAAGATGAGTTTAAGAGTTTAAGTATTGATTAACGGTGTAAAAAGCATTTTCGATTAGGTAATATTTTAAAGTTTTTATAAATTTATTTAAATTTCTTCAGAGTTTAGTTCTTCTGGCAAATTATTGTCAAGTCGTATTGACATAGAGTATGGTCCATTTCAATGAAGTAATTGTGATGACGTTTGGAGCAAGTTGTTTTTATAAAGTGATTCGTATCGACGTGGCACCTCACCGAATGTGGAATATAATTCTGGATTATTTTTCATGAATTTACAGGTTTCAAATATCTATACAGGTTATACATGGCAAAGTTAGGATTCTTTAGCTTTGGAAGTAAGGTTTACAGCTATCTAACTGTTTAATATTTACAATGATTCTAACGCATTTCTTCTGTAGAATGAATAGCTCCTGAATGTCAGTACTATTTCCCCACAAATGAACTCCGTAAGAAAGCCATGCGTGTGCAAACGAATAATATGCCACCGTAGCTGACTGGATGTTTGTTGACTTTTTAAGTTCCCTTAATGCATAAATAAATTAATAAATAAATTAGTTTTAATTTTATTGTATTTTAGTTCTTATTTTTACCTTATTCTATTATTATGGACTTTTGTCTGAATTAAAGTGATTTTATTTTTTTTATTTTTTATTTTATTTAAATTGGCTTATTTTTGTTTGTTTTTATTTTCTGGATGTGGGCTTTCCAGTTCATGTTACATTCTATTGTTATACCAAGAAGAGAAAATGTCGAAACGCAATCAATTCTGGTATTATCAAAAGTAAAATCTACGTGTAATTCTGATTTCTGACACGGCCTAAATTGCATTAATTTTGTTTTAGAAACCATTGTCTCAAGATTATGGTCTTTCATCCAAAGTACAACGTTAGACATAATCTCATATAGTTTTCCGTTAATATTTTCATTATTTTTACATGATACCAATAGAGAGCAGTCGTTAGCAAACATGACACACGGTTCTTTAAATAGTTTAGGGAGGTCGTTTATGTAACTTAGTGCAAAACTAGTTCTTATTGTAACTTAGTGCAAAACTAGTTCTTATTGTAACTTAGTGCAAAACGCCTTTTTGATGGCGTTGATGCCCCTATGGGGCGTAGTCTAAATATCCTTTTTGATAGATGTCAAGAAGTGACAAGTGACCGTTGCATTAACTAGGTTTTACAAAAAAAAAACGTTAAAATTCATTTTCAGTGCCAGTTTTACCATAATATTAACATTTTATGTAAAAATACATTCAAAAATTTAATAACAAAAAAATTTTTTTTTGGCGAAATATATTTTACTCATATAATTTTTTTTCCTTCTTTTGGCCTCAGAAGTTCGTGGTTAAAATCTTTCATGTTACACCATGTATAATATACTTACATGTTTTCCTTGAAGCTATTCATAATAGGAAAACATTAACTCTAGTATAACAGTAAATACTTACCTAAATAAAAACAAAAGACTTATGTACCACATCTAACGGGTACCTACTTAATTTTTTTCTATTAAAATTCAGAATGCGCCTTCAAGGACTAAATAAAAAATATGTCGTGCAAGAAATGAGAATTTATAAACGAATATTTGCCAAAGTACGTAAGAATCTTAATGGTGTCTAATTAATTATGGTCCCAATAATCCGATGTCTGTATGATGTACTGTACCTATTGTTCTGTTACCTATTCCGTTGGAAAGCTATTTCGGTAACATTATTCATAAATGCAAATGCACAACCTCGAAACGTCTAATGCATAATGCTTCTTAAGATGCGCTCTGCTGAATAGTGTTCTCTGAGAACTCCGTAAGAACACTTAAACGTAAAGGCAAAAGTCACAAAATTTGCTCGAAACTATTGTAAAAGCATCTAAGTTTCAAATCCTCATCGACCTAGGACAAACACGGTTTGAACAAATTGCTAGGAGAATCTGCCATCCCTCTTTCACAAGTTCATTGTGAAAAGGATGGATATTATTTGTTCATTGAAGACGAAAGTTGTAGAAGTCGACGCTATATCCCGACAGAAGTGTACGTTGATTGCTATTGGTTCCTGAAATGCAATGCTATTTTATTCTCGCTGAATGTCCTAGGGACCATTATCATTATCAACAATCTTGCTGTTACTTTTTTTAACTTTGTCTTTCGATAGTGTGGGCGTCGCACCTTTGTACTCGTAGAAGCTGTTTAATATATTATATTTTCGAAATTTATTGTTGTATTGTTCATTTATGTTCTTTTTAGGGTTCCGTAGCCAAATGGCAAAAAACGGAACCCTTATAGATTCTTCATGTCCGTCTGTCTGTCCGATTATGTTACCGCCACTTTTTTCCGAAACTATAAGAGATATACTGTTCAAACTTGGTAAGTACCTAGATGTATTCTATGAACCGCATTAGGATTTTTACACAAAAATATAAAAATAATAATAAAATTTTGGGGGTTCCCCATACTTAGAACTGAAACTCAAAAAATCTTTTTTCATCAAACCCATACGTGTGGGGTATCTATGGATAGGTCTTTAAAAATGATATTGAGATTCCCAATATCATTTTTTTCTAAACTATTCAGTTTGCGCGAAAGACAGTTCTAAAGTGGTAAAATGTGCCCCCCCCCCCCCCCACCCCGTAACTTTTTTTTTTTTTTTTTTTTTTTTTTCCACACATACAATTATCATTACAGGCTGTACCCAATGCGATAATGTAGCAACAAATTAAATATACAAACAAACAAAAAACAAGTACCTATATCTAACAACTAAATTTTTAACCTACATACTACCTATTCAATATAACAAAGAGTTAATACAGCTACTTTTGTGAATTCACTCATCGTACATGAAAATAGGTCTATATGTGTGGCTATGATGTTCAGGGTACGCACGGCGCGTGTCATCGGCGCCTCGCGCAGCAACTTGGTGCGCCCGCGCGGCGCGGCCAGCAGCCCGGGCTGACGGCGCGCCACACAAGAGCGCGGAACACAAATACCCACCGACCCCAATATATCCGCATTGTATATCTTTCCCCTAAGCAGTTTAAAGATATATGTAACGAGTGCTAGCTCCCTTCTGACTTTCAACTGATTGTATCCGACCATGCCTAAAATAAACAATGTCGGATACATCAGCGGATAAAACGGGTATACGCCGTATTGCCTCATATACATATACCTAATAAACTTATTCTGTATCCGCTCTAACATAAAAATATACTTTGCTTCGTGTGGAGCCCATATTTCAGCATTGTATTCTAGCTGGCTCCTGACCAACGCATTATACAAAGATGTTATAGCCTTCATATTTGTGAATCCATTAGCCATCCTTAGTACAAAACCTAGATTCCTGAATGCTTTTTTACAAATGTTCGAAATGTGCTTTCGAAACGTTAACTCAGTGTTAAAACTAACTCCTAGATCCCTTACTTCTGTGACTCTAATCATTAAATCTCCATCTACCTTATAACTGTTTTGAATGGGAGTACGTGCCCGAGAGAAAGAGATAGTCATACATTTCTTGGTATTAAACTGTAAAAGATTTTTCTGGCTCCACTGTACGACTCTGTCGATATCCGCCTGCAACGTTTTACAGTCATCACCACTATTTACGGCCAGAGACAACTTAAGATCATCCGCAAATAATAAACACTTAGCGTCTTTTACTGTTTTAGGCAAGTCGTTTATCATTAATAAAAATTCGAGAGGCCCTAAATTGCTACCCTGACTCACGCCTGATCTAGTAAAATAAGGTTTCGACCTGTGCCCTTCATATTCTACATATTGCTGTCTATCCCTCATATAGTCTGCAAAAAAATTAAGTAAGTGTGGGGTAAAACCGAAGCCTGCCAACTTTGACAACAACACGTCGTTATCAACGAGATCGAAAGCTTTTTTAAAGTCAAAGTAAGCAGTATCGGTTTGACCCCCGCTATCTACTATAGGTATTATCTGCGCTACGTGACTCAGAAGATTGCTGGCCGTACTTCGTGTCGGACGAAACCCGTGTTGCGCATCCGCGAGCTGCGCGCTCACCTGCTCATATACTCGTTTGTGAATAGCCGATTCAAATACCTTTGCCGGTGTCGACAGAACCGCTACCGGTCTATAATCCTCTGCCTTATCTCCAGATCCACCTTTCGGTACCGGTATCACTCGAGTAATTTTCCAAATTTCTGGGAATACTTCTAGCTTAAGACAGAGGTTAAAGATGTGCAATAGCGGCTCCACCAGCACCATTCTACAGTCCCTAAATACGTACGAGGGAATACCATCCGGGCCAGAGGATTTTTTTGGCTTAAGTTGTTTAAGGGCTCGCCGCACGTCCTGTAAATCTAGCCTGTCAACATGAACCCGCGCCGCGCTGTTCTCAGTGCCCGCTGCCACTATTGCGGCGCTAACCTCCAACTTTGGCTTCTCCACGCTGTATACGGAGTGAAAAAACCTAGCAAATTCAGTACTTACTTGTTCACTGGACAAAGGTTCTCCATTCATTAATATTGTTTTCGTACCTCTGCTCCTTCTTTTAGATTTAATATAATTCCAAAATGATTTAGGATCTCTTGCCATATGATTTTGTACCCGATCTTGATAATGTTCATGCGTTTGTTTTATCAGATTTTTCAATCGAGCCCTGCACTGAGTAAACGCTTCGTAGTCTACGGTTGATTTACTAGATTTATACTTTTTATGAAGGGTAGCTTTAACTTTGATATTCCGAATTATGTCACTCGTGTACCACTCAGGATAGATGCATTTGGATAGTCCCCTCTTTTGTCTTTTTTTTGGAACACACTCCTCTATTATAGAATTCAAAGTATCGTAGAAATAAATTAAACTCTTTTCTAAATCTAAATTAAACAAAGGTGTCCAGTCAACTGCAGCGATTTTTGAATATAAAAGTTGAAAGTCGGCTTTGTTAAAGTTCCATTGAGATATATCGGGGGCGGGTTCCTTGTTGCATTGCGGGGTATGCCGAGCATCGCGCCGAACGCGCGGGCGCACGCACACCGCCAGCGGCGGGTGGTGCGCGTCCACCGGCACAAGCGGCGCTGTCGCCGCACACACCCGCACCTCCGACTCCTCCACTAATTTGTTCAAAACTAAATCTAAACAACGACCGTTACAATTATTGATTTCATTACTCTGAGTGAACCCACAAAATGTCACAAAGAAATCGTAATATTCACATATACCTTTTGAGCATGAATGTAAGTTAAAGTCACCTACCACTATCACATCGCTATACTTACTACAATATTGTTCTATGATTCTAAACAATAACATGTATTCATTGTCATTACTGTTTGGTGGTATATACACGACGCACAAAAAAAACAGAAACTTTTTACGTAAGTAAACAGTAGCACCTGCTAGTTCGAACACATGTTTGTCAATATCCACGTTATCGGGAACCGGTACTCGCCGCAGCTCGAGTCGTTGTGCGGCCACGAGACACGCGCCGCCCTGCTTGCGCCCGTCCGCTCGATCGCACCTTACAATACTGTAACCAGGCGGTATTATTTCCGCGTCATAAATGGATTCGTTTAAACCCGTTTCAGTGATGGCAATTATATCGGCGTCTAAAGACTCCACCCCCATAGAAAAATCCACTAATTTTGTTCGTAGGCCTCTGACATTTTGATAGTATATATCAATAGTGGAGTTATTCTTGGGTTCGATTTTTCTGGGGGCGACGAAACCAAACCCATTCGCAGAACTCGATGTTTACTGGCCAGTTTTCCTGTTGAGATAAAACATCGTATTTGCTTTCCGGAACTCCTATAATAAAGGAGGCATAGTCCCTTTCCGTTCGTTGTTTTATTTTTTCCACTTTAACCGATATGTCATTTCCACAAATACTTTTTACGTAGTTTTCCAAGCATTTTTCTTCTGTGTCCTTCTGCAATCGCCAAACATGTAGATATTTCTTTTTTTCCATACCTCTTATGTCATTCACGGTAGTACTTCCTCCTCTTTTCACCTCGCTGTTTGGGTATCTACTTCTTTTGTGCTTCACCGTTATCCAGTCTCCACCCTCATCTTTTCCCTGTGCTGTTTTCTGAGCTTCACTTCTCAGGTTTACTCGAGACGTGTCCGAGATCTGATTTTCCTTATTGGTACCTAAACTAGCGGGTTTCGTGGCCCCACACTGTGTTTGGGTATTAATATTCAAATTATTACTTTTCTTAGCTACATCTACAAATGATAATGTCGACGTTGATGACGATAATTGCTGTTGACTTTCTTTTTGTGACGCTTTATTTACACCGACCTCATCCGACACTGGTACCGATGGTGATGATGCAGGGCTTTTTATCCTACTTAGAAGCCTATCCTCTCTGTTTTGCGTAGAACTGCTTATATTAAGACGTTTTTGTAACAGCTCATTATTTTCGAGAAGAATATTTATTTGTTTTTCTAATATATCAACTTTACTTGCTTTTTCTTGAACTACCTCCATTATTTTTCTCAATTCTTTCAATTCATTTTCTGTTGAAAGAAATCTGATTTGAAGCTCTGAATACTGCTTACTGATCCCATCCATTCGCGATAGTATTTCCACACAAAAATCCTTCCCTTTAGCTTCATAGTCAATCAGGGACTCATTCTGCTTGGCAACATGACGTTGGCCGCCGCGCTCCGTGTTTACGTACCGACCGTCCGACGTAGGTGTAAATGTTTTGCTCATCATAAAGTTCACTCGGACCGGTGTCTCAGCATTTCCTCGTTTGGGAATAGTACACATACATTCTGGACAAAGCCAGTTCTCCTTGTACTCCTGTGTAAGCTCCTCAAAGCGTTCTGTGGTCATCGCCAGACATTTCAGGTCGTATATTTTTTTGCAAGTCTCTTGAGCACACTCCATATACGAAATGTCGTAGATAACATCTTTGCAGGCATCGCATTTGGTGCCCATTGAATAAACACAAATAATTGTAAACACACTCCACTCCACTGACAAGTAAGTATGACACGTCCGTTCGCTACCGCTCGCGCGCGTTGATTCTGCGCGTTGAAACTTCTAAAATAACAGAATGAAAAATCTAAAAAAAATATATGATATACATTGCCATGCAAACTTCCACCGAAAATTGGTTTGAACGAGATCTAGTAAGTAGTTTTTATAATACGTCATAAAACTTAAAAAAAATATTTTTTCATCAAACCCATACGTGTGGGGTATCTATGGATAGGTCTTCAAAAATGATATCAGGTTTCTAATATCATTTTTATCTAAACTGAATAGTTTGCGCGAGAGAAACTTCCACCGAAAATTGGTTTGAACGAGATCTAATAATAAGTAGTTTTTTTAATACGTCATAAATGGTACGGAACCCTTCATGGGCGAGTCCGACTCGCACTGGCCGCTTTTTACATTCTGTTATTGTGCATTCTTTTTCTTGTTTCCATCGAAGTGCTATCAATGAACCAGCGTATCTTATCACATACAGATAGATGACATTCAATTTCGCGTTTTACCAAATTTAGTTTCATTGAAACCTCTTTTATCTCATACCGATATCGTATAGGTTAGGTAAAGTTAGTGAGATGTGCATATCTTCTTAACCTTTTTCAACCGACCAAAACCTATACACGAAATTTTGAACTAGAAAACCGGCACCAGAAATTTTAATTATCTTGGTCCGAATGTACTAATACGCCAATGAATAACTTTAGACCGGGCCGAATCCGGGCCGGAGCTTCCGGCCCTTCGTTTTCTACAGAAAGCATCACGTGATCACCGGTCATCTGTCATAGAAAAGTAAGTGCCGGAAGCTCGTGGGTCATCCTTTAAATAACTAGGTAAGTACTTCATTTTGTTATTTCTGAGCGTGCCAGTAGATTTGGAAACCTAAAAAGTACCTAGATTCACTGACAAAATTTCAGAATTCCAAATTGTAACGCATTATAAATAAGTTAAGAATCAGAAGTCTAATGTAAAGTGTATACATATAAACAGAGAGATGGGTAAAGACAGCCACTATACATTAAATACTTATGAATAATACAAATAGTATTTACCCCTCGAATTAGTAGGTACAAAGTATAGAGTTTTTATGGGTTGAACAAGGAATATAACCAAAGAGTCTAACAAACATTTTAAAGATTGTTACGAATGTGAGTGAAGTCACGGCCGAAAATATCGATACGAAAAATGTGCCAAAAATATGTATATATAGGCAATAAAGTCGTGTATGTATATATATTTATGGCACTTTTTTCTTATCGAAATTTTCAGACGTGACCGTACGTATTATACATACTGCGTAGTTATTCCATTTAGTACTGAGTCAAACGAAGAATGTACGAAAAATACTCAAATTTTTAAAGACAACAGGCAAGTATATAGGGCGAAGTAGTCTACAAATGAGTCATACACATTTTTAGCAAACTCATTCGCGTCTTTCCTGTAGACATCGCAAAGTTTCCTCAACCTAAAGCTAATTTTTACGCGGCACCTTTACAGGCGGGATACATTTTTTCAGTACTTGAGACTAAAATAGGAAAAACGGGATATCTATGTACATACCAGAGTCGTTAACTTTATCAATCAATCAATCAGCTTATTTTGCAATATAAAGGGATTGATTTCATTGTTTTGTCCCCAGAAGTGACTTTTTTTTAAAATGTGCTTGACCCAAATGGACATAATCGATTTTATTCATATCTATCATTACTATCATTAATCCAGTATCTCCGCTGGGTTCAATATAAGATTTTTATTTTCACCATACCAAGAGTATTTCTTGCGGGCGGTCTAACGCTGCTTATAAAAACTGGGCGGTTAATCAGTGTCACGAAACTACAGACCTTATATCTAAATAGTTCACGCCAATATTCATCGAACGATATTCTTAGGACATAATGTAAGTAAAGATTTCTGGTATGTCGTAAAACTCAATTCGAACATTTTCATTGTTGTTTAAACATTTTTTTTTTTAAGTTTTTGCATATAGATCAAATGTAGCAAAGGCTTAGTTATGTTTTTATACATTATTTTATTCAACAACAACGAATCAAACGATACGACAACAGGTAATAATTTCTGGTACCTATGTCTTAAAACTCAATACGGACATTTATTCAACGCCAAATATTGTTTTTAAAATTTTGCCTTTGGATCAAATATAGCAAAGGCAGAGCTATGTTTTTTTAATAATTTTATCACATAGATAGATTTATTTATATATTAAAGTTACCTCAACTCACACAAAACAAATTCAACTATTAGTTAATACTAAAAGTGAATATACGGCAACTATTTAAGTATACGTCTGTGCGCAGAACAAAAAGCAATGGAGTTGGCACGGACGCGTCCTAATTAGACCGCTCGTATCAATCCCTGTGTTGCCTTGCTTTTCGCCTAAGGTTAATTGCGCTCTTACCACGGCATAGACATATTAATCCATCTGGCAGAGAAACTTTCTTACTTATAGGATCAATTTAGGATAGGCAGCAATTAACTTGTTATTGTTTGTAACACATGTTCATTACATTGTAATTATTACAATAAATGTTTAAGTAGCTATAAATTTAAGCTTAGATTTGTGCATTGACCTGAATGGGGCTTAGACTCGGCTACAAGCGCTAAATAATTTAAGTAACAAGCCAATAACGTATGTATTAGAACATATATTATAATTGGTACTCGTAGAATCAGGTTATTTTGCTCACCGCTTTCATAGTCGCGCATGTCAGCATGCTGCATGGCTGCAGTGTGGCAGGTCCAGTTGCTGAAATCTCATGCCTCAAAAATCGACCTTTTTTTCACCAAATCGCTTTTTACTAGTCACAATATGATAACGGTCACAGCCTTGCTTGAGTGGATGGCCGGGTTTTTGGAAGACCTTTGCTTTGATCTTTTGTGCAGTCTGTTCATGACGAGGGATGGGAATATGATATCTCATCTTCAAAGTTCCATCACTATCCCAGACAGTTACCAATGTAACGTTTCAGCGTCTTATAAAACATACCTAATTATGTATATTTTACAATAATAGATACGTAATGGTTTTAAATAGGCATAGGTACGATGAACATTTTCAACAGGAAAATTTATATATTTAATGTTTCCAACAATAAACCCAAAAACCCTTCGGTTAGTAAACTATAATAAATTTTATAAAACCATATTACAGGGGTTCCCAACCCAATAAACGATTTCCGCTAACTCCCTCTGAGGAATTTTATAAACCTCAACCTTTGTCACAAACTAAAAGGAGGCGCTTTTAGATAACACTTTTCAATACCAATCCAATAAGAAGCAATGCGTCTCGCCCGCACACATGTCGGTAGTTTACTAGTAGGTGAAGAAGGGACAGCGCGAACAAACGATTTATTTTGTCATATAATTTTTGATACGTCAAGCTCACAAATTCGCCCCAAGAAAAGCTGAGCATGGGACTAACGTGAGCCAGAATCCCTAATAAACATCGCAAACGTACCAATCACACATATGTATTATTTTACTCAGATCAAGCACAGAAATACCTACAAAATCGTTTTGACTTTACGTGAATTTGACATTTTCATTCAAAACGACGTTTGTTTTAAAATCTCCGGCTAATCGCTGACGAAATAATTAGGAAGGCATGTGAGGGGTTATGAAAATTGCATGTTTTTCTTTTCGTTGTTAATTGCACGTTTTTCAGTAGGTATTCTTACTGAAAGGAATTCGTATTAAGATTAAAAATAGGCCAGAGGATAAACAGTTTATTAATTAAAACGCATTATTTACCTATTCATAAATATTATACGGTACTTTAAGATTATTGGAATATGGAGTTCCTAATAATGAACTGACTTTTCAATTACCTATCATAGTAATTAAAATAAACGCTATTAACAAGAAACAAATAAAATTATATTATTAAATATTTTTTATATTTGTTTCGAAGAAGTCACACCATATACATAAATTATAACACTACTATACTTAAAGAAAACGTGACCAGGCCACCGGAAGACTTGGACATTTTCTCTTTAATGTATGACACCTATTTCTAAATACAACAAAAAACTGTTGAAAAAAAAAGTGATATTGAATTCGCATTTTTTCCGAAATTGGCCGTTGATGGGTGCAATCTATATTTCATGGATTGCATTTCTACTTAAGTATGTTATTAGGTACGTATGTAAGTATCACGTCTAAGATAAATCTTTATCTTGCATGTAAATTATTCATAAGGGCTAACATACTTAGTTACTGCTGAAGCTGGTATAAAATTATGCCCTTTGATTTCACTTGAATTAAGCACGAGCACAAAAACAAGTTTAATATTAAGCACATCTGTCGCAAGCGTCGCCGGCATCATTATTTCGTCGTCGCGTCGTGCGCATCTGCTCAACACTTTGAACCCAGCTTCGAACTACAGCGGGTTAGCCCAAAACTTACACAAGCACTATATTCTGTTTATAATTCGATTATTCGAATAATCAGTTTATCAACCCGTCTCGACCACATGATATATGGGGCTCCCCGTGTACGACTACAAAACTTTAAACCTACCTAATAATTTATTCATTATTCAGGCAATATGCTCAGGGTCGTCTTCTAACCACAATAAAATATATGGTCTGTGGTCGTCCTACCCATAATAGATTAGATTAGATGATTTATTTCATGAAAGACAATTACATAATAAATTTGTATTAATGTCAAAAATATAAGAATTTCTATCATGATCGTCAAAATAAAATAATAATGAAAATAATAACAATACTCAAAAAATAAAATTATAGCTCCAATAAGGATTGTCAATACAATTAGAATAACAGTAAGTAGGTAAATACTTACAAAATACAAAATACTTACAATGTTACATATGTTATTTATTTATTTAATCTTTATTGTACATAAGAAAACACATTGTACAATAGGCGAACTTAATGCCGTAAGGCATTCTCTACCAGTCAACCTTTAGGCAAAGCAGATAAGTTGTAGGCGGTGCAAAAACATGAGGTACAGGTGATACAATTGATACATGTACGAACACAATACATTCATAAGAAATACACAAACATAAACATATATATATATATATATATATATATATATATATATATATATATATATATATATATAATTGTTATAAACTAAAACAGATGTCATATACCTACAAAAGAGAAAGCAGTCAAGGCCTCCAGTTTCCAGAACAGGAGCCGAACCTGTGTGTAGGAGTTATGGCGTTAACAGCTAACTCGTGTTTTTGCTCTTCGTGAAATTTACTTCATAAAATCCGGTTTTGTATTCAATGCAACTTAAGTGTGTGCGATGTAGAAAAATAAATCGAAAAATCTTAACAGTGAAAAAAAAGGTATTAGAAAATAGTTAAGTTCATAAATATGAAGTACTAGGTATATATAATTTACACCAAAATTTGATTCTGAGCCTATAGAATAAATATACCCACAGTTTTCTGGTTTCGAGCAAATTATTTAATATTTATCTACAGCAGCAAATATCTACTGTAATTGTATACACATTTGCTTAACCAGTTAACAAGATGAATGAATTTCTGTCTCGTCGCAATAATTCATGAACGCGATCTACAAATAATGTTTCGGTTATAAATCAATCGTTCTTGTTTACATTTGAACAATTTTCAAGAGCTTTCGAAAGATATATAATGGACGCTATGAACAATATTGGAAATACATAAATAATAAAACATACAGATCAACATTATCCCTTCACTAGTCGCAATTGGTTTTTTTTCTTCATGAGATGATCAGATGAGCAGATATTGTTATAGAGTTTCGCCGATCCTGATCCTAATACCGACAGAATGAGTTGATGTCATAAATTCTTAATTTGTTGTAGAATCAGTTGTCCAGGCAGCGGCTATAGCTCACTAAACTGTATTAATTTATTGTTATTACTGTCTAGGCTGAAAATGTACACTAAATTAAGTAATTTCATTGTACTAAATTATGTTTAAAGAATTCATTAAAAAAAAGTTTAGATATCATGTCCAATATCCAGCCTCTTAAAGTAATAAACTTTAATAAAAACCATCACTTTAAATCAATGTTTTTGCCACGAGTTTGCACAAGTATGCTTATAAGTCTAATGAAGTTATTATCACGCATTACATAGGAAGGATTTGCAGGATATTGTTAGGGACAAGACGAGTAAAAATAAAAGTTGGAGGAGGTATTTTTCTAACAGCTAATTAAAAATAAGGTATAATATAACTGCACCAAAACATGTGGCAAAACAGAATTAACGAAGTAAGTAGGGCAAACCGTAAACGTTGCGTCGGAGCCTTGCCCTAGATACTTGAACATGACTGGCAGACATCTCATACAAAGCCCGTTTTCAGAAAATAAATAATGCATTTTAATTTCACGCCTCTTAATTGGCCTACTGGGCTAAAACGTCAGCCACAAATCATTTTCGAATGCCTTTGATACACAGTAATGCTATTTTTACATCTTATCTTGGAAGCTTAATTTGACCCACTTCTTGATTTCCGATTTCAATTAAAATTTGCATACATATGTAAGTCGGGTGGCAATGCAATATTATGGTACCATCGAGCTGATGTGACGATGGAGACAGGAAGTGGCCTAAGGAATTCTGTGATGAAACAAACGCAACCTAATTGTGTTTGGGGTTTTTAAAATTGTATCGATGAATATTAGTTGCCTGTGGTGTCAGCGACAAAATCTTGTACCAAAAATGAAACTTTGCCAAAATCTTATTACTTAATATCTTCAAAATTATCTTTGTATGTGTGATAAATAGGGGTGAGCCCTGTGACACGACTGCGAGTAAAAGTAATATCATCCATTTAACCTCTTGTACGTGTATGATAAGGATTCATGCGTGGGAGTTTAAATCTATTGTCTTAAATGTCAAGGTCACTTTTCCAATGATCAAATTAGACACGCAGTATACGAGGGTTTATTACGTCAGTATTTATACATGATTTGAAAAAAGCTTTTGTTATCAATATTTTTGTTTATCAATCGCTGCGGCAATTAGTCCTATACTCCTAATTAAGCATACTTTATATGAGGTATTTTTGCCCCATCCCCTAGTGTACGTGTTAATATTTTGCTAGTGTTAGGTACAGGACCCATCCTGTAAGGTACCTACTATAACATTAGTGTATGCGTCAACTTTACCCTTACGACTCTTTCTCACGAGTAAATAGCAATCGAAATGTATTTTTTATCAGCATCTCATCACAAATGTGACAAGTCAAATTTATCTCTATGGAGAAATTATATTACCGTCTTCTACTTTTTGATGATGGTATAAAAATGTAAGTCATTGTCGTCATTGAACGTTTAATTTTAAAATCGAATTATATTTACTCATGAATGACAGTAAAATTTAATATTTTTGCGATCTTTTATAGCATGTCACCTATTATCTCCATTTTCAGGAGAGATTCACTGAACTTTGGCCTACATTATGTGTAACTTCATATAAACAAGTAAAACGTGCATAAGGTAATTTAGTATAAAAGATAACCTATCAATTTTACCAGTAATAAGAATGATGTCCTTACTTGATAAATATACCAAACTAGCTTCTCATGCTCTGAACGTCGCAATAACCATTTTGTTAGTCAGTAAGGCGTCAAGGCAGGTGCATTGCAGCCTGACAAAGGCCTTTAATTCTCATCACTTAACGAGTGTTCTTCTCAAGCACACCAGAATAACCATGACCTCTGGATGCTTAATACCTGTACACAATGAAAGATTGCATTAGACTGGTTCACATAAAGCGATTTCTTTGCCTGCGCTTCATAAGTCTAACGCGCTGTGGTCGGTCAAATATGCCGTTATTAGCCCGAAATTGTGAAAAGCCAGCCACGCGCACTTTGAATGGCCGCAAGAACTTCTATTACGTGTCTGACCTGGCTACGGAATGTGTAAGATCAGGAAATCTTGGCACTTTTACATCGTATTTTTAACATGCTTAAATAAAAGGGGCAGTGTGTAAAGTTATATAGGTAATTATTAAATAGTTGAGAACAAATCAACAAATCTAGTTCTTCATTGATCACAACTGTCCGGAGCACTCACGACCACATATTGTCAACAACTTTTTATTTACTAGAGCATGATAGAGATATGTGGCACATCGAATGCTTGTGACGTGATTGCCCGTCATTTTGGCCGTCAACTTCCTCAATTTGGGGTATCCCGGGCTATCGAAAGTTTGCTGCAGCAATATTCGCGACGCCAACGACAGCAGCCGTATTAAAACACTGTTGTTAATATCCAATTGGACTCTACTATCAATTATCTACTCTGCTTTTATATCGGAGATCCAGTTGCCATTTGTCGCACATTATTTATTTATTTTTTCATTTGTTTGCTCACTACTTATAAGATAAAATGAATATCACATTGGTTTACTAACAAATTGACGCTAGTGCATATGTAATGAAGTTACTGCTTGCTTTACTGCCTCAGTGACTCAAAAATGATTTTGGCCTCCGACGCCACTATTATAAAACTATCCTACGAGTATTCTGTGCCACATAGTGAAGTCATGATCTAAAATTTTATATACTGGTCTTCACATACTTATCTACTTTTATGATTAAATATGACGAAACGTAATCCGATAAGCGTTCCGAAAGCACCATATTTAGTAAATTAATCACGCGTATAATACGGTAGCAATCTTTTAGAAACTCTCTCAGTGACAAAAACATTTAATCTCGCTTCAGCTAGGGGCATATTATATTGAAATATTGAATATAGCCTCTCTAAGGCGAATCCTGAAGCTTTTTTAATCTATAAAATAATGATTCGGCTAAGAGATAACTTTAAGCCGAGAAAAATCTGTGTCATAAAATGCGGTAACTTCTCAACTTGTGGAAGATTCGAACTTAAAAATTTGTCAAAAATTTCGTAATAAGATGTGGACTGGAAATGTCAAAAGTGACGTTTTGTTTGAAAAAACGTCACTTTTGACACTGATATATCTAATCCATATCGTTTATTCAGCAAATGTTTGAATAGGGCCCTGTGGAACTGTTAGTATACCTACCCATAGTAGATATAAATAGATATATATGATTAATACATATATAAAGCATAAGCCTAGTCGTATATAAAGCATAAGTCAAACCTGTTAGAAAGTGGAAAATATCTAAAAACTTAGAATTTGTAAGAACTAGGATGATTATTCGAACATTAAAAACTTAACTCGATCAGATTTATATTTGGCATTACATACTGACAGTCCCTCTCACTCGTGCTTGTCAGCGTGCGCGAGATATACTAAGAATGCCTACCTTATATTAAATCAAGTTTAGATTATAAAATTTGAATAGGCCTCTTATGTCTGCTTGAACGTAAAGTGCACTTATACTATAATGGGTAATATTATAATAGTCTTAGATTGGATTGTTACAAACAACCACTGTTTATTATAGAGGAGCGGGACTTCCTGACACAGGTATTTCTTATTTCTTACCTACTACGAAGACCCAACCTTGTTTGTCATATCACTCATTTTAATTTTCATTTCATTTCATTCATTGGGAGCACCCCAATGAACTAGGTAGGTATAAATTCGCTCTGTAATGAGAAACGTCAGGAACGTAATTAAAGAAACCGCCATCAAAAAGGATCAAAATATAAGATTATCCCTTTTATATCCACTTTAGCAACTGACGTTTGAAGTCAGTGCCAATCCAAATCTTAAAAGCGTCAACACACTGTCGAACCCAATGACAACCCTGGTGCCGTTCAATAAGAAGGAAAGAAAAGTCCATTACATACTTAGTTGTTTGCGGGTATTATTGACCAGTATTGTCATGTAATATTTAGCTTGGTCGGTACCAAACATATTAGTTCATTTAAAAGGAATAATATTATATTTTATATTTTTAATAAAAGTTCCCTTTTGTTTGACCATTTTTAGTTTTAAGCTTATGTGACACAGCATTCTGCAGGAATAATCCCTGTCTGGCCAAACATTCATGTTACTAAAAAGTTTCGCGCTTCGGAATCTGAATCCATCAAGATTTGAGGTGTTCCCTCAATTCCTAGTGAAACTCATCATCAGAACCTTGACAAAAATGTTTCTTAAAACCTTACTTGCTTAACAAATGTAACGTATAAAACAACTTGTCAAACTTGAATTACCTACGCATTGTTGACGAGTTCCGTTCTAGTCTTCAACGGCAGTTCTACTTCACTTTGAATGAAAATGCTTGATTTTTTTTTTGTTATAGTATATCTACTTTATTGACAATAACAATATACATAATGGATATATACAGATGATTACTATAACTAGCTTATATCTAAAATAGGCCCTTGAGGCATTGTACCAAGTATGCTGGCGGCATTTCCTCGTTGTATCGCAATACTGATACGTTGTGCGAGGAAGCCGCCAGCATCCTTGGTACAATGCCTCAAGGGCCTATTTTAGATATAAGCTAGTTATAGTAATCATCTGTATATATCCATTATGTATATTGTTATTGTCAATAAAGTAGATATACTATAACAAACAAAAAATCAAATATTTTCATTCAAAGTGAAGTAGAACTGCCGTTGAAGACTAGAACGGAACTCGTCAACAATGCTTGATTTGTTGATGAAGATGCAAAAATAATTATGTATGACTATAAGATTTGAGACTCTTCAAATATTAATCGAACATACTCAGACTCCCTCAATTTCTCATGGATCCCATCATCAGAACTGCATTTGACAAAAATACGGTCGAATTGATAACCTCCTCCTTTTTTTGAAGTCGGTTAAAAAGGGGGCAAGTGCTTGAATGTCGTAAGCACATCGTCACTATAACGTAACGTACGGCAAGGTGAATACCAATCAATGGTTGCACTTTAAGGAGCACAATTAAGATTCAGCACAAAAGGGCAAACCCAAATCCTTTTAAGATATATCTTTCGTTTACACACTTACCCAATACCTATACGTCAAATTCTTATTTTAGTTAAGATGGAGAGCTAGTAATAATAGGCTACTCTAAAAATACCCTATTATTAATAGCTTACGTTATTAATGAACGCTCCTTTCAAAAGAGGTTCCGGTTACATGAAGCGGACCCGAGGACCTTACTGAGTGCGGGTCTTAAATCAATCAATATCGCCCAATATTCGGCTATAACGTCTACGTTCTGGCCGTGTATTCCTCCCCTTAACTGAAACAGCCGAGTCGATTGCTCCGATAAACCAGTGCGACGGTAACCTTCTATTTAAATAAAAATGGGAACTCATCGAGTATATTTACTTTTGTTATTTACCCTGAGGCTTCAGGTCCAAGCAGTAATTATATAAAAACAAATGAGTTAAATTATTGTCGTTCTACTATTTCCTGACCACTCAGTCGCACTTTGATTTGTGCCTTCCATGAAAAAAACCGGCACCATTGGATGTCTTTCTCGAAGTAATTAGTATTATCCACTTTGGCTCAAGCAAAAACAGTTCAGTCAGTAATTTTTTGGTAGGCAGAAGAAGTAGTAGCAGTAGTAAAAAACAGAATGAGTTATTTGTTTTATAAAGGGGCATTAATCTTTCATGCTAATATTGATACCGCATAAGCGAAAGATTCCAAAATTGAACAGCGTCGCGAGTGCTTCAAAAAGTGGAAGCGCGACGTGGTACACACTTTGTTACCGATATACTTTGCTACCGAGTGACACAACAAACTGAACATTACATTACATATCAAACCCAAATTAACGCTATTGAATACATATGTATCATTCTAAATCATCCCTTAAAAGTCAATTCTACCAGCTAACATGAGCTAACACCAATAAAATTCGTAAATATAAGTATGCACGGTTTTAATTTTAGCTGGGCAGAAAGAAATGCACTTCAGCAAAAAAATTGGGTTTTCAAAATCGTCCAAATTGCATGATAAGCTAAAAATCTTTATTCGTGATGGTAACAAAAGAGGTCACGACACGGCACGTGTGTATTAGGTATTTTCCTGTTGATTAATGGTAACAAAATCGGACACGGAATATAAAATAAAATGAATAAATAAATAAAATAAATAATAAATAAACAAAATATTTGTCCAAGTGACAGTGTGATAATGGCAATGTCGGGCTCTTTCAATCGCAGTGTTAAAATTGACACTTATCACGTGGATTTGACAGCAGTCGATTGTATAAGTTAAGAAACCCCCATAGTTCGCCGGAGCGCTCGACTCTCCAGCACTCGTTGAGCAATTGCAATATCACCATTGGCATTGAAAGCATCATTGACGTTCTTCTGGTGACGTAACACATTTTGGCAGTGAATGAGCTTTCATTCACTGCACGATGGCAGGTCCTGGGAATAATATGAGGTCGGCAACAGATTTAATTAGCAAAATAATATATAGGAACATTATTAGAATTATAATTATTTTTAAAGATGGATTTGGGAAACCATCTTGGTGTAAGTTCCATCCATTCGTCAAACGGGCCAATTTGAGTATTAGTTGTGCGAACTCATTGCACTAAAGCGAAAACTCATCGCCATGGTGTATCTTGCCCATCCTCGCTTACAACGCACAAACTTGTTCGTTGACTAAATTGCTGAATTCCAGCGTTAAGTCTTGTCTAAACTCTAAAGGCAAGGAAACCGGTAAACTAAAGGTATACCGGGTGTTCGAATGAAAAGAAGATTGGGAAACCTCCGTTCCAAAACTATGATTGCCGATACTGGGATGTAAATTGTCACAATAAAATGGGACTGGGTTGGACATGTTTGTCAAATGCACGATGACAGACATACCAAAGTGGCAACTAGCTGGCATCCTCAAACAAGGGTAGACCGAAAAAGAGATGACGACATAACAACGTTACAGTGAAATAGGAAGGATCTTGCTCAGCACAGGAAAGAGTGGCATAGAAGAGGAAATGTCTTTGCCCAGAAATGGGACACCTAAATACACTATTTAAAAAATTGATTACATTATAGCGTCCTAATACGGTAACCGTAAGAGATAGCCGAACTGCGAAAATGCATTCCAGTGGGTTTTATGGCATCTTGGTTAGCACATAAGTGTTGTAACACAACGAAATTTCATTTTTTCTTAATAGTTTTAAAGGATCTATTGTAACTAGGATCATATTTTACTTGTATTCTATGAATATGCAACTCTAAAAGTAGTTAAAAAAATTGTGCAATTCGGCCACAATTCAACAATATCAAATCATAAAAAGGACCATTTAGAATTGTGGCTGTATTGCAGGGAAGGGGTAAACGATTTGTGTAAAACATACGGCCACTTGAGCAAAAAATATTTAAAGGATACTTAAAATAAGCTTAAAAACTCCTTTTTATGTTTAATAATAACGTATAAAAATTACGAAAATATAAATCAATGTGACGTCAAACAACGTCATGTAGGTGTTTATGTGAAATTGTCGCATTAAATTTCTACTTGACAAACGAAATAGACTTGAAATTGACTTTGTCTTGATCACCCTAATAATGTCACAATATTTACATTACTCTACTAGTCGGCATCCTTTGTATAATAATATAATATCACATACGTATACAAAATCACTGTTTGTACCTATATTTATTAATTACCATGTACATATATATTCATACAATCAGTTGGTTTTGTACACAGCTGTTTACTTATGCATATCAAGTTTCGGTGGGTTTGCGAAGGGGCTAATTGAACCCCTTATTAGGCTTATGAGGAAATTTCATAATCAATCAAAACCCTCCCGCTGCTTGATAAATGGCGACGCATTCTAGCCTTCGATCGAGAAAACGAAATTGCTGCATTCACACTTGTTTGTAAGAGCCTTTTCAAAGGGTTCATTTTAGTATAACAAGCTTACATTGTTATGAAAATTGCTTGCGATACGCAGTTTATTTAATATCCAATTTTGACTTGAGTGTTATTGTTGGTGTTGGTAAATGGGTTACTTTTGAGGTCCCCGCCTAAAGTCCGTGAGGATTTATCAGTCGACTAATTTGATTTATATGTCTAACTTAAGCTTAGCCACTGATGAGTTGATGACATAGGTACGTACAACAACGACTGAACATCTGAACCCAATGAAATAAAGTATGGTAACAAATACGACAACCAACTAACCTACTATTTCCATTCGTTTTAATCTTTTGCATACCTATTTCCATTTGCTACAACATGGTGGATAGTCCTAACCACGATTTATCGTTCCTGTACTACCTTCGTATAAAAAGTGAATGTATCGTTGATGTACTACGCCATCTGGTGAACATACGACTGACTTTATGTCTAGTCTAGGTTACTTGTTTACCTGTTTTAGATAAATATAATTATAAAAACAAAAAACCCGACTGCTTAAAAATAATGAACCACAAAGGGTTTGATATGATACATATATTTTTGAAAGGGTCTTTTCAATAGCTTTTATTTGATACCTATATTGCTATTATGGTATTCTTACCCCTCCCCCCCCCCCCCCCTTTCACAGAGGGCCATTTTCAAAATATATATAGCGTATGTCACTACCATAATTCTGACGAATTCAACAACCCCTCATATGTCAAAAACCGTTTGGGCTGTAGGGCGTGCCAAAGAAATGGACATACATACATACATCCGCTCGAAAAACATCACCCTCCCGATGCAATTCGGTAAAAAGGTCGAATACCTATAGAGGGAACTGGTCCTCTTTTTACTAGTGTGAGTAACTAAAGTTGAATAATACAATACAACCCAATGAATCTGACATCTTATGGCAATTTTCACTGTAAAAATATCGCTTCAAAACATTGACATATATCTAAGGACAGGTCTTACGGGCTACAAGAATGGGACCAGTGCAGCGGTGTCACGCACACGAATTCGAGCCAATCGTGCAGTCCCACGCCGCAACGCGATTGGTTGATGAGCTCGCACCATGAAACCACTGAACTAGCACCGTTCTTAGTGCCTGTAAGGCCCGTCCTTAGGTATATGTCAATGCTTTAAAATTAATGTTCAACGCATAAGCGCATAACGTACCTAACTTCTTGCTTGACATATGCAGTCGCGCGCAACAACGCAAGTCATGCAAAGCGGTATGGTCTACGTAAAACCTAACTAACTGACTTGCAATACAAATAACAATTTGCAAAATACGTTCGGGCAGTTTAGGAAAACATCTCCGCTTTGCTTATAAATGCCTAATCTCCGAGATTATGTAGACAATAGTTTAAGGGAGCACTGAATCAAGGCCGGGAAAAGCAATAAATTAGCATTCGCATTACGGCGCCCCGACTGGAACATTCCAGAAGTGAACGACATATCGCCAATATCGGCTCGGAATTCTTGTCGAGCGTACTCGTAGGTGTATCTAAATCATTTGAACTGCTATCAAATGATTTAGATACACCTACGAGTATCTTTTCACAAACTACTAGTAGGCTATACAATCTTGGAGATAATATAGAGTGCATTTTTGATCCAACGACGAGATGTAGGTTCTAGTTTATTAAATTGTTTTAAAAAAATTCAATTCGACGTCGCGTCAGTGCGAAATTAAATAAAACAAAGTCGGTAGGTACACTGTAAGTAAGAAAAATAAAAGCCGTACATTTTATAATAAAAGATATTAAAATTCACATTAATTACATTTTCGTGTCTAAAATGATTTAACAATACAGTAATGATAAGCCTAATGATAAAGTTGATAAAACCGCCTCTTGGGATCTTAAGAATGGTCAATACACCTAGGTATAATGAATGTTTTAGAAAATAGAGAAGAAATCCATTCCGTTTTTTTTCTTGCTGCTTTAGTATTCGCAATGAAAAGAAAGTGTTTATATCGAGTGAAAGCATCTTGTGAATCTAAAACGATTATACTAATTTTACTACAAAATATCTTGATTGAAATCTGCGTCATTTATAGCTTGGTTGACAATATTACTACCTAGTAAAAGTAATATTGTTATACCTATTTTATCATTGAATTTAACTTTCTACAGTTGTAAGGAGACAAAAATTGGGTATACCTATTTAGTTTCAATCAATTAATGGAAACTAGAAGTATCACTAATTAAAATAATTGCTTGGCGATTCTGGGCGCAATAGTTATATTACACGCGCAGGCGTAGAGGGCTATTAAATACGTAAGAGATTATATTAATTCAAGGAATTCCACTAAAATATATTTGATTCAGTCAGACCACGCAATCTAATTACTTACTCTCTAATTCCAAAGTTAAGTATTTGCTGTACCACAAATAATTTGGCGACGTTTCAGAACTAACGTCCAAGTGCTTTACTTAATGAGATTGGCTTTACGACTGGTTTCTTTACTCGTATCTGATCCATTCACATGATAGATGATGAGATTCCTTAAGGTTGTTTATTAGGTAAACTCATGACTGCAGCAACGAATTGTCATAAATATTTTGTTATTTGAAACACATTTTACCATATTCGGTTGATAATTAGTTTTCATAATGTTTAAGAATAATTTTCATCGGACCTAATGCCCCAAGAAAGTTGAAATGGACATGGGTATTCTGTGGCATATACTATACATATATCAAGTAGTCGCAAGTTGCCAACATTTTTATCGAAATAGCATCGACATCATTATATCTACAAACGCTGTACGATCTAACGTGAAGAATTCGGATTAATCCTAAAAAGGCCTTTTCCCCTCTGGGTCTGAATGTCAATTGGCAGGTGCTTTCGTAAAAACTAGTGCCTACGCCAATTTTTGGGATCATTTGTGAAGTGAACCCTAGGCTCTTATGAGCCGGGACACAACGCGAGGAATGATGACGCTATTCTACACAGCTACACTTAGGGAATTCAAATTAATAAATTAATTTATCCTTATACAGTTACCTAGTCTTAAGATTTAGAAATCCATCTACAACGGTACTGGAATTGAACTGAAACAATTAATTAAAAATAAATGGATTAAAATGAGTACAGAAGGAGGAGATAATAATTACTACCTAGTTGGAAGTGTTAGTGTCCGGCCAAGGGCCTAAAGATCCGTAAATAAAGACCTAAATGAAACTATGCTTGCAGAGTTATAAACTGTCTTTTAAATAATTAATACAATCCATATCGAAGTCTGATTTTACCTTCATCGGTAAACTCACAAAATGCAACAAAACTGTTGTGTCACGCTTTTACACTCCGACACGTAGGTAGGTGAATTTAAAACATGCTTGAATGAACTCTCGGCACAGCGTTTTAAATTAAACATAAATACGTGCATTAAGTGCATAACATGAATCACAACTGAGCGTCCACGCCAGGTTACGAGTATGAAAGGGCTTTAAATTTTATATTTTACTGCCAATCTGCTTGTTTTACTGGCTACATTTGCTGTTTTACAGGAAAATAGCTACTTCAATTCGATTTTCCCAGCGATAAAGTCACCGCGAAATCAATAGTAACATTAATAACCCTGTACATTTTTCATTCAATTGTTGCGTAGATCACGTTGCCTAAATGCAAGCAATGAAGCGCGGTAGTTGTCACGACGCAGTCGTCAAAAGTTCAAGACACCGGTTGAGCCTCCAAGTCAAAGAGACTAGTTCAACTCTGCAAGATGAAAGTGGTTCTACGCAAACAGCATAAAAGATAACACTCGTTCCGTCAGGATAAGTCACAAAGTGTTCGATTAGCGACATGAAAGCGGAAATTAACCTATAAGCATGTTTTTGATGTAAAATTCGATAAAGTTGTGTTTATTTATTAGGTATAGAATTACCATGTCTCGTGTAACCGTTAATTTTACGTGCTAAATTTCAACTCAATTTAAATCGAGAAGTGGGTCAAATTGAACTTACAACATTTGATTACAAACAAATAAACACCGGGAAGTCAATAAAAGTTTGTAGATAAATAAGATCTTTAAAAATCAAGAACATCCTTTGTTGACTGCAAGCTCTGGAGCCCGATACAGATTTTATGTTTTTGTTATGAAACGGATATGATCTGCCTCGTATCAAATGCCATTTTAGGACCAATAGGTACTTGTTTAAATCAGCAAAGTGGCTGGCATCACCATAATAGGTAGTATGGGTACTCGTATTCCCATCAAAGGCAAACTAATCATAATTATATTCTTATATCCAGTGTAATCATAATCGTATTTGTATTGTCGAAGTCCCGGTAACAGGTGAGGTCTACGTGTGTAGCTTATCAGTACCATTTTCATCACGCATTCAGAGATGCTTATACTGTACACGCCGGGAGTTTAACACTCGATTCAAACGTACCTTCTATATGAATTTGTAATTAGGGTTCAAATGCCCCTAAAGGTGCCATTAGCGATGTTAAATTTACATTAGGTGGTCTTTTAGAGATAAGATAATGTTATATTTAAATTGCATGGCGTAAAGATAAACACAGTTAATATCATCATGTTCGACGGCTCGCGAAGAAGTTTTACTGTAGAAGGTAGTTTAAATGAAGGACTAAATTGCCGTAGAATATTTATTTTTTACTAACTGACCAATGAACATTTAAGATCAGTCGTACATCAAACGTTCTTCTCTGTTCTCACAAACCCTCTAAGTTAAGCAGTATAGACAGGGTGATTTTCAACGTTAAGCCATATTGTACAAGACATAGGTAGGTCATACTGAAATTATTACTACTTATGGAACCACAAAACCGCGAAAAACAACGCGGGTCATACATTTCAACTGATTAGTGTCAATGTTTTAATGGCTCTCTTACACATTCCACATTCCAGTCTGTATGTTTAAGACTCCCGACCTAATCTCAATATGATATAAACGTACAACGTTTTTCGACTCCAGGTGGTTACATTATATATTAAGTACTAACACAGGTACCGTATTCATTTTTTGCCCCACATTCATTCTGGTTATATAAGTCTAAATGTCTAATAACAACGTTAATATTTGCATTAAAGCAGTATATCAGTCTTTGGAACAGAGTAATATCTTCGAGCAAACATGGACCAGCAGACAACAAAGACTGGTAATTTCTATACTATCTTCTAGACCTAGCCCCAAACTAAGTAAAGCTATGGGTACTAGGCGACTATATACATACGTATATAGATAAATACATACTTATATATATGGAAAACACCCATGACTCAGGAACAAATATCTGTGTGATTCGAATTTGGGACCATCGGCTTCATAGGCAGGGTCACTAACCACTACGCCAGACCGTACGTCAAATATACCTAATAAATTTTATACAACTTAACATTGCGTTTTGCGGCGTATTATTTTGCACGCACATAATACAATTGAGATGAATTTCGGATGCCGTACCTAAGTAAATAAAACTGGTTCATCAGTCATCACGAAAGCAAATGAAAAAGGGGTTTTTAATCGCACATATTTTATGTATTTACTTGCGCTTTAGCCTCTGAATATCCCACAAACTATTTTAAAGCTAACTCAATATTTAATCTAAAGCAGAGTCAAAATTCCAAAGAAAATGTCATCAAAACAGTAATTACCAGTGTTTTTATTAACTTGTCTTTGATGCGTGGGATGTATGCCAAAACGAACGTTGATATTATTCATAAATTCACCCATCTTCGTACTTTGACGTTTGTGTTTTACCGACTGCGAAAATACCCATTTGATGAAACGCTGCCTGGCTAACATAGTCAATTTAGTCCTGCACCTACTGTTTTCCGTTTATGCATTTGACTTTCAGATGAACATTTAAATCGCTTTTTTAATAACGAAAAACATGAGCACGCAAAATATATGCACTGGTTACAAAGGTAAAAATCAAAAAACTTGTAAGTTTTGTATACAAACAATCTACTAACTAGCTCCGTGATTTTGATCAATATTATGCTTAATTTTTTTTTTTATCTTTTTTTTATGTAATAGGCCGCAAACGAGCAGACGAGCCGCCTGATGGGAAGCAGTCATCGCCGCCCATGGACATAAGCAACATCGGAGGAGCCACTTATGCGTTGCCAACCTTTGAGAACCCTAAATACCTGCTTCTTGAAGAACCCCATGTCATAGCGCAAGGGAAACACCTCAGAAGGTAGCTCATTCCACAACTTGCACGTTCTGGGCAAAAACGAGCGAGATGCCCGCGTGTTCTTGGTTTGCCACGTGTCGAGAAAGATTTAAGACTTAAAAATATTCCGTTATTTGGCCACTCGCACAACAGATCTTAGACGTACGAACGGTCCTAATTACCAGACTCCGTCGGGCGCCGCCTGGCTAGGGATGTGCCATTTTAGGAAAAATAGCTACGGAGTGGAGACCGCAAGAAGAGCGAGGATCTGGCAGGCCCAGGTAGAGATGGCGGCATTGCCAGCCCGCGTAGCCAATATGCCAATCGTTATCGCTCCGTAGCGAACAAAACGCAACTGTCGCTGTCGCACTAATATGGAAGAGTGGTAGAGAGAGGTGACCACGCTACGTTACTGAGCGCTAACGATTGGCACGTTGGCTACGCGGGCTGGACGAATAACCGAGGATAGCCCAAAACCGAGACGGATGAAGATCGAGGGAGAGACATTTGCCCAGCATTCGGACACTATTATATTTTATTTAGATTTTTATTACGAAATGGCCATCAACTGATCCTAAACTCCTCTGATACGTATATACTGGAAAGTGGCTTGTAGTAAAGTGGCTTGAAGGAAATAATCTCCAAGTTAATTGGAAAAAAAACAACGTATTTACTATTTAATCGTAGATCGATTAAAAAGTAAATACGTTGTTGTTGTCAATCTATAATTATAAGCTACAATGGACATTTATTAAAAAAACGTGACATAATAAAATGTTTAGATATACATGTAGATAATAAGCTAAACTGAAATGGACATATTGAAACTGTATGCGCAAGACTAAATAGATTTGTTTTTCTCCTTAACAGATTCCGTAGAACATCTGGTCACCAAACTGCCATGGCTGCTTAATACGGATATGTCGAATCAATTCTCAGATATGGACTCACAATTTTGGGCAATGGCTACCCCATTATTATAAGAGTATTTAATTGCGATGCCAAAAAATTTTATTCGTGCATATGTGGTATTATTTATTATTGTAGTGTAGTATGTGGTATTGGTCCTCTCGAGTTATGTAAACCGATGTTTCTTAAGCTTAAAGTTCTGCCATTTTCTTGCCCGTATGTTTTTGAGGTAGCCAAATTTGTAAAACAACACCCTGAATTATTTATTACACCTAGTGATATATACCCTAGAAATACCAGAAACGGTGAAAGACTTTTATAGCTGGAATGCAAAAAAAACTGCTATTTAACTAAAATTGCCCTGCAATGTGTCTGAAAATATGTAATAAGATGCCACCTGACATTAAATGCTTGCCAATTAATAAATTTAAGAAAACCCTAAATGAATGGCTGATAAATAAAGTGTTTTATTTACTTTACGATTATTTTAAATAGGTAATTCATAATATAATGTAGAGTACATAATGTATATGGTAATAAATACTTAGTTTAAGAAATACATCTAATATTTGCGTGCTGTTTGTTGACGGTTGAATTAGGAGAAACCTTATGTACATATTGACCCTATTCACGCAAATAAATACTCTTTGATTTATGATTACTCGTATAGTCAATATGGGCCTATTTTGACCTGAAATAAATATGATATCAAAATTTAAAAATTAAATTAATAATTTAAATAGCCCATACAAGAATTGTGATATTTACGACGTTACTTTGGGATTCCTTTTGCATGAAGGTAAGGGACGTGGTTCGTGGTCTGATACATACTTTTAGCCAGTAGGGCTAAGATGGTCGGCTCTTTATCATTTGTCATCATACCTGTCCCGTTCTAATAAGTATGTAAGTGCGAAAGTGACGGGCATAGTGACAAGTGATAAAAATGGAACCATGATGCCGCCGCAGGTTGTGTAAACTTCTAAATTTTAGCATTTAAAAACTTTTTATAAATGAAATGAAATTATATATCTTAATATCAAACAACTAATGGCGATAACGGCGTAGCTCCGGCGTCGTTTGTTGCGTGTGGGTGTTGAAAATTCCCGTGTTTGTAAAATTCAGGAAACGAGAATACTTCCTTTGATAATAATTCTCATTATCAAACGGGACTTCACTACTCCTAGTTCTGTATATTTAACACTTACTGAGCGCAGGCGAGCCTTTGCTTCATGGACCAGTAGGAGTGCGGCCTCCATGTCTGGAACAACAACACAACAACAAACAAGCTACAATCTGAGCTTGAGCTCTGGCGTTTTCGAACTTTGAAAGGGAAAGGATTTGCGCCGCGCCGATCACTGAACGTTAAAGACAAAAGGGCGTATTAATTTCTTTGATATTCAAAAACTATCGTCAGTTGGATAATTGGAGGTATCTACTTATATTATCAACCATAATTACCAGCGCTAATTCTTATATAAATCTCTAATTTCTTACAACTGTTCGGTTGTGAGGTGCAATAATCGAAGACCCCATTTAATATACTGTTCATCTTGAATATTCTGGTATGCTAATCTACCAATTTAATCAAAATTTTATCTCATTTTAAGACACTTGTATATATTGTTGCAGGTGTTGTATCAAAATGAGATCAAATAGTGAAGTCCGAATACTGCACCGGCGCTCCGTTTGCGACGGTAATAACAGTCATGAAGACTGAGAAGGCTTCAACGGACTTAATTGTACTAAATAATTTGGAAGCGTGCACTTTGAGAGCTTAAGTCATTTAAATAATTTAATTAACAAAGAATCTGAAGCTTACACTGAGCTCATTTATTGTCTCCTCGAGAAAATGCTTAAGTTACGTCACTGGAAGAGATACTGTTTTAATATTTAATGTTTCTTCACGGTGTCATTGAGAAATAAGTACCTAAGCTTAGAGTGCTCACTCCAAACACCTATTTATAATAGGTTGTAGCGTACCTCTCATACAACTTATTATAAGTAAAGTAAGCAAAATTTTACTTATTTCTATAGGGCAGTATCTACTACCTATTTAAATATGAGGAAGAAATTCGTTTATTTGAAGGAATTTAGTTTATATTAGCATTATTTATCTTCCAAATATAAGGAATTGGAAAACGTTATATAACAAAACTGAAAGGGTTTCTGGTTTGATGTTGGAACCCTAAAATCGATTTATTACCGATAGCAACCACTTGCCAAATCGGAACATATTACTATCAGATAATTATTGCGTCTATAAGCGGATAAGTGGTCGATAAGTGACTTATGAGTGTAATCCCCAAGAGTCCCATCTATCTCCGCTTTCATTGTTAATGATTATCCACCGACGGCAAGTATCATCTCCTTTTATTGAATTTGAGAAGTTTATATATATGTTGAAGGTAGTACCTAAAAAATATAAAGCATTTCTGTCTGTCAGCTCTTCACATTAAGCGTGAACCACTGATTGAATTTAATAAAATTTTGCATGGACATGGAGATAGTTTTGAGTTCCAGGGAAGGACATAGGTTAATTTTTCACGGAAATTTTCAATTTAAAATATAGATCGTATCATTCACGACGTCGCGTGCCTTGACTCGTATTGTCATGTTATTAAAGGTTAGATTTGACAAATCTGCGCGTCATCCTGGATGTCACGAACTATAATTATTTAACATTAACTTAAGTCATCGCCACTAGTCGTGCCACAGCGCCAGGGACAACTATAGTTGTTAAACGGACGCTGTCAAAGTAACCATCACAAAAGTGTGATTACTATGAAATTGAAAGCAATTGCGCCCGGCACCTAGGCGTATCAGTGACGTTTTTGTGTATGACACAAAGCATTTAAAATGTTAATGTTATATATAATAACAAAAGAAAAACGAAGACAGCCAACGCTCATAACTTTTATGTCATAGCATCAGCATAGATAACGTGATTTTTAGGTATACCTGCGTTAGACAAGGACAATCACATTGCGTATACGGTCACCGTGTTCGTAGAGGAGCCTGAGTCCCATAAGGCTATGACCAAACATTTGATTATCACTAGCGCAATCAACTCACAGGCATAGTCTGCGACTTGTAGGTAGTGTTACCTGAACTAAACCTCGCAGCTATTGTCGCATAGGGGGAGTCCGGGAGACTTGAACCTCTTTTTACTCAGAAGCCACTAGAGATTTATCCGTAAGTGTTAGCAACTCGATATTTCGTGTATAGATATCTAAATAGGTATCTTTAGAGCATAGCAAAGTGCTGATAAAGTACAAAATGAAAGTTCTGCAAAAATATCAATCAATCACATGCTAACGTTCTCTGTTTACTTTAGCTATTTATTATATACCTACCTATGTAAAATCCTCGATTCACCAAGCTGTGAGCGGTGCAGGTGCCGCGGAGCGTGAGGATGAGCTGTATTAAAATTCTGTATAGTGTATAGTTTTATATTGATTTAATACGATCACTCGTGCTTTTTAGCGCGCGCAAAATGTACTCCGTGACGTGTCATAAGGCATCTCACTCGCACTTACAAGTGGGCGCGTGATGCACTGCTATTCGTTTAAAGGTCGAACCTCGACCACCATCGTGGATCGTTACTATGCTGATATTAATTTCTGATTATCAATTTGTAATGGATATGAGCTGTGAAAAGTATAATTTTTTCAACCCAAAAGACAACCAGCGCGGCGCGGGATACGAGGGCAAGCTCTGTAGCGTATTTCCGTTAACTAGTTACGTAGCCAAGAGTGAGTGCTACGCTAGACCACGTAGCGCGTCGTAACACGTAGCATTTTTTCTTTTTCAAAATGTAGCCAAAATCGTCTGTTAAGAAGGCGAGCAAAGAAGAGCGCTATCCAGGTATTAAAATCTGGGCGCGTAGCCAACGTTCCAATCGTTAACGCTCCGTAGCGTATAGTAGTCATCTCTTTCTAACACTCTTCCATATTAGTTCTACAGTGACAGTTGCGTTTCGTTCGCTAAGGAACCGTTAACGATTGGCACGTTGGCTAATACGCGCCCAGGTCGATTTTCTGTTTGACTAACGGCCCAATTCGAAGAGTGAAATACGATAACGATAAGTTCTGGTTTAGATGAGCTCCCATTTAGATATCGTTTGTATGTCGTATAATTGACAAAAACAGCTTGATCCGGGCAACCAATGTCACTTTGACGATAGAAATATCGTAGATAGATCTTATTGGGATCACAGCGGAATCGAAATAAACGTCAATTTTGACGTGTTTACTTATCGATCATTTAAAGATTTTTCCAAGATCTTAGACGTCTCTTAATCATTCTTTGAATCGGGCCGTACGTAAGGTATTCATCTTATTTAGATAGAACTTTGAGTCGTGAGTTCTGAGGCATCTCACGCGCAACAATGAGATGATTCGGATTACTGATTGATGAGCACAAAATGCAATCAGTAATCACACATCTCATGAGGCATCTTGCTCACACATATTGGAGCGCCTGAGATGCGTAGTGAGCTAGTGACCTCAATAATAGATTGTCAAATGAAAATCGGCAACCCCTGTTACAGTTACTATACCTATTACGATCGCTTGCACTTTAAATATTGGTGGTTTGATAAGAATCAAAACAGATTTTGAAACACTAAATAATAAAGATATGTATCAAAAATACTAATTCCATTTCAATTTCAAAGTGCAGGTATATACCATCTAATTGTAGACGAGTGGGATTAGCCGAGTGGCATTAGTGGCAACAGCCTACAATAATCAGATACAAACTATATACGCCACGGTAGTCAGTGTGCACTACAATAATTCATAAGCAACATGGTCACCAAACGTAGCCATATCACTGTGTCAAACACAGGCCCTGACCTATAACGTCCAGTCCAAATGTCTCTCGTCCCTTGCGATCGTTTAGTCAACCATGTGTTACAAATCTCAGTTTAATGGTTAGTAGCCGTGGATCCGAGGCTAGTGTAAATCACTTAATTCTAGAGATCGCCGAACCACAGGAGTGCCGCTCTAGCCTGATAATAACAAATAGACCGATCGGAGAAGGAGTTCAACCCTACAATAATTCTCGCGTTCGAATTGGAACGTACGAGCAAGTACATGTTCATGAAAATACGTATCTTATATAGTTAAAGTGGGAATCAAGTATTTAAAGTATTTGTGCTTGACGATGATGGTTTTAATAATTGATTATTCATTGATAGTTACCGTATTTAACTAATTTTGTGATTAATGTAACAAAGTAGAAAATCAAATATATATGTATATTAAAATACCTAGCATGTATCAGGCACAAAAATATTTCATTGCAGGTGAAAATAAATAGGCAAGAAAGAAACTCTGCCTCTTGCAAAAATATAAAACGGAAATTATCTGATATCAGTAATTATCATTCTGACAGGACGGAACTGTTGGAACTGAACTGAACTGATGGAAAAGGCTTTGGATAAATTACCGATCTAACGGCCCGATTCGAAGAATGATTAAGACACGTTTAAGGTCTTGGAAAGATCTTTAAAAGATCGATAACTAAACGACATGTCAAAATTGACGTTTATTTCCATTCTGCTGTGATCCCAATAATTTATAATATTTAGTTATATTATTTGTTTAAGTACTAACGTGAATAAATGCCCGGGGAAGCGTGAAGACTGAAATAATTATGACAAGGGTATGTATATAAATAAAGTACACACAATCAATTCCCGCTTCGTTAAAATGGTTCAAAATTAACTCGCCAATACATATAAAATACACACACATTAATTTACCAAAATGAACAATTGAACAAACTTACGATACATGTACTTATACAGAACATACGATATCAAATACAGCGGGTATTCGCTATCTGTTTCTGATTGGGTCGCGGAGACATCGTTTGCCGATTGCCGAAATATTTCTCGGTAAATACAGTAATACATGCACCGCAACGCTCTCAGCCGGTATCGAAACTGCGGAACAGGAAAAGACATTTCTGAACTTTGCTGAATATTTATGTGTTTAACCCACTCTCGGAGGAAATAACAGAACACAAAGCGATTAAAGTTTATATTTGTAGCTGTGAAATTCGACAAGTATTTTCAGCACGCGCTACTTAATGGTAATGCTATAATTTATATTCGAGCGTACGGGAGAAACCAGGAAAATGCTCGGAAGGATTCCGTTTTCTCCCACGGGTGACAATGTGTGACCCTTATATCCACATGTCGGCTCAAGACCCCTCATTATTGTAATCGGCAGACGACGGGGAATGGAAAAACAATCGATCTACGGACTACTTATAGCCCATTTATAACACAGGGCAGAAAGAACATCAATATTGAAGGAAGCTTACGAAAATGAACTTGTAATATCGAGTATATATAATACAACAAACTTAGCTAATAACTGGGCGGTGAAGAGGGCGGTATAAAAACAATGTGGTTAAACAGAGATGGTTGTGACCATTTATATACGTGTTCTACATCAGTGGTCTTGATTTACGGGACAAATGGGATGGGTAAAAATACGGGACTCGACAGTTAAATACAGGACGTATGGCAACCCTACCTTTTTATTGTCGCCATAATATATATCGGAGCGGCCGAGGTGCTCAAAATATCTGAACACGCACTCTAACGCCGTGAGGCATGCTCAGATATTTGTAAGAACCTTGGTCACTTCGATATACATCGTATCTGATGGCGACTGTACCATGTAGGCACTATGAGTGCGGTAACGTATGGTTGAAACAACAATATTCATAAATTATTTTATTTAAGAAAATTTCGTGAATATAAACTACATATTCGTAGAAGAACAAGTACATATACCAAACTGTAAGTTTGTGTCTCTTATATCCCTAAGGCGGATAGTACCTTGGTACACCTTTTCTATTATTAATTGGCTAGAAAGGAACTTAAGGCACATCTCACTTTTAATTAGAAAGAATGTATCTTACAAGAAAACGAGTAGAAAATAAAAAGCAAATAGAGTTTCTTTTCGTTTCACTCGTGGAATCTCAGCAGTTCCAGCCCGCTGTTTGTAGCCAGTAGGTAAATAAAATAGCTCCTCTTTGTAGGTGCCAAGCTTAAATTCTCGGAAACTTTGGGGCCATTTAGCTGAGCGCGCGATAGCAAATGTCAAAACACATAGTAAGTAATGAGAGTGAAAATGCGCGGAGCTCAGTCTCCACCCTACAAAATCGAGAACTCATTAGCAAGTCGAACAACAAGCTCGCAAGTCATCGCGAACCGGCGGGGTAATTCATCACAACGGTATAGTTTCACGCTGCGTCCTTGGTCTGTATTCGGCTACTGGCAATTCCATTCGAATTAAATTCAAACTGCGATATTCGGGAAGCTAAAAAATTTTTATAGAAATATCTGGCAGCGTAATGTTCGGTTTTTTCAAAGCAGATTGTAAATAGTACGAGTACATACAGCCAAGTTTCTTAAAACAAACCCTATCATTTTGTAAGTAGGCTATATTTGATTTTCATTTCTAATCCATCAACTAAAAATCGGTGAAATATACAGAGTTCGAGTACTTCCTAAAATGTCTCACCGATTTTTATCAATGCTTTGTTTTTAGTAGCTGCTATGGAACCCGACAAACGTGACCTGGAGGCCAATTCGAACTTAATATCAAAATGTTGTCATTTGGTTATCAATCGCACTCGTACGTGTTCGTAAATGTGTTGGCGCGGGCGAGACGCACGGACTAATAACAAAAAGATAACATAATTTTGTCATCGAAACTGTAAGTTTGAATTAATTAGCCTCCTGACATGTTATTGGACGATTGTTTTACTGGCTTAATATTGACAAGCGTTTCAATCGTTTTAACCTACTAGCTTTCATTTTATATGTTGTTTCATTTGGCTAATAAAGTCATTGATGAAAGGTGAATATCTATTTTGTGTAGATCGGGTGATTAGCGCGGGGCCTTAAAGATAGTTTATTTTCCAAGTAGGCATATTACAATGCGCTTATGAACGTCAAATAAAGCTACGCCGGCTCTAACTCGAGAAGATTAGGACCCGAGAAGATTTAAGACTCATAGCGTTGTGTTTCTGCCGGTGAGTAAGGTTGCCAGAGCTCAACGAGGGGGGGGGGGGGGGTAGGGTCGGCAACGCGCATGTAACTCCTCTGGAGTTGTAGCCATACATAGGCTACGGAGACTGCTTACCATCAGGCGGGCCGTATGCTTGTTTGCCACCGACGTAGTATAAAAAAAAGTCCCTCCTAAGTTGTAGGAGGGTATCCCAATATGGGACCGGCAAGAAACTTGGCGGGAAACATCTTTTCAAAACATTACATCTTATAACTAACACGCATTAAATACCTGTGGCCTGACTAATAGTTAGGGAGGCGAGGTAGCTAAATGGCGTAATTCAACGGCGCCGTCGAGACCTATCAAAATCGAAAGATAAAATAATTTCGAAAAGAAAAGCTCTTATGGTAAAAACCATTTTAGCGGTGGGTTTGGCGTGTACGGTTTTTCAAAAATGTTAAAAAAAACAGTTACTTGGGCATTCTCGAGCGCGTCAGATAATCATACTACGTATGCCCCAAGTGCCTCTGATAACAACGGTATACTAATCTGCCGGTTTGCGTGGTGGGGGTAGGAATATAAAGTAGTCAAAAATGCAAAAAAAAAAAATTTACTCGAGCGCGTCAGATTTTCGGAAGGGGTGTTAAGTAGGCCCCAAGGAACCTCCCTTTAAAAAAACTGACGATTTCGGCGTGACGATAAGTTACGATGAATTTTTGAAAATGCAAAAAAAAAAGTTTTTTTGAAATACTCGAGCGCGTCAGATTTTCATAGGGGAGGTTTATCTCGGTATCCTGAACGCATATTTTCTTAATCTGACAAAAATGTTGGTGGGTTCTCTTAATCTGACCGAAAAAGGTTTTTTGGTTTCTTTTTTTTCCTTTCTTTCTCCTTGATAAAACGGGGATTTTAAGAATGACAATTAAGCGATAGATGCAACCAACGTAAATGTAGATGAAATGTAGATGTAATGTTGTTTGGATATCACAACGATCGACCCTACATCAGCGAGCGCTTTTTGAAAGATCTCAGATTTTCTGAAAATATCAAAAGGTCTCTTGTTGCCTCGTTTATACAATGCTGGATTAAAATCGCATCCTGTTAAAGCGTGGAAAGCAGGCAGTGCGCGTGAAAGCATTGAGCCTAACTGAACTGACAGTGCCGAAACATCTATATAGCGACGTGCATTACCGACTCCGAGATCCATCCACACTCTAACCGATTCGTTCAAATGCTCCACATTGGCCAACACAATGACCAGAATATCTGTGTCTGATGTTCGAATGATTGTTGTAGAACCTTGTGGCAATTGACAGGCAAGGAAAACTGTCTTCGTGTCGGCTTCTTCGTGACTTGAGCATAAGAGCTTATCATCGATTGTTCTCTGCACTATTCCATCGACGACTTTGAAGACGTAGCACAAGTCGTGGTTCAAATAGATTGTTTTGTTGCGAATAATAACGGCCATCTCTTGACTATTCCAATGATCAATGAAAAACTGGCCTAGAGCTTCTTTGAACTTGATATTTTTCAAGTCCTTCGCAAAGTCTACTAATCGGATTTGGTGAGGACCGCTGATGTGGTAGTCCTTATCGTCATTCATTCGTATTCGTATTCATTTATTCGTATTCGAAAATTGTCGAGAAGCTTTAGAAAAAAAAATTTTTTGACATATAATAAGTCACATAATTTAATCATCGTTATTTCATATCAATTTTTTTTAACACCCTCAGTTTTCGAGATATACTCAAAAAACCGGGAGTTTGAGTTTTTATGATGCTTCAAGTCAAAAAGTTTTAACTTTGGACAAAAATGTAAAGAGACCTTTTTTGTGTAAAATAAAATTAGCTTTTTTGTTTATTTAAACTTTTTTTTTGTAAAATGTATCGTTCGCGACTTATATGCCGCAACGCGTTTTTCGGAAGATGAAATGGCTCCTCCACACTTCCGGTCATGCGGAAACCGGCAGATTTTGTATTTTTAGTAAGTTTTAGATTATATTCTTCAAAATAAAAAAAATAAAAATCGCGCTCGAGAATGCCGGATTAACGTTTTTTTTTTACAAGTTCGCGACCCTATAACTCGGCGGCGTCAAGGACTTATCGTCAGATTAGTTGAATTTAGTCTTAAAACACTAAAATCAACCCTCAATATCTTAATCTGACGCGCTCGAGTATTTCAGACTATCGATTTTTTTTTACTAATCTGATCGTCTATCCTAGGCGCGCGTCACTACATATAGAGCTAAATACTTTACAAGGTTGTTCTATTAGGTCTAAGGTATCTCTCATATCTTAAACTGCCACGCTCGAGTATTACCGAAAATTCCCCTATTCGCCGCCCTAACAAAAGGCTAGGTTATTTTATGAGATTAGCTTTTGAGCTAAATGGGGCTAATGGGGGTTCCCCATGGGAATGAGATCACCTTTGTACTTTATTAATATTTATCTGCGATTACATATGTTTGTCTTGTAGATGTATTAAGTGTTATATGTTTACCCAAGAGAATTTGAATTAGAGGTGGATTGTCAAAGAAACTTTTATAGCCACAGTAAATTTACTGCCATCTTTCGACACATGATTAAAACTTTTAGAACGCCATTTGACTTTGATCCTTATTATTTCACTGATATATGTTAAATTAGTTACATATCAAAAAGTGGCGCCACCTTACCGGGCATAGAGTGAAGTTTATGGCGCCATCGCTCGAAACGATGCTGCTACGCCACTTTTTGATATTCAACAAATTGAACACATATCAGTGAAAGAATAAGGATCAAAGTCAAATGGCGTTCTAAAAGTTTTAATTATGTGTCGAAAGATGGCAGTAAATTTACGTCGCTACAAAGTTTTCTTTGCCAATAGACCTCTATTTCAAATCCTCTTAGCCCATAGAGATAACATCACCTTTGTACTTTCATAATATTTATTTGCGATTACCTATGTTTGTCTTGTAGATGTACAATTAAGTGTTAAAATGTTTACTTACTAGTGTAACTAGAGGTAAATTCTGAAGTTATCCTATTCACTTTAGTTTTACGTTGTCACAATTTAGGTCATGTTATCTAAATGAATACACAATTCGCATATCCAAGAATAGACCCATTTATGCTTAGACCGAATATCAAGAATCTCATGTTGCCTCACTGTCTTGGTGGACGTCTAAAATATGAATATTAGTACTACTAATTAAACTTTATTTACAATAACATTTTACGTAATGGATACGTATACAGATGATTACTGTAACTAGCTTATACGAGGGCTGAATAAATAATAGCAATAATAATAATAAATAATAAAAAAGCTTTTAGTTAAAAATATATAATAAAAAAAACTATTTGCGTTAATTAAAAAATATAAGTAGCATTGAAATATCCCTCACAATAGTATAAATAAAATTTTAATCGCAAGAGTAGAGCCGGAGCAACTAACAACTTTTGGATTAGCCCTCGTATCTAAAATAGGCCCTTGAGGCATTGTACCAAGGATGCTGCCGGCATTTCCTCGTTGTATCGCAATACTGATACGTTGTGCAAGGAAGCCGCCAGCTCTTCGGTCACCAGTTACGTCAACCACACGTTTCGCGATACTACTAATCAAACTTATTATTAGACCCCGTTGTCAGTGGTGAAAATTCATTGAAATAGAATCATAGGGTTGTCACACAATATTCATTTAATTCGTGTACATGTAAATGTCGCTTAAAACAATTTAAGATGAAACGCATTATTTTTGATTTATTATTGCAGTTATATATGACTACTAGCGTAGTCATATCTCTCATTACGCTACGGCGCGATAAAGATTGGCATCTTGTCTACGCAAGTACGCACCCAGTAGTTTTAACGCTTCGGTAGAAAACACGACAGAAACATAAAGGTATGTTTCTGTTATTTTCCGTTTACCTGTCTTAGGCAGGTGAAAATATAAATAAAACACGAATATTTGGCTAAATATGACCAAGTTAGTTGGCCTGAGTAGTAGAGAGCACTCAGTGAATAGTTTCACGCGTTTCAGGATATCTAGGTCGTGCGTCGAGCTACGAGGCACTAATGATTATGATTTGGCAAAGTGGACCCACACATTGCATTGGACTTTATGGAAGTGTAGCCTTGCGTAAGTAGCGGACGGGAAAGGCTTTATGGACGGTAGAGAACAGTAAATAATAAAGACTACTAGTACACAGTAATACAGACTAGAAAGCATCGCGTCTCATCATTGTTGTAAATGGCATCATATTGACGAGGTATCGAAGCTATATGTCTAAGGTGTTTTGACCCATGCTAAATACTGTAAACCCACTTGAATATTTTCCAATAGCTTACCTACTAGATGATATACATATGTTATGGTGTTAAACTGAGGCGGGGTGCTTAGCGATTTCCTATAAAAATTATATGGGATCAGACAGACAGTAGTAAATTAGTTAAGAGTATAACATTCAAGCACGTAGATGTTCGGACGTCAACTGCAGTTATAATGCAACTGCAGTTGATGTCAGAATGTTTACGTGCAGTGCAGTTGCGGTTTTTACGATTTAGCGATAGTAGCTATTAAAAGTATGAAAAGTTCAATTATCAGAAAAACCATGAACCTTTCATTGACCCATAAGTCCATTTTCTAGACGAGTCTAAGGTCTCGGCGGTTAGGAGCTTATGCGTTTATTACCGGACACTCAGTATAAGTAAAAAATAAGAGCGTTATTTATTAAAAATAAGATAACAAATGTCAACATCTGCTCTAGAAGTTTTATCCTCAAGCTGCCTCCAGAGACTTTAATTAGGATTGTTATCAGGCAAATCAAAATTACATTTGTTTTGGTAGGTCTTGGTTTATGCGCGGCTAAAGTCAAAAGCAAATTACAATGTTGAACGAGTTATTTCACGTCTTTGTCCACCGGCATGCAACATGGCCATATTAGTCCTCGTCAGTGTCACGTTAAGCGTCGGCCGCCAGGACGCTCGCTTTGGAACGCTGTGCCTGGAATCTTACGGCGTTTGTGAGGGCTCCGTGCTTCTTGTAACACGCAACTATTAGATACGGGGCCAGTGGGATAGTATTTTAAAATAAACTGTTTTTTAAACAAGTTAAGACGAAAGACGATTGAAAAATATACTGACTTAATCTATAAGTATTTGGGCCTTCTGCAACTTCTGCAACTAAGATGAATAGTAAAAGGATAAAATATAGTAGATTGTTAACCAAGGGATGAAAGTCGTTTTTAGTCAAATTTTTTTATTTTAATTTCTCTATTTATTTTGGTTTAAATGTATGTGTGGAAGAAATAAAGCTCTTTATTATATTATTATTATCCGAGAGGATTAAAAATAGTTAAAAGTGGATGGCGCTGTATAAAATGCTTTTATTTTGTTTCATTGTATGACAGCGGTCAGGCAAATCTAATTTTACTGATCCACCACTGGGGCCCGTCAGTTGCATTTACATCTGTTTTAGCCTCGTAAGGCCCAAGGTTCTATCTATCATTCTACACGTGCAGCCTGTGGATCAATTATACGAAGCTCGCTTATAGTGCTCTGCGTGTTCAGTTCAATAATACCTTCAGGATGCTGTTGGGGCTGCCAGGCTTTTGCAGTGCATCAGGCATGTTTGCGCAAGCACGAATTGACGATTTTCATGCCATAATGAGGTAAAGAATCGCCTCTCAAATGTATCGCCTGCGGGGTAGCACCAACAACTTGCTGGTAGATATAGCGGAGAGATGGAATGTCCGTTTTTTAGTCACTGGGCGTCTGCTCATCGTCCTGTGCACTAGGACTCCAAATGAGTAATTTATAAACTGTTAGACGTAGGTTAAGATGCACTAACACTAGCATTGTATGTCTGTATATAACTAACAATCTATGGGCAAACTGGCCTGAAATAAATAATTTTATTATTATTATAGCACTTATTCACATTCAACAGAGTTGCATTTGTTTTGTTTCTTTCAATTTTTAAATAAAATAAAATCAACTGTATTCCCTGCACTATAGGTTCAAATTTCAATGGCAAATTTTGGATTTTTCATTTGTATGGCTGGGCCTTAGGAGGGTAATTATAACTTGCGCCGTTACATGTATAGCCGTGACAGTCCCTGATAGACATTTTGTGTATACTGTATAACATTGCATGTAAATTGTCTTTATTATTTGCTGGTCTCTAGTTTTATGGCGGCTGACGCTGACAAAACGACTCCCATCTGAACTGCAATCGCCCGTTACCGCCGACCTCTCGACTACGATTTTTAGGATTGATAGTTTAGGTATATTACTTCTCAACTTGTAAGCAGCGGGTCAATATTTTTCTGTGCTGATCCGGAATGTTAGAACGTGGGTAAAACAAACGATCAAAATATTTTGGACCGAAGTGAACTACTTCGGATAGATTTGACTAATTAAATACCAAATAAACACACAGAAATTAGGCTTGAGTTAAAATTTGGAAACACTTTTTTTTTCTGTTTAGGCTAGCCAATGATGCGGTGGAGCCAGTAGTACCTTTTTCAAATAAGCTACCAAAGCTTACTTGTATCAGTAGTATCAAACGACCCATCCATACGAGTGTAATATTGCCATTAGGCATTACACTTTCCTACACTTAATTATTTTTCCTTCAATCTCAAACTGTAATTTTGTTTGTAGTCAACATTAATTAACGACAGTTTATTTCCGCACTAGGCCAAAAAGAAAGTTGAAGAAAAAACATGCCAGGCCCAATCACGCCCCGGGCAATTAATGCCCCTCGGCATCCAATAAAACAGAAGCACGTATAAATCCGGACGAGTGGATAGTTTCCGTATAATCTGAGCATTATCGCCCGCCTTTGTTATCCTTAGGAAACGTCTAAAAAATGTACGGGTTTTAGGATAAGAATTTGATACTAGACAGTGATCAAATTGTATCATGTGGTTTTTGGTTAAGATAGAGATTTAGGCATTCTTTTTAAGAATTAATAATTAATAGCTTACATTTACATTTATTGGAAGAAGAAAAAGTACAAACAAGTCGTATTTAAGATTTCCGTAACTAAATTTGGGAAAACAAAATCCCACGTCACGAGTATACAGCGTGTATTTTTGATATTAACACATAATCAAAGGGCAGTTAGTTTAGGCTGTAATGAACACACTTTCATAGGTTTTATAAAAAATGGACGACTTTTATTTTTTCATACAAAATAATTCAGCAAGCAATGTATCACTACTTTGATTTAACTCAAAACGTCTCATTAATGACGCGACGGCGTCACAACTGTCAAAAGTGATCATGATGTACGATATAGTGAAGACTAAACTAAAAAAATCTTTCAGAATTGTTTTATAGCACTAAAACCTACGCCTTGTTTAAGTTTGAGGTTATATCAAAATTACACACTGTATGAGATTCAGCATAACGGATTTAAATAACATGATATTACATATTACAGTGCACCTCACACTGATATAGGTACATACAAAATGGTCGGCCTAATATTGATATTACGAGTTTGTTAATACTAACATGGTTAGTTCAAGACAGCAGTCACAAATTTATATAGAAATAAGATCATATATACCTAGGTAACTTTTCCTTCCTATTTAGTTACATATATACAAAGTCTAAGTAATTAGTTTATGTGCATACGTATATACACTATGTCTCTCTAAACACTTGTAATGTCAGTCTTAAGTCTTAAGTGGTATTAGGTATATGTTCTTCGTGAGATGCGTATGGAAGCATCTGTATTTAAGGACATTTATGCTATTTAAGTCTTTTTTGTTCATGCCATGTATGTTTTCTTTGTTATCTCCTCAATAAATAAATGGCTATAAAATTGTAACCACTGGAACCCTAAAATTTTGGTCTCTTCTGTTTGCATTAACCACCACCAATGCCAGCCTGTAGCAATATACCACGGTGCTCTAAGCGCTTATCTTTTAACTTACAGATTTTTTGGCAGAGTTCTCAGTTTTCCAGTCTCATAATTTTCTCCACGGTGACATAACGTTTCGAGCCACGCTGTTAGGAAGTTTAAAAGAGTTTGTCACGCGATACGTACCTAACTATCAAGCGAGTAAGTTGGGAGATGCAATGAGATTAGTTGACTGAAGTCTCTGAGGATGCTAGTATGTCTCTGTTTATCAATCTGAGTTTATGATGCAAACCCCTACCAAGCACAGTAAAAGCCGGAACGTCGCTCGCAAGTGAAACATTAAATAAATAAATTACAATATCACGTGACCATGTTACTACAATAAACCAAGACCTAAATGTAACCTAACTCAATTAGGACAATAATTCTTATGAATCACCAGTAATCAATCAATACCTACCAACGAGTGCGTTCACTGTCGAAACATAGGTATGGTAGGCAAGTGCCTACCATAGTTATAAAATATCAGAATATATATATGTACCTATAACAACCAACATGAAAAACCACGCGTACGAAGTCGCGGGCAACAGCGAGTAGATACGTATTTAATTCGAGGTCATGCCACTAATCGAAATACATGGCTCTAACGCGGCTTTCGAACCCTGGATTTTATCTTCTTTTAAGTCATCATTATTCCAAACGTAGAGACTACCGCAGGCATCAAAAACCAAAATTTCGTTCTGTCTCTCTATCACTCATACTTAGTCCACCGAAAGAGGCAGATAAGGAATGTAACTGAAATGAATAATTACGCTCTCGTACGACTGCATTAGTAGGGGGAGCGCCTCAATGTGTGGTGACCGCGAGTAATTTTCTAATTTTACGAGTAAGTACGTGGAATTTGTGCGTATAAGTCATGTTCTTAAAGCAATGGATGCAAAAATTATAATACTTGCGTACTGTCACGTATTTCCCACGCTTAAAAACTTTCAAGTGATTTAGGTACTTTTCTTTCCAATTTTGTAGTAGTTCCCGTCCTACCGTCACGAGGGACCATTAGGAACCCCTGGGACTATCCGGAATTATGATATTTACAGTGAAACCTGGATAAGTGTCTCACTGTAAATATTATATCACTTACCCAGGGTCTCAATTAGCCAGGTATAAATAAATGTTTGTCTCATTTACAGAGGGTTCCATTAATAGAGGTTAGAATAGAGGATATTTCAGTTATGGAGATCGTTAATAATAAGGTATTTTAGAAGCATTATTAATAAGGTACTCAAGTTGGGAAATTGTAGCACTTGCACTATAAATTAAAACTAGTAGAAATCTGACACTGATTTATTATTCACCAAGTTGTTGGTACAAAAATCGCAAGGGAAGAGTCGCCTCAGGTCACGACCCCTTTTATTAACATTCGCTAACCCCCTCCAGGAGTTGAATCAAGTAATTATTAAACATACTTTTAAAATATATTCTAATACAAATATATATCCTGAAATATATATTAACAATCAAAATATTTAAGTTTATAACGATTAATTAACTTATAGGGATAATTGGATGATTGCAATGAATATGACAGAAATTTCAGTGACGCCATCTAACGGACGCTGTAGTGACGTAGGCTGGTAGTTCCGATACCCCGCAGTATTTGGTGCTTTCGTAGTAGGTCTTCTTATAATGGCTTTCGTAGGTCCTATTATGCTGGTTTGGATGTCGGCAAGGTGGATGCCGGTAATGTTATGTATGAGTTGTAATCATAAAATAAATAAGGTAAAATAATCCTTGTCCTTAAATATTTTTAAGTCTGTTTAAAAGGATAGATTTTGTTAAATTAAATTTGACATGAAATTCATCGCGTCTTTCTAAGAACACGATAAATGAAAATTATTTTTTTGCTTTTCTCGTGTTACTTATTAAGATTTTACCTTACGTTTCAGTAATTTTTACTACTTAAACTTGAAGTCGTTTCGACACAATTTAAGATACATAAGATTTTAGATACAAGTTAAACAGTAAAAATACGGAATAAAGTCCAAGTTAGAGAGGTCATAGATTTACGTTATCTCAGATAAAGTACAGAGGTAAATTCCTATTCCATAAAAAAAAACAAGTGTAATCTTTCAAATATAGTCTCAGTAAAAGCGGTCAAATACACTCTCTGTGTCAGTAATAGAGGTACATGTGACTATAAAATCGAAACAGCTAAACCCAGTTATAGAGGTGTGTTTTATCTCACTAACAGAGGTAATTCAGTGCTAAAGTGTCGGAACCGCACCATGAGTCCCAGCTATAGAGGTTTACCACTTAACCAAGTTTCACGTATAAACTTTGAGTAGGATATCTAACGATTTTCAAAGAGCTTAGCCTAGTCGGTAGGTATATAAAGTCGGACCACGCTAAGTTTTCATGCCAAAGTGTTACATCAAGTACCTATGGAGCTTTTAGGGATTGGATGCATTCTTACTGCCGAGTTTACTCATTAATTAATTAATATTACAACATTGGTTAGTACAAGTAATACCCACTAAAAACAAATACAAAGTTCCTAAGTACTGGTTAGTACATAAACGAAATAATCATTTACATTTTCTTAAGTTTATTATTCACCTAAGAGTCCTAAGACGTAATAAATACCGAGATAGTAGTCTTTGCTACCTAGAAATTTCCATCGAAAAGAATCTTGTTTAAAATAAAATCAAGTCATTTCCAAGATATTGGAACCTTTCCATCTTTAATATTATGTAGTTCCTGGAATACATTTTACTGTCGTATGTACTGAGATAGAAGGTCACACCTAATCAAATTCAGCCAGGTTTACTTGATATGCCCGTTTTTATACTCAAACTAATAATTGTAGGTAGCTGCAGGAAAATTTTGCTATTAATAAGTCTTGACTTCAAAGGATTCAGATTTTTTTTTGTAAGACCCTTGACTATCGGCCAGATTCGAAGAATGATTAAGACACGTTTAGGGTCTTGGCAAGATCTTTAAAAGATCGATAAGTAAACGACATGTCAAAATTTACGTTTATTTCGATTCCGATATTTCTAACGTCAAAGTGACATTGGTTGCCCGAATCGAGCTGCTTCTGTCAATTATACGACATATAAACGATATCTAAATGAGAACTTATCTAAACCAGAACTTATCGTTATCGTATCTCGTTCTTCGAATCGGGCCGTATAGAACCGGCCGCTATAACTGTGATTATTTTTCGTCAGCAGCTAGACATAGTCTCCCATAGTCTCCCTCCGTTGGAGAAAAGAAGAGCATATAGATGTTTTAATTTTATTTAAAATTATTAGAAATCACATAGATTATAACATACTATTATAGAAAACGTTTGTAATATTAGTTTTCTTAGCAACGTGGGAAGCTTTAGGCCTATTTTTAGTTCATTTATGTAAGACATATTTGTAAAAGACTGTTTTCTATAAAAAAAGGTTTGGTTAAAAAAAGAATCCAATAATTTAAGGCATCGACAAAAACGTAGCTATTAATCTAAGAGCTTAAAATTGATATAAATTACAAGGATGCACGTTTTACTCCGACGGGATCCGTTCTGGCTGCTCTTATAGATAGCCGGCCTCATCTCTTACTTGCTCCATTTAATTTTAGTCCGCACCAGTTGGATTACACTTTAATAAACGGCCAAGCTGGGTAGCCCCCAGGTGTGACCCATTCGCATTAACAAGCGTGAAATAAGAATCGTTATCTTCGCACATAAGGGCTATTTTAATCAAAATAACACTAAACCGACACTTACATTATACTTATACTTATATCAACCCGTGTTATCCCTTAGAACCCATTTTCTTACAAGTCAGGTTACAGGAAATGAACGTCGCGCTTTCATGCTAAATATGAGAGTGCCGTGTGGTGACCTCAAGTTGTTTTATATGGCCCATTTAGTAGATACTTAAATGATCTCTGCGTTGAGATGTAGCATCGATGTTATATAACAGTGCAACTTTTGTACGTTAGTGCAATTATCTATTCTGTGCCCGCCGCACGTAGCCATATTCCATTTCCATTATTTATGTCTATGGAAAAGTCATACTAAACATGCCTTTCGTATTATTCCGCTCGTTCACTGCCCGAGATTATCCATCTAAATTCTGTCTTATTACGCAATAAAAATGCCACAATGAATGAAGCTATGTTGCCGCCGGTATACTTTTATCCAAAGTGTTTTGAGAATTTTAATATGAGGATACTTTTTCTCCGGACCTTTCGAGCCGAAATTTATTCTTTATTCATGACGATTTCCGAGATTAATGTATTAATCTTAATAAAAAAAAGTCATTTAAAGTTATGACAAAAATATTAAATGTAGATTGGGTAAAAATTAAACAAGGCGGGTATCAAGTCAGCTTACGTAAAATAAGTAAGTTAAACAAGATACGAAGTTAAGTATAAGTGCAGGGTCTCAAGTTTCCCTAAGATGCAAGAAGAAAATACTATTACACTTGCCAGCAAACGAAAATTTAGCTTCTTTTCTCTGCATTTATAATATGACCAAACTTGCGGAAACTTTCTTAATTAGATTCGTCTTAACGGAAAGTTAATGTAAAATACAGCCGACTTTTGCTCTCTTAATGTCACGTAGGTTCGCCAACATCTATAACTCAAAACTCTTTGAATGCACTCGAGTGGAAAACTTGAATTCTCGTTATTTTACGGGTCACTTAAATTCTGTTCCCGAATGTGCACTTTGTTAGGTACCGTTTCTGTGGAAATCACGTTTCTTTACTGGCTGTGGAAAAAGATTTTTTCTTTTCCTTCGTACCTGTTTCACCTGACTATTTTTTTGTGCTAGTATCTTACCAAGCAATGCATGACTCACATTTTAAAGTTAGAGAAAATGTACTATAATAATTATGCATTCGCAAAGCAATTATTTACAAGACAGTTAACATATTGGGTCGCTACGCTTTTGTATAAAAAATATTAATAGGGTTAGATTGCCGAGAGGCTCGCAGGTTCTTTACGGACGCTGCCGAAAAAACGTAAAAAAAAGGATAACAAAAAACCGGCCAAGAGCATGTAGGGTCATGCTCAGTGTAGGATAGTTACCCTTCCGTCACAATGAGCTGCCTTGAACGGGCGCTATTAGTTAGTATCATGTAATTTATTAGCGAAAGGGAGTACCGCTTTGTATTTAAGTAAGTTTTTTTACTAAGACGGGAAGATTGTTTGCTAAATTAATAACTAAAAAAACCGGCCAAGAGCATGTCGGGCCATGCTCAGTGTAGGGTTCCGTAGTTACTCTTCCGTCACAATAAGCTAAACTGGAGCTTAAAGTATAGTAAATTGTTAACCAAGGCATGAAACGCGAGTTAAACAAATAGACAAATTTGCATAATCAGTACCTAATTAAAGTCTTTTTACTATGAAGGGGAAACTTTTTGCGATAACTCAAAAACAGCTAAACTGATCATGTCCGCTATAGTTTTCATTTAAAGTCTTTCTTAAGCTCTACTTCCACGATTTTTTCATATTTTTTGTACCTATGGTTCCAAAGTTAGGGGGGGGACACATTTTTTTTTTCTTTCGGAGCGATCATCTCCGAATATATTCACTTTATCAAAAAATGTATGTTGAAGACCCCTATTAGTTTTGAAAGCCCTTTCCAACGATACCCCACACTGTAGGGTTGAAGCAGAAAAAAAATTCACCCCCACTTTACGTGTAGGGGAGGTACCCTCAAAAAAATTATTTTTTTTAGATTTTATTGTACGACTTTGTCGGCTTTATTGATTTATATATCCATGCCGAATTTCAGCTTTCTAGCACTAACGACCACGGAGCAAAGCCTCGGACAGACAGACAGACAGACAGACGGACATGGCGAAACTATAAGGGTTCCTAGTTGACTACGGAACCCTAAAAACGCCGTAACCGATCATGTTCGCTATAGTTTACATTGAAATTCTTTATCAAGCTTTACTTTCATGTTTGCTTTTTTATATTTTAGGACCCTTGGTTCCATTTTTATTTTGGAGCGATTATTTCCGATCTATGTCAGATGACTGAGCAGAAACCCATAGGACGGGAAATCCTTTCAAGGAAATGGCGTTGGATCGGCCACGTGCTCCGTAGACCGGACAACCATCTAGCCAAGCAGGTACTGGCAGTGGACGGTCGGAGAGGTTTAAATCAAGGCGATTAGTTGAGAAGGAGGCTGAATCAACTGGACTCGGCTGGAAAGAGCTGGAAGTAGTCGCTCAAGATCGCGAAAAATGGAAAATTCTTCTGCGAGCCGTATGTCTTTAACGAGGGATTTTCGTGAATATCCACTTTACATGCAAGGGAAATACCCTAACATTTTTTTTTAAGTTTTTATTTTACCACTATTTCAGCATGATTGATTTATATATCCATGCCAAATTGCAGACTTCTAGTGATTACGAAGCAAAGCCTCGAAAGGACAGACAGATAAACATGGTGAAACTATAAGGGTTTCTACTTACTTGACTATGGAACCCTAAGGTTCTATTGATTACCTTAAAAGCTATATAAATTACTAACTTAGGTAATAATGTGAGCTTGCTCCATTAAACAACACTAAATTCTTAAGAGGGAAGAATAGGTTTGCAATCCTAACGAAATAACGGTACCTATTTCTATGAAATTTCCATTCCGGGAGAAAGCGGTTTCCGCTAACTACATCTTAACAAATCACTTAAATTTTGATGTCGTCCGTTTCAGCCTAAAATATTCTAGGATTATATGTTTCGTTCGTTAAAAAAAATAATGAATAGAAATCCTATAAACCTAGTTTTTCATTGTGTTAATAAAATCACGAAGAATGGAAAATATTTAGAAGTGGAAATACATTTTGTATGGACAAGTACATGGTATAATTCCCTCTTAAACTAGAAACAACTAAAATTGTAGTCAGTATTTGGGACGAGGTTTATATATTATAATTTTTTTTTCACTTCAATGTCATATTGAAATCCAATATCCACATCTTGTCAAAATCATGCAATCGTTTCAGCTAGAACGACGGAAGGGACGAGCCAAGTCAACCGCATAAACGAGTTATCAAAATAAGAGTAACAAGCCCCAAATAGTTCCGGATTGAAATTAGGGCAACCCAGTCGAAAATATGATGAATCCTGTCGGGATAATAATTTACTCGCGTCATCTTTAATTTGCAGCCCCTACTAGGGATCACGCAAAAAGTATTTTTGCATAATTTTTGGATATATATTATGATTTTTTTACTCATCACTCACGCACTGAAGTCACTGTACAATGAAAATAGAAGTGTAGGTAGGTACAGTACCTAATGTAGTTGCTTCAATGCAGTTTTTCATAGTGTTAGTTACTAGCATGCAAAGTTTGGATCAGTTTCCGATATCTTATTGGGTAGAAGCCTAAAGAAACTTATGTAAAACGTTGTTGTATCATGTTATTGACAATTGAGTATACATATAGTTATGATTGCATCAACTGATATATGTAGTGATGAATACTGAAGAACTCTCTACTACATAAAACAACGTAACTTCATTGGGTTTAGGCTAATTAATATCAGGCTAATAATAATCACGACACATTTTCGCTACAAGCCCATGTTATTAGCTACGACGTAGCGCTACGATCATAGCTCAGCGGTGAATATGTTAGAATAGCTTCGATAAGTGACGGGTGACTGTTTAAAAATAAAAATAAAATAGTTTACGATAAAAGCAAAATCTATGTCAATTTTTTTATTTTAATGATATTTAATAAAATATTTGCAGGTATTAGGGCTCACAACTTTGGATAAGAGTAAATTTGGTCACAACTCGTTTCAAATAAGCTGAACAGGTTAATTAAGAGCTCCTCTGGGGTGTGAAATTGTAAACGTATGTGGAAACATTCGGCGGTTTATAACTGCGGATCTACCTACGTTACTGTCTCCTTGTTTCCGAATAATGAGATGAGAGTTCAACTTTTATATTAGATTCCGGAGTTTTTTTACGTCAGTGACAAATAAGCGTTATGCTGAGCTGTTTTTATAGGCTGCTTGTGTTAACAGGTTATCGTACACGCGTCATCGATCCTTTAATAGTTATTTGTTTTACACAAGGGGGCAAAGTTGTTGTTTAGCCGCTCGTGCTACTATCAAAGGACGCTGGTTCGATTCCAGCCTGGGGCACTGGAAACCTTCGTCACTTTTTCTTAGTATATGATATTTATTTCAGATTATAATTTATAGTCAGTAGTGTTTCTACTTGAAATAAAAACAAATTAAAAAAAAATCTGAAAATAATTTAATTTGTTCTAATACTTCTAATAGTAAGTATTATTACGTATTAGGATGTTATACTTGTATTTCATAAGCCCAAGGCTTTTGTTTAATAGGTAGCCGGCCACATAAAAGGTTTCAATAATATGAATAGCTTTTGTTCTCGTGCTAATTTTGTTACACTCCCTTCAAGCTTCTAAGTAAACAAATGTAAATACGTTTCCCATCATATACAAGCAGGCATCTCGCTCGTTTTTGCCCGTAACGTGCAAGTTGTGGAATGAGCTACGTTCTGAGTTGTTTCCCTTGCGCTATGACATGGGGTTCTACAAGAAGCAGATATTTAGGGTTCTCAACGGTTTATGGGCGGCGATGACTGCTTCCTATCAGTCATCGTCATTCACTAATTTATTCTCAATCGTTTCCTTTTACACTCTCATCATCCATCTCACATCTCACAATCTCACAATCCATCATCAGGGATTCTTTGGTTTATAGCTCTGGTTTTCTATACCACATCAGCGGGTATGTATCATTAAAATCAAATTAAATTCGGATTAAAACGTAGCACTTTGTTAATTACTTGGGTTTTAGGGTTCTATACACAAAAGGAGAAAACGTAACCCTATTACAAAGCCATTGCTGTCCGCCATATGTCCGCTTTTTAGATATACCTACGTGGTATGAATTGTACTAAGTTAGACAGTTTAAAATTTTCCAGAAAAGACGTGTGAACTTTACATTTACGTTCCATTGTAGCCATACGTAACAACAAGTAATAAAACTTATATCAAGCAATATTCGATATTCGTCGATTTAAAATGATACAGCTAAAATTTAGGCACCTATGGACGAGTCTCGTACTATAACGGTTTAAATAGGTACCATCCAATTTAACTAAATATTAGTTTTGTATCTCTATCCCTAGTATAGAAAACAATAGACGCGCAAAGCCGTATTTGTGGAAAAAGCATTACAAATTTAGTCAATTTAGCATCAAATTTATGTGTATTTTTATTCCCTAAAGCTTTACAAAACAGGAGCTAATTGAACAGTAACTGACTAACATTAAATACCCACTTCGAGTCCGGGACAACATTTACCTGAGTGTAATTAAATATTCAGGCATTCTTTCACTAACCTAATCGCTCCCAAGGTTATACGGTTGTCAGAAATAAAATGTACCATTTAAGAGCATCAAAGAAAAGTGGACACTGAATCGTTGAAAAGTGAGTGAATTCCATTAAGGAAATGGAATTAAAACCAAGGGTGTTTTAATTGCTAAGCGAGTCCCGGTGAGTTAAAAGTTCAGGCGAACAGTAAGTATAAAAAACCGGCCAAGAGTATGTTGGGCCATGCTCAGTACAAGGTTCCGTAGTTACCCGTCCGTCACAATAGGTTGCCTTGAACGGGGGCTCAATTATATTAATGATGTATAACGAGCAAAATGGCAGCGATTTATATGTCTTTTTACTAAGAAGGTAAGACTTTTGCGATAATTCAAAAACAGCTCTGCTTTTACTAATTTTTTTTCTTGGACCCATGGTACATGGGAAACATAGTTTTTTTCTTTCAGAGCGATTATTTCCGAATATATTCACTTTACGAAGCTCAAAACAGGCTTGTTGAAGACTCCTATTCATTTTGAAAGACCTATCCAACGACATCCCACGGTTGAAGCGAAAAAAAAATCACCTCCAGACAGATTTTTTTTTGTTTTTATTTTACCACTTTGTCAGCATGATTGACAATCAGACGGACATTGCGAAACTATAAGGGTTCCTAGTTGACTACGGAACCCTAAAAATAGTAGAAAAGTACACGGGCAACCAGACCCAGTCCTGTATGTGCGAGAAATCTGCCATAGTGATATGATAATACCTTAGGTAGGTAAAGTATTGCTTTCTTAAAGCAGGAAATGCAGGCAGGTGATTTTTTTTTGGTGAGGTGATTTCTCTATGAACGAAAATCGTGTTGGTTTAAATTAATATAGGTGATTTCCGCTCTTACAGGACTGACAAAAGGAACTTAATTTCCATGAAGAAGAATAATATAATAGATATACAGTCGATGAGATAAGATTAATTTTATTTAATTTGTATGCCAATTTATAAGCACAATGTGATCGAATGTACAAACATACATATTTTAAATACAGTGTCCATGAATGAATGTTTAAAGTCCAGTGACCCCTCTCTGCCCTCAGCTCTCACAACTGTGTTGCCATTGAGCCATCCTAGATGTCGCATTTTGTGGGGGCCCATCTTGAGGGGGTGAGTCACCGTCTACCGGAAATAAAATTGCATAATGTTTTATTAGGCAGGCGGTCGGTTTTTTATCCCATTCCAAGTAACAATTTTGAATGATTCACGGTTAGTTTCACTAAACTTAAATTGACCGGGATACAAACCGTGATTACCTTTTATATTGTTTATCGGGAGCTCCATATATATAATATAAAAGGTAATCACGGTTTATATCCCGGTCAATTTAAGTCATAGCCCAAGTATTTAGTCCATCGCTTTCACCCAATAGCCCAGTTCATTTTAGATTCCATCAACTTACAATAGTCTTTGCACCCTAGCGGCTGCTGCCTCTACGTGCGTCCGATCATCACACGAGCAAGGACAGCATCCCCTTGGTGTACCCCTTACATCTCATTAAAGTGTCAAAAGGGCCTCTAAGTGTTGGCTTCAGCTCCGCGCAAGCCCCCGAAATGTCCGGAACACCATTGTTCCGTAAAGGGTAAAGACAAACAAGTTAGATAATAAGCAAGATTAGTAAAAAAAAATGCAGTGGGAATCCCGGCCTCGGCCCTACTTACCCGGTCTCGCGTAAGCATTGAGAACCCCAGCGCGCTTGCTAAAAGATAATTTAGCTGTAAAGTAATTCCCTTACTGCAGTAGGTATATTGTTGAGCGATATACGATTGCCATTACATTTGAATGACAGACATGTAATGGTGTAAAAGAGGATAACGTTTTGTACGTTCAATTCTAAGGAAAAATATAGATATATATGCTACAAAGCTACTTCTGCTGTTGATCATACTAGTTTAAGTGTATACGCCCACGTTTTAAGAATCTTAAGTTATTCCGGTTTATTATAGGTATACTTACACACAGCCTCGCACGAGCAATGAGACCACCATTGCACTTGCTAAAAGATAATTGACAGTAAATAAAAATAGAGATACAGTTGAATTAAGCTGGCCTTTTGTTATCTCGCATCGTGGACGTCACTTTGTAACAAGGGCATTCTTTAAGTACGCATACGCACGACGCTATAGATAATAAACGTGGAAGTAGTGGAACCATCATAATATCCGTACTATTTTTGTTGTATTATAAGCTGTGATTACGAGTATTTGATAGCTACAAGTGCTAATTATACTAACAGGTTCAGAGACCCAGCAGTTTCAATTCGTAAACCCGAGCGCCCAGGGCTTTGCGGTAACATGTCAAGAATTTCGTTTACAATTAAAGAATTTTATCTGAATATTAGCATTTTTTAATACTTTCTGTTTATACCACGTCGGTGGCAAACAAGCATCTAATTATTCTTAAAAAAAATCGTGTCTCTTTTTTTGGATATTCAAATAAATCCAATGGTTAGTTATTTACTACAAAGACTTGATTATGGTAAGTGGTATTTGTATCCTGTTTTATAACTATAAATAATTAGATAGAATAGAAAACAGTTTATTCATATTACACGGCATTTCTGACCCGTTTATTTAGTTTCACTTCCAAAAGCTATTCCACTAATGCGAGCCAACTACAAATCATCACGTAAAAAGAATTGGGCGATTCTATCTGCCCGGCTTACCTATTGGGGCTTGAGTCCGGAGCGACGGAAAAATATTGAAATTTGAATTTATTACACGAAGGAAAAACAAATAGACCTGTTGAACAGTCTTTGTCTGACTTAGATTTACGCTCCCTCTTACAATTAGGGGGAGAATAAATATTTAAATATGCTACAAGAAAACAAAATTAAGATAGAACATCTCGTTTACATTCACGCAATTGTTGGCATAAGTAAACATTCTCAAGTTATTATTATTATGGTTTAGTAAATTGCGTTCAATTATGTATTACCCTAAATACGAAGGAAAAATATTCTTTTTATGTTTATATTTGCGATATTCATTTTGTAGGAATATTTTACAAGCATAGGTATCAGTTTTGCGTGTAGCCAATTAAATAACGTATTTATTTACTATTTAGTTGATTCAATTTTTAAATAAACTACCTACTTAATCAACTAAAAACGACATGATATACATAACAGTGGTGATTAATTTTGTATGAAAATTTAAACAAAATGTTTACGTTCGAAACAAACAAAATTAATTGAGCAGTTATCGCAAATTGCTTTTGCAGATATTATTGGATTTAGAATGAGATTCGCACTGTGCTAGTATACTGTAAGGGCATATAAAACAACAATGTGGTCGTCCGATCGTCGTAAATCTGTACAACGGTGATTGAATTGGGTGTTACTTTATTCTCAATCGTTTTATTAGAATACGATTGAGCAATGAGCATATATGTCGTTTTTGAATGAATACATGAAATGATATTGTCAATGGTAGAGTGTGCATATAAATGAAAATATTTATTTCAGTACGAAGAAGTTTTAAAGCTTGGAAGAAATTTCAAATTAATTTTATAAATATAGTTTCCGTTATTCAAATATTTAATTACATTAAAGATAATTTCCCGGCACCTATCGATTAATAATTTTTATGATTCATATTTTATAGAGAGATATTTAGCGTAGGTTTTTTGTACGCCACCTTTTTAGTACGGAACACTAAAAGGCGAATTTATTTATCAAGAATAGCGCCGCGATATTCGGTCGATAATACGACTATGGTCGTATGAACAAAATTATGGAGGTTGGAATTTACTGGATTAGCGGGTACGCAAAGATGTATGTGACATTCCTGAAATACCTACTTGTTTTGAAATTTATTTTGTATTTGAATACATTTTTAATTAAACCATTTACTATTTTATTACAAATACAAAAATTCAAAACTTAAACGGATCCCTACTATTTTTGTTCTTGTACATATGTAAACGATTGTCGATCAACAGGCAGAATACGATTCGAAATATTGCCGCTGAATGTTTTCCCCTTGATTTGTCTTGGACGCGATTTCCGGACGACAATAAGACACTCGGAAGGGTGCTGAAAGTGTTAAGTTAAACGCTCGAAGAAGCACGGAGCCTCAAATATTTAAGGAAACCGATTCTGTCGTCGCCCATAAGAGCTATTCCCATGGCAATGACATACCGACTGCAGTTCACTGAAGGAAAATCAATGGAAATATGGTCTCTGTTTTCGCATGAATTGGGCCTATTGTAGCATTGTTTCTATACCTAGTATTTTGTACAACTAACGTGTATCTGGAGAAAAGAAATAATGTTTGCTGAACTGTCCTCTGTTGCTACAGTGTGAATGAATTTATTTTGAGGAAGTGTGAATAACATATAAATTTGAGAATTGAAATAAATAAACATAATAATTGTAATTAAAATTGCAATCAATATAAATTGACCATTGTAATGTACTCGTAATAATATGGTTGACATTGTACAGTATGGTAAAGCAACCTCATTGAATTGACGTGTAAAATCTGTATAATTTTATCAATAAATGTATCTTATCTTATCTTATCTTAACTAAATTAGAATACTTTTATTCTATAACTGTGTACATATTAATACAAACGTGGTATTTTTTTTAAATATTATAAGATTCAACAGTTCCTTGCTAGGGCGTACAACTATGGTAAGTAACCTCCCTATCTGAAGACTAAGCTTAAATTTACATAGGTTACCAAAGAGAATTTGAAATAGAGGTGGATTGTCAAAGAAAACTTTATAGCCACAGTAAATTTACTGCCATCTTTCGACACATGATTAAAACTTCTAGAACGCCATTTGACTATGATCCTTATTCTTTTACTGATATGTGTTAAATTTGTTAAATATTAAAAAGTAACGGGCATCGGGTAGGTAAATATGTAAAATGTATGTAGTTGTAGATGACACTTACATATACACATAAGCATATGATACACTAATATCAACCCCTACTAAACACGGCAATAAAAACCAACGGTAGCCAAAACGCAAAAGAAAAGACCAATAGAAATCAACCGCATCAACAAAAAATCGACAAAATCAACAAACCGCAAACTGCCCCTAACTCAAGGACTGCATTCACCGGACTATGAATACTTACCACCACTCTGGCAAGAGTCAACGAGTCGAAAGAAAATTACGCTTATTATTTGCGGCATATTTATTACCCCAATGGTAACAAAACATTAGGTGGAGAGCGCACTTGATGTCCGTTGAACCTTCATACGGAGCGGATTCGGACCGCCAACTGGGCTCGTCATCACCTAGCCACTATATTTTTGGTATGTGAAAGAAAAGAGTCGTTTGGTCCTAGGTATGCCAACGCAGCGTATTCGTATGGACAGTAACAACTCGTAACCTTTTATTACTTGGATTTACTGAGTTGATACGTTGACAGCTTATGGGATTTAGAATTATGGGAAGCTCTGGTAACATGGGGAATGCAATACAACACACGCTTGCAAAGTATGTGGTACTTGTCTTATTATGGATTTTTTCTTCGGAAGACACTTCACAAGCTGGGTTGCTTTTGATTCGAACGAGATCAAAATACGAGGCGATAATCCGCTGTAAGTACCTCTCTTGCACGGAGTTTTCTCGGATATAGGTCACGGCTAAAACTCGGAAAAATTGATAGTCAGAAAAGATGATCGGACCAGAGGGCCTACCACGAACGTGGTTTGCGGTAGGCCCTCAGATACACGTAACTAAAAATCTGGAAGTGCCGGACAGCGCCGCTCAGCGCCGCTCTTCACGAGGCAACAGACCGCTACAGCTGGAGACAGATCATTGACCGCTTAAAAAGGAGGATAGTGACTCAGTGGAGACCAATTAAAAAAAAGAGCTCATAGTTATAGTGGTTAGCTAAAGGCGGCACTATGTAAGCAATACAAGACTATGGTGTCTCAAGACATTCCCTAATAGAAATATAAATCTCTCACGTTCGGGGGATTTATCGAGCTTCCGAACCGACTCAACCTTTTTATTAGTCACGTTTGCAACACGAATTTCTTTGCTTACAGGTAATTATGGAATTGGAATATTGCATAAACATATACAGTGTTTCATTTTACTGGGAAACGAAAAGAGAAACTGAAACTGCACTTATATTGATAGAAATATGAGTAGTCCTTACACATTAAATTTTTGCAGGACTTGATCATAACTACCTACGTACTCATTTCATAATTTTGTATTTGCGTAGATAAGTAATAGAAACGTGATTTCTTTTTAGCTTTTTTCTGTATGACAGCGAGCTGCATTTCATGAATCATTATCGTTGACATTTTCGAAAATTAAAGAGAACTAATAAGTACAACCAACCTACAAGTATTAAATAGGTATAAGGTAAGGTAAGATAGGTAGGTAAGTAGTGTGATTGTTTTTTTTTTTTTATAATGTATAAAATGAAATGTATGCGTAGGTCGCCTACAACACACGCACACACGCAATTTAAAGCTTATATCTATAATTCTACAAACAAATCATATGAAACTTCAGCAGGATTCATTACATACAGGTGCTACCATAAATCTCTGAAAAACGATTACTGGTTTTATCCTGTAACTTACAAAAATAAAGAATTTTATTATTTGTATCCTTTATTCCTTTAAGTATAAATAATTAGCAGAAATTGAACTGGACTTATACTTACATAAAATATTAAGTACAAATGGTGGACTTAATGCTTTAAGGCAGTCTCTACCAGTCAACAAAAAGAGACATTACTTAATAATACAAGGCATATTCAAGATGTACTTGTTAAATATACTTATAAAAATCTTATTTCAAAATGTAATATGCTAAGGAATTTTAAGAGGACAGACACACAAATCACAGAACATATATTATAAAGGGCGCTTTAAAACCCCTATCTTCATAAATGTAAAAAAAAAGCCAAAATCCGTGTACACCAATATTATCAACATGAGTAAAAGAACCGCGTTGCGGCTAACCGATGTTTTTTCAGTGCGGTTTGCAGGATTTGCATTGGCGTGTTCAGACAGCAACGTTCACCGCTCAAATTTCAGGAGTATTTTTTTAGTTTTAACCTACACTCAAAACGTAAACATCACTTCATATGAGGAAGGCAGCTTTTCTGTGCAAATCTGTACGAACTGGTTTAAATTGCCCCCAATGTGATCCCCATTTACATCAATTAAAAAATAAGAATATTTTCTTACATATAGTTTGTGGTATTTGTTTCATTAACGTTAAATTCTTTTTATATTACCTACAAGCTTTTATTTAGTTTCACCTGTCACGTTGTTTGTATGAAATGGTATCTTGCAAGTTAAATTTGACCCACTACCCGGTTTGGAATGAAGCTGAAAATTTTCATATACTTATATGTAAGTCGGCTGACAATGGAATATTATGGTACCATCGAGGTGATCTGATGATGGAGACAGGAGGTGGCCATAGGAACTCTGTGATAAAACAACGCAACCTAATTGTGTTTGAGATTGCTACGATTACCTCGATCAGTATTAGTTGTCTGTGGGAAGATACCCATAAGCCAATGACATACCAAAAACATACCAGTTGAGTAAATATTATATGTAATAAAAAATAAAAAAATAAAAAGTCATTTATTGTCGCAAAAAATAAATAAATAGTACATACAGCAAGCAGCAGCAAACATTATTGACGAATCGTTTTGACTGAGCAACTTGATTCCACTAAACAATCAACCACTCTATAAGCATTATTGAAATTGTATTTTTTTTATACTACGTCGGTGGCAAATAAGCATACGGCCCGCCTGATGGTAAGCAGTCTCCGTAGCCTGCAACTCCAGGGGAGTTACATGTGCGTTGCCGACCCTAACCCCCCCGCTGAGCTCTGGCAACCTTACTCACCGGCAGGAACACAACACTATGAGCCTGAATACGCCTATAGGTGGGCAACTGAGCAGCATATTTCGTTATATTTCCTTTGATTTTTTTCAACCTGCCTATTTGTCTGTTTAGCTGTTCGTAAATAGTTCTTTCATTAATGACAGAAATAGTTATTATTTAAGAAATACAATAATAATGATAAATAAATTTATTTATTTCGGACAAACAATGTATCCATAGTGTTAGTATGTACAACAAAAAATATCTTAGCCTAGTGTTAGTATTTATAAATAGAATTTAAACATGATGTGCTAATTTAACAGCATATATCTATATTATAAATTGCGCTACACTTTTAATTTGCTCGGTCCAGTGCCTTAAGATCGGACAACCGAATCTATTAGCAATTTCCTTTAGAATGCTGTTGGGCCTACATCTCACGCGACTTAGTAATACGTATATTTATTATTTGATTGAAATTATGACGTCTAAATAACACTTTTCACAGTTTGTGTTGTCAAAATCGTTGCAGAGTTATCTTGGTCTAACTCTTATCGCTTAGACGTTAATTTATAGGTTAACGGTAGAAATCAAATGGATAAATCCATCTGTTAAACATGAACTTACTTTGAAATACTTGTAGGTAGGTATTTAGGACCCCTAAAGCTTTTGTTGGTTAAAACATTTTCTATGTTAAGATCAGGAGACAATAGTAACGTAATTCCGCCCTGACATTCGCTCTCGCCGGGAACCAATTTATCAGCTAATAAAAGTACACATTCCACGGGGACAGTGCGCTCTAGAATTTATTGCCAATCAAGCGTACAATAACTAATTTCCGCCTGTGGAACGACCAAGATAACAAAGGACAAACAAAACATGCACAAAACATCGAGATTTTAAAGATCTAGCCAATTCGACTAAGATAAAAATACGAAGTGCCGTGATTCAATCTGTGTCGCGCGAAACAAACAAGGAAACAGGAGTAATTCTTTTAAAACTTTTAAAGCAAAAACTAAGAGACATTTTCTCGGTAGGGTTCCGTAATGGCCCAGTGAAATGTTTATAGCGAGCGTGCTCTGCCCGCTGCCGGTGGAGCCTTTAGCTTAAACAAAAGAAACAAATCTCAGATCGCAATAAATTCTACCGGCCAGGAGATTTATACTTTGATTAGCGTCTCTCTATTCGAATGTATGATACGGGCATGGCTCACGCCTGAGCTTCCAAAAAATAAATGTTATCTCGAATGATCAAACTTAGTCACTTTGATGTTTTTTAATTAAGAAATGAAAAAAGGAAATGAGAAATCTAAATGGATTTTTAAAGCCGTCTAAGTAAAAAAATATCACTTGACCAGAGTTTATCTTCAAAGCGTTTTTCAGTAAAGAAACCGAATGCCTGGGAAAGTATGCTCTTTCCACAAAGTTCCTGTGGTTTATTTGATTTAAATCAGGCAGTTGTTCCTTTTGCATTTACTTATTTCGTTTTTTCACAGTTTCTTAATAATTCCCGTAATGAGTCTTGTTTCAAAGAGCTATTTCGCCCAATTTTTCTAATTTGATTTCATTGGACACCTCTCCGAGACTGTATCCATAGTCGGCGTCAAAGTGTTTATAGAATTTCTAAATTTGCGATTTCTTTTACTTAACAATTACCTAATTAAGTGAAAACAAATGTATGATACCTAGCTATTATATATAAATATCAACACAGACGCGTAGACGGATAATTTATTATTTAAGTAGCGAACCATGGACGCAAAGCTGAGAACTTCTCTCTTTAATGTTTAAGTAAATTCCAGGCCCCAAACAAAATGGAAAATCAGAACTTGGGGTGAGAATTTTCATTCGGGCCTTCTTGGAAAAGTATAAGAAAAGGTAGCCAATTCCACCTTTTGTAACACTTAATGTTATTGTCAGAATAATAGACATTTTAAGATCGTTGCTGCTATTATCTATAAAATTAGCTGAATAGGTGTCGTTAAATGGAATTATTTAGGGACCTGTGTACCTACATTTAATTTTATAAGTTTCGCCAACTATAGGTAGGTACGACTGCCAGCCTAACGTATTTAATCTGTTAGAAAATACAAAGTGGCTAGCCCAGCGGTATCTAAGTACAAACAGCAACATTCTTAACTGTCCATCGGTGGACCTTATGCTTTTTGTAATAAGGTCCACCGATGGACAGTTAACAGTGTGGACGATGGTACGATTGAGAATACATTAAGCATCAATAATAGCGGAAGAACAACGCTCCAAGAGTATCTGAGGGCCTACCGCGAAACTTGAAATTTAGGTACTTAGATTTTCGTGTTTCGCGGTAGGCTCTCTGACATCCTGAAATATTTATCCAAGTAGAGATTTCCGATAGTTCGCGTTCAAAAGTATATATTACAAATACAGTCTAATTATCGACAATAAAGACATAGGATGTCTTTTGTTAAGTTATCAGAGAAAATAGTAGAGACCTACTTTTGACGCGTAGTCCGATCTTTGATGCAAGTTTCACACTGCAAGCGCTGTCTAAATAAAATTAAAATGAGCTTATATCTAAAATAGGCCCTTGATGCATTATATCAAGGATGCTGGCGGCATTTCCTCGTTGTATCGCAATACTGATACGTTGTTGAGGAAGCCGCCAGCTCTTCGGTCACCAGTTACGTCAACCAGACGTTTCGTGATTTCTCCAAAAAACTTGTGCGCGCTGGGACCCCATGGACCTAGAGTTTCAACGCCAAATAGTACAAAATGATACTCTCTACCGAGGCTCTTTATATTTATTACGTTTCAAAATTTCGGCGCTTCCGCCGCTGCGGCCGCTTTTACATTTAGTCCGTTGGAAATAGGAAAATCGTGCAAATTACTCATAAGCAACCTAATACGTGCTTATACCTAGTCCTCTTCTTCCTTCATGACATAATTTAGTCCTTTATCATTTAAAATAATTATTTAAAATTGAATGCTACCAGGCAACATGAGATAACAATAGGGTTGTTTCCATCTAGCCATCTACAAATTTCAGGGTCGAATTGTATCCTAATAAATTCTTTTGGATTATAAGAACATGTTAAACTACTTTTAAGGGACCTGTAATGACCATATTTTTGTAAATATTGAATTTAAAATATCTTTTGGCACACGTCACGTGACCAAACTCGAAACGTTATTAAAGGTTCTGATGACGTCACAACTCTCGGATTGACACTGTTGACAGTTAGGCGATAAACAACAAATGACAAATGTCAGTTGACAGCTCGTATTTTCTACGTGTGTATGTAGTTATGTGTCAAACCGTAAACTGTGACGTCACTCAATTTTCAAAGAGCATTTTGGGCGCGAAAGCATCCGTCAAAATATATTTTGTTAATTTAACATATTTAAAGCCGTTTTTAGTATAAAAGTTGAATTGTAGGGCAACTTTTAGTTAATATAGAACGTAATAGAAGCGTTTCAAAAAATTGGAAACAACCCTATATACCTTGGTAAAGCGCCAACTATATCCACAGTTCCCGATTTCGGGCCCGAAATCAGTCCCGATTTCGGACCTGCTAATCGTTTTCATTTTTCGGAATATCAGCACATCGTTAACAATATTCGAAATGTAAAAAACACTGTCTCTAATTGCCAAAATTTTCAATATTTTATATTTTGAACCATTTTTTACATTTCAAATATTGTTAACGATGTGCTGATATTTGGTGAAATGGAAAAATATTCTTTCTCGGGCTCATAATTGGATCTGATGCAAAATCTGAGCCTGATAAAGTGTGGGTGTAATTAGCAAGGAGGAAGGAGAAAAACGTGTCGAGTAAGAGGCAAGAGGTTACGGGTTACCATCTGTCCCTTTCTAAATGTTGCCATTCAGGAAAAGTAATCTCTTTGGTACGTGAAATTCAATAGTGTGTCCCTCGAGAGTTATAGCTTTTTTTTACAATCCTACGGGAACAATAAGTACATGCCTTTGACCTTCAGTATACCCGCCTGAAATAAGATCTTTTTTGAGCAAGTGTGATGAAAAATAAATTAAAATTAGTACTGTACCTATATACTTATTTTACTCTTTGTGGCATGTCATGCCATCATGCCGCATGACGATGGAATTAACTTTGTGTATTGGCTTAAAGAACTAGCATCCAGGCCATAATTGAAAAAAAAATAACTTTGTGTATGTGACAGTTGGTGACAGTTGACGGTGACAGTTGACAGTGACAGTTTAGACGTTTAGAGATAAATGGATGTTCTTGTAACTTGTTGTATTCTTATCACAAAATTGATAACTTTATCTCTTTAAACGATAGTTGTTATTACATCAATTACCGAAGATCAACCATACTAACTTTTAGTCGGTCGAATTGCTCAGTCACAAAGTTATAATAATGGTGCAAGTAGAACAAAGTTTTGGTAAGTTTTAAAGTCTTTTAACACTAGTCCTCGTTTTAATATGGAAGTTTTTTTAAAATAAAATTTAATTCCAGATCCTTCAATGTTCAAAAATATCCATATTAATAGAAATAGCGTGGATGCTCAAGTTAAAACAATTTTGGCTCAAAATCCGGTGACCACCACTGAGAACCTGAATGCTTGGTTACTTAAAGCTATCACTGTTATTGACTTGACTACTTTAGCTGGCGACGACACAGCGTCTAACGTTTCAAGACTCTGTATAAAGGTTTGTACCAATATCTCATAATAGTTTAATACTTACCTACTTTAAAAGTTAATACTAAAGTTTTACTTCAATACAATCAAATTAATATTTTTATAAACAAGGATGAAAGTGAGCTTTTTATTACCCTTACAGCCTTAATTTTTTTCTACAGTTAAATATATAAGTTCTGGTTAACCTTGTTATAAAAGTTGGAAAGAAAATTATACATTTTATTTATTTGTTAACACTTTTAGTGCCATATCCTATTCAAAATTAACCCATATAGTGTTTTTTGTAGTGAATGTTTTAATCTCTAGCAAGTAAATAATTTTACACATTGGACCAATACTAATGAGCAATTTTTTAATGGGTCTGAAAGTTTGGTCAAAAAATACCATTATAATTGCAGTAGGATACTATTAAAATTATAATTTGTTTTAATTATTTTTCTAGGCTGCCCATCCCTTACCAGCAAAATTAATCAGTGATTTAGGTCTCAGTGAGGATGAGAAGGTGGGCACAGCTGCAGTATGTGTGTACCCCAACAGAGTTTCTGATGCATATGGCACACTCAAGCGCATGGGCTTGACTGATGAAATACAAGTGGCTTCTGGTACATACCAAAATATAATTGAAATCCAACTTTTCTAAATCATTTCGTTGAAGATTTTACACTGTTTAAATTAATTTTGTTTAATAATTCCAAAGTCTGACATGACATAAATTTATTAATTTCCGCTACCTAAAGGTTGTTTGGAAGAGGTTGCATTTTACTGTTGGTTACTGCCTTTTCGTGGGTTGTTATATTCATTGTATTATTTTCTGTATTGAGGTATGCAATAAAGAGTATTTGTATTGTCACTGGCATGTTTCTTTAATTTTTTCTTGTGTTCAGTAAAACTACTAAACAGTCTTAATATTGTTACTTTATACTGGCATATTAAAGTATTGATGTCATAAGGAGACTTTAGTCCATTTAAGACCAAATAAAAGTGGGTACCTTGAAAAAACTCTGTGCACAATTTTGAGCACAAATTTTTAGATTCCCGGTTTGAAACTTGAAATGAAATGAAAAAGTAGTATATTTGCATAAAATTTTTGTACAATTTTTTCTCATATTCTGACTTAAAATGTTATTTATTTATTAATTTAATCTTTATTGCACAATTCATGAAGGTACAAATGGCGGACTTAATGCCTTAAGGCATTCTCTACCAGTCAACCAATGGGTTCAACCAGAAAGATTAAGTAGATGCAGTGTCTTTTAAAGTAAATGAATTTGTAACAGAGACTATATATGAATATAAACTATATATTGATAACTATATATTCTTATTCCAGTTGCTACTGGCTTCCCATCTGGCTTATATCCTCTGCAACCAAGGCTCCTCGAAATCAGAAAAGCTGTAGATGACGGAGCAACCGAAATAGATGTAGTTCTGGACCGCAGTCTTGTGCTGACTGGAAAATGGGACGTCTTGTATGATGAGGTGGTACAGATGCGGAAGGAGTGTGGGACAGCTCACCTTAAGGTCATACTTGGTGTAGGGGAACTTGGGACATATGAAAATGTAAGTACCTAATATATTAAAATTTCTCATGATTTGGATACTTTATTATTTATTAAAAGTAGTATATGAGCATTAACAGTAATCCCTAACTAAACTAGTTTTGTACTAAACTTATTGATTCTTGGGTACCTATCTTTCATTCCTGGGTTTTGATTATTGCCATATGGCCATATTTATTCACCAGAAATACCAGCATTCACAAGATGTCATTAACACAACTTAAAATTGCCTCCAGGTGTACAAAGCTTCGATGATATCTATGATGGCCGGTGCAGACTTTATAAAGACCTCCACGGGAAAGGAAGCAGTGAACGCGACCCTACCAGTAGGGCTGGTCATGTGCAGGGCCATACGGAAGTTCTACCAAACGACAGGACACAAGGTATGCCAATCCAGCTTGGTACTATAATGTAGACTTAGGGCTCCCCCAAGGATGCCACAACGAACGGTAGCGCGGTGCCTTGAGCGAACGAGTGCGTGCGATTTTGACCATCGATTTACCGCGTGGGCCTTCTCTGACTCTCTTCTCATCCTTCTGTTTGCGGTCGTCATTAGAACCTGTCTGCTCCAAGCCATCGGTTCTACGAGCAATATGCCCCACCCACCGCGACTTAGAGCCGGCAGCTTTCTGAGCTATGAAAAATGAATAAATATAGCTATGTAAAACAAAATAATTTGCCTCCAGGTGGGCCTGAAGCCAGCAGGCGGCATCAAGACGGGCCGCGACGCCGTCAACTGGTTAGTACTAGTGTACACCGAGCTCGGACCTGAGTGGTTGAACCCCAAGCTCTTCCGAATTGGCGCTTCCAGCGTTCTCGATGATATTGTCAACCATCTCAAAACTAACGCTGTAGAGTTTAAACTATGATTCCAAACGTGAGGGAGCACGCAATGCAACTGTAACAAACATTAATTTAAAAATTCATTGATTTTTGAATACCCTCTAAGTAAATTAGGTTCTATGGACTTGAATTAACGCCTTGCCTATCGTGCTCGCAAAGTCGTATTTAGGTATTTGCGAGACATCTGTGACACAAAACAAAATATTCAATATAATGTAAAATAAGTGATATTTTTAATTTTAAGAGGATTTTTGTAAGAATATATTTTATTGTAAGTGCTAATACCAGAGTTACAAAAATAAAACACAGTGTCAAAATATATTTTATTTTATTTGTGGTTTTATAAAATTATAAAATAACGAAACGCATACCGATTCAACAACACCACAACCAACAACAATCACTATGATCTATATTATTTATTACAATATGACACCGATACCTATATACTATAACGAGAGGTATGTTATACTTATAACCTAAACATAATTTATAATCTAAAATTAAATTATAAATCACATTGAAAAATAACTCTAAGAATACACTTCTTTTTAATTTTATTCCATGTGTATTGTAAGCTTCTTGCATACAAATCTAGTGGAAAAACCTATCTCACATGCCAGGCTAAAATAAACCCTTATATCAATAACAGAAATACTGACTTGGGCTGGGCAAGCTTTAACCATGCATTTTTGAGACCAAAAGAAGAAAATAATTACATGTTAACTTAGCCAAAAAAAATTTGCTCGTTTTTTTCGCTTTTTTTAATGTTTTTGTACATAAAAATCAAATATATCGGTAAATCTGTCACTTGAAATGAGTTTTTACTTTTTTTTGTAAAATATAGTTTCTGAAAAGTGTTATTTGTCACTTTTTTATTTACTTACTTACACTTACTTACACTTTTTTTTATTTGTTTACATCTATCAATGAGGATATTTAGACTAGTTGCAACATCGCCATCAAAAAGGCGTTTAGCACTAAGTAATAAAAAAAAGTTTTTTTACAGTTAGGCGTTAAGTCAGATTCCAGAAAAGTTTATAGAAAATTTTAGTTTTTAATTATGATCAGGAATACACTATTAAAATCTTTAGGGTTCCTCGTGAAACACCGTGTATTTATGAAAAAGGGCACATATTAGTTAGATTATAACTAACGCACAGATGGTTTAGGTACTAATGGAAATTATTTTTCTGACAGCTAAACGACATAAATCATGCTATTTCTCTCTCGCTTAGGTTGTTTGCGTCACGTGTATTAGGGTCATACACATATATACAGACAAACCAATGTTGTCTCTTCTATTTCCAAAAATTAAGGACAGGTACTGCAGCCTATAGTCCGGTTGTGATTTGTATTGGTGAAAACTGCTCCCGACGTAGCTTTAACTTGTAATGGGGTTGTGTGCGAAACGATTTGCCAATATGGAATTTCTATGAAAACTGCTAAAGTGACATCACGGTCAACTTGCCTATTCTATCTAAATAAATAGGCAATTGGAAATTATGTCAAAAAAATAACTTCTGTCTATGTTTTTTCTGTTAAGTATCTGGTGTTTTATTGGTGTGACATAGGTAATTTATTTTAAATCCAGAAACATCCCTATTGTAGTGTCGTGATAGAACGATAAATTCACAAATATCCTTAATTTTTGGAAACTGAAAATTTTGAATCTAAATTTGTGTATGACCTTTGAAACCTATTGGAATACTATAAGTCCTTTTGCACTCATATAAACTAATCAAGGCTCAGTCTCCACAGGAGCTTCGGCCCTGAAGCCGAGCTTGGGGTCGGCGTCGTAGTTGACCACCCGCAGTTTGCCGTGCTTGTCCACGTAGCCGTAGTGCCCGCGGACGTGGCCGTCGTTGTCGCGCTCCTCGAAACGGAATTGGCGGTTTTTACTGGAAGAAAAAACATTGGTTATCATTATCATCGTCGTAGTTTATGGCGTGTCGTCATTAGCTGTCAAAATGATTGTTATCCCTCTATTTTCAAATGTGTGACTAAACTCCGGCTACGTGTACTCGCCCGGCGTTTTACGTGAAGTGGGTATGACGCGGATATTCCATACAGGTGAAAATACAATGCTTTTAGACCGCGGACCAGGCGAAAATTTTGTCAGTCATTGCCTCCCGACTGATACTTTGTCAGGTACTATCACCATTACAGCTATTATGAATTTAAAAAACCGTCAGCCGGTTGTATCGCGGTGGAAAGACTGTCAGCTGGTAGCATGAACATGTATAAAAATACGCACCATACCATTTCATGTCCGCAAAGTAGGCGTGGAAACGCAGGCGTCTATAGAAACGCCTGATGGAACGCTACATGCAAAGTTTCATGTTTTTGATAGCACTATCATACTGAGGTACGGTAAATCAGTATATCCATTATATCATGATCATGACGTTATTTAAGCAATTTAATGTGATATTAGAAGAAGATAGTCTTCTTTAATATAATAATAATAATTCAGCCTATATACGTCCCACTGCTGGGCACAGACCTCCTCTCATGTGCGAGAGGGCTCGGGCTATAGTCCCCACGCTAGCCCAATGCGGATTGGGGACTTCACATACACAATTGAATTTCTTCACAGATGTATGCAGGTTTCCTCACGATGTTTTCCTTCACCGAAAAGCTAGTGGTAAATATATTTCGTACATACGTTCCAAAAAACTCATTGGTACGAGCCAGGATTTGAACCCGTGACCTCCGGATTGAAAGTCGGACGTCATATCTACTCAGCCACCTGTCGCCACATCAAACTCAATTAGATAATAAATTGTCATATGATGTATATATGATATAGTTTATATTTTACCTTAATATCTAAATGTGCGACAAGAACTTGAGTGACTTACGCTGAGAGGTTAATAGCTTTCATGAGCTTACTAAGTACTATAGATGAGAGCCGTAGATGGCACCATGAGTCAGATCGAGAGCCACTCATAGTGGTGAATCCCCTCTTAATGGATCCGACTCATTGCCATCACGGTTTCTCTACTCTCATCGTCTTATGTGGGACCCGCAGTTCCCTGGAGGTCCTACCACCTTCCCCAATAGACCTTCCCTTTCCACCATGATTTTACTCTTACTTAACCTCACAACCTATTTCGCTCATTATAATAATCATAAGCACTCACCAGGGGGATCCTTCTGGCTTAACACATTATCTCTCTGGCTTACAGCACTCACACAATCTTCAAACTAATTAACTTCTACTACATCTCTATTCAAATCCTTCATCATGTGTTCTTCCATAACTCTGTAAATTAGAATGTCAAGTTTGTTCTCGCCCGCCATTTTTATCTACCCAGGATTGCCAACATACAATAATCATATAAAGGTTGTTTGTTACTTACGCTTATTAGGAATCGCGTGGATTCGCGACACTCCCAGCTACGAGGCTGATTTACAAAAAGGCGAAAAGCTGACGAGTCCATTGTGCGATCTTTTCTCGTGCTCGAATAGCCGCAGCTCGCCTCGTCACCTCTTGTGGTTGACTCTCTTCTTGCGTCTCTATATCGGGTACATCACTAATGATATCGGTTGGATGAGAAGTCTTTAAACTATCCTCTTCTGGTTGTTGTGATGTAGTTGACATCCTCTCCTCAGAATTTTCTGTGTTACTCTCTCTCTCTTCTGTGTCATGATTAGAAACTATATCTGCACTTCCTTGACTTTCTGTCGAGATTTCTCTTTGCTCAGTCTCTTCTAGCATCTCATCTATATCAGTAGTACCAAGTCCGTTTTGTATAGTGTCTATAACGCTTGGCTGAGGCTCTACCGTCTCAATCGTCTCTACTGGTGCCGAAGGTGGCTCTTCCAATTCTAAGGGATACAGGTGCCCGATAGACCTTGTGAAAATACTTCCTCCTACTTGAACTTGAGCCACTCTACAGTATCCATCGGAACCTCTTATCAGTTGTACGATTTTGCCAACCCTCCAGGTGTTTCTATTTTTAGATTCGCCCTTTATCTGAATTAGATCTCCAACACTCGGTTCCTTGTGTGATTTCACCCTTGGTTGTTTATGACTATGTTGGTACCTTTCTCTTAGGCTTGTCAAGTATTGATTTATAAACATGTTCTTGAAGTGCTTCAACATGTTCTGACCTCTTTTCCAACTGTCTAACAAGTTCTGTTTCGCCCGAGTGTCATCTTGGTCAGGTCTATAACTCTCTGATATCTCCAAGTTTAGACAACGTCCTAGAGATAGAAAGTCACATGGTCTCAGAACTATATCCATGTCAGGACCTACTCGTGTCAAAGGCCGACTGTTAACAACAGCCTCAATCTCCTTAATGACAGTAAGAAGTTGTGTGTCATTCAGTAGCAGTTTCTCCAAAGTTCTCTTCATACAATGCTTCACTAACCCCACTAATCTTTCATAAAACGCACCATGCCATGGCGCTAATTGGGGAATAAATTTCCATTTGATGTTATTCTTGATGCAGTAGTCACTCTTCAGGATTTCAGAGCTCAATTTGAAGTATAGTGCATTGTCTGAGACTATGGCTACTGGTACTCCTCTTGTTGACATAAATCTTCTCAGTGCCATAATACACTCATCTGCAGTCAAATTCTTAACAACTTCCAAATGTATTGCTCTTACAGCTAAACAAGTCATAAGACAAATCCATCTCTTTTGCTGTCCATTTTCAGTTGCCACATAGACAGGTCCAAAATAATCAAGTCCGGTATAAGTGAATGGTGTGCTATAATTCGCACGTTCTGCTGGTAAAGCCGGTGTTGGAGGTAGTGGGTACGGGCCTCCACCGTGCTTTACACATTGAGTACATTTTCTTAGTATTCTCTCCACAACCGGTCTTCCTTTTGGAATCCAGTATTGCTGGCGAACTAAGTCGAGAGTATGAGATGCTCCTACATGGTAATTCTTCTCATGTATTTCTTTTACTACTTTCTTTGTGAATTCGCAGTCCCTAGGCAAAAGAACTGGATACCTCATGTCATACGACCAATTAGCATGCATCATTCGTCCTTTGCATCTCAACAATCCGTCAACATCTGTAAATAGCCCAAGATTTCTACTGAGGTCTGTCCGTTTGCCTTTTATTTCATCTGGAAAGAATCTTTGTTGCAGGTTTTTTATTTCTTTAACCTGAGATGTTACTTCATTCTGGTCAGACCTTTGTTCATTATCATTAACCGATTCCAAAGGTATGTCAATATCTGAAGACTGATCCTTTGGACCCTCTAATACTGCAGGAAAAGATGCTACTTCTTGATGGCTTTTAAGATGAATATCTTTTGGCCATTTACTCTTTTCTTTGGACAAGAAGGCTGGTCCTTCTAGCCATACACTCTTCTTTTGAATCCAAAGTTCAGGTCGCGTTGCAATATCAGCTGGATTCTCTTTAGTATTTACATAGTATGTTTCTAAGCCAACATTTCGCTTTATTTCTTCTGTTCTGTTGGCTATGAATGGTGGTAAAAGCTTATTCGAGTGAATCCAGTTGAGAACCACTAAACTGTCTGTCCACAGGTATTGTCTAGTAATGGGGAGTTCTATAGTCTCTTTTATGTATGTCAGTAAGCGGTTTCCAATAACACAGCCGAGTAGTTCTAATTGTGGAATAGTCATTTTTCTTTCAGTTTTCTTACCATCTTTCATTTTCTTATCCAATGGAGCAACTCTATTTTTTGACAATAAAAATGATGTCTTAATGTTGGAGCCGTCACTTGACCGTAAGTATACAACAGCTGCGTATGAGTCTTTAGCTGCATCTGCAAAGCAATGTAACTCATTTTCAGATCCTTTATTGACATTTGCCTCAACATATCGTGGTACTTCAACTTCTTTTATATCACTTAGGTTCTTCTCAATTTTCTTCCACTTTAGTAACAGCTCCTGCGATACTGGTGAATCCCATTTATAGTCTTTTCTCCATAATTCCTGAAGAAACAGTTTTATTGGCATAAGTAGTGGAGAGACTATACCGCAAGGATCATATAATGATGCTAATATACTTAAAACTTCTCTTTTTGTAACTTTGTCTGTTGATCTATCAGTAAACACTTCTTTATTTATGTTCAAAGTAAGTACATCTTGCTCTTTATTCCACAGCAACCCTAAGACTTTGATTTTGTCTGACTCTTTAGCTCTATATTTTTGTGGTACTTTTCGACTGAAAGCTTTATCATTTGATGTCCAATCTCTTAAGTTCATAGAGAGCTCTTCGAATGCCTTCTTGGATTCATCATATAGTTGGACAGCTTCTTCTAAAGTGTCTGTGCCAGTCACCAAATTATCAACATAACACTTATTTGCTACCTTCTTGAGTAGCATGCTATCCTTTTGAGAAATGTGGTAACGTATAGTTGCCGTCAGTAAGAAAGGGCTGGAAATAATTCCGAAAGGCACTCTGCAAAATCTTAGGTGTAGTATGTTTTCATCGGATAGTGGTTTGTTGATGTCCTTTAGCCATAAGAATCTTGTCACTTCCCTGTCTTCTTCCTGTAGACCAATTTGCAAAAAGGCCTTTTCAACATCTGCAATTATACCTATTTTATGTATTCTAAAATTCAGGAGCAGAGACGTCAGGTCTTGAAGCATACAAGGTCCTTTATACAAGCACTCGTTAAGGCTTTGCTGATCCTTTAACCTTGCTGAACCGTCATATACTATACGACCGCGCTTGGTACTCTGTTTTACTATATGATGTGGCAGGTAGTTAATTGGAGGCACAGACTGGTTTCGAACATCTGAATCCACTTGGACAACTTCTATTATCTCGGCCTTAAGTTGTTCCATCAATATTTCATTATATTCTTGCAGTGTGGGCTTATCCAATCGCTGTACTAATCCCTTGAGTCTTCCGTATGCTAACCCGTAGTTAGTAGGTACATGTGGTGGGTATGTTGTCCATGGCCATTTTACATAGTAACGACCTTCTTGATACTTGACAGTGTCATTAAAGTTTCTAACTGCCTCTTCCTCTCTAGTACCCTTTACTGAGTCAGTTATTCCTATGTTCTCTAAACTCCAAAGGAACTTTAAATCAGATTGTCTTAAAGGGAGGTCAGGTTCTGTGTAACACTTACATCCTACATTGTTTTGGTAGTAGGTAACAACTGCTAAGATGTTATCATTCTCTTGATTGTCCTTATCATGGTGTCCAGACATGATCCATCCGAAATCTGTATCTATTAGGTAAAGATCGGTGTCAATCTGTATCTTGTTATTCCTGATAAAGGAGAAGTAGTAATCGTTACCAATGAGCATGTTTACTGATTGATTCTTTGAGTAACTATCTGCTGGTATATCCACAATATCTATTTTAGGAATCTCTTGAATTGGTATCCTATCAGTAATGCGAGGAACAACATTCACATGGATACTTTTTTCTACTCCTCTTTTTGTCTTGATAGTAATATCTGTGCAAGGACTCAAAGTCTCATTAGGCTTGTCGGTTCCAAAAATAAATATTAGTAAATAGTCTACATTTGCTGATGTCAAATCCAGGTGTTTTGCCAAGTCCGTGGTAATATAGCTTCTTGAACTACCGGAGTCAAGAAGGAGTCTACAATTTAGGGTCTTGGTTTTGTGAACCACCTGCGCTGTTGCAGTCTGTAAAAAAGATTTCCGCTTAAAACAATGGCCAGTTGAGTTCAGCGTAACAGCATGGTGTGGTTCACTCTTACCTGGTTCTCTCTTTGGGCATAGGGCTCGGTTGTGGTTGCCCTTGCAGTGATAGCATTTCTTATGTCTCCTGCATTTATGTGCACGATGCCCTAACTTTAAGCACATAAAACATCGGTTTGATAGTTTCTTCTTTCTGTCATCAGGTGTCTTATAAGATGGGCATGTATCATTAAAGTGCGGTCCCGAGCAAAATATGCAACTCAACTTGGGTTTCTTCATTTCTCTGTCAGTATTAGACTTAGCTGGTCTTTTCCTATTGTTGTTCCTGGGTGTGTTATCCATTTTGTGAAGGGATGTTGTCTGTGTGTGTATCCTTTTCCCTCTGTGGTATCGAGGTCTGTTTTCTATTGAAATGAAGGCATCTGTGGTGGCAGTATGGTCCTTTTGTAGAGGTGGATTAGTCTTAGACTTCTCCAATGCCACCACAATTTTGTTTAATGTATTTCTGATCCCCGCTATTGTTTGGTCATCCACTAATAATAGGTTAAGTTCGTAGATTACCTTCTCTGGAAATTTGTCTAATATAATGCTCCTAAATGAATTGCTCTCTATATTCTCCCCTAGTGATGAAAGTACTCTTAAATGGTTCTCGATTTTATTTAATGTCTTCCTACAGTCTTCAGCTGTATATTCGCAGCGACTAGTTCTATTTAGGGCTTCATAATGCGAATCAATTACTTGTTGAGTACTCCCATATCTGGTCTTAAGTGTGTCTATTGCTACTTGGTAGTTAGCATTTGTCATTGTTAGGCCTTGGACTGCCTCCTTGGCCTCCTTTTCCAGTAAACTTATCAGATAAGCCAACTTTTCGACATCGTCTAAGTTTTGGGAGTGTACATTGGCCGTGAACCGGTCCCAGAACTCCGTCCATTTCAGAATATCTCCATCAAATTTGAGCAGCTCAATTCTAGGAAGTTTCACAGTTTTTGTTGAGATTTTATTATGAGAATTAGAATGAATATTGAGAATTAATTCCAATTCTATAAGAAGCTCCTCTGCTTTCATCTGCTTCTCGAGTGCAGAGCGTAAAATATCTGTATTTTCATTATTTGTTACAATATATTTGTCAATGTCCAACTGGATACTATTCAGAGATTGTTTCATACTTAATTGTAATTTCATTACTTCTTGTACCATGACGTCCGTTCCGGAATTACACTTTAATATTAGCGCCTCTGCGCTCTCTAAGTTTTCATCAAATCTTTTTATTCTTAGTTCCAATCGATCTCGCAAGAAATTTTCCATTTTGTGAAATTACAATGAGCAAGTATTCATAAACTTGCTCCCTGCAAATAACCCAAAACAAAATGGCGATATTAACTCGTAATACTCATAACTTTACACTAATGGCCGAAAGTGACTTGTTTGTACAGATTATTAAATAAAGTTTCCTCAAACAATGATGGAAATTATCTAAAGCTATCAATTTGTAATTGGCCTTTCCATATTTACATTACAGCTCTAGCCAATGAGTTTACAATACAATTCATTTATTGTTGCTTACCTCGAGGCTTCTTTTATATAAAAGTATTGATATCATCAATATAACCAAAATACCGGCTGCTATCTTAAGTATATCGCTGTATTTCACTATGCGTAGCTTACTTTCCTGGAATCTTATACACTTTACACGCAAACTTGTTCGAATCCTACTGGGATACTGGGAACGCTGCCGGCATGGCGGTAAAAACTTTATTTTCCTAGTCCAACAAAAATAAGCAATTTAGTTTAATAAGTAGGTTTTCAAATACTTAAAATGATATCTCATTACAATGACACGCAGCTCCCACTATCAACCAATAAGAAAATTCAGCTTTCGGTTTAGCCAATGAGGAACAGGAATTAGTTTAACAAAGTTACGGTTTGCACAATGAAAACAAAATCTCCAGTGTTACCAGTGCAAGATTTCATATCGATTACCAAATCGATTGCTCATGAACGAATCGTCGATTAGCGTTATATTAACTATAGTAAAACACATATCGATTATCTATCGCATAATCGATAATTTACTAGAATTAATCTTAAACTAAGTACAACAACAAAATATTATGGTTATTAGTATTATTATTCTTATTTGATATCTAGGAACCTTGAACTCATCTTAATAACACACACCTTTGCTCAAAAATCTTATAATAACACATTCAAAATACAGTCCTTCGAAGAGAGAGCTGTAGAAGGAGAGAGAGAGAGAGAGAGAAACAATATTCATTTCTTCCATATGAAACCTTTATTTTGACCGATAAATGCTATCAAACACTCTTATTGTTGGTAAAGTTTCAACCCAAGAGATCTTGACATTTTAATTTAATTTCTTGTTTATTCTTATTGTCCACTGCAATGGACGCAATTTTGCTAATATTAACTTCAGTATTACCTGATACAAGGTTCTTGTTCACTTACTTTGCTATGTCCCATACAGGGACTCATTAATGCTACTACCTCAGCGGTACCTAATTACCTATTACAAGGTTCTTGGTCAGTACTATGTCCTTTACTCTTTAAGGACTCATAAATGCTGATACTTTAGCAGTGCCTAATACAAGGCTCTTAATATTGTGCCCTTTGCTCTTAAGGACTCATAAATGCTGATACATTAGCAGTGCCTAATACAAGGCTCTTAATATTGTGCCCTTTGCTCTTAAGGACTCATAAATGCTGATACTTTAGCAGTGCCTACTACAAGGCTCTTAATATTGTGCCCTTTGCTCTTAAGGACTCATATATGCAGATACTTTAGCAGTGCCTAATACAAGGCTCTTAATATTGTGCCCTTTGCTCTTAAGGACTCATATATGCAGATACTTTAGCAGTGCCTAATACAAGGCTCTTAATTTGTGCCCTTTGCTCTTAAGGACTCATATATGCAGATACTTTAGCAGTGCCTAATACAAGGCTCTTAATTTGTGCCCTTTGCTCTTAAGGACTCATAAATGCAGATACTTTAGCAGTGCCTAATACAAGGCTCTTAATATTGTGCCCTTTGCTCTTAAGGACTCATATATGCAGATACTTTAGCAGTGCCTAATAAAAGGCTCTTAATTTGTGCCCTTTGCTCTTAAGGACTCATAAATGCTACTACTTCAGCGGTACCTAATACAAGGTTCTTGCTCTATATTATGTCCTCTAATGAATGAGAACTCATCAATGCTAATACTTCAGCGGTACCTAATACAAGGTTCTTATTAACTACAAATACTTTGCATGCATTCTTTATTGATGCATGTTTGTTACTGCTTCAACTATGCTTACTAAAGGCTCTTAACTGCAAATACTAAGCATATCCTATACTAGGACTCATGAATGTCGCTGAAAACTGAGTTCTTAGATAAATAATTTAGATATAATTTCATATACTTTACTGATTTATGGGAAAACAAATTATCTCAGCCATCTCCACCAATTTGTCGCCACATCAAACTCAATTAGATAATAAATTGTCATATGATGTATATATGATATAGTTTATATTTTACCTTAATATCTAAATGTGCGACAAGAACTTGAGTGACTTACGCTGAGAGGTTAATAGCTTTCATGAGCTTACTAAGTACTATAGATGAGAGCCGTAGATGGCACCATGAGTCAGATCGAGAGCCACTCATAGTGGTGAATCCCCTCTTAATGGATCCGACTCATTGCCATCACGGTTTCTCTACTCTCATCGTCTTATGTGGGACCCGCAGTTCCCTGGAGGTCCTACCACCTTCCCCAATAGACCTTCCCTTTCCACCATGATTTTACTCTTACTTAACCTCACAACCTATTTCGCTCATTATAATAATCATAAGCACTCACCAGGGGGATCCTTCTGGCTTAACACATTATCTCTCTGGCTTACAGCACTCACACAATCTTCAAACTAATTAACTTCTACTACATCTCTATTCAAATCCTTCATCATGTGTTCTTCCATAACTCTGTAAATTAGAATGTCAAGTTTGTTCTCGCCCGCCATTTTTATCTACCCAGGATTGCCAACATACAATAATCATATAAAGGTTGTTTGTTACTTACGCTTATTAGGAATCGCGTGGATTCGCGACACCACCACCGCTTCTAACCACCGCTTTCTTCTTAGTCTTCTTTATAAAAATATAAACATTCAATACTACCTAATACCTACATTTTTTTTTACACCAATGACTTCGGGCAGCTTATTTCGGAACATAACCTTATTTTACGTACAATAAGAAAAGAAAAGCTCCCAATATTATAGTAATCTTGCCTACTACTTGTCTTAACCAACATTCCTACACTCTAAAATTACCATACCTCATTATTAGTACTGTAATTACTACTTTATGGGGGCAATTATTATCCTTGTTATCATAATAATTGCAATGCGTGACAACTGATGAATCGTCGCGACCCCAAACCACTTTAATTTTACAAGTCAGATAAATAGACAAAAGCCATGATTTATACAAACTTGTCTATCGTTGATTCCTATCTTTATCGCCATCATCACGCGACCGACAATGAATGGTATATACGACAATGAACTTACAAATGGTACGCTTAATGGTGTTACGTTAATTAAGTGAAATGTGGGACCTTTGTACTCTGTTTCTGTGTCACACACTGTGTTGGTGAATTATTGATTAAAGGTCAATTACATTCGTGTGCGTATAAGTACCTATGTATCGACTACACTTGACACGTTTAACATTAAATATCTATTAAAACTATTGAAAAATAAATACGGACAAAAGTCATAATTACCTATAATTACGGCAGATTTAAAAGAGGTGCATTTGTACTCTAAATAATTAAGCCCTTCATAAATACCAATAATTTTTTATAACGTTATATATAACAAAGACACACCCTGGCGCGACACATCTTATTATTTTTCCTTTGAAACCTACGACTAAACATATTGAACCCTAAATTTATAGAAAACTTTCTTCGATACTGGAGAGCGGTAAAACTCGAATAAAAAACAAACAACATAGGTTCCCTTAATCTGTCAGTACAATGATTGCTCGTAAACCCTAAAATAATCGGCAAAGAGCTTGTGTTGTCACAGCTAGTAGCTAGCGTCTTTTGTCTAAGCTAGACGGTAACAGTTCAACGGAGCAACGAAGCCGGTATGTTTCTACTCACTCTGACTGAACTATCCATCAAACGACTATATTGGTGATCATTCTGGAAAATCAAAGCACCCATGTTAATATATGTGTTAGAGATAATTACATACTCACTCCTTTCATTTCGAATTTGTACCAAATACGTACTTGTAGCTAATATAATGATCCTGCAAGCTGTGCGGTTTTCTAGCGGCGGGAGCTTGACGAGTACTCCCTATGGATAAAACGTCACACTTCCTTGCCCGATATCGTAGCCGAACTAGTAGCGATGTGGCCCTTGCATGCGGAACTCCTTGCGGTCTCTGGTCTCCTGTCAGCAAGAGCTTTTGGTCCTAACACGTCATACTCTATTACTCACCCCTTCCCAGTATCGTAACCGAACTGGTAGCTATGAGGCCCCTTCATGCCATGCATGCGGAACTCGGTGCGGTCTCCTGCCGGTGGCAGCGCAGAGGGCGCTCCGCCTGAGAGCGGCCGCGGTGGCGGCGTCGGCGGAGCTTGCCGAAGCGGCGCGGGGTACACGTTGCCTGAAATCATAATGTAATTTATCATCATTTAGGCTATTGTTGATGCGCTTGTTAATTCTGCTGTGTAATCTGTCAGATTCGGGGAAAAAAGAACTTAAAAGTATATACCTGCCTATTTAAACCTTTATTTAGTCTTATTTCAGTTTTCAAAAAATCTGTCATGTCAACAATTTGTTTGTCTTAAATGTCCAGTTAGTGTTATGCGTTAGTAAAGGCGGTTTTAGAATCTGTTCAATGATGTCTCATTTAATTATATAATTAAGATGGTGTTATTAATTAGCAAATTTAGTTTACAATTCGACAAAAAACATCATAAAACCAATAATGTGTTATACTTCAATATACATTCAAAAGTCGAGAACTATCAGCTTACATATCTCGCATAAAATTATATACAGATGTAAATAAACCTTTTCGTCAATAATATAATTGTATCAAATTTCTAAATTAAATAGTATTCCATAATATAAATTTAACATTTTATATTTAACCACAATCTAATATTTTCATGCTTTTAACCATCTCTGATATCAGATACCTACAGTAATTACTCAAGCGATTAAATTACCATTAGCTGGGGGTGAAGCACTATTGTTTAACCTGTATTAGCACTAGCAGAGGGAGGCAGAGGCTAAATATTAGTTTGTGTAGTAGATATTTTGATTCCATGAAATTGGATTTTAATTACTATTATTTAAGCCTTTACAAGGAATGAACTACATTTTTTATAATTTTCATATATTATAGATTGATATATCGTCTTTTTAAATAACGTAATAAAAAGCGTACTACTATATTAGTATTACATGTGCCAGTCCCTCTTGTGCCAGAAAAACTTTAAAACTGCGCCGCACTTTATAAGGACTTTTTTTCACGTACCGTACCTAAACTGAATAGACGTTGATTTTTATCGGTGTTCAGGAGTTGAAAGATATGAATAACCAGCCAAAATATAACTCAATAGGCTGATGACTCTCATGTTCAATGCGTAAAAATTAATCTTAATTCATAATTCTTCAATAACTGGACTACTCATTCTTTTAAAATTTGTTTCTGGCTGGTTTTAGGCTCAAAATGCTAAACTAGAGGGGAGGGGTTTTTCTTTCGGAGCGATTATATCCGAAAATATTGATCCGAAAATTGGACTTGAACCCACGACCACTGGATCGCTAGGCCGGTGCTCTAACTAGTACTAGCCTACCCTTACCCAAAAAAAATTTTCAAAAAAAATATTTGAATGGGAGGTTTGCGATTGCATCTTGGACGGATGGACAGATAGACATAGCCTAGGTGACGAGGGTTCCGTACCCTAAAAATGGTACCTAAACTGATGAAAAATCATCGTGTACAACTACTTGCCTATCATTTAGAGATACTTACGTCCAGGGTATCTGAAGTGTGTTTCGGAAGTTTCTTGCTCTAAAACTGGTTGACCATGTGTCGGCTCTTCTAAGGCCGGGAGTTGTTGCTGAAACCGTAAAATAGATATAAGTTAAGCGAGTCTCGTTTCCTTCAATTCGTCGGTGTCTATAGAGAGACAAAATAATTATTATTCCAAAATGAAAAATTACCTTAGCGGCTTTTTCCTTCCTCATTTTATGCTTTTGCTTGAGTTTCTCGTACAAGTAAGTATCTTTATCGCTCGGTTTCGAATATTCAGATTCAGGATCAGCGGCGGGATTAAACGGTTTCGTAGGTTTCGCTTTGGGGACTTCGGCTGAAGATTCCTCCGCAAACTGATTTAAAGGAATCGGCACGGGCTGGAATCCCCCTGGATACTTTTTAGGATACAATTTCGTGGGATTTTTGTGCTTCGATAGAAGGGGCTTTGGCGGCGTGAGATGTAACGAAAGAGTCGGCTCAGCCGGCTTGAGGCGGAAATTTATAGGCTTGTTGTTCAACGGATTAAAATTATGATTGGGTCCCATAATAGGTAGTTCGTATACCTCCTCTGACGGAGCTACGAACTGTTGATGTTGTTCTTGGTATGGTACTTCCAATTCTGCTGAGGGAGTAGGCAGAAGGAAGTGGTTTTCGGCATCTTCCGCTGGAGGTATCAAGTGTCTTGACGGCACAGGTATCTCTTGTTTTTGTAGCTGGTGTGCTTTTCCTGTTCTACTGTGCTCAAATCGTGGCTGATGGTTTTCTCCTACCATAAATATTGGGATATCGTCTTGTTGTACTTGTGGTAAAATAAACCTCTGACTCTGAGGGACTGATTCAGGTAAAATGCTAGGATTTATATGGGGTAAAGACTGCGATAAGATGGCAGGGTTGTTTGGCGGATCTGATTGTATGGGGTACCAGTCTGACTGTGTTCCATCAGTTGGCACAACATAGAAATCCTCCTGCTTATCTTGTGTGGGAGGAAGGAGATATGTAGGGATTAGATCTTGTTTGTCCTCTGCAGTGTGCGTGTTGGGCGGTATGAGATAACTGTCAATTTTAGGTTCATCTGATTCATAGTAAATGGGAGCATCTGGAGTTGGACTCGTGTCATTGACTACCAAAGTTGTGGTTTCTTCTTTATTCTCAACTGGCACTTTGATCGCTGCTGCAGAGACTATAAGCAGCCAAATCTGAAATAATAAAAGAAAAAACATTATAATTTATTTTATAACGTTAAATATGTTTAACTATGGTATTCTTAACAACCTTCGACATTTCATAAAAATACGTTATTTAATTTTCTTATAAAAATATGTTTAATAAAATCTTTCAATTCTCCCATATTTCCTGTGGTCAGATTCGTGCTCGAACGGAAAACAATTGCGGATCCAATAACAAATATAAAAATTAAATAATAAAGTAACGTTACCAAAACCTTTGAATAAAAAAAAATGTCAAGAACTTGCTTAACCTGCTTTATTTATCTTAATATTATAGGAACAACCAATATTGCACAATAAAGCTACCGGAAGGTATGTAAAATGTAACACCGGATGCCAGTTTAATCGAATCTACCGGTAAAATAATTAAAGCCGCTACAACCATTAAACCAACAAAGCTCAAGAAAGTTATGGTTGCAATTGCTTAACGAACCCAAAAGCCGATTAACCGCCGACAAAAAATATATGACAATTTCTATTACATCGTAACACGTAATCATCAATTAAAAGGAAACTATGTCACTACCGGGGAAAAAAAAAGTGTATTTGAGGGCAAAAAATGTACGCGATGATTGCACTCGCGGGCATTGGAGCGGCGCAGACTACACTATTGGTTTTGTTGCTTCCATTTGGATGGCCCTGGATTCGACCCGTTCGGTGTCTGGCAAGTTGAACTGATTTTTTACGTTTGTTTTGATGATGTAAGAAAATCGGGGCACGACGCTGTTATGCTTCTTGATTGGAAATTAAAGATGCAGTAAGTAACAAAATCAATACCTATAAATGCCTGAGAATATACCTGTGGCCCTAGTGAAAAAGGGTACAAGTCTCTGGCAGCGCAGGTGTAAAGGGGTGTAAGTTCCACATAACACTTATGCCCTTATACACCTAAACTAAATAAATAAATAGTATTACTATTTTAACCCAAGGCATGAACGGCAGCCAATTGTTAATGAGATATTTTGGCGCTCGAAAGAAATAAATGTAATCGGGAGTTAAATATCCGAATGGAAATTATACAACCAATCCATTTAGAACCGAATTTCCATTGCTTATCGTAAAAATAAAAATAAACGCACTTGGACAGTTAAAACTCTCTAGGACCGAAACGTTTCATTTTCAACCCGCTTCATAGATAAACAATGATTCACGTTCGGAGCATCAGTGAAATAAAAAGCATTTTTGATACAAGTTTTCATTACCACTTGTATCGACATTTCTCATGCTTTTCTCTGTACAACTGGCCACTGCTTAAACCAGAGCTTAAACTTAAAAGGTTTGAGTTTTCGTACTATAATTACTAATAATTCTATTATTTTCCCAGAAATGACACAGATCATCTGATTTCATACGTAAGTATATGTATTTGTATAAATATTATTTACATCGTATGTGTGTTTATGTTTGTGTATTAGTTATGATTGTATGGTGTTAATACGAGTACCTAATTGTATCATCTATAGTTCTATAATACCACATAATTTTACATGCATGAACTTATTTGCTTTGTTTAAAGGTTGACTGGTAGAAAAATTGCAGCGAGTTTGGTCGCACATTTGCTGCAAAAATTGACTATATCAGTCACCTGGAGCGCACCAGCGACGCTCTCAGCGGTAGAACGCAGTCGCTGTGGTCGAAAACGGCTAGGAGAAGATGCTGATGGTAGAAAATGCCTTATAGCATTAAGTTCGCCTTTTGTACAGTTTGTTTTCTTTTGTGCAATAAAGATTAAATAAATTTATTTCATTCTAAAGTACATAGTATCAAATCGATCGCCACAACTTGTTCAGAAAGTTAGGTACCTGCTCTTTAAAATTATGATAACACTTGGCTTCCGCCGAACTTGGTTAGTTACGGAAGTTCTTTCAAGTTTTCCCACTAGCGATGTAATCGACTTATCTTCAAAATTCGAATTATATAACATTTGCCATTTTATCGGAGTGGCGAAGAAGAGTAATTTTAAAAACGTCCATACAGAAAGAGAAAACGTTTTTCCACTTTTAAATATTTTCCATTCTCCATGTTATTGACACCATGAAAAACTAGGTTTATAGGTTTACCTTTTTTTTTAAATAGACAAAACAAAAAAGAAAAAAAATATATATATAAAAAGCAAAACCTTTAAATATAGAATATATCTTGCTGAAGAAGATATACTTAGTGGAAAACGTTATCTCCCGAAATGGAATTTCATAGAAAAAAGACCGTTATTTCGTTAGGCTCGCAAAGCTATTCCTCCCTCTTAAGCCTTAAATCGACACGACAAAAGGAAAAGCCTCGCAACTGGCCTCGACCTCGACGCACTGCATGTTGTTACCAAGCGTCTTTGTACGTAAGTCGTTCACCGTTTTTGCATGCTACCCTCTCCTATTTAGATTTAAGCAAAATTATTGTTTTCTCAGTAAGTGATTTATGTAAATCTTTTGAGAAATAAATATCTTAAACCATAAAAGTAACCATTGAATTAAAGTCTACTTGGCGCTCAATAGTCGTAATTATTCTGGTCAAAAAATGGGAAAAGGAACACATGTATTAGTATTTTGTAATTTGTCGAATAACGTAACCTAGAGAAAATATATATTAGTCGATTCCTTTTTTGCCAATGTCGGTAGCAAAACAGATGCATGCAAATGCTATATCGACCCCCTGAAAGAGCCGACTCCCTTTTTAGAAACACATAAATAGGGTCCATTAACAAAATTTACACGGTGTTATTTTAAACTCCGTGAATTTCGGAGTATGGCTAAGTACATTTAAGGAAATTGAATGACATAGCTAATTAAAAAAAATGTATTTACTGTTATAATTTTTAGTTTTTCGTAAAAAGTAATTTAATGCTGCATATAGCGTTATTATTATTACAATTGAAAACTTTGACATGTGAATATAATTTCGAACATCGATCGTCCGAGATAGTAGGTACTTGAGTTTAGTAGCAAATTCATAAACTCAATAAACACTAATCAATATGTAAACAAGCCCAAGCAAGAGTACACGTTCTTAGAGGCCTTATAAAATAAAAATAAACTTTTTATCATTTCCAAAATGGAATTCATTAGAACACCGGTGTTTCCGAGAAAGTAACTTAAATTAAACTCAAGAATGCACCCTTAAAATTAAAGGAGATTAAAAAACCTGTATAAGTATTTACGTATGTAATTGGGTAGGTACATAAACAACTTTACGAAACCCAAATAATAACCACAACACTATTACCAACACATGTTCAGTCATTGAACTGAATTGAAAGTTGCAAAAAACAACTGGAAGTGTTTCATTGTCACGATTTGGTTGGGACATAATGGATGACATAATACTATGTAATGGAACCGCATTGATAATATTGCCGTAACTGTTTCACCGGCGGAGAAACTGTTAGACTTAAAAATGACTATTCCCTACTTCTGTGTTTGTAAACTAATACCATTCATAAAAGGATGTAAGTGCCGCATAAACGCGGTCAGGTTGCTAAAAGGTGGATTCCGGTCCACGGAACCGCTGATAGAGAGTGGAACACAGTGTGGAACGAGGTTTTCTAAGCACATCCGAAGATCCTGACTCCTGCCCAACCAATGCCGCTGAGACGACAATACTGGTACTGCGGGAGCGAAGAGACGTCCTTTGGTTTACTCGGCCCTGTAAAGAAGCTACTGTTCGCAAGCAAGCCGCTTACAGGACTTGGACCAAGGTCGTAGCTGATATAAGGATCCGAATGTTTCTAATGAGAAACGTAAATTAAACGCTACCTCAAGGTATAGTAAAAAAGCTATTGGCAGGGCTAAATTGGGCTCGTCAAAATTGATGATACCTCTCTGGGATTTGATTCGCGCGTTCTAATGCTGCCGAGGGTCATTATTGTCAGTCGTCTTTAACACCAATTCGTAATGCTGATGGTGATCTGGCCCACAGCGCAAAAGAGAAAGCCGGTCTTCTTTCTAGGTACTATTTTTGCCTCGAATTGGACCTTGAACGACGAGGATGGCACCGTACCACCCACCATCCCGCGGTATGCATACTCTATGCCAGAAATCACTATTACGCAGTCCTTGAACATACCATAAGTTGCTTCATAACATAAGTCGAACAGGCTAGATAGCAGTTGTGCTCCTGAGTTATGTCCTGTGCTAGCACGTTTTTTCACGCTTTCTCGCAACAAACAGCATATTCCATCTTCTTGGAAGACGACCGTTGTGCACCTTATGCCTAAAAAGGGCGAGACATCAGATCCATCGAATTATAGGCCTATCGCTGTCACCTCGTTTCTCTCTAAGGTAATAAGAGCGTATAATCACAACACAAAGCTCCTGAGATACCTAAAAGAACACGATCTGATCAGTGACCGCCACGCCAGTATGGCTTTGGCCACGGTCTAGTGTATTTTACACAACATTGGGCTTTGGCGATTGAGAGTCAAGGTGAGGCTGGCACTCAGCCTAGACATAGCGAAAGCGTCCGATCGGGTTTGGCCCCGACTCCGATCGTCTTCTGTCGAAATTACCATTGGACGCGCGCGAGATAGACTACCCTTTTTCTAACATTATTAATTAGGCATTAGAAAATAACGTGTAGTCCATTTTGCGCGCGAGATACTGTCGCGCTGCTCTCGTGACTACTGGAGTCTGCCGCGAATAAAAAAATCGAAGATCTTCTACCTCAATATTTTAATAAGCTCTTGCGTTTTTACAAGCTTATATTTAATTACACCTGTTCCGTTGTCTGTCTGTCGGTCTATAATCAAATCTTGCAAGTTAAATTTGACCCACTTCCCGGTTTCCGATGAAGCTGAAAATTTGCACACATATGTAAGTCGGGTGACAATGCAATATTATGGTACCATCGAGCTGATCTGATGATGGAGACAGGAGGTGGCCATTGGAGCTCTGTAATAAAACAACGCAACCTAATTGCGTTTGGGGTTTTGAGAATTAGTTGCGTGTGGAAAGAAAACTACAGTCAGCGATAAAAACTTGTACCAAAAATGAAATTTTTGCCAAAAACTTATTGAATTGAAACGCTCAATACACGCAAATCGCGTTGAGTAGAAACGAGAAGGAAAAAAAAACAAATTAGTAGTTGTAACGTCGGGCTCAGACCGATATGAATGTTTGTCACCCAAGCCGGAATAAATAAAAAACTAACGAAGCCAAACATTACTCTTTATTGCACAAGGTAGAACATAGAACACAGATAGACATAATTATATCTACCAGCACGGATATGCTGGTGGTATTTGCCTACGTGTAGGGTTTGCACGACGGATCTGAAATGCATGAGAAGATCCGTGGGTCCGAATCCAGATCCAGATAATTTTATACATTTTGGATCCGGACTGCAAACCCTACCTACGTGACAGCGGGATAATGACAGTTTCCGTCTCTTTTGATCGCATCGTTATAAAAATGGGCCAAGAGCATGTCGGGACATGCTCAGTGTAGGGTTTCGTAGTGACTATTCTGTCAGAACAAGCCAAACGAATAAAAAGTCCATTATTAAGTATCACGTATAAGTACATTACAAGCATAAGGCGTAAGTAAGGTGTAAGGGGTAAGTGCATTACCTTGCAGCGCTTTATACGTCTTTTTACTAAGAAGAGAAGATTTTTTGTAATAACTCAAAAACGACTGTGCCAATCATGTTCGCTATAGTTCATTCATGCATTGAAAGTATTTATTAAGCTCTCACGATTCACGATTGATCACATTCAGTTTCACGATTTTTTCGTATTTTTGGTTTAAATGTTAGAGAGGGACACATATTTTCTTTCTTTCGGAGCGGTTATTTCACCGATAATCTAAAACTTTAAAACCGGTTTTTGCACACCCTTATTCGTTTTGAAAGCCTTATCTAAATTTTAAAAAAATCTGTTTGGGAGGTACCCTATTTTTTTGTAGTTTTTATTTTACCGTTCTGTCGCCATGCATGATTAATGTATTCATGCCGAATTGCAGCTTTCTAGCATTAACGATCACGGAGTAAATCCGCGGCCGGACTACGGACATGGCGAAACTATAAAGGTTTCCAGGTAACTAGGTGTAAGGAGTTCTAGGTGAGGGTTCGGATCCGAAACCCTAAAAAGTGAAACTTTTTTATCACGTGGATATCCACTATCCATAACTCACCTGCTGTACCAGATAACCGTTGAGAAGAAAGATTTTCTTAAACACGGTTTACTGATATATACGTACTACCTACGTAGGTATCATCTCAAGTGGTGCGCGCCAACTTAAACTCCTAACTGGCGTATTTATTCTCCTAAATAGTTGCTTGCTCTTAAGTAATCTCGCGGACCGCTTTACCCGAACTGAACTAAAAACTTTAACCGCGAACCGCTAATGATGTGTTTTCTTTGCTTCCGTGTAAGCTTCCGCATAAAACCGCGTTTATATTTAAAATATGAAACGAAGCAGGTCAGAATTCAATGGACCGTATATTTTGCTTGGGGTCTTGTAATCGCTTAATGTGTCGTCTCTTTACTAGGATAATCTGGTGGAAATGGCCGGATTATAATGTTTAGTCGATGAATACAGCGTGGTACACATCTAAATATGGCTAAACAACAGAGTTGCATACGTACTTCTTATTCTGTGCCCTTGAAGCGTTGAATAATTTTATTTAAGTATTTATACAGCGGCATTATTTTTTTGTGATATTACATTCTCGATGCTCGACTGCGACATCAAGAACTTTCATAATGTCGCATACGCGCTATATCGTTATTTGTCAAGACCACAATTTTATTGTTGACTCAATTATTTAACAGGCACTGTAATTACACAAAAGCTTAAAATTATATCAAAATTATCTTGATGTCTTACAAAGTAACCATTGTGGCGTAATCGTGCCAAAACCGACCAGAGTAACTCAATCGGAAAATCTTGCGTCAGATGCAGACGTCGATAAAAGATACTGAAAGTGGTTCTGCTTTTGTTGAAAATCGATTAGTTTATAGGAAATCTCGCGATTATTGTACACTTGACCTGCCGCTCAAGGTCGGAGTGGGTTCTTTATAATGAAATTTATGTATATTTAAAGTTTTAAAGTAACGAGGCAGAAGTAATTGACCGAAGCGTAGCGAAGGTCTACGTTTTGACTCGGGCAATCTGCTTTCGTATGTCCGGATGTTCTCCTCTACAGGTCGCAATTCTCAATCGAATCGCGTGAAATTTTGTGACCATATTCTATGATTAAATAGATTTTTTTTGTCGATCCAGTTTTTGGAAATTTTTCAAATTGGCGGATTCATGGTACGTCGTGCCTAAACAAATAGCCGTATCGATATCATAAAAGTTTCTTCCTTGTGAGACATGTTTACAGAGTAATTTGCGAAAAAACCAGATATTTCAGATAGCTCGTTAAGGGGGGATTTTGAAATTTGGGTTTTACTCGAAAATAAGTAGCCTAATTTCACCACGTCTCATATATCCATTCGTGGCTCCGGTTCCGGTTCGGTTGACGAGGTTCCGGGTTCCAACCCCAATCAATGAATTCTTTTTTGTTGGTTATTTCTACTTTAATTTCCTATTTTTGGTTCAATAAGCTTTGTAGCAGGGAGAGAGAGGTCCCTGGATCTATCCCCTGAATTGAAACTTTTAGGTTTTTTTTTGCATTTAATATTCGTATTGTTGATAGATCAAATGAGCCCGAAGCGCGAGCTAAGCGCATTCGTTTCAGTTTTAGTGTCTGAACTTTTTTTCACCTGTTTAATTTCAAGGAGACGGACAGTTGCGCAGGCGAAAACGGGTGCGATGTGTGGGGGTCCATATTCAGAATTTTTCGGAGCAATTTTTGCACTTACATTAATTTATTAACTTTGGCTTCTCTATAGATTAGTTGTAGATCGGAATATTGATATTATTTTAGGAAGACTTTTAAACGTAAATGTATGTTAAATAGCTTTAATTACCAAAATGAATAGCATAACTAAAAGAGAGAAACAGTTTTCTAGCATTTTTCCCCAGCCCCGGCAGTAATGTTTCAAGATCACTGTTACGGCAGAAAGTAACGGTACGGCTAGGGACATTATTTTATATAATTTTGGTGTATATAGATTACTATATTAAAGGTGGGCGCACTTAGAACGGCATGGCATGGATGCCGTTCTAAGTGCGCCCACCTTTGATATATCGAAAACTGCTTATAGGACACTAGTAATATTACTAGTAGCTCTGTGAGCTATAGACCTCGCGATAAGATCGATAAGCTTAAAACATGTACAAACAAAAAAAAATTGTTCGATGAGTAATTTTCACAGCGTACTCACAATGGTCTTAATTGCCATAGACCATAATGGCATTTAAGACCCTTACGACTATGTCTTATTTATGACTTAAGTGCTTTATGCCAATTTCCACCATTTGGACATTTTCCAAAACACAAAACGACAGAAAAATTATATGTAGCTACTGAGCCTGCTTACAAAATTTCACGAGATTCAGTTGAGAATTGCGACCTGTAGAGGAGAACATCCGGACATACAAAAGCAAATTGCCCAAGTTAAAGCGTAGACCTTCGCTAACGCTTCGGTCAGCTAATAAAACTGCAAGCTACTAGTAATATTACTATTTTTTTTATACCACGTCGGTGGCAAACAAGCATACGGCCCGCCTGATGGTAAGCAGCCTCCGTAGCCTATGTACGCCTGCAACTCCAGAGGAGTTACATGCGCGTTGCCGACCCTTAACCCGCCCCCCCTCGTTGAGCTCTGGCAACCTTACTCACCGGCAGGAACACAACACAATGAGTAGGGTCTACTACTCTACTACTACTAGGGTACCAGTATTCTATAAGCAGTTTTCGATATATTAAAGGGACGATACGTTATGGCGCACTTTGCCCCCCTCTCCTTATGATATTTAAAAGATGTAAAACTTCAAATGATCACCCATTACTTTATCACTAAACATGTTTCTGAAGGTGAATTCGTCAGATTCGTCGGTTTTATTAAAAGTTATAATGGAATTGTTTCAGTCACCTATGTCCCGGGACAATAAAGTGAAAATAATTGTAAATTAATTTTAAAACTCCACGAAATAAGAGCGTTTGCGATCTAAAATTGAAAAGCTTTAAAAGTCTAACGAAGTCTATAAATGTTTTTATTTTATTATATAGGAGGCAAACGAGCAGACGAATTACCTGATAAGCGATTATCGTCGCCTATGGACACCTTCAACAACAGAGTAAGTTGTAAGTGCGTTGCCGGACTTTAAGATGGGAGCACGCTGTTTTTTTGAAGGCTTGAAGGTCAGGTCGGTCCGGAAATACCGCAGGCGACAGTTCATTTGGTTCATTCCACAGTTTAGCGCGAGGCAGGAAGTTTCTGGAGAAACTCACAGTTGAGGACTGCCAACCATCTAAGTAGTGAACCTAAATACCTAACGATATGTTTTTGTGTGCGTGCTTTGAACTCTAGTGGCGGACCAAGATTCAAGTTTTAACCGACTTCTAAATTTCAAAAGGTTCACAATCCGGTTGTTTTTGATGTTTGCTTCCTCGAACTCCGTCTTTTCTCAACCGATTAAAAAAATATGTTTTTGATTGAAAGTATATACTTACAGATTAGTCCCAGTTTTGTCAAAATCTAGTTCTAGTGATAGAATCCATTAGCTCGGTCTAACTATAGGTATTACCTAAAATGTAGTGACAGCGAGGTTTTGAAATTAGCGTTATTTCCAATTTAAAGTTTGACCCAAAAGTTTCTTAAAGATATTTAGTTAACACATGTATTTTATTTACCTACTACTTTTTTTGCAATTACTATTTACAGTATGTATCTACTTAATATACATACTGTATTATTTACCTCAACTCAGCTGCCGACAATTTTACCTCTCCGTTAAATCTATAAATCTGATATTATGAATTCGGCAGCCTTCGTATGTAAGTATGACATGTAACTCATCCATTACTATTGAAGCCCGTTCATCCATTGATAATATATTTCTCTGTTTATCTGCCCTGGACATTTGTTTACGTTCGCGGCCAGAATTAAATGGGGCGGATATTTTATTATTAACTTTCCTTTGGTGCCGCTTTCAATACCACTGACGCTTCAAACCTTGTGTTCCTCTTTTGTATTGTTTTCCGAAACTGCACTTTAATGCTCCAGTTACAAGTTAGTTTTTCCAGTACTCAGAAAGTTCAAGTAGGAGCTATTTATATACAGCAAACGAGAGTGGTCAATAGGTGATAGTAAGCGATACCGTTGCGAGATAGATCAAGTGTCGGCGCTTTAGAAATTGCCAGGAAAATGTGGTGTGGTTAATTATTGCAGTTGCACTTAGTTACTCGACTAATGGGGCAAGTCAGTGGTAATGAAAGCTACGCGTTACTTTTAAGTACCTATATCCAATGGTTTTAATTTTAAACCAATAGAACAGCGGTCATCAGAACCGCAACTTTTACATGTAAACCCCGTTTACACTCGTATTTTATGAAAAATCTATTACATAGGTAATGGATGGATGGTAATGTAGTATGTTTCTCTTACCCCACCTGACCATAGGGTCAGGTGGGGTAAGAGAAACATACTTATTTTTGCTTGGGGTAAGGGAGACCGTAAAAGAAAAGTCCTTCTACGTAGGTATTTTTAAGTCAATGTGATTTATGCATTCGGTTTATTTTTGATATTATCATTATTTTATAATATTTTTAAGTACCTCTAACTGTTTATTTTCACTGTAAGTGTCCCCCTTGCCCCATAATTCCTCTTACCCAACCTAACCTTACCTAAAATTATGATAGAGAAGCAGCCATAGCGCCATGATAATACAGTAGAATCCGGTTATAACGACGCCCAAGGGACCGCTGATATTACGTCGTAGCGTCGTACTAACCGGACGACGTACTGAACGAACTGCCAATTTTAATTTGTTTTATTTAAAATAATTGCATCATTTTGTATTTATAAATATCTTTGCCACCAACAAAGAAAAAAAACATTTGAATGAACATATTTATTTACGTTTTGTTGACTGTCGAAACATACCTAAAACCAAGTCTATCGCGAATTTATTTTGTTACCTTTATTTCCGATGTTTCGACGCATGTTTCGCTGGTCGTGGTCGCGGATAACTGATGTCCCAGCAAAATGTTAAAAAGGAGATTTGTGTAACTACCCGACGAAAAGTCTATGAAAAAGTTTGTGGTCGGCATCCGATTTCAAACCACCACACATGTGTTAATTATTGACAATAGTCCGACACGCAACACTTCTATATCCGCACGCATAGATCCCTTGGTTTAAGCTTCTGGATCACTGGTTCCCAAGTTGACGACAAATTAAAACCATCTTCCCTATTAAAATTCTGGGGTGTTTCTGGATTCCAGACACTTTCGTACAACTCGAGGATAATAATGGCGTTCAGTGGTTTTTGGTTCTATGAAGCTCAATCCAGTGATTCGCGCTAGATGTTAGAAGATGTTCGGCGATCCCGGATTTTGCTGGGACATCAGTTATCCGCCTTTGACATATATACATAGGACGGGCTTTACGAGCACTAAGAATGGTGCCAGTTCAGTGGTGTCACTCACGAATTCGAGCCAATCGTGCAGTATAACGCAACTAATTGCGACCAATCGCGCGCGTGATACGAACTCATCAACCAATTGCGTTGTGGCGTTAGACTGCACGATTGGCTCGAATTCGTGCGCGTGACACCGCTGCTCTGGCACAACTCTTATTGCCCGTAAGGTATTGCACCGTCTATTATATATGTCAATGTTAACCGCGACCACGACCAGTGAAACCTGCGTCGAAATGTCGGAAATAAAGGTAAGTAACATAATAAATTCGCGATATACTCGGTTTTAAATATATTTTAAAAAGTGTTGAAAACGCGAAAGCGTTAAATGTTATATTGAACTCACAATATTTTTATGTTGTCATGTAATTTCTTTATCTTATATTTTCAAGACGATGTGTGATAACATTTCCTTACACGCAAAATTCGCCTGAAGATTAATTAAATCTCGTCTCTTCTTCCTAATAATTAATAATCAAACGAACTTACCTGTGAAGTTTGATTACAATTATGCGAGTATCCAAATCCAAGACAACAAATATAATTTACTAGCAGCAGTACACGTTATCGTGCAGTCCAAGTCACACATTTTAGAGATTATAGTATTTAAAAAACAAGTTCGCGCTGTCCCTCTCACTCGCTACGCTGCGTTCCTGCTTCGACATCGCTCCTCCAGTACTCATTATTTCAGAGTTATTTTTGTGTTATTAACAGAGACTATTTTATTTTCATTTTTGGGGATGGGGGGCGGGTCTTTGTTGTCTTGGATTTGGATACTCGCATAATTGTAATCAAACTTCACAGGTAAGTTCGTTTGATTATTAATTATACTTCGTATCCAAATCCAAGACAACAAATATAATTTACTAGCAGATGTTCAGAGCTATGTATTTAAATTCAAATCCTGAATGCGAAAATAAAATAAAATATCGATATCAAATCAGTATGTTACGAACATACTGATATTATTGATTTTGAATAAAGAGAACAACGTACCACCTAGAAGTTATTAATTTATATCCAATTTAAATAATTATTTATGTATCCACATAGTATAAATGTAAAATGTATGTATAGCATAATAAAATTAAGGAGTGAAATTGCTCTTGGTATTTCATTTCGTTAATATTAAAAAAGTATAAAACTTTCTTTGATTTCACTGTAGTATATTGATAAAGTTGTATATATCTTAATATTCACAAGGTACAACTATTTTTATGTCATTTACAAGTCAGGACGCCATTAAGTGTAAATGTGTTTTCAAGCTTTAGTTGGCTCTAAATAAGGTTTAGATGGGCATTCTCTGTCTGTAACCATATAAACAAACCATTTTGTATAATTTAGAATTTACCAACCATTCTCTGGATGTAATTACAACGGAGACAAACAAGCATACGGCCTGCCTGATGGTAAACAATCACCGTAGCCTATGAATGCCCGCTACTGCAGAGGTATATTACATGCGCGTTACTGACCCTAAAATATAATCTAATTTTATGTTACGACACTTTAAAGTTAATTTTGAATACAGCAATCAATACTTTCCTCGGTAAATAGCCTTTGAGTGAGGTAGATAAAGGAGAATTTTCTTCATTGTAAACCTACCATAAATATCAAGGCTATATGTAAGTACTTTAAAACTAAGTCTGGACAATTACTAGTAGAGTATCCTGTAGGTATTAAGTATTTGAAACTTATCACTTTGAAAATATAGATGGACTAATTTTAGTTATTACCACAGATCAAGAAATAATAATATGATATTATTTATAACTAAATAGCTAATCTCATCTGCTTATGCGTATCTGAACGATGATGGCTACTACGCTAACAAGTGGCAAGGAACTTAGGTAGATTATGTGTTGAGTTATGATATATTTGTGAACAAAATATCTGGCATGACTTGTAACTTGTACTTCATTTTAAGGAGTAACATTTTTTAACGTTACCTACAATAAAACTGTACAGTGTGCATTGCGACGAAAAATGAAAACTATTTAAAAGTTCAAAGTTCAAAGTTCAAAGTTATTTATTGTATATAAGAATCAGGTTACATTGCAGGTCGAATATACAATTACACATTCCGTTACACTGAGACTTTACCTTTTCAGGTGTACATACATTTGCATATATAGGTATTTACATATTTATCTAAAGAATAACAATACTTATGAGTCACTTAAATAATCATTAACACAATAAAAACATTTTTCTATAAGCCACATTTTTGTGTTTGATTTGAACAGTTTGAGATCCATATCCTTAAAACGATCAGGTAACTTGTTATAAATTGTGATACACATAATATAGGCATTTTTTGCAGTGAGTGACAAGTTTACATATGGCTTAGGTAATCTGTGTCTGTATTTAGGTCTAGTTACGCGGCAATCCAATGGGTTATTATCCGTGAATAGGTATTTATATTTGTGAACGAAAACAGAAACTTCATAAATATAGAGACTGGGAAAAGTAAGAATGCTATGTTTTATAAAATATGGACGGCATGAATCTCTAGGATGAACTGAAAATATGGCTCGAATGCAGCGCTTTTGGACAATGAATACGTTATGTTTATCAGTGCAGTATCCCCAGATTGTTATGCCATATCTTAAAATCGAATGTACATATCCATGATATGCTATTAACGCTGCCTGAATGGAAATAGTTTGGCTAACTCTTCTCAGGGCAAATACAAACCTATTTACTTTGGAACATAATGTGTCTACATGTTCTCTCCAGTTTAGATGTTTGTCAATAAAAATACCTAAAAATCGCGCATGCTGTACTTCTTTTATGGAAATATTGTCATATTGTATGTCTAACTGTTGTGACTTGCCTTTACTAGTATGGAATTGAATGTAGCTAGTTTTGTCTAGGTTTATTTTCAAGTTATTTCTTTCTAACCATTTAATTGTTAGGGCTAGAGTTCTGTTTAGGTCATCATTATAAGTCGGAAAATCTCTACATTTCACAATAATTGACGTGTCATCTGCGAACAACAGGCTTTTATGTGGCAGGCTTTTGGGCATATCATTAATGTAAATTATGAATAGAAGAGGGCCCAAAATACTGCCTTGAGGCACTCCATAATGATTATTGATGAAGGATGATCTGTAATGATTTAGAGATTTAGTTACCGGACAGTATCTGACAGTCTCTACACATTGGGTTCTATCACTAATATACATTTTTCTAAGCTTTCTTTCACAGCAAGACAATATGACAACCCGAGCATTTACATTTCAGACAATAATAATGTTATTGTTAAAGGATTTCAACCCTTTATTGCGATTATTAATCTAGCTACTTAGCGCAAGCGACTGCAACACGTGGCAGCATAACTCTAGTTGCATGGTTGCACAATTTACAGCACTTATTTCGCGTCGCGGGATAGTGCATCAACGGCGGTTCACCTCTTGTTTGATGCGGCGATGTTCCCCTGAAGTTTGGAGCTGAGAATCCGTAAGTAAATTGTACCGGATTTATTACATTAGGCTCGTTGATATGGTATATTCTTGACAGCATATCAAAGCTGACGTTTGAAGTTATTAGGAGTATATAACAGCGTGATATGAGTACGAATCATAAATTTGGGTTAAAGGGTTTACAGATATATTTTTTCCTATATGTTGTTTACATACAGCATTTCTTTGTCTGTAAGGGCAATGACATTGCGTACATTTTGTTTAAGGTATTTTAGGCCGCATTAACACCTATTAAATTACCTCAGCGTAACAAGAACCTCCTTTATATTTCATTATTTTTACAAGTCCTGTAAACTTTAGCTCAACCTTAAATATTTTTGCTCTTTAGTCCCTTATATTTACATGCGTAAAGCTACTTCCAATACTATTAAAGTCTTCAATCATTACATTGGCATCAACACTGTTATAGTAGAGCAACGTTATATATCTTTGACGATATCATTTTGAGATATGTATAATGACCGACTGTAGACCGAAGAGCGAAGTGACCGAAGAGCGTAGCGACCGAAGTGCGAAGCGACCGAAGAGCGAAGCGACAAAAAGGAACAAAGCAACCGAAGAATCAAATGACCGAAGCATTATAACCTCGACACTTAAAATGAAGCACATATAGCCTCGACGCTGCGGAAATGGAGGCCTCGATACGATTATTGTATAGTACATATAACTTAAAGTGCGGCATATATCTTCGTCACTGCGACAGCTGCGACAGCGGACCCCTTGACACAATTATTGTGGAGTAATGATAGCATCCTCACTATGACGTGGGGCAAACATAGCCTCAACACTACGACAGCAGATCCCTCGACACAATGATTGTGGAGTAATGATAGCTTCCTCACTATTAAAGCGGGGTACATATAGCCTCGACGCTGTGAAAGCGGAGCCCTCGACACAATATTGTGGAGTAATGATAGCCTCTTCACTATTAAAGTGGGGCAAATATGGCTTCAACGCTGTGAAAGCGGAGCCCTCGACACAATGACTGTGGAGTAATGATAGCCTCTTCACTATTAAAGTGGGGCAAATATAGCTTCGACGCTGTGAAAGCGGAGCACTCGATACAATGGTTGTGGAGTAATGATAGCCTCATCACTATTAAAGTGGGGCAAATATAGCTTCAACGCTGTTAAAGCGGAGCCCTCGACACAGTGATTGTGGAGTAATGATAGCCTCATCACTATTAAAGTGGGGCAAATATAGCTTCGACGCTGTTAAAGCGGAGCCCTCGACACAATGGTTGTGGAGTAATGATAGCCTCATCACTATTAAAGTGGGGCAAATATAGCTTCAACGCTCTTAAAGCGGAGCCCTCGACACAGTGATTGTGGAGTAATGATAGCCTCATCACTATTAAAGTGGGGCAAATATAGCTTCGACGCTGTTAAAGCGGAGCCCTCGACACAATGGTTGTGGAGTAATGATAGCCTCATCACTATTAAAGTGGGGCAAATATAGCTTCAACGCTGTTAAAGCGGAGCCCTCGACACAGTGATTGTGGAGTAATGATAGCCTCATCACTATTAAAGTGGGGCAAATATAGCTTCGACGCTGTTAAAGCGGAGCCCTCGACACAATGGTTGTGGAGTAATGATAGCCTCATCACTATTAAAGTGGGGCAAATATAGCTTCAACGCTGTTAAAGCGGAGCCCTCGACACAGTGATTGTGGAGTAATGATAGCCTCATCACTATTAAAGTGGGGCAAATATAGCTTCGACGCTGTTAAAGCGGAGCCCTCGACACAATGGTTGTGGAGTAATGATAGCCTCATCACTATTAAAGTGGGGCAAATATAGCTTCGACGCTGTTAAAGCGGAGCCCTCGACACAATGATTGTGGAGTAATGATAGCCTCATCACTATTAAAGTGGGGCAAATATAGCTTCAACGCTGTTAAAGCGGAGCCCTCGACACAATGATTGTGGAGTAATGATAGCCTCATCACTATTAAAGTGGGGCAAATATAGCTTCGACGCTGTGAAAGCGGATATAGTACCATGTCGACATCTCATTTATAAGAAAATATTTATTTAATATGTGTTTTAATTTTGTACTATTAATTAATGTGCATTATAAAATTACATTAAAACTTTAATCAACACAGTTAATACCGATTTTCTGTTTGATGAATATCTTGTTGCACAGTAAACCTAAGCTTCTAAGTACTCACGGAAAGGAGAATTATTATTAGACGGAGTCCACAATATTACACAAATCAAGTATATCTTTCCATAATATATTTCATTTTAAAATCATATTATATTATGTTAATCAAAGCTGTTTAATAATAACAAAGCGGGTAACTAACTGATGATCAAATTTAGGAGGCGACCACATCGATTGGACCCAAGACTCGACGATACCGCGATGTCCGATTAAAGCCTACTACCTAATCCGTCATGATCCATACGATAGATTCACTATGGCCTTCATATGGGGCATGGGGCGCACGGTATCGGAGCACGCATAGCACGTCCCGTTTGTATACGTCGATTAATGACATTAAACACTTTAAACTGTCAGTCAGACTAAATAGTCTTCCAATGTCTTATAGATTGTGTATTGATTGACATTACTCCTGTATATTTATACCTATAGGTATCCTCATAAGACGCTCATTAAACTTGTTGGTACTGTGTATGTACATTTGCATAAAGACGCGTTTTGTTATCATTCACAGGCACTTATTACCAATCGGCAAGGATTACCATTGTTATCTGTTTTATTGTATGGTAGGGTAGATCGGACATGGTAAAAGCCGCTTTCGTGAAACGATTACCTAGTATATATTAACTTTATTCAGATATGGTTTGTATATTTAAATCTGTACGCGAAAGCATCTCGTAAAAAAAAATTGTGAGTGAACATTGCATTTTATGCAATCATAAAATGAAATCTAAATAATATTATATTAGTAAATAATACTATAATAGTACGTATTACAATTATTTAAAGTTCAAATTGTAATCTATTTGTAGCCCCATACTTATTTTTTCCGTAATTTATTTATTCAAAAAAGAAGGTAGTTGTAGTAAGTGATTTCGTATGAACGTAAAAATTACTTACTTGATTTCTTAGGTAATAAGTTTATTACGCTAAACGAATATACCTACAATTTCAAATTGAAAGTTTAACTGCCATTTAAGTATGGCAAACGAGACTAGACTTGCCGAGCTGAATAAACATCAATTTTTCGTTCGAGGGTACGGCGGTCGGCAGTTCAAATAATGTTTTGATTCTATACTTCTTATTCAGCGCACAATAAACATTAATCGAAACACAATTAGGTACACATATTTAGAGGAACACTATTTTGGCGAAAATACGTGTGACTCGGACTAACACAAAAACATGTAATGAGTACTGGAGGAGCGATGTCGAAGCAGGAACGCAGCGTAGCGAGTGAGAGGGACAGCGCGAACTTGTTTTTTAAATACTATAATCTCTAAAATGTGTGACTTGGACTGCACGATAACGTGTACTGCTGCTAGTAAATTATATTTGTTGTCTTGGATTTGGATACGAAGTATAATATTATAATAGGTAAGTACAGCTGAACTAACAGGCAAATAAAATCCATTTTACTGACCATTGTATTTATAATGAGCCCTCGCCTTTGCTTCTCGAGAAATTGGATGGAAAGTGAGACTAATAGGCCACGACTTGGCAAGCAAAATATTGGTGTAGGTACCTAAGAAAAAGTTCTTTAGTAATGCCCTTTCAACTAAAGGGTTTCTTTTTTCGTAATAACGGTTGGAAAAGATTGGATAACGTGAATTCGTGGAATGAGATTTAAATATTCAAAGTCTGGATAAATATACTAACTTTATTTTTAGAAACTTCGTAAAGGTTTAGGAAGTTTAGGTACAGTCAGCGTCAAATAATTCGTAGCAGTCAAAGTAGCCAAATAGTTCGGTACACCATATATTTAGTATGGTGTACCGAACTATTTGGCCACTTTGACTGCTACGAAGTATTTGACGCTGACTGTACCTACTTTAGATTCCCGGACGAACGGAAATCTTAATCATAATTAAAATCTTTTATTATCTTTGGGAGCCACAATGCCACTGATCTAAACATAAATACACGCGTCAAATATGCCTCGACTAATGAGACATATTATATGTATAATATGTCTTATTAGTCATATTACCGTATATATATATGTGTGTAAACGGTACCTAAGTACCAATATAAACAGCACTAATTTCAAATAATAGGTACATTTCTGACAAGTCAACTTTCTCAGTAGAATAAGTTGCTAATTTCAAATTTGGTATGGGATATCGATCCTTCGCGCCTACATTTATCGAATTTGCCGCCTTTTTCTACTGACAAACGGCTTGACAGAGTATATACTAGTAGTATAGAAGGTTAATTAAATGTATAACATTAGGAATGTCCCTTTTGGTCGTAGGTCATGCCAGAGGGTGGAATCGAATTAGGTACCTTTATATATCTTAATAAATATGATGACTTAATACTCATCCTCAAACATAGTGAAATGGGATCGTGGAATACATTTGCAAATAAGTAGTTCACAAGCTATAAGTTGCAACCAAATTGCTGAGTTTTATACCGATAGGATAGATAAGAGATAAAATTAAAAAGAAAATTGTTAACTAAGGGATGAAAGTCACCATTTCTGTCGAGGTAGTTTGCGTTCGAGAACCAAACTACCTCGACAGAAATGGTGACTTTCACCTGAGTTAAACACACTAATTTTCATATTGAATGCGAGGAAACCAAACAAAAACAAGGCAAATTTTTAAAATCAGTAATTAAAGTAAGTACGTACGTAAGTACGTGTCGGCCATGTTTTTTTTTCCTTAGGACTTACTTGCAATTGGAAATTTCACATGTCTGAAGATAAATAATCCCCAAAAAAAAATAGATTTCAATAATTATGAGAACACGCATATTTAATAAACTATAGTAATTTTAAGATTGTTCCTTAAAGTATGAAAATCAGCGGGATTGCCTCTTACTTTTGAATTTTTTACTTTTTCGTTCTAAAACTGCCAATAGTCAACGACATTATTCATACTGCCAATATAATGAAACTATTTTAGAGAATTTATATTATAAATAACAATTTAATTAGTAAAATAAGCAATGATTTTATTTTCATCAATACTGAAACAAGTCTTACATATTTTTTTATATAAAAAAAAAGATTCAACGCGGATCAAGAACGCGGCAAAAGGTCAGTAAAATTAGAACAATTACCAATTGTTCCAGGCGGGGAAATAGAGAATATTTTTATATTTATTTCCACCTAGTTATGGGACGGGGACACAGAAGAGAACACCACTTTTCGGCACTAGAGCACAGTGAATTCAATATATAGAAAAGTGTGTTAAAGAGAAAGGTCATGAAATCAAAATGGGGTTATATACTATTGATCGTCCGATCAGCTACTACCTATAAACCTACGTTGGAGAAATGTTACTTTCCTAGAAGGTCAACTTCAGCTAAAACTATATTAATATAAATTGACTGTTATTGAATCTGCTGTATCCTAAAGGCAATTAATTTAAATTACTCATGTACATAACTAGTTCCATCTTTATTCATCAATAATGCATACTACTTTGTATGTACTGTAATGTAATTTGTGCTTTTTTTCTTCGAATAAGAGCACGTGCATGTAAGCAATTAATAATTATATAGGTATGCTTATTATAACAAGAAAACAACGCGCCAAGCACCCTGTAATAATTATCATACAAACAGATGTCTTTACAATTCGCGTTCAACAGTATCTGTCACGCTAATTGTTTTACATAGGTAATATTAGTACATTACGATACAAGTGCGAAAAATAGGAAATTCGAAACGAGTGGCGATAAATTAAATCACGACCGAAGGGAGTGTTTTAAATCGACACGAGTTGCGAATTACCTATTCGCACATGTATCGTACAACGTTTTACAGTACATATGGCCCTTTAAATGTTCGACACAGTAACGTAATATGCTACTTCTCGCACTAGTGCTATAAAGTAGCCCCATATGTACTGTAAAATATTTTTTCTGTTTTATAAAGCTGCCATGCTATCAAAGATAATACTTTTGACGCGTATTTGTTACGTCCCGTCCGCTACGATTGATACTAAACATAAACTTTCTGTTAAAACATTATATTGCAGCGCCTACTAATTATCTTTGCCCGAATGTTGACTGGTAAACAAAACCTTACGTATATCATTAAGTCCGCCTTTTTTTAAGATTGTATTTTCTTTTGTGCAATAAAGATTAAATAAAATAAAAGGAATCGTTTAACCCCCTAACGCATGTCATATTTTATTCTTGTTTAAATTTGAACTTTAATAGCTGTCAATAGAGTTGAATATTATACAAATACTGACACAAATGGTTGGATATGTGGTAAAGGGTTAAAAATAGTTTATATATAGTTATTATGTTAATATAAATATATTTAATTTTAGTTAAATTAGATAAATGTATATTTTGCTTAGCTTGATATCCATAACAAATTAGGCGTATCCCTCACATTCATACTTAATATGTTAAATCAAACCCATTACTCCCGTGGGAGTAATGAATCTTCCTATATCCCTGTGTAGAATAACACTGTTTAAACACTAAGTGTGATTATAATGATTTTACGGTAGTTTTATACAAGACAAAGCAATTATGCTCACCAAATACATTTGCCGCCACATTTTTTCTTTTTAAATTCTATCACTATTCAAATCACTGTAATGGCACACCACATTGATTGCGCAGGTTCTCGCGCCGATTTATCTTAGTATACTGCACGCGCGCAGTCTGCGCACTTCATAATAAAATAATACGGGGGGGAGGGAACCAACAATTTATATAAGATTGCCGCTCTAGAGCTACTTATCTATTTTACTCCTTCCTTACTGTAGCCCGATAGATTATTTTAAAATTATTGATGCATGAAATGACTGCTTTGGATGATTTAACATAATAATTGAACAGGTGCGTAATTAAGTTGCTCGATTTGTTCTAGTGTCATTATCATTGCTAAACGGCATAAAAAATTAAGACTTAAATTACTTAATAGTGATCTAACCTAATTGCAGCATCTGATGCGTTCACCTCTTGGTACAAAAAGTGGCATTTCGGACTATAAGGATGTAATTTAGATCTGATATTGATTTGAGGTTATAATTAGACCAATTAGGCGGTGAGGCGGTAATTAATAACCAACAAAACCAACAGCGCTAAATATATCTAGAACTTACAATAGAATTACAGAGCCAATTATAGGTTCTCACTTATAGAAATATAATAAATTATAAAAAGTTTTTGCCCAACTTAATTTACACATACAAGTTCCTACAGCATAAGAACAGATATATATATATATATATGATCAGTTTTTACAAAAATAAATTAAAAAAGAAATAAAATAGTTGAATCCTGTAAGTACATATTCAATAATGCACCGAAGCCCTGACCTGCGCCAGAATTATTGTCACCCATGAAGTGTCTAATTAATTTCCTTTCTATTACTGTTATGCTATCATTCATTATATATGTCGATATCACAATTTATAGAAACTTTATTTAAACTCATGCCCGCCCTGCATGTGAAACTGTTTTTCCTATACCTAGTAGTAGCTTGGTAATTACTAATGGGACGAAAATGCCTGAGCCTCCTTGACGGAATATTAAAAGAGATCCTATTAAGCAAATTTGGACAATCTACATTACCTTTAATAATATTGACTATGTCCGCAATTTCACGGCGTTTAACAAGTGGGATGAAATTATGTGTCTTACACAGCTTGAAGTAGTCGATAGAACTATAGTTGACTCGCATTTTATAACAAACAAATTTGATAAATTTGGACTGTAATCTCTCAACCCTATCAACATAAATTTGATACTGAAGATTCCATATTTGAGATGCGTTTCTAGTTTGCTTCTCACGTAAGCGCAATACACGATTTTCAGAGTTTTGGGACGCGTAACTACGCAATTTAAAACCAAGTGACCTGGAAGCTTTACCTACTATATTATCAATATGCTACCTACCTACCTAATAATACCTAATAAATACCTAATCTTTCATGCTTGCTACTCGCTGACTTTAAGTATGTTATACCTCCCAGAGTGGTAATAGCTGGTTCACTCCCCGCCTCTAGCAAGTTATGGATTTATTAGTCTACATAGTTCGTGTCATCCACGATGACGCGCAGATTTGTCCAATCTAACCTTTAATAACATGAAAATACGAGTTAAGGCACACGTCTTCGTAATGACACGATCTATACTTACTGTAAAAATATTAATTAATTTTTCGTTAATTTATTTCTTTCATCTCAAAACGATTAAATTATAGTTTTGAGTAATATTTTTTACACTTTTGCAATCGTCTATGAGTTTCATGTCTCCCTCGAGTCTTCAGCTTTGCACGGGACCTCTATTATAATACTTACCTTGTTAGTATTTAGTATGTATGTTAGTGTGGGGCAGATTTTGGAAGCTAAATTTGACCCACTGTCCTATTTCCGATTGAGCTTAAAATTTGCGTACATATGTAAATCGGATGACAATGGAATATTATGACGGAGTCAGGAGGTGGCCATATGAACTCTGTGATAAATATTACTAATTGTGTTTGGGGTTTTTAGAATTGTCTCGATGAGTATTAGTTGCCTGTGGATAGAAAGGTACAGAGCCCCTAGTGTAAATTTATTCGATAGCGTTCCGTGACATACCTACGCGTTTGCGTTAAGTCTCATTTTGTATAGGATTTAGAAACAGCGCGCCAAGCGGAACGTTGTGGAAACTTAAAATCCCACAGATTTAGGTGGTCTGTGCAAAATCCCATATAAAATGAGACTTAACGCAAACGCGTACGTCACGTCACGCCATCGAATAAATTTACACTAGGGGTACAGATAGCGATTAAAGCTCGTACCAAAAACTTTTACTTACTGTAAAAGACTTTTAAAATTAAGTCGTAGCAAATATGTAATAATTATATTGCATATACAATATTTATGATCAATGATAACTTACATTAATTTAGGTTTGTAAGTAATAGGTACTTTTTTAAAAGCGTTTTTCAATGAAATGACATGTCAAGATTGTTTCCCTTTATTCTAATGCAAAAAAAACATAAAGTATAAACTGTCTTTAGCACTATTTCGCTTACCCCTACATTGCACAATGTACTTATTTAAAGCTCCAGATCTAATAAAGCACTTTATGCACATAATAATAAGCATAGGTAACATCCTCATGACAGACTGATTTATTGAGCCAGATATCTAAGTGTAAATAATGTGGCACGTACACTCCTGATATTTTATTATGCATTTGTGACATTATCTATGAAAAGGGACCTTATTGTCGGTGGCGCTTACGCCATTATCAACGATGCTCCCATATTATAAACAACGCCGCGCTACGCAGTGCGGCGTAAGCTCCATCGACAATAAGGTCCCTTTTCATAGATAATGTCACATTTATGTTTATGGGAGTGTAAATACATTTTTCTTCTTCTTCGCGTTGTCCCAGCATTTTGCCACGACTCATGGGAGCCTGGGATCCGCTTGGCAACTAATCCCCATAATTGGCGTAGGCACTAGTTTTTACGAAAGCGACTGCCATCTGACCTTCCAACCCAGAGGGTAAACTAGGCCTAGGTAGTGTAAATACATTATTCTTGTTAAAGGATAACGCACACTTGTCCACGCAACATCTTGTCGATTTTTTCATCCGCCACGGCTGCGTCGGCGGCGGATCGCTGCACGCCGTAATGAACGGTACTGTGGTATATTGTGACTTAAGTTGATTTTTATAATGTTTTCTATCAAATGCATATACTTATACAATTCTTCTATGCTTACTATTCCACATAATTAAAGTAATTATTGCTATTTGATTCGACTTATTAAAAAACGTAAGACAGTTTTTCAATACAATAAACAGTTAAACCAACAGGGTGTTACGAGTAGACATCGGTATTGTGAATAATTTAACATCAGTTACCTACGCCGGATACTAGGCAGTGCCAATAAATCAAATACATACTTTTATTCGATGTTTAAAATGTTAAGTTAAAAAAAAGCGCTGGTGGCCTAGCGGTAAGAGCGTGCGACTTGCAATCCGGAGGTCGCGGGTTCAAACCCCGGCTCGTACCAATGAGTTTTTTTCGGAACTTATGTACGAAATATCATTTGATATTTACCAGTCGCTTTTCGGTGAAGGAAAACATCGTGAGGAAACCGGACTAATCCCAACAAGGCCTAGTTTATCCTCTGGGTTGGAAGGTCTGATGGCAGTCGCCTTTCGTAAAAACTAGTGCCTACGCCAAATCTTGGGATTAGTTGACAAGCGGACCCCAGGCTCCCATGAGCCGTGGCAAATGCCGGAACAACGCGAGGAAGAGGAGTTTAAAATGTTAATATAAGGAACTAATTAATTTACACAGAAGGCGGTGACACATGTATCATAAAGTAGGTAAAATGTATTACAGTATTTACAGTACATAATTCATATAGGAATAAAAACCGGCAAAATGCGAATCAGACTCGCGTGCCCAGGGCTTCCATAATCATACCTACATATTTCTTACAAAGTTTAGTTTTTCTCTTTAAAGTTGATTCGTCAAGTTTGTTCGTTTTGATGTGACGAGTTTTGCTCTTGGGTTTTATCCTAAGATAAATCTTGATACACGATTAAGGATTTGTATATACCTACATGCCGCTCCTATGTACAGTCAGCATCAAAAGTAGCGGATCAAACAAGGTTTCAAAAGTATCTACCATTCTGAAACAGCTTAACAAAATGTGGTGGTTCTATATGCAGAATAATTACGATGGTAAAAGATATACTTTTGAATGTAAATTTTAGAGATTTATCTATATTTGCAAAAGTTATTCGGAATAACAGATACTTTTGGAGCTATAAAATTGCATGGACTCATTATGAATGAATTCATTCATAAAGTTGCCATGTATTTATGCGGCTGGGTGAAAATAATGAATTACTTCATTCTATCGACATTTACTTTAAAATTTTCTTTAAGGAAAGGACAATAGTTTCTTAATCAACATTTTCCTAGTAATGTACGCAGCAAGATGAATGGATAAGCAAAGTTATATTAATCTAAGAAGCGACCTAAGCCGTGCTAAGCTAAGCTAATAGTCTACTTAAATGCATTGCAAGCTACGGTAAACCACATAAATCCATCTCACTCCGCCACGTAACTGCGTCCTGTAAACTTTGAAGCTTGGTATTGTTGAGCATGTATAGGTTACAAGACAACTGAGAAAGTTAAGAATATAAGTGATACGTTAAGAACAAAGGGATTATGTATTTAAAATATAATTATTATTTCACATCATGCACAAAAAAAGTTTTAGAAAATTATTACAGAAAATGTAGACAGCAATTACTTTTTGACACACTTTCTTACTACACCGTGGCGTCACTTGTTCTATGTTTAATATAGGAAGTAGTTTTATGCTCGTTAGTTATTTATCTAATACTACTGGGCCCTTATTCGACATGCTAAAAGTGACGTTTCGTGTTGATTTCCATTTGATGTGAGAAATATTGTGACTTGTCGAATTGCTATTATCACCACCTGTCAGTGAACAATATCCACACTAGAGACGGGGCGTTGTACCGGAATAGTTTTTGGAACAGGTTATTTGTAATAGACTACTTTTAGCTTATCGAGTATTTAAAAGTACGGACTTTGATTTCTGAAATAAAACAAATATGAAACTTTTATCACCTCGTACCTCCATTCTTACCGTTACTTTAGGTAAAATAAAATTTTGTTAACAGATGGTCGTCTGGGTGTCTGTTGTATCTAAAAATAATGTAATAATATATAACAAAAATATGACAATAGATTCATAGCCTTCACTCAAAACGTCACCATATTTCCGACCCTTACCGAAATAATAAGTCGATATTTGTATAAATAATCCTTATTTGTAAGACGCCTAAGCACGGCAAATACGTAAACTGCCTATTGGGGGTCATACTCGTAAAACTGGTATTTTAGACGTACTTTTGGTACGAGTAACAGAGACGTACTTTTGGTACGCAGTCCCAGCTCTAGTCAGGATTCTAGTTGTCAAATATAAGCGTGTCGAATACGTATTAGTTAACTGTCAAATGAAATTAGATCAACGGTAGACTTTTTTGTCGATGGGTATGGCTGCCATGTTTGGATTTATGACATTTAAAAGGGGATCCTAAGGCAGAGAGTAGTTTTACCTGTACGATTTTGATTCTTCTACTGGACGCAAGATGGAGTTAGCTGCCAAATTCCGATCTGGCTGACGCAACTAGGAAGAAAAAAGTTTTGTATGGAATTTGTTTCGCAAATCATTGCCAACGAAGAAAAAGAAAACGTCAGTGCTATTTATTCTGTCAAGTTTACATCAAGTCTACTGTCAGCCTAATTGCTTTGTTTGTTTTGAAAGCTTCAATGTTTTGTTCGGGTATTTCGTGTAATTTCTTTATTATTTAGTGCAAAAATCGAAAATAGTCAACCGTGATCAGAGTAAAGAGCGAGTTTGTTACAATGCCAGCGAGAAAACGGTTTACTAAGTGTGAAATATGTGGCAAGCGAGCCACTCGAGAAAATCACGAAAAAAGGGATTTTATGGCGAAATTTCCCTTGGATGAAGACTGGTAAGTATTGCTTTAGATACTTTTGACCTTATTTTGGGTCAGCAGGCTATAAACACATCGAAAATTAGATATTTTACATTATTTTTCGTTGTGGACTAGGGATGTACTATAAGTATCGATAACTGTAGTTTTATTTGTATATCAGTGTAAATAATAAAATTAAATATGTGAAATTTCCTTAGAACTAGCATGCAATATGACCATAATTAATTCGTCGAAGATTAATAATGCATAAATTATCTATTACTTATGCATTAATGGTACACATATTTTTTTAATCTTTATTCTAAAATGTAAGAAAATTAATCTCTGTTTTTATGATAAATAAAGAAATATTATAGGATATTATTACACAAACTGACTTAGTACTAAAGTATGAATGGCATGTGTTGTGGGTACTTAGACAACAATATATATATATACCCACAACACATGCCATTCATACTTTAGTACTAAGTCAGTTTGTGTAATAATGTATATATATGTACATAGTCCTAATTTATAAGTATTTATAAATACATAGGAAATACCCATGTCTCAGGAACAAATATTCATGCTCATCACACTAATAAATGCCCGTTCCAGGATTTGAACCTGGGACCATCGGCTTCATAGGCAGGGTCGCTGCCAACAAGGCCAGACCCGTTCTCATGATTAACAGACATATAAATACATAAAAAGTTAAAGCATTGATAAAGGGTTGTTGATAACTGGATGCCGAAAAACATGATTTATAGATGCATATTAGCGCGAAATAATCAGTTGATCATCTCATTAGCAAACACATGGAATATAAACTGTAGATAAAGTCATGTTTTTCCAAGGCTGTATGTTTTCAGATGCAGGCAGTGGGCCAAATTTGTTGGGAACGAAGACCTGATACATCTTCCCATAGAAAAGTTACATTTATTCAAACATGTATGTGCACATAATTATGAAAATCAAGCATTTAATAAAATAAAAAAAAACACGACTTAAAAACTGTATTAAAATAATTCGGGTCCACATTAAGCCCGACCAGATAGTAGTCCAATTAAGAACTATCCACTATATAACATACAACTTAAATGTGGACTCGATGCTAACCTGATTTCGAGTACAAAATTTGTAGACAGGAGCCTATGTTTCAACCCTCCCCATTTTATCGATATCGATAAGAATCGTAAGCGTGTAGCGTACTACACTATTTAAATAGCTTATGTTGGTACTATGGTTCTTTGACAGTTCTTTGTCGTACATTTTGGTAATGATTTGCGAAACAAACTGATTCCACTCGCTAGTATGGAAGTCCCGTCTCTTAAAACGTAGTGATTATATGCTCTTTGACAATGACATGCAGTTGCGTCGATGTAGATCTATCATAAAACGTACATGTGACGCATGTGACAATTGTCCAGGATGAAAGAACTATCTTGACAATTAACATAAAGCAATACAATACCACAAAATGTCAACAAGAAACCAGATTTATTATAAAAATACAAATTATATACAAAGCTTCATTTTAAAACCAATGGTCGTGGGTTCTAACCCCGGCTCTTAACAATGTGCATCTTGAAACATGTACCGATTGCTTTTCAGTAAAGTAAAATATATTATCATGAGGAAGATGGAGTAGCCCCAATAAGGTATATTTTCCCCTCTGGGTTAGAAGGTCAGATAGTAGTGAGACAGGGAGATATAGTGAAGAATGCGGAAAAACAAGCATTTATTGTGTTGTTAGGCTAGTTCTTTTTTTCAAAATTTGAAAACGAACGCAACAGCATGCTCAAAGCCCCCTGTGAGTCAGAATCTGTTAAATTCAGGCTTAAGACGAAACAGGAGCTGAGCCCGTACACAAATTTGAGATTTTTAGGTAAAAGGTAAAAAATATCGCCGTGGCGCTGACGAGTGTGGCACCCCGTACCTAGCTAGAGACTATCCCTTGTGTGTGTACCAACAAACCAAATTTTAGACAAATATGATACGTCTTCTTCTTCTTTGTCGTTGTACTCTTTGCAGAGCGTCGTGGTCAACTGCTGATATCAGGCGCAGATGTTGCTTGCCGTACGATTTCTCGCCATTTTTCGCGGTTGGGGGCCATTCTGGCAAATGCGTTCAGGGGACCCTTCATGGCAGATTTGATTTGGTCAGTCCATCGCATAGGTGGCCTTTTGCGCGGTCTTTTTCCGTTTGCTCTACCCTGCACCACTAGACGCTCTATGGAGTCGTTGTTCCTCCTCGAGACGTGACCGAAAAAACTGAGTATGCGGGTCTTTACGAGAGTCGAAAGGCGCTGCTTGATACGGAGTTCTTTAAGGATGGAGACATTAGTCCGAAACTCGGTCCAGGATATCCCCAGCATTTTCCTCCAGCACCATATTTCTAGGGCATCTATCGTCTTCTCCTCTGTCTTTCGGATAGTCCAGGTCTCCGCAGCGTATAAGAATATAGGAAAAACGAGGGCCCGTACAAGCCGAACCTTCGTGGTGTTTGTGACGTTTCGGTGATATCCTTTATAATTTCAGGATTTTCTACACAGCACAGAACATGGCACCCATATAGATCTCAATTCCGTTGTCGGCGAGTCAACAACGACACATATTCTTAATATTGAACTTAATTGGCTCTCATTTCACATTTATGTTTTAAATTAATTATAGGCATGGACATACCATATCCTATTGTAAGTACAAAGTTTCAGAGCAATCTAGCAAGTCATTTTAAAATGAGAGCGTAACTACATTTGTATGGAGAACCGAATTTGCTGCGGACGCACAATGTAGCATAATCGGATTAGGACCAACCTCGAAATCTCTGTAACAGTCATGAAATTTATTATGTATATAAATTAAAGGCCCCTTTTTCATGCCTAAACCATTTAACATTTGGGGACCTCGAGGAATCCGAGCCATCTTGGAAAATGTGTACCATCAACACATTAAATTCTACACAAAAAAGTCCTCGATATCTTTGCAGAACAATACATCTTGTTATAGAGAATACTTGCTGAATCTAAGTTTAACGCTTATACACTTCCAGGGGACATTCTCTTAAAAGGAAACTCGGAGGAATATGAATTCTATTTTTAACTATACATTTGTACGTGGTCTACCCCAATATTAACATTTTACTCTACTGTGACTAAACCAGAAGAAGGGTTATGGGTGTAAGTACTGATGATTCAGTACACCCAGTAGCTAGGTATTAGGATACTGGACGGATTTTTTTAAATGACGTATCGTTAGATTCCTCTTGCCATTCACAACCTACTTTTACTTGTTCTATTAAAGAAAAATCAATACAGCCGCCTTGAGAGGACTCCGAATATTAAATCATATTTTTTCTTCTAGCGCCTAAACTATTGAGCGGAGTACAGTAAAACAGACATCAGTAGATCCACAGTTAGTATACAAGTGCTATGCAATACAAAGTTACTAAAATTAACGGAAGAAAAAGGTTTAGGGCTAAATAATACGTCATTTAAAAAATCCGTCCAGTATCCTACAGGGTGTCCTGAATCCTCAGTACTTATACCCATAACCCTACTTTCTGGTTAAGTTGCAGTCAAGTAAAATATTGATATTGGGGTAGATTATGTACAAATGTATAGTTAAAAGTGAAATTTTTATTCTTCCAAGTTTCCTATTAAGAGAATATCCCATGAAAGGGTATAAGGGCTAAATCTGGGTTTAGCAAGTATTTTTTAAAGCAAGATCATTTTTTTTCGCAAAGATGTCTAAAACTATTTTATGTAGAATTTTATAAGCTTGAATGTTGCCTTACACGATTATTGAATAAAGAACGTAGATTTAGAGTAAAACGCGAATTTCTCCTGGATGGTCCACATTTTCCAAGATGGCTGCGGTTCCTCGAGGTACCCAAATGTCAAATGGTGTGGGCATGAAAAAGGGGCCTTTAACGTATATACATACCAAATTTCATGACTGTTCAGACATTTCGAGTTTGGTCCTAATCCGACTGTGCTAATGCCACTATGTACGTAAACTGTAACTGTACTGCGGACTCAACCTTCACGTTATAATTTTTTAAGTATTAACGTTGACATAGTAACGAAAATAATAAACACGTCAATTGAAGTAAACAATATTATTATATGCAAGAAAATTTTGCAAAATAGGTACATTAATGATTAATATGTAAAACACCATTAATTATTGAATTAAAATTATGATTTTGTGTTAAAAAATATGAGACCCATGATACAGCCCGATTACACGGGCTACATATTAAAAATGATTATCATGGAAACAGTAAATATACACAGGTGAACAAAGTTATAGTAAAATAGGTGCATAATTTCAGAGCTTGCCTGGCCCACCTGTACCACCTACCATGACCACGGCCGTGTCCTACTATTATTTTTTTCTAATACCTATGGCCTTACTAGCGAACAGTATTCCATGTTCTTGATCCAGAATTTAAACCCTTTACTACCTACATATTTGTGGCACTTGGGGTTGAATTTGAAACTCTAGGGCACTAGTGTGGCTCTATGAGAGCGCCTTATATAGGCTTCTGGTGACCAGAGGATCAGCATTGTTAACCAGCGCGGAAATGCACCCAGCCTTCTGAGCACCCTACCGAGCGACCAGAATATAGGGCAAATATATTATGTATACGTTTTTGACTTAAGTGTTTTTATCATGTTTTATATTTAAACTTACAGATGTCGAACTACCAGCAAAGTTTTTGAAGAGGTGTAGTTTTTATATTTCCTGGTACCAAACTGATACAGGAAATTGGAACATCAGTAAATAATCTACACCGAAGACAATGAAATATAGTCACATAATACTTTAATGTTTTATTTTATTAAAGAAATCGGTAAAAAAATGTGTTAACTGAAAAAGATAAATTTTATTTTATTTGTAGTTGAATAACAAAATATGTATTTAATCTACTTTTAACATAGGAATTCTCTTTGTGTAGGTACATATAAATAATAGGTACTTAGGTCTTGGTAAGTAATATATCTGATGGCGACTGTACATACAATGGGGTCGCGTATACGAGTACAAAGAGCATTAAAATAGTTGTTGATAGACCAAGTGAGCGAGCTACTATGGTACCTATCTTTATATCAATTTTATGCATTATGTATTTTTATTTTTTTATTTTATTTATTCAGGATTACAACAGCTTATAATAATTACATGTGCAATTTTAAATTTTAAGTGTATAAAGCCAATTACAGTAATCCACAAGGTCAAATCTTGATATAAGTAAATAGTTAAGAAGGTAGTTACAGAATAGTAGGTATACATTAGTGAACATGATTGAGCACTTACTGAGACACAATTAGCTAAACAAATATATAAAAAGAACCTTTTTTTTTTACTCTGATTAATTATTGAATTGAATATTGAGGTAGGCAATACATTATAAAACAATATTTCAATATTATGTGTAAGCTAGGTCTAGAACCAGTACGGATATTTATGTCTACATATATATAGGAGTGTGTGTGTGTGTGTGTGTGTGTGTGTGCGTGTGTGTGTGTGTGTGTGTGTGTGTGTGTGTGTGTGTGTATGTAATAGCGCAATACAGAAAAAAAAATTGACAAATGTAGTATTATTTTTATAGTAATAAAGGTTATTCATGAACCATCTCGTAATTTAAAAAAAAACGGACTTTATCTCTAAATCATATGCTTTATATTTACAGATGTGTTAGGTTACAACTTGGTTCGTGAACGTGGTTTAGAAGCAACTTGAGACTGGGTGCGGAGTAAATTGCATCAAATTTTTTTACAATTTTGAGCGTTTATAGGAGAATATGTGGAGCGAGCATTATTCGACGTGTAGGTGTGGGTTCAACAAAAAGATCGCATGTCAATAGTTCTTTATTGTCGTTAAAATTCAATTAATAATCGCCTTTATCGACCATCAACTGTGTGGTCACTTTTTAATTGATTGACGTTGTCAGGTACAGTTTCACTACTCGCCGCCGCATTGTTCATAGCGCATTACTTATCCTATCGAATACAAGATGTCGCTGATTCCTGTAAACTTATGTTTAAAAAAAAAGACGCTTTACTCTATGCCATATATTGTAGGAAAGGAAGGGTATTCCCTGTCGTACGTCAAAAAATCCAAGATGGTGCCCAAGCCCATGGACAATAAAGTCTAGCAATAAAATCAACACTTGTCAAAATTTGACATTAGCAATCCACAGTCAGGTGACAATCAAATCAAACCGAACCACTTCGAGTTCAGAGCCATTTCAAACTATATAGTAGTAATAAACAAAGTTGATTTTTGTTTGATTATTTTTTCTATGAATGAGTTTTGATTGTTCCAAATGATAATATCCACAGTTGATAGAATCAACACTTGATACAATCAACATGCGATAGAATCAAGTGTTGATTTGATGTGGACGCGAAATTTGACAGTTGTGCATCTCGAATAAGGCCCCTGGTTAACCGTTTTGACAGTTCATTGTTAGTGAGTCAAATCAGTTGAAGAAACTGCTGGGTTTTATGATTTTTGGTTGTAGTATTTATATTTCACTGATACCTGAACAATTTCTACGGCTCTTCGCGATAACATTTAAATGTCCTATTCATCATCTTTTATGTTTTCGACGTGTTTAATGAAAGATACTGCAATTGGTTTCAATGTAATTATCTAAATAAAACTATGTTTTTTCTCCAATCATGGACAGTAAGGCGCCATTACATTTAGAACAGTTAGAAATTAATGAAACGTCAAACTTAAGCAGCTCAATGGCTTTTTTTATGTTAATTAATAATATAATGTTGCAAGTCTTTAACCCTGATGTTTAATCTCCGCCAAGAAGATCAAAACGAAGTGCAATTGCACTACCTACATTTTCTCGAAGTGCTTCGTCGTTTTGGATTATACCTGATAAACAAAATTCTCGGGATATAATGTCAATAGCACAATAAATTTCAATTGCATATTACACTCATTCACTGATGGTCATCAAAACCCTTAGGGTACTTACTGAAGTCCCATTAGGAAGCTGAAATTAGGTGTGTAGGATAGTATTAGTCCACAAACAACAAAACTCGTAAATCTGAAAAATACTTTTGGGCTTGTAGAGTTAGAAGCTTGTTATGGTTTCGTCTTGGCAAAATTTTACATGAATTTTTTTTTGATGGGATACTTATTTTACAGGATTCGTCGTTGACGTTTCATTAAATTGAATGGCCCTACTCGTATAGCGGGATACATACTCGTATTCAAAAATTTTACCTATCATTACTGATGTCATGATGTGATATGATGAATAAGCTTCAGCGAGATACACTGAGGGTTATTTTATTAGTCTAAAAAATGGACAAGTTTAACATGGACATTATCAAGTTTAAAAAATGTAGGCGCGAATGATTATCGTCCCATAGAAAATTAGAATTTCGCGCCTTTTCAACTAATATTGATAAAGTTGTTTGACAGACTATATATCATATATTATGAATATCAAATCATTAACAATCTTTTAAAATCTAAATGGCGCTCCTAATTAGCAGGTTGGTGTATAAATAAGCAGCTTAAAATGAAAAGGCAAAGAGTTCTATTTTTATACCTAAATAAAAGTTATAATTGTTATAAGGAAGTAAACAATCAATTAACGGCTTGTTTCCACTTCCCATTTTTTTCGTGCCTATATAATCATATAGAGATGACGAGTTTCATGATTTTTGCTTTGCCTTTTGATTTGTCAGTCATGTGCATTACAGAAGATGTTACTTGAATGTAGTCAGTACATGACACCCGGGTAGGGCGCATAATGTTAGTACTGATGAGGTTCCTAATTACCTACTTATATATTTTTAGGATTAATTGCCGTACTATACCTATGAAAGGTACCAAGACTACCAAGTAACTGGTTCTCCATAGTAATATTTAGGACTAAAATTTAAAATCAGTATCTTGTAAACGATGGGTCACCCTAGTGAATGAATTTGAAACATTACACAAGTCAACATAAAATAAACTTTTTCTTGACTTTCTATTTTAATTGATAAAGTTCTTTCCGACGGAAAATTACTAAAAATATTATTAATTGCAAGTAAAGTTTGCTTTTGTAATTTTTACATAGCTTGGAAAATCTCTATATTATTAGTGAATAGCATTGCCGTACATGGCAACGCTGTGAAATTAGGAAGCAAACTTTATGCAATGTAACTATTTTTTTTTTTCATTTTTCATTAGTGAAATTTGTCATCTAAAACTCAAAACCAAAAATCGTGTTGACCGGTGTTATCAAAGAGTAAAGTAAGGTGTTATTAACAAATCATTTAACAACTAAAATAGTCAAACCATATTGGAAATAACTAGGAACACTTGTTTGTGTAAACAAACAAAACAAGCTTCTCCCTAAAATGTTTCCTTTTCGTTGTAGGTAATAAGTAATAAGTAATAATTGTAAGTTTTTTGGAGAAATCGCGAAACGTCTGGTTGACGTAACTGGTGACCGAAGAGCTGGCGGCTTCCTCGCACAACGTATCAGTATTGCGATACAACGAGGAAATGCCGCCAGCATCCTTGGTACAATGCCTCAAGGGCCTATTTTAGATATAAGCTAGTTATAGTAATCATCTGTATATATCCATTATGTATATCGTTATTGTCAATAAATAGTTCTCAATTAAAAAAAAAAAAAATAACAACTATAATAACTAGGTGATCGCGTTGTCTTTAAGAAATAAGATGTTTGTCTACGAATTTGTAACGTACTTTTAGTTTAAACTTGGGTCTTTTGCTTGCCAAGTTTTGTTTATGTTATCTAATCTGTGGCTTCGACCAAAAACACCATTAACTTTTTTACCTATTACGGAAGTTTTGTACTATCGGTAAAGCGGTTTATGTTGAAATATCTAGACCACAAACTTGAAACTAGATAGACAAAAAGAAACCTAGGTTTTGTAACTTTTTACTTTTAGTTTTCTATGTAAGTGATCGATGAATTAAGTACTAGGTTCTTTTTTTTTCATGTCCCCCATGAGTCCCATGACCCACCCCCTGGACGCACCTATGGGACCAATAGGAAGTTCTCAAAAATTTTATAAATATTTAGGTATTTTTATACAGAGTTATTTTGTTATGTATGACCATACTCATACTGAACAACTATTGCTATGGGGCCAAACACGAAAACGTAAAAAAAAATCGGCCGTCTCCAACATTTTGGCGAATCATATGTCAATGGGTTCTATGGAACAGCAGATTTTTTTCGCGATATCGGGATTGGCCCCATAGTAGAACCAACTTCAACACCGGCCAACATCATAAACAAGTCTGCAAAAAATCAGAACTATCGGATTTGACGCAAACGCTATCTAATGTACAAAGTTACTGTATTAATAGTAGTTAAATTATTTATTTACAATAACAAAATACATAATGGATATATACAGATGATTACTACGAGTATAACTAGCTTATTTTACTATTAGGCATTTCCTCGTTGTATCGCAATACCAGCAATACTGATACGTTGTGCGAGGAAGCCGCCAGCTCTTCTTTCACCAGTTACGTCATTAATAGTTAGTTTTATAGCCGATTTCGAGATCAAAATTACATATCTATATCGCTAGCCTCTGCTCGTGACTTTGTTCACGTACAAGTAGCATTATTTTAACGATTTGTACTATGCCATCAGACGCAGTTTTCAAATATTACTGCGACAAAGGGTAGTTTTAATTAGACGCTCAACGCAGAGCGCTGGTAAAAAAGAATTTACAAGGACATGAATGTTTGTAAACTATCCTTTAATTTTGTCTTTCGGGGCATAAATATTACAAATAAGAATAATGACCATTTTTTTATTGATTAATTTCTATTAATATTATTTGTACCTCTTTTAATATACATACTGTTTTTTTTAGAAATTTCGTAATTTAATCAATACAAAAAATGGTAAATATTCTTATTTGTAATATTTATTATATTCAAAGACAAAATTAAAGTAAGTAAGTAAGTAAATATTCTTTATTGCACCAACAATTATACATTTTACATACATGTAAAACTACAAATGAATTTTAAAGGAAAATAGAACCAGGTAACAACAGGCGGTCTTATCGCTAAAAAGCGATCTCTTCCAGACAACCTTTAGGTAGCAGGAAATTTCGAACTCATACAAAAGTCAACAGGTAGTGCAAGGAGCTAAATATGGAGACTATTAAATACAAACACACATACTACTTATATAAGTATTAAAACAATACCTAATATACTAATAAATATACAATATAATATAATACAATATATATATATATATATATATATATATATATATATATATATATATATATACTTACACACATACAATATATAAATGGCAACTTAAGGTAGAGATAGAAAGGTTAGTATATAACTCGTCAAAGTTCTAGTTCTTGATTATACAATTAAAATCACTTATTAAATGTATGAAAGAGATGAGTATGTATATGAGTTGAATTTTATTGCTAATGTCGACTCCATAGCTCGCTATATTAGTCTTACCGTGCGATAAAAACTCCGATGCCTGCCATTAATATCGCCGTGATAACGAAGTATTAAAGCGTATTTTAGAGGCTGAAAATAATTACTTTAATAGTGACTTATTAATCTTGTTATCCAGTGATTTTCACGGTAGTTAAATCCAGCCAAGTCTCATATATTTGTCATAAAACACAACTCGATCGTTACTATAACTTAAACTCGAGTATCGTGACAGCTATGTCTAATTAAATGTCATACTTATACTGGTTTTAGTGAGGCGAGGCGAGAGGTAGATGCTTCATGAGTAAGACCCAGCCCTTGCAAACACGATGGGTACCTAGTTATTATTTATTATCTATCAAGGTAATCGACTTCACGTAATAATGGCAATTGAGGTGCAGTCGAGACAATTGTGATAAAGACTGGTTATTTATAGGTCGTCTTCATTTGTCGGCCTATACTTAGTTATTTCCTGTTCTGAGTTTTAAACCATGTTAGTGATTCAACTATGGATCTATCACTAGAAGCATACAAATAAATTGACATATTAATGGGTCGCACACATAAAAAAACCCAAAAGGTTGAACCCTTATGTGTCTAATACCCCTTGTATTAGTTTGTCTAGGAATCTGCGTGATACAATTATTATTATCATGCGAGCTATTAACTACCATACACTGTGTGTGATCCTAATAAAGACTTTTCGCTGTAAGTAAGCAGTTAATTTGAGTTTTTAGGGTTCCGTACCATAAGGGTTCCCTTATGGTGCGACTCTGTCCGTCCGTCCGTTGTCTGTCACAATGCTAAATATCTCGAGAACCACTTAAGCCATCCATTTGAAATTTGGAATAGTTATGAATAACGCTAACCCATACACATTGATTTTTTTTTTTATGATTTAAAACTAAACAAAACTACTTTCTTACATTTTACATTCCAAAACATTTTTATCTTTTTTTTCGTAGTGAAAAAAAAAAAGATTTATGGAGGAAAATGTGAAAAAATAGTGTGTGTCTATTATTATTACTGACATTTCTATGAGATTCCATTAAAGACACCTTTTTTTAATAAAAAATAAAAACAATTTTTTAAATCAGGTCACATTATAGAAAATTATCCTCGATAAACCAACATACGTGCATTACATCGCGCAAATTAGTTAGACAATTTGCCGATAGATGGCGCTGTACACAATTATACTTAGTATAGGTACTTCTGTTTAAAAGTCTCTCGCCTTTATAGTTATACGAGATAATTCAAAGTTTGTACGGGACCCTCGGTGCGCGAGTAAAACGAACTCGCACTTGACCGGTTTTTTAAAACACATGGCAGTGATTGCAGTAAACATACAACATAAGCATAATTTATACGAGTAAAGCGTGTATTTTTGATACGACCGCATAATCAAAGGATAGTGTGTTTTGGCTTCAATGAACACTTTCATAGGTTTTATAAAAAAAAAACTATGTGAAATAATCAGCAAGCAATGTATCACTACTTTGTTTTAACTCAAAACGTCGCATTTAATGACGCGATTCATGGCCGGTCGAAAAAAAAAAAAAAAAAAAAATATTTTCTAAGAGTTAAAACGTAATTTTAAAAAATCTTTCAGGATCGTTTTAAAGCACTAAAACCTACGTCTAGATTAAGTTTGCGGTTATATCTAAAATACACATATTCATAAACTTTATAAGTATTATAAGTTATAAGTCTAAATTGGATTTCCAAACTCATTATAATCCAACGAATAATATCTCACGTTAACTAGAAACTTATTAAATTATCAGATAACATTTTAATAAGTTACAGATAAACAGTTCTTATCGGACTAAGTTACACGATTTATCCCATTCCTAGTTATTTATTTAATTTTTATTGCACAAAAGAAAACAATCTTACAGTAGAAAAGGCGGACTTAATGCCACGAGGCATTCTTTACCAGTCAACCTTAGCAGAGATATTGTGAGCGGTGCTACAATTACAACAGCAAAAGCAAATCAAACAAAAATACATATAATAACATATACATACAATTATAATATACACATATACTACATATATATAAAATAAAAAAGACTATACATATATGAAGCTAATAAATAAATACATTAAGAAAAGTTACATAATACATTAAGTGAAATAGAAAATTGTGCATACCTTCAGATCCACAGGCAGGATTCGTCATCTTACAAGATTACAAGACACAAGATTATTAAGAGTTACAAGATAACTTTGAAAATGTATTAAACATTCTTAGTTGCCTACTTGTAATACCTACACAGGTTATGAAGACTTACCAGTTAATTACATAATTTAGCTACCGTACTCTGCAGTATGTAGTATAGCTCTAAAAAACATTAATTCACACAAGTATGGTTGCCAAAGCTGCAAAGCACAGAATTTCCCCTGACATGTCAGGATTGCGTGGGAGACTTGGCGAGTCGTTTTTAGAACAAACCGCTAGAAGCGAGCTAAAAGTTTGGAGTTGGGCACAGGAGGCTATGCTGTAGCTACAGAATAATGCGGTGCGTTAAGAAGCCAGTGGTCCGCGAAAGTTGCTGAAATAAGGGATTGAATAAAATAATCCCACTACGCTTGTGTGAGAGCACGATTGTTACTCGGAACGATATTAGCTTCGTAAAAATACCTAGTTTACAAACTCCGATTTACAGGGGTGTAATTAAGGTGGAGACGTCCGTCCACTACCTTACCTTTAAGCAAAGAGAGTTTGAAAGAGAGGTGGATTGACGAAGAAAATTTTGTGGTCACAGTAAATTTACTGCCATATATAAACACATGATTATTACTTTTGGAACGCCATTTGACTTTAATCCTTATTTCTTTTTATTCCTCATAGGTATGTGTTAAATTTGTTAAATATCAAAAAGTGGCGCCATGTTACCGGGCATAACCCAAAGGTTGTGGCGCCATCGCTCGAATCGATGCGGCCATACTAATGGCCTTTGATCTATTAGATGGCGCCAACTTTTGATATTTAACAAATTAATCACATATCGCTCATATCAGTGAAAGGATAAGGATCAAAGTCAAATGGCGTTCTAAAAGTTTTAATCGTGTGTCGAAAGATGGCAGTAAATGTACTGTAGCTCAAAGTTTTCTTTGACAATCCACCTCTATTTCAAATTATCTTTGCTTTAAGTTCGTGTGAATAGGAAACGTCAGCGTTTTTAGAGTGACATCCGAACTTTTGTCAGGATATTTCATTTCTTCATATGGCAACACAAGCAACTTCCTTAATATGGATAAAGTAGGTATGGGACTTTCTCTACACTTAATACGTTAAGGATACGAAGACGGAATAGGTTAATACTTTCATTAACACTTTGGTTTGGTTATGTGATTATGTCACAATTCGCTAATAGATATATTCTACTTAAGAGCAAACCAGGTGCTCATAAATATCTGAACATAATCTTATTGTCGAGACGATCGATTAGAACGAGGGTTTAAATAATCGCTTCCATGACATGACATACCTACAGTGTGTCTCAAAAGACTATCTTTTCTACTGCTAAATAGATAGTAAGGAAACCTCCGTGTGAGGCGTTACAATCGAATTGCAGCACAAACTGTTGCCCGTGAATGTTTTCAAAAGTAAACTCTATTACCTAAGAGAAAGAAGAGCTTCGCTATTATAATCTATGGAATACGAGTTCACCAAAGTAATGTATCTCTGTTTAGCAGCTCCTTTGTACGAGTCCTTATTCACGCCACAAAAGAAGTTTTTGTTATCATTAGCGGTTGTAAAACCTCTATTGCTGGCTGTTTTATGCCTTGCCTTGCCTTTGCCTTAGAAAATCCAGAAAAATTTGAGCTCCGAGTATGCATGGTTGCTGCTAATCTCGGTATCGCAATTATTCTGGTTCGTAAACATTAGCACAAGCCTACGCTAGCTAAGTGAGCCAATTTTGTACTCTGAGTCTGTAACGCAGGGCGTTGACCAAGTTTTATTATTGTTGAATACGTGACGAATTTGTCGTGACGTGATTTTGTCGGCAAGTTGTAAAGATATCATAATAGTTACTTACTACATTTTATGCCATAAATATGACCAGCATTGAAAAATGGCGCACCTTTTTCAACATTTGCGAGAGCTTTACGCTTTTAGCTTTATTAAATGTAATAGTAGCTATCTTAATTCTAACGACTTAGAATATTAGCCAAACAGGATATCCTTTAAATTTGTGTAGGAGACATAATGACGAAAAATTAATTTGATCTTTCTTCTTGCACCCAGAAATGGAAATTGTTTATATACCGTAAGTGTTATGTTTCATTGGTGGATTAATGTGGAGGTTAACTACTAATCCTGTACTTATTAGTACCTTATTATAGAACACAAGCTTTGTAATACCTCTTTATTCCTTAAACGGCGGTTAAATTGGGCACAGTGTCGGTCCCTCATTAGACAAGCTTTGAAAAGGCTAATCTTACTTATTCATTCAAAACCTTCGGCCATAAAGGTTGTGGAGAAACTCAAACATCTGGGTAATCTTATCGATTGAGGCTTAGGCGTAGGCTTACTTAGTCAATTCCACCAATTGACAGATAGGTAATCAAGTTTTTTTTTAAATACACGATGATCAAATCAGGTCATTTAGCCACCAGATTTTTGGTGTAAGAAGACATCGTAGGAAAACGTATTAATTGGTTAAAAACTCAAAATGTAGTTACGTGAAGTCCACAATCCACATTGGACTAGAGGTGTTATATAGCAAAGCAAGTAGAACAGCAATTCCAGCTATGTAAGTACTCTTATATGTCTCATTGTAGTAATAAGCTCACAGAAGCGTGATTCATACTCTACAACTAGTGGCTCTGTGAGCTGTAGACTCTCGGAACCATATGGCACGGCCATTTTGAAAAAAATCCAGAAATTATATCAACAAAAAATACTCCATAACACATACTAATAATTATCCAACCTTGCTCACAAAGTTTAAGAGAACCGGATAAAAATTGCAACCTGTAAGGGAGTCTTTGGATGAATCCGCATGTCCACTGCAATGCAATCCGCTGTCACGCTCATACACCAGAGCGATGTGAGCATTTGCATCAAAATGATAACCGCGTAAAGAAGAACAGCCAAATATATATACGAATGCATTTCTGCCCGAGCTAAAACGGGGACCATCGCTGTCACTTGGTCAATTAATCTAATTTTGAAATCATTTTGTAAAGTTCGAATCGAACAAGCCCCGGTCACCAATCTTCTAGCGTCCCAATGATTTGCTCTCATCCGTGGCAGGTATTTGACTTGAGAATTTATATTGACGCAAATATCTTTGAAGAGGGACGAACTATTTAATACAAAAGGTGCAGCTTTCATTTTAATTAAATTGTAAGGATAACGAAATATTTACTGATCCAATCTGAACCAGTAAGTCGAATTGATGAACTGCCATTATGTACGAGATTTGTTTGCTTTAATCTTCAACTGTTTGTCCATTACAATAGCGATTCGCACTTGACTGGTGTCTTCGTATTAGATTAGTGTATATTAAGTAGGTACATACATAGTTAAAAAAATAATATTTTATCCTTTTTATAATTGAAAAATATAATTCCATTATCGATCTAATCTGACAGCGATCAATTCGATTTTTATTAGGTACTTAATATATAGCACGTGACCGCCTATATAAAAGGAGGTAAACGTTTTTCCACTTCTAAACATTTTCCATTCCCCGTGATTTTTAGTATGTTATTGACTCAATGAAAAACTAGGTTTATAGGTTTTCCTTTTTTTTTTAATTAACAAAACTAGAAAAAAAAATTAAGCGAAACCTATAAATAAACCTAGAATATATTATGCTGAAGCGTTCGACATCAAAATCAAAGTGTTTGTTAAGATTTAGTTAGTGGAAAACATTTTCTTACGAAATGGAATTTCATAGAAAAATTACCGTTACTTCGTTATATTCAAAAAGCTATTCTTCCCTCTTAAATGTTTTTAAAACTTATTTGGGGATCTTCTCTATATCATTCAAAATATATATAAATTCCTACAATATTGTGTCGCTTAACTTCAAATTCGGATAAATCCATTCAACCCTCTTAGGAAATTACTACCTTATTACCATTTTTTAGTACCAAAATCGCGAAATCTAATTTATTTACTGAATAAAGATATTTTATTTATATTATTATTTATTTTATTTAGAAGTTAAGCGCCTCTTTGGTAGTTACGTATTAGCAGTATGCCTGCCCATACGCACACAGAAAGTAATCATATAAGATACAGGAAGATTAAATTTGCTAAATTGCTATTAAAAAGCAATTTGTTCACTACCTCGGTTAAGATTTTTCATCCAGTTTTTATCAATAATATAATTTTATAGGAAGTAATCTAAATGTAGGGAAGAATATATGAATAATGATGACCCACTAATTGGACATAGCGTCGTGAGTATATTTTTTCCCGTCTTCTATAACGACAACCGTAATTACTTATTGTGGCGTATTACTGGGGGCCAATTTACATTGTTTTATGATGCCTGGAAATATCACAAACGTGGTCCCATGCCTGCCATAATAGGACAATGATATAGAGTCAGCTAAGTTAGCAGCGATTTTGATAGCCCAGTCTGGACAAGTGTTAAGTAAACGTTATAATTTCATAGAAGTTTGACTATTAAAATAACACTTGCACTGTCTGGGCTGTCAAAATCGCTGCCAACTTATCTTGGTCTGACTCAACCCAATTCAACTTTATAGCCCTTTCAAATAGCAACATTTGGTAATTTGGCGGCAACAGCGCTATTGTTGACAAAACGTCTATTGCTCGTCAATCTCGTCATGTTCTGAGCTATCATCACACAAGCCGAATCGGTCACCTGTTGTTCTAAGGAAAACGGAATAAGTAGTTTAGAGCTTCCTACATATTTAATTCGTAAATCACGTAAATAACGAAAATAAAATCATATTCGACCTTAACGAGTTCTTATTTATGTAGGCAGAGATAGGTACAGTCAGCGTCAAATACTTTATAGCAACCAAAGTAGCCAAATAGTTCGGTACACCATATATTTAGTATGGTGTACCGAACTATTTGGCCACTTTGACTGCTACAGAGTATTTGACGCTGACTGTACCATCAGCCGTAAAAGTTCATGGCGGCTTTATCAATGAATTCGTTCATAATTTTTCCATGCGAGCTATGATCAATGTACACTGCTACAGTCAGCATCGAAACAACGCGTAGTATTTTCCACCCTCCAATACTTTTCCAAATAGACGTATCTAGTGTCTAACAGTTCGCATTCAAGTGTCTGCAACAGTTTGTTCCATATATACAGATACATATCTCTTTTTGTTAAGCTATCAGAGAATGGCAGATACTTATGACGCATAGTCTGATACGTTACTTTTGATGCTGACTCTACATGCAGGACAAACATGATGATTAGTAGGTGGGTTTAATCCCTAAACATAACTAATGTTATCATCTAGATAGATAAACGGCCCGATACGAAGAATGAGATACGGTAATGATAAGTTCTGTTTTAGGTTCTCATTTAGATATCGTTTGTATGTCGTATAATTGACAGAAGCAGCTCGATTCGGGCAAACAATGTCACTTTGACGTTATTAGAAATATCGTAGATAGATCTTATTGGGATGACGGCGGAATCGAAATAAACGTCAATTTTGACACGTCGTTTAGGTATAGATCTTTCCAAGATCTTAAACATGTCTTAATCATTCTTCGAATCGGGCCGAAAGTTTTCAATTGTGCGGAGCGGTAAGGCATTCGGCTTCCACTCTGTTCAGTCTGGTCGCGGGTTCGAATTCGAATCTCGGCTTATAATACCAATGAATTTATTGAAACTTATACAAAACGATATAGTATAATGCTATGTTACTTACAAAACATAAAAGTAAATAAAAAGTTTTATAGTATATCTTGAGGGTCCTTACAAATCTTAAACAATACTTATAACTAAAAGGATAGTTATTTACTTATTCTAAGTTATTTATGTAATCGAAAATTATATAACACAACCATGCAGAACCGGTTTTTCATTGCCCATAGTAAAAACACGTCATTGTAAAGTAAAACGCCCTAAGACCGAAACCTATAGGTAACGTTCAACCTGATTCATAGATGATAATGAGCAACTTTCAGAGCTTGAGCAATGAAAATATTTAGAATGTTACTTCAACAACGAACTACAAGAAAGAAAATAAAAACTTAAGCTTGAATAGCTTCGCTTTGCCTTACTTAGATAACCAGATTGTCTTAACTAGTTTACCGTCGAGATATACTTAAGGTGACGAGAAAAAAGAAGTTAAACTTTTCTTTTTAATTAAGTCGATAAACTATAACTTATCTAACACTGAAGTAGTTAAGTAATAATAATAAAGCACAAAGAAAAGAATTGTCTTTGCATTTGCATTTTTTTACCACACCAGCTTGTAAAGGCTCTCTTGATTGTTCAAAAACTGATGAGAAACTTGCATTTTATCCACAAGAGTAACAAAGTAATTTGATGCAAATTTTGCGTTGTTTCCTAATGTTGGCTGGTAGAATTGACTTTTAAATTATGAATTTGAATATAAAATTTAATAACGTTCATCTGGATTTGATTTGGTTTGATTCTATTTTAAGTTTTACAATTAGTATTTTCTCCGCGTTGGTGTGATGAAACTCGCTACAATGTGGAATTTTCCGCTTGCTCTGGCAAGCTAATAGGTAACTATTATTAGGTTTAGACCTATAAGATTAGCTGTAGAATTGGAGACTTTTGTGCCGAATTTTAATACTTTTGGACATCATCATCCTCCGAGCGCTGGTCTGGAATTTTGTCACGGCTCACTTGCGGAGCCTAGAGTCAGCTCGGCAACCGAATTCCAAGAATTAACATTAGCACTAGTTTTCAAAGTGACTGCACTTCCTTCTGATCTTCCAACCCAGAGAAGAAAATACAAGGTACAACAAAAATAATACATTAACAAAAAATATTTACTAATCATTTTCTTACTTACGTATCTTTTGCAAAATGTCTTTAAAAATTAAAACTACAATATTTTACCGAAACTTTAGTTTTGATACACAAACCTTAGTTAAAATTATAAACAATTAAAAAAAAATCGTATAATAAAATTTTATCAATTTCTGAAGGCCAGTTATGATCAGGCTTCGGAGTATTTTTAGCACGGTAAAACTAAAATGAGTTGTGGAATCGTTGTTAACTTTAAAATTAAAGTCATACTCATACTCATCCGCATTAATTTAATTCATAAAATGAATAATAACTATAAAAAATACTGAATAGAATCAGGCGTTACTGTGCGGAAATCCATACTAATAATAGTATTTTTCCTACTCCTCTACTGTTATCTGTCATTTATGCATTCATTAACACGAATATAAGAACATACATAAAAGGTTTCAAGAAAAGTCTATATTGTCTATTCCTCATAAAAGCTCTTGTGCTTTTATAAGCTATAACGTTACTGCGATTAATGGCTACCAACCTAACAAACTTACAAAATATTCATTTGGTTGCATAGTAAAAATAATTACTTCATAAGTCAGAAACACGCATGTGACACCCGTAATATAGCAACACCCATAAACTACGAAGACCGCTTAGCGTTGCTTGTTAGTCTCCGTAGGCTACGGTGGCCAAAATTGAGAAAAAACTGTCCAAAATATTAATTTAGCAAGTAGCAAGTACCAGGGCCTCATGAGTTACGAGGGGGTGTCGCCGACCGGCCGGCCGCGGCCCGGGGCGGGTCGGGCGCGGAACAAGGTATGCTCGCGCGTCTTGGCTATATACTTTTGCTGTAATTTGTTTACCTAAATTAAGATTTATTTTTGTTGACTCGTAGGAAAAATATTGTATGCAACGTTGTATAAGTAGGTCAAAAAATTCTCGTGGCGTATTCCTTTACAATGTTCGCCTACGCCTTCGGCTCCGGCTCACATTGTAACTCACGCCACTCGCCTTTTTTGACCCTTCTTATACAACTGTTGCATAATAGTATTTTATGCAACAGTTGTATAAGAAGGGTCAAAAAAGGCGAGTGGCGTGAGTTACAATGTGAGCCGGAGCCGAAGGCGTAGGCGAACATTGTAAAGGAATACGCCACGAGAATTTTTTGACCTACTTATACAACGTTGCATACAATATTTTTCCTACGAGTCAACAAAAATAAATCTTAATTTAGGTAAACAAATTACAGCAAAAGTATATAGCCAAGACGCGCGAGCATCCCTTGTTACGCGCCCGGCCCGCCCCGGGCCGCGGCCGGCCGGCCGGCGACACCTCCTCGTAACTCATGAGGCCCTGGTACTTGCTACTTGCTAAATTAATATTTTGGACAGTTTTTCTCAATTTTGGCCACCGTAGCCTACGGAGACTAATCAGCAACGCTAAGCGGTCTTCGTAGTCTATGGGTGTTGCTATATTACGGGTGTCACATGCGTGTTTCTGACTTATGAAGTAATTATTTTTACTATGCAACCAAATGAATATTTTGTAAGTTGGCAGCAATGCACTTAGTTTAAAACTGTATTCGTTTTGGTTTTGTTAGGTTGGTAGCCATTAATCGCAGTAACATTATAGCTTATAAAAGCACAAGAGCTTTTATGAGGAATAGACAATATAGACTTTTCTTGAAATCTTTTATGTATGTTCTTATATTCGTGTTAATGAATGCATAAATGACAGATAACAGTAGAGGAGTAGGAAAAAATAAAAATATTACTTTGCTGATCCGCGACAACATAACATGCTAGTCAATCAGTGCTAACCCGTTATACTTACTTGCGTATTTTTACATGCAATTAATGTTCCCACCCTCCCACCGCAAAAAAAATCACCAACATCTTCATTGACGAACAACAAATAATATGCAGGTACTACCATAAATCCATAGAACAATCAATATCCATAGAATACGTAGCTATATGAATGAGTCCTTAAAGTCCTTTATAATCTTTACGTGGTAAGACGTGTAAGTTGTTCATTTCATCAGTCCAGTTGTAAAATGTGCAAATAATTGTCATTTTTTTAATGTATTGTGGAGTGAAAGCAATGTTTGTGTGCGAGTGTTAGTTAAAAATCCAATTATGAAATATTTCTACATCGACTGAAATTAAAGTACCATGTTTTATAACTTCCTCAAATTGTTGTGAGCTTGCCATCATTCGTATTTCATTAATATCCGGGTTCCTTTTACGAACTTTTTCGAATTTATCTTTAATTGTGTCAGGGCTAAAACATGTAAAAAATTGTGTCAAGTGTTATTTGAAACACTTGCTTTATTGGAATACTAGTACACTGTAATTTTGTAATAGATTCAACAATAACTTGATAATTGTCTTTAATAAAACTAAGCTCGTTTGGCATGTTCATGTTCATATCCAGCAATGCGGATTGAGCGTTCGGTATTGCGATGGCTTTTCTTGGATATTGATTATATTTTTATAATGACAAATTTAATTACATATATGTAAAAAGTATTACATATAAGTAGTCAGAATATTTAAAAAAAGGATCCGGAGGAACTTAATCAATGAGGATGAGTATGACTTAAATTATAAAGTTGGCAACGACTCCATAGCTCGTTTTAGTCTTACCGTGCTAAAAATACCCCGAAGCCTGGTTATGATTTATAAAGAATATACAGAATCACAAAAAGTGAAATAATTATTGTTCTATTCTTTGTTTCAAATACAATAACTGCGTACCAAAATTTACTCGAAAAAAACCCTGGAAATGTACAAAGAATATTGTAATTTTGAGGCGAAGCATCGATTCTCCACAGTACCGCAAATAGAACAATGACAAAAACCTAAAGCGTTAAATTTAGCGGTCAAACATGATGGGCGTGAGATACAAACGGTCCGACACGAGACCCTGGAGGCAGAGTTTCTTACTTTTGGGCAACAAGTACGTAAAGCCTACCGTACCGTCGTTAACATTTATCTAAAGCCCCGTATTCGCTATAAACATTTTGTTTAGAAACAAGGTTTCAGAAACAGAAATCCACGTGTTTCTGAAACACAGAAATAGTTGCGGTAAACACTATTTGTTTATCGCCAAGTTCATTGCATCTCAGACCGTCCACAGTGTCCACACTATGTAAGCTGAAACATTGTTTCTGTAAACATCTATCGTTAATATTTTGGGCAGTCTATCGTGAACATTCAGCCAGGATGGAAGTGGAGCAGGCAATTTGCTTATGGATTTTACACCGCAGACAGCGACGTCGTCGTCGAAAGCAAAGACGATACTGGGTGCACCCTGTTCTAAGTCATAGACTTAGTTTAAGCCTGTTTGTGACTTTATATCCTATACTGAGATTGCACGCAGATCGATTTTTTTTTTTTTCTTTTTCAATTCTTCCCATGACCTTCTCTTTATTATTTTATTAGAATATTGCTTCGAATTAAGATTCCAAATCGCATCTCTTTTTTCAATTTCGTCAATAAGTAAATCGAGACATATTTCCTCCTCCATTTTGTACGTCGCTCCGTGCGTCCAACCGCCTCAAACCGCGCGGGTCATCTGAACAGGTCGAGGCAGGACTGTAGTTCGTGTCCCGCGCGGCGCCGCGCGGGACAAGAACTTGCGCGCGGTACACGGCGGTGCGCGCGGTGCCGCGCGGCGCCGCGCGCTCATGTGTACAGCAACATACATTTGTTACGATCTTGAACCGCGCGCTGAGCAAACCGCGCGGCACCGCGCGTTCATCTGAACGTAGCCTAAATGTGTGACCAGACAAGCTATGTAACGTATGTTACGTTAATTAGCATAAAATTATCTATTGTAATAATGGCATTGCGGATGCAACAGCATTTTGATATGATTGAAATTATATCATTACACTTGGAATATAAAACACGATTCATGTTTATAGCTATTTACACTACCGATACGGTTAAATATAACTAGTTATAATACTAACACGTTAAAATTATCTGTTTTTATGGTAATATATATGTTATAGGCATACCCGTAAAAGAAACAAGTTAGTTACTGTTTACTGATTTCTTTATTAGATATCGCCGGTACAGTAATATGGATCAATTTAAAATGCAGTTATGTATCACTTCGAACATTATCGCCGACCACTTATTTGTACACAGGGCAACACACGAATGGCTATAAATTTAAAAAATAATGTCAGCGTTATTTCTACTTTTCATCTGGTGTGCGAGATTCAATGCATAATAAAGTTATACCTCTCGAAATATAATCTTCATACAGTACCTACACAGCTACTTTTAGCAGAGCGTTTCGTTCGGAGTTTCGTTATCATAAAAAATAAAAAAACTACGTGTTGGATTGTAATAAAAATTTGCACATACAATGACATCACGTCTAGTTTATAAAGCTCCAATTTATAAAATGCTGTATTTCTTACTATAATATCTGAAGCTACATAAACTAATTACAGGACTAGATATATCTATAAGTTATACTTATCCAATTGTAAGTACAAAGTTTCAGAGCAATCTAGCTGGTCGTTTTAAAATGAGAACGTAACTACGTTTGTATGGAGAACCGAGCTTGTTGGGGACCCTTAAGCCCCATTTAGACGGATCAAGAACATGCATGCGCTTTATTGCGGTATTTGTTCCATCGACTGAATTGTACTATGTAGTTAGCAATGTATCGAATATTGCATGAAAGTTCTCGCTCCCTGTAAATGAAGCTTTAATGTTCGATTAAATAATAGAGTAAATCTTGTAGTAAGGACCGAAAGTCTAATTGCAGCTCACAGATAGTCCTGATATTTTTAAATAGGTACAGTCAAGTACAGAGACTTCCCGCCTATAATGTCAAATGCATGTGGGTCAAGTATACCACAAATGTAGTTTTTCAGCATCTATTAGTATGTCTAGAAACTACACATGTTCCCTTTTTTTTTTTGATCTGGCACTTATTAGAAATTATATTTCGAGAACTATATACACATAAAGTAATTCATTTGCTTCCTTAGTCAATTAAAAGTCGATTTTAACTTACACTATTATGTAATCTATAGGTACTTTGCGAAATTCGTATACATAAGCAAAATATAATACTGCTAACGTAAACGTAGTTGTGACATAAATCACATAAATTATCAGACTATCACATCACATCTATATGTGAAAATTCACAGGCGTATACGCTACACCAAGCTTCAAAGCATTGAGTTAAAAAAATTAAAGATTTTCAGTAATTAGTACCAGGTTACCAAAAAAGCTAATTCATTAATATCACAATTACGTCTTTCAATAATCTGGTACATTGAAAACCCGTCGCTTTACGAAATTACATGTAATTATCTGTGGGACAGCATATTATGTGCTGCTAATTACACATCAGTTAATTAAGGTCGACAGATATTGGCTATGTGCGAAGTGCATTTAGGGGAAGTCAAATCGATCACAGAACATGCCGTGGCATAAATGCCCATTTTCATGTCATTGTTAAAATGTTAACTGATAAATAATTCATGTAGCCCGAAGGCGTTTGCACATAGCCAATACTCGTATGTACATAGCATGTTCAATATAAGTGTCCGCCAGTCTTCAAAGAAAAAGCTTAAAAAGAACATGGTTGCGTAAGCGACGTTTAAATTAAACAGCACACGGTTATTGAGAAAAGATTTTTGTTGCCATTCACATCAAATGTAAAAATAAAAAATAAACTATTAGATAATCACTTCTCTTATAACACACCAAAGAAAAAATAGAAATCTATATTAAAAGATATTGTTTTTCGAGTTTGGAACACTTGAAATATAAACTAGATTAGATAAATAGTTTTCTATGCAAGTCTGCATACATTCTACTATGTTAATGTTACACATATCACGGCTCTATTGAATGGATAAATGAGAACATTTCTAAGATATTTAATTAGTATAAGTGGGCATCCTATCTAAGCTAAAAATTACATAGATAAATACCATCATACACGCTATATCTAACGCTAACCAACATATCACATCCATAGATTCACGCATAGCCGCACATTGGAAAGACATCATTTCATTTACATCGTAACGACTAATGACTCACTAGTCGCATTTGACACTGGTTATTATGATAAAAAGGTGCCCGCGTATCGTCCTACTTAAATAATAAGTACCAAAGAGGCAAGTGTTTCCATTTCACCTCGCTTACCATGTTATAAGCATTCCTATAATTCCTATAAAATGACGCAGGGATGAATAGAATAAATCCAAATTAGGGACAATTTCACAGCATATGCAAAAAACTTTAAGACTCGTAGAAAATAATAAATAGAAGATAAACTACAATAAATTTTGCATACAAATTTAGAAAATAAAGGAGATATAAAAATTCACAGCGCGGCACTAAGTAAATTAAGTATAAAACAGCAACACAACTCGTAGCCTCCCTCGATGGACCGCAGCCATTACACATTCACACTCCTCGAAAAGAACATCTAAAATTACATCACTCATATTAGGATTAGAATCTCGAGTCACATCAACACTGTTCAATTTACCAGTTTCGCCACACTACCAGAGCTGGGTAAGTTAAAGAACACTTTTGTCGCACTGATGTAAGATGTACCGCACTTTAACCGTACAGGGTACGTTTAGCGACCGCAAAAATAAGTCTCACCCTGCAGGCTCGACTCGTGTTCAAACCACCTCCGGGTAGTTTGAAGTTGCCCGGGCGGCTTACCACTGCGGGTTGGGCGGCAGGTAGTCGGGCGGCGCGGCCAGGCCGGCGGGCGGCGCGGGCGGGTAGGGCGGCGCGGGCGCGGGCGGCGCGTAGCCCGCGTAGCCGGCCGGGTAGTTGCCGTAGCCGTAGTACGGCGAATTGGGGTACGCGCCGTAGTTCATGCCGTAACCTAAAACGACGCAGATTAGTTATAATATAACGTTCATATTTGTCACGCGAGAATTCACAAAATAGACTTCTATGCAAAGTAACTTAACTTCAAGAAATTGAGTTTACTTCAGTAACTTATCTTCAAGAATTTACCTTATGTAAAGCTTATATACGAACCTGGATATTGCGCGTAAGGCGCGTCCGGCGGCTGTCCCGGGGCAGGGTAGGGCTGCTGGGGCGGCTCGCCGTCGAGCGCGGGCGGCGCGGCCGGGTCGGCCAGGGCGGGCGGGGCGGGCGGGGCGGGCGGGGCCGGCGGCGCCGCGCCGAGCTCGCTCCGCTTCGCGCCCGGCGACCCCAGCAGACTAGACACACTATGAGACATCCCGGAATTAAACTGACTCTGAGATTCGCCCTCCTTGTTGGGAGACTTTTTCTTCTTCGACTTCGACCCCGGCTTTTCGTCGCCGCCGGGGGAATACGACTGCGTTATATCGTCTAGGTTCCTCCGGAAGTCCGGCATGCCCTCCTTATTTAGCACGCTGGCCGTTCTCTCTAATATGCTCAAGCTGGATTCCGTTTGAGGTCTACTGCCGGGTCTTTGATGCCTATAGTTTTTCAATAAATTAATTTTCCTCTCGACGTTATCCATCGGGGGCGTTCGAGAGTTGTCTACGCGCGTCCTAGAATCGTCGCTTAAATGGGAATCACTAGTGTCAGAATTTTTGACTTCTAGAGCCTCCTCCGAGGGTAGTTTTTCATCGGTAGTCAAAACGATAGGTTCCGAAAGTTTCGCTTGAGTATTGGCACTTTTCTTTTGGTTATCAGAGCTAGTGGAAGATTTTGAATCTTCAGAGTTTTCCGCGAGGGTCTTTGATTTTTGTTCGCTAGCTGCTTTTTTCGCCTTTTCCGTTTCTTCATCGTCGCTGTCTAGGATTTGAGTGTCATCGTCGGAGTCTATCTTGGTCGGGGGATTAGAGTCGCTATTTTCATTATCAGATCTTTTCGCGTCCCTCCTGATTTTCGTTATGCTGAGCGATCCCGGAAGGTTCGGGCGGAGGATGCGGGCGGGGTGCGGCGGCGGGCGGGGGCGCAGGGCGCCGTAGGAGCGCGCGTCGCCGAGCCGGGCCCGCATGTCGGCCAGCTTGTGGCCGGGCAGGCCCCGCATGTCGGCCACCTTGTGGCCGGGCAGCAGGGGCCGGCCGAGCTTGTTGTGGCCGATGATGGCGGGCCGCGTGAGGACCCGCTGGAAGCCGGGGCGGGGGCCGCTCTTGGAAGTTATCGTGATCGCGGAGTTATTCTTTAGAGAGCCCGGTATGCTGCCTGGACGGCTGCCTAGGACTGTAACAAACATAAATATTTAGATAACTTTGCTTCATATAAAATATTTCTGTAGTGTATGCATTCCACCTAAACGTATTTGGCATTATGAAAATTGTAGTACGAAGGAAAATCGAGCGGATTCGTGTTTTTATATACTTCAGAAAACCACAGGTTGCTCTGGAGGAAGCCAAAGGATTTAAACTGAAATAAAATATTTTTTTCTACTCGTCGACTGTAATAATTGAATTAAGATTTCGTATACCAAACTGTAATTGGGTACTATTCATGTATGGGCTCCCAACTCAACTATAATATTCATTTCGAAACGGTTTAGTCAACTATAATAAAATGGACCAATCACAGCTCGCCGCGGTCAAGAGGATGAAACAAAACGATAGCTCAAATTTATTATTTATTTTAGGTTGTATAGTAGAAATAATTGCTTTATAAATCTTAAACGCACATGTGACACCCTTAATATAGCAACATCCATAGACTACGAAAACCGCTTACCATTACTTGTTAGTCTCCATAGGCTACGGTGGCCAAAATCGAGAAAAAACTTTCTAAAAATTGAATTTAGCGCAGAGCAAGTACCAGGGCCTCATGAGCTACGAGGAGGTGTCTTTGACCACCCCGCCGGGTCCCGGCGGCCGGGGCGCGTACGGTTATGAAGGTATCGCGGCTGCTCGCGTATCTTAAATAGTTGTATACTTTTGGCTTGTTTACCTGTATGATTTTATTAGTTTAAAGTATATTTTTATTGACTCGTAGAAAAAGTATTGTATACAATATATAATCAAGCTTTTCAATCTCGTACCTCACTTTGGCAATTCAGCAAGCTTCGTTGCCAAAACACGGTACTTGACTGAAAAGCTCTCTGTTATATCACGATTGTATAAAATACTATTTCAATACCTTCAATACAAAAGATGTATTACCAACCGACAAACCGCTCTATTCATCTGATACAAAACGCCCTTTTTGATAGATACCAAGATAAGAAAACTTCGAAAAAAATAATAGTTACTAAAAGTTTCTTTATTTAATCGCACCTTTGGTTTCACAAATGCGTCGTTAAAATCCTTTTCTCAAACTTGCTATGAAATGATGACATGACTTACGTCAAATGATGTCGGGAAATATTCCGTAATAAGATTCATATACTAGCCGTGTCTTATCCAACCTCGACATTGGCAGAATCATCAACACCTTGATGGAGCCATAACACGAAAAATTGATTGACATATCAGGTGCGATGAGTGAAGATGTTATGTAAAGGAATTTCATACTGCCTTACACAGCTAGGACTGTAAAGCAACCTTCTTTTGTTTTTTAACGTCAAATTGTGACACAACGTCTTGGCATTCAACTTCAACCATCAACAAATATAGGGACCGTGCGCGTTGGAGGGTCTGCCATCTTGTGGCCTGAATCGGAATTATATACATGTACATTTAAACATCATTTTCTTGTGCATAATAGGTTCTGCCATCTTGTGGGCTACATCGGAACAATATACATCACATTTACGCCACGCGCCAAAAATCTGACGGGTCCTGTGCTGCCTCCTACAGTTCATGCACGCTCCCTATAGGTACGGTACGGTGATTTGTTGTGCATATTCGTTGCTAAGCAACGGCGATGGCGCATCGCGCAGGCGCGCGGACTTACGCGCGTAAGGTTGTACACCGTTGGTAGAGTGGCGAGCCGAGTACGTGGCCACAAAACAAATTGACTACATTTTTTGTTTTAATTGCAAGTTTGAGAAAAGCACTATACAAATCTCGGCGAGAAACGGGGTTGCCGGCCGCGTATCTCTACCCGGCTTCGTTACGCTCAGCCGTCTTTATCTACTTGGCCTGCAAACCTACGTTTCCCGGCCTCTATAGTAATGTGCTATTGCGTTTCTCCCAAGCATCTGTATGCATACATTAGATAAACATTTATTAAACTCACTTTTCTTCCCAATAGGGCTGCTATCCTTGTTGTCAGCCGCCTTCTGCCCCAAACCCTTGAACGAGGTTTTGATGGCGATGATCTTGCCCGACTCCAGCTGCATGTAGATGCCCTTCGGTGACTTTAGCACCATGACCCGCTGACCGGCCTTTAGGACGATGTTCGTCTTCTCGGCGGAGTTGGTTGGTATCACCACGTCTAAAGGAAATATTTTGTTAGACATTTTTTATGGGACGATGGTAACCAATCTAGGCAAGGCCCATAATACATTCCTTATAGACAACATAACATTACATACCTAACATACATTAATTAAGTTGTTCATACATTTTATCAGTAATTGTATAAATCTTCATTTTAGCTTCTGTTAATACTTCGATAGATTAAGTAGCATAGATAATAATCTTTTTAGTACCTATTTTTTTCTAACCAATAATAATAATGTTATAAACTAAAAATCTTTTTTGGAGAGGCAACAGTTTTTTACTGTTATCTGTTCTGGTGTACAACTGTGCAGTATACAAACCCATTCTTAACGCATGCCTATGCATACCGTAATACTTACAAGTTATTTAAGTCAGTAGCTATATACAATTAGCTTTGCCAACTAAGTGCCTTCACACAACGCCTAACATCACATGGCGACCCTGCCAGTATAGCCTTGCGCTACGCTGGTGCCTCATGGATAACGGCACGGTGCCCACGGCTCTCACTCTCAGTACTGTGTACACCCAGCCGTAAAACTGCATGGTCACTTTATGAGTGAATTAATTCATAATGTGTCCTTGAAATTGAGCAGGTCTTGGGCTGTGATAGTTACCCAGCGGCAGCGTCATCTCCTGCGCGGTCATGCCCTGCCGGCGCCACACGTCGGCCGGGATCCAGCGCGCGCCGTGCTGCATGGGCCGCACGGTGCCCACGGGCCGCTGCACCACGCTGCCGTCCGCCGTGCGGACCGTCCTGTACGCCGTCGTGGGCTTGGGCGCTAGGGCGGCCTTCTTTTCCAATTCATAGCTGTATCAAACAAAATACGAGAACTTCATTTTGTGTATTTTGATCACTTAGGCTTAGAACGCACTGCGATTAATTTATTGCGGTTTCAGAACCACAAAAAATGTTACGTACAGCATGCTTCATAAGCGCACGCAATTGCAAGACTGAAGCCGCAAGATATTAATCGCAGGCAGTGCATCCTAAGCCATATACAAGTCAAAATTACATGTTGGGTTTTTAAGCAAAACCAAAACACTTAATTTGTAAAATAAAACAATTTAAACGTATTCTACCGCGAATAATGAAATTTATATACATCTAGACGTTTCGAGCCCGAGCACAGAGAAAACATAATGCTCTTGATCGAAATTACAAAAACACAATGTATTACTATTTAAAATATATGAAAACATTTCATGAATTACTATTACGGTAACCGAACAATGCAAGAATGTTGCCTAGTTTGTAGTTATCTCTTCTTCTTCTTCTTTTTTATTTATTATTTATTTGGAGATCGAACAGCTGTGACATTAACATAGAAAAATATAGTAGATACAGGAAGCCAATTATAGGAACTCACAGGTAGTGACATAATACTAAACTAAGATTACGCACTATTGCAACCACATATGTGTATATTCTTTTCATTCTGTTACCCTCTGCTGAGGCGTAGGGCTCGAATCATATTCTTTCACCGACTCCAGTCCTGGGCAGTTATAATAAAAATAAATGGACACCCCCTGGAAACTAAGACATCCGTAAGAAATCCTTGATCCCACTCACCCTCTCTGAGCCAATCGTTTCTCCGCACTGGACAGTTTCTTCTCCTTCCTATCGACCAGCAGTGATTCGTGCTGGAAGGGCTCCTTGCTCAGCAGCTTGCTGTGGTACTGTATGATGCCCTGCATTAACACGTCTAGGTACTTGTCCTTATGCTCGGACAGGTCTTTGGGTTCGGATTCCTGCAAACAAATAGTTTCAGATCTGTTAGTACTTCTTTTAGTCTAATTCTCCCTTTTAAAGTGTCAAATTTTACCTAATGTTAGTCGCTTGCAGGATCTACAATAAACCCTATAGACACTTCCGACAACAACAGAGCGTTCAAACAACGTAAATTCTACTGAACACTTCAATGCCTGTCTTATTTAGTATTTTATACAATCGTTATATACTATTACTAGAGCTATTCAGTCGAGTACCGTGTTTAGACAACGAAGCTTGCTGAGTTACCTAAGTTAGGTACGAGATTGAAAAGCTTGATTATATCACTATTGTATACTATTCTTTTTCTGGGACTCGTCTAAAATAATACTTTTTTTACTATAAAACCTAAATAATTAATGAAGATTGGTAAGTATCTCAGTAGACAAAAATGTAACACAAAAGACATAATGGCGCGACTATTGTAGCCCGTTTAGTCTTTTCGAAGAGAGCGCGGCGGCACGTGATTAGTAAATTTTTTTTATAGTTGACTACAGCGTATCGAAATGAATTGAGTCGGGAGCCCATACATGAAAAAAGTACGCAATTATAGTTTGGTATACGAAATTCTTAATTCAACCATTACAGTCGACGAGTAGAAACAAAATTATATATCTTAAACAAATACGCAACAAAGTTTTGACACACACAATTGACCAACCACACTCAATTTTTCAATACAAATAAAATTAGAGACAGCCGACTGTGTGACTAATTCCGGATTCAGATCAACGAATATGGAGAAAAAAACTTCACGGTAGAATGACGCAATTAGATCATGAGGCATCGGCCTTTGTATCTTCAGTAATAGAGTTTTGTACTATGAAACAGTAGAAAGTAATATATAATAAGCCAAGGGCATTTTGTAATAATAGTAAATAGGATTCTATTATTTTCGCTGTATTACTACAAACTTGAGATTAAAAAATAAATTGAATAATCAATTTTATCGTTTGCTTTCATTACATAGGTATATCTACCAGTTGGCAAAGCAATTATATACACCATGATTTTAATCAATTTGTATTTCATTAATAATAACATTCTGAGCATTTTTTTTACAAATATACTAAGACAAATCAAATCAAATCGGGGAAATCCTGAAGAAAGGCCAGGGCACCCTAAACCGACGAGCGTGTATGAGGAATGTTATGAAAGTGAAGGACGCGAAAGAGGTAAATCCGTGGTCTCTGCCTATCCCTCCGGGAAATAGGCGTAATTATATGTATGTATATATTAAGACACCGTGAGTTCAGGTCGCAGCTCGCTAAACACTAGCAGACGGCTATGCGTGCCAGGGATAATAAGATTACGCCTTTTTAGCAGCAATTTTCATGCGCTCCTGTGCTAAAAAAAAAAAGTGCGTGCGTTCGTTGTTTGATCAGGTTTCGGATCTATGAAATTACTAGAAAAAGGTTTCAAGTGTGCTATTTATATTTTTGGCAACCCTAATGATCCAAAAAGGCGCGACGATTTTTCAAAAACTCTGCTGACCGAACCCATTAAACCATAAACACCAGAGCACACACTGCAGCGTCGATCACCACTCGACACCACAAATTAAAATCAATGTGAATGAATCAGAATGCTATGGAAGTTATTTTGGATTGTAATAATTGGTCATGAATTTGTAATGGATCTGACCTGTCAGTGTCAAAAGTGGTATTTCTTTAACCAGAAAGGAAAAAACGTCACGAAGCCAAACACATTTTTTCAAACCAATTTCATAATCTGTCATACAAGCCATAGTAAGATTGTATGCCAAGCTAGAAATGATCTAGGTGTGGCACAGACAATTTAAATATGACTTCATCATCATTATCGAAATAGAAGTCCTGGTCGGTCGGTGGTCACGACCACGCGGTTCGCCATGCCGTTTGTTGATTAGTAGTCGCAGTACCAAGCTAAAAAGCGACTAATTCTTACCTTCTCACAAATATCGAAGCATAGATTAGTCTCCTTCATTGTCATGGGGTTGCAATTGCACTCGTCGGCAACGCGGTCGGCTATGCCTTTCTTCTTGCTTTTTCGGTCGTTGATCTAAGATAATGTTTAAGTCAAATAACTAATTCTTACCTTCTCGTCATTATCGAAGCACAGATTAGTGATCTCCTTCATGGACAGCACGGCGTCTGGGTTGCACTCGTCGACAACGCGGTCGGCCATGCCCTGCTTGTTGATTTGTCGGTCGTAGATTTTCTTCTCGAGGCACCAGTCCATTACGAAGCGGTATACGAAGCACGGTTTCTTCTGCCCGTATCTGTGTGTAAAAAATTACATAAAAAAATATATTGATTTATTTTTGAGTTCAGACAAAGATACATTGATTGAGTAACATGCGTAAAATCTAAGACAATTTCGTGCTTCGAATTTGACAGGTAAACGAAATGGCGCTGTGCAGCTCCATCCCTTGGATGTCAAACTAAGGGGCACGTTTTTTTCGTAGTATTTACCTCTATTACAATCAATTCTCTTTGGTTCAAATCGCCACTCTTAAAAGTACAAGTCGGAATGAATAAGTATAGTCATAGTAAATTTTTCTTGTTTCTATTTCTTCAAAAAATGTTCTAAGATAGGGTAAACGAATAACATAACGGAACCTAAGCAAATTAATTTACCCAAAAACTCATATGTGGCTTTTCATCAGAGAGACAGAGAGAGAGAGAGAGAGAGAGAGAGAGAGAGAGAGAGATCATGTGTTTTTATTTTTTTCAGATTCTCATCTGCGAGTTGACTGCAATTGACTTACGATCTAGTCTAGATGTAGTGATTCAGAGAGTGCATTTCATAATCAAGTAAAAACGACGCTATAGAGCGAGCGAGCCGGCATCTGATCCAAGATGGCTTCTTCTAGCGCTAGTATAGAATCGTGTTCAATGGTTAACAGGCACTGACCTATAAACTCGGCACACGGCCTGCGTGTCGTGGCAGGGGTTCCACGACGCGTCGAACACGATGACGCGGTTGGCGCCGACCAGGTTAATTCCTAGCGAGCCGGCGCGCGTCGAAACCAGGAACAAGTAAATATTTGGGTTGGCGTTGAATTCGTTTATTAGTTTTTCTCGCTCTAGCGCGTGTGTTGAGCCGTCTAGACCTGAAAAGGAGAAGTTTGATAATACTTATAGAAGATCGAGTGTTTCTGCAATTGTTGCCACAGGAAGATGTTGAAAATAGAATAGATAGAGCTTTTCAAACCTGCCTTTAAACAAAACGTCAATTTCATATTCATATAAAATTATTGTTACATGGATTAAAACTACGTAAGGATACTGTATCGTATAATAAAATGCAATAACTGATATTCGCTTTTATTTCCTAAATGTAGCAACTCATTTTAGAAAAACTGCCAGCAATACGTCGTCCAAAATATGTTAATAAAGTATCATGCATTAAGTAAGTAAACACAAACGGAACAATTTGAATACTTACGATAGTAATTAGTGTTCCTTTCCCACAAGCAGTTTGTGCCAGGAATGTAATTCCTCTCTAAAAAGTCTTCAATGAGGTTCAACGTGAACAAACTCTGGCTGAAAAGCAGTATCCTATCGCCCATCTTTATGCTCTCATTCAGCAAATAGAAGAAAAGTTCCATCTTAGAGGAATTCTCTATAATACCAGGGATATAGTCTTTTAGCAATTCAGCGGCCCAATCATAGGTTACTTCTTCTGCCTTCTTGACTAAAGCTAATTCTTCTTCTCTGTTTAATTTCTCTTCTTTTTCACTGTCCTCAGACTCAGAATCATCTTTCTCCTTAGAAGTTTTTCTATCTTTCCTTCCTTTGGCAAGTCTAGGTCGACCCCTTGGCTTGGGTTTGTCAGATTTCTTGCTTTCCTTGCCTTTTCCTTTTTGTTTCGGTTTTTTACCCTCATCTTCAGATTCGGAAGCATCGCTTTTAGATTTCCTCGTCTTTTCCTTTTTATCTCGAGTTTTCTTTGTATTGTCTTTTGCGAGACCGGATATTTCTTTAACTTTCTTCCCGTCATCTTTGACAATCATCTTGGTGTCTAAATCGGCGATTTTGACTTCACCGTCTGATTCGGATTTCGTTTCAGTTTTCTCCTCAGTTTTGAGTTTGTCGACTTCCGTTTTGATTGAGTCTAGAGGCCAAGATGTGAGCGGACTTCCGGAGCTGTTACTTCCGAGTGGCGGCTTCGTTTCAAGGTAAGACGGGAACGGATAGTTCCCATTGGTACTATTATCTCCCTGATTCGGAAAACCTGGCATGTTAGTCTGGTTGTAATTATAACCTGGATTCCCGTAAGGCGGTGCATTTGGACCTGTTTCGTTTTTGACTTCACTAGGTTGGAATCCAAGATTGGGTTCATTCTTAATCTGTCGATTTCCTGAGTTAGATCCACTATTGTATCCCAAATAAGGTGATGTGTTGTCGAACTGATTTCGTTGGAAACCGCCGTTTGGACCGGGACCAACATTTGGCTTCACGTCATTGTTTAGGAAGTTAGGTTCAGTCTTGATTTGTGGTTCTTCTTTAGGCTGAACGTTGGTAGGGTAGGCAGAGAAGTTGTAAGGAGGCTGGTTGTCCCCGTAAGGAGCTTCGTTATTGGCATATGGCGGTGGATAGGGTTGGTTGGGGTAGCTTGGTGGAGGTTGATTAGATGGGTACGAAGATCCTGGTGGCGGTTGGTTATTGGGATAATTTCCTGATGCTGGTTGGTTATTTGGGTACGTAGATCCTGGTGGCGCTGGATCATTAGGGTAAGGTCCTGGTGGCGGTTGATTATTAGGGTAAGGTCCTGGTGGCGGTTGATTATTAGGGTAGGGTCCTGGTGGTGCTTGATTATTAGGGTAAGAAGGCCCCGTCGGAGGTTGATTATTAGGATAAGAAGATTCTGGTGGCGCTTGATTGTTGGGATACGAAGGTCCTGGAGGGCCGTTAGGATATTCCGGGAATCCTGGCGCATTCTGGTAAGAGCCTTGATACGGTGGTCGGGGTTGGTTCCCGTAACTTGTCCCTGGTTGTTCTTGGTTGTTTTGATAAGGTTGTAGGGCGTTACCAGGGTAGGGTTGCTGGTCATTCGACGACGGGTTGTAGTCGGGCGGATATTGTTGATTGTTGAAGTCGGGTGGATTCCCTGTGTAATTTTGTGGTGGAGCATTATTAGGATACTGTGGATTGTTATAGTAGCCTGGATTGTTGTAGTAGTTGCCGTTGTTCCAGTAGCTCTGATTGTATCCTGGATTGTTCATGTCTGGGTTATTTTGGGGGTACTGGTTGGGGTAGTTGGTGTCGTAGGGCTGCTGGGGGTAGTAGTTGCTGGGGTAGTTTTGGTTGTAAGGTTGCGGTTGATTGGGGGGATAGTAGCCTGGTGGCTGGTTGTGGTAGTTGTAGGGGTAGGCGCCGGGCTGGTCGGGGCGGTTGGGCGGCGGCGGGCCGGGCGGGGCCCCGTGGGGCCCGGGCCCGGGCCGGGGCGGCGCCGGCCCGGTGGTGGTGTTCGGTGGTATTGTCGCAGCTGGTTTTTTCGGGGCACCCTGGCAAAAAATACTTGGGTGAAATGGCTTAATCCTTAAATGTATAGTGTTGCCAAATGTCTACAAAGCATTAGACAGCTCACAGGTTTTAAAAATCTAATCATAATTTTTAGTTCTTTATTATTATTTTGATCGTAAATTAATATACTTTCAGATGTTTTGTTTCTGCGCAGTATTTTAGTTTTATAAAATAACATTAGTTTTAAGACAAAATGGCGGAAAATTTGCCAAATCTCGAAAAGTTGGTGATTTTTAGTATGTGATTTAGGCGGTTTTTTTCGGGGTTTGTAATTATTTTATATTGAAAATCATTATCACAGGTATATCACAAATAGTGTACCTTTCTGATAATAGTAAGATTTTTCATATATCTCTTACTGAAAATATATATATTTATATAAATATGATTTAGCCTACGTAAATTCTAACACTGATTTAGCAGTAAATTCGATGATATATTATTTGTCCGAGAATGAGTAAACAATTATGTAACACATATATTAATTTCAGACAAAAAGAAAAAATCATGCATTTAAGAGTTAAAATGTCAGATGCTAAGTACAGAGGGCACTTTGGGAAATGGGTTCCAAATCCAAGTGACAAAATGTTGACTATGGGTTATTCTCTCGCTATCTTATCGAGTTTTTCGACAGTCAACGCAAACAAGCAAATTTTAGATGAAATCTCATCTGGCACATGGAACCATTTTTGCAAGGACATCCGTGTTTAGCTTTGCGTATACCTATGTAGCTAATTCGCTGAATTTGGTCTGTTGCAACAGGAATTTGTAACTTCTTATCTTCTAACAGTACCAACAGTGAACCAGTGTAGCAGTAAGTACTTACCTTTGGCCGGCCAGGTTTCCTGCCTGTCGGGTTCTTGCTGTTCTTGGCCCGCCCCGCCTTGGTGACGCCTCCGAGCTCTTCTAGATCCAGGTCCTCTTCGATGGCGGCGTTGGCTTCACTCCTCTTTTTCAGAAAGTTGTACAGGACGTCGGGATGGTTCCAGATCTGAACAGAATGTTAGGGATGCATCAAAACAGTAGCTTTGTATACTGCGTCAATTTAATTTACTAAATAGTCTGTGTCAATTTAAGGAAACATTATATTTTGAAATAAATTTAAACTAAGGTACTGTTAGGTAATGTTTTTGTTTACTTCCTATTTTTTATTTTTACTTATTTTTTTTTTATAAAATTGAAACTGCTATCTATAATCAACAGTGTACATTAAGTATTCTTAACCTTACACCAAAAAATATGCAAAAATACTTTAAATCGCATGATAAAATTTGTGTGCGTAGTTTTAAAGAAATTTCAATCCCGTATTCACCCTGGTTGACGGTATTATTGCAACAGGGTAAGGGTATCTCAATAAGAGTGCACTTTTTCGTTTCAAAATAAAAACATGTATTTTTCAAGGAAGGTGTGATATTTATTTAGCATTATAAAGAAGACATGTTCCAATTATGCATGGAGTCAAATATACGGCAAATGACCCCCACAGCCATTATATCTCACTGATAACGCATTGGAACTTGGCTTTTGAGCTCAGGAATTGTTTCTGGTTTATTCACATAAACCCGAGATTTCCCAAAACCCCAAAGAAAGAAATTGCACGGCGTTAAATCGCATGATGCATTGGCCACTTAACATCTAGATTCCGTGAGATGATTCAGTCTGGAAGTTGTTGCAATAAATCGATTATTCCATGGGCACAATGCTTACACGTTCTTATTTTGTGTACGCTCCATTTTTATTAATTGGAACAATCATAGATAAAAACTGTCAAATTTGAGAGTTGTCACATACACGAAAAAATCACACGTACCTTGCAACAAATAGCGAACGCCTTCAAGGGGTTTGGCACAGACGTGGAACGAACGACCTCGTTCATGAAACGGTCGTACAGTTTCCTTTGCAACGGCGTCATGCGCACCAACAGGACGTATTCTTCCTTCTGAGGTAGTGTCGACTGGAGTACTGCGTGCGATCGCCTGAGGTAAAATACTACAATTAGTATGGATCAGGCCGAGACATTAATAATGTTATTCATTTTGACAAAAAAAAGTGAGTAAAGTGAAGTCGTTTTTCACAAGGCTGGCAATTCCTATTCCGACTGACTGGTTTGTCTCGAGTTTTAGTCAAAAGATGCGCGGAAATACCACCTAAAATCAGTACAGCCAATAATAACCAGTCAGACATAGGCAGACAATGTTGTACGAAGATCCATTGCCGGCGTGTCTCGCGAAGCGCCCGCACATGATGTTCGTATTCTATTATAAAGAACGTAATAATGATAGTTCCCTAAATATTTAACAAAACGATGATACTAAGAATAATAGCCGGCAGAGTATTTGAATTTCCCTAGGTAGTGGAAGCATTACTGCCTAATCCGACCTGGCTTCTTTCATCTTCAGGGCATTAAGTAGTTAAAAAGGGACAAATCATTGCACTTGAACGTTAATTTCATTTTTTTAAAGCCCTACCTCTTATTGCGTTGCCAATTCCAGTTACTTACACAAAAAAGAGTTTTAATATAGCCGTCTGTTTTCGTCTGTCACTTCGCTAGAAGTTACGGTGTCCAGTCTGTCAATTGTATTAAAGTACAGTAAAACCCGCTTAAGAAGATTCTGAAAGGGTCACGCCAAAATACATCTTGAAAATAAATTACGAAATTAAGTTGCGGAACCGTTGCGCGGGAAATCGTAATAAAAAGCGGCAAAGTGCGAGTCGGACTCGCGCATGAAGGGTTCCGTACCATTTGAGACGTATTAAAAAAAAATCTACTTGCTAGATCTTGTTCAACATTTTACCACTTTGGACACACATTTTACCACTTTGGAAGTGCCTCTCGCGCAAACTATTCAGTTAGAAAAAAATGATATTAGGAACCTAAATATCATTTTTGAAGACCTATCCATAGATAGCCCACACGTATGGGTTTGATGAAAATTATTTTTTTTTTAAATTTTATGACGTATTAAAAAAAAACTACTCACTATATCTCGTTCAAACCAATTTTCGGTGGAAGTTTGCATGGTAATGTATATCATATATTTTTTTTAGATTTTTCATTCTGTTATTTTAGAAGTTACAGGGGGGGGGACACACATTTTTTCACTTTAGAAGTGTCTCTCGCGCAAACTATTCAGTTTAGAAAAAAAATGATGTTAGGAACCTAAATATCATTTTTGAAGACCTATCCATAGATACCCCACACGTATGGGTTTGATGAAAAAAAAAATTTTTTTTTAATTTTTATGACGTTTTAAAAAAAAACTACTTACTAGATCTCGTTCGAACCAATTTTCGGTGGAAGTTTGCATGGCAATGTATATCATATATTTTTTTTCGATTTTCATTCTGTTATTTTAGAAGTTACGGGGGGGGGACACACTTTTTACCACTTTGGAAGTGTCTCTCGCGCAAACTATTCATTTTAGAAAAAAAATGATATTAGAAACCTCAATATCATTTTTGAAGACCTATCCATAGATACCCCACACGTATGGGTTTGATGAAAAAAGATTTTTTGAGTTTCAGTTCTAAGTATGGGGAACCCCCAAAATTTATTGTTTTTTTTCTATTTTTATGTGAACATCTTAATGCGGTTCATAGAATACATCCACTTACTAAGTTTGAACAGTATAGCTCTTATAGTTTCGGAAAAAAGTGGCTGTGACAGAATCGGACAGACAGACGGACATGACGAATCTATAAGGGTTCCGTTTTTTGCCATTTGGCTACGGAACCCTAAAAATGATAATTTTAAACGGGTTGTAGTATATTTCTGTCGTCTGTGGGTCACCTCTGCACGAAGCCGACGAGCAGCGAGTGGAGCACGTGTGCCCGGTAGCGCATGAGCCGGATGTCCTGCGGCGTGGAGTCGATGCACTGCCCGTTCTGGATGGGCCGCTCGAACATGTTGCAGAACTCCGTCTTGCTGCCGAGGTAGTTCGGCCGGACGAAGTCCACCATGCACCAGTATTCTAGTAGGTTGTTTTGGAGTGGGTAGCCTGTTGGGTATTCATTAAAATGTGTAATTACATAAGGTCAGGAATTTGAAGCCACACAGTAATTAAGCTCCATATTTAAATGGCAAAGCCGTTCCGGATGATTACGGCTGCTCGGGATAATAGGGAGTATTACTGAAATGTTCTGCCGCCAGAGTGCAGCACTAGCGCCTTTCGTAAACCTTAGAGTAACTTATACATACTGTGCCTTAAACTGTTTTTTGACAAGCTTTCACAGATAATAAAATATGACATTGATGCATTAAGGCGGTTTGTTTACAAAGGGCCTACCGGGAAACGTGAAAATCAAAATTTAGTTATCTGCCTCTACATCGCTCGAATATGCAAAGGTGATAGAGAGGTTATATAACGAAATTTCGATTTTCACGTTTCGCGGCAGACCCTCAGATTGTGATGGACTGTGGTAGTGGCGCCCCCTGCGCAGAGTTTCACGTAATATTCCCTATTGACGTTGACATTTTAATATGCAACATAACCGCCGTAAAGAAGCTCCAGCCACTCATCGAATATGTTGTTAGCCGTAATTGACATCTTTTAAATATAAATTGAAACAGTAGTCATAATACTGAAGAAGAAAATACAAAGGCTGAAGCCTACGCGAGGCTGGATTTAAACCAATACTGCTTCCCATAAAACTCGCCCATATGTAGCATTAAAAATCAGTTTGAACTTGTACTTTATTGCAATGAAATACAGTACATAATTTAATGGGATTTCTAATGTATCAGACAGTTGGTGTCTTACCTGTAAGAACGACTCTGCGTTTGGTCCTCATTTGCTTCAAGGCGTATGATATGTTTGAGTGAGAGTTCTTGATCCTGTGGCCCTCGTCGCAAATTACCAAGTCTGGTCCAGGTTTAACCAGTGCTTCATACATTTCTGAAAAATTACAATTTATTTCACACATACTAATCAATAAAATTATTGGTAGGTAGAGTGTACTCAATGTACAATGTGATAGTGGTATTTAAAAAGAAGTTGTGTATGTAGCCACTTACTAACTGCGTAAATTACTTTAATCGAGCCTATAGGCTCGCTCAATTATTTGGGTTATTGAGGTTGTTACAATTGCTCGATGCTTAGCGCTACGGCCACAGATAATATAATAATAATACTCCGCAGATGAGATGATCCCGAAAACTTCGAATGTTTTTCAATAGAAATATTTAGCATTTTTTTATTGTGTAGTGTGTGTATGCATATAGATAAATCTCTTTGGTATGAAGTTAATACCGCAGGTACCACCTGCCCTAAAAATAAAATAATTGTGACTAAAACTGCACACTAACCGTCCAACAGATTCTTGTCCTCATCAGTAGGAGCGTCCTCGTTCTTCTTCTCTTCCTTCTTCATCTCTTCCCTGATATTAGGCTCCAGCCTGCACGACGACTCACCGTGGTCCAGCTTAGAGTCGTTCGACAGCTTCGAGTGGAACGTATAGTCCGAGCCATAGAAAAGTGAAGACTTACCGTCCAACAGCTTCTTGTCCTCATCAGTAGGAGCGTCCTCATTCTTCTTCTCTTCCTTCTTCATCTCTTCCCTGATTTCGGCCTCGAGCTTGCACGTCGGCTCGCCGTCTTCCAGCTTAGAGTCGTCGGACAGCTTCGAGTGGAACGTAGCATCGGAGCCCTGAAGACAATGCCTATGTAATATTGCACGCTACAATGCTTCAACATGTACACCTTAGAGATAAAACTTAGAAGTCTTCTGATCGATAAAATATTGGTTTACCGAACAAATGTCAAAGTGTGAGTATTATTCCTTTGATGTTATGTTATAACATATATTATCAAGGAATTAGTTCAAGTAATGTCAATATTTTTATATTCACGTGACAGTGACGCGATTAAAAGTTATGTACAATTTTAGTGAATTGCTTTCCCATCGTATTTTCTCGATGTCAAGCTACTTCAGTCTCAGTACAAAAAGTAGCTGATTGAAGTAGCATAACAAATACGAACTTTTTAGAGAAAATACGATGGGAAATGCTTGTTCAATACATCTGTACAGCCCGTGGTTGTAAGCGTCACGGGATTCATCATTCGCCGCGAGCAGTATAGATTACAGTCACGGTTTGGACAAATATTAGAAATATTGCCTAACCTAACTTTTTACAGTTCGAACCTTGTAATTTCTATGACTATGTGCGTCTAATAATCTCCAAAACTGTACAGCTAATATTAATATATTAAATAGTCAATGTCATTTATCTCCCTTGACATTAAACAAAACATAGGTAAGTGCTAATTAAAAAAAAACATACCTTAGTATCCTCATTGAGCGTATCTGGTGTGTCCTTGTTTTTGTTTCGTTCTTCCCTCTCTGTCTCCTCGTCCTTGAGTTCAGCTTTCTTTTTCTTACGAGGCTTCTTGTCCTTCATGCTGAGCTGGCGGTACAGCTCGCAGCCAGTCATGAGGACGCCGCCAGTTGTTCAGCAAACCTTACATATAAGAACCATACCTGAGTATCCTCGTTGAGTGTGTCCGGTTTATCCTTGTTCCTCTCCCTCTCTTCCCTCTCTTTCTCCTCGGCCTTGAGCTCGGCTTTCTTTTTCTTACGAGGCTTTTTGTCCTTCTTCATGCTGAGCAGGCGGTACAGCTCGTAGCCAATCATGAGGACGCCGCCGACCGTTGTCCATTCCTAATATGAAACAAGCAAGGTTAATAAATTCGAAATTTAAGGTATAAACTCTAAATTATAACATCATGATGAGTACAAACCGGTCTAAGAATCATCCCCGATGTGTTACAAAATGGTTTACAGAAAACCGCAACTAAAGAAGTCTATCTGTTCTGGAAATATTGTGGAACATTGATTTGTAGGCAAAAATACAGAAACATTTAAACAGCCTCTCAACCTAAATGCATAAACCGTCTTCATTCCATCAGAAGTAAAATTACAAAACTCTTGTTGTGAGAAAAGTCGGGGGTAAAAAAAATTGTTTGGGCATCTGGTTCGACTTTTTAACAACTCAAACCACAAAAACGCTGAGGAACATTACGAATGAATCCATTTTTTTTAGTTATATTGCTTTGTGTTATTTGTTGACACAAATAATGTTATTTACATTAGACTTGATACTGTTTAGAGCAACCATTGATAAACCATTCACAAGACCTGGCACGAATGGAATGAATGAGTAAATGAAAATATCTGCGTTTATCGCATTAACCAATAAAATGGTGGCTCTTACTGTATAGATATCTCTAATTCAATGAATTTTTCGTTGATTTGATTCGAGAATCAACCTGTACGAATTGCAATAGCCAGAAGACTGTCGAGTGACCGACCTTGACGACTTTGGCGCGCATCTGCAGCGTCTTGTGGCTGTCGTTGAGCACGTAGATGGGGAAGCTGCGCGGCCGCACCTCGCCGTGCGCCGCCAGCGGGCTCGCCGCCGCGTCCAGCGGCAGCCACATGTTGAACTCCGCCACCTGACAACGCACGTTTGCTTTAATTATACTTTTCTCAAAAATGGACGACAACGTCGACTTTGCCGTTTAGAAAGTAGGTCGCGAAGTGCGTAGTTTATGGTGAATCAAAAATTAAAAAGTTAAAAACATTGCAGTCTCGATTTCAGAAAGATTCGAATTGGAATGTTCCATACAATAGTACATTGTGCAACGAGGGGGTAAGTGAAATTTTGGATACGAGGGTGGTCGTCCGCCATTTTGTAATTTCTTGGCAGGTGAGGCTTCGAAGGCACAGACCTATTCGGCATTCAGCCACGATTGAAAATTATGTAAAAATATTTTAAACGGCTGTTAAATTAATCAAACTAAATAATTTTAAACATAAACAAAAATATTAAATTATAAACGTCAGCATTTTAAAAGTAAAACTCATTTATACTACTTGGTTTGTATGAATAAGTGACATCATTTTTAAAAAAAAGCTATATTATATTATAGCTTGTTTTTTCACAATCCATAACTCCCGCGGGAACAAAATAGGACTTTGTCCTTCAGCACACCTGCATGAAATGAGATCTTGAAGATCAATCTTTACTCAACGACCGAATCAACCATGTCACTTATAAGAAACGGCATATAAAGCCCTTCAAAATATGACCTACCAAGACAGAAAAACTACTAATAGTTGTAAAATAATTATAAGTAATATGACTGGATTTACAATAGGATAAACAGGACAATTATTCGATCAATGTATTATTGTATTAAGTTGCTAAATTATATTGTGCATCTTGTAAGTGAAAATTATTTTTCATGAAAACAATGTTCACCTTATTTCTCGCCTGAAACACAGGGAATTCTAGTTCAGACAAATGTAAACCAACACTATTTTTAAGTCCACTTTAACGATAGAATACGTATTTTTAAATAAATTATATATTATTTTTATGTTTTTATGCATAGAGAATCATTAAACAGTAAAAATGCATCATGTACGCAGAGAGTAATATGTTCGCGATTTCTTCAAACAACATGGTGAAAAGTCTATGAAAGTAATTCAACTCAGCAAATAATAAGTACACAGAAGTAGGGCTCAGCAAGGTCATTTACAATGTTCACGTACGCAGATCATATTTCTGCATGAATGGGTACTATAAGAAAACGAGGGGTAATTATCTATTTTTTCTTACCCAATTTTGCAAAGTATTGATAGGCATGATACACAGCACGGTCTTGGAGCTGGTGTGCCTCAGGAATATGTCGCAGAAGCACACGATTTGCAGGGTCTTCCCGAGGCCCATGGAGTGTGCCAGGATACACCCGAAGCCGGTAGATGTTGAAAATCTTTCAACGGACTCAATTATGTTATCGAATAAGAATCTGACGCCACCGATCTGAAATTGAATTATCTATCATGATTTCGGAGTTTTTACACCATAGTTTTAGTATGCCTCAAAGTATTTGTGCCGGCTGTAGACACTCGTCGAGAGCCTCTCGCCGGGAGTCTCGGCAAAAACGACCTAGTCGAAGAGCGAGACGAAAAGAGAGCAGACGAGACAGGCAGTACACTACTCGTTCTCGGCCTGTCTCGGGGGCTCTCGATGAGTGTGTACACTGTACAGCCGGCATCACGTTTTATACAGGACCGCCAATTTTATTTCACTTGAGGTTTAACTTCAAGAGAGAGTGAGAGAGAGTCTATTCTAACGCTGAACTAAGTAGGCCTAATTTTAAATGTAAAAGGCTATATAAGTAAATATTCTTTATTGTGCACCAAACAGTTAAAAATACCCAGAAAATGAAAGACAGGTACAATCAACGTCAGGCAGTCTTATCGTTAAAAAGCGATCTCCTACTTTTCCTTCGGATAGCAGGAAACTAAGAACTATAAACTTTATAGTACATATCTACAACTAAACTTTGTAGTACTTATGTACAACTAAACTATAACTGGAAACTAGGACCTACAGTAATGGCAAAATAAAAAATAACGAGCCAATTTGATTGACGTTGTGACTTGTGGTGTTACAAGTTGGTTAAAACTCAAGTCCTTTGAGTCCTCTGCTTTAAGGCTCGACTCAGTTTTTCAGACTCTAGTCATTAAGTCGAAACTTGAGTCCTTATCGAAACCTAGCTCTTTTGTAGAGACTTGAGCCCTTAAAAAGAGAATTCTCAAATTCTGTAGAAAAGTTTTCTTAAAGGCATTATCTACACATTGAATTCATGGGTTATGCAGAAATAATTTTAAAAAATCAATTTTCCTTTCTGTGACTCGTAGATAAAACCTATAAATTTTTTGACGAAGTCTTTATTCTAAGACTCGATTCCTTTTAAGTTGCACTTACAAAACTCAATAAGTTTTGTGGCAAAAATTTCATTTTTGGTACAAGCTTTTATCGCCGACTGTACTTTTTTTTCCACAGGCAACTAATGCTCACCGAGACAATTCTAAAAACCCCAAACACAATTAGGTTGCGTTGTTTTATCACAGAGTTCCTATGGCTACCTCCTGTCTCCATCATCAGATCGGCTTGATGGTACCATAATATTGCATTGTCACCCAACTTACATATGTATGCAAATTCTCAGCTTTATCGGAAACCGGGAAGTGGGTCAAATTTTACTTGCAAGATTTGTCCCATACATACTAACAGGGCAAGTTAAATAAAAGCTTGTAATAAAGGACTCGACTCGGGACTCGTAATAACGAATAGAGTTCTTCAACTTTCGACTTAAAAGACTCGAGTTCTTATTCTTACCAACTCTAGCGACAAATCAAGGCCATCGGCCCGCTGTATGCACGGCATCCATGTGGACGACTTGGATTTGACTTTTCATCTCCGTGATTTGCCCTCTAGTGCATTATGGCTATATGTATCTCTAGCATCTTCCCTACAATTATTCCATTATAAAAAAACGTACCTGATGAGGTTTAATAACCCGTGCTATCTGAGGGGCTAAAAAGATGTCTTCTTCGTTTTCGGGATGTCCAAGATTAATTAGTACTCGGCCTTGTTCGTCTGGTGTGTTGTAAGCGTCATTTACGTGGAGACCTGGAAAATTACGATTTCTTTAGTAAGTCTAGCCATGAACAGTCTTCATCAGATATATCAAACCGGCCAAGGTGCTTAAAAATGTCTGAGCGTGCACTTTAACTTCTAGATAATAGGAGCTTTGTTAAGATATTTGTGAACACCTTGGCCGCTCCAATATATCTGATGGCGACTGTACACGTGACAAGTGATATTGATACTACATGCAGGCAGGGCAACATGTGCCTCCGAATTTATCAGCCAAACTGGTCGCGCACTATACAATGTTGAAAAATATTTACCAGAATTATGAGGATCTTCCTCAACCTCTGGGCTCTTCGGAGCCTCTGAGTCGGACAGCATTATGCAATCATCTGAATCGGATCCCGACGACGACGACTCCTCGCCACTGCTGCTGTCCACGATCTCGACCACCTGCAACATAAGGTAGAAGTTTATTTAAAAATTCACTGCCAGCGACCCGCTAGGCGGGTTCTCTGTTCGCAGGCGCTTATCGTTACATACGGTTTTTCCCATGTTATCGGCTACACTTGTAGCGCGTAGCTCACGCTGGCACTGAATGTGTTAAACCGAAATCTGAATCCTCCCGATTTGGGGCAATTTCTGGCCAGTCATTATCGTCTCGCCATTTTTTATTGGGTCTAGCATTCTGCCGCTAAACAATATTTCTAATAATTTATACTTATTAGTTGAATTATCCCACACAATATTTCTGATGGTTGGTGGAATATTTGTAATTATGCTAAAAGGGCTCAAAAGGGTCTTAGTTTTTGTTTAGATATATTAGGTAACAAATTTGTATGAGTCCATAGTTACTCGAAATAAATGTTTTTCATTCAATTACCGTCGCCCATGGACTCCCACAACACCAGAGAGGTTGTAAAGTGAAATTGTAAATCCATTTGACTTGTATAAAAACTCTTATTATTAAGTTTTTTTTTAAGAGTTACCCCATCAAAGGATTTTTTTTTTCTTGTTGTGACATGAGAATATATCTAAAGAACTTACCTCCTTCTTATCAGTCTTTTGATCGGGTTTCATGGCGCCAGACGTCGTTGGTTTCGGGATCTTTGTCACCTCCACCTGACCTGACTTCATTGTGGTCTTCTTCATCTCTCCAGACGGCAGCTTCACCAATACTGTATTTGGTAGGCTGTAAAAATAATATGTCAGTGAACCAAAAAATTGGTTGGTTTATATTAAATAAGTCGCTGGCAGCAGTTTCAGAAAGAAGTGCAGTTCTTCAACAATTCTATATTATCAAATGTAACTTCAGACATTCACTTCAATACAACATTGTATTAAGGTGCGTCCAGATCTGGCAAATGCGAGGCAAGTGCGCACACATATCTGCTTTAGATTGCAGGCCTGATAAGCGTAGCTCATGTAAGGCACGCGCGTAATCTACAGAAAACATACTTAGATCTGGAGTCTGGACACACCTTGAAAGCACCAAGTAGTAAAAATATTAAGCTAAATTCAGATAAAAATATGTTTAGGAATAACATACTTGAGTTTATGTCCAGGCCCTTTCTTCAGTAGGGATGAGCCTCCTTGTAATAGTGATAACGTTTTTTGGTGTATTTTGTTCTGCCGATTTATCGCTATTTGTCTTTGTACCTAAAAAAATATTTCATATATGATTCAAGTGTGTAATGGGAATGTGGATTGCAATATTCAACACCGAATAGACGCTGCTTGCAGGCAGGCAATTTAAACAACTGATAGTTGCCTGTATCTGAGTGATCTTCACTTAAAATGTATTCCTTGCGCTGGTTAAGTATTTGTCTAGTCTGTTCTTAAACTGATTGACATTCATGATGCTGAGACCACATCTTCTGGTAGTTTGTTCCACGCTTTGACCACTCTGTTGCTGAGAAAATGTCTGAGAAAATTTCTATTGTTGCAAATTTAACTAGATCTCTCAACTTTGACCTTTGGTTCACCTTGTTCTGACTGTATCCTACACTGATCCAACCTATTACATTATATATTGTGATAATTACCTCTCTGATGATCCTCTGCTGCTCCTGGACTCTCGCCAGACGCTCTGACTCCTGCCGCTGCGCAGCCAAGGTAGATGCATCTAGGTTCTTCTCGTCCATCACATCTCGGATGTTTCGTCTCATGTTGATTGCATTGGTGTTTTGTTTTTTCTAAAAATAAGTTTGTTTTAATTAATTAAATACAATGATAAGTAGCTATTGATTTTATTAATAGTAGTAGTATAACTCTTTATTGTATAAAAATATTAACAAAACAGGAAAAAACACTCAATAAAAATTTGTTATATATTAAACCATATAGATAGACCATAATTATGTCTTGATGTTTACATGTTACATACCTTTAACCCAGGCCATGCATCAAAATCATCACTAAATCGGTAAGATGCATAATCTTTATGCCTACCTTCAATTATAAGGCCCTTGCATACTATCTATAATGATAAATTAAGTGAAAAAGTATAACCTGACTATGGTTCATCTATATAGATTAGAGTTGGACCCTGCTCGAGTTTACCTGCCAAGTGCCATGTCAAGTCAGTGCAAGTCAAGCCTATCCTACTAGGGCTATAAAAACAACTTAATTACCTTACAAAGTAAAGAATAGTAAGTAAAGTATTATGTGTAAAGTATTGTTTGCCCGAAAAGGGTAAAACAGTAACAAAAAAAGTACCTAGTTATACTTCTTGTACCTACACAGTTTCAAAATAAATATTTCTGATTCTGATTCTGAAAGTTACTAAGGGCAGGCCCGGGTAGCCATAGTGGGCTAAAAGTCTGACCACTCCTATTACAGCACATAAATTGAGCAGAATTCTGTTATGTAAATTACAAACAGTAGGGGGTAAAACTTAACTCCAACATTTCAAATTGTAAAAAACAGCTTTTTTTTTATTTTTAACGCATTTTCTACAAAATTATGTGTGCTGATGGTAAAGGGCAGTGTTAGCTGTTCTGCCAAAGCCATATCAACAATTACAAGAGGTTACCTTAGTATTTGTAGAATATACAAGTAATACTCACATCTTCATCAGTCTCTGGCTTCTTTTCTTCCTCACTCTGTTTTTCTTCTTCATCTTCCTTCTTTATTGGCTTAACGCTAATCTCCCCCATTTCTTTCAACTTTTCCGTAATGTCAAAATCTTGACTGTTCTCCTCATTTTTCATGTCTAATAATTCATCTGCTTTTTCTGGACACAACTCACTCTCTTCTACTTCTGAAATCTCCACATTTCTAGTTAAATCTAAGTCACCATCACTAATAATATCACTTATAGATAATGTTTTTTTCTCTTCAGGTAACTCCGCTTCGGCAGGCACAAGCTCTGGCTCTGGACTGGCAGGTTTAGGCGGCTTTTCAACACTCTTTTTACTTTGTACAAAATCACCAGTCTCTGGATCTATGTAACTTTCGTCATCTTGGTTCAACTCTTCAACAGCAGTTGGATTAACCACAAACTCCTCCTCTGACAAACCATCACTGTCAGATTTACTGTCCTCACTTGAATAATCACTTAACTCTAATATATTGTTACCAACAAGACTTCTTATAGCTACACCAGTGTCTTTTTTGAGTTTTTTCGTGAAATCGTGAAATTGTTTGACTGCTTCTAGTTTTCGTTTGTTGCTCATAGGCCGCGGGCGCGGGTTGGAGCGCCGCCGGCCGCGCATTGCTGCTGCCTGAGCAAAATGCGCCCGCTGGATCCTGGCTATAGTGTCATCGTCATCGTCGCTGTCCCAAGTGTCCTCATCAGAACCCTCTTCGTCGCGACCTTTTCCTTTTCTCTTGTTGCCAGAACTGCTGCCGCTCACGTCACTCATGGTTTTCTCGTTCACGCTTCAAAATCCAAATGTCTTTCGTTCATGTCCCGCGACGCAAGTGGAAATTTCGCATTCAAAAGGCCATTCTCATACAAGGTATCCTAAAACAAATTACATATAAAATTAACTGAATTTTATATTTAAAAACATTGACATCGTTATTTATTATATATTATAAACAAACATAAAACTCTTTGAGATCCTTACGTTCTTTGTAGTTATTTCACGGTTTAGATAAATCGTATAAATAGGAGGTGAAATAAGCCGGATAACACCCTATAATATTCACCTTAAGCAATTCCTCAATTCGGAAAACATTACATTATATTGTTATTTAATTGTTAATTATCACTACAAAATAATATCTGCAATTAAATTTTAGGGAAGCCATTACTTCCGCAGTAAATAGCCTATTCGACAAGCGTGTGTTTACAAAAATTGTCAGAAGATGTCACAAGAAAAGCTATCAGATGACTCTTGAGTGACAATAGTTCTTAAGGTGTGTAATTGCATGTCATTTGATAGAATTGTGCATAAGACTTTAACCTTGTCATAAATAACTTGGGATACAAAACACATCCTTGTTGACTTACATCAATACGGTGTAAGTTACGGAAGCAATTTTTTTTAGACAATGGCAACATTATTGATTTTATTTAGTGTTGTCATTCGAAAACCATAGACTCGTTGCTTATACTTTTCTAAATCTACGAGTAGAAATTTTTTAAGAGACGTTACAAACTCACTATTTTTGTTATGTTGGCTTTCATGATTACTTATACTAAATTATAGAAAACTTGAATTGAGAGATATACGGTACCTGTAAGGTAACGTAGTGATTATATGCTCTTTGAGGTAAACCCCAATTTTTGTCGTAACTTTTTTTATTTGAGGCTTTTCTTAGTTTTCTTTGATCTAGATGTCCTAGGTTGGTCGTAAAAAGCTTAAAATTAAATAAATAAAAGGTTACTTGGTTCCATTCTGTATAAAAATCCTACAGGTTTAATGTGGAATGATTATACTAGAATTCTTCTTTCATTCTTAATAATTAGTTTATTATAAAAAAGGTTAAAAATAAATAGTAAATAAACAAGGATTTAATTGATGATCTATTTACATTCACAAGTATGAATTGTATATTTTAACACGTAAAACTACAGTTGTTTCCATTCATTTATGCAGCTGCACCAACAAGTCGCTGCTCACGTTTTCGCAGGCGGCGCTCGCGCTCAAATTCTTTCATGCGCAGAACATAGCTGTAATCAGTTAAAAATAAATGAATATAACACTTTTCTTGGCAATTATTTTAAGGATTTTGAAAATGGAGTTTTTTATTTAATAACTGTAAGGAATAACTCCAGTATTTTTTTTTGTTTCTGACTCCTGTAACTCAAATATGTTACCAATACCAATGCTGCCATTAAAATGAAACATAGTCAACTCACTTTATTTTGTGTATTGAGAAATAGTTAAACTTTGTTTCCACAGGTCAAGCAAGAGAAAGTAGAATGATATCTCATCACTTATAACTATTAAGGAAAATGTCTTTTAACAGTGATGAAATAAATTTGAAATAAGTGAGTGAGAAAAAGATGTAATATGACCTCAAATGCTACTTAACTATAACTACATAAACAAGTAAGCATGAGGTTCTAAGTACGGCTTATCAAATCATGTATTAAATATTGAGCTTTGCTTTCCTTTGAGTTAACAAGTTATAATTATGCTACTTGATATTATTACTGTAAAGTTTTATCTAATATCTAAAAACTCTAAATACCCAATAAATATAATAAGTGTCACTGAAAGAGGAGAGAGAATCAACTAAGAGGTACTTTTTTTATTGATGCTTGATTTTCTTCTTATTACTTTTATGCATTGATTTAAAGGTATCTTGAATTCATGCAAGTCACACATCTTTTCCATAATCATTACTTGATTGGCTAAATCATTTAATCAGCATCTATAACCAAAAATATGGAACAAATAGATAGAAGAAACTAAGATTAAGCTACAGTCCATCTTAGTTAACTTTGGAATCACTTGAATCAATGGATTTAACAATTGGAGTCGCCTTTAAGAGCTTACCCCTCTGTCAGAAACCTTGGCCAGTGGTCATATGTATTGTATAGGCTGATGTCTATCTGACATTATATGTTTTTTGTGGGGGAGGGGCACATCAAATATACATGCCCCTCCCCCGCAAAATACAGCTGTTTTGTACAGACAAGGTGTCTCCAGTTGTTAAATTCTCCAAGACTTGAACAGAAGTAAGTGATATTTTCATAGAAATTTGACATTAAGGATGACCTTGCCACACTTTGCCATTGCAAATTTTATGCAGTTAGCTTGGTCCGACTCTAAACATATAACAATATTTTTCACAGTTAGATTTTCAGAATAATTGTCACCAGAATTTAAAAAATATCTTTCAAAGGAAATACAGCGTATATGAGACCAATACTTACTCTTGTTGTTCACAGTTCAGATAATTATGTTTTTCATGGGCACACTTGTAAAGCAATGGCATCTTATTGTATCTGCATACTTGGTATTCCAGTAAATGATGGGCACAGTAATCGCGGAATTTCGGAGGGATTCGAGCGGATACTAGATCCTCCTCCTTCGCTACCATTTCTGTAAAATCAACAAAGATTGCGGTTATAACCTGAAGAAAAGAATTATATAATAGACACTAAAACTTGTACCAGATCAAAACAGATAATTATAATTATTGAGTGACTGAAGTATTAAGTAGTTTCTTTGCCGATTTAAGAGTATTTTTCTAGTTTATCGGGTGAATACCTCGTTGTTTTCGCTGAAACGTAAAACCACTTTGCGCGTCGAAGGTAGGCTTATCGTCCATGACGAGGCCCACATCGCGAGCGTTCAATGAACCCATGATCTGACCCATGTTTAAAGTTTAGCCAGAACTGGGTTTCAGATGAATAAACACTCGGTAACGAATAATTAAAATGGTTTTTATGTGATGTGATCGGGGTTTCATTCAATTCTCTCAGATTTTTGATCAACCATAGATGACATGACATGACAGCTGTATTTTTTCTGCGATGTTTCATTTCACGCAGTACCAAGTACCGAATATAGGAAACGTACGAAGTATAATAACATAGCCAGTGGATGCCAGGGGGCCTACCGCGAAAACCGAAATTCGCAAATTGTGGGATCTTTCTTTTTCACTCTACGCTACAGTGACAGCTGGCTTAGACTCCATATTTATCTATGTTACCCACTATGGAATTTTTATGAAATACAGAACAATGACGTCACAGTCAAGTTACCTACTCTTTATAGTTCTTTCGGATTTATTAAATAGAAATTGAATCTGAAAATAACTGCGGACTTTTTTTTTCGTATATTTTTCGTGCATGGTATGAAATAATTTATTTTGAATACAGGATACTTCCCTTTTATATTCAGGAGCACAAATACCGAACCAAGACTACTCACTACACTATAGTGTTCACTTCAGTAATGAGGGTAGGTGGAAAAGAAATACTACCTACACAAAAAATTTGAACCCTAACAACCTAGCATGTAAGTCATATAACCGTTAAGAAACGGATTCTGCACCTTACTTATTTCGACTCTTTATAGTTAATTGCAATGGATACTGTAGCAAGGTATAAAAAACATAATTTACATATTGTGAAAACCATTGGAAAGGGCACTTATGGGTAAGTAATTTCTTTGGACTCCAATTTACTAAAGTGTGATTTTAAAATACATGTATATTCTGTATGTCTATTTTCAGAAATGTATTTTTATGCGAAAGGCTTGATATTCATTTAGCAACAATAGTGAAAGATATACAATTGGACGTAAAGATACAAGACCATAAGAAAGTAAGTCTATTCATTGTACATTATTACTAAGTATTGAATATTGGCACAGAGAGTTATTGTTTTAACAACGAACCATAGAAGCGGAGCATAAATCTCGCGACCTAAATGCGTAAGCGTAATGAATTTTTCGGCGGTTAACACATTCACTGCCGGGAACCCACCTGGTGGGCGCTCGTGAACTTTGTTCAGATGCAGGACAACCCGCTGGGCGGGTTGTTTTGTACGCAGCTATAGACCACCGGTTTCTGGGGTAGTGCGCCGTTTTTTTGTCTGGCAGTGAATGTGTGTTACGACGTTTCGGTCACTTGGTACAGGCATGTACAGGTTGCGATTGCTACAATTTCATTGTTTGGTATGGCTTCTCTATTAGTAATAATAACTCAATGTGTCTATTAAACATTTTTATAAAATGTTTTCTTCTTCACCTAAATTACAGAATGTTTCTTCATCCATGTATCGTTTTTTTCAGGACATTGAAAATGAAGTGGATATTTTATCAGCGATGAACCATCCCAATATAATTAAATTCTATGATTGCTATTACAATGACCGGCATGTTATGATATCTATGGAGTATGCTACTGGTGGTAACCTGGCTGAATGCATGTACCATCGCTATCCAAAATTAATTAAACAGCAGGTAATTTCAGTATAAATTAGATCTTTCCCAATACTACGGTTAGTTCATCCCGAACTTATTAGTTCTCGCGATATATAAAACACGTGAATTCGTGAAATGTAGTTTTTCATAATAAAAACTTTTTTCACCACACCAACTGGTAAAGGGCCTCTTGATTGTTCAAAAACTAATGAGAAAGTTGCATTTTATCCACATGTGGGGCAAAGTAATCAGATGCAAATTTTGAGTTGTTTCTTTATGTTAGCTGGTAGAATTGACTTTTAAATTATGATATTAGATGATAATTTTTTTATTACGTTCATTTGGATTTTTTTTGGTATTTCATAGTTAGTATTTTGTGGTATTTTCCTCGCGTTGGGGTGGTGAAAAAGTTTGTGTTTCATTCGGAGGCAAAGTTTGTTTAACGGCTTGAAACCCTCGCAACGCTACGCTCGCTACTTCGCTACGCTCGTGATTCAATTTTGGAATCTTTTGCCTGCTCGGGTATCAATATTAGCATGAGCAGTTACAACTTTGCATGCTCCCTTGTAAAACAAATAACTATTTTTATGCCTATAAAATATTCAAAATTCAAAAATTTATTCTGCAAGTAGGCCTCAAGGGCTCTTTTACAAGTCAATACAACATTTATAGTAACATCATATAGTGACATGAAAAATACATAACAACATTTATAAATACAACAGCCAATACCTGGGTAAACATTACATTATAATAATCTTAAAATAAATAATTAATACAATACAATAGAGATATAGTCTCTATGGTTAAAAACACATTAAATCTGTGATATTAATAGCGTGATTCAGGATTTTCGCCATACCGAACAGCACAATCAATTTAACCAACTTTACGTGTGTTTATTACACTTTAAAATTGAAATAGACACCTTTTTTTTTCAAATAAAAGAACAATTTTTGAAATAGGTTCACACGATTGAGAAATATCCTCGAAAAACCAACATACGTTAATTATATCGCGCAAATTAGTTAGACAAATCGCTGTACACAATTATACTTTGTATAAGTACTTCTGATCAAGTCTTTCGCCTCACAGTTATACGGGAAAATTCAAAGTTTGTACGGAAGTACGGAACCCTCGGTGCGCTAGTATAAAAACTCACTTGGCCGGTTTTTTTTAATAACAACGCACAACGCCATCTATTGTGCGTTTCTGAAGTCTTTACTGGGTCTGGTCTGGGGTCATCGTTGGAGGGTCTGCTATCTTGTGGCCTGAATCGGAACCATAAACATGTATATTTAATTATTTACACGTCATGTGTTTTCTTGTGCATGGTAGGTTCTGCCATCTTTTGGGCTACATCGGAACAATAAACATCACATTTACGCCTCGCGCCAAAAATCTGACGGCTCCTGTGCTACCTCTCCTACAGTTCATGCACGCTCCCTATTTCACGAAAAATCTTGCTAATGCGATTCAGCATTCTTAGTTCCTACTACTCGAAACAGCGCCATCCCATCTAGCATGTGTTTAGATAACTAAGAAAAACTATACTAGTGGGGGGGGGGGGCATTGTCTGCAGGAAAATCTTGATAACGCGATTCAGGATTTTAAGTATCAGGAACAGCGCCATCTAGGAGGTGTTTTGATAATTAATCAGAAACAGGCTAGTTGGGTCATTGTTTCCAGAAAAATCTTTATAGCGCGATTCAGGATGTTTAATACTCGGAACAGTGCCATCTAGAATTAGTTTTGGTAACTATGCAAAAACTGTGCAAGTATGTACAGAATCTAAATAACTGTATGATTCTTAACTGGACCATTTATCAATTTTAGTTATCATTGTTTAATTTATTTTCCAACCAATAGGTACTGTATAATACATATCTGTTTCAGGAAATTATGTTTTATTTGTCACAAATCCTGCTTGGCGTGAACTACATACACAGTCTTAATGTGATTCATAGAGATTTAAAAGCAGAGAACATTCTTCTAACAGGCAAACATGGTCTTTTGGTGAAAATAGGTGACTTTGGTATTTCTAAAATGTTGGCTTCGTAAGTAGCTTTAATTACTAAAGGAGTATTTGATTTTACATACCAAAAGATGACGTTGTTAATTTTTTTATTTTTTTAGTGCTAAGAAAACCTCAACAGTGATTGGGACTCCTTATTACTTGGCACCAGAGCTATGCGAAGGAAAACCTTATGATACCAAAAGCGACGTGTGGGCTCTAGGATGTCTATTGTATGAGATGTGCACACACAAAAGACCATTTGAATCAGAGGTAAGTTTTCTCGTTTATATGTTTACAGGATTGTTTTACTTACGGTAGGCCATACACTTTACATATATAATCAAATTAATCAATCATTGTAACAAGCTAAATCAGAGTATGTCCCGCTAGATGGCGTTATAAATCTAATATGTTTGAAAGTTTGGTTTTAAGATTTTGTGCATGTAGGATATAATCATATACTCCATCTAAACTCGTTTTTTTTTTTCCAGACTTTAGTTGGCTTAGTAAAGGCAATCACAAGCGAAAGCGTACACCCAATAGATTTGACGTTGTATGAAAGAGGTGTACAGGATCTAATCGATTCTATGCTATCAATTCTACCGACGAAGCGGCCATCCGTGAAGGAGCTCATGGGTAGACAGGTTATTCTGCCTATGGTGTATACAGTTTTATTAGATGCAGGGAATGAGGAGTTACTTTATGAAGTTGCTAAGGAATTTTAAAATTAATTAATTTTAAGTTTTTCCCTTCAATGACGTAGCTTTCCAAGCTGATGTAATTATTATATTTGAAATCAGTGTGAAATATTAAATGCGTGCAGGTTTCGCTTTAGCAAATGAATGAATTAATGTTTGACAAAAGTGACTATGACAATGTAATGAAATGGAGTATTTTAATCAAATAAAACAATTTATCGACTTTAAACTTGATTTATTAAAAAAAGTTTCGCTAATAAGAAAGTGTGTATCTGTTCTTTTGCCAAATAAGGTTTATTGTGTAGTATCCACCTTAAGAGCAGTATTTGTAGTTATGTTCTTATCAGCTCAACGGCACACAAATATATTCTTAAAATTAAAGGAAATGTATCTGTTCTTAACATTAGGTTTCGCATTCTCACAGGCCATTCTGGTCAGTTTCCATTTCTTCTTCGTCTTCTTCTGAAATAAAAGAAAATGTTTATTAGCATAGGAAATAAATCACATTGTAAAATTAACGAGTGCTGACAGAACAACTCCATTACTTGTTGAATTTGGGAAAGGTATAGTACCTTTCAGTCAGTTTCAGTCGCTTTCGTAAAAACTAGTGTCTACGCCAATTCTCTGGAATAGATGTCAAGCAGACCCCAGGCTCCCATGACTCCCATTAGCCGTGGCGAAAAGCCAGGACAAACGCGAGGAAGATGATGACTTCGTTTTTAGGGACCTCAGTAAATATATTCTTTAAATTGATACTACAACGAATAACTATCACCATTTTAAATGCAGTTTTCATAACAATGCCTACATAACTTGTGCAAAAATGAGTTTAGGGTGGTTTAACATCTAACTCTTTTTTAAATCCAACAAGAATCTATTGAAATTATTATTAAGTGTAAACTAATGCAAATATGCGTTGTAACCGTGCTTAATAAAAACCCATTTGAGTGGGTTGGTTACCACCCCACTTTTGTTACCACAAAGAGGCAAATTATTTGGGCTATTGTTTTGAAAAGCTTTTAATGCTGTTTCTGGATTATATCTGGCAGAATTACAAAACTTCTACAAAATAAATAGTACAACATAAAAATATACAGCCGATCCAAATATGTGTTTACAAAATTAGGCGGCTGCAACACTTGAATCGACCCAAATATGGTGCTAACCGGTGTAATCCCTGTGATTGAAGAATAATTATTAAATTAAATCTATTATGTCAATTATGAATAAACAAATCAATTCATGAGGCACCATCCTTCACTTTCAGGAGTCTGTCTCCATTATCCAGGAACCACTTTCTGATGATGGACTCCTGTGGAAATTATTTTTATCATTTTCTTTATGATGTTGATGAATGAAAAATCAAACTATACACAACTAATATACTCAGAGCGCGTTTACAGTGGATAGACTGCAACAGTTGATGACACAATATTAAAAGTAAAAACAATATAAAAATAACCATACTAAAAACATGCCAGGCCAAGGCGTCAGTCAAAACGAGGAAACGCGCCCTATACAAGTTTCACCTTTACCCCAGGTTCGATTGAGATGAATTTTTTCCTAAGTACATATGTAAGTTGGATGACAAAAAAGTAAAATCAGCTGGACTTGAAATTATCATCAAAAGTATTACAATGTGGGTTGCCTTGCCAATAAGGGACACCTTTTGTTTGAAATTACAAAAATATTGTCTATTTATACAGTAGTAATAAGCTGTCTTACGCTGGCCATTTGTTGGCTGTGCTTGCAATGGCTTTTGGCCGGGAATCTGCCCTGACTGCAACATTCTTGTGAGCTTCTCAACCTCCACCAGGGATGAGGCGTTCTTGATGGCTTCTCGAATCTTGTGGATCTCTTGAGGAGTGAGGTCTGGAAGGTGAAATTAAACAAATTAATAAAAGCATGATTATCATATCACCCAAAAGATGTTTTCTGCTAGACACAGGCCACAATAATCTCCACAGTGGTCAGACAATTTGTGCAGTCCTTCATCGAATGGTTCTGAGTTAAATTTATATTTAGCAAAACGCTTCTTTATGTTCTTCTGTTCTTCGCAGAGTTTTCAGGAGCAATAGCTTAATTAGGGTTGTGCTTCAGGTGTATTCAGCTTTTAAAATGTCAAAATAATAAGTAATTACTACTTGATGATAAGAAAACTTTCAAAGTAGGTACCTACAGAAAATTATCCTACCCCATAAAAAGTAAAATATATGTGAATGAAGAATTTCAATTGGAACTGGCCTCATGCATACAATGTGTCTCTCCCGTACTGCTACCCTAACCTAGTCAGACCCTGTCTACAAAGCAGGAGGCCCCGGGTTCTAATCCTGGTAAGGTTTAAAGTTTATTTGTGTTCATCACACATATCCTGACTTATGAATGGTTTCTATGTATTTAAGTACATATTAATATCTATCTATTATATATATTATCGTCTAGTACCCACATTTGTTTAACATTGTCCCATATTATTTAATTATTTATTTATTTACTGCTGAAATGGTCAAAGAACTTACTAGTGACTTTGTTGTCAGGCATGTTTCCTCCGGGGACAAATGTCTTTGCCTTCCTACTGATCTCCTTTTGCATTTCTTTGCCCTTTTTACTCTTGAACAGCACATTGGCATCATCCCTCTCTTTTTGCTTTATTTTTCGGAAATCCAGTAATCTTAGTTCTGGCATTTTAAATGCAATATAAGCTCTGGAAAACGAAATTACTTTAATAACATAAAATAAAAATAATCAATAAAACATATACTTCTTTACCAAATTCATAACTGGAACATGGATCTGAACTGTTCATTTTTGTAGATATTGTGGATGATATTTTTCTTGGGATAGTTTTGAACAAGTCAAAAACCTGGATTTCATTATAATATCAAAAGGAAAATGTAAAGAATACCAGATTATTTTTTGCAGTGGTTATTTTAGTTGATATAATAAAAGGTAGACATAAACTAATAAGTATTTTTTCCAGATGTACCCCATTTTAACCTCTAGCAACCTATCATAGAAAAAATACAGAATTACAAAATTGCAATTACTAATTATTTAAATTTCATTGTAGGTAATTAGTACTAGTTTTAGGAAGGTGATATGATATGCTATGGGTTAAAAATTACTTCAAAGAACCTTATCCATATATCCTACTAACCTGTAATGTTGCTTATTTGCCACTGGATTATTCATTAGGGACAGTGTTCTCAGCTTTGGCAATGTAGCTAGGGGGTCCAAATCACCAAGTTCTGTTATATTGTTGTTGGACATTATCAGAGACTCCAAATTGGGCAAATACTGCTCCAATGATTCACCAATCCTCCTGAAATAAATGGTAATATCAAATATATCTGCCAATACAAAACTTCATAAGATCCAGGGCAATTTCATTGATTTTCGGTTTAAAGGTATTTATTTTTAATAAGATATGACATTTCGCTTACACAAGAAATATGTATGGCATCATGGGTTAATGATGCAATGCCCAAAATAAATAATATATAAATAAAACAATTATTTTATTATAAAATGTTATATACAGTTTGCCCGAATCTGTAATCAGTGCACCCTCAGTGAATTCTTTTAAAAACAGACTCGACAAACATTTTATAAATGGACAAAACACAAGTGCAGGACATTGATGTACACGTATCAGCTATAAGCTGCCTGTGCATTCATAAATAAATAATAATACTTACACAATCCTGTTGTTGTTCAGTAGTATGCATTTCAAGCGTTTCAATAAGGGGAATCCATCCAATTTTCTTATATCATTATCGGAGAAATCAATGGTATCAAACTGATCAAGTGTAGCCCCCAAGTTTTCTATTTGTGGTATTTTGTAACCTGCAAAAAATCAGATAATAGTCAGTAAAGTTAAACAAATCAAACCAAGAATTGCTGAACCAAAACGAAGCACAGTTAGAATTACGGTACAAATGTAGTCAGGCTATCTTGCGTATATTCAGGCTAAAGGTATTTTTTTATTATTAAAAATCATAATTTAAAGGAGAATTTTTAGTATGAGGTTATGTATCAGGGCGATTCAGTTTCTAACCTCTCAAGTCTAATTCGCGATCCCGACAGGGATTCATATACTGCATAGAGTTCTGTATAAGCTCCGTTGTGAGCTTCACCATGATTGAATCAAGTTTGTTTTGTTTTCTTGGAAATTATGCGAGCTCTGTTTTCTGATAACGCCGCATCACACAAATCAAATCACACAATGTGTCAAATCAATTGTCAAAATGAACGGTGAAGTCTATACTCTATGGCTAACGCCAGATACGTAGTGTTGCCAGGCGTACCAATCTAATGCCAAGTATACATGTTATGTTATGTTATCACTAGCTGTGCCCGCGGCTCCGCCCGCGTGGTATTCGGTCTGTGTCAGTAACCGGCTCATTCAACGCTAATTTCTCTGCCTCTCCCCTGGAGGTGGAACTTGAAGTAAAGTTGGCAGATGGATACGCTAGAGGACTGTAGTCTAGATAAAATATTTTACAATTAGGTACCACTTAATAAAACTACACTCCAAAATCAATTGTTATTTTTTTCAAATTCGTCCTTATTCAAATTTTTGACGTGATTTAAACGACATAGAGTAGTAGATGTATATCGGACAATACAGTTCCACTTTTGTATTTTTTTTACGTCCTTGACTGTACCTATCCAAATCATGTCCATGGAAAATATCATCCAAATCGGTGCTCCAGACCAATCAGTCTAAGCATGAAAAGGTAAGAAATATACCCATAGAAATCCATACTTCCGAACACTATCGAATTTAGGTGTAATACCTATTAGTTAGAAGTAGGATTAGAGGAAAGGAGAATACTCGTAGATATCAAAAACTTGAGGCCGAGTATTTACATTTTGTTTACAGTTATGTTTATGTATGCACAACTAAATGTATACATATAATTATATCTACAGTTACATACTAATAATTAGGTAATACTAATAATAGGTATGTAATAGTAGGTTCCGTTGCATAACTTCGGAGGCGACAAATTCCGAAGAAGCATGATTGGAACTCCAACTTTCAGGGTTAATGTGTGTGCTGGGAGTCCTGAAGCACTCAATGAGCTAAGGAACTAAGAAACTCTACCACCCGGTAGAGTTCCTTAGTTATGTTGTGACATTGCCTTCATCCAAGACAGTGTTAATGGAATTATATACTGCATGTTCACCTTAATTCGATTTCCGCCTGCTCATTTTTCTGCGTGAGCATGGACCGTTCCTCTATGGGCGTGAGGATGGATCTCTCACAAACCCAAGAATGGCTCAGGTCTCCGTACACGCTACGAATGAAGTTTTCAAGGGATGGAACGATCCTGCATAACGTCTGTGGTAGTTGTGGCTACGCCTAAGATCACGATCGTCGCTATAGTTTCGTAACGTCAATGCGTTGTGAGACTTTCGTGAAAGGTTCGCTTTTTTCGGGAAGGCATTTTCAGTTTTTAGTTCTTATGGCATTTTAACGCGTATGAAATGCGAGTCCCAAATCGTTTGACATTTACACCGCAAACATCAGAGATTTTTTTTTTCATAGTACACACCTTCGTAGCCATTATTAAGTGCTAAAAGAGGCGATACGTATGAATATGGATACGATAAAATGACGATTAGGTATAATTCATGACGGAGAAAATATTTTTTTAAATAATTATGCAGTTATACGCGTGTTGATATGTGTGTTGATTTTGCCACTACTTAACTATGTAAGTAAACTCATTTTTAACCGACTTCAAGATTTCAAAAGGAGGAGAATCGAGGGAACTCTTCAAATATGAAAGTCATACATATAATGATTTTTGTATTTTCTTTAACAAATCTAGCATTTACATTTAAAAAAGTGACATTTGATGAAGTGGAACTGCTGATGATGATCAGAATGGAACTCTTCAACGATACACAGTACACGTTTGGCGATTTGTCCTCTTCGCTGTGTTTGTTAAGTAAATTAGATTTGTATGACAAAATTTTGTCAGGTTCGAGTTCTGACGATGGGGTCCATGAGGAATCGAGGGAACTCTTCAAATGTGAAAGGCATACATATAGTGATTTTTGTATTTTTATCAACAAATCAAGTATTTACATTTGTAGAAGTGACATTTGATGAAGTGTAACTGTTCATGATGAACAGAATGGAATTCTTCAACGATGCATAGTTCACGTTTGGCAATTTGTTCTCTGTGCATGTTTGTCAAGTAGTTAGGTTTTCAAGACACATTTTTATATTTCTATCCTATTTAGTTTTTTTAATAATTATCTGGTGCTTTATTTCATGCATGGTGTGAAATAATTTATCTTAAACTCGACATCGACCACAGTCAAATACCCTATTGCGGGTATCTTACCAGTCAACCATAGGGCAAATCTGAAAAGTGTCTAGGTGGGTGCAGTGACAAAAAAAAAAACATGTTACCTCCTTTTCTACATAATTAGGCGTAGGACGCTGTTTTTTTAATTTAATTGTATGAAATCAAAAATCAACAATAATCGTTCTTTCACCGGTCTACCTCATTGAAGTCGGTTTTTTTTTTCTTAAAAATTATTAGTTTACTTGATTACTAAATTTTTACTCAGTTTCCCAAAAGATGGCACTCTGCAATGTATGGCAATTAATTTACTGTCGTTTAATTTCGTTGTATTATTACATCAACACAATTGAAATTGAATTGATATCCGTACCCCCCTCTTCTAACTTTAGAGTTATTTTGGCAAAATCCTTCCTCGGTGGCTTAATTTCAGCACCATATCTGTTAGTTTAGCAGGGTACTCGATACTCGTAGCACAAAAGTTTGCACCTCCTTCCTAAGTAGCGCCATAAGATTCAGGTGCAAACTTAACTCAATCGAGTGTAGTGGCTACCCCCTATTCTAGGGGTTGAATTTTTATAGCCTATAACTTGGCCGGGCATTTTCTCGACAGATTAGTAAATTTTGCATCAAAATCCGTTCAGCCGTTTTCTCGTGATGCGAGGTCAAATAAACAGACAAACAGAAAAACAGACAAACAGACAAAAATTCTAAAAACTGTTGGAACGTGTTCTGTTAACGATTCTTAGTATCCCCAGCCTACTTTTTTTCGAATATCTTCCATGTACAGACTTTCGACCCCCTTCAGCTTTATTATATGTATAGATTAATGATAAGTTGCGAAAGATTTATTTTATTTCACTAAACTATATTATTATTATTTATTTATTATTATTATTATTTATTATTATTAATAATAATAATATACAAATATGAAACTCGTGCTTAGTAACAGTCAACAATTTAAATAACTTTCACGTGAGCGTGAGCTACGCTGACTATAATCTGGCAAACTAAAGTAATGAGAAGACAAGGACGTGACATTCAAATTATTATGCGAATTTGAATTTTTGAATAAAGAATTTTCCAATATTCTGCTTTTTTGCTTTTGAAAAGCTAATGGGCCAGGCTAAAATTTCATTATTTCACAACAATTTCCTTCATTCACCTATATTGAGCCTTACTATACAGAATCTTTTAAAAATAAAACAGATGTTACCATAAATTGTCACAATACAGGTACACTAATACGTCAAATCATAATATTCTGTCCTGTCATTCTGTTTAGGAGTTTCGAGTCAATCTTCCAGAACTTAAAAGCGGGTTTTCAAATAAAAGCTCAATTATGTCGGAAATGGAAGTGGGTGATAACGAAAATGACTGTTCCAATGATTTGTGTAAGTGCCAGTCTTATTTGTACATTTTTAGAAAGTAAAACAATGGCCAAGTTAACCCTATGTTTGGGCCGGCTGCTGTGGTTTTAATTTAGCTTGGGGTTTATTCTTTTATAGTGTTGCTTGATCGAGTGTTCCTGCGACTTGGGAATGCGGAAACAGATGACCAGCTAGAGAGTTGTCTTGGACGTTTCCTACCTCCTGTGATTTTGAAGCTGTCCTCGGCGCATGAACAGGTACCCGAAACCCAAATTAACTAATATTGGCCTAGACATTGTATTAGTTTTATTTAATAATTTCTCTTAAACTTATTGTTGTGCTATCAATAAGAGATTGGTGTAGAATAATTGTTATATTCTACTTCAAAATAAATCATATTTTTTAATCAACAACTATTATCAGAAAGTTTTACTCATTGTTCAGATTCTGAGGCGTCAGTTAAAATACTTACTTATTTTCTTTTTTAGAGTTCAGATTTATTCCAATCATATTGATCATGCTGGCCCATTTGGAGTTTTGAATAGTCAATTATAATGACTGTTCTCTGTTGTATATTAAACAGGAGTTGTTTTATTTAACCTAGTAATGATAATAGATATAAAAGGTAGGGTCAAGAAGGGAACAGTGACTCAGAAAAAACCTGGCCAGGTACAATGGCTTACTCAATCTAATTCCAACAGGAGAGAGGCTATTTTATTCCCTGCTATTACAACAGCAACATTCAGTTATCAAACAAATTCAAATGGACAAGCAATGGTTAACCCATAAGTGTGCTACAGTGTATAGCGATATTTGGGCGACTGAGCCATTTTTCTCGCCTTGATCCTATACATCCAATATCTCTTCAAGTGACACACATCTTTTTAGAGTTGATGAAATTTTGACTTTATTTAATTTGATCAAATTTAAAATTTAAATGACATAATAATCGGTCGGGAGTCCATGAAGGGATGAGTTTTCAGAAAATATCTGATTCATTTAGCATTGAACTGTCAAGATTTAACTGATTGGGAAATTGATATGTTCAATATTAGATTGTGGTTGTGTTCAATGCAAAATTGGATAAAATTGGCGTGATACAAAGTAATAGTTATGTCTTTAACTCTAGAGTGCTTGCACTTTGAGCATTTTCCTGCTCGTGGCAAAAAACTGCTATTACTTTAACATGATACATTATTCAAGGTCATAAAACTGACTACAAACGGATTTTATTTAAAGATTCAAAAAGAAGAAAGATTCAAAGAATTTATTTGCACAGAATACTTATATACATGCATTTATTATTATTAAAGCGTTATGTGTTCTACACTCAGATTATTATTATTATTATTTTATTTTTTACCTTGTTTTGGGGCTGACTGCAGATCCCATCTGCTGGGTGAAAGCCTCCTCACTTTTTCTCCACGCATCCCTGTCTTGGGCTTTTTGGAGCCAGTCTTTTCCTGCGACGGAGGAGAACAAACTGATTTATCCATCATTAAAACAAAAAAAATATTTTAAGTATGGGCGGTAAAATGGTACCCCACATGAGCACCCACTTTTCACGGAAAGGTGCACAACTACTCTAGGGTTAAAGGTCTAAATCCTCAAGGGTGTTGGCTATTGACAGCCTGTTACAAGTTAGCTTCGCCTTCCTCACAATACTAACTATTCTAGGTGCGCACCAAAGTGATGGAACTGCTGGTGCATGTGAACAAGAGAGTGAAGTGCCGTGCTGACGTACAGCTCCCCGTGGAGACGCTGCTGCAACTCTACAAGGACCCTAAGGCCAACAGCTTTATCATTGTAAGTGCCTTATCATAGATAATATCTTGTATATGTACTGGGTAGGTAATATCATTTATCTTATATCTGGAGAGATGAATGGCACAAATGATGACTGAATAGAATTACTTTCGAATGACACCCTTCCCAGGTTTGCTCAAGAGAGTGGGAAAACGAGTGTACTTTGGGGTTGCACATATCTATTGGCTGATATTACCACTTACCATCAAGCGGGCCTCATGTTTGTTTTACACTTTAATGCAGGACTCACCAACTAGTTTCTTCAGGGGTCCGGTTTTTAAAATGAAATGACCATCGCCATCATTTCTACTTGAGTTTTGTATTGTATTGTATTGTATTGTAGTTTGGGCGATTTTCCGCAACTCGACGACTGGCGCCTATTTTGCGTGACAAGGGGGGGTGGAGGGTTGGCTACTCTTGCCAGCCCAACTCCTCGAGGAATCCTATCAAACCTTTGATGTTGAGTAGGACCTCAGGGAGGTCTCTCGGGGATCCGAGATGTTTTGCCCTGTATGGGGCCACTCCGCTGCATTCCAGCACCACGTGAGAGGCTGTTTCTTCTGTCTCCATGCATCCTCGGCATAAGGGACTGTCTGTGATACCTGTTATGAAAAGATGTTTGTTAAATAGTCCATGACCTGTTATGACACTGGTTACCATACTCAGTCGGACCTTCCCTAGTTGAAGGAGCGCCCTTGTGAGCTTTCCGTTGATGCCAGGCATGGCTTCTTTTGCCTGTCTGCATCCAGTCTGATTCAGCCAGTGTTCTGTGTGTAGTTTCCCTGTACGTGCCAGCAGCATTGAGCGTACCTTGCTAAACGGTATCGGAAGAATCGGTTCCGGACCAATCGCCCCCGCACCCGATCCTTGCCTGGCAAGCTCGTCCGCAGCATCGTTACCCCGGGATCCACTGTGTCCCTTGATCCATTGTAAAGTGAACTTATTATTATTATGACATACCTCCATTAGTCGTTCGTGGCATTCGTGTATAAGTTTGGATGTAATTATATGGCTATTTAGAGCCATTAAGACTGCTCTACTGTCGGAGAGTATGCGGATGGAGGATCCTACTACCTTCCTTGCAATGATGGCAGCTGCCGCGTTTAAGATGCCCATGCACTCAGCTTGGAATACCGAGTTATGGGCTCCTAGCGGTGTGGTGATTGACATGTTCAGGTCTTCTGAGAAGGTTCCGGAGCCCGACCCGCTGTCTGTTTTGGACCCATCAGTGAAGATTCTCAGCTCCCGGAGATTGAGTCCTTCGTGGTTGTCGTCCTCATATAACTGTATTTTGTACCTTTTGTCAAAGATAGCTTGTTTGTGAATCCGATCCGTGCCCGACCTAAGCACTGGAAATTCGTCATATACCTTTTCCAGGCATCAAAATCAAAATCAAAAAATCAAAATCAAAATATTCTTTATTCAAATAGGCCTAGCAACAAGCACTTTTAAATCGTCAAATTTTACAAATATCATCTTAATCTAAATATCAGAGCAATTTATTGATGCAGTTATTATTGTTCTAAAAAAAACATTGAACTATTATAGATATGGTAAACTTAATAATAAGAATTTCATAAAAAGATCGTCATACATCAAAATTGTATAAAAATACTAGTCTAGAACCTTTCTAGAATAAAATCTAAATGTCAAAAAATACGGTATATATATACATTGAATTAATTTCATCATTTCAATTCATTAATAACATAACAATAAATAATTCATTCTTTACAATCACACTTAATCCCACGGTGTTTCATCATTCATGTAGTCTTGTGTGCTATAATAGGCTTTAGAGATAAGCTTACGTTTTACATAATTTTTAAATTTACTAACAGACAATTCAGTTATAATATTAGGAAGTTTATTGTAAAATCTTACACAATTACCCATGAATGATTTCTTAATTTTATGGAGCCTAGTGAAGGGCACTGCGAGCTTATGCTTATTTCTAGTATTAATATTATGTATTTCACAGTTTTTCTTAAAACTGGCAATGTTTTTATGTACATACAGAATATTCTCATAAATATATTGACAGTGTACTGTCATTATGTTAATGTCCTTAAACTTATCTCTAAGTGTGTCTCTATGGTACATTTTATATATTGCACGAATAGCCCTCTTCTGCAGAACAAAAATGGTATTTATCTCTGAAGCACTACCCCATAGTAAAATACCATATGACATAATGCTATGAAAGTAACTAAAGTAAACTAATCGAGCTGTTTTCACGTCTGTTAACTGACGGATCTTGCTCACTGCAAAAGCTGCAGAACTCAGTCTATTCGAGAGATTAGCAATATGGGGACCCCATTGTAGTTTAGAATCTAAAGTTATACCAAGAAAAACTGTGCTATCTACTAGTTCCAATTCCTCATCCTTGACAATGACACCTGTTTGCTCATTCCTTATGTGACTTGTAACAAACTTAATGCACTTAGTCTTTTTCTCATTTAACAATAAATTATTAACATTAAACCAATTTACTACTTTAGAAATAGCATTGTTTACATCACTGCAAGCTTGTTGCTGTCGTTTGACTTTGAAAATAAGTGAAGTATCGTCTGCAAACAATACTATGTCATGGTGGGTCTTTACTAGGTAAGGCAGGTCATTAATGTAGATAAGGAACAGGAACGGCCCCAATATTGATCCCTGCGGTACACCCATAGAGACCAATGACCCCGGTGATCGCTGTCCACTCACATCAACCCTTTGTATTCTACCGTGTAAGTAAGACTTTATTAAATTCAGTGCCGAGCCTCTTACTCCATAATAGTGCAGTTTCCTGATCAATGTTTCATGACAGACGCAATCGAAGGCCTTAGATAAGTCACAGAAGATACCTAAAGCATCCTGTGACTCCTCCCAGGCATCGAAGATCTGTTTAATTAGCTCAACACCAGCGTCGGTTGTTGAGCGACCCCGTGTAAAACCAAATTGTTTGTTGTGCATTAGATTATTAATGTTAAAATGTTTCAATAACTGACTCAAAACTATTTTTTCAAAAATTTTGCTGAATGTTGGTAACACTGATATCGGTCTAAAGTTAGTGGGGTCGGATGTGCTACCTGATTTAAATAAAGGAGTGACTTTACTATGTTTCATTAGATCAGGAAACTCACCGCAGTCAACACTGTTATTAAATATAACTACCAGGTCAGGCGCTACAACTTCTATTAAGGATTTGACAGTATGAACGGAGACTCCCCAAAGGTCACTAGTTTTTTTTACATTAATTGATTTAAACGCCTTTAATATATCTGAGGCACTCACATGTTCAAAATTAAGGTTTCTAGTACATTCTGGGACATTCTCTTCTAACAGTGTAACGGCAGACGAGGGTGATGAATTTAAGTTCTTAGTTGTGGAAGCTGGTACCTCGGTGAAGAATTTTTCAAATTCTGTTGCTACATCTAAACTGGAATCTACGATTTTGTCATCAATTTTTAGTTTAAGATCTTTCATCCTTTGCTTTGATCTACCAGTCTCCACATTAATTACTTTCCACGTTGTTTTAATTATATCAGAGCTAGTTTTTATTGTTTGACTTATATAATTACGCTTAGCGATATGGCAATCTATTTTAAACTTCTTCGAATATTGTTTAACATATTCCTTAAATTCATCACTCGTATTGAACCGCCGTTCCTCATACAAGGCATACAATGCACGTCTTCGTTGATGTAACTCTGCAGTAGCCCACTCACTAAAAACTGATGCATCACTAACCATGACCGATTTTGTAGTAAATATCGCATTATAATTTTCCATAAAAGTGTGAAAGAATGAATTATACATATCATTAGGACTCATGTTGGAAGACAGAAAGGGTAGCGCCTGAATTAAACTTTGTTTCATTCGTTCCACGCGGTCAGAGGTTACTGGTACAAAAGTTATTTGTTTTCGCAAGGTATTTTTCCTTACAGCCTCAAACACCATTAATTGGCCTAAGTGGTCTGATTCTAACTTGCTGATTACATTTTTAGCGGTAGGAAAAATATCAGTGAAAATATTATCTATACAGGTGGCACTAGTGGCAGTCACTCTAGTAGGCTCCATAAACATGTGGTTGAGATTACATGATTTGAAAAGATTCAACAATCTACAACTTACTGTTGAATTTTCCAAAATATTTACATTATAGTCGCCGCATATAAGTAATTTCTTACTAGAAGGTGATATTTTAAGTAGGACGGATTCCATTATGCTTTCAAATATTTCAAAATTACTTAAAGGCGGCCTATACGCACAGACAACAATAAATTGCTCCAATTCTACTGCACTTAGTTCTATAGTCCGCTCAACAGACATGGATACAATGTCCTTACGTTCCTTAAATTTTAACTGACTATTTAATATAATTAATGACCCACCATGTATGGAACTAAGTCTGGTGAACGAACTGCCCACCTGGTGATTATTAAATTGAGGCATTAATTCATTATTATTCAACCAATGTTCAGTAATACATAAAATATCAATATTATAATCATTCAAAAAAAGTTCAATCTGTAAATCTTTTCCTCTAATACATTGAATGTTTTGATGCACCAGGTGGATGTACATTCCATGTTTGCAGTATTTTTCATCAGATTTACTAAAAGCTAAATTGCCAGAGACAGATTCTTTTGTCTTAAGAGCTAATTTAAATTATTGGTTATGACTGGAACCAAAACCAAGTTCATACCGGTCTGCTCAATAGAAGCAGGATAAACTGCCAAATTTTTGGCAGAAATGTCAAACAAATATGATAGCGACAAAGCTATTTGTCTTTTATAATAATTTGAAAGGTATAACTTACCTTTAGTCCAAAAAACCATAGGCATATGGTATTTGCTAACAAATTTGTTAGTGTCAATTATACTAAACTTATCACTATATGTACAAAGATTATATAAAAATATATTTAACTTACACCTAGTGTTATTTTCTGCCTCTGACATTTGATCACAATAGGGGAATGTGAAAATAATAATTTCATTCACTATAAGTGTCCTTAATTTTTCAAAGAATTTTATTAAATTATTTTTATTCACATTACCCCTATTCCCCATAAGAATAAGCAGTGTTGTCTTTGAATTAATAGTACTATCATTTAAAATTCGTTTTGAGAGATTTTCAAGGCTACTATGAGGCAGACAATTGTTGATTGTACTAAGTCCCTTTAAGTAATAGTTTAAAAATGTGCTCATATTGCTTCCAATTTCATCACAGTACATAATGACATTAGGTTCAGGTGTGCTTTGTTGTGTAGTGTGGAAGGAGCTATTATCATTTTGTTGTGATGGAGTCAAACTGTCACACAGGTTCGGCTCGAGTGCTCCACTCGACGAATGACCATTCATTTGCATACAAGCACATGACTGGCCATTGGTCAGAGACTCAACCCGCTCTGAATTTTGCCTAATTTGGGATATTAAATCATCCATGGCTAAAGAATATTCATTGATAACTTTTTTTGAACTCTCATTTATTGCATCTAAGGATTTAATTGAATCCTCCAAACTCTGAACTTTTAATTTTAATGTCTGTGTGTCAGTTTCATATTGTAATTTACTATGTTCTAACTGAGCAGAGTATAAATCTAACTTATCCACTAAGCTTACATTAACTTTACAAAATCTCAATTTTTTAAAAAACAATTTATTTATTTTTGACAACTTTTGTTTTTTTTTAATAAGTCTATTTAATTTAATATATTTCTTTAGTTTGTTTCCGCTGCAACTTACTAACCTTGGTGTGGTGGTATCATTGGCTAAATCTGTAGTGGCCACAGGGTTTTCAATTGGTGCGGTAACCAACTGAGAGTCGGGCCGAACCAGTTCTTCGAATAAGGTCTGAGTGTGTGCTGCTGCTACATTGTTTTGGGCCTCCTGTAGCTCGTAGATTTGTTCGTGGGCGTCGTGCAGTGCTCTCTCCAATGAGTTGATGTCCTTCAGGGCCTGCTCATAGGCAGCACTACACTCAGTGAACCTGTCAACCGTCTCCTGAAGCTGGGCCCGCTCTGAATTTACATTATTATAGTCAGTTTCTAAAGAACACAGTTGCTTTTTCAGCTTATCATTGCTATTAAGTACTAATAATAGTTCCTTCTCACTGTCTTCTCTTTCACTAAGCAATTGAGCACAAGATTCCTTGGATTTTTTCAATTCCAGCAAGGTAAGTTGGAGTTTATCAGTCTCCTGCTGGCGAGCCGCTGCGGCTGCTCTGCGGGTTAGCATTGTAGATGTTTTTTTTTATTATATTAAACCCAAAAAAAACAAGGATTCGCTTACTCAAGCCAAGTGATATTTAGGTACGTACTTACATGAAATAGTGACGATTGACTATGTCTACACTGTGTTCTAACCCTGTGCAATGATTTACGCTTTATTATACGCACACTTAGTAATTACTAGTGATAAAAACAACCAGAAAGGATTTTAAGGCGAACACAGATTTCAAATGTATAACCTATAACGGCTACAAATTTGAGATATTACAAGACACGTAAACGTCACTAAAGCACTTCACTTATTATGTATACATAAAACTTAATGTTAAAACTATTTAATACACACTTAAACAGCTTAATATTACATGAAATATCATTAAAATTAAAATAATTACAAGGGACCTAGCAAAATCAGCTGCTTATCGTTTGACAGCCAGGGTTGCATGTTGTGTGGAGAGCTCCTATGCTGTTAGACCATATATTAAGGGTTCGCAACCTTACCGCTGAGAGACTGGCCTCTTGCTGTATGTGTAGGTGCAGCGGTGGAAGGTTTAACATGACCTCCATGGCTGCAGTTGGAGTGGACCTCGTGCAGCCAGTGGTGGCCGCGCATGCGAGCCTTTGGAGTCTTTGTAGCTTGTCTCGTACGTTGCCTATGTTTGTTCTTGGCCACCAAACCAGGGCACCGTAACAGAGTAGGGGGCGGATTATCGTCTTATAGAGCCAAAGGGTGATTTTCGGGTTCAGTCCCCACCTCTTACCAATCATCCTTCTGCACTGCCAAAAGACAACTCCCGCCTTGTCTATACGTTTGTTGATGTGATTGTTCCAATTGAGTTTACTGTCGAGAGTTAGTCCTAAGTACTTAACTTCATCGGTCAGCTGCAGCTCGGTTTGGAAAAGTGTTGGTCTGGTAAAGTTTCCAAGCGCCCTTTTATTGGTGAACATTACCATTTCTGTTTTGGTGGGGTTAACTGATAGGTCAAATTCTCTGCACCAGCGTTCTACGATCCGGAGAGCTGACTGGGTGAGGTCGCATACTGTACTGGCAAATTTACCTGATATCAATATTGCCAGATCGTCAGCGTAGCCTATTGTGTAGAAGTGTTCCTCGTTCAGTTTGGTTATAAGGTTGTTAACTACTAGGTTCCACAGCAGAGGCGACAGGACTCCCCCTTGAGGACATCCTCTCACCGCTGCTACGGCCTGCGGTCGACCTGCATACCTTATAATCCTCTTGTTTAACATGTTCATGATCCACTTTGTTAGTCCGGGTTCCGCGCCATGGCTTTCCAAGGCATTCCCTACTTGAGTTTATTAAATAAGTAAAAAATAATATAGGTTGGTGGTCTGGATCCGGACCGCGGTCCGCCATTTGGTGATCCCTGCTCTAATGCATGGCCTTTCTATACATGCAATGTCTATTCTATGGTCTATGCAATCCTTAACTTTATATCAGTAAACTAAATAGATTATTTTTATTGAACTGAAATATGTTTTCAGAATTTCTCTATAATTTACATCACAATGGGATTCCCGAGGTTGCCGCGCGAGCAGCAACTGGCTTTGGTGCCATCTTTGCTAGAGGCTATTGAGAACAAGCCTCAGGGGCACCAGGATGGGTAAATAACTTTACTTCTATATTTATTTTAAAGAAGATACAGATGCCAAGCTAATCCTGCATGCTATGTGCAATGGCAAAGTTTGGAAATGTCATCATTAATGTCAACTATCTATGAAAATATTATATTTATAATGACACTTCCCCTTTTGTTCTATCCAAGTCAGTGCAAAGTTAGCTTACGGAGTCTAGTCGCTTTTAAGGTGCAGTAGGTTCAGAGAGCGGAGTTAATGAAAAATCATACCGCTCTTAAGCAATGTTGAGGATTCTTAACATGATATCCGCGGTCCCGAGCACGCAAATTCATCTCGCTCACGCTTACGCTCTGTGAGCGTGAGTGAGAGAATAACACGAACCCCTGCTCCCCTAGTGAGCTGTGGCAAAAATTAGCGTGGTAATAAAACCAGCACCCTTTAGTTGCATTCATTAGCAAAACACGAATACGGTTTTATTAGGCCGCGGAATGGACGCACGCACAAATCAAGGCCGTTAATACAGATGTAGGGATTGCAAACCGGATTGGTTTTCAATCCGGCCGGATCCGGCCGGATTTTGTCCGTAGTCCGGCCGGATCCGGCCGGACCGGATCCGGTTTGGTATAGGGATATAAAAGTTAATTAAATGACATATTTTTCTAGTTTTTTGCGTAATACGTATTCCTAAATCTATAATTTGAAGTTAATAAATAACTTCTTAACAATAAAATAGAACTCGGTATTAAAAAGTGTCACAATGTCAATATCACTTGAAAAACAAAATTTGAAATCGGTAATTTATTATATTTAACCATTCAAAAGTGCTCAAATTTTCGTTTATAATTATAAATTTGATTAGTTTCCAAAGCCTGATGATGGGAGTTGGGGTGGGAATTGAAGCTCCTTGAAAGGACAAGTTTTCGTAACTGTTCTTTGATTGAATTATTTGTAGAGTCTGTTCGGAAAGAGAAGAGTCGTGAAATGTATTGGGCCCCATACATTCCACGACTCTTCTCTTTCCTCACAAACTCTAACGTTCACATCCATTCTAGCATAGAGAAATAAGAAATACACAGAGTGCTCACTCCATACATCAGTTTTGGTACCAAAACGCTTATTATTTTCGTAGTCGACATCTAGCATCGAGTAGCGGAACTCTCAGTACTGCTACTCGACAATAGATATCGCGGCAAACAAAAAGTGTAATGCTCAACGATTTTTCGCTAATATTATAACCAGAGTAACCGGAACTCTATTTTCAACTCCTACGCTTACTATTATTTATTTCTTTTAACGAAGATTTTTTACTTTTAACCAATTATGTTATTAAATGCGCTCTAGTATTATCTTGCTCTATTTTTTTTGTCCGAAAAAGTAGTAGACTGTATGCCTTAAAAAAGTTGTACTTTTTTTAATTTATAGAAAAGTATATTGGTCAAATTATAGGGAACAACACACGACACGACGATCTCATGCGAAAATTAATAGAATGTATGATTGAAAACCATCGCGGAAAGGGACTCCCTAAGAAAAGTTACATAGATCAAATAAAGAATTGGCTAGACGTAGAGTAGCATGTACCAGGAGATGAAGGAAATTGCATAAGATTGGATGAAATTGTAAATACAAAAGATTCTCTCTTAAATTTGAATAGAAAAGAATCTATATTTTATCATATATATACATATATCGCAGAAAACTAAAGATTATCAATATTATCATATATTCTTCATTCACACATATTGATGAGCCCAACTGTAGTCGGTTGAGTACCGCCGACTTAATCCTGCTCATTTGTTTACTTTTAATCTCCTATCACAACATTATGACACGACATTAACCTTCTCTTTAGCATAAATTACGAATGCCTTCCATGGAACTCCATCCTTTCATTTTTCCTTCTATTACAGTATTTATGTAATCGTCATATCGTGCCACCAACATGAAAGAAAAAGAAATCCTCTTCTGTTCCCAGTCATCGTCATAATAAATATATTTTTATCTTACCAAATTTAAACTTTTTCATTCGTTTTTTGTTATGTTCAACTTCATACCTCGTATCCGTTGCCTTTTCTTCATCTGAAACGCACAGCGCGTGCTGTATTTAGGCGTTTTTTTATTTTACCGGATCCGGTCCGGATCCGGTGATTTTTACCGGATCCGGTAGCTCCTGAAAAGTGCCGGATCCGGCCGGATTACCGGATCCGCCGGACCGGATTGCAATCCCTATACAGATGTAGTGAATAATCATTTACGATGGTAAATACGATGGTATTTTTTCGGTACAAAAAGTACTGAGGTTGACTGAAGTAGCATTACAAATACAAACGTTTCCGAGAAAGTATGATGGCAAAGGATTGTTCACTACCTCACATTTGACCGAGCGTAATGAATGAATGGCCTTGATTTCCCGCTCGCCAAACCGCCGGTCGCGTGCGTCCAGTTCGTGTGGCCTTAGATATGAAATTAATTTTTACAGAATATTGGTATTAATAATGCCACTATTGGGCGGCATTAAAGAAGCAGATCTGAATCTCAAGGAGAAGCCCAAACTGGCCTCACTCATACTGAAGTTTGCCACGGACATACTGTTGCTACCTTACAGGTGAGTGCTTTAACCTTTTTGACGCCAATGACGGATTTATCCGCATCGTACGTCCAATGCCGAAGATGGATTAATCCGTCACAGAGCACAGAGCAACATAGACCCAATTTCAGTTTTGACACTTCAGTGACGTGGCGTCCGGGTGATAGCTTTTGTGTTCGATACAGCGTCGAAAAGGTGGATTATGAATTTTCCATTTCCAAAATGAAAGTTTTCTTTGTTAAATGTCAATTTTTTCCTGATATTTCCGAGAACTTTTCATAGTTTTTGGAAATTTTCCGCAACTTACCCATCTGTAAAATGTATTTATTCCAGAGCTCTGCCAAATACAGGCGACAGTGAGTTCCAAGTGCCTCCAGGCATGAGCATGAGAACTTATAAAAGGATCGTGGACAAGAATCAACTCAATCCCAATCAGTTAGAAGAGGTAAGTACCTATATACACAGATATATGTATTAGGATAATCATAGATGGGAATATTGGGATAGTTGTGGTTGGTGTAACCGACCCTTAAATTGAGGAGTGTTTGCCAAAGGGCTTATTTCTCTATGAAAACCATAAAAAAATAAGCCCTTATGAAAAGACCTTCATTTGTTTTTCACGCTTAGTTATTTTACGTTACGTTAGTTACGTGTTGATCGAGTTAGTTTTGCAATATACCTTCTACTATTTATTTTCTGTATAACTCATTAGTTCGACATGTTTCAGATGAAATTATCGATAGTGAACTTGATAAGCAAGGACATATTCAACACTTGCGACGTGCTGCTGCCGCTGGTGGTGGCTGCCGCCGACTCTCGGTTCAGTGTCGCCAACCACGCCAACAGCCCGCTCATACGAGCTAACAGGTAACATTGCTAACATTGCCCAACTTGATAAGCATGGACGTATTCCACACTCACGACGAGCTGCTGCCGCTGGTGGTGATCGCGGTTGACTCGCGGTTCAACGCCGCCAACCATGCCAACAGCCCGCTCATATGAGCTAACAGGTAACATTGCCCATATTTGGCATCTAAGCCGAAGGGAAATATTTCCGTATCAGGTTTTCCAATCGTCGTTCCTTTTCCCTAAGAACTTACAGGAATTTTCAGTTAACAGTATGTATTGATGATGGTATTCGAGCGGGTTTGCAAGTTTCTGATGTGTGATGTTACGTTTTAAAATCTTTTTTGTTGCAGTTCTGTGGACTGGTCGCAGCCTTCGGTAGTGGCTCCACTGTACTCACTCTATTTAGGCACATGGGGAGGTCTAAAGGTGCCCCCAGATGACCGCAAGGTAAGTTGCCCCTTCCCCAGTTTTACGCATTTTATTGTCAACCAATTTTAAGCTTTTCTTATCATGTATATACTGTATTGATTTCTATAATTAACTAAATACATATTTCTAGGTGCCAGCGTGTACCAGACTTAGGCTTAAGATAATTCAGTACTTGAACAAAGCAACAGGAGCAGGCATCATGTTTCCCCATTGTGTACAGGTAATAACTTAACACACCAACCAGCATTACATCTCTTCGTTACACAATATCAAGCAGTAGCACCATGTAGCTGCAGAAATAACTGACCCCCATGCAAACAAGTTTCTATGCATGGGTTAGTTATCTCTGCAGCTTACTGTACATAATATCAAAGATAATTTGAAATAGAGGTGGATTTTCAAAGAAAACTTTGTAGCCACAGTAAATTTACTGCCATCGCTCGAAACGATGCCGACATACCTTTGAGTTATCCTGGGTAAGATGGCGCCACTTTTTAATATATCAGTGAAAGAATAGGGCTAATAAAGACAAATGGCGTTCTAAAAGTTTTAATCGTGTGTCTAAAGATGGCAGTAAATATACTGTGGCTAAAAAAACATCTTTGACAATCCACCTCTATTACAAATTCTCTTTAATAATATCCATTATTGCTTGGATAATTAAGTTATGTAAATATGTTCCCAGGTGATATTCTCTTCGTTGTTCGACCCGAATACAAACTCCAGACTGCGCAACATGGCGCTGATGTTCTTACTCAATGTCATCAACAGGTAACTAATTTTTTTTTTTGCGAAAATTTCGTAACGACAAAAAATCTACAATTGTATAGTTTAATAATGACCTACCGAAAAACCTTTACCGTTTTTTTGCCTGGTCTCCACTACCCTAAGGTTATCTGGAAGAGATCGCTCTTTAGCGATAAGACCGCCCGTTGTCTACTATAGTCTAAGATGTGTATTTAATTTGTATGTCATTATGTTCTTTTCATATTGGTGAGCAATAAAGAATATTTGTATTATATATTGTGACTGATTCTAGTTATCTTGAAACATCCGTCCAACTATTAGTACGTAGAATTACAGTCAGGAACATAATTTTAATCAGATTGGGAAACCCGTACCAACTTTGATTCAGTTTTTGGGCATGGTACCGGGACAGTGCACAGGAAATAATTTTCCCTGACATAATGCCTGCCGCCTCGTGACGTATAGGGAGCGTGCATGAACTGTAGGAGGCAGCACAGGAGCCGTCAGATTTTTGGCGCGAGGCGTAAATGTGATGTTTTTTGTTCCGATGTAGCCCACACGATGGCAGAACCTAATATGCACAAGAAAACACGTGACATGTAAATGTACATGTTTATGGTTCCGATTCAGGCCACAAGATGTCAGACCCTCCAACGCGCACGGTCCGTATACTGCAAATTACACCCAGATTGTATATTGCACATACAAGCAGTGTATCTTCTTATATAATTTCCCATAACAGAGGTTTCTTTGCTTTCATCTTTACAGTGGGGACCTCGGACAACTTCGGAAGGTATCCTCAGTGTTCCTACAAGGACTGCTGAAGATAATCCGTTCTGACGAATACGCCGAACACCAACCCAAAGCCTACATGTGTTTAGGTCAGTGACTATTAATAATACGTAGGTTACATTCAAATGATTCAATAAGCATGCCTAATGGCCCACCCGAAATGTGACTGTCAAATGATTACTAAAATATAATAGTAAAAATTCGAAAATAATCACTATTCGCTATGTGCACGACTGTCACGCAACCTAGCGTCCACAAGTCTAGGGGAAAACGTCAATGCACTACATCTTATAAAACTACTGAACAGATTTTCATACGACTTTCATCCATCAATATAGTGATTCTTGAGGAAGGTTTGTTGTATACTTAACTTGTTAAAGGTTTTGTGTAAATTGGTTGATATATAACGATGTTGTCGGAAAAAATCACGCTGGCTAGGAGGTTTAATCGAAAACGCTGCTTAATTCGTTTGAGATATAACAGCACAATATATGGTGGGGTTGTCTCTCTTTCATGGGTCTACAAAAAGTCCACGATGTTGAATGGCTATCTTTTAAGGATAACTTATTACCCATTCTTAACTTTTAGAAAATGATTACATAGTATGTGCCATTTGCAAAGCTATTTACACAGATACAGTATTAATAATTATCAGATTAAATACGTTATTTATATTAAGCATTTCATACAGATTACAATGGCCCCTTACACCATACAATATAAATGAATATTTCAGAAGTAATCGTAAATTAAAGTTTTATTTCGAGCCATATGACTTGTACGAAATGTTAAAGACGCTATCCGCAGTTAGTACTAATTTTTACCACCTTATGCGCTGGGATTGCTTTACTTACCCCCTCCATGCACTTCGCACGGTCCCAATTAGTAAAGTAAAAACAATTTACGATGCAAAAGATTCATTTTGCGCTAGCGACATACGTTGGAAGAGTTTAGCGATAGGGGTAATATAACCATTATGAGAAGAGACTTAGAATTCTAAGTATCAAGGGACTATTTGTGAGTTTACGACATCGTTTTCAAAAATTAGCTGACGTTGTTCCTACCTTCTGGTATTTAAATAACCTTAAATCATTAAAAAGATGATGGTTCTTGATAAAGAGATAAAGCTAGAACCTTTCCCATATTTCCCCGAACAGGCAGGCTAGCAATGAAGTGCCCGAAGACCATCAATAATCAGTTCGCGCTCCTCGAAGAGTTGGTCAAGAAGATACCTGAAGCCACGCCCGAGATGAGGACGGCTTTGCGGGACGCTTTGCTGGAGATGGCTGTAGCTTATAGAATCAATCCGGAAGGTATGTAGTTACTTTATAATCTGAACAGGGAAGCAAATCGCGACAGTAAAACAGTACTGTAGGGCTAAGATGGTCATTTGTCACCATGCCTGTCACGTTCTAACAAGTATGTAAGCGCAAAAGTGACGGGCATAGTGACAATTCATAAAAATTTAACCATGTTGCCACCGCAGTACTGTCAAGGTTTGCAATCTTTACAGAATACACGAGAAAAAGTATACGCTTAAACTGTGTTTTTCATTCCCCTGCTAGGACGTATCTCAGTCGCATTTTTTTCACTTGTCACTATGCCTGTCACGTTCTAACAAGCATGTAAGTGCGAAAGTGACAATGCTTTCCTCCCTTAAAGAGCAGCACGTTTCTTTCGGATCTCTAGGGTTGTAAAATAGGTTTTCAGATAGGGTTGTTATGCTTAATGAGTCTAATTTATATATGCCTTCAGATAAACTCGAAATAATGGACACAATTTCTGAAGACCCGGGAACATCGCAAGAGCCGATGGAGACCGACGAAGGTTCAGAGAGCAAGAAACCTAAAACAACCGCGTTTGACGAGCCTCAGGCGTTGGCACTCTTCGCTTTACTAGACCAGTGAGTACTAGTCCGAAGTTTGTATCAAATTCAACTTAAAATGTATTAAAATAGAGGTTAAAATCCTTACGAGAGATTAAAAGAAACCCAAGAGAACTGGTTTTGTTCGAGCGCAATCAATGGCACTTTTTGCTTTACTAGACCAGTGAGTAGTAGTGCCAATGTTGTATGAAATTGCATTTAAAACGTATTAAAATTAGATTCGATTACCTGTAAGGTCTCCCTCTACGAACTTTTCAGAGACTTAAGAAACCTAAAACGAGCGCGTTTGATGAGCATCAAGCGGAGGATGCAGACGCTATTTAACAAGTACCAAATATATTAAACCCACTGCAGACAAAATTAAACTTTACTGCACAGCAAAAAGCACTTTTCTCAATAACAAATTAATCATGTATGTTTCTCTTTCCAACAGTTACATGCAAAGCGAGGAGTCAATGATCAGGTACATCGCGATGCGATATTCCGCGGCAGTGTACCCACAAGACTACATCCCGTCTAGATATCTGCTCTTACTGGCCAGTGGAGACAGGTGAGATAACTGTTAACAAACAGACACATTAGAAATATCAAAACCGCTCCCTATTTCGTCAGTTTTTCGGCGTGAGTCAAAGGACCGGCAATATGAAGTATGGATCGTCGCGATTAATCGCGCGAGTAGAGCAGTGTGTGGCGAGCGCGGGCAACATCGCGGTAGCTCGCGCTAGCATGCTGTGGAGCATAGTGTGTCCGTACTATAATAATGTGCATTTTCATGTTAACAGCAGTAACTGATCTTTGTCAGACGTCGAGATATACTTGTATTGAGATGTGGTGTAATGTGTTGCACGGTTGCAATAAGTTGTTCCAATGCCGACGACCGGTCAGCCTAGTGGGTAGTGACCCTGCGTATACAGCCGATGGTCCCGGTTTCAAATCCTGGTAAGGGCATTTATTCGTGAGATGAGCATTGATATTTGTTCCTGAGTCATGGGTGTTTTATATGTATTTAAGTATTTATAAATATTTACATATTATATGCGTTGTCTAAGTCCCCACAACACAAGCCTTATTGAGCTTACTGTGAGACTTAGTCAATTTGTGTAATAATGTCATAATATTAAAAATAACCGGCCAAGAGCATGTCGGGCCACGCTCAGTGTAGGGTTCCGTAGTTACTCTTCCGTCACAATAAGCTAAACTGGAGCTTAAAGTATAGTAAATTGTTAACCAAGGGATGAAACGGTACCTTTCACCTGAGTTAAATAAATAGGCAAATTTGCATAATCAGTACCTAATTAAAATAAGTCTTTTTACTATGAAGGGAAAACTTTTTGCGATAGCTCAAAAACAGCTAAACTGATCATGTCCGCTATAGTTTTCATTTAATGTCTTTATTAAGCTCTACTTCCACGATTTATTTCATATTTTTTGGACCTATGGTTCAAAAGTTAGAGGGGGGGGGGACACATTTTTTTTTCTTTCGGAGCGATTATCTCCGAATATATTCACTTTATCAAAACTGTTTCTTGAAAACCCCTATTAGTTTTGAAAGACCTTTCCAACGATACCCCACACTCTAGGGTTAAAGCGAAAAAACAATTTCACCCCCACTTTACGTGTAGGGGAGGAACCCTAAAAAAAAATACATTTTTAGATTTTATTGTACGACTTTGTCGGCTTTATTGATTTATATATCCATGCCAAATTTCAGCTTTCTAGCACTAACGACCACGGAGCAAAGCCTCGGACAGACAGACAGACAGACAGACAGACGGACATGGCGAAACTATAAGGGTTCCGTTTTATGCCATTTGGCTACGGAACCCTAAAAAAATGCCTCTGGGCGGCCACTTATATTATTGATGAACCTTTTAAATCCTGTTAGTACGATTTTCATTCACGCCTTTGAATTTTGAAGAACTAAAATTGAATAGCATAATAACATTTTACGGATTGGAGATCAATGACAATGGTTTGTGATGTCCACTCGTGGCGGTTGATTGTTTCAAGGGCGACATTACACACGAGGTTTTCCCGAGGGTCTACAGTATGAGGTTCTTCAAAAAAGGAGTGTACAGATTTGTAAAGGGTCGGCAACGCGCATGTAACACCTGGAGTTGCAAGCGTCCATAGGCTACGGTGACTGCTTACCATCAGGCGGGCCGTATGCTTGTTTGCCACCGTCGTGGTATAAAAAATAATATATATTATATAGCACTTTCTGTATTCGAGCTCCTTGATGTTATTTCGAGCTCAGGGTTTACTATTGCTACCTAGTAAAAATTCTATTACCCTCTATGTTACCAAAACAAGGCTTGACGTACATTTTCACGTAAAATTGTATACAATGGAAATGTGTAAACGTTTACGAGTATTTCAAGAATTATTCATTTTATGCATATAGTGTAATAATTGCAAAACTGCTCGTAAGTTTTGAGGTTATGGATTCAAATACTTATGTATGTCCATTTTTGACGAGATGCAATAAATGTGCCATTTTCATCCAAAGGGGTACTTATTGTTGGTTGTCAATAAGACGCTATTTCCATATAGCTTCAATTTGAAATCAACCTTCTCCATAACCGACCATGTAGTTTAAAAATGTCACAAATTATTTTGTACAGCCAAGATGAGGTGTCCACAGAAGCACTAAAATGCCTCTACGGAACATCCCGTCCGAGCGAAATAGAAGATGTCGTAAACAACGTGAACAAGAAAGAGACAACCACAGTCAACTTAGACGACGAAACCTCCAAGAAAGACAAGGACAAAGAACAAGAGGAGGAGTTTAAAGTGCCAAAGTTTGGGGATATAGTGAATTACGTGTGGGATCAAATGCAGAAGAGGAAAAAGGGGTCTAACTCGAAGCATCGGTTTGTGGTCAATAATCAAGTGTTGCAGTTTCATCCTTTGACTTATCAAGAGGTGAGTTCGGATCTTCCTATTAGATATCTTATTGTCGACATGGAGGGTGTTTATTTAGTCACCTGCAATAATTTACGGGGTATTTTTTTGTTTTCGCGATTTCGGGGTTGGTCTCATAGTAAAACTGTAAAAGTTGCTCAGAATGACCTATATGTTCTCCCCGTAAATTACTGCAGGTGACTAAAACACCCTGTATGTTACCCAAACAGTGTCCCTTGATTCCCCGAGTAAAATTACGCCGATTTCCGTTTCGCAGACAACTATCCGCAGGCGGGTCCATTCTACAGGATTGGTCTGCGAAACGATGTTCGGCGAAAAGTTGTCTGCGAATCGATAATCTGCTAAAAATTGGTCGGGGAATCATTAGATACCCTACCCAAACACATCTTTGTGTGTCATTTACATTCGCTTTAAAACCAATTTTTTTAACCCCTCGCTTGGTATGCGATATCGCCCCTCTCTAAATTAGAATTAGACTGTAGTGTAATTCCAAAGCAAGCCATTCTATTACGAGTATTATATATTCTCATTCATAATGCACGTTTGAGTGTTTATGTAGTATCTCTAGATATGCGTTAATTTTTAACCCTAGATATATTGTCGATTATCGCTGTTCTGTCTGATTCGGTCAGTAAAATTATTAAGCACTGGAACTCTCATCATTTGAAGTTCAGATGAGCTATAAGTGTCTCTGTCTTAATTATATTGCATTAATAACATAGATGAAGGTTCGTGTAATATTGATTTGAGGGACACGCCTGAAAATAATGAATGTATTATTAAATGCATTATCCAAAAAAAAAAACACGCAATTAAATCGTGACCCGCGTTATTTTTCGCGCATTGACCCTATCGAAATTGGTATGACAAAACGTCACTTACGCAACAATATCATTTACTTTATCATCATTAATTTCATCCCGTCAGTTTTGTCAATAGTTCTGTAAGTGGTACATTTCCAGATCCTTCGGTACCTCCGCATGTGCCTGAACCGCGAGGCGGGGCTGCGAGACTGCTCCGAGCATCCCAACGCCACGTCGCCGCTGCTCGCCAAGTACTTCTACGAGCGGCTGCTCGATTCGGAGGTGCTGGAGCGGTACCTCTCCATGATCACCTCTCTACTGAGCGCTAGCTCAGGTAACATAATAAAAAAAAAAACACTTGACATTCTCACAAAAAGCCCTTTAATTTTATATGCCGTATGATAGTTGGATCTTTTTTAAGTAATGTGTACCCCCAAAAGTGGCCGCCGTTTTTAAAACTAATTTAGTTACACGCCTTGACTGTGACAGATGGACAGCAGACACACAAGTGATCCTTTATCCTTTTCGACGCCGTGTCAAACACAAGCTATCACTCGGACGTCACGGCACCGAAGTGTCAAAACTGAAATTGAACTTTATGCATATGCACATAGGTCTATGTTGCTCTGTGGTCTGTGACGGCTTAATCCGCCTTCGGCCTTGCACATACGGTGCGGATATATCCGTCATTAGCGTCAAAAAGGCTAAGAGTTACATTATTTCCTTTTGAGGTACGGACCCCTAAAAACAGTAATTGATTTATGTCCAATTTGGTGTCAAGTCTGCCTAAATTTTGGTGTCAAGTTTGAAAATTTCCATAAATCACGTTGTTTTTTTTTTCAGAATTAATGCCCATCACATGCTTCCTGGACATTGTCGGCTGCGTGCCCGAAAAGATAGCCTCTAAATACACGAGCCTCCTCCCCTTCCTCAAAAACCTCTTCGTGACCACTACCAAGGAAGACATAAGAGAAACCGCCTCCGTTATTTACGCTATAATCACAGTACATACTAGCGAAAAATCAGCGATAGAGAGGGATCTGAAAGAGTTCGTGGTACAGGGTGATAGTAATAGAAGTTTAGAGTCGCAGTGCGGTTATCTGTGTGTGTTCTCGCACATGTGTGAGCGGTGTTTGGTGTTGGCGAAGAGGGGGAAGTTTGGGGGGAAAGGGTTCAGTGGGGCCAACTGGGAGCCGCACCGAGAGGGAGTTAGGACTTTAGGTAAGTAGTTTGTTTCCTGAGTTTGTATGTACTCAATATCTTATATTCTCTACGGGTTGTATAGACAAAGAAAACAAAGTGACTCAAGGAAACAATACCACCGATTCAAAAGGTTTGCTAAGTATAGAGTTCATAGGGAAATGTAACTAGTGACGTCACAATGAATCCACCTCCTTATGAGTTTCTGTTGATTTTAAAAGCGCAAATATATGCTTGACATTACTTTTCGTAAATTTGATTTGTTTTTTTTTTTTTTTTTATACTACGTCGGTGGCAAACAAGCATACGGTTCGCCTGATGGTAAGTAGTCTCCGTAGCCTATGTACGCCTGCAACTCCGGAGGAGTTACATTCGCGTTGCCGAGCCTAACACTCCGCACCCTCGTTGAGCTCTGGCAACCTTACTCACCGGCATCACAACACTATGAGTAGGGTCTAGTGTTATTTGGCTGCGGTTTTCTGTAAGGTGGAGGTACTTCCCCAATTGGGCTCTGCTCTAGATCTGGAATGACATCCGCTGCGCTTTGCCCTACCACACAAAGCGAGATGACATTCACAGTGCCCAATATATTTTAGACGTAGTTTAAGGACATACCCGGGTCCTGGTCTGCCGTGATATAATTTTAACTTTTTATACGAAACTTATATTAATATTAGCATATTGAGTGAACGACCGAGTCACGTGGTTTTGTTTGTTAAATATCTAAATGAACAGACTTTCAATAGCCTGTTCCATTACATTATTTCTTATAACGATAATGAATCACATTTTATCTTTCAGCTAAATTCCTGTCTAACCCACAAACGCTACTTGTCAGTACATCGGTATCGGCTATATCTCTCCTTGCGAGAGTTGGACCGCTACCTCTCCCTGACTCCGATCCTAAGCAGGCTGCGACCATTCAAAGCAACACCCCGTTCAATGTTAACAGAACTGATACTGAGGACACTGTTAACAAGGTATCTGGCGTCAAATAATCTTTAAATTGTTTGCCTTATTTAGGTGTGCTATCTAAGGAGATACGCTTCATGTCTTATCTTTCCTTTCTACATAAAAAAAACATATAGCATGAAAAGACAAGTACTCAATGAGTGGAGCGAATCTTCGCGAATGACACTGTTTAGACACAACTATACCATCATGACAGAATAAGTAATGGTACTACCGTACAGAAAAGAAACTTCCTACAAAACCGAAGTTTGACAGCGATTCAGGGACGAATTATGCTGTCCCTTTCTAATGTATCCCTATCTGATATTTAGGGTTGTCAAAATTCAAGTCATTATCTAATCTGTGGTTGTGCATGCAAAAGGGCGTCAAGTTGTGCCTACCCTAATAATTGCTCGGAGCAATGCTAAGCCGAGAATGCTGCAGTTTCTCCCCGCTGCCAGCACTGCATCTTTCCTGTTGGCATTTGTCAAAAGAAAATGAATTGTCATCAAGATAAAGTTAGTTTATTTTTCAAGTAAACCTATTACAATGCCCTTATCAACGTCAAATTAAGCTACACCGGCTCTAACCTTACACCTCTGCCCGAGAAGATTGAAATCCCTCCTAAATTGGAGGAGGCTCTCCGAATCTGGAACCGGCGGGACGCATCTTTCCAGAAAATTACATCTTATAATGAATTAAATTAAACAATACAATTTAAATTACTACAAAACTCGTGTAATTACTATTACGTTGTGTATTTGTCATTTTGAAATTACACTTATCAAAATAATTATACAAAAAGGGTGTTTTAAATAATGTGTTGTATTCCAGTTCACAGTAGCGGACAGCCTGTTCAGAATAGTCGGTAACGCTAAGCTTCCGTCTAAAATAAAGGAACGGGCGCTGTATACGCTCGGTTTACTCTGTTGTGGAGAGCGCTTCCCCTTCGCGAAGCAAATCGTTAAAGGGTTCCTGCAGATGGCTAAAGATGTAAGTATTGATTGTGCCTCAATCGCTCATAGTTTTGACTGCGAAAGCCTATTTAGGATTGCCAAACCGTTATGTCTTATAACTATAACTTTTTCCATTTTTTCGTTAGATATAAAATTTTGCAGTCATTTTCTTTAGCAAGTAATACTCGTAATGCCTTGATCACATGTACCAAGTATAGTGGCGAGACAGTGCCCTCGGTGTTCGGTTCTTGTGGACTTTGTGACGAGTCCTCGGCCTAGTACTCGGCCCAGCAAAATGACGAGCGAATTACTCGGACCTTGTTTTATATGAATAGTGATAACGACCACTCGTCACTTGGTACTATAGCGAGCGGCGGCGCGCACGGTTTTTTTTTCCTTTTTGCTATTTATGTGTGCACTCAGGAATCTCTACAAAGTGAACTGACTCGTTAGGAAAAGCAAAATGCGTGCTGCTCACCTACCCTATTCTCTCGGCAGAGTACCAATTTGCTATCTCGCCACTGTGCTCGGAACGTGTGATCAAGACATATTGTGATAACAATGTTACTACAGTGGTCCTAAAAATCGGATATTTAAATTCTAACTATGTTTTTTTCAGAGTAAAGAATTTGAAATCCATTTACAAATTGGTGAGTCGTTAGTGTTGTGCGTTGAGGGTGTGAACTCTAACGAAAACAGGGATCTGTGGACCGAGCTACCTAAAGAGGTAAGCTATGTAATTAATTATATTTGGAGTAGCGTTTGTAATTATGTATAAATAATTCCTACTAAGCAAATGAGAATTTTTAGGGTGATGCAAAAATAAGAGATCGAGAAGCGTTGAAGGAAAACGACGAGCTGTTGGAATGGCTACTGCAGGAGTTGTTCAAGATCGGCAAACACCCCCACCCACACTCGAGACAGGTACTTTTACATTTTAGTACCTGCCTTTAATTCCATGTATCTTTCGAAAGAAAACTATTAAGTTGAACAAATTTAATACGATATTTGGGCGAATCAACTTTCTGACCGACAGTTAGGAGTGTCTCTTGCGTTACTCAAAATATCTCTGGTGTTACCAAGAAATCAGGCATCTAATAAACATATCTGGGAGATCGAGTTTTACTCGGAAAACATAAAAACTCAAAAATGCGCGTTTTCCCAGAGAAGATTAGCTAGCTAAATCGATTTTTCGCCCCCGTATAGAAAACTTCATCGAAATTGTTTCCGAGATCCCCGAAATATATATAAAGAAAGAATTGCTCGTTTAAAAGTATAAGATTCTCCCATTTATGTTTAGTTCAAATCATGCAACCTACATCTTATAGAATTTCTTTTAAATGTACTTTTTATTTTGAATTGGCCATCGTTCTAATACTCTAGTGTTTGTTTGACAGGCTACTAGCATTTGGCTCCTGGCTTTACTAAAGAACTGCCCCGAACGGGCGCCTATTTCGAACAAGCTGCCAGCGCTCCAGGAAGTTTTTATGGATTTCTTATCCGAGAACAGTGGTAAGTCAAATAATAACTAGACTGGCTTTATTCATTATAATGTAGTGTGTGTGGGTGAGACATAACACACACACTACGATACGGACATCAAGCAAAAATAAAAATTATATTCTTATCGGTTTAGAACTCTTTTTTAATTTAACTTACTTTTACCCGTTTGCCGTTATAGGGAAAGTAACATTTTTGGAATATATGTGTCATTTAGCATATTTTGACTTTCGTCAGCTCAAAATCAGATTACGGTATCATATAAAGATTTATTTTTGCTGTATTATTTGTATGAGTAACGTAAAATTAGTTATGTTGTCAGGTCTCCTTTTTTAAACCTTTATGTTAACAGAAATTTGTGGTCTGGTCTCATTTTTTAACCTTTTATGTTAACAGAAATAGTCCAAGACGTCGCCAGCAAGGGCTTAAGTTTGGTGTATCAGAATTCGGACGAGGATGCGAAAAAGGCTCTGGTGGGCCAGATAATAGAGCAGCTCACCAGCGGCAAGCGTGCGGTAGCACAAGTTACAGAGGACACAAAGATATTCGAGGAGGGGCAGCTAGGAAAGGCTCCCACGGGGTAAGTGTCGGTATAGTAATAGATAGTAGTAGATTGCTAACCAAGGGATGAAAGGCACTCAATTCAGGAAAGGCTCCCACGGGGTAAGTGTCGGTATAGTAATAGATAGTAGTAGATTGCTAACCAAGGGATGAAAGGCACTCAATTCAGGAAAGGCTCCCACGGGGTAAGTGTCGGTATAGTAATAGATAGTAGTAGATTGCTAACCAAGGGATGAAAGGCACTCAATTCAGGAAAGGCTCCCACGGGGTAAGTGTCGGTATAGTAATAGATAGTAGTAGATTGCTAACCAAGGGATGAAAGGCACTCAATTCAGGAAAGGCTCCCACGGGGTAAGTGTCGGTATAGTAATAGATAGTAGTAGATTGCTAACCAAGGGATGAAAGGCACTCAATTCAGGAAAGGCTCCCACGGGGTAAGTGTCGGTATAGTAATAGATAGTAGTAGATTGCTAACCAAGGGATGAAAGGCACTCAATTCAGGAAAGGCTCCCACGGGGTAAGTGTCGGTATAGTAATAGATAGTAGTAGATTGCTAACCAAGGGATGAAAGGCACTCAATTCAGGAAAGGCTCCCACGGGGTAAGTGTCGGTATAGTAATAGATAGTAGTAGATTGCTAACCAAGGGATGAAAGGCACTCAATTCAGGAAAGGCTCCCACGGGGTGTCGGTATAGTAATAGATAGTAGTAGATTGTTAACCAAGGGATGAAAGGCACTCAATTCAGGAAAGGCTCCCACGGGGTAAGTGTCGGTATAGTAATAGATAGTAGTAGATTGCTAACCAAGGGATGAAAGGCACTCAATTCAGGAAAGGCTCCCACGGGGTAAGTGTCGGTATAGTAATAGATAGTAGTAGATTGCTAACCAAGGGATGAAAGGCACTCAATTCAGGAAAGGCTCCCACGGGGTGTCGGTATAGTAATAGATAGTAGTAGATTGTTAACCAAGGGATGAAAGGCACTCAATTCAGTCGTGTCACCGTGGGGGTTTCTTATACATCTCCAAGAAGTCGTTGGGCCGAAGTTGAAATGATGCTTTTCACCTGAGAGAAAATACATGTGTATTAAAAAAAACATGAACTTACGTGGTATTTCTTGAGGGTACTTTCATTTAACAGTTTAGCTAAAAGTATCGTAATTTATGGAATGTGGAATTTAATATCATAATGGAAATTGTTTAACAATTCCATTTTGAAGAATAAGAGGGAGGCCTTTGCCCAGCAGTGGGACAGTATGGGCTCATAATAATAATAATAATAATAGGTGTACTCCTTACATTTCATTAAAGTGTCAAAAGGGCCTCTACGTGTTGGCTTCGGCTCCGCGCACGCCTCCCAAAGGTCCGGAGCACCATTGTTCCGTGATGGGAAAGACATACAATAATAATAATAAATAATAATTCCATTTTAAACGAATTTTTAATTGCTTATCATAAAAATATTTTAAATAAAATCTACTTGGAATGTAAAATGTTCTAGTTCAGAAACATATCACTTTCTGCACGTTTCATAGAACAACTATGACCCACATTAAGAGTATGAGAAATGAAAAATAAATAGTTATAACAATCCTCCTACGGCAAGTTAGGTTTTCAAGCTACAAGTACATGATTAGGTCATTATGAACCAAAAGAGTACTTCTTGTCGGTTGACAATTAGGCGCATTTTCTATATAGCTTCAAGTTGAAATCAACCTTATTGACAACCGACGGTGTTGAAAACACATTTGTTTGCAGAGGCAACCTGTCCACATACAAAGAACTGTGTTCGCTCGCTTCGGATTTAAATCAGCCGGATCTACTATACAAGTTTATGCATTTGGCACACCATAATTCCGTGTGGAATTCCAAGAAAGGTGAGTAGGTTTAAACTGGTACAAAGTTTTTTTTTAATGTTTTTAATTACAATATAAAATGTTTTTCTGGCTTAGTGTTTTAACGGTTAATTGTTTTTCAGGAGCGGCATTCGGTTTCCACTCTATAGCTCTACAAGCGGGCGCCCAGTTATCCGAGCATTTGCCCAAGATCGTGCCGCGCTTGTATCGCTACCGGTTCGACCCGACGCCACGCATACAGAACTCTATGGCGAGCATATGGCACGCTCTAGTGCCCAACACACAGGCTACGGTAAGTAACAGTTACTTATCCTTCAGGAGCTGCGCTCGGTTTCCACTCTATAGCTCTACAGACGAGAGCTCAGCTCTCCGAGCACTTGCCCAAGATCTTGCCCCGCCTGTACCGCTACCGGTTCGACCCAACGCCGCGCATACAGAACTCTATGGCGAGCATATGACACGCTCTAGTGCCCAACACACAGGCTACAGACTTACTACAGGCTAAATAAAAAAGTTACACAAGATTCCGCTAATTTTAGTACCACCGAGTGTCACCTTCAAGTTGACTTCTTAAGCTTATTATAACGATTTTTTTGCTGTCCAGGTTCACAAATACCACAAAGAGATCCTCGACGACCTCGTGGCAAACATGACTTCGAACCAATGGCGAGTGAGGATGTCCTGCTGTAACGCCCTTGCCGATCTTTTGAGGTATGTTATCGATTTGTTTAGTCACTCTTGTTGCGCTTTGAGATTATATTTGGACCTTGCCTGTACTACATAAATTGTACCCTTGTTATGATCGTGATTATTTTGGGCCCACTATGTATCACAGAATAAACCTGTCTATTATCGACGAGTTGTTCACATCCATAAAATGACTATCACTGTTAGACACTTAACTGAGACAGTTTATCGCAAATTATTGTGCTTGATTATGGCGAAGATGAAGGTTATGCTACTTATGCTGTCTGCGACTGGTTTTGTATCTGTGAGTGGAAAAAAATAATACTGAATCCCATACTAAGCGATCATCTATTACGTATTGCTGTACGAATGCACTGTTTCAGAGGAGCGCTGAGTCTTCACGAGTCCTTGGCACAGCTGCCGACTCTGTGGGCCCAACTGTTCAGGGTCATGGATGACGTCCACGAGGGCACGAGGCAAGCCGCCACAACCACTGCTAATGTGCTTTCTAAGGTAATGTAACGAAAAAGTATATGAACATTGTGATATTTAAATGAAATGAGAACGGAAGAACTTTTAGTACCTAATCAATGAAACAAACTCAAACTACCCTAAAGTGGGGTACGGTGGGGTGCGGTAAATCATAGGTACGAGTCGTTCGAGAGATCGGTCCAAATTATATGTCAACTATAACACATGGAAATTCATGTGTCGGTAGTTATTAACTTAGTTTTGCTGGGCATTTTGCCTATTTTGCGTCCACACGAGGCGCCAGCCCAGCCACTCCCCAAAACCAAGCAATGTCTTCAGGTCGCTAACTGCCTCCTTTAGTGTGCACGGAGTCCCTATATATTTGTTCCTGTATATTTCTACCTGCTTACAGCCTAGGAGAATATATTTTGCTGTTTCGTCTTCTTTTCTTACCACATTGGGCTGTCTTTTGGGTTGGGTTTTACCTTTTTATATTTCCTAATTTAACACTTGAAACTTGTTTGTCAGTGGAGTACCTTTGATTGAAACCGCAATTTTTAAGACACCTCTTTACATTAACAGCTTTGCGTCCGCGCTTCCGACGTGAGCCAAGGCAAGGACGGCAAGCAGATCGTGTCCGCGATCCTGCCCGTGTTGCTCGACAACGGCATCACTAACATCGTGCGCGAAGTCAGGAGTGTCAGGTAAGCACCATATACAACTAAACAAATAAACAAGCAAAATTAAATAAATAACAGTGAGTCGTTAATAGGCCATTTTTATGTCGATTAAATTTTTTTCATAGATTTTGATAAAGATTGGTAGGTTTGAAAAGCTCCGTATTCTATTCGGAATAAACGCGGAATCCAAATTTGGGACAGAATAAATGTGTGAGAATTCCCACTGAGTGGAAGATTTTGTAGGATATACGGTGAAATAGCGATTATGTTGTACAGAATAAGGAACTAACAAGCAGGTTCGGTGGATAGCAAGCAATAAGATGGTGAATTGGTGGCATAAATAGTCAAAAGTAATGAAAATTGAGACCGTTCTATATTTTATGGCGCTCTATTTGTCAATCGTTGTTGTTTGAAAAACAAACACTAGAAATCTTCTTCGAGGGTCTAGAGAGGATCACCTCGATACCTCGGTATTGTACTGTATTGTCTTTCCCAACAATAAAGTTACATAAATAAAACTACATTCACGATCCTTAACCTTTTGACCGCCAAAGACGTCATATGACGCGCGCGGCTACAGTCCAATATCAACCTTCATGCGTACCGACAAGGTTCATGATTACGCGCCGCGTGCGATAGGCGTGGCGTTCAAAAGGTTAAACAATTGACAAAAGATGTGATTATAATCAAGCCATCATCAGCTTACAGACAGTATCAAAACTAGTGAGTGCGGCGGGCGACTCCCTCGCGCCGTTCCTGCCCAAACTGATACCCGCCTTGGTAGCCGCGGCGGGCGAACTGGAGTCCGCCAAACTATCCTACCTCAGCACGGCGATGGGCACTGACAGCGGCACCAGAGACCTTATCGACGACATGCGAGCCAATGCGGCCAGGCAACACTATACTACTGATACTGTTGTTAAGGTAAATAAAACATATTCTTGTACAAATATTAGGGTTTTTCAACGGTTAGTCATAATATGCAAGTTGACAGCTCATAGTGAACAAAATAAAAACAGCTTTTTAATTCGTTTCGGCTGAGATATTTCTGCGTAAAAATCGATCTGTTTTAGTTTTGAGATTTTGTGGTTGATCAGTCTGATCCCTTATTAAAAGTTGTTTATTATAATGTACATAATTACCTTGAAAATTATTGATTATTTTGACATACCAACATATTTGAAATTATTGTATTCTTGTACCTGTATTATTTTATAGTAAAAACCAAGTTGGCTTTATAAACTCCATTTTCTAACACGTTCCATCAATCATTATTTCCAATCTTCTTCCTCGCGTTGTCCCGGCATTTTGCCACGGCTCATGGGAGCCTGGGGTCCGCTTGACAACTAATCCCAAGATTTGGCGTAGACACAAGTTTTTACGAAAGCGACTACCATCTGACCTTCCAAGCCAGAGGGTAAACTAGGCCTTGTTGGGATTAGTCCGGTTTCCTCACGATGTTTTTCCTTCACCGAAAAGCGACTGGTAAATATCAAATGATATTTCGTACATAAGAACCGAAAAACTCATTGGTACGAGCCGGGGTTTGAACCCGCGACCTCCGGATTGCAAGTCGCACGCTCTTACCGCTAGGCAACCAGCGCAATCATTATTTCCAATAGTTCTTTAAAATTTAATTTTAAATATTTAAATTTTCCCACAGTGCATGCCATTCATAAACATCGAAGTGATGAAAGAAACTCTCCCCAAAATCCTCGAACTGACCAAATCGCCCCAACTCGGCACTAAAGTCGCCTGCACACACTTCATAGTGCTGGCCGCGCATTACTTGCGGAATGAGATGGAGCCGGTCGCAGGGAAGATTATGAGCAACCTGCTCAATGGGGCGTTCGACAGGAACGCGACGGTTAGGAAGAACTATGCGGAGGCGTTGGGACAAGTTTCAGCTTACGCTAAGGTAAGGTTTATTAATTATGTATGAACCCTTCCCAAAATCCTGGAACTGACCAAATCGCCCCAACTCGGCACTAAAGTCGCCTGCACACACTTCATCGTGATCGATTATAAATAACCTGCTCAGTGGAGTGTTCGACAGAAACGCGACGGTTAGGAAGAACTATGCGGAGTCGTTGGGGCAGGTTTCAGCTAATGTAGGCTTTTATTGGTTATCCTTTACGTAAAGTAACTGATTTTACTGCTACTACGACGATGGGTATCCTGTAAGGTACAAGCCGTACAAGTACGTAGTTAAGCGTCGGAAACTGGGTGCTCAGCGTTAAAAAGCTTTGATGAAATTTTCTTGTTACTAACTATAAGTAAACTTGTTTAAATATAGTAATTTTGAACCTTCTTCTAGTAGTCGATCGACTTGACGTTAAATCTAAAGATTCATCATTACGTGTCTTATCATGCAAACAAACGTGACGTTCCAATAATATGATTCATAGACAATCTAGACATCGTAATGTCAGATGATCCGTTCGTTACTGCGATTACTGATAAATATCTTAGTAGAAAATATATTTTTCAGTGTTTATTTGGTTGATTTCAATACTTTGTGAGTTTCTTTAAATATACTATAACATTTTAAGTGATGATTATTGTGTAATTCCAGAGAAAAGTGTGATAATGTCTTCGAGAAGTGTTTGTTTACATGATAGGACAAGTAAGGATGAATACACTTTCTAGTACCTAAGTAATCGGTTGACTTAGTGGCATTTGGTAGATATATGTAGAGATATGGCATTGGCAGTTAAATAACTGCTCGCGAGTGATGAGACTATGTCTCTATAAAATATTAGGTGTATGTCTGTTGTGCGCATTTTATTATTTGTTGGTGAAATCAATTATGAAACCTTTGTTATCAAAAGATACAATGACAAATGAGTTAGATATGCATCCTCATACTTATTATTTTTCTAACATGTAAATTAATGATTCTCCGTTTCAGCAATCGTCAATCGATAAGCTAATGAAGAAGTTAGTCGGCCTATACGAGACGAAAGAAGAAGACACAGCGCGTTCGGCCATCGCGCTCACTCTCAAATCCATCGCCAAGGCCAAGATAGAACACGTCAAGGACAATGAGGCGGTCTTGGCGCCTATGGTATTCTTGGCCATGCATGCACCAAAGGATGACGGTAAAATAATGTTGTTATTATATCATCCAAAAGCTGATAAAACGATACACGGCACGTTCACGCTCAAATCGATAGGGAGCGTGCATAAACTGTAGGGTGTAGGGGGCAGTACAGGAGACGTCAGATTTTTGGCGCGATGTGGGAATGTGAAGTTTATGCATCCATCCACACGATGGCAGAATCTACTATGCTTTGGCGTAAAGTGTACATGTTTATGTTTCCGATTGAGGCCACAAGATGGCAGACCCTCCAACGCGCACGGTCCCATTGCCGTTATGGCCTCCGAAAAAATTAGTATTTTATACAATTGTGATATAATAGAGAGCTTTTTAGTCGAGTACCATGTTTAGACAACGAAGCTTGCTGAGTTACCTAAGTAAGGCACGAGATTGAAAAGCTTGATTATATCACTATTGGGTACAATAATTTTTCTACGAGTCGTCTAAAATAATCCTTTTTTTATTATAAAACCTACATAATTAATGAAAATTGGTAAGTTTCTCAGTAGACAAAAATGTAGTACAAAATACATAAACGCGCGACTCCGCGCCCCTATAGTATATTCTATGGGAGCGCGGCGGCACGTGATTGGTAATTTTTTTATTGTTGACTACAGCGTATCGAAATGAATCTTATAGTTGAATTGGGACCTCATACGTGAAAAGTACGCAATTATAGTTTGGTATACGAAATCTTAATATTACAGTCGACGAGTAGAAAAAATTTATTTCGAGCGAGCTGTAGCATCCTTTTATTCGACAGCGATTTAGTCGAAGGGATAGTATATAGCCACTTTGAAGGAATCTCGCTCTAATCGGTTTAAGCAACCAGAGATTTTTCCAGTCCAGTCCAGCAGGGACTAGTAAATATTGTATATTGTCTCTTTACTATAATATTTTGTATGGTATAATATAATATGATCTATATGTTGTCCAGACTCGAGCACAGTGGAGATGTTCGAGGAGATATGGACGGACATGAGCCCGGCGCGGGCCAGCGGCATCCGCCGGCACCTGCCCGCCCTCCGCCACGAGCTCGAGCGCGCGCTCGGCTCCAGCAGCTGGACCAAGAAGATACAGGTGAGGGTACAATTGGAACTATGAAGCAGTTAAGGACACTTATCTCAAGTGACAATCTTAAAGACGCGTACTATGCATAAGTGCACTCAATCCTTTCATATAGAATCCTGTTATGGGGAAATGCAGCTGATTTTGAGCGGTTGTATGATCCGTGTCACTCTGAACGCATGTATATAACCACCACGCGCGTCAGTTGATCGATAACAATTCTTTCCTTTTGTCTTCGATCACTATACGGTCAATCCGTCTCGAGCCTTCAAGAAAATCATTACGAAAGCTATCTTGTGTTGTTAGTCTATAGTCTATTTTTTTTTATCCCGTAGACTAAAATGACATTTCATGTGTTGCTAGTTTTTTACGTCTTACAAATAGTGATGTGCTACAACCGGTACTAACCGAAAATAAACTATTGGGAGGTACTTATACAGGTGATGGCACTTCATTTTCACATTTGTTTTTTGCCTCTGTGCTCACATATACTATCATAAATTTCTCGCCTTGGCTGAGGGGTTTAACTTTTCGTTTTTTCCGAGGCGATAGCACTTCTTCGCCGCGTCCATGAGACGAAGTAGATGGGCGATTAGGATCCATGTATATGGAAACTAAACTTAACAATAATGCAGCAAACGTAACATAATAATAACTAACTAAAATCAACAAACGCCACAAAAAAAAGTCAACAAAAATGTACTGATCACATTCGATCACTATACGAGTAAAGTAACGAATAAGAATGTCGAATACGTAAACTAAAAATACCAAAATGGCGTTGCGTCAAATTGGCGATACGTCAATGTATTTTTTTAAATTTTTGAGTAGATTAGTAGTGAGTAGATTTTATTTATTGTTTATTTCCTATCATATAGTGAGTAGATGTCATTTATAGTTTATTTTGAATCTAAAATTAATTTAATATTTATCAGTTATTGACAAACCCAAATCAAAGATCAGCACTGTTTGTTTTAAGCTGGTCACATTATTTCTACGTTTGGCATTTGTGGTTGTCATTTTAGTCTACGGAATAAAAGAACAGACTATATCTATATTTATTTCATCCCTGATAATGTCAATTCAGCATTGTTTTGGTCTCCCCTCAAATTCTTGGTGGCAAAGCAAAACATCTTCTCTTATCTAGAAAAGCCGATCAATTTTATTACGGTGCTCTAAATCATAACTTACGCGTAACAATTTTTCTTCCTCAGGCGGCGAACGCGGTAAAGACGATATGCAAAGACCTCCCGGATGGCTTAGGCGACCAGCGGGAACAGTTGATCCGGGCGCTGTTAGCTGCCATTCACGGGAAGACCTTTGACGGGAAACAGCACATGATTCAAGCGCTCGCTGAGTGCTGCAGGTTAGTTTGAACCTTGTGTTGTAACTGACAATTCATAGGTCAGTCTAGTGTTGCTGTTAGTAGTAAATGTAAGACGACATGCAAAGATCTCCTGGACCTGGTGACGAGCGAGAATAGTTGATCGAAGCGCTGTTAGCAGCTGTCTACGTGAAGACCTTCGAAGGGAAACAGCACAAGCTGTTTATATAATACAAGCGTTTGCTGAGCGTCTATAAATTAATGAAAATCTAGAAAGCAATGTCCTCTAATTTATTCATCGACTTCAAATTATCAAAAGTTTAAGTATTCAGACACCTGTGTCTAGATCTGTTATCACTGCCTTTTAAGCAAGGGGCTTATCACTAGCTTTGAAACCCCTCTAAGAACGCTGAATGAGAAACAATATCTAGCCACAAATTTCTCTAAGTCTACATAACATGTCTCGTATCTAACTTATCAATATCTTCCAGCGTGAAAGACGGCGAGGCGCCTATATCCCAAGCGCTGGCGTCAGAATGCATCACCGCGCTGCTAGTAGAAGCGCGGAAACAAGAAATGGTGTACAAGAAACACGCCATCGCCGCGCTAGGGGAGGCGCTCAGCGCCATTGAGACGGACCACTTCAATCAAGTCTATGAGATCGTCAAAGTCATACTATCCAAGGTAAATTTTATTAAGATTTAAAAACCTGATTTCATTTTAACGAACTAAAGATCCAAGGAATGGTGAGTCTAACCAAGAAATTCACAGCTAACCTCTACTGTTCACGAACCCTTGTGTGTTTTAGAGACTCTTGTAACCTAAATCTAAAACTTGAACTTGAAATGTAAACAAGGGTGCTGATCCATTAATCCATATCAATCGATCACATATCTGATCGATGATATCGGTGAGTTATGCACGCTCCTTATGACAAGTTACAATACTCTTCATCATTCATAAATTTTGTTTATTCATTGTATAAAAAAAAGATAGTGTTATTCACACACACAATATCTCTTGTCTTTTAGGATGAATTATCAATGGGCAAGGAATCAGACGAGGAGGACAACGAAGGCGCGCGCGTGCGGCGCGAGCAGCTCGGCGCGCTCAAGGAAGCCGCCTACGAACTGCTGGGCAAGGCCTGGCCCAAGGACGCCGCCACGCAAGGTAAACTACACGGTAGGAATAGACGGCAATTATGTAGCTATTGGCACGAGTTGTCAGGCAAGGAGTCCGACGAAAAGACAACGAAGGCGCGCGCGTGCGACGTGTTATCAATGGGCAAGGAATCAGAAGACGCTGCCACCCTAGGTAAACTAGACAATATTATAGGACGAGTTGTCAGGCGAGGATCAGACGATAAGGACAATAAAGGCGCGAGCAGCTCGCTGAAGAAAACCACTTTAGAACTTTTGAGCAAGGCGTGGCTTCCTCCAACTCGAATGTAAGGTCCTTAGGGCCAACGGAGTGTTTAATTCAAAGTTTCAAGGAAGGCCCACATTGGCATGCCGCTTGAGCCCGATAATGATAATCAAAATTCAAGGGGTTAAATGGGGAGAAACGTGATAACCTTTTTTACATCGTATATTATAATCCTCGCTTAAACGTATTTTTATTTTCAGAAAAATACCAAGACGTTTTCTTCGAACACTGCGCGACCTCATACTCCATGAGTTCACGTTCCACGCAACTGGCTATTCTCGCCGCCGCCACGCGAGTTGTCGAACGATTGGTCGTGCTTAATGTCGAGCCTATGGATACGGATAACGTCTCTGACAGTAGAAGCAAGGCTATAAGCAGCGTCGTTGGACATGCGGCCACCATTATAGACTACACGTTGAGTAAGTAACAGTTCACACACACAGTTGGTTATCCTCTCGCTTTTAGAGAGGGTTCGTGCTTAGTGCCGAAGGTTATGGACACGGACGTCTCTGACAGTAGAAGCAAGGCTATAAGCAGCGTCGTTGGACATGCGGCCACCATTATTGACTACACGTTGAGTAAGTAATAGTTCACACACACACAGTTGGCTATCGCCCTCGTTTATGAGACTGGTTGTGCTTAGTGCCGAGCCTATGGACACGGACGTCTCTGACAGTAGAAGCAAGGCTATAAGCAGCGTCGTTGGACATGCGGCCACCATTATTGACTACACGTTGAGTAAGTAACAGTTCACACACACAGTTGGTTATCCTCTAATTTTAGAGACGGGTCGTGCTTAGTGCCGAGGTTATGGACACGGACGTCTCTGACAGTAGAAGCAAGGCTATAAGCAGCGTCGTTGGACATGCGGCCACCATTATTGACTACACGTTGAGTAACTAACAGTTTACACACACAGTTCGCTGTCCTCTCGTTTTAGAGACCGGGTCCGCTATCATTGACTGGATGTTGAGTAAATAACAGTAAATACACACACACACACACATACAGTTAGTTGGCTATCCTCTCTGACACGCTGTAGACTAGTCATACTTAATTAGTGCCGAGCTTATGGACACGGACAAATAACGTTAGTACGAACAGGGCTATAGGCAGCTTGGTCGGTCATGCGGCCGACGTCATCAACTATAAATTTAGTAATAATTGTTAACAAAGGAATAAATAAATAATTACCATATCTCATGTGAACTTAATATAACATGTTTATCTCGATGCAATGTTGTGGCGCATGAATAAATATCATAATTGCGTTCTTGCAGAAAACAGCAATCAAGTGAGGCACAGGCGAGACGCGTTGAATCTCATGGAAGTACTCGTCAAAAAGCTCAAAGGTAAACCAATCTCACCTTATTTAACAGTACAGTCAAGTAATCTTTACCGCTCTGTCATCGAAATTTAAGGCACTGACTTTCAGAAATGTCTAAATCCTAAGTTAATATTTATTTTGTTATAGATTAAAAAAAACTAGTTACACTATAAAATAATTTTTTTCATACACTTATACTATGAATTTTCGCAAATGATTTTTACGCTTAAGACCCTAATCTGATAAATATAAGCCATTGTTTCTTTTGTGCGAGCGGTGGGCTCCCGTGTTGGGCGTGCCAAAGCAGCATTGTCGTTTAAAAAGCGGCAGTATCGCGGTGTTTTTAAGGTTCAAATCTATATAATAATATGAGCGCCCGAATACATTGAGGTGGTCGATCGTCCTACATTACCAAAACATGTTACATGTACATAGATTTGAACCTTAAAACCACTATGATACCGCCGCTTATTAAACGCCATTGTTGCTTTGGCACGCGCTTAAAACGGGAACCCACCGCTCGAACAAAATAAACAATGGCTTTTGTTTAACAGTTTAGGGTCTTAGGTGTAAAAATCATTTGAGAATATTCATACTATACAACATAATTAAATATATAGATTTGTTTTTTAGATTTAAACAAATTGGAGGAACTGGAGAAACTGAGCAGTATTTATAACTTGTATTCAAAAGATCTATCGAAGGACTCTTCACATGAAATAAGGGCAAAAGTTGATAACATTAAAGTGTACTTGAAATGAACTTATATGATAAATATGTAATAAAACAACTCTGTAAATTAAATGTCTTTTTATTTCATGATTGTGGTTACAGTAACAAATAGGTTTATAGGCAATGTAATTTTATTAAATTATCTTATACAACAGTTATCACATGAGAATATATTAATTTAATTAAGAATATTAGTATACTACTGGACGATTATTATATTTGGAATACATAATAATTCATAACGGAACTTGACCCTATGTTTTTGTGTGTTTTGATTTATGCGCCGATTTTAATAACCTTCGGTGATTAATGGCTATGAAATTAAATTAATATTTATATTATTTTTGGTAAATGCTTTATTTTAGGAGCAACGTTCTGTATTCTAGTTTTAAAATATTCCAGTAGTATAAACATTGATAAAATAACCCCACAAATGAATAAACCTAATTTTGCTAATTATTTATCCATAGCCTAGCAAGTTGAAAAAGAGGGTTTCATATTGAATTAAATATTTAACACAAAACATATAACACCTATTTTAGGTCTGAAACAGTTATAAAAATAAATAATTGTCAGTCGATAAAAATATGGCATGTCATGAACTTGAATGCCAATTAAATTGCAATTTATGACTATAAAACATTAAGAGTGCGTCGACCGTCCAGTGGCATTAGGGGAATTGTGTTTTCTAATAAACCAATTAATTTATGTATAAATCAGTATATTAGAATTGCTGTTATACTGATTTCGTGGTCTTTTCCACATACTTTTATTTTGCATATTTTTCGCTTTATCAACTAAACGGCCAATGGTGGCCACATTTTCAGTTGAAGAGGGCGCCACTGGACGGTGGAAGCAGTCTTAAAAAACGTTACGTAATATAGACATAACTAAGTTTAAACGCGATGATGTAACCAGTGCCATTACATATTTGAACAACAGGACTTCCAGTTGAACTTCAAAATGGCGAAGTCGTCTCTGGAATTTTTTTTGCTCATTAAAGTGTAATATTGATAGCTTATTATAGTTATTATGAAGCGAACTAACGTAGAAGTGTGCAGCTAACGAAGAACTAGTCTAGAAACGCGTTTAACCATTCTTTAGACAACTCCCGGCAATCCATCGAGGTTATTTGCCAAGTCCAGCAATAACTAGACGCCGACGCTCAAAAGACGCTAGTGTGAGGTGACCATTACGAAAAGCAACCATCGTATATCGTCATACACTTACTTTTGTAATTGGCGAAGTCATTATAAAATTGATGGGAGCCGTTTTTTAAAAGAAGATCTCTCAACTACTACTACTAATCTGTCAATATATTTATGTCTTGCGAGTTCCACTTGGTTCCAGCAACCAAGTACCTATTCGTACCACGTAAGTTTTTCGTGGTACGAATACTTGGTTGCTGGAACTACTATTATTTGTACATAAAATGGTTCATCTAGAATCTTGCTGTTGACGCTAAAAGATAAATAAATTAAATACAAGATTTACAAATACCGCTAGCGTGAAGGACGTATCACACAAAAATGAACCTTAAATAATAAAAGACAAACTGGTATTTACCTTTAAAACTCTATTTAAAAAAATCTCGTTATAATACATGTTACCTATCTACATAATTGTTGAAGCTCTGTATATTATGTTCCTACCGAATGCATATCATATTTTTCGTTCATTGTTAAAACAGATTGTTATAAAGTAAAACGCTAGTAACGCATATAACTGTATTATTTTATAAAAGTTAATGATTACTCGTACTGGGTCATTCTGCAGATCTGTGCCTGCGTCTAAACTCCGTCAAACCATACTAAATGTATGAAGTTTGACGGAGTTGAATCTGACCGCAGTCATATAATTTGAGAATGATCTACTGATGAATATATGTATTTTACTGTAGTTAGATTTTCAACAAAACTAGAATTTCTGTAATAAAGAAAATAATCACTACCTCTTCTCAACCGTGTTGCGGTAGATGTCGTTAGACGCCCTCCTAAGACGCATGTGAAGGATAAGGTGGATATTCCCTAAGTAGCGATAGCTAACTTGGTATCCCGGAATCGCGTATTTGAGCCAAATGAGGCAAATTAAAGGGAGGGCCGAGTATTTCAATGTATTTATTTTCAGCAGAGGTGCCAAAAATCTTATCATGGTTAATAAATCCGACACAAGACACGACAATTCAACGGAGCCACGCCGTTTTGTCGCCTAAATTGTGTTAAGTTTATTGCCTGATTTAAATTTCAAATAAATAAATCATAAATAAAGAAAACACTAAACAGAATAGCCCGTGAAACAGAATAATTGACGTTAATTTTAGGCATTGAGGAAATTCTCTATTATCTCCTTAGTTTTTCACCACTTATGATAAATACACATTCTATTATACAGCTAGTTATAAAACGTATAAAAACAGGATGACACAAAAATGAATAACTAAATGTGTTATCATTTTAAGGCATCCCTGTCGGCCTTAAGACATTTAAACATCTAATATTTCCACTATAACTACAGATGTCCTAAACAGACAGGGGCATCTTTCTTTCCCATTACATACTATTTCACTATTCTGCTCTACAGCGTATATATAGCTATTAAGAAACCAATTTGCTGTTATGCGTGGTATGGCCGTATTGTTATAGGCTTAGCGTTTAACTGAGCCGATTGGTATGAAGTAATTATGATAAGCTGCGGATTGTTGAAGGCTTGACTGCATGAAGCTGGTTTATATTATGTTAAGTAAAAATATAATATATCTATACTCTGTATCTTTAGGTATTTAAATAAAAATAATCAAAGTCTACCCACAAATTTCTCCTTAAGCCAGTTGAGGGGAGATGAAAACATTACATGATCAAGTAATATAGGTGAAAGTCAGGTCGTTCAGTCACAGATCTAGGCGGTTATGTATTTGGTTGGTCAACCAATAATTGTTATAACTACCGGAATATTTACAAATTGTTTACTTTCTTTACATACCTAACGATACACAGTATAGATTTCGGTCTAAATCTCAGCTAGAGTTAGACCAAGATAAGTCTGCAAAGATTTTGATAGCACACGCATTGCAAGTGTTATATTAAACGTCAAACTTCTATGAAATTATGACTTATAAATAAAACTTGTACTGCGTAAGCTATCAAAATCATTGCAGACTTATCTTGGTCTAATCCTACCTTCTACTAGAAAATCACAGCGCATTTTTTACCAACCGCCTGAGGTAAATAGACCTATAGTTCGTGTCATTCATGATGACGCGCAGATTTGTCAAATCTAACCTTTCATAATATGACAATACGAGTCAAGGCATGTGTCTTCGTGAATGACACGATGTATACAAGGTGGCCAAAAAATATGTGCATTCCCGTTGCCAGGGAGGTTTTGAGCTTATACTGAGCAACTTTTACTATGGGACCAAACCCGAAATCGCGAAAAAAAATTCTTGGTCATTTTATACATTCTAGCTGGTCCATTTTTTATGGGAGGGTAAAGGGTTCTTTTTCGCGATTTTGGGGTTGGTTGGTCACATAGTAAAAGTTGCTCAGTATAATCCCAAAACCTCCCTGGCAACGGGAATGCACATATTTTTTGGCCACCTTGTATAATACAACTTGTTTTACTAATTGACTTACGTAACGGGCTTACAGTTTCTAACATTCATTATAGAGGGGCAACGTACCAACATAAAAAGGTGATAAGAATTATATGCAGTAGAACGTTTACAAATGAAGAGTATCAAGACGAAGGTTAATTATCGAACTATTTACTTTTAATCAGCATTTTTAACACCAACTGAAGTTTTTGTTTTATTTATCATGTTTAAGATCACGTTAGGAGTGAGTTGCAGATAGCATAGAAGCGTAACATTCATTAATGTAATCCTAATAACCGGCATGGTGCGCAAAATGTTGTCAATATACCGTCTTGTAGATATTATTGAAACTAATTGTATACATAAATAACTACGTCACAAATCTCTTGAAAACCGCCAGTTTCACCAATAAGGAGCAAGCTGAAAATAGCGCTGCAGCCTCCGTGCTGTAGCACAATGCTGAGCTTGAGCCTTTTTGCTAGCACACTTAGTTAATTTATTGTTTGTACCTTATAGTTTACGTGTGTTTGGCTGTTTGAAAATAAAATATGTTTTTTTTTTTTTGATGAACTAACAGTAACACTAAACTTCTTAACTGATCATTGGCGAGCGGGCGATGGAACAATAAGAAATAGCCGACCTCAAAGATGTTACCGCGCAAGATAGACACCCAGCTCATTATAATTAGTACTACGCAAAAGATACGGAGGATGCTATTTCGTGTGACTTTTCTAACCCCTCGAATCCCACGAACACGATATCGCGTCGGCAGAAAAGTTACCTTTAAGTCCCACAGACGCTATATGCACAATCGATTTCATACAAAATGTATGGAACGTCTGGGACTTTATACTTTGTCTATGCCTGAGACTCGAAGGAATTCTAATGAGCAACAACAAATGTACCTAAAATGACATATATGTAAGGGCCTTACGGGCACTAAGAATGGTGCTAGTTCAGTGGTGTCACTCACGAATTCGAGCCAATCATGCACTTTAGGTAACGCAACTAATTGCGCGCGTGATGCGAACTCATCAACCAATCGCGTTGTGGCGTTAAGACTGCAGGATTGGCTCGAATTCGCGTGCGTGACACCGCTGAGCAGGCCTGGCCCCATTCTTATTGCCCGTAAGGCCCGTCCTTACATATATGTCAATGACCTAAAATAATTGGAATATATTAAATAGTTCACTACGACTAACACTAATAAAATTATTACAATGGACAAAAGCAAATACTTTTTTTGTACAAAAAATAAATCTCTTATATGACTCAAGCATCCACATTTATTAACACAATTATAATATTTATAACAACCAATATTATACTGCAGAATAATTTACTGTACACCTTACTACGAGTTTTCATAAAGAAACATTGAATAAACTGGGTTTGATTTTGGGCCTAAATCCTAGTCTATTTTAGGCTAGCGCATACGATGGAATTCAAAGAATTTAAAGTCGAAAAACACACATGGCTGTATTTGCCCAAACATTCGTGTTGCATCTCCTTCCAATATCTCAAACGAAAATGACCGTAATATTTGCGCAATAATAGCCAAGTATGTCATGGGCGTAAATTAGGACAGAATTTCCCGATACCGTAGTTTTAGTTTATTCTCAATCAATTTACCTTTAATCCGTATACACCACAATTCCAACTGTTATAATAAACTACAATAATTCTGTACGCTGTCAATTTACAAGGCCTCAAAAGTTCTTTACAAAAACCCGGTCTATTGCACTTCACACATCATCGAAGAGGCCTCGCGGCGGCGCGCTCATCTTGTCCCGCCGCCGCTCGTCGAACTGCGACTGTATGGCGGGCAGCGTGCTCGCGCCGAACCGCTGGTCGAGGTCGTCGTCTACGCTAGTCCGGTTGTAAGGCAGCTCCGCGCGCTGGTAGGCGGAGATCGGCTGGGATCGTTCGGGACTCGGTTGGACGTAGTGGTCTGAGTCCACGTCGTGAAGGAGCCCGGTGTGGGCTGAAATGTGGTACCATGCACAATAACCGGTATAAAAATTATGGTAAAGTGAGTTGGAGTGTTAGTAACGCAGTGTGTGAAGTGTTGGTGTTAGGTGACGAATCTGACGTCACAAATAAAAATCGTGTTTAATTTCTTCACGAAAAAGAGTAATAAAATATGATTTTTCGCTTAAATGCGACCGAATATATATTTATTTTAAATGTATTGCATGAAACATGGAATTTTTTATGGGCGTTTTCTACCAGTCAACTTTAGAGCTGAACAGAGTCATTCAAATACTTTGCTGACCTTAGTATGTACAATTTAAGTGCAATCAGCCAATTGCTTGTAACTGAGTGTCATATATGTGATTTGATGTGCGTGTAAATTAAAAAAAACTATGTGTTGAATTTTATTGAATTCTGAATTCTATATGTGTTCTATTGTGAAGTGTTCAAACACCGTTAGTTTCACAAAAACAAGACCAAAAGTAAAGTCGGTGCAAGTGAGATGTAGTGCGTAACAATTACCAACACCTGGACCCTATTTTATAGTTACAATTTCCAAGTTTTAATAGGCAACACAATAAGTCAAAAGACTTGTTCTCACATTTGAAGAAGACTTGTAAGTTGTAATTTAAATGTAAATAAAATAGGGTCAAAATGGCCCATATAAATCCACACCCGTTGTTTTGTCGTTGTTAAAAATAATATATACTCAGTTATACAAGATATCAAAGGTTTAACATGCATCAAGACGATTGTTAAATGATTCCGTTACAGTGTCTACATCAATGAACATACATGTAAAACACTTTGGGCTGTAGATAAATTAAATTTAATTAAATCGCATTTATTTAAGACCAACTAAGGGTTAATATTGTTGTTGTATTGTAGAAGTGGAGAAAAATCTCAGAACAAATCTGGGCCATAAGCAACTGTACGAGCATATTGAATTGTCCAATGTCAACTTCTGACAACCTGAATTACCGCATAATGCTCGGGGCCGTGCTACATTTATTTTAGGTTTCAAATTAAATGCACGATTTTTTAATTTTTACAGGTTTTCTACTATTAATAACTCTTTGCGATAAGGTAAAGAGTAAGAGATGAGTATAACCGGGGTAGGTGTTACCTCCGTCCTGGTGGTCCCGCCGGGCGCGGTGGCCGGAGTAGCGCTCGCTGTAGTCGCGGCGCCGCGTCAGGGACTCCTCCGCGCGCTGCCGCTTCCGCTTTTCTAAACACGAATATACAATAAGTACATTGTGCAACGAAGGGATAAGTGAAATTTTGCAAATGAGGTCTTTAGATACACGACAGCCGCAGGGGGGAGTTACACACAATGTTTTTCATCACACTTGCGAAAGAAAAAACTAAATTTTAAGCGATAACTCTTCAATTATTTCAGATATTCGTCCGCCATATTGTCATTCTTTGACAGGTTAGGCACAGGGCACAGGCCTATCCGGCATTCAGCTACGATAGAAAATTCTGTAAAAATATTTTAAATGGCTATATCGGCTATTAAATTAAACAAATTATATATTTTTATACATAAACAATCAAAAAAATTATAAAGGTCAGCATTTTAAAAGTAAAACTCATTTATAGGTTCGTATTAATTAGTAATCCAATAAAATAAAAAAAGATATAACTTGCCCGGGAACAAAACGTGCCTTTGTCCTTCAGTATACCTGCATGAATTAAAATATTTTTCGAGCAAGGGTGATGAAATCGTTATTTACGATGCACGTGCAGAAAATAGGAAATTCGCAACGAGTGATGATAAATTAGAACAAGACCGAAGGGAGTGTTTTATATCAACAATTTAATGCCAATTCTGCACTTGTATCGTAAATAACTATTGACGAGCAGTGAATAACGATTGAAGACTAACCTCGCTTAACGATCTCCCGGCCCTCATCAACGAGATCAGTCGTCAGCTCGTCGTCGCCCACGAACTGGTGGAAGCCGCAGAGCGAGAGGAGGCGACTGCCGAGCGAGAGGTACGTAGCCGCGCACAGCAGTACCACGAGCATCGGGAAGTAGATGTTGAAGCCTTCGGCGATGATGCCCAGGACGTCCATGTGGCCCATTATCTTTGGAAAATATGAATATGGTTAAGTGTGTGTGAGGCCTCAATCGTGGCTTAACCTTTTCGACGCCGTGTCAAACTCAAAAGCTTTTTTTAATACTACGCCGGTGGCAAACAAGCATACGGCCCGCCTGATGGTAAGCAGTCTCCGTAGCCTATGTACGCCTGTAACTCCAAAGGAGTTACGTGCGCGTTGCCGATCTTAACCCCCCTCGTTGAGCTCTGACGCTGTCTCGGACGCCACGTCACCGAAGTGTAAAAACTGAAATTGCATTGTATGCATATGCACGTAGGTCTATGTTGCTCTGTGGACTGTGACGGATTAATCCGTCTTCAACGTTGGACCTACGGTGCGAATATATCGGTCATTGGCGTTAAAAAGGCGGGGAAATTAGCTTTCTTACTGCTTCAGTAGGATTGCTTTAGCTTTGAAGCTTGTAAGGATATGTCACTACTAATGGGGTTGGCAACTGTCAAAGGTTTGCATAGATGGCGCCATCATAGCTTGCCCCTGTCTCTAATTTTGTTCTATAAGATTTGGTTTAAAAAGGTTGGGATACAGGGCATTAAAAAAAATCGACACAGGGCAAGCTATGCTGGCGCCATCTGTTAAATAATTCGACCGGCCAACCCGTTACCTAGATACTGATGACCGATAAGAGCATGACCATCTTACCCCCTTATTCATAAACGTCTACTAAAGTTGACAAGCCGCTAATAATCGATTGTCCCTTTCCGACGTATTGGTATGATGGAAAGGGACAAACAATGATTAGTGGCTTGTCAACTTTAGTAGACGTTTATGAATAAGGGGGTTAGACTCTACAATGGAGTCGCAGTAGGACATGTATAAGGTGCGATAAGTTGCGCTTCGTTTGATAGTTTGTACACTTACGCATTATATTGGACGGCATTTTGTTGTGAAATTCACAGGATTCGCGGTAATTCTAGCTTGCCTGGGCGCGAGTAAAGCTGTTACAATTTATTTAGAGCATACATTACATATATTTTTAAGTTTCTTAAATTTAAATCTTGTTTTTTGCCCAAGATACTAAAATGATCTGTTATTTTAGCGTCGATGTATGTGCTCTTGTTTTTACTTTTTCTTAATAAACTACGAAACTCACCTGAGTATAATAAGTCTCCATCACATACTCCTTAATAACATGCGAGTCCATATGTACAAGGCTGAGGAAGTTGAGGCACATGGCGGGCGTGAGGCGGCACACCATCATGCCGGAGAAGATGAGGCTGTACTCGTTGGTCTGGTGGTGCGGCGCCAGATACCACAGATTCAGCAATCTGATCTTCAGTACCGTCGAGTACGCGCAGTAGAACATGTACGCGATCACGAGAGTCGACACCCACTGGAATAGAAAATGAACGTTAAGTTATGGGCGCGTATGAGCTTTACGAATGCGCGCCGGGAGTCAGGCCTCACTTCCATTTATAATATAAAACCTCATCGTAACTATATAGGTTTTTAGCCGCCAAAAAACGAAAACTGTACCGCTTGGGCCAAGGCAGCGGAGAAAGGCTGGCTAGCTTAACTGGTGGCTTGGCCACCTCGAAAGGATGGGGGCTGATTGTGCTGTAACTCATTACAGCACACTACACCTACGCAGACGCCGTCATCCTAAGTATCAGTGGGTGGATAGATTGGAAGCAGATCTCCGTGATCTCAGCGTCAGTTAAAGATGACGTGAATTTTGTGTCGTAGGCCAAGACTCATTTTGGGTTATCGCACCAACCAAGTAAGTAGTAGCAAAGAGAATTTGAAATTTAGGTGCATTGACAATTGAATTGAAACTTTGTAACCATAAGTAAATTTACGGCCATCTTTCAACACACGATGAAAACTTTTAGAACGCCATTTGACTTTGATCCTTATTCTTTCACTGATGGGTTAAATTTGTTAAATATCAAGAAGTGACGTCATCGCATAGATCAAAGGCCATAGGTATGGCGACATCGTTTTGAGCGATTCGGTCTTCAAATATTAGGACGTTGCTGTTCAATCTATGCTTCTTATTTGAAGTATTCAAATCAACCAACTATTTTAAATCGATGCCCTTCCCAATACTACAAAGTACGAGTATTGGGTAGTACAATATAGGTGAGAATAAAAGGGAATGAAAGATACAACGATAATAGCAATACTCACGACAATAGCCGCATAGTTGTAAGTGTATTTAGCAGCGTTGAGGATGTTTGCGAAGATGGACAGCACGGGCTGCTTGCTGAAGAACGTCATCTCGGACCACACGAGCGCCAGCGACATGATGCCGGTGATCACAGCCATCGTCTTCAGGAAGTACTGCTTTAGGATGCACTCCCAGTACCATTCTGAAAAAAAAAACGGACCCAAAATGATATTCCAACTTTCAAAGTGTGCTTTGTTCTTTTTATTTCTGATCACATTAACTTTAACTGCAACGGTTAAGTTATTATTATGATGTATTTGGCTTAGGATAAGAGTTGTGACCGCAGATAAAAAAATGTAAAGTACCTATGCGTCTTTGTATGCGTAATCGAGGGCTACTACTGCTTGACAATAAATTTACCTACCACAAAACGCCGTAAAACGTCATTCACGCCGAGGCGGCGCGCGCGTTTGCCTCGCCCGAGCGCGCCGCCTCGGCCGAGGCAAGTCTACATTGGCCGGTTTGTACGCGAGGAAATTGCCTCGCGCGTATGCTCGCTCTGTGTGGACCCGCCTATTTACTTCAGTCAGCTATCAAATTTGGGGCATTTGAACTTCTTTATGCGTCTTAGTTTTCCTTTGCATATGGGGATTCGCCGAATGTTGGCGGTTATAGAGGACCCAGATAGTCGCCAGTTTAAACGATACAAAGCAACGTGTTTTGCCTATAATCAATCAAAATCGAATATATGTAAAAAAAAAATCCGCTTAACAATTATTTCACTGGTTGTAATTTTGTCGTGTAATGTGTGTGCACATTATTAATAAAATAAATATGAATACAAAACGGTCTAGACTAATAAGTAGTGCACGGATGCCACGGATGGTGCGGTTGGTGGTCTCCTCTAGGCATTCCACAAAAAGGACTACATTTTTGGGGATGTGACGTATATGGCAACTACCTTAATAACCTGCAGAAATCTTTATTATATGTCGTTGAATATAAATTTAAGATATCACACGTTATCAAGCCAAATATCGGCTTCTTAGCCTTGTCAAAAGTGTAACAAAAATTACGTCACATACCCGAGATTTTTCTGGAATGCCCCTCCAGGCGGTACGTCCCACACTCACCTGTAGTGGGCGGGTACAGCAGCCGCAGGGCGCGCGGCCGTGCAGTGTGGAACGTGTGGGTGAAGCGCCGGTCCGGAGAGCGCAGGTTGGTAGCCACGTCCTCTAGGTGGAACACTCGCTCCAACGTTATGCCCCACTGGGTCTCGGTGCGTTGGAGGACGTGGAGGGCCTTGATCATCTGAAAAAAAGCGCACATTAAGAATTTGTTTTTTTCTTTTCAGAGTGAGACACTCAAATAAAAGTTTAGGCATAGCTTTGGGTGACTTCTTAATAAAATATTTATCTAGGTCCTTCACTTGTCACTTCTGATTGGGTAAAAGGGAGAAAAAAAATTACTAGATATTTTGGTCAATACTGAAGTATGTTTTTATTTATATTTATAGTGCCTGTAAAAGTGGTCAATCGCAGGGACAGACGGTCGGAGAGACGAACAAATATATTATGGTTCCGCTTTTATCACTATGACTATGTACCTAAACTATCTTTCAACAAATGAAAAATTCATTCCACACACATAAAGCATAATAAACAAGGAAGTCAAAGTTACCTTCTTATGTAAGTTGACGAGCGACTTGAGCGACGGCGCCGCGGGCCGCTCGGGCGCCGGGCGGCTGTTGAGGCGGTCCCGCAGCTGCACGGGCAGCTTCTGCACCGTGGTCTCCACGTGCCGGTGCAGCGGGTGCCCGGGGCCCACGGCCGCGGTGATCGCCGACAGACTCTGTTTAAAGGGAATAAAGTTTATTTCCGATTGCAATAATTTCTTAAGCTCGGACGTGCAGTTTGCTCGTATGTGGATTCTTAAGTTAAATCAGTAAGGTGCATTGTTGATTGCTATAAGTTACCAAGACCAGCCTGCTTAGGCGGTCACGCAACCGAATTGGCAGCTTTAGCAGGTGACCGGATGATAGCCAAAAGACTCTATTTCAAGGTAATGAAGTTCATTATCAATTAAGATAATTCTTTGAGCCCCGCGAGCGGCTTGGTCGCATGTGGGCATTAAGTCAAAGGAGTATAGTACATTGTGCAACGAAGGGGGTAAGTGAAATTTTGGATACGAGGGTGGTAATTCCCGACAGCAGCAGGCTGGAGGGAATTAAAGACCCGAGTTTGCAATATTCTTACCCCCACAGTTACACACAATGTTTTTCATCACAGTTGCGAAGAAAAAACTAAATTTTAAGCGAAATAATTATTAAATATGGTAACATATCAAACATTCGTCCGCCATTTTGGAATTTCTTGGCAGGTGAGGCATCGAAGGCACAGACCTATTCGGCATTCAGCCACGATTAAAAGTTATGTAAAAATGTTAAAATGGCTGTTAAATTAATCAAATTAAATAATTTTAAACATAAACAAAAATATTAAATTATAAACGTCAGTATTTTAAAAGTAAAACTCATGCTAACTTGGTTTGTATGAATAAGTGACATAAAAAAATAATAACGCTATAACTCCCTAGGGAGTTATAGCTTTTTTCACACTCCTTAACTCCCGCGGGAACAAAATAGTCCTTTGTCCTTCAGCACACCTGCATGAAATAAGATCTTTTTCGAGCAAGTGTGATGAAAAAGAAGTTTTCAAGATCAAGTCAACCGCGGCCCACGGTGGGTCACGGCTGTGATCGAGAATAAACTCTATCTGGAGGGAATGAAGCTTAATATCGATTGCGATGAATACAGATGGGGTGGGTTAAATCAAGGGATTAAGGTATTCTAGAAAGTAGAACTCACATCCAATATGTCGTCCATATTTTCCTCTGCTTCACATTTGTCAGTACTCAGTTTGGCTATCTTGAAGTAAGTGTATGTCAGAGTATAATTCTTCTTAGAGTTGTTCCACAGATTTCTTGGTACCTCCACCAGGGCGTAGCCCAAAAGAAGAATCAGGAGAAACAGACCCCATGTATTACTAGCTGAAAAAAAAGCCAGAATGTACAATGTACATTCAGTCTATAAGTTGAGTAGAGATCAAAGGAAATTACACTGTTTTGATCTAAATATAGTCGCAAATCTCGTAACTTTAGGTATTATTTACAATAGTAGTAAATCTCTAATGTGCTTTAATGGAGTTAGAGGTTTGCGACTTTAGCCAACAATGCGCAACAATGCGCATGTAACTCCTCTGGAGTTGCAGGTGTACATAGGCTACGGAGACTGCTTAACATCAGGCAGGCCGTATGCTTGTTTGCCACCGACGTAGTATAAAAAAAAACAATATCAGTTAAATACATTTTGTGTCTAAAATGATATTTCTTACCCAAAATGTATTGAAGTGAGTCAAAATTGACTTCTAAGGGCAGGCGAGAATGGTTTCTACAATTTGTACTTGATTGAAAGATATAAACTAGGGGAATAGAGATTTAAATATTTAGCCCAAGCCCAACTAGTTGCAAAATCAAGTCAGTTACTTTTTTCATAGCTATATATTATATTTTTTGTATTTGCTTTTGATTTGAACGGTTTATGTTTAAATTATGTTTATAAAACAAATAAATATTTGTCTATCCATCTATTGTGGTGGACATATACACAAATAAGTTCATATGCACTGATAGGCCTACAGACCTGAGGACGCGATAGCCTTGATCTTGGCCCAGTCCAAAGACACACCCTTCAGTGCAATGTAAATGAGCAGAATGCCGCAGATGAAGAGATACGAGCCGTAGTAAATGGCATTGTCAACGAGCGCCGACTTCAGCTTGCCCTTAACTGTGAAGTCGCCCGCTTTGCTGTATGACTGCATCATTGGCATTATCAACCTGTAATAGAAGGAAAGAAAGACTGTTTTACTTTGTAGGTATCAACTGTGTCAAAGGATCTCAATCATGTAAAAAATTAACTCTTATATCATTGAATAATATAGGATTTATGCCAAATATATTTTAAAAAAAAACATAGATATATGATTGAACTATAACTAACACCGGTAAAGAAAAAAATATTGAGTTATAATGAACAAAAAAAATACCAGGTAAGACATTGTGAAGTCCAATAGACAACCCTCCAGAGATTAGGGAACACACTGTCATCCACAAAGCTCCATGGTTTCTGACATTTTGTGACTGGGGGGATGGTGGTGGTGGACTCATTGTGTAGAGGAGACACACTCGGGGCCACTGTAGTTGAGTTGCTGTTTTGCATGCATTGTCGATATACCGTCTGCAAGATACAGTTATATTAATTTAGTACGCAGCAAAGTCGTCTGCTAATTTTACCTTATTTTGAAATAATTTACTGTCTTGCGTGAGAAACTCACATTTCTCTAAAAAGGTATGCATAAAATCTAACAGCCTGACAAGAAAATATGTAATGTGGAACTACTGAATAAGGATTTGAGTTTTGAGGCTTTAGTGAACACCAAGGAAAAACAAAACAGTTTTGACCCAATTTTTATTAAACTTTTATTTGTTTATACTACAACAATAAATTGTGTGATAGTGTAGCAGTGGTAAAATCTGCTAATCATATTTCCAATTAGTATTATAATAACATATAAGATAATCAATTACTAGCCAAGACTAAAAGGGGCGGAAAATGGTTATCTATCAATGATAAGACTTATATCCAGACGAGGTAAATTATTATTAACTTTCTGTACCTAAGTTTTGTATTGCAAAACCACAATAAGAATTAGACAGTGATGCAAAATCGGCCCACATGTGATGGTTGGATTAATGAAGAAACTAATAAGATTTAGATAACAATTTTACTCACCGAAGACACATCCAATGGCAATATAAACATAATAACAAACGAGAAGTACCATGCTGTAACTACAGCTACTGTCACTATTATGTGATTTCTGTACACATCTCCATATCTGTACAACAATGTAGCTGCCAATATAAACGCTGATATAATCTCTATCACAAACAGTGTGTAAGCCATATTGACAGGCTAATTTGAACAAGAAATCTTTAGTTTTTCTTCGCCGTCACCGCTGTTCTTTGTTTGTCTCTCCACACTCGCGCCGCTTCGTGCTGAAGCTGTTCGAAACGTACTTGAGTCGATGATTTTAACGGCAACAATATCGGCTTCTCAATCTCATACTCCGCGGGACATTCCTCGTAAAACAAGACACCAGTATCAGGCAAAATCGGATCGAACTCTATACTTATGTTATCAGACTTCGTATCAGACATTTTAGACACTCGTTAAAAATAATAACATTGTTGATGGTAAGTATAAAGCTAACATTAATGAAAAATCAATGATTTAGACACGCTTTAAGCATTAGTTTTAATATTTTGATAACAAGACAGAAAATTAGGTCGTGTTGTGGAAAATGTGGATGACGTTATTGACGTTAGTCTGTTCACATCATTCAACTGCGTTTAGTTTAGATAGTAGTGGTTTTGATAAACATCGTGGATGCGACAATTATAGCCCACATATTATATGAAGCGCTGCAGAGTGAACGGCGTGAACGTTCATATCGCGAAAACGTGTTGTAGTAGCATTAGCAATATAATTAGCAATTTAGCACCATTTAGCACTGTGCTTTAGCTGTCATTCACATGGACCACAGATAGTATAAATATCTTATTTGCGGTTTCTAATTTCTATCAGTAGTCAATGTCAATAGCATTCCCGTTAGATGACGCTGCCTTCTCCTTATAACATCTGGCAAACCGCGCACTGAAACCGCGGGGAAAATATATCATTCGGATTCAGACTGCACCAGCGTTACTGCTGCAGTATAGCGGCCGACATTGACATTGCTGCCGACTGTACTGCAGCCGCAAATGTCAAAACCAATGTTGATGCCCGGATTTTTATAATACTTATATAGGTATAGTTTTGCTCTTTGCAATCTCTCAATTTATCGGGCGCTGGGTATCGCACACAAGCAATATATCATACTCGTATATTACTTGGCTACTTTCTCATAAACATGAAGGTAACGAAACGCGCTCATATATTCGCCAACAAGCGTTCGAGAATAATTCCCTCGTGAGCGATAAAATGCTTCCTCCCTCACTGGCACAGATTGAAAGTGTAATTTTTATTGAAATAGGGAAGAGGGCTTATCTCGCCAGCGTGAAATATTTCTAACAAGATGCTCGGGTATGTGTGAAATCCAATGAAATAGATTGTTATCTATTTTTACTATAGTTGGTCAAACCAATTTGTCAGTAAATAAGAACAATAAAAACTATACTCATCCTTTTCTTTTGGATGCTAGTACTAGTGTAAGACAAAGATAGTATGACTCCCTCTGTCTATGTTTGAAATGAGATAGCCCTTTGACAGACTATATAACGGTTTATGGTAGCGTCCACTTTTTTATTTGTTTTTTAGTTGGTAGAGCGCTGTCACCACTGTCACCAGTACACGCTGGTAGCCCGAAGTCGCGAGCTCGAGGTTCGATTGACTTCAAGCAGATAAAGGTAGTTAGTTTTTAAATTGTCCTTAATTTCAAACGTTTCTGAGTAAGTACATATTTGTAATTTCACTAATTTACATGTTTACCTAAATATGAAAAGTGATGATGGTTAAAAGGGGAATATTGTATGTCACCATCAACACAGTACATGCCCCGGAGCTTTTTGTAAAATAAAACATCCATAAGGTGTATTCGAGTAATACCGAACTGTTCAGAATGCGGATTAATTACAAAAATGGTCTCTAATAAGATGGAATTATGAGCGATTTTCCAGAATTCGCCGACATTTTGAAGTAAGTATGTAGTCGGAATTACCCGAATACCTAAACCCTGACTATCAAATTTTTGTTAACTAGAATCTTTTAAATAAGAGGTTAGTATACACAGGAAAAATAGTAGCAACCTAAGTAAAAACAGTCAAATCCAACGCAAGGAAAGCAATAGCGCATTTAAACAAGATTTAACACTGCGGCTGCCGAGCGAGCCGGTTCATTGGCTACTTCTGTCGGGTTTTCTGTAGCGCTATAAAAAATGCTTACTGCCGACAACCAACTAAACTCTCTGCCGTTTGTAGCGCTCAACTCACAGAACACACATGGCCGTATAGTCGGACCACCGGACCACGCTAAGTTTTCATGCCAAGTGCCAAGTGCTCCGTCAAGTATCGGAACTTATGGGGATATGTACGAATTCTTACGGCCAATTTAATGTGGTAAGAGTCTAATTACCTAATTATTTGGATCAGCTTAATATCAAAACTCAAAGTGACGCAGCCTTTATTAAGCAAACACGAATCTAGAAGTGGATTTTCGGCATCACTCTCATTAACAATAAATCTGACAAATCCCCAATCGTACAAAAAGTAGAAACGCGTTGGGGTAGGGCTTGTAACCCGTAAGTGTGGTTAACACGCTTTATAGAGTCCTTCTAAAGTTACTTTTACACCGACTTGGATATAAGAAATAAAGGGAGTGACTGATAAACGACATTTTTTCATAGAAATTTGAGATTAAATGATGACATAATACCTTGTAATTGCAAATGGCATTCAAGTTAGCTTGGTTCGACTAGATATAAGAAATTGTTGTAAGAAAGAGAGACACAAAAAGCGCTAACAGGTTACAAGCGTTTTAACCTTTTCGACGCCGTTCCAAACACAAATGCTGTTACGCTACGTCACCAAAGCGTCAAAACTGAAATTGAACTTTGTGCATATGCACTTAGGTCTATGTCGCTCTGTGGTATGTGACGGATTAATCCGTCTTCGGCGTTGGACCTACGGTGCGGATATATCCGTCATTGACGTCAGCAAATTTAAATATGTGTATCAATATAACGCGATTCAAGAGTAGGCATTATAGAGCCCTAGTTTATTAGTATCCTATTTTATCTCCCCTCGCGGCTGTTTATTGCCTGGCCCATCTATCGAAGCTGTAAACATTTGGCCGTTTCATTGCTTTATTTATGGCCGAATTAGCATTCAAAGTCAAATGCAGACAATACAATAGAAAGGTTCGTACGCAAATGAATTTCCTTTAGTGCCCACAACCGCAACCATTAGGAATGAACAGTGCAATAAACCGCGAATAAAGGAGGCGTATTCAGACTTCAAAATATTGTAGATCGATGCAGCTTTCCTAATGATGTACTTCTTCACCGAGGGGGGACCCTAAGCAATTTAGCTTTTTAGGGTTCCGTACCAAAAAGGTACCAAAGGAACCCTTATGGTGAGACTCTGTCCGTCCGTCTATCCGTCTGTTTGTCACATTGTTACATATCTCGAGTACCACTTAAGCTATCGATTTGAAATTTGGAATAGCTATGAACAATGCTAACCCAGACACAATAAAAGTTTTTTTTATTAACTATGGAAAATGCCCAATATGAAGAGGGGAAAATATCAAAATCTAATAGTGACTAGGTCAAGTGGGGTATTATTTGAAAGAACTAAAATTGTACATTCCGAAACATTTTTTCTTTCTTCGTATTGAAAAAAAAAAATTATATAAAGGTGAGCTTTATCTCCGAAGTTTACCGAAGAGAAATTATGAAATTTTTATAATATATTAACATTACTATAAATTTTATAGGAAAAAGATAATCATACTTACCTCTATTTTGATAAAAAAAATAACAAAAATCATTACCGAATTCAGCTTGCAATTTAACCAAATGTACCTGTACACTTGAAGTTTCTATGAGATTATATTAATGACACCTTTTTCAAATAAAAGTACAATTTTTGAAATATAATATGTGAATAATTTACTCCCCGTATTGCTCAATTTTAATTTAGTTATCAACTCTGAAATCCCGAATACTAACCATCGTGCGAGTTTTCACTCCCCAATGGGAGTGATGTTCTGCTTTGTCCATTGACTATAACTCTCTAGGGAGATATAGCTTTTTTTCAAATTATGTCACTTATTCATACAAACCAAGTAGCATTAATGAATTTTTCTTCGAAAATACATAATTTTCAATCGTGGCTGAATGCCGAACAGGTCTGTGCCTTCGATGCCTCACCTGCCAAGAAATTCGAAAATGGCGGACGAATGTTTGATATGTCACCGTATTTAAGAATTATTTCGTTTAAAATTTTGTTTTTTCTTCGCAAGTGTGATGAAAAACATTGTGTGTAACTCCGGGGGTAAAAATATTGTAAACTCGGGTCTTTAATTCCCGACAGCCGCACAAATTTTCACTTACCCCCCTCGTTGCACAATATACTATAATACTCACTAAATAATTATACAGCTCTCATAAGAAAGCTTGGGTCAGCCAAAAACTTAGTTTTCCTGCTCATTAGATCGATTTAAAAATGTGTTTCTGTATATTGATTTAGGTAGGTACTTGATGTTATGAAATAGCTTATTAGTTTGCCTGGTAGAAGACTATGATAGAGCCGGGCGAGTCGAAACAAAAATGTTTCTAAAAATACCAAATTGAAAAGGTTGTAGGTTGTAGCACATCAGAGATTGACTGAATATCCGTAGTTTTTCAATGACTTGGTAAAAACTGCGTCGCTTTTATCATATCCACCTTATATGCAGTTATACTTAAAGTTCAAACTTGAATATTATTCCAAGACAATAAGGTACAAACTGGAATGAATAATCAAATTGACATAGGGTGGTAATTATAAACGCGGCAGAATAGAACCCTCGTCAATCAGATGCAGCGACGCAGTGATCCTTGTGTCGTTATTATAAAACCAGACCGAGGATTCAAAGTGATGACAAAGCACAGGCGAATCTAACGCTCATGGACCAGTGTAACAAGGTACACCTACCGATAGAAAAAATAACTATTGGTAATCAGCCGTCCTTCGGTTTACTCTACTGAAGTAACATCCTAGGGTGATTGTAACTTTTACGGATATACAAAGGATAACAGGTTGCCAGAATGGCCAAGAAATAAATCGTTGGGGGTATCTAAGTGTGATCATGGATTTCGAAGTCAAGTTATATTGGTTTTAGTCGAACGAATAGAATTTCCGACGTGATGAAAATACTTCGTGATATATTTAACTCTTTTTGTAGCTCTAAAGAACTTTAGGTACTAGTTTTAAGCCTCTGTTGGACATTTGTCTACGAACACTTCGGTTGTACACTGATAAAAACTTTCGCAGACAAAAACAGGTTTACACATAATACTCTCTGGCGTAATAATGCTAGCGTAGGTAAATATGTAGCTCTATAAGTATGCGATCTTTGCTTTGATCGCACTCTGGTTTGGCAAAAGTCAGTACAAAACTTATTAAATTTTACATTATTGCCGGGGCGTTAAAGTGACTCTGAGAAGAGATGGTGGTCGTATCGGGCGTATATCGTTGAGTGTGGCATTCCTTGTAAAGCGTGTCATGTTCTTCTAGTTAGAGAGCCTGCGGTGTACAGGTGTACATACACGGATGTCACCTCAGCCCGACTAATACGGACAAAAGGTTTGAGATAACTATAAACATTTAGTATAAGTAGGTCTGAAACTTTCACTTTATATTCTTCATTCGATCAAAAGCTCGGCAGACAGTTCAGAACTTACATTTCATATCAACATTATTTTATAAACAACGATGAATAGGTATACGTGTGTAATGTGAATGCCCTTAAACATTGCAACCGTGTATTTTCCGTAAACTTTTATCGTTCTTTGCAAGCCCTCGAGGATTAAACTTTCGATGAATCTTTTTTAAGTCACCGTTTAAGTTACGGAATTAGAATGCGAAATCTAAAACTTTTAATATTTTACGGTAATATACACTTATACCTACCTATGCATTTCGATAGGCATTCCAAAGGGATTTTATATCAATAATTTACATTAAAAGTAATGGCGTTGTATACAAAACGGCCTATCTATTGTCGAAACTCGAACCTTTTCATGGATTGTAAACCAATTCCAGTATAGTGTGACGGTGACCTGACTCCCCCCTCGGACCTCCGAGGATCTTAAATTTTTAGACGTACCTGGTCTAATCTAAAAAACGTTACCTTTATTAAAAAAAAAAAATGCTTAAGTACACCCAATGAAAATATATCGGCCAAGTTCTGTTATTTCTTTATGTCATAACACTAATAACATATCTCGGGTTGGCTGCCAGTTCCCTTTGTGTAGAGGCTCTCTACACGGTGTCAGAGCAAATAACGCTTGGAAAAATGTCTTTATTGTATTACCGGAGCCATGTGTTTACAGTTGGTATGGTTTTAGATTAACCGGGTTAAGTTTTGCTATTGTTATCCGCGGCATAGAAGTAAATTCTGAGTCCTAAATTACCTACATTTTGTGTAGGGGAATGACGTTTCCAAAAGGTTACCATTACCACGCTGGCGAAATGCAAAAGTTTGAAGAAGGAAAGGTTGTACACTCATGGACATTGTTGAGCTATTTAGGGTTCAAGCTAATTTGGTTGTCAATACTAACGGTATGATGTCCAATGTAAAATAAACCCAATGTAAAATAGCAACAATTAAATTCCATGACTGTAAAGTCAAGGTATTAAATATAGACCCGGACAAAGTGCCAAAAATATGTACACACTACTTTAATGTATAGGTAATAAGGACGTGTATACATATTTTTGAAACTTTGTTCGTGTCGATATTTAATACCTTGACTGTACCTACCGACTTCAGTTTTTGTGTTATTTTTATTTCCGAATTTTGTGACATTTAACACTCTTACTGGCGGTGAAAAGAGTTCCTACAGCTCCCGATGCACAGGCTTGGCTGCGATGACCACTTACCATCAATCTGGCTGTATGCTTGATTGCTTTCATATTGGTATAAAAAAGGAATAACCTTAGAAATTCTGAATACCGAACTGGAAGTAATACTTAGTAGGAGCCGTATTATGTAAAATCCACAAGCTTTAGGCTTTGAGGGATTGAAAGAAAACATTACGTAAGCCTACATGGAACGCACGGCTTGAAAGGAACTCGTGAATCGTGAATGGCCTATAAAAGAACACCATGGCTTTGATTACGTAATTAAAAGGCATACTAAGTAGGTAGATATACTAAAGACTGAAGTTAGCGTTAACGCGTTTGGTGGTGGCTTTAGATACAAGTTGCAGTTATTACCAAGCAGTTGCAGTTGTTTAGTTGCAGTTGTTCCGGTGTTAGTTTACGATGCGAGGAGGCCTTTGCCCACCAGTGCACAGGAGGGCATATGCAGCTCCTGCACTTATATATATATGTATCTATATGCATTAGTCTTTATACTCGGGTATCTCCGAACTGATTTTAATCTTGCGCCGCAAGGTTAGAAAGGCAGGCTTATCATGCGCTCTTTGTCTAAATATAAATATTTATCATAAAGTAAGATATACTGAAAACTGCGGTCATCTAGCAAACGTAGCGCATAATATAAACTACTTGTGTTCTCCGCGTATGTCCTCATAGATGAATGGAGTAATTTTTCATCTGCGTGTGGCGATACGAGGCGAGTAATGGCGCCGCTCCGTCTCCGTCCGCGGCCAGTTGACGCTAGGGTTAATGATGCCACGAGGATCGGCGGGCAGGACGGCATCGTCCTAGTTTTAACTATTCTAAGAAAAAAGAGGATGTATCATATTAGGCTGCCTATAAGGCGGGGATGAGAGGGGACAACTAATAGCATTGGTTTACGGTTATGATGTACCTAATCCAGCGGAGCGGAGAAGAGATGTGGATTACAACCTATTAGTTGATTCCTCTCATCTCCACTTCAGTGGAAAAGTAGCTTTATACTTTTGAATGAGCCGTATTATTTGTACAAGTACATATAACATAATTATATTATCGTCTTCCTAGCGTTGTTCCAGTATTTTGCCACGGCTCACCCAGAGAGCCTGGGGTCTGCAAAACACATATATCTGTGGCCCTAGTGAAAAAGGGTACAAGTCTCTGGCAGCGCAGGTGTAAAGGGGTGTAAGTTCCACGTAACACTTATGCCCTTATACACCTAAACTGCCAGAGACTTGTACCCTTTTTCACTAGGGCCACAGATATATGGATTTATAAATCAGTTTCTAATAACGCCTACGAGTACGACAATTTGATATGAACAATGCGCAATATACGAGTATGTATATTCAATGAGGAAAACAAAAAAATGTCTCTCATTTTTATAATAAATTGTAGGTAAGCTGTTTATTGAACTGTCGTATTTTATTATTTTTGCAACACATTTTTCGGAGAATAATGTTTTATATTCTTCGCATATAATTTTCCACAGTTAAACACCTGCTAGTTAATAATAAGACATCTCTGAAGAAACATAATAGACAGCAATGTAATAAAAATTTTATTGGATGTAAGCATATTTTAATAGGTATTTTAAAACAAATCTTTCACGTTTATTGTTTTTGGTTTTCAGTCTGACAATGCGTGTGACTCCTGTTGAAGCTACTCGTTATGGAGCGAAACATGTCGAGCAATCTTCGACTTGGCGGCTTAGATAGTCATGCAAGTTTGCACGCCTAAGTCGCCCAAATTATACATCCATTGCGGTATGCCCGCGGGGTGTGTAAATCGGGGCTCTGAATAGTTGGCAACTTTACAATTGGTTCCATTCAAACCCAGTTAGACCCACGTCTGTTCGCCGTTCGCTTTGCGTTTAAGAACTTCTGCATTCGGTCATGATAGAGTAATAGACGTAATAAACCTACACGAATCAAATAACTTGACTGGTTAAATGCTAGAAAAGATGTTCAAATCGCAATTGCACCTTGCAAACATCTCTGGAGATGCCAATCGTTTACGCTCCGTAGATAGAGAGAGATGACTACGCTACGCTACGAAGCGTAATCGATTGACATGTTGGCTAGGCACCCTGGTGCCGATATGTATTTTGGACTCAATAGTTTATTAGTATCGGACCAACCCTGCAACTGGTTCTTTATTGACTATTGACATTAATTCAACACCTAGAGGGTTAGAATTTAGATGTTTGCTTCAGATTGCCCGTGTGCGGTGCGGATACGTGACACCTGTTTAATAGCTTTAGTACAAACATCATCATGACCGACACTGTGCTTGTTTTTAAGATTTCTTATGATCGCTACGATGTCGCAAGGAACTCGGCGTCATATAGAAAGATCCCGGGACGTTTGTCGTAATATTATGCGGTTCAGTCATTTCCATATCGTTACCTTTTATTTCGTCTATTTTATTTAATTTATTTAATCTTTATTGCACATAAGAAAACACACTGTACAATAGGCGAACTTAATGCCGTAAGGCATTCTCTACCAGTCAACCTGTAGGCAAAGCAGATAAGTTGTAGGCGGTGCAAAAACATAGGTATAGGTGATACAATTGATACATGTACGAACACAATACATTCATAAAAAATACACATACATAAACATACATATATATTAATAATATTGATACAAATACATATACTTACATATACATACCTATATATATATATATATATATATATATATATATATATATATATATATATATATATATATATATATATATATATATATATATGAAATCAGATGAACTTACAAAGCAGAAACATTAAGATTTTCCAGTACTGCCAGCAAAGTGCTCACTTAAGGATTTTTTAAAAGCAAACCTGTTCGGACACTGTCTAATTTTGACAGGGAGACTATTCCAAAGGCGAGCTGCCTGAATAGAGAAAGAATCGGACATGTAACCAGTTCGGTGAGATGGTATAGACAGAGATAGATTGCCAGAAGAGCGAAGCTGACGGACACGAGAGACACCATAGTAGTGGAAGAAAGATTTTAGATATTCGGGGGACTGAGGGTCGTTAAGAACAGAAAAGAGGGTGCAGAGCATGCGAATGTTGCGCCGAATACGAATGGGAAACCAGCCAAGTTTTGAGCGGAATGAGGAGACATGATCGTATTTGCGGAGACAGAAAACAAAACGGATACAATTATTCATTAAACGATCTAATTTGTCCAAGAGCTCCTCATTTAAGTCCGGATAACACACATCGCCATAGTCGATTATTGGTAGGATTAAAGTTTGTACTAATAATATTTTGGTTTTAATAGGTAAAAAGTGTTTAAGTCTGTTGAGAGCATGAAGAGAACCAGTAACTTTGCGGCTTATTTCAGCTATCTGTGTCCTCCAGCTCAGGGTACTATCGATAAAGACACCCAAGTCTTTTACACTTTGGCTGTAGGGAATAGGCGTGCCACTAAAGTATACAGGAGGTATAAATTCGAGTTTAAGGAGCTGTCGGGCGCCGCCTATGACAATGGCCTGACACTTGGAGGGGTTAACGAATAGACCGAACTTCTGAGACCAATGTTGGATGTGTATAAGATCCAGATTTAACTTATCAATGGTGGCAGTAAGGTCAGCAATGTTACACCGGTCATAGAGTTGCAGGTCGTCGGCGTAGAGATGGTACGAGCAGCGAAGGTCCGGAGTTATAAAATTGACAAAGATAGAAAACAATAGGGGTGAAAGAATACCTCCTTGTGGTACACCAGTGGCTAAGTCACACCATTCGGACAAAGTGCGGTCGACACGTACAGCTTGCTGACGTCCACAAAGATACGCCGAGAACCAATTTAAGGCACAAGGCGACACGTTGAGGTGCTCAAGTAGGGCAAGGAGAATTTCATGGTCGACAGTATTGAAGGCGTTTGAGAAGTCAACGAGGATAAGTACTGTGACCATTTGGTTCTCCATACCCCGCCTGATGTCCTCGGTCACTTTGAGCAGCGCGGTACAGGTGCTATGTCCCGGTCGAAAACCAGACTGAAAGGGGCTTAGAAGTTTGTTTGAGAGAATAAACCTTGACAGCTGTTTATGAGCCACCGCTTCAGCGATCTTCGATAGAAAAGGGAGTATAGAAATAGGTCGGAACTGACTAACCAACGAGGGATTATTTGTTTTCGGCAGAGGTATGACAAACGCTTTGCGCCAAAGTGACGGAAATTCACCGTTAGAGAGCGAGAAGTTAATAATATCAGTCAGTATAGGAAGCACGCAGTCAAGGACAGACACTATCATATACCGACTAATATCATCACAACCAACAGCTTTAGATTTAATGGCCTTAATAATGGTCTTAACCTCGGATTGAGTAGTGGGTGAGAATGAAAACGAGACAGTGTCAATTGAAGGTAGGGCTAAAATTTCGAAAATGGTATTGATTTTAGTATTGCTATCGACGGATTGGGCAGACGAGAAATGCTTGTTAAGGTCAGAAAGGGAGAAAGAAATACTGTCAAATTGATTAACGGGTTTGCCAAGACCGAGAGATTTTAAGAACTTCCAAACGTCAGCCATGGAAGATGAGGTGACATTTAAATGGATAAATCGCCGCTTCGCTGAACGCACCATTTGGTTACACCGGTTTCGTGCAGTCTTAAAGAGCGCCCAGTTTTCGTCTGTGCGGTAACGCTTAAAGCGTTTAAAGGCACGGTCTCTTCTACGCATAGCCATGCGCACGCCGTCTGTAATCCAAGGCGCTGGTCTATGAAATGGTGCAAGTCTATGAAAAAATTATTAAATTCATTCGCCATGACTGATGGATTAGTTGTTTCATCCCTAACAATTTTTAAAATCGGTTCCTTAGGCATATTTTCAGTGTTATTTTTAACGACTCGCCACGTCGCTTTGGACTTGTTAGTAGCATTTTTTATAAAATGAGTTTTCTGTGAACGTTGAGTAAGGTTCATATTTTTTTTAAATTGACCATTGTATGTTTTGAAAGCATTTTTATTTTGTATGCTAGGTTGGGTTCAGTATTTCCAGAGCAGTATCCTTCTTTTTTTACTACACAATTTAATCCCTTTGGAAATCCATTTAGGTTTCTTGATTATTCCGAGTTTAATGGTTTTATATGGGAAACACAAAGAATAGAATAGCTGAAAAATATCTAAAAAGTTATTGTAATGAGATGGTATAGAATAGACAAATCCTGTAAAACAACTATTTACCATCAGTTTTTAATCCCTGGCAACATTTTACCATAAACAAGCGCCAAAGAGCTGCTTAAGTTCAATTTTTCATTGATATTTGTTAGTTTGAAAATTAATGGCGCCATACATCCCATTACTGGAGCAAAAAACAATAGTTTTAATTGGTTAATAACATTCAAACCAACTGCAGTAGCTTTCATTAAATAAATAGAAAAAATAACGGCCGAATTGGACATTCAACTTTTAAAGCATAAAGCGGTAGAAATTTTACAGATGTCGTTGAAATATTAAAAATACTCCAAACTTTCTCTTAAATGTCCCATGATTGGTGCCGTTAACATATGTGTACTAACAAAAATAGGGGTTGTTATTAATTAGAAATAAATATTATTCATTCATTCATTACGTAGGTACTATTGAGATCGATACGTACCTAATCAATCAAAACCATATGTAGGTACTTACGCTATAGTAAAATTACAAAATGTATTCTTTAACAACCTCGAACCTATTTAAAAGAAGGTACTCGTTTTAGTTCGAAATTTTGAACCACATAAGTAGCATTATTGCATTCGATTCAGACCGTGCACAAAAAATACCAAAAGTTGAAAAGTTCGAATCAATTCTGTTTTAATTCGGTTCAATTATTCGGGATTCAAGCTGCATTCGTCCTCAAACTGTAATCATTAATTTGCACTCAGACAGAGCACATACCACTGTGTACATTCTTTACTTTCTTATCCTCGTATTTTTACTTAATTGGGAAGTCACAGAAACAACCTTATCTCGTAGAATATAAAGTTCAAGTTCCTAATTATAAGTACGGTTTAGTCAGACATGTTAAGATTTTGTAATCCGGGTGTCGAGGATGGAAAATTGGACATTTCACTTGGTGGTCTATTTATCTCGACCACGTACTCGATGGGTTAAATGATTTTACGAAAACGTGCGTATAAAGGCAGTGAAATTATGCAGTAGCAGTAGGTAGGTACTATTCTGATTTCGACAGTTGCATTGTAGAATGATTCGAAGGTTCGAACCCCAGCTAGTACATCGCACCAATAAGCCAATTTGATAATCAATTTCCAGTTGAATATACATATATGTATTTATCTATCAAGGAATAATAGTGTTCCGGAAGCCCGTTTGACACTTTGACATGTGCTACTCTTACCAGTATTAGAGTGTAAGGACTATTGAGAGTAGATGAAATCTAGAATGAACTAGGCTATTGGGTAAAAGGGATAGGCTAGACAGAGTTATGGGATATAAACCCGGACACTTGCCTATTAAAATGGTATGAAATTTCCGGCAGACGGTGACTCGCCCCCACAAGATAGGCATTGGGCACACACAAAAAGCGACATCTAATAAGATGGTTCAAGAGCAATACCGGTGTGAGCCGAGGGTAAAGAGGTGTCACTGGACTTAAAACATTATTTCATTTTTATTATTTTAATAAAATGTGCCGTTTCTAAGCAAAAAGTCCCACTTTGTCGCTTGCTATAAGGACGATTTGACAGGTTATTCGTATACAGTACAAGCAAATCTCGTCCTTATGGTAAGCGACAAAGTGGGACCTTTAACAAGACAACGATACAAATATATATAATGTAGACAACTTGCCACTTATGTTTCCACATCTACCCTTGAGAACTCAGCTCTCGTGGCTCCATTCTGGACAGCTGGCTAAGGCAAGCCCGAGGGCTCTGTGCCACCCACCCACAATACCCACATGTCGGGTTACAGTAATCCCCAGAAGCAACCGGGTACGTGGGGTCGCTACTCCCCAACAGTTTGCCATTGGCTGCCCTGCGTTACCTGATTGTACTGGGAAAACCAGCAGGCGATGGGGTCGTCACATCTCTACGCCAATATGTATTATTTGTACACCAGTTGTTTTCAGATTATTTCTTATTCTGTTCAATCACATACATATACAAGCAAGAGCCTTTACCTTGTAATTTTTGTGTATGCCCTTATTTACGTTGTCAGCCCTCATGTGGCCTCTGCTCGGTGCAAATGACGACCATCACCGAGCTCGTATACTGCGGGGGTAAATGAGAAACGGAGCTAAGTGCCGCTCGAAGCTGAATATTTCGTATTTAGTTAAGAGGAAAGAGGACGATCGATTCTCCATACAAACGTAGTCTTCATTTTCCTCCCTGGATATTGACATTATGGAAAATATTTTTACAGAAGTTTATGTATTTTAGTCATTTAAACGGTCGGGACGTTTGATTTTTTTCGATTTTTTAATTATTATAAAAGTTAAGAGCGAAAGACAGGTTTCATACAAATTTTTTTAATTCTCCTGATTCTTATGATATTGAAAAAATTTTAAAAATTCAAACTGTCAGGCATAGCTATGAAAACACATCAAACTCTGTAAAAATATATTCAATAATATTAATATCCAGAAAGGAAAATGGGGACAACATTTGTGTAGTAAGGCGGTTTCGGAGCGGTCGTCCCCTTTCGTCTTAATGTGACGCTGCGGCATATTGACTACCTAGCGTAGGTATATTTATTTCAGATTGGGTTATGATTGTTATGAGGCCGCACTTTATTGATGGTTATGTGGGCGGTCGTAGGTCGTTTGCCAGTTGACAGCTAACTAGGTTTCAATATATGGAAGATAGAGGCAAGGAACAAAATCTCCATATACCAAAAAGTGTCCGAAAAAGCCATAAATAGGTGGCGCTACAATATCTAGAATACTTGAGAAAAAAATCTAATCATAGCGCACTTCACCCCGTCAATAACGCCTAGGTTCTTAGCTACTCTGGAGAGATTTGGAACTATTATTTATAGCTGACAGCTGGACACTATTGCAACAATTCTGCCTAAGGAGTTTCTGTTCCTTACATTTACCTTCCATATTTCAATATTTGAATTCAACTAAAAAGTTTAAGTTTTTGCTAGATAAGCGGTTATATTTTTTTTCCGAGCACAAAAATCTCATGTCTTTTAAATTAATAATTTGTACTTAAATGAATAAATAAACATTGCAAGGTAAAATTATGTTCTATAAAATAAAATAAAAACACTAAGAATCTTGCACAGCCAGGGACTGTTTTAAAAGGAAGACTGGTTTAAATCTTTCGACTTTCACATAAAGCCATATTTCTATTTCCACTTAGTGAGGCTGTAACGTAAAATATTTGTAACTCTATGAAGTTTTAAATAAATGAAACGCATGTGAAACAAGTAATAAATCATAATATACTGACCCTTTTTATTTCCGCCAATAAAGCCTGTTGAATAATGGAAACAGCTATTAAAACCCAAATTATATGTGCGGTGAATAGCTAATCAGCAATCACCAATGCAATACAAGTTTGTACTTTTGAACACTCGTTAGCACGCGATGCCAATGAAATGCTCAAATTTATGCATCGTTTCCAACACATTTTTGGAATTAGGTAAATACTAAATAGGTTTGTACAACTTGTAAATATAAAAACTCAAATGTGGAAAGCAGTGTCGCTTGCGGTATGTCCGGAGTCCGGAGCGATACGACAAAGAAAAGAGCGTACGGGAAGTGACTCAAGAGAAAAGGGTCTGAGTCCCTTTGCCGATTTGGGAATTTTTATGTAAAATATCCGTCGCGTTTATAAGAGCGGCTCCGAAAATTAGTGCGATAAGGACAACTGCAGCTTAGGCAAAAATCCTGCGTAAAAACCTCAAAAATTTAGGTTGCGTACTCGACTCTTTCCTCCTCCAAAATAAACCAATCGTTACAAAATGTTGAAATGTAAATGATAATGAACTTATCTGTGTCGGACTGTTTTTTTTTTTTGGCTAATTGTTGTCAGTTTTGAATATTACGCTTGTCTTTGCGCCATATAAGTAAAGAATCAGTAGGTACGAGTATATCATCAAAAAATACTACATCTCGTTTTGTAACTTCGGCTCTTGAATTTTTAGAAACCCTATTATAAACTAATTCAAAGATTCAAAGATTCAAAGAATTTATTTGCATAGAACACAGTAATATAAAGGTCTTACAAGATAAAAGAAAATCCGTGCATTCAGTCTGCATGCAGGCGTGCAAATATTTTAAAAAACAGTCAATATATATAAAAATAGAAACAAAAATTTAAAAATATCAAATTTACACAATGTCAAGTAAAATAATAATCGAGGGTCGAAGTTAAACAAAATGTCAAAGTTATAATAAATAAAATAGAATTTACAATATTTCCTGAATATGAATGTCAATTATCAACTAGAAATTTCAGCAGCATGTCAGTTGTGATCTAAATATTTTTGTACACTATAGAAACAATTATCAAGAAGCCAAGCAGTCAGTTTATTCTTGAATCTATTTCCTTTCAATAATTTGATGTCATTAGGTAATCGATTATATATTACTATACACGCATAATTGCAAAAAATACTATACTTTGTTGCAGTGTTTGTGTGCGTTGCATATTTCAGATAACTGTAGATGTGGGCGTACGCGCTCTAAAGAGAGGCGCACAATTGAAAAATAAAATTAAACCACAAACAAAATAATTAACTAAACCACCTGGTTACTTACTTAATAATTAGCTCAACAGCTCAGAGCTCCAATTTATGGATTACATCTTTAATTAATTTTACAACCCTTTTGCTGTCCCGCAATCTAACCTTCACCGATTAACAGCTGTCAAGTGCCTGGATCAGGTTAAAATATGGTACAACATCCAGGGGTTTTGGTGACCTATAAATTGTAAACGATTTTCCGGACTTGCTCTTGAACAGGGCTCGGCTTATGGCGCTTATGCGGTCCAAGTCGAGGATGAATTTTAACGGCCCCAAGTTACTTTCCTGATTGGCACAACCCTGGTGAAAAAAAGTATTTGTACTTTGTTTAATACAAATATGTATTTTACCAGGTCGAGTATCTATCTACTGCCAAGCAAATAACAGCCATCTTATTTATTATTTTGTACTTGAAAGGATATCTATTTCGGTGAGGAAATTCTAACCTGAATATACTCGTTCATATACCTATTACCTACATTGCAGCTTCTAATCAAGATTTTAAATAGAGGATCGACTCGATTACTGGGTGGGCGTAGATGATTGGACGAATTAACATAAATACGACTGATCCTTCGTTTATACAGACTAATTCAACTACGAAACTAAAGGGGCTTTCGCAGGTATTCTAACCTAACTAAATACAGAAAATGAATAAAAAATATTCAAAGGAGTATAATAAATCAATATCATAATCAATAATTATCATACCACTTTTGTACAAGATCCATTGCTGAACAATAGCCTGCCCCAAGGGTGACCCCTTAGTCTACAAAAACTGATCATTCCCTGTGGTTCTAAATAAATGAAAATAAATGATGCTGTCAAAGTTTTTAGATGGAAAGAAATCATCCAAGACTCAATAACATTTCTTATCAAAAATGTTTTATAATTTTACTGTTTAAAAAAGATACCAGTTTCTAAATAACTTAATTCAATCCAGGTGCTTCAGTAATGGTTCGGTATCAATGGTACCATTAGGCAATTTGAGAAGCACAATGTGTTGTGGGTGTCGACATTCAGAAACAAAAAGCGGGAGCATGGAGCGATTTCCATGTATGCCGGTCATCTGCCTTGCCTTATCTTTGACAGCCTGATACGACGCTCTCTCGCTTGGTCTTCCTTTCTTTCGCTTTGCTTCAACTCTTCCTTCTGATGGTTTTGATAAATTCGTCGTAAGTTCGTATCAGAGCGACTACCGCGAAGTGCCTCGGGTGTTCAAGCATCTTTACACTTCTGCTGTATATGGTTCCCAACAAACTTTTGTCTCCTACTTAATCTTTCTACTTTCACTAATTACTTACTTTTCATTCTACTAATTAATCTTTGCAATTTAATGCCAGAACCATACGTCCCAAAATCCTCCAGTCTCTCCTTATCACGTTGTTAACGTTTTGCATCCGTACAGTGCTATGCTCCAGATACTTATAAACTTTTTTGAGTCTTTCCCTTACCTATATTGCCTGATATCCGGGTTTTAACTAAATAGACAGTTTTTTGTATTAAAAGCTTTTTTAGTCCTCGCTATTCTGATAAGAAAGTCTGGTGTACATCTGGACTCATTAGTATTAATTATGTTGCCTAAATATTTAAATAATTTAACCTGTTCTATTGTGCTATTATTTATAATTATTGGTCTTTGACTTTGGGTTTTTTTGAGATATTTTTCGAAGACTGTGTTGAAGCTACAAGTATCTATAAGAAGCTATAAGTTGTAACCAACTATTTCGTCAAATCTTGCAAGCCGTTTTTCGGCTACGTTAGTATACTTTTTCTGAAATTTGGCATAGTTATAGTTAAGAAAATACAGTCGGTGTAAAAACTTGTATCAAAAAGGAAATATTAAAAAAAATACTTGTTCGATATTATTTCGATAACCATGTCACCGTAAAATTGTAAATACTCGTCAGTTTATAATCTCGCTAGTTACATTATAAACTGACGGTAGTTAGATTACAAACTATTCAAACTAACCTAACCTAACTACGGTGGATTATAAAATAACGGGTGTATACAGTCTTACCTATGCCTACGTTATGTGCAGTCGAGAATGTCGTCCCAAGCTGCGGCTATCTGTTTGGCTCGGGGCAATATCGGATCACAATGCACTCATGACCAGCGGCCGCGGCCGTGTTTTCCTTATTTTGCTATATGTACTTGCAGGCTTTCATGTCGTTATTTTAGATTAAAAGCATCATATGGAACAAAACAGTAGTGAAATATATTATGATAGTTCCAGTCGCCGTCGTAGTATTGAAAACAATTACTAATTTTTAGCAGAAGTTTCAAAATAGTGTAGGTGCGAGATTGAGTTCCTTTAAAACTTTGCTATTTTAGATTGCATAGATATATGATATTAAAAAAAAATGCTGTAATAAACGAGAAAGTTAATGTAATATCTTGCAGAACACCAAATGTTGTAACTTTTTAAGACTAAACAAGTACCACCAAAAACTTTTTTTTGATACACACTCTTATTGCTCGCTGTGCTTTGTCTGCATGTATATCAAGTACTTTTCGAGACCTTTCTAATAAGCCTAAACTCAATGATTTTGCGTTTTTCAGATCAGCTCCTTGCTACCATATTATGGCATACTCATCAGAAATACGGAAGCACGCTAAATTTCAACTGAATCCATACACGAGAAGTGATTCAAATTTAAATTGGTTATAAGATTTGAATCACTTATACAAATTACCCAGTGATGTTAAGTAGAGTGAAAAAACCCTGGTTTTCAATGAATAATTTATAGAAACATAACTTACATAATATAATACACATGCCGATAACCACAAAAGTTAACGAAACGCGCAAGGACCATGCCATAAATTCGAGTTTTGATTAAAAAAGTTTGCCCTCTGATGTAGTTGAACTTTTTTAATAAAAAATTTAATTTTGCTGGTCAGGAATAACTATCCGCTTTTAATTATAACAAAGCAAGTTTGAAATTATCAGACATTAACTAAAACAAGTCTGAACAAGAAAAAACTTATATTTTAGCTGGCGGATATTTTAACTTACGGTAAGTACTTAAATTAAGACTTTGGACAAGAAGGTTATTTAAAACTGTTAAAGATTAATATAAGCAGTATAGTTACTCGTTCGAGAATGACACGAAAATAAGTTTTGTATTTTGCTAAATTCGTTATTTAAATAATAGACGTACAACTATCGATAGAATTTTGTACCATAAAGCTTATATTTGAGCTGGTCGTTGGTCCGTGAAAGTATTGATAAGAGCTCTATGCGTAATATTATAAATTGTTACCTGCCGCTATTCAGGCCCAGGGTTTGGTTTATAAGCCAGTAACTTTGAAGACTTTTGTAATGGGGTTCCTTTGCGTCGAATCTGGTTCCGTCGAGTTCTGATTGGATTGTTCGTTGTGCCAACATCATAAACAAGTCTGCAAAAAATCAGAACTACCGGATTTGACGCAAACGCTAATGTATAAAGTTACTGCATTATTACCTGACATTATTAATAGGATAACCAGCGAACCAAGGTGAAATCCATCCAGAGTCATAATTGACTAAGTAGGTACGAGTCTTTGCACCTAGTACCTACTGCAACGCTTAGTGTCTCTATTCTCTAATTTTAAAGTTTTTGTGTAACTTTACTCGACCTTACTCACAGATAGGTAACTCAGTTCGTATTTATTTTTGACAACCGAAAAAAAAGATTAAACTTTTAATTTGTTAAAACACACTATGATTTTATTGGTAAACATCGTACTTCCACGTGTGGAATACCTAACACATGTCTTTGTGCAAACGTCATAAAACAAAAACATAAACCGCACCTAATGAGCTTCTAAGAGGGTATTATTGCCCCAGAAGAGCATTTTAGAAAGCAAAATACTAGTTCTTTTCAAACTTTAAGTTGTAACACAAAATTAAACTGTGCTTCCGTGGTATTGAGTTATTTTTTCAGTGTCAGTGGGCTCTCTATACTCCATTAGCGTCTCACTGAGCTTATGATTTTATTATTAGTGTATAAAAATACTCTTACCAGTTCTATAATGGGTTTTGGGAGCCATATTTCTCTTTTTTTTCTAATAGACTTCAAAAATTTCTTGAGGTACTCGAGAAACTCGAGAAATCATGGACGAGAATTCCCGTGCCTCGAGAAATAAAAAAGGACGAGAAACCAGAAGCCCTAGTATTGGGTACTTAAGTCAATATGGGATACCCTAGTTCTCCTAATTGATATTACCGTACTGTGTAATTGTAATCATAAAATGAAATCTCTTGTTAAATTAAAATAAATTATTAGGAATGTAAAAGATATTTATAAATTTATATCGTTATTACAAAGGAATAAGGTGCGCGATCTTTGACGTCACTGTACTCTGTCGATAAAGCGAGAACGTATTTATAAATTGCCCGGCTTCAATATTGAAGGCAAAGAGAAGTTCCCAATTTCCGCAACGCCAATGCACTAATCTAAAGAGTTCGGTCTAGCGAACAAATAGATTTGGCTTTTTTAGTTTTAGGGTTTCGTAGCCAAGAAGGCAAACTCGGAACCGTTATATTTTTTTATGCATGTCTCTCTGGTGTTCAGTGTATTTCAGTCATTATTGTACACATAAATTTGTTCTCTTGTAAGCCGCTAACATATAATTCTGCAGTAAAAGTCTTATTTTTTTTCAAGGGATGCATCACACAACATGTTTTTTTTTTTCATTTTCCATTCTGATGTGTTGTCTCTTTTTTATTTGATACTTAAAAAAGTTAAATCAACGAACCACTTAGTGAAAAATTATCATGATAAATTGCAAGAATTTTGAAGAACCATTTCTTTCCCATGCAGCTCGAGCCGCGAAAACGAAGCGGAGGCCAGAGGAGTCATGGCCGTCGAGACAAAAAGTTTAAAAATCTTTGCTGGATCCGATAATATTGCAGCTGCGATAATATTGTATCTAGGTACGTTTCTAGATACGAGTTTAGCCGTGAATTATGCAGGCTCATCAATATTCCGGCTGTCGTTAATCTGTCCATCTATAATCCAGTTGGTTTAATTAATCGCACAGAGAAAAATAAAAGCAAGCCCCTTTCTGATTTTAATAATAAATCAATTTGTAAGCGCATCGTGGGATTTCAGAGCGTCGGTTTGGAAGCGTTCGAAATCATTTTATGGAAATTTTCAGTCGCATTTTAGTTTTTCTTTGACTATGCTTTGAAATTGTGTCTAATATTGGTCTGTAATTATATGAATTCCAGGCACATTTCCTTTTGATTGAAATAATCATTCGAAAAGCTGTAGCAATAGGACTTTGGCCGGTTCCGCACTTAATTGAATTTATTTACTCTATTGCATTCCGTTGCAGATGTATACAAGTTTCCGAATGACGTTTTCTTTCACCGAAATATAAATGGTAAATAACAAATGATAAATGATTATTTTTGAAATTACTGCTTGATTGTTATTACATATTTATTTAACATAGGTGCAATTATTAATAAAGTAAGCAAGCAATACAATAGTCGCATAATATAGATACTAACAGACAATGCCTACCTTAAACCATTGAAGGTAGGACATTGAACTTAAAAGATTTTGGAAATTCAATTTATAAGCTTGGGGTTTGAATACGGGACAAAATCTTTCAAAAATTGAAGTCACAGGCGGAGACTCGTAAAACGCTATATTCTATTCTACGTACAGTTGTGTCCTAAATGTATTATGAAAAAAAATAGATTAAAACTTTAAACGAAATGACTCTTATTATTATCAAAATAGTAACTCCACTAATTAGTTAGGTACTATTTCGGTCCGAAAACAGCAATTCGAGTTAAATTATGCTCAGAATATTTAAGTTCAAATTGAGCGAGTTAAAACGTGAACTTTGTCCGCTATCGACGGAGTTGTTATCAAGCTCAAATAGAAGGGACGTTACGAGCATCGGAGACCTAGGTACAGGAAATATTATAATGCAGAAGATTGCCTTTAAGCTGACGATGACGAAGAGGTTTCGACGACGCGAAACAAACAGTGGAATAATAAACTAGTGTAATGCACCTATTTAAATATTGTAAAAAAATGATTAGTTACCTATGAAAATAATAAACTATGAAATGATAACAAATCAAAATGGAATGATTGTAAAAAGTTTAAAAATGGCTTTAAAAACCAGTTCTTCTAAAACTAGTCTATGGGGAAATAGCCATATTAAGTTAAGGCGCCGTGAGTTCAGGTCGGTCCTTCTCTGAGCTCTTCTTTCGTTGAGCATTAAGTTGGCCGTGCATGCTTGGTATATCATTGTTTTAGAATTGTTATTTATGGTTAGTCTTAACAAAAAAAAGTTATCGATTAGATCGATCAAAAATAAATATACGCATTTTTAGAAGCAATTTTCATGCGAATAACTTTTGTGCACAAATAGGTACAAGTATTTAATGGTGCGTTTATACCTAAGTAATTAATATTTTCTTTTCTATTTGAATAGAAAACTTAACTGATTGAACTTAATTGATTAAGTTGCTACTAGAGAAAGATTTCAAGATTTCAATTCCTTTTCATTGCAACCGTATTATGAACTGAAATAAATGTCATATATCCAGAAAAAATCATCAGTTTATAATTTATATAGTGGTGTTTCTACTTGAAATAAAAACAAATTAAAATATTTTCTAAATATAATTTAATTTGTTCTGATACTTCTAATAGAACCATATTATGATCTAAAAAAAGTCTACGATTTTTCGAAAACTCGTCAGGGTGAACCCATTGCACCTTTATACTTAATCCCTTGTTTTAAGTGGTTAGGTTTCTGTTATAACATTTTCTGTGATAAGGGTCTAGGCTTTATTTATACTTGCCGTTGAATTTACATTGTTTCAGAACGAGATGGGAACGATTTATTGTCAGTTATTCCACTTTTATTAGGAAAAATAGCCGGCTTATCGGACTGACACCCATTTTAAGGTCAAATTCAAGTTGAAGATAGACAAAAGTCTATACCCCATTTTTAAGCTTTCTAACCTCAAAAGTAATGGTGTTTAACTTTTTTTTCTGAAGGTCTTTATAGGGTTCCTATGATATCTAATATTGCGGTGCGGTGTTCTACCTATGTTGCACAAATAAAATCTTTGAATCTTGAATAATATGTAAACGACACTATAATCGAGTGCATAGTAACGTGGTAAATATAAGAAAGAGCCTTGGTAGAGTAGAGAGTACTACTTTCTACCATTTGGCGTTGAAATTCTAGGTCCATGGGGTCACAGCGCGCACAATTTTTTTTGCAGATATCGCGAAACGTCTGGTTGACGTAACTGGTGCGTGGTGACCGAAGAGCTGGTGGCTTCCTCGCACAATGTATCAGTATTGCGATACAACGAGGAAATGCCGCCAGCATCCTTGGTACAATGCCTCAAGGGTCTATTTTAGATTTAAACTAGTTATAGTAATCCTCTGTATATGTCAATTATGTATATTGTTATTGTAAAACAATACTATTTATTTTAATGCATATAGTTACTCATATTTAATTTTGGAGGAATTAATAAGGTACCTCTACTTTTATTTGAGGTTATAACATTTCTAATTTGTAAAAACGGAGTATAGTCTAACAGGTACAGAATAAATTTAGCCGTTCAAACAAGTTTGTCAGTAGAAAAAGGAATTTCAAATGATCTATGGGACGATACCTCTTCGCGCCTACATTTTTTTAATTTTCTTTTTTCCTTTGACAGAAATGGCTTGACAGACTATAGTTGCTCTTGCACCAAAAGCGTTCGTTGACAGTTTAAGGTATCAAAGCACGCTGTTACTGTCTAACGCATAGCACGTTCTTTTTCCTCTCTTTGGGGTTTTTACGCCTTGGATTCAATGCTCCACCACGCTCGGAGAGTAGTGAGTCTTCCCCTGATCTTCGCTGTACATATATTAACTGCGTAGTAGCGAAAATACCTAATATACTAGATAACAAATATTCAAATCCTAATTGACAGTGATATTAGGTAGCAAAACATAAATTACTTACAAAATTTATGTCCTTCGCCCAAGGTCCACGAATTCCAATCTCTAATGAACCGCGATGATCGATCAATCAAATGGACTGCTATTAATTTAACTCGGGCGCTAGCCTATTTGAGAGTACTTTCATCAAAATGTGATTTCAATGTTCATAAACCTAGTAGGTATGCAGTATTTTTATGGTAAACACCGTGAATAAAGTAAGGTTGGTAGTCCGGGTAGTCGTAAAAAAGCGTTGTCCTTTTTCATAGTGTGTACATGTCGTTTGGCGCCTTTGATAACTAAGTAATTAATATAATCGTGTCTGAGCACATTTTGATCATAGTGCGGAAAGTATGTCATTACTTCACGAGTACCGAGATATAGACTCGGGATGAGTGAAGAATGACATTTCCGCACGTGTATCGAACGACGTTGTGTACAGTTGCGAAAAAATAGGAAAAACAACAAGTATTTTTTTTATGCACGTTCTATAAGACAGAAACAATTGTAAATATAAAAAATTCTACTATTATTACCTATGTATCGTTATTTACGATTATTTGTTTATCGTATATTTAAATTGTGTAATTAAAAACAGTATCGAATGTTGCCTTTGGAAACTTAAAACATGCTTGCAGTAAGTAAATAATCGGACAGACAGACGGACATGACGAATCTATAAGGGTTCCGTTTTTTGCCATTTGGCTACGGAACCCTAAAAACGCGTCTTCTTTGACAGGCGTTTCGGCAGCTATTCCGTTTCATTCAGACAACTTATTAAGAACGGTTTTTCAATGTTCAATATTAAAAAATAAACGTGTTATAATGATGAAGAGTACAGTACAGTAGGTACAGGCTTGATCTTGATAGTATGATAAAAATGTAAGTAATAGTGTTTTCGTTTTCTTTCTGTGAAATAACCATACTAGCGTCCAGTAGAACTGACACAAGAGAACATCATGTTCTCGTTTGATTGTTTTATTTTAGTTTTGGACACTTAGAGACCTTATACACCTCTAAGATTTTATTTTATTTTAAATTTTATTTTATTTTAATACCTATTTTAATGATTTGGACACTTAGAGACCTGTACATCTCTAAGTCAATTTAAATTTATAATTTAGTTTTATAGGTAGGCACTCCTTATGAATAATATGTAGTCGCGTTTATGTGGCGCTATGCCGTCTTTAATGTAACTTACAAGCACAAATGTTGTATCTCACAATTTTTTATTATATTTATATTAATACAACCCGGCAGCTTGAACATGTCATGCTCGCTTAAAAGTCTTTACTTACGGTGGCGTCGTTGATCGGGTCGCCACTTTCCCGAATGAAGGTTGAGGGAGGCGATGGCTGAGATACACGTCATACTCGTGAACGGGTGCTGTTTGTGGAGACCGGTCTGTTTAAGCTTACACGGGGTACAGGTTATTTTAAAGTATGTAACTTTACTTTTGAGTGACATTAACGTGAGACACTTCATTCGGTTCTTGTCTGTTTTAATTTTTTTGTCTTTTAATTATTTATATAAGAATTCAAGCCTTGGCGACCCTCTACATCTCTAAGGATAATTTAATATATTTTTTATATTTTATCTCTGACACTTAGAGACTTATACATCTCTAAAGAATTTTAGTATTTTATGGTTTTATTTTTTTATCATAGTTTTTTTTTGTGTAATTTGACATTTAGAGACAGTATACATCTCTAATAAAGTATTTATTATTTCATAGATTCGATATTTGTAATTGTTTTTTTTTTAATTTATTGTTTGTAAAAATGGACATGTAAAAGTGCCCCTGTGGCCTATTTGCTGAATAAATGTTTGATATTTGATATTTGGTACCTACTTATGTTCATTAATTCGACTTTTAAAGGAAACTAACATTAACACTCATCAATAAGTAGTCATGAATTGGAACAAGTATAAAAAAAATTGGAATCTGAAAAGCACAAGTTCGCGAAAACCGAGTTTCCGCACGTTAAATAGCTATGTAAAGTAGCCCTTTTTGAGCAACTGTATGAAAAATAATATTTAATCGAAAATACTTCATATCGGCATCGGCCCGCCTCATAAGATGCCATTTTGGAAAGGTCTCATTTAACCTTTTCTAAAAGGGTCCGTAGTCCCTTAAGTACTTTCGATATTCGAAAATATCGACAGTAATAGAGAAAAAAATACTACGATGCGCTACGGAGTGTTAACGTCAACCAGACGCTTCGTGATTTCTGCAAAAAAACTTGTGCCCGCTGAGACCCCATGGACCTAGAGTTTCAACGCCAAATGGTACAAAATGATACTCTCTACCGAGGCTCTCATATTTATTACGTTTCAAAATTTCGGCGCTTTCCGCGAGACGTTCTTATGACAATCTTTGATCTAATAGGAACCCACAATCCACATGGATTGGCTATGTGCGAAGTGTGTAATAAGGGAAATACTTACAAGCGACTGCTAAGGCGGCGCCATTGTTCAGCAAATAATGCACGTAACATATTTTACGTTTCCAAGTACAACTTACAAAAATCAGTTTCCTTTCGCCAGAACTACAAACGCTTAGAAGACTGAATTGTTTCTAAATATATCGTATTTCTTCCCAGTTTCTGTTCCGATACTTACGTTTAAATTGGCAAGCAAATTCTATCCCCCATCGAGGCTGTACCGCACGGATTTACGAGTAGAGTGACATTCCATCAATCACAGCCCGATAAACGTAACGAAGTCTATGTGGAGTCAAAAACAAAACATTTTCTGCCTTTATCTTTATAATTCGAAAATATATAGGTAAAACCTTAGCTAAAGCTCCTGTTACATAGGGTGACCAGACGTCAGGAATTTTGGCCGTTTGCCAAGAGTGCGGCCGTGTTAGGAAAATATCAGGAATTTTAATGAATCAATAGATTTTTTTATAGTTTTAATCGCCGTCACGCCGCCCCAGTCACCGTCACCGATAGGAGTACAAATCAGGAATTTTGTCAGGTAATTCAAAATTTATATGTGGTAACCTTACACTAATTACATGTAGTTTACTGTCTGTCTCAGAAACTGAGAATTTTCTGTCCTTGCCTTAAGACAGAAAATGTTTCGTTTCCCCGAGATGGAAATACATACCTAGTTTAAAAAAATATATCGTATTTCTTTCCATTTTTCTTTACCGATGCCGATGCATATAAATTGGCAAGCAAATTCACCCCGCCGAGGTACCACACGGATTTAGCTGCAAGTGACATTCCATCAATCACGGCCCGATAAATGTAAAGGGAATGTGAAGTCAGCTCCGAAGAAGTTTCGCAATTATCACACTGAGGGCCTACCGCGAATACCGAAGTTCGCAAAGGACCATGGGCAACTTTGTATGGAGCCTAGACCAAAAACCAACAGTAATGAGAATTAGGTCATTAGATAGGTATTTCTATGTACTTTCTTGCGCATATGACTCTATTGCGTAGGTAATAAAGGTGACGACATTTCGACTAAAATAACAATATCTCAGTTTAACAATGAAATTCCATTTGGTGCCCATAGAACGAAATGAAGTTCGTAGAAATACCTATATAATTACCTAAGTCTCAACTCTGTTGGTTTTTCTTTCTTTGAGGCATCTTTCTCTTTTACTCCAATTAAGTCGGAATCAGAATGACAGAGATACAGTTGCTCGAAATTTACCAACTACTATTTTCGCGGTTATACGAGTATACTCGTATATATAGCCCTGATGCGGATCCGTGCGCCGCTCCAGTGTGTGAGCGAGACAGCACATTAGTATATACATGTAGTGATGTTCCGCTCTTACAATCCAATGTGAAGTCGGCCTAACGGGAATGTGAAGTCAATAACGAAGGAGTTCCTGTCTTTGTTTTTTATAATGTAATAAAGGTTTAGGTAACACAGCACTAGATTACTCAAACTTTTATATCTAAGTACTTACCTACATTTATTACAAATTTCGAAAAGAACGTCTATCCGAGCACTATATACACACAAGAGGGGCATTAGCTAAGGTTTTTACCTGCCTATGCGCTTTTAGGAGCAAAATGCGTGTTGTAAAAAAAAATACCCAAAAATCTGTGAATTTAAATTTACACGATTGGGCTAAACATAACTATACACAAATAAACAGAGCAAAACTATCACAGCAAAGCAAAATATGTAGTTTCTGTTCCCGAAAGTTAAGAATACTCGTACTGAATTTCTGGCTCTGACGTATAGATATACGTCACCTGCCTAAACCGCTAAACCGCTCTGGACTTGTTTCAAATTTGTAAGCATTTGTTTAACTATGTCCGTCGCTTATGAAAAAGAAAACACAAATTAGATTAGATTAGAACTATAGACACTATACATTTTCATAAATCTCAAAATTATATTTCTCTTCCCATCTTATTCGTCAATCAAATATAAAATAATAAATTAATTGGTTCTCCTAATAAGGATCGTCATGTATAAAGAAAAAAAAAAACATGTCAAGCAATTGAATATAAATCTAGTTAAAATTAAAATTAATGCCAATATGCACAATTTGAAATCGTCATTAAAATACAAATAAACGTAAAGATAAAAATAACACAAAAAAAAGAAAATGTCATTTTGTCATCACTAAATCATAAACAAAAACAATTGAATAAAAGCAACAAGGTATAGAGGAAAATGCTTAGAACACTTTGTTTGGACTAGTTAGGAGGTGAACAAATCAAAGGGGGCTTGAAGGTCCTATTTTTCGGTTTTTCACTTAAATTATATCTTGAAAACTTACCACAAAACATATGACTACAAAAAAAAATCTACTTCAGTTGTCAATTTGCTGGTAAGAAAGAGCTAAATATTTTAGAACCCATTTTTATCGGATTTTCTTCCCCAAAGACAATGGCTGAGCAAAAAAGCTAATGGTTCGATCATTTATTCACAGGCCGGTGGAGCCTGCAATTCAAGTACGTATTTCAGCAGGTATTTCTTAATTAGAGCTTAGAATTAATTATCAGTAGGAATAATGGACATATAAAGATATTTTTCTTTAGCTTATATTTATTAGGTACCATTTTATTAAGACGAATGGGATAAAATACCTAACGTTTACGACTTTTATATGCGTGGTGAGCATTATCTTAATGAGAGGTGGCATATTAGGCTGACCATACCGTAAATAACAGAGTCTTATTTGTTTTTATTACTCTAGTGAAGTTATCGGTAATTAACTAATTACTGACATAATTATTTCCAACATTATAATACGTTGTACACAATTGTTGTTGTATTGTGTTCCAGAACTAAAACGCTTTATCATTACAATAAATTAAGTAATACCGACACAAAATTGACTTACGTTTTTTTTATTTGTCTATTTTCCACTATTATGTTCCGTAAAAATCAAGTAAGCACTTTCCATAATAAATATGAAATCTCACCTTTCCGAGTTAAAAATAGCCTGGCAAGGAGCCCAAAAGGTCAAAATTACATTATTCGGTGAAAGGTCCGGTTGAACCAGGCCAGCAATATTTCATAAACGCTTTTTAACGCCGTGGCCTTGCTGACGTCGGCGGCCAGGAGTGTGGCAGAGTTCCAAATGTGCTGTCACGGATCAGATAACAGCCTCATCTGGAACCATGTCACTGTATCGTGTTACGTTGCTCTCTAAGTGGTGCAGCGTCTTGCCGAATATAGACAAGTTATTTTAATACACTCAAATAAAGCATTCTACCCTCCGCGGCCCACGTGTAAGAACCATACGTTGGAAAACCAGCTCAAATGTGGACGTTATTGAGCGAGATTACGGTATACAAGTTTTGAGTTTCTGAATGTAGCATAGGATTTTTAAGCTTAGTAGGGTGTCACTAAAACGCCGTGAAAGTCAAATGTACCGATGTGATTTTAACTTCTACCTAACAAATAATAAAACTGTTTCTGTGCGAAGGGATTCTATTAACATATGCTAATATATGCAATCTCTAAAACCTATATAAAACACATTTCTTACTAGCGAGTCTTAGCTACGTTCGCTCCTTGGGGGTGTGAAGTGCAGACGTAAAATTTTAATAGTCTCTCTAGGGAGTAAAGCTTCACTCTTGCTGTTTTACATACAAAATGCATTTGTGTTCTTTGAGGTCTTGTATGTCTCTGAATGGAGATACTTCAATATGGCACTGCCGCATTGAAACACTTGCAACGTTGCACTTCCTGTAGAGCGTGTCAAACAACGTGAGTGAGTTTGTTGTTGTGTATTAATTTCGAATAATGGATGAAGTGGTGAGTCCAGCGGTGGCAGCATGGTTCCATTTTTATCACTTGTCACTATGCCCGTCACTTTCGCGCTTACATACTTGTTAGATTAGAACGTGATAGGCATGGTGAAAAAAGATAGAGCCGACCATCTTAGCCCTACAGTTTGTTCGTTTTATCTACCTATATCGCACGAAGCTGGTGTTTATAAATACGAGAACATGCATGTGACGAGGATAAAGCTGCAGGCAAAAACTGGTGTGTGCTCTGGAACAGAGGCAGGGCTAGACTTAGTCTGTATCTTATCAACGATAAGTGTTTTTAACCGACTTAAATTTCATAGAAGGAGGAGGTTCTGTATTCGACTGTGGCTATTTTTTTTAACCGACTTCAATTTCATAGAAGGAGGAGGTTCTGTATTCGTGTTGCTATTTTTTTTTATGTATGTGTACTGATTACTCCGACACCAGGGTCCGATTTGAGTGATTCTTTTTTGTTTGAAAGGAGTTACCTACAAGTTGGTCCCATTTTAATTGGGTTCGGATCTGATGATGGGATCCATGAGGAATTGAGGGAACTCCTCATTTTTAGGGTTCCGTAGCCAAATGGCAAAAAACGGAACCCTTATAGATTCGTCATGTCCGTCTGTCTGTCCGATTCTGTCACAGCCACTTTTTCCGAAACTATAAAAGCTATACTGTTCAAACTTGGTAACCGCATTATGATGTTTACACAAAAATAGAAAAAAAAACAATAAATTTTGGGGGTCCCCCATACTTAGAACTGAAACTCAAAAAATCTTTTTTCATCAAACCCATACGTGTGGGGTATCTATGGATAGGTCTTTAAAAATGATATTGAGGTTTCTAATATAATTTTTTTCTAAACTGAATAGTTTGCGCGAGAGACACTTCCAGAATGAAACATCTAAAAAAAATATATGATATACATTGCCATGCAAACTTCCACCGAAAATTGGTTCGAACGAGATCTAGTAAGTAGTTTTTTTTTAATACGTCATAAAAATTTATAAAAAAAAAATTTTTTCATCAAACCCATACGTGTGGGGTATCTAGGGATAGGTCTTCAAAAGTGATATTGAGGTTTCTAATATAATTTTTTTCTAAACTGAATAGTTTGCGCGAGAGACACTTCCAAAGTGAAAAAATGTGTGTCCCCCCCCTGTAACTTCTAAAATAACAGAATGAAAAATCTAAAAAAAATATATGATATACATTACCATGCAAACTTCCAACGAAAATTGGTTTGAACCAGATCTAGTAAGTAGTTTTTTTTAATACGTCATAAATGGTACGGAACCCTTCATGGGCGAGTCCGACTCGCACTTGGCCGCTTTTTTTTTAAAGGCACGTGTATGGTGATTTGGGTGTTTTCTTAAGCAAACCGAGCATCTCTTAAAAACCATCAACTTGGTGAAGTGGATCTGATGATGATGATTTTTGATGATAATGATGATGATTTTTTGATGATAATGATGATGATGATTTTTTTAAATGTAATATGTTCACCGATTACTCCGACACCCGTGCTCCGATTTGAGTAATTCTTTTTTTGTTTAAAAGGAGTTACCTCCAAGATGGTCCCATAATATTTTTGGTTCTGATCTGATGATGGAATCCACGAGGAATTGAGGGAACTCCTCAATTTTTAAAGGCACGTGTATGGTGATTTGACTGTATTCTTAAGCAACTGAAGCATTTCCTCTCGTAAACTATCAATTTGATGTAGTGCAACTGTAGCCTTACTACGAGTTTGACTCCACATATTAACTGACGTGTTCGTAACTTATTTTCTATACATCTCGCTCGCACTAATGGGATGCCAGTACGAGAGAGATGCACAGAAAATAAGTTACGCTATAGTAAATATGTCAGTGTCAAACTCGTGGTAAGTCTACTTACTGATTATGAAGACCACGGGCGATATGTGGAACTTACCTGTTATGATTGGGTGTATTTTTTTGTTGTAATAATAGTAAGTTTTTTTTGGAATAACTTTTGTTATTATTTAAGTTGTATATGATAATATAAATAAATGTAATGGGTGTATTATGACTTTTGATGTAGGCAGTGTAGGAAATAAGAGGTGAGGGGTAGGTGTGAGAGGTATGTATGTGAGGTAGACGGTGGTGGTGAAGGTAGACGGGGGTCTGAGGTTGGGGTTTGAGGGGTTTGGGCTTGACGAGTCAGGCTTTGAGACGTTAAGGGATCGAGGAGGTTACCTAGTGAATTGATGGGTCGGAGACTAAGGGGTTGGCAGTTGAGGAATCGTGAGGTAGGAGTTGAGTGGTCGGGGGTTGGAAGTTGAGGAATTGGGGGTCTGGGGTTGAGGGGTCGGGGACTAGCGGTTGAAGTTTTGGTGTTGGTGGTTCAGGGTCAAGGGTTTCAGTGATCAGGGGTTGATGTCCTGTGGGGTTGAGTGATTGGGCCAGTGGAGGGGCGGAGGAAAGATTTAGAGTAGTGGCAGGAATGATTTCCCAGACGCAGTCGAGAAAAATCCTGATTATTTTTTAAGGTTAACGAATTTAGTGTTAAACATGATTGTGTTCTTCGTTTATTATGTTCAATGGAAAAATAAAAACGTTTTATAAAAAAAGTAAACCGACTTCAAAAAGATTAAAATAAAATATTATCCTTTTTTAAGTATGTGTCACCAACTGATATATATGTTTGAAGTCGGTGCCAAGCCAAATTGTAACAATACATGTCAAAAATAATCCGCTTTATGTCTACACACATTACAACATGTAGTAATAGGTGTTATAAACGTGAAATTAATTTTGTCTGTCTCTTTGTTACCTTTTCACGGCTAAATATCTAAATCGATTTAGATGAAATTTGTGTGTATTTGTGTAAAATAGGTGAAAACTAGTTAATATAGCTCTTTAAAAATTACGACGGTAAACAAACGCTTTGGATTTATATTATACTAATATACCGACAAACATGGTATGGACTGCGCTAAAAAGGTTCGACCGTGTGTTCTTAGGTACTTATCAGAAAGTATGTTCATTGCTGTCGTGTAAGGCAGTCCAACGTATTGTATTTACATATTTATATAGCCGCATCCTTATCGAATCGCACCAAAATCATGGTATGCTTCAAAGTTTGGCTTGGCACCGACTTCAAACATATCAGTTGGTAACACATATACTTAAAAAAGGATAATATTTTATTTTATCCTTTTTGAAGTCGGTTTACTTTTTTTGTAAAATGTTCTTATTGTGTATTCCCATTAAAATTTACATGAAAGGGGTTGTATAATATTTGAGTATTCTACCGTTGAATACTGGGACTGCCAACAAGACATTGATAAGGCCGAAAGAATAATTATCTTCGTTTGCCAACCGGGACCTCGACTAAAGAAGATTGATTGTAAAGCTCTGAAAAAAAAAACGAGAAAATTTAAGGTCGCAGAATTTGGATGAAGTATTTTGATTTATACCGAACAAAAGAAAAGCTGTTTGAGATGGCATTTAATAAGCTTTGAGACGCGACCTGAAAATTCTTTGAATGTATCTTTCATGGTCTGTAAAACCTTTAATGAGATTTTTAATTGATCAATCATGAAACTATGAGCTTAAAACTACGAATATAAAGGACTTATGTTACTTAGTAATTTTTTATTGCATATTGTTAATAAAACTTAATACACTTACGAAAATCACAACCGCGCCAAAGGCGTCCTATTACCTTATCCATATAACAAATACAACATTCAGTAAAAAACTGGTACAAAGTGTTTATGTACAACATATTCTACATTGCAAGTCACTTGAGTACGTGCCTATCGTAGTGAGTAGGATCCAGTAAATGTGTTTTCATTACATTTTATGCGTCTCCCGGTCCCGTGTACGCGTTTGAGAGCCTGTCTAGCAGTTAAGTCAGTGAGTAGAACAATTTTAATCATAAGGTTTTTAGCATGAGTTTGTTGATTACTTTGGGATTAGGTAGAATTATTGTTCCGGCTTTTGTCTACGGCTCATGGGAGCCTGAGATCCGCTTGCCACCTAATAAGTGTATACAGTAAGTTTTTTATGAAAGTGACTTTCATCAGACCTTCCAACTCAGAGGGGACACTCGATTAACTAGATTTCCTCACGTTGTTTTCCTTAGCTGAGAAGGGATTGATAAATCAAATAATATATTGTAGAAGTTCCGAAAAATTCATTGGTACCAGCCGGAGTTTGAGCCGGCGGCCTCCGGATTGAAAGTCACACGTCATTATCACTAGGCTACCAATCCAGATCCAGATAATGAGATATAATGTAACAATTTCCACTTTTTCTAAGCACTCATGTTTAATTTTCTCATTTTAGAAACGACAACTACAAACCTACGTAATCAACGATAAAGTTCAGTTATTACTGTTACTAATGTGTTTTATATTTTCTTTATCTACTTATACCATGGAGAAATAAGTACTCTAACTTAGAGTGCTCATATACATCAGTTTCCTTACTTCATAAATAATATGTTGTATGGTAAAACGTATAAATACAATACAGATTATAACAGTGGAAATTAAATAAATAAATAAATACGTTTTACTCCATGGTAAAACGTATTATTACTAAGTTTAAACTTCGCTTAAAACTTAATACATATTTAGCTTAAATCTTATTATAAATAAGTTTACGCAAAGCTTGCTAAAAAATTAACTTATACATATAAATAGCACCGGCAGAGCGGTGTCTCTTGACACAAGGGTAATGTACGCTTAAAAAGAGGCACCAGCCCAGTTAAAATTACGTTTGTTTGCTGACTCGAGAAACATTTTTATTTATAATTTTATCATAAATAGGTTATTAACACTCTAAGCTCACTTATTTCTTTATGATTATGTCCTTATTTGTTTTGTCGTATTTTGTGAAAGAAATCCAACCCAACGAATGTGATGTGCAGAACAATAACATTCTGAAATTCTATTCAGTACCCCTAGTGTAAATAAATTCGATTTCGAAACGTGACGTACGCGTTTGCGTTTAGTCTCATTTTGTATTGGATTTAGAAAGAGCGCGCCAAGCGGGACGTTTTGGAAACCCAAAATCCTATACAAAATGAGACTTAACGCAAACGCGTTCGTCACGTTATGATGTCGATCAAATTTACACTAGGGGTACTGGTATCTGATGGATACGTAGATATGAATTAAGGAAGGTTTTTAAATAGGTACCCTCTTGTGTTTTGTTTGTCACGTGTTATCTTGTCGATTTCCGCTTCGGTTAACAGCTTTGCGGTTTCTATACGTGTCAAGCCTTTGTTACTTTGTGGTTGTTTTTATGCTTTGTTTTTAGATGATTTTCAATAGTGGTTGTTTGGGAGCGTCGTCGCTTACCTATTGTGTGGCGTGGTGTCATCGGCAAAATTGATGTTCCTCGATGGAGATTGAAAAGTGCATTAAGCTGAAAGGCTGCTGTATAACTGTATATTGGTGGTTCGTTTTATTATATTTTAAGCTCAAGAGTAAGAGGAGCAACCTGAAAAAAAAGCTACTGGAGGGCTGGCCCTGTAATATAAACAGAAATAGACGTCAAATTAAGCCTATCTGTGACTATTTTCAATTGGTTCAAGTAAAAATATTTTTACTTAATTTAATATTACATAGAATTGCTAAACCTCGTTTTGGCATTCATAACGTTAATAACGAACCCGAAGCACCTAGAGAAAGCTACCGAAGAACCACAAATGTGTTTAATCGTTAACGTGCTGTGGTAGCATGTTGTCTGCAAGATACGTTACTTTTAAATGTTATTTTCACTGTATCGGGAAAATTTAAATATTGGTATGAGTATTCTGGATATTAGAAAGGCGTTTAAATACTGGAGATATTTGTTCCTGTTATAGGTCCCACCCGGTTTATACGATACGGACCAATTTTGCTCTTGACTAACAGGTTTTCTGTCCTTGAAAAGTGCCTCCGCTATTTTCTAAATAGTATATTTAGAGTGGCTTCTTAATAGGGTATGAAACAAATAGCCGTCGTCTTTTAAAGCGGGCACTTAAGCGTCAACAGCTGCGACGCCCTCAGCCCGATGTAATTCAATCAAACCGTACACAGGATATAATTTTACTTGGTTAATTCTCTCCTTATTTATTAGAAGGATGTATTTTTGGATTTTCATATTTCTGTTATAACTATTAACTGGTCCATCTTGAGTGAAAGGCTTACATTTCCATAGAATAAATAAATATTTGGGGACAATCTTACACATATCGATCTAGCCTTGCTTGTACAACGACAAAGCTTGTACTATGGGAACTAGGCGACGATATACATATGTATATAGATAAATACATACTTATATATATATAGCAAACACCCAGAATCACATAGAATACATCGAAGAGGACGATCGATTTTCCATACAAACGTAGTCCTCATTTTCCTCCCTGGATATTGACTCATGGAAATTATTTTTACTGAATTTTATGTATTTTAGTAATAGCTCTGTCTAACCGTTTGATTTTTTAAAATTATTATAAAAGTTAGGAGGAAAAAACAGGTTTCATACAAATTTTTAAATGCTCCTAACTCTTATAGTACTGAAATGGTCTAAATCAAACGGTCGGGCGTAGCTATATAATTATAGCTACTATTTTTATTACACATCAAATTGTGTAAAAATATTTTCAATAATGATAATATTGACGACCAGTTTGGCCTAGTGGATAGTAGGTGCCCTGCCTACGAAGCCGATGGTCCCGGGTTCAAATCCTGGTAAGGGCAATTATTCGTGTGATGAGCATGGATATTTGTTCCTGAGTCATGGGTGTTTTCTATGTATTTAAATATTTATATATTATATATATCGTTGTATAAGTACCCTCAACACAAGCCTTATTGAGCTTACTATCGGACTTAGTCAATTTGTGTAATAAGGGGTCATCCATTAATTACATCACACGTTTAGGGGGTGGGAGGGTGTCAAGAAAATGTGACATGTTGTGACAAGGGGGAGGGGGAGTCACAAACTTTGTGACGTCACTTTCACTTCACCGGTAACCGATTTTTTTTAATTCGCTAGACAGCTAAAAAACGAGTTTTTGAAACGGTAATCGTTTTTAGTCGTTTATTTTTATTTCCCAATCGGTTTTCTGTTATAAAATTACTAATATTTCTTTTCTCAAAAATATTTTGATAATATTTTAATAATACCTAACTCGATTTGCCTATTTCGTTGAAAACAAAATTGCCAAAAATGTAACGTCACACCAAGGGGGAAGGGGTTTGCCAAATGTGACCAAGTGTGACAAGGAGGGGGGAGGTGTCAAAAAACCTCGAAATTCGTGTGATGTAATTAATGGACAACCCCTAATGTCCTATAATATTTATATTTATTTAATATCCAGAGAGGAAAATGGGGACTACGTTTGTATGGAAAGGCGGTTTCGGAGCCGTCGTCCCCTTTCGTCTTAAGTGGTTCGCAAAAGTTACTCGGTATCATCTATGAATACGAATTTCCCTCGTAAAATATATGGCTAAGAACATCCTGTATTTCGGTAATAGCTTGTAGCTATGATGTTAGCATGCGCGTTTGATTTTTGTACATATTTGAAAATTGACGGTCACAAGGTTAACGTAAAAAGAGATATTCACACATGTAAGTGATCAAATGTTAACACTTGGTAATTAATTTCACTTCGTTACAACTATTTTGACTTCACTGACTGGAGTTCAAGGAGGCCTAATTGTATGGTGAAGTGAAGTACCACGTAAGGTTGCCTTAAAATCCTCCATCCGAGCAACTCTAAAACAGCGTCATTTACTAGATGCGGGATTTTATATTTACAAATGCATGAATTCGTAGGGCGCAAACTTATGTAATGTAAGAATGGATCTACTCAGTACAAAGAAATAAAATTGTAATTCATTACAAATTATTGAGTATATATTTTTTTTTTACGACCTGTCTGGCCTAGTGGGTAGTGACCCTGCCTATGAAGCTGATGGTCCTGGGTTCAAATCCTGGTAAGGGCATTTATTCGTGTGATGAGCATGGATATTTGTTCCTGAGTCATATTTAAGTATTTATAAATATTTATATATTATATATATCATTGTCTAAGTACCCTCAACACAAACCTTATTGAGCTTACTGTGGGACTTAGTCAATTTGTGTAATAATGTCCTATAATATTTATTTATTTATTTATTAGATACCATTTACTATACCAACTCATAGAGAGAATTACTATTGCCTTTTATTATGAAAATGATAATAGAACATTGAACCTCTTCAGTAACTTAATAAAGTTCAGAGATCATATTGTTTACGTAGTAGCAATTACAAGATAAATAAGCCTCCAGCCTGTGCCTATCTACAGAAGAGCTTGGCTTCATCATGGATTCAAGTCACTTTCGACAAACTTTATTCATTTCCTGAAAGCTAATTTGTTCTCCTTGCTGATCTATTTTTGACGTCAAAGCCAGTTTTAAAAACTAAACGTCTGTGTTTTTTTTATTAATATTCGACACTTTGACACAAAAACATTTGTTAAATATTTCTTCTGCTTTTTCCTAATCAGAAAACGATACCAAGTATGCTCTTAAACGGATCCCCACTTGTGTTACACCTTGTATATAAGAAAATATTATACACTTAATCGCTGTCAACCTTGTGAAAAACAACTAAAAGACAAAATCAATAAAGCAAGAGATATATCCTATCGTTTTTCACGTATTGCGGCATCCTTCTTGTCTGTTACTAAATATGGAAATGGACGTTCATAAGTTCATAACCTTCCACTAGCAACGGCCTGTCAGCACTAATGCTGCGCCTGCTGCTGTAAAAATCAGTTTACATAATCAGTATTATGTGGATAACGCGGGTCTCACGCTAATTGGCCTTTTTTAATAAATTTATTCATAAATGCGGTGCGGTTTCAATTTTAATTTTCTGTACACGGTTTCTGATGTGTACAATGAATAAAAGCGTTGTATAACATGTAAATGATATAAAAACTAGCATTAAACTATCCTAACTTTTTTTTTTTTTTTTTTTTTTTTTTCTAGGGGGGAAAATGCATTACGCATACCACCTGGGTGCGGGGGGCGACCCGAGTGGTTATGTGGGACTCCCGTCCAGGCTAATGAGGCCGACGGTATACCCACTAAAAACCCCCCATATGTCACCTCGCCGCCTTATTGGTGGGGTTACGGGAACGCTTGCGCACTCATCCGCGACCCCACCGGCGGCAGCCGCCCGCGAGCGGCTCCCTCGCAAATGCCCGAAGGCCCTTCACGCTAGGCGCGCCAGATGGTTAAACGCGCCTTCCTCCTCGGCCTCCGTCCTGCAGTGTAGCGGACCCCCCCGAGCCCGCCACAAGGAGGCCACGGGCGCCAGAAAACTCCTAGCGCCCGGCGGCAGATGAGGTCCATGGTTCTGCCGCAAACCACAACTCGGCTGCAGAGGACAGGGAGAACGGCACACCGTAATACCGACACTCCTCTTCCTCTGCAGCCCCACCAACGCCGCTACTGCGGAACGGCCCCGCCAAGGTCGCAGGGGATAGGGAGAGTGGCGCATCGTGATACCATCACGCCTCTTCCCCTGCGATCCCACCTCGGCCGTCGAGGATAGGGAGAACGGCTCACCGCAATACCGACACTCCTCTTCCTCGACGGTCCACCTCCAGCGCGTCACAAGCGGGCTCACCAAGCCCACTTGGAGCGTCCTCCTCGGGCCAGCCCGCACCTCAAACAGGCAGGCTGGTTGCCTCTTCGCTTCACCGTGGGTGACCAAGCCACGGCTACTAAGCCCCTCCACCACGACAAGGTGGGCAACCCGCGGGGGGTAAACTATCCTAACCTGTACTATCTTTACTTGAGTGTTCTAATCTCTAGTCGTCCGTTTAGACCTGGGTGGATCCGGTAAAGTATAGACACAGTATAATAGTAGGTACTCGTACAGAGCCGTGTCATAGTTAGAAAGGCGGAGACCGATGCCGCGATGGTGATGACCATGACCAATGCTCCTGATAAATTAATGTTGTATTAAGCACAAACTTCTGCAAGCTTATAAATAAATTAACAGTGGAAAAAATTAACTATCTCGAGCGAGGCTACCGACTCCAACCAACTGAGCTACCGAGACCTCACTCGAGGACAGCGAATATTGCCAACATGTATCCAATATTTTATCTTTAATTTTAATTTTAATATCCGCATATGGTGGAAATAATAGTAATAATTTGAATTTAGTACTCCTGATGGTCACGACCCTTAACCTTGGTTTCCTTATTAATGCCCACTGCAACTTTCACGGACGTTTGTGTGATAACTAAATGTTAATTTAATATTGCCTAAAACTAGAGTTGTAAAACTGTAAAAAACAATATAGCTTTGTGTATAATTCGAGAGTCGTGATAAAATAACATCAAAGTTACTTGTAAATTGCTTAATGCGAACCACGAGCGGTCGCCTAAAACGAAAATTAAGCCACACAATTAAAAATATTTAATGATCCTCCAGTTATTTAACTTTCAGAAATTAAACCCATTATGGCTGGTCAGGCAGAAAGTTCATTGAATGTACCCTCAAATTAATTTCTGTGGCTATCTATGTTCCATATGTTTAATTTATAATTGCTAACATTCGTTAAATGCGTCTCTTTTGTAGGAATAACTCGGCAAACGTTTATGGTCGGATATTTGTATAGTTATGATTTCTACCCTCTGGTATTTAAATTGGACAAAGACTATAATATATAAGTATATGAAATGGCACATGGGTTGTCTAGCTAAAATAGGGACGAAGTGGGGGCCATTGGTGAAAAAATTACAATATATATATGTATTAGGCTTTTAGCCTGTCTGATGTTCACTAGGAGATCATTCCAAAGCCGAATCGCCTGAACGGTGAAGGAGTGCTTGTACTTTTTTGGTATGGAACCCTAAAAAGTGTGACGCATCCCTCGGCTATATGTTTTATACTAAAAATATACTGCTATAGTACCCAGGGTAACGATACATACATACGTAAATAAATAAGAATAAATGAAAATAAGATATGTTTTAGTGATTTTTTTCTATTAAGCTAACTTTAGCCTTTTACGTTTTTGCTGAGAGTTTACCCTCGAAAATATACTCTAGTTCCAAAGGGATTTTTTCTTGGCATTTTAATTAAAAGGCCCTTAACTAAAAAGTGTAAAAAGTTAGTATAAAAACTGCTATTTCGCGTTAGCCCCCTCTGAAATCAATAGAATGTTGAATGAATTGATAAATTCGTAGCCCTACTACGCAGGTAGTCTGTTAGACTACGAACAGAGAATCGCTACGAGCTACGGCTAACGATACAAAGGGAACATGCTTTAGTTTTTTAGCCAATACAAAGCCTTTGAATTCGTAAATGGAGTACGTTACGCTAACATTCGTTATATAAAAAAACTACAGAAAAAAACCAAAAAGAAGAATTTGCTTGTAATATTCGCTTTGGCAACGTTACAAATCCATTTCCGGTTATGCAATGTAATTTTCTCATCTTTTATATTTGAACTGGACCAGTGGGCTAGGGCCACCCCATATAATAAACACAAATGCATTTATTTTGCGGAGCCTTCTGGAATCGTGGGGCCGGCGCCGCCCTCCGCAGTCGCCGCCCCGGGCCATGGCCACCTTGGCCCTAGGGTAAATACGCCCCTGTTTCTTTAGAATAAATTAAGCTACCTCTGTCTCTTATACTTTAAGATATCCCCTCCTTCCCTCACCTTTTACAAAACTATTTTATGTCACTACTGCAACTACTTAGTAAACAAACAAACCGTAATCGAATTTTTGATTCTGTCATCCATGCCTATTTAATTAATGTGAGTGATATTTATTTACCAGGCTCGAACTTTCATCCAATTTCAAATGGGAATGCAGTAGCACTCGCGTCCAAAGCCAAACAAGGATGGCTTGTTTTGCTGATGATTTACAAACAGACAACGCCGCATTGTGTCTATTTTACGAAACCACGGATCTACTTTATTGTTGTCACTCAAAACTAGTCTTTCAATTCCACGGTGTAAAGTTTAAATTTGAAATGTAACTATTACAGTGTATACGATCAAAGGATACTTGTTAATATTAGTGTTTGTGGATTCGGGTCAAGGTTCTGTCTCTTGGGCATTCCAAAGGTGCCAGTATTTTGGAATTGTTATATCAACAATCTTTAGGGTTAAAGCTTTTCTTGTTTTTATTTTCTTAGGCTAAGTTATCCTCAAGAAAAAAAATTGGTATGGTTTCCTTAATGGTTCAAAACTAAATTATTCCTAGGACCTGTTTCCACCGTTATCAATACTGGTATAATTCGCACATATTCTGTTACTATTTGTTCCTCGCTAACAATCGGGCGACGCCCTGAAGACGACACGTATCGGATTCCAGCTGCAGTATTTGCGCACTTAATACGCACATATATACACACAACTATCTCTGTCCGCGTAAGAATATTTTGAGACATTGAATTGTTTTTCTACGTAAGCAGACATTAAGCAATAATTAAACTTCAATTTACACCGAAATATTGAAACGCAGTAAGTACCTAACGTATGAGAATATTCGAATAGCGCTCAAACACTTCTGTATTTATTCAGCTTCTACGCAGCTTCTCTGCAACGTGTTAATGACGTGGGCTTACGTTAAAACGCGAGACTCGCCGCTTACACGTCACGAGCAGATGGAAAGTGTTCGCAAATTAGTTTTTCGAGTACTTATTTAATATCTGAAACATGGAAAGCTGCGCATCGTCTCAATTTTTTTTAAACTAACATATTTTGTTAGTATTGCTATAATTAGGCCTTCAATACACATGATAAGTTAAATATAGTTGGCAGAGAGAATCATATCATCTTTTTTTTGGGTGCTATAACCCCAAACGAAATATTTTTATTTTCTACTGTTACTGACAAAACTGCTTTGGCTGACTTTATCTATGCATAAGTTATAGTCTGAGTACTCGTCACCCTCCTAATACAGTATGATTAAGTTAACTTATTTCCTGGGATGTTTGGAGAAAAGTACTATATGTTTATGCCTCGGAAGGAACGCTTCGCGTCGTTCGACAAATTCGAAACCCACCATCCACAAATTTCCCTTTCCGGGCCTCTAAAATAATGTAATATTAAAAAACGTAGTTTATCATATTGTCTTTTCCTACGGCATTTCTTCATGTATATCTCGTAACAAAATTATTATTTTTGTGCCTCAACATATGTATATGTTCAATTCTTACCCGAAATAATTTGAAAAAGAAAATCGTTTGTTTCCGCTGAGTTCGATTGGTATTTCTTGTATAAAAATTTTGTTATTGTAGAATATTTCCATAGAAAATTAAATTATTTTAGTATCTTAAACATTCTTTTTCTTCTTCTCGGCATAATCGCGTCCACTGCCTCTTTCATGGATTTCCATGTTGATCTGTATGCGGCGGTTCCATGCCATGTCAGCCACAATATCATCTTAAGTATGATTGAATTTTTATCTAACACATTATTTGTGTATAAATGGGAGAACCTTAGAAAATGCTCTGATTAGACGACAACATATGAATCGGGTCTAGTATAATAAATATGCCATTTGATCAGGAGATAGGTACTAGGAAATCATACATGAAACAAAGATTCATTATGTAGGCATTTATATAATTATATTATTCAGCAGCCTCAATTCAGCACAAACTCATTATGACATTATGAGATTAAGAGTCTGTTTCACAAAGTCTGAGTAAAGTATTGGATAGCTAACTAATAAATAAATTAACTGCCAGATAAAACTTCCTGTAAAACTAAGCACTGTATTTACCAGTTAAGCTTATTTAAACATTGTGAAATGCCAACGATAGCTTTATTCGTCAGATAAGTGGTAAGTAGCTTATTCGGGACTTTACTTGGACATTGTAAAACAGACCCTTAGAAGCCTTCTCGTTCCTCTAATCACAAATTTCACTTGTAACTGTTGGCGTTATTCATAAACGTCTATCAAGTCTATTAATCCGTTTATAATATTATGTCTTTGTCTGTTATTTTGATATTTGTAATTGTTAGACCGAGACTTAATTTAACAGAGTGCTAAGTTTAATGAATAAGGGGGTTAGGGTAGTCTATAAATATAACAAAGCCAGGAATGGACTAGGCGACAAATATCCCACGACACGTAGCGACGTCGGGTGATGTGGCACGACGTTACTGAACTTCGCTCGACGTGTCTGGCGACATCGTATGTAAGGAGCGTAGTGTCGCCCGATATGTCGAGTGAAGTCTGACAACGTCGCGCCAGATCACCCGACACTGGCGACACGTGCCACCTGGCTTATACTTAATCTTAATGACGATGACGTAAGTAACGTTAATTATGTACCTACTAAGATTTTAAAATTCTGATGATGTTTGACGATTTCGAACACAAATTGAGAAGTTTCGTTCTGAATTAAACTTCAAGTTGATATTTCTTTAGATATTTATTTGAGTCTCTCAGATACACAAACTAATAAAAAAAATCTTAAGACTTCTGAAGATATCTCAATAGTTTTAAAGAGTAAATAAATAACAGAGAAAATCTCGATTCTTTAAAATAACTTTCTGTGTGGCAATTGCAACCTGAGGTAGGTATCTTTTATTTTGTAGGAAATGCTTGCCTCTAGTCTCACCTCAGAGGAGCGCTTTAATTGAGAGAGTCCTGTGCAGCACTCATTATGCTTTGTTTGCCGAGGTCGGCAAAAGGAAATATTTTAATAGGAACTTGTTTTATGACTTCATATTTAATGCTCATGGTAAGTTCTTGTCAGGTATAAGTACTTGGTGAACATCACCCATCAGACTAAAATTAAAGAAGATTCATATAGTTAATAAGATTATTTAGCTCGTAACATTAGATTATAAAGGATTAAAGAAGATGTTGCAAAAATAATTAGTATAAACTTATATTTTAGTACGTTCTTTTAGGTAAATCAAATATAATAGAAAATAATGAAAACCAACATAATTTAGCTATCTATGGCTATAATATCGATATCTTAGATACAAAAAAATAGTGTCTTACCAAAACAGAAACTTATTGTTTTTTTGTCTATTTTCAGCCAAAACCGAACTTTCGGCCGAAACATTATTTTTATGCCTGCGAAACCGAAACTTCGGTACTGTATTGTTCTGCAAAAAGTTTGTTGCAATTAGCTGAGTCTACTTATATATATATCTAACTATACTCTCTAATAAAGTTCTTACTGCGGGAATTGCAATACCACATCCCACAGTACAGTGCAGATTGTCCCAATAGACTAACTGCATTATCAACTGTTCAAAATACAGCACAGACAGTAGTTTGCAGTTCGTTGATTTTAATTGAGAGGAATGTGCAATACATTTTCTAAATTATTAAGAGAACCCTGATTGTTCAGTGTTCAATATAATTGTAAATTTGCAATGAAAAATAAAACATAATTTAGAAAATAATGTTTCTTTCGTATCCATCAAATAACTTCCCTATGTCGTTGAATAGACTAAGAAAATCGTACTTAAATTAGTTTCACCTCTCCAGCTTGTAAAAGCTCTCTTTTTTCTTCAAAAACTGATGCGAAAGTTGCATATTATTCACAAGAGTGGGAAAGTAATTTGATGCAAATTTTGAGTTGTTTCCTTCCTCATTTCGGCTTGTAGCGTTTATTATGAGGAACTATTTAACAACGTTATTCTGGATTTCCTTGCGTTCGTGTGATGAAAATTTTGTGTTCCACTGTAGCAAAGTTTGTATAACCCTCGTGCTTTGAAACTCTCGCAATGCTTAAGATACCAATTTTCGAACCTTTTTCACTTCTTTTTTACTTAGTTGACTTTTCCACGCCTCGTTTCAATATTTACTGCATTCGACGAGGAATGCATAAACAACTTGAAGCTGTAGAATAAAATTTACAACTCGGCTACTGCATCACAGTGACTCAAACAAAATCAGTATACTAAAGTGTAAAACCTACATCAATCAGCTGCAAGTACAGATGTACAACTTGCAGATTATCTCAAAAATGGAAAGGTTCTTGGAAATTTCAGGAAATTAAGGAAATTTTCATTCTGGAAACGAATACTTTCAATCACATTGGTTGTTTGTCTGAAATCTTTCTTTCCTTTAATAATATCCGCTAATAAACAATTTTCAGACCTGTAGTTTGTAATTTTGTATATGTCACCGTAAAATTACAAGCACCCGTCAGTGTACAGTTTTGCTATTGAAATTATAAACTGACGGTAGGAAGATTACAAACTAACATATACTCTGTACCTTTAGGTATTTAAATAAAAGTAAACAAAATCTATCCTCAAATGGCTCCTTAAGCCAGTTGAGGGTAGATGAAAACATTACATGATAATAATAATGTAGGTTAAAGTGGTCGTTAAGTGACAGATCCAGGCGGTTTTGTATTTGATTGGTTAACCAATAAATATTATAACTACCCGAAAATATACAAATAGTTTTTTTACAAAGATTCCCTCTGTTCATGATATTTTCTACTGCGGCCAGAGTTTACGGCACCTGCGATACGTTCAGAAACCTCCAAAGGTTCAAACTTTGAAGCTCGAAATGCCTCAGGTGAAGATTTTTTTTAAAGTTTAAACTCTCCAAACGTACGAGGGATTGCGTAATTAGGTTGCTTTGGATTTGACGTGTCTCCGTGGATTTGAGCGGGTTCTGGAGATTTAACTTTCCTATTTTGAAGTTAAATTTTAAATGAGATGGCGGAAGTTGCTGAATATGTTACCGAATTAGGTACAATGAAATACGGTCCGATTCGAATTTTAAGATACATCAAAAATTTACAACAGATACGATGTGGCGATGTGTGGATGTGGTGTGTGGTGGGGATTTGTGTGTTCAGTGTCAGAAGTGACGTCACTTTTGACACTGATATATCTAATCATATCGTATTTATAGCAAATGTTTGACGTATGTTAAATATATACGATGTGGATTGGGTATGTCAGTGTCAGAAGTGACGTTTTTGTTTAAAGAGACGTCACTTTTGACACTGATATATCTAATCCATATCGTATTTATAGCGAATGTTTGACGTATGTTAAACAGATACGGTGTGGATTGGGTATGTCAGTGTCAGAAGTGACGTTTTTGTTTAAAGAGACGTCACTTTTGATACTGATATATCTAATCCATATTGTATTTATAGCGAATGTTTGACGTATGTCAAACAGATACGATGTGGATTGGGTATGTCAGTGTAAGAAGTGACGTTTATGTTTGAAGAGACGTCACTTTTGACATTGATATATCTAATCATATCGTATTTATAGCAAATATTTAACGTATGTTAAATAGATACGATGTGGATTGGGTATGTCAGTGTCAGAAGTGACGTTTTTGTTTGTTTGAAGAGACGTCACTTTTGATACTGATATATCTAATCCATATCGTATTTATAGCAAATGTTTGACGTATGTTAAACAGATACGATGTGGATTGGGTATGTCAGTGTCAGAAGTGACGTTTTTGTTTGAAGAGTCGTCACTTTTGACACTGATATATCTTATCCATATCGTATCTATAGCAAATGTTTGACGTATGTTAAAGTTCGAATTGGGACAAAAGTAAATTTAAGTATATTAAGTAAGGCAAAATGTAATATATAAACTAGTACTAATCCCACGACCAAACCACCTTCGACTACAAAATCACGGAGCAACGTCTTTACCAAACGCCAGACATAAGTGGTAGACCTATAATTTGAATATATTTATCGAGTACTCGTCTCAAATTCTTATGTAATGTGCCCTGATAATCCTATCTAGTGATTTAACAGATTAATTTACTTTAGCATAGAAAGAAAAGTATTTTTTTTGCATTATAGGAAATAACGAACGTTTTAACGTAAACGGTAAAACTGGACGCTATTACTAAGACTCCGCTGTCCGTCCGTCTGTCTGTCTGTCCATATGTCACAAGGCTGTATCACATGAACCGTGATAGTTAGACTGTTTAAATTTTCACAGATGATGTATTTCTGTTGCCGTATAACAAAACATACTAAAATACAAAATGATATATATATTCAAGGGGGTTCCCATACAACATCCCTTCGTGCGCGAGTTCGATTTACACTTGGCCGGTGTTTTAATATATCATACCTACTTTACAGTGACGTGCAATAATATGTTGCACAACGAAACGTGCAAAAATATAAAGATTTTTTATAGAGCCATAAGAATATGTAAGATATTTTTGCGCGCCTCATTGTGTAAGTTAAGTATTATTGCAGTTCACTGTACAATGAACAATAGTTTATCGAGACCGCAATGCATATGGGTAAATTAAGATAAATAGTACTATCTCAAATTCCAAAAGAGTAAAGTACGTCGAGAGCATACAATAAACCTTTTTTTATCCGAGGCAATTTGTCAGTACGGCCTGTGTGGTAGGTAATATAGCGGATTCTTTTTCATATATATATATATATATATATATATATATATATATATATCCCCGTCTAGCCGAGATGTTCAAGTTTAGTAGCAAATGGACATGTTTGTTGTTCTCCTTCGCTTTGTTCCACCAATTGTGCTAAAAGTGTACGTACTATAAAGTAAAAGCAGGGACAAATAGTTAATAAATAATGTTAACCCCTATACAAAATAGTGTAAATTATCATTTGAGCGCAACTAGGACATGTCTTAGTCATAAAAAAGTGCATCAAGTTCATCACACCGGACCAGAGACCTTTTGACATATAAGCTAAATTCCATGCTAAGTTTTAGAATCAATACCTTTTCCTTGTAATACAGATCCGCCAAGCGTTTAACATACAAAACTTCTACACGGACTATTTTATTTGCATTCAAATTAATAGCAAACTAATACTAGACATACATGTACTTACTTATTTACTTACTGCTTTAGCACAGCGACCCGAACTCTGACTCCAAAGCACACTGCGCACTGTCCAAAGACGTTTCTGTCCAGTCGACGGCGCCGAGTTCGCTAGGGTCTTTTTGCATTTCGTCTCTCTATACACACATATTACTTACTTAAATGTTCATGCTAAGTTTCAAGTTATTTTAGCTTGTCTTCTTGTTGTATAACTTTGATTGTGAGGTGACGGCTACGTTCGTGTGAGTCTTAAGAGGCAACAGGAGTGGTTATTTCTCCATACAAACGTACTCGACTGTTTCCTCCGTGATTTTTGAAGCTAGAGCAATGATTTTTTCAACACAAATTATTATTATTAATATATATGTGGGACTGTTTTGCTTTTTTTGATATTTTTGTTTCTTAAGGCGCTAGTGGACTTCAAATATTAGCAAAAACGGTCTAATTAACGGTATTAATTATTAATTAACGGTTTAATTCGGCCGCAAAGAGAAGCGTGGTATATAAAACTGACATCAATTAGCCTAAAAACAAAACATTCCGACACAGATAATTTCGTTACTATTTAGATCTCAAAATTTAGTTTAATTTGGAGGGTTTTGGAGGGGGAAACAGTCGAGTACGAAACATCGTTTTTTGAGATGTTTACGCAGGATTTTTCGCCTAACCTGGCGTTGTCCTTATCGCACTAGTTTTCGGAGCCTTTTTCGTTATCGAGATGTATATATTCACCTAAAATATTTAAATCTCAGCTCCCGTATCCTCTTAAGTTGCACAATGTGCGGAAAAATTGAGCCACGCGACTTTGTATAAAGAAGATATACAATCTTTATTATTTATATGTCTCTAGTAAACGTAAATAAGATCCATGGCCACTTCTAACTCTTCTAAGTGCTCGGAAAGACAAACTTCTAGTTACCCTAATTGGGTACCTACATAGCTAAAAGCTTAGAAATTCTACTAATAGTTAAAGGCATTTTGTTCGTAGGTTTACGAGTATATTTTAAATCGTAGTTATTTTATGATGTGTAGGATTTTCCTTTAATTGAAACTTTTTAATAGAAAACAAGCTCTTATTACAATATAAAAATATATGTAGGTAATGTAAGAGATAATTCTCAAAAAAAAAACTTATACCAGTCAATCGAACTCCAGACGCCACCGGCTGTCAACTGTCACTTGTTACTACCGTAACGCTCTCTATTATACTGCACTGGAAGGTAATTTATGTTTTATCCCTTTCTTAAAAATCATGTAATCATATTATCAGATTAAGATAAACGATTAATAGCTGATTGAGGCTTTGTAGCACGTTTATGAATAACGTTATTATATAACTACCTATAAACCGTTTATATTGTTACGTTCTTACATGGTAAAAGTTGAGTTGAGATATTCAGGGCAATCATAATATTATAATCATTCACAATCATATCGCGTTCCGCATATTGAGCATACTCCTAAATGTATTGATAGACAAGTTATCGCTAACCGACCAACGTTTTGTATAGAACTTTGCCTTACGAGAGGTACCTACACGTTACACGTGCCAGGGAATCTGCCGTAAGTGGCCAGAACAACTCGACACATACAAACGTTGACTAACTTATCTATAGGATTGTGTTGTGTAACTTCTCAAACTAATAAATAGTTAGCAAACCAACGGAAGGTACTAAGTAAATCTATTTCGAGTTTGGGAATGTTTAGTTCAAGTGGAACTTTATTAGTTGTCTGTTGTTTTTAGAAAAAAAATCTGACGACACTTCTTTATAGATTAGGTTTTTTAAAAACAGTGAAGTACAAAGATTAAAAACAAATTAGAAAGAGGCAATAATGTATACCCGGATAAGACCAAACTATATTTCGGCGAACTAGTTGGAAGGGTGTCACAACACAGAATTACTTATTTCTCACAGCTTTTACCTCCGAATTTTTAATACAAACGATAAAGAAGAGCTTTTATTTTTTATTAATTTAAGAGGGGAGTATACCACGCGATCATCATACAAAAGGAGAAAAGGTTTTTCCACTTCCTAAATATTTTCCATGATTTTTTAGTATGTTATTGACACAATGAAAAACTAGGTAAAAGTTTTATTATTTTTTTTGAAAATTTGCAAAACAAAACAAAAAAAAAACCAAGATAGTGAAGCCTATAACCCTAGATTTAGTTAGTGAATACCGTTTTCTCCCGAAATGGAAATTCATATAAAAACTAGCGTTATTTCGCTAGTATCGCAAAGCTATTCTTCCCTCTTAATTCCCCTCAATAAAAAAAGTTTAGGAGTAATCTACACTCAAAGTTCAATGAGATTTTTTTCAAGACACCAAAGCAAAAACCTTCTCGGACTAAGATCGGACTAATTGCTAATTCGAACTCTAGAGGAAGAAGAATAAGTTGCATTTTCCATTAAATTTCAACTTTTTCACACTTTTTTTAAACGTTTATAGGTACACGACTGACACGACTGAGCGGTTACTTAGCGTTACAAATCGTACGATCTTACCGTCCATCCAATCTTATCCGGGTAAACCTTAGATATTAGCTTGACTTTACGCTTGTACCTGTCTCACTAGTCACTTCTATTTTAAATAAAGTGTTTGATAAATGTGTCCACGGCCGGCAAAACGTTCCACTTTGTCGCTTGTCATAAGGACACCTTCTTAGGTTATTCGTATAAAGATACACGCAAATCTCGTCCTTATGGTAAGCGAGAAAGTGGGACCTTTGACTAGACTTCGACATACATAAGTTTTACATAACTACGCTTGTAAGCTGTAATACAAATGGAAGTAGAATTTAAAGAGTATTTGAGATGACTCACGTTAGAACGGTCCGGACCCTGGGCGAGGCTTCCGTCATTTCGTTTTCTATGACGGTGATCGCGTGATGCTTTCTATGGAAAACTGATGTGTCGGAAGCCTCGGCTCGGGCCCGGATCCTTCAAGCGTGAGTCATTCTTTAAGGTATGTTTTATATGTAAGTACCTACATCTATACATACTTGTAAAAAAAAACTGTCTTATTATGTTTACCCCATCTTTGGAATAAAGAGGAGGATTATTTAAACGATCGTTCTGAAATATTATTTTGTATACATTTTTTTTAGGTTTTTATTTATTCATTGAATACAAATAGATGAAGTCAATACGGAGTAGGTACAAAAGGCCGGTACAATAATCAACTTACTATTACTAGTTTAAAATGAAAATAAAACGAAGTTATACTGAATAAACTAAAATAAATCTAATCTAGTGCAGAGGATGCTGTCAGCCTTTTGCCGCGCAATACCAAAGGATACCGTGAGGAAACTGCCAGCTCAAAGGGCATTAGTTAAAGCCCATTCTTATAGAAAGTTCTTAAAAAAGATGAGCGATGAGCTCCGGGGCCAAGAGCTCATCCTCAAATCTCATAAAAACGTACTCAAGTGTGTTTGATTTGGATGTTTAACCCGCCCTATCGTCATTGAGATAAGTCCTTTTCTCTCATTATCTGTGATGATTGTGTTGTTCGTTAAATAAAGATACTAACAGCGCTGAGACGCAGTGCGTTCGTAGTAAGCCTGGGCTTACGGTCTAGAACGGCACAGACTACTCAACACTCTATGGTGGGCATATTATTACATACTCGTATTTAAAAAAATCGGATACACATGACAGCTTAGTAACATTAGGATACTTGTTATAACGTTAACGTAAATCGTTTTTGGCAAAAATTTCTTTTTTGGTACTAGCTTTGTCGCTGAGTGTACTTTTCTCATTTCACTCATCGAAACCGGACCAACCCCGAAAACGCGAAAAATTTTCTATGGTAGAGTAAAATTTTCTTGGTTGGTCCCATAGTAAAAGTTTCTCAGTATGACCTATATGTATATTCACCTCGTACATTATTGCAGGTGATTAATAAAACATTCTGTATGTAGTTTAGCCTCACTTGTCGACTGTCGTATGCGTTTTACGATAGCAGCTGTTGGACAGATAATAGGCATCATTTATTTCGAGTTGGGTATCTGCTATACTGTTTTGTTATCTGTAATTCCGTTCTAAGAGAGCAAGCCGTTATCTTAATTTAGTCGAAGCATTACAATTTACTGTATGGATAGTAAAGAAAAAGTACCGCAATCCTAGAGCTTTTGTTGTACTATGTTAACAAAAGGATATATTTAATCTATAGTGTGCAATTTTTTCTAGCTGTTCCAAAATATTATTTCAATATACTTGACTCGCGTTAAAAAAAAAGAATCTTCTTTTAGAATCGTTCTTTTAGGCGTGTCTAATATTAATATTAGTTGCGTTGTTTAATATTAATTTCTCGTACAATAAACTGTTAACTTACTTACTTATTATTTGTACATATTTTTTTTAAGACAGAACTAATACTAAGTTAGTGGTGCTATTTATTTATTGAACCCATATTCAAACCCAGTTTTATTAACGAAAAGTTGACAGTTTTATGATATAACGTATTCTTCTAGCTGTCAAAAAGAAATGACCACAGGCCGGTGCCACAATGCAATCGTTATGCACATTAGCCGGTAAACCTGTCGGAACTACAAACTTAATTTTACAATGCATTAGCATGCCTGCAGTAGCCGCAGGCTTAAATGCTCCTAGTTCTCTAGAAACTGTCTAGAACTTCCCATGCAGTGGGGGCCAAATTAAGGGGGTATACAAAAGACAAAAGCAGGTGTAGGTAATACAACAGGCCAATCTATAATACATTTTAATGTAATCGATTGAATCAGGCATTTTGAAACTCCACGATAAATAATATTTTAAGACATTTCTTTTCGTTTTTGCCAAATAATTTGATTAATCCACTTGTCATATCTAACTTAATCCAGTTCTAAATCAATTTCAGACTGATTTTCAGTTCGTCGCGTTCGAACAAATTTGTGTGCACGGGAGCGTGAAACAATAGGATTTTAATTAAAAAACCAATAAATCAAATTTCCTCAGCTTTAAATGAAATTTGAAAAATCCTTCTAGGAGGTCGATTTAGATTTTAGATTTTTTATGGTTTTTATCGTATTTTTGCTACTGATTAGTGTAGGCGAAATGCAGTCATGCGCTCGTGCGTGAGATACGTACCAATCACCAAAACGATTATCAAGGGCGTATCAAAACAAGATAAATACCATAACAATTTGTCGAACCAGAATCGGCCTCTAGGCTACGAGGATTGCGTTTATAAAATTTCCGCTAGTGATCATAATTGCACAGAGAGGGTGTCGATTTTTCCCTAACTAATGAAGCTTTTGCTAAACGCCATATTTGGGGCAAATAACGTTATGACACCAGAATTTGGAGTCCGAGCCGTGTGCACTGACATGTGGTCTCTCAGTGAAATTAAATGTCCATAGCGCTATCTCGTTTTGGCGTACTCGACGCAATTTCCACCGCCTTCGCTGCTGTGCAGTCAATGAATAGAATAATACCAGACCGGAAACCGGCTTACACGACTATTGGGAATATTCTAGTATTTGATCGGAAATTTACCAGATCAAAGGTATCTATTAGCATGCAAATTGATAATGCCTGACCTAATCTAAACTTGATCCACTTCTTCAGGTCATCTATAAATAAATAATAAATAAATATTAGGTGACATCTTACACACATCAACCCAGCCCCAAACTAAGCAAAGCTTGTACTATGGGTACTAAGCGATATACGTACTTGTATAGATAAATACTTAATTATATACATAGGAAACACCCATGACTCAGGAACAAATATCTGTGTTCACACACAGGACCATCGGCTTCATAGGCAGGGTTACTACCCACTAGGCCAGACTGGTCGTCTAATTATATACTGACTCGATATTGACAATCTTTCGATGTATTATACCTACCTATAATTCGTTTGAGAGTTCGTTTGTCATTCAGCTCTGAAGATGCTCTAAAATCTCTGTGATTGGTATTCGCATTAAGTTAAACGCTCAGATACTATGACGACATTGAGTATATATATTAAAGGTGACGTTAGGATGTCAACGGCATCTGTCATCTGACAATTTGAGTGACGTTCGTGTCATCAACGATGACGCGCAGATTTGGACATAAGATGTAAATGTAAATAATTAATGTAAATTGATATGTTTTTTATGTATAAGTGTATTATAAAAATATTTTCTTAGTTACATGTAAACATTCTTATAAATAACATAAAATAAATAGCTAATTATAGAACCTCAACATGTATCTTGCGTTATGAAAAAATAAATTGAAATTGATGGAATCCTATTTTTGTTTTAGCGAAACTACGTCCTTAATATTCTAGGTCCATGACCGTAACAGTAATGCATCTGCGTTTGACATCCGAACATCACCTTTGGTGGAACTTAGTAATTATTCATGTAGGTTTTGCTAGAAATCGCGAAGCGTCTGGTTGATGTAACTGGTGACCGAAGAGATGGCGACTTCCTCGCGCAACGTATCAGTATTGCGATACAACGAGGAAATGCCGCCAGCATCCTTAGTACAAAACCTCAAGGGCCTATTTTAGAATTAAGAGTAATACTCTGTACATACATATCCATTATGTTTATTGTTATTGTAAATATATAATGTAATATAGTTTTGTTAAATGGAATCCAGTTCCAGTATAAATACTCAGCCAGCGGTTATATCTATTTAAGTAGCGTTAGGACATGGTTGGGACTGATGAAGTCGTTTAGAACTAATTTAAAACTTCCCCGATCGGGCTCGAGTCGCGAAACGCTTTCGCTCTCTAGTTCATTTGCATGTAGTTCTTGTTGACGATTGACTGTGATTTGCATAGATATAGGGTCTAACAGGGATTGAATGACTTAAAATGTTTCAGTAGTTCCCATAATAATATAATTAAATTAAATTGTGTAACTTTCTAACAAACACAAATATGTTAGAATGACATACCTACATATAAGAACAATCGATTGCAATGCAATTTCGGCAGCTATAAGGTATATCGGCCACATAATATTATTATAGGTATGTGTAAACGTGTTAATTAGCGATATTTTAATGTAAATGTTTATCTATAGTGGTTTAGTTGCCTGATAATTGTTTGTATAAAAAGATCAATATTTTCAATAAAGTTTTGTACTCACTATTACTACTTAAGTAGCCTTCCGATATTGTGGGACATTTAATCTGGGGGATAAACATAGACACGGACAGTGATGGATGGAGCCATCTGTCTTGCTCCGCAGGAAACTGAGTGGCCGGGGTTAGAGGAGACAAAACATTTGAGCACTCGTTCACTTTAAGTTGTTAGATTAAGTTATGATCACTTTTACAAGAGCTAGGGTTTACCACAGAATAGGTAAAAGGAATACGTACATAATTCTCACTGTGTCGCCATGAACCGACCGTCTGACCGTTTGACGACCGGTCTGGCCTAGTGGGTAGTGACCCTGCCTATGAAGCCGATGGTCCTGGATTCGAATCCCGGTAAGGGAATTTATTTGTGTGATGAGCACATGTGTTCCTGAATCATGGGTGTTTTCTATATATTTAAGTATTTATAATATATTATATTTATCGTTGTTTGAGTTCCCGTAACACAAGATTCCTGGAGCTTACGGTTGGGCTTAGTCAATTTGTGTAAGAGTGTCCAATATTTATATATTTATTTATCAACCATATTGTTCCCTTTCTCACTCACACAATAACTTCTCGGATCAGTCTCAAACTGATTTAGCGATAAAAAAACGTATAACTACTGTTTCTGCTTTTTTTTAAAAACAAAATCATTAAAGTTGTGTCAACACTCAACACAAAGCACGATTATTACGAAATAAATATCGTGAACTTTGAATCAATTTGTTCTCTCGTGTCCAAATTAAATGATAAAAACTTTGTGCACGTAATCGTAAGCCAAAGCACTTTTCCGACGAAATGAGCAAAAAACGGTCGAAATCTTGAAGAAAATGTCTTTATACCGACAATGGTATCCTGCAAGTAATTGAGTTGTGTAAAATGTTTGTCATGGTCGGAGAGGTCAAGTTTTTAAAGGAGGATGCCAGTACCGGGTCTATTGCGTAATAAAAAGGCTTTTTCTGCTCTTCTGGCTAAGTATTGCAAATTGAAAATGGATGTATCCTAAATTGTAAAGTTATTCTCTTAAAGCTATGTATACGTACACTGAGCAAGAGAGTCGAGAGACTAAATCTGTAGAATAACATAAAAAGACGTAACGACGATTTGCTCCGTGTATATAACTGGCATTTTTGCAACAATCGATCGTGACGATTTTCGGCAGATTTATCGAAGCGATTAATCGTACCATATATTGAGGACTTTAGTGTAATAAACTGTCAGTTTATTCCGCTAGGCAGCGCGGTGTATTTTTCTTTAATAATCCCAAGTATTACTAGATCTTTCGGTTTAGCTCAGGGCTGACTGGTCGAGAATGCCTTCTGCCGTTAAGTTCGCCATAAAGTATAAATAAATAAATAATACCATACACTTAATATGAATCGTAAACAAAGAACACTTGCAGTGGCGACATCATTCATAACCTTTATTTTGTTTTCTTATTTTTAATATATATATCATAATACGAATAGCAGTTTTGTCTATAGTGAACATGAATGCAAAATTTGAACCCATTCACACTAATAAAAGTATGAAATTTTGAAAGCAGACAAGCTTCACATAAAGGCAGCTTAAAAAATAATAATAAAAGGTAGTTACTTCCCTAACAGAACGCGGATAAGTGTTTTAATTTGCTTTTGTTCCTATCCGTTAATTGTGCGATGACAGTAAAATCAAATCGAGATAACACCCCTGATATTTCTAAATATAATAACAGTCTTCTGTTCAGTGTGCCTTTGTACGCTTATATTAAATATTTGTGCGTAAAATATTGCCATTTAGGTGTACAAGTATTTATTTATATTATAAGATATGCGGAGCTTGCCAACAGCGTCACCAACGAGGGGATTCGCTCAGAGCGCTGTTTTTGTGGCCCTTGGGATGTAGAGGCATATTCCAAATAACTAAGCCTTACAAAAGTCTGCCCCAAAATGATAAACAAGGTATTACAAGATCGCTCCACGTTAAGAAGGCAATATTCCCGAGTCCATTTCGGAGTCACCCGGTGCCAACAAAAGCCACATTCTTCCCGTAATTCGACGCGATCCCACTACAGCGATGCAGCCACTTAAGGTAAGAGAGCTTTTTATTTTTATTTGCTTTCCTTACCTTCCTCATGAGAATAAGTTACCTACTTATCTCTTATTCTTTTTGATTGTTTTCAATGTAGTCATTTAGCTTTTGGTAATTCAACCCTTTGGTAACATTACCAAAATAAACTTCAGTTATTTGAAATTTTTATGAATATTAGAGTAATTTAGCGTTTTTTGTAGATGGTTTTAATATGTGGATAATGTGTTTGACATGAGTTTTTTTGAGCCCATCAAAGTTGACAAACATAATATAAAATAAAATAAACATAAAGAAGTATATAGGTTATTATATATAGGTTGTTTAATTTTATATATTTTTTTTCTCTAGTTATATCTGCGATCAGTCAGACTATAAGCAGATTGGTTGAATGCTTAATAACGTGACGAGCGAGTCCTCCAGTGAGGGCTTCTACTCTTTTTTTCCCCCCTTTCTATGTATGAGGGAAGATGTCTTTTCTTTTTAACCTTTTTTCATATCCCTTGTTAATCTACGTTGATATGCTTTAGTTGCATGAAGGATTTCTTCCTTCACAGTATTGATTTGCAGGTATTTATGTATTTCCGAGTTGGTTGTGAACCACGGAGCGTTACATATGGACCGCAGTATGTTGTTTTGCATTCTTTGTATTATTGAGATGTTAGAGTTACTGGCACTGCCTCATAGTTGTATGCCGTACATCCATGCTGGCTTAAGGATAGATTTGTAAATTAGGAGTTTGTTGTCTGTGGAGAGTTTACTGTTTCTTCCTAGTAACCAGTAGTAATCACGAAATCTAAATCTTAGTTCTTCTCTTTTTGTTTTGATGTGTTGTTGCCATGTAAGCCGTCGGTCTAGATGTAAGCCGAGGTATCGGACACTGTCCTGGTGGGGTTTTTCAGAGTAACTGAGGGGCATTTTCCTTTCCTTAGCGTGAATATAACTTGTACAGATTTTGACGCACTTGCTCTTATCCTCCATTTTTGTAACCATTTTGTTATATCCTCCAGTGCGTTTTGTAACATAAGCGTGGCGATACTGGGGTCCCTGTTGAATTTTATAATTACAGTTTTATTCATAATATTTAAATTAAAATATCCCTACAGTTCTTCCAACTCTCTTAAAATATGTACGCACCATCACCTTGTCCCTTTACAAAAACGCCGTGAAATAACCGATATTACATATCTCCTAAGTATTACCAATGTTGTAATCGATTGCTCTGAGTTGCTAAGTAAACTATGTTTCAAAACCCCCTTTCGTACTAAAAGGTATTATCCCCCAATAGCAATCAACAATGTATCTTCCAAATACAGACAGAATAGTTTATTACCACGCGCTAGTCGTAACCTAAATGAGCTAACTAAAGAATTGGATATGGATATATTCAACTGTGGCATTCCTAGCGTGAGACGTAATTTAGTGCAGAAATACTTTGAGTCTTTTGAGTGAGCGTGTTGTCGCCTTCTTGAATACCTATTACTTACTTATTTATTATTTATACTTTTACCTTAGACCTCGTTATGTTACTAAGTTAATTAGTATTTTGAACTTCCACATTATCCTATCCTATATTAGGTATCAGTACCTGGGCGACCGAGCTTTGCTCGGTTATAACTATTTATTGTAATATGGTGGTATATAGGTGATAATCTTAACTACATTTTTTTACTAAATTAAACTTGTCTAAAACAATAAAAATTAAAAAATTATATATAAACTTGAACATATAAAAAAAAACAAAAGTTAGTCACCGGGCGAGATTCGAACCCGTAACACTCGTTTAGCAGTCCGCGTCTTAACCCGCTGGACCAGACGGACAGTGGCGGGCAACACGAAATTAGCGACCATATTCTGCGTCGAAAAAAAAACGCATGAAAACTCGAAAACACGCGTTTTCCCAAATATAAGACTAATCTAGATAGATTGTATACCCCCAAAAACCCCCATATACCAAATTTCAGCGAAATCGTTAGAGCCGTTTCCGAGATCACAGAAATATATATATAAATATATATACAAGAATTGCTCGTTTAAAGGTATAAGATTTGTATTCGCTTTATTCACATATGTGGTTGCAATAGTGCGTAATCTTAGTTTAGTATTATGTCACTACTTGTGAGTTCCTATAATTGGCTTCCTGTATCTACTATATTTTTCTTTGTTAATGTCACAGCTGTTGGATCTCCAAAAAAAAATGACATCACCGTTGCCCCGCGTTAACCTGAGTAGGTACTAGTGTTGGTAAAAACTAGACTATTTTTTATTGAATTATTAATACTATAGAGAAGCCATACCAAACAATGAAATTGTCGCGATTGCAACCTGTACCACGTGACCAAAACGTAAGTATTCATGGCGCTTACGCGTTTAGGTCGCGAGATTCACGCTCCGCTTCTATTGACACACACACTATGGTTTGTTGTTAAAACAACAACAACTAATGGCACAGAATACTGGTTTCCTGTGCCGGTTCTATACGTAGTAATAATAGTTCAATGAGTCTTTCATTGAATCTTCCTCCGAATAAATACTCAAAAGAGAAAGTGTAAATACTAGTTAGCAGTAAAGAAAATAAGCGTTATTGTATGGTATACCTAACCCCTGAATTTTACATAAAGACAATGCATTTTGTTTTTTTTTAAAGAGAGTTTTCTGAAAATGACTCAAGGCCATTCAAAAGACTCCGGTCTCTAACAATTTGAAAAGAACTCGAGTTTCGACTTAAATACAATCTAAAAAACACAGTCGAGTCGTAATGTTTATACGAGTAGATTCATAACAGTTACACTTCAATTTTCAGAGCACGTCTTTCTCTCTAATATAATACAATTCAAAAACAATAGAAGCAGCCCGTATTCTATTGTAGCAGCATTGCTAACATTCTAAGCAATGTCTTGCCCGCTGCTGCTTAATTCACGAAACATTTTGCCTCGACTGTGAGGCCGTTGCTGGTTTATCTTGACCTAAGCGTACCTGACATTCGGAGTATGTGAATTCTATTCTGGAACGTCTTTAGCGCCTCATATATATCTGCCTAATGCTCGTAGTTTATCACTTTAATCACACGGTTGGTGAGAAGTTGTTACGTTTGGTTGCATGCAGATTATACAAAGTACCACCACGTATCTTGGTTGATGTCTATATTCATGAGCAAAAGCTTTAGATTTGTTAACATAAGACAATTATGATCTTTTGGGTCCCCATATGCATCAGTGTGATATCGAAGACGTTACACGTCAAAAAAGGAACAATATTTCCTTGAATGAGAAAAGGAATATTGGTAAAAAGGCCGCGTAGCTAACGTGCAAATCGCTTACGCTCCGTAGCGATCGATACGCATCTGTCACTGTCGCACTAATATGGAAGAGTGATAGAGAGACCCAAAGCGTTTCGTTGTCGAAGCGATAGCGATTGTCACCTTGGCTAAGCTGGTTGTTCCCACAGGCGATACGCTTGAGCATTGTGCGACTTGTGAATAACATTCGCTGATCTGCCAGTATGAAAGATTAATGAGTAGCCCCCGAGACAAAAGAAATTTGAAAACAATTTCAGTGTTTCCTTCTGAAAGGCGCCCACATAAAACATAATTTACGGGCTAACCGGTTCATTATTTAGTAGGATACCGCCTAGCACTCTGAATTAGTAAGGTAAAAGTACTAGTGCTCGACGCTGCACTAGTCACCGACATGGGTACTTTATGTCATAGAAATATAGGTTAAATTTGAACAACGAAGATTTTTCTGTATTCGAACTTAATCCTTGTTACTTTGACATAAAGTGCCCATGTCGAGTACTAGTGCAGCGTCGAGCACTAGTACTTTTACCTTATTGTTGGTGGTTTTTTTAGTCGCAATGGAGTAAATTAGTAAAAAAATATTGTATTCGTGTCTGTGGTAAAATGTCTTTGGTAGGCACCAAATGAATTGAAGATTTTTGTTCTATTACAGATGTCGTTGGTGTAATTTTCAAAATCTTATAATAAATTGTCTTCTGGAGTCAACAAGGATCCCTTATAGTTTTGCCATGTCTGTCCGACCACGGCTTAACTCACTGATCGTTATTGCTAGAAAGCTGCAATTTAGTATGGGTATTTTATATGTATAATTCAATCGCATCGACAAAGTGGTAAAGTAAAAAGTAGAAGAACAAACTGGATACTTCCCTCTACACGTCAATTGGGGATGTTTTTTTTGCTTGTACCTACAGGTATTAGGGTGTCGTCGGTTAGGACTTTCAAAACGAAAAAGTATTTAAGTAGTAGTAAGTATTTTCGGTGCTACTCTCTCCGAAATAGAATCAAAGTTGCCCTCCCCCCTCTAACTAGAAAAAGTTAAAAATGAAAAAGTGAAAGTAAACCTTAAAAAAACTTGCATTGAAAAACTATAGCAAACGATCATGTTAAGCTGTTTTTGAGTTTTAGCAAAGTATTTCTTTCAGTAAAAAGACACACAAATGCTGCGAAGATGCCTGCCTTTTGCTTGTTATGTTCATTGCACTGTGACGGACGGGTAACTACGGAACCCTAAGTATGTGTGAACTATAGCGAACCTGATCGATTAAGCCGTTTTTGAGTTTTTGCAAAAAGTCTATTTTGACGGACCGGTAACCACGGAACCCTACACTGAGCATGGCCCGACATACTCTTGGCCGATTTTTTATAGGTCGAATATTACACTTTATTAGCGGAATCAAATTACTAAACTATAAAACTTAAAGCCATTTGTAAAACATATAAAAATTATAACCTTAAAATACATAATTATGCTGTGCAGCAGCTTTTCATGGCCAAATTAGCTAGTTCAAAATCGTGCCTAGTGATTATTCTTATGACTTAAATTTTCTCTCACGTTTCATCGTAAATTAACGACAGAGTATCGTGATTAAGCTATCACAGGATTTCCTATTTTTGCCGCTCCTATTTCAGCATTTACCTGAGATTTCGCTTTATCCTTCACCTGTGTCGTCCCAATGGCCGATAATCAGATCTTGCGAGTCCGACCCACGTCTCGTCATTTAATTTAGCTGTTAGCAACTACTGCCGATCACGTGTTCTGGGTCTTTGGTCAACTAAAGTTTCTTGCTGATTACGTAGTTAAGCTTTATTGGTCATTACAATTTTAATTTGCGTAGATACAATTATTGGACAGTTACATTAATGTATACCTAATTGAAGAGAGTGGTGACTGATTAGCTCAGGGGTGTGACTTTCGAAACGGATGCCGTGCCGTGGGGGTTAATTCCTGATGCACATGAGAGTTGCCCAGTGGTGCGCTATTATATTTAGCTGATATTGATGGCGTTTAATTAATCAATTTTTATATAGTTAAAACACCAATTACTGGGAACCATTGGGATACCATTGCGAAATATTCTATCCTAGTATATATTGTACGAAAATCTTAAAGAAAAAAACATAGTACCAAATTAAGAACCTCTTTTTGGAAGTCGGTTATAAATATTGAACATTAACATATATTCCAAGCCAGAGGTCGTAACGCCAACGTTTCTGACACATGCGGCACCCGAGCTGTCTGCCGAGATAACATCCTGTGCAAGCTAGAAAGGAAAATATTATAGTTGAGACAATATTTTATTTGGAGGTGTCGATGTGTGAAAACAATATTAGGGAAAATGTGTGCTTATTTTCAAAGTAGTCAATTGAAACCTACATATATTTTTAATATATTTTTGGTTTTTGGCCCGTATGTGATTATGTAACATACCCTCATAGTAAATACTTTAAATGATTCGAATATATATGTATTTGTACTCGCTGTCAGTGCTCACGCTTCTGTAGGAGTCAACTGAATGAAATCCAAAATAAAAAGAATTCTCAAACTAATCTAAAATACACCCATCTATAACTAAACACCCTTAAAAACATAACAATATGTAGTTAGTTGATGTTGCGGGAAGGCTTTCGTGACAATATTACGTCTCTTTACATGCCGTCACCAGATGCGTAGTTAAGGGTCACGTGTGGATCTAATAACTTTACGGAATGGCACTAGATGTGACGTGACTTCATTTAAAAAGACTCTGATACTAACCGAAAACACCTAACATACACCTACCTATTTTATATACACACTTCGATACTGTTCTGTGTAAAGTAATAAGCCTTATTGCAATTATGTAAGGTGCAATTATGGTCACTTATGGACCTACATTCTTCTGAGAGCAGGATTCCGTAACAGCATCACGTCTCGCTACGAGCCATCCCCCTTATCGTTAGGAACGCCATGTGTGGGTTAAGGTCGACCTCGTCGACTCACGACTGACATAAGTAACACAGATGTGACTTCATTTTATCTCTGTAGTTTTTGGAGTTATGAGTTACATAAACAAAAAACATACGAAAATAATAGCAACGCAATGGCATTTAACATTTACCAGTTAACATTTGGGGAAGTTCAGGGCAAGTCAAATATCGTAAGGAAACCTACATATGTCTGGAAAGAAATGCAAGTGAGCGTGATAACCCTTTGGAAAATAATTAGAACTAAACTCAACCTCAAAATTTGAAGAACTGAACATTTTTGTAAGAGATTTCTCCTGTTAAGCTCAGCCCGTCTCCTTTTGCTCACACTTCTCATTTAATTAGCTAATTAAGTTCGTCTCTTGGAAATTAATTTTTCAATGACATTATACTAAGATTAAGAAATAAAAATACTATCTTGAGCGAGGATATTTTACAAGTAAACGTATTATTCAAAGGCCGGAACAAGTTCGGTACCCCTAGTATAAATAAATTCGATTTCGAAACGTGACGTACGCGTTTGCGTTTAATCTCATTTTGTATTGGATTTAGAAAGAGCGCGCCAAGCGGGACGTTTTGGAAACTCAAAATCCTATACAAAATGAGACTTAACGCAAACTCGTTCGTCACGTTATGATGTCGATCAAATTTACACTAGGGGTACCGATGTAGAAATCTGTTGTCTGTAAGATGTAGCCTCTAGCGGAGAGGACGCGTTAAATATATATGATACCAATAAAATTAAACTAGTGATCGTAAAAGTGATATGTATATAGTAATAGGCTTTCACTCAAAAAAGCAGTTCCATGTATGCGATGGCGATGCACGGATATTGTTTTGAAATTTGTTTGATGTTTTATGTTTTTGAATACCCTGCATCATAATGATGATACAAATACATGTATTTGTCCGAATGTTCGCACTAATATTAAAAACAAAAGACCAAAGTCGAAAGAAAACGCAAAGAAAATCCTTTAAAGAGTTATACTCCGACCACGTTAACTTCGCACTGTTTTGATAGTAACAATGTACATAATATAGATATCACATTGAAGTGCTATACTTGACGTAGCACTAAACCAAGAACAGCATAGTCTGACTCTCGTTTTTGTCTGAAAAAATTATAAGTACTTATCACAATGACAAGATACATCGTTTTTTTGTAAAAATTTAATTTGGGCTCTGGGCTACATCCGAGAAGAATACAAGACACTGTTAGCTCTTGTCTTGCGCCACTACAGTAGAAGGTACTGTTGCCTTTCATTACATTACAGGCGTATCTTGCCGTATACTCTAGATGGCGCTCACGTCACTCCAGTGCGTGCTTCGTTTGTTTTGTTCTTGTCTTAACAATTACTTTAACTTTTCATTATTTAGAAGACATGACTAACGGGCCAATTCGAACGTACCTTGACATTATAATGACATCTGGCTGATGTCATTCAAATATCGTGTATTTTTCTCGTACTTGTCCGTACATGTATTGGCGCGGGCGAGACACGATAACTAAATAACATCATTTAAATATCATTCTGATGTCAGTGCATGTAGTTCGAATGGGCCTGTCAATTTCTTACATCTGCACTTTTATTTTTGATTGTTTGAATTTCATTTCCACACGTGTTTCCACAAAAGACTAAATCAAGACAAAATACAGTCGTCAAAAATCTTGTTTTTTATTTGAGAGAATAAAGTCTAGTTGTCTGGCGCTATTTTCATGTGTAAAGTTTAACTTTAAATTTTCTTCTCCATAATTGATTCAACAGTAACGGACTACATAAACAAAAATAACAGCTCAAGGACTCAAAATATCTGTCCTTTATTTGAGGGATTATCAGCAGTGACACATCCTAGGAATCACAAATAGCGTGTCAACATCAAAGTAGACCAGCAAAACACTCTACTAAGCCTAACACACATGTATACTCTACATAAGTATTCCTAAGCTGGGATGTTATTCTATCCGTTCTATTGAACTGCACCAGTAACTGTGATCTCAATCTGGATCACTACTAGTTGTTACTTGTGAGATCATAATTATACTAGTTCACTAGAGGAAAATACTCGCCTGTGTTCGGAAATGACTGGAATATAAAAGCCCCGACTGAGCCGCGCGTTCGCAGCTAATTCCAAATATATTGCTGGGTTATAATAGCGTAACGTATTAGGAGTTAAAAATATACATACGTCCTTTTTGGTCCCAAAATAACATGCACGACCGAATATAATGACCTATGTCCTGTTGAACATCAGTGTAGTCACGGCATTGTGAGCTTGCGTTTGTGGAAACGAAAACATACGCAGTAGATATATGTATGTGCTTATATCCCTAGGGCAAAACACTTTCCGTTTTGCCTGAGTTATTACCATGGATTTATTAGAGTTATTCATGGCGTTCATCTGTCATGTATTGTTTAAAAATGGTTTGCTGTTGATGTCAAATACCTCGCTTTGTAAAAAATATATATTTTGTAAGGCAATACTGCCTTTTCAATTTCAAAAATTTCAGTTTAATTTTGAATGGCAAATTGAATGACTGCAATTGTTTTCAGATGTTGAGTTTGTTTTTACTTATTTTGTATATTGTAATTCATTTCATTGAATGAAAATGTTCTTACCTTATGATTTCATTTTACGTAGAAAATTTGTAAAATGTAGTAATAATTTCAGACTGTAAATAATACAGGGTATTTATTTAGTCACCTGCAATAATTTATGGGGTGAATATATAGGTCATACTGAGCAACTTTTACCATAGGACCAACCCAGAAATCGCGGAAAAAAAATAACTAGAAAATGTCAAGACAGACAGCTAAAATTGTATGAAATTATGATTGCAGGTGACAAAATAAACACCCTGTATAAATAAGGAAAGGTTAATATGTAACCGTACTGAAAGGAAATCTGATTTAGTTAACTAATAAGAGTAATAAGTGAAGAGGCACAATATTGCCAGCATTTAAAATATAACACGTGGTTCAGAATTACGGAGGACCTTTTTATCTTACTCCTGTTTTCAACTTACTCAACGCACTATAGTCTTTATTACTTCTCATCAGTGATAACATGTCAATTATGATAATAATGATAGTGACTGACTTCGCTTCGACTCCAAACACCGCTAGTAATGTATCTTACATATTAGCAGTAGGTTTTCTTTGTTTCTTTTATAAGTCATGTGTGATATAACGTGCCTAAGTACATCCATACTTGTATGTCTACGAGTAACTCTTACAGAAAAGAACATAAAATATTTCCCTAAAGAAAACGTCGATTGGCTGGCTTACGTAAACAGTACATTACGTAGTTTATTATCTATAGTGTTCTTGTGTTTCACGTGCTTAAGGGGTCCCTAGTGGAGCCTTTACTCAGAGCAGACTATAAAAAAGAGCTGCGTAAAGTGTATATTTCATGAGCTAAATATATACTTAAAATGGTGTAGGAATTGTATAAGATTTAAAACGCGCTCGCTCGTTTAATACATGTACTCGTATATTGTATTTGTTAAATGCAGCTAGTTGCTTTTGAAAAGTTTAATACAGGTATTTATAATAAATACAATTTGGAATATCACGTAGTTACATTTTGTTGTAAAACAGAAAAACTTGTCAGATACTGGTTTTGACATTGACGGAGGGGTTGTCTCTCAAACGTAACAAGTGAATGTTGTGCTTATAAACTTCTGGTATAAATATTGGTTTTATTATGTAAGCATTCTGTATGAGTGCAAGCGCTCGCTCAATCAGTTTTACCATTCTCATGCAAATGCAACCCGCTTCGAAAAGCCAGCGCTTATGAATTAAGGGCATATTGAGAATTGCAGAATATGGTATGAATTTGATGAAGGGTACTCACAAAGATCTACTTACGCGTGAGTTCCGAGTATTTTCGGCCCGATGACCCAAGAGACCAGGAGAGTCACTGCTGCACTGTTGTATTAACGTGGGGGCAAGGAGGAACTGGGGCGAGATTTAATTCATCGGATTCGCGCGTGACTGCGCCACAAGCATTTTTGTACTGAATATGCTTGTACCGTACACTGGTGGAATCCCGTCTTCATACATGAGCAATCATTGTGGCGAGATAATATGTATGTATAGAGTATTTTCGATTTAATTCATGTAAACAATTATTAATAAAACCAGATGAAGTTCTGAACTAGGTACATTATTATTAGCTGCAACTCCTCTGGAGTTGCAACTCCTCTGGAGTTGCAGGTGTACATAGGCTACGGAGACTGCTTACCATCAGGCAGGCCGTATGCTTTTTTGCCACCGACGTAGTATAAAAAAAATACTAATGTATTTCTATTTTTTCAAGAATTGTAAACTAGTTTTTAAGATAACAATATATGTATATATACATAATGGATATATACAGATGATTACTATAACTAGCTTATATCTAAAATAGGCCCTTACTAATTATGTTTAAGTACACGATTAGTCCAGCTCGCTTGATAGAAAACAGAATTGCAAATACTACAAATCTTATCTTCTGGACGGGAACTGGGTAGAATTGTGAGTGAGTGGAACGAATATTATGATCAAATTAGTATCACAATATAAAGTTTCTGAATATGCCACTCGACGTGTATCGTGGATATTGTTCATGTTCTTTAGAGATTAGATTAGAGAATCGCTTACTGATGGAGTGGCAGAAGATTTATAGTTGTTCTTGCAATAAGATAGGGGTTCCTAAAGTAATATTACAACCCGCTTTGATAACCTTATGTTAAAATTTTCACAGGCACTATTTTATTTTTTATGAGAGCGTATCATGTTTCCTTTCAACCCAGAGGGTAATAAGCATCATTGGGATTAGACCGGTTTCCACACGATCTTTTTTCGGTCAAATCCAGGGAAATTTGAATACAATTACTTTTAATATCTTTTATGTATGATACTCAAACTACACTAGAGAACTTAGTACTAATAAATAATAATATATTATATAATAATAATTAATAACATATTATGTAGTGTTAAAATAATGACCTCAATTTATCACTTGATGACATAGATTAATTACTAAATGGTATTCCCTATCGAAACCTAGGCTTTTAGATCCATGTTTTTACCCTTAAGAGATTGTCGCATGATGACGCAATAACACTTGAAAAGCCTAGCCAATTTTCTTCGTCTACCACTTTTTATTTTCGCTGGTGTCATTAATCATTGTAATTATATAAATGTTGATTACTATATTAACCAAGAATATATAAAGCAGGTTATTTTATTTAGCACTGCTTCATATTTAAAATTGAAGTAGTAGTACATTTCTTACTTGAAGATAGTCATTTTATTTTTAATTTATTCAGTCCTCAGAATTCGAGGATATAGGAGGATATCTGTTGCTAGAAATTAGAGTCTACACAGAAAAACACTTATATCTGGTGAAGAAGATTGTTAGAAATCCATCAACTCACCTCTTAGTAGGTACTTTAACTCTGGTTGAGCGATATGTGAAGTTATTTCGTTTACCAACGAACTGTTTCCAAAGCTAATGAAATATTAAACTGTAGCAACTCTTGTTTAATATCTGGAGAATGTGCGCTCACATATGGTAACATTCTCGTTGTCTCCGGCTGCCACCGCAATAAATCCTCGCTCTATACATTATTCACACGAAAAAAGACGCAAATAGGCGTACAAAATGTTTGGTACAAAATGGTTTAATAAGTAATGCTGACTTGTAGAACTTCGGTTGCGGTTGTTGGACATTTAAAACCTTGTTGGATTGTAGCAATCTGAACAACCAATCTTATAAATAAAATAATTTAAAAAAACACGACAACTTCTTTAAGAATAAATTGAAAAGTTATAAGGACGAGTTTTGCGTGTATTTTTATACGAATAATCTGATCTGACAAGGCGTTTTTATGGCAAGCGACAAAGTGTGACGTTTTGCCGGCCGCGGTCACAAATAATTATAAAATTAACAATTATGTTTTTTAGGATTATCTCTGTGACTGTATCTACACACTCTTTGTCTGTATTTTAAATAATTCACTTTAAATGCAGCGGAGGACCTTGCTGTAGGTTATTCTGTTGATTTAAGAGGTCCCCGACTGTTTTTAAGTTTTATTATTTTTCCGGTTGCGCAATATGCAGTAAATAGTCCGCCATATTGTTTTTATTATGACGTCACATAACCTATGTTACTTGGGATGACATAAGGATTCCAACGATACCTATAATACCTAAATCGGTTTAAGCATTTAAATGTTACAATGGAACAAAGAAACTTACATACCCACTCACATACAAAACATGAACCCTGAAAACACTCCTTTTTTAGGCAGTTGTGTAATAAAAATATAACGAAGTTTATTTAAAATGATAGTTATTATTAGAAATATCCTATTTAAAGAACAGTTCTTATAATTACAAGCATTTTGATGAATCTAATTAGGATTCAGAGTCTAGAATCTTTTTTAGGGTTCCGTAGTCAACTAGGAATCCTTATAGTTTCACCATGTCGGTCTGTCTGTCTGTCCGAAGCCTTGTTAGGGTTCCGTAGTCAACTAGGAACCTAGATAACTTGAAGCCAGAATATTCCGATAAATTCTGACAATTTGTCGAGGATACCCGGTCAACCCCAAACCGCGCGAAGGTATCTCGATAAAGGTCAGGCGGGGCACCAAATATGTAAGGAATAGGTAAGGCATGAGTTTTGTAAGAAATATACGAAGGACGATTTTTACGGAGTATACCGGATTCAATTTTAGATTTTTATCTAACTACGGGAAGTGTTGTCAAGTTCTTGTTGGTATGTATTTTGTTGTCTGTTCCCCCGTAGGAATAAAATTACTTATTTTCTTAAAAGAATCCCTTAAAAAATCTATATGAAAAAGTAAACCGAAGTCTGACTAAAGTTTTGATTTTTTGTACCATTATTAGAATATATAATTGGACTGCATAGTGGCTATGGTTTAAGGAAAAATGATTTTTATTCCATTCCGGTAATGCAGTTGTTTCTATTCTATCGCTTCTATTTTACTATAGCTTATAAAGCCTCAATAATTTACCAACTAAATAGGTAGGCTATTAAAAGTCATCTATTAATATTTTTTTGTAACTTTTGTACGATGGAAATAAAACGCGCTAGCTGTACCACTTTGTCAACCTTCGGCAAAATTTGTAACGTAAAATTACAAACAAAATTCGGCCGCAAAAGTGTTGTAACAAGAAAAGTTTCTTCCCCGTTAACTGGACATGAGCAAGAAAAAGGTGGGCTCTGCTAAATCGCTTTACATGTAACAAGCTACATACCGGCCCTTGAAACAAATACCAAAGGACAAAATCACTATCCTATTTTGGTAAATTAACTTTCTATTAATTTCAATGCAATTGAATCTATTTATAAAATATAACACTAGTTATTTTCACGATCGCAACCTTTCGTATAATATGTTTAGCGGTAAAAAAATCGACAAAATTATAACAAAAAACATACAAACCAATTGAGAACCATCTCTTTTGGAATTTTGAAGTCGGCAAGTATTTTCTTTATGTAAAGAAATCTTACCTATGACGGAGCTTCAAAGGATAAAATAGTTTTAGGCAGGTGTCTCAGATATTTAACATGCTTTGTTGTCAAATGTGGAATCAAAATAAAAAAACAAATAGTGGTTTTTACGGTTCTGGGAGAACATTCCTTGAGATAAGGTCTTTTGAGACTATAGTCAATATATACAAATAAAACGTTTGGACCAGAATATTTAGTATTGTACGTACATTGCTTAAGATGTACATATCAAAAAGCTCAAATAAAGTATGATGTAAGTAAATAACTATAATTTTAGTATAATATTTAAAACATAATCGATATAAACATCAGCCAGGAATGCCGGGATCTTAAGTCGTAAACTCGAAGTAGTAATTACATTAACTTCGTAAACTCGATAAATAAAATAGCATATGATTCTCAAAGTAACATGTTATTAATGGCAAAGTTTCCAACAAAATGTCGAAGTTTTAATCTGATTAAGACTGTTTTCAGAAGTTGTTGAACAAACGCGCGCCGATATAGCCCCATTAGATGAGTTACTTTGCCGCCATTGAGTTGCGAAGGCTCTCTGTCTTAGTTTCAAACTAGCATTATCATGATCAGTATCTTGGCTTTTTTACAGTTTATATAAGTTAAAATGCACTTCGTCCATGTAGATGTGGTTATGCACATAACCAGCATAGAATTTATTTAAATGAGTATGACGCAATAATTACCAATGTGTACATTTTGTTATGTAGTCCAAGTAAAGTCCTGAATAAGTCACTTGCCACTTATATGATGAATAAACTCATCGTTGGCGATTCACAATCTTCAAATAAGCTTAACTGGTAGATAAACACCTTTACAGCTTAAGGTAGTTTTATGTGGCAGTTAATTTATTTGTTAATTAGCTATCGAAAACTTGGACATTGTGAAATGATGCTTATGTGCGCTTTAAATACTGACCATGATACTTTCACTGTAGTTCATAAACTACGGCTGCGTGCCAAAACAATAAACTAGCAGATTAATCACAATGATCACTTGAAACAACTGTACTCAAGCGCAAGTTGTTTTCACAGGCATCAACTTTATTCTCGGCATTCCCGAAATTGCCCGAAAGACACTCGAGACCGCGTAGGGATCCCGATTGCCTTCGTAATTGGCTTGCCTTTTGAGGACGGTGTGAAAATTTATGAAGATATTACTTACTATTGTATTTAGATTGGTTTTTGGTTTACAGATTTGAGTGTGCTGCCGTTTAGTGTGAACTGGAAGATACAGCTCTGGTACCTATATAGATATCAGTAGAATTCAAGATTTCTCTTATCGCAAAGACCGTATGCTACACGTCTTCTCGCACCGATAAATCTCAATAGATTTTACTCCCTTTGATTGAAGTTCTCACGGCTCTCAGTGTATTTTCATTGAAGTGTTATCGTTTTTTTGCATCCCATGCTGGCCAGACATTTAAGACGGAGATTTACACCCTTATTCATAAAACTTTACGTGCCTGAATTAGTTAAATTATGTTTTATCCCTTTCTTACAAATACACAAGTCAAAATGTCGGGTAAAGAAACGATTAATAGCTAATTCAGCCTTAATGTAATGCGTTTATGAATAATGCCATAAATATTTATGTAGAATATTTTTTAAAGCACAAAACACAAGATTTTTTTATGATCAAGGTATCAGTTGGTGCTATCCCAGCTAATAAAAAAACCGGACTAGTGCGAGTCGGACTCGTCCACCGAGGATTCCGTACTTTTTAGTATTTGTTCGCCGCTATAAAGCGGCAACAGAAATACATATCTGTGAAAATTTCAACTGTCTAACTATCACGGTTCATGAGATACAGCCTGGTGAGAGACGGACAGACAGAGGGACAGCGGAGTCTTAGTAATAGGGTCCCCTTTTGCCCTTTGGGTACGGAACCCTAAAAACGACTCTCGATATGGTTATATATTTTATTATGTCCATATTGCGTTTCCTAATGTGTAGGTATGAATCCTTACATTTTGTTAGCAATAAAAATGTTAAAAAGACAGCACGTCTGCCTCGAAAACCAATTGTACCCATTGCTCCAAAGATCAAAGAAAGGCCACGATTACATTGAAATGGGACGTGATTTGGATACGCGTTGTGCTTTTGTTTTAATCTGAAAGAAATCTGCTGAAAACACGAAACCATTTTTTGCACAGTTTTTAAAATAAGATGATAGTACCTAACCGTTTTTATGTCAAAGAACTTAATCTGACTAAGAAAAAAATATCATAATTTCTTATAAAAAATAATGGTTTAGCGTGAGACGATTTAAGGAAATAATGAAAACAATAAATAGAATAATAAAAAATAATTGAATAGGGTAACAAAATTTACGTAAATATTTTTCGGCCAAGTAACCTTTTAAACGATTAATATCGGCTTCCTGCGTCAAAAGCCTTCTTGAGCGTATATTCTGCTTCAAGATTTCAGCATAAAACGTGCGATAGACATGTTTTATTAAATGTGCTTAGTCATCACTGCCGCACCTGCGAGCGTGCCAGTAATTTTGTCAAAATGTTTACTTTGTTCCACGAATGCGAAGGGTAAAATTACGGGTATTACGCTCGCTTCAACGAGTAACGCATGTATCGATTTATCGAGAGCAATCAATTACGTACTTATTATACACATACCTATATACGAGTAATTTTACAAATTATTAAACCAATGTATTAAATAGGGTACTTGCTACTTTTAAAATAGCCACGCAATCGCGATGGTGTTCATCTTGATTGGCCGTGTGTTTTGGGCATGTAGCCCGGATTTTCCCTATAGCCCATATTATTTCAGCCAGCTTTGTAATGTAAATATGAAGCCAGCCCTAGTGACGAGCACAAACGAGCATCGTCTATCGATTCCCGGAAGTTCCCCTCGAGTTATTCTATTAAATATTAATCAGCGACTGTAATATTAATTTTCTAAAATAGGTATCAATACATCTGTACGCATTTATCTCATGGTAAATCCGCACCGTACCGAAGGTTGTCTGTTGCTTCAAGGTCGACTTTTGTCTTCTGTTTTGATTTTTTTTAGGTTATTAATTTATGTTAGTACTTATGTTTTTTTTCTTAACTTGTTTTTAAGATATATTTTCAACGTGAGTCTTAATAAAATCTGCATATGCTTCAATAATTTAACGTTATTTGGGTCAACGTTTACAAGGTTTGATTTCATAATTAAGTCTTTATAAAAATGAAATAACGCTGGTGAAAATAAATCCGTTAACGTGGAATTCACGATATGAAGATGTTGTAATTTTTATTTAGTTTTTAAAGTACTAAATGCTTACAAAAACATAATAAGGTACAGAAACATTCACTGTGATATATATAACATCTGTCTGCGTCTTCTACATTACACATTTCATATTACATTGGTTAAAAATTCAAACCAATCTCTCAAAGCTACCGGTGGGCAAATGTGGATTCAAAATAAAGTAAGAGTAGCGTAAATGCAATTGCAAAATACGAAATTTCAAAACACATCTACTTCGTCTTGCCAATATTTTTAAGATAAGATAAGAGCCAAGAATACGCCAACAGACAGTTCGCCTTTAAATCAATGGAAATTAAACATTTTTCACAGGAGAACTATTACGGTTATCTTTACAATTTATTGATGGTTAAAATGTGAATAGAAGGAACGCTCTTTTTTTCTGGTTTGCGGAATAAAATGGACCTTATCGATTATCGCTAAGGCTTTAGCATCCAAAAGGAATAGTTTTGATCTGGTTTTCACTTATCATACCCAGTAGGTATTTATAGCTACAGACACATAGATTTTTAAAAATGCCGGTTCTGTTATATCTAGTGTTAATTTGTATTTAATCATTTTTGTTCGGAACAAAATTACAGGGAAAAGGCTTGACGGAGTTTCAACTCAGCAGTATTGGTAGCACAGCAAGCGACAGCAATTAATTTGAAAGGGACTCGAAAGCTTTGAACCTATTAAACTTTTCTTAAGTCGTAATTTGAATGAAGGCACACGTAAAAATATAAACCATCCCAGAATCGGCTTACAAGAACTCAAGACGTGTAAATTTTAGATCCTACACATATAAATAAAACAATCAGAAATCAGTAATAAAAAATTTCATTGATCTAACCCTTATCGAAACAATAACTTCGATGGCTAACAACTCGCATTGGAAGATATCTTATTGTTTATATCCTCAGCCTTAGCTTTCAAGAAGAAAATGTTTTTTGCCTACTGAAAGTATAAATAGTAAGTACTCTTGGGAACACGGCTGCAGATGCGATGCGGAACAGGAGATAAAATATTGAAGGCAGGCACGACAATATTGCATTGTCATCGAACTAAGATGTTAGATAGGAAGACATCGGCGCATCAGATATTTAGGCGACACATTTTGGCTCGAATTCTAGAACTTTCTCACGACATCCCTTGCAAGAACATAAGCACTTTGAGGTGCTCGTCGTCTTTCGGCACCTGCTTTTTTTGCATCGACCGAGACCGAACGATTTATGTATTAACGCGTCTGACAAACCGTTCGTTGGGGGAACGCGAGTAGCGTGGAATGATGATGATGTTGCCAAAACCTATACTACGTAATTCGGCCTTAGACTATCTCCATACCAAATTTAATCTAAATTGGTTCAGCCGTTCAGCGGTTTAAGCATGAAAAGATAGGCTAAGATTATTTCGTATGTCGGGATGTTCTCCTCTAGAGGTCGTATTTCTCAAGTGATTTTCGTTAAATTTGGTGAGTAGGTTCGATAATTATACGTATAGAACTACTTTCTAAATTTAGCTTTTGGATTTTTTTCAAAATTACTGAGCCATGGGGGTCGACGAGGTTTACAGCTCACAGAGCCAATATTACTAATTAGGAATACGCAAAAATTAAGAGGCCGTTATCGATTTTAGTCGCAAAAATGTCGAATAGATAGATTTAGTCGATGAAATTGTACACTTTTTGTTAACTATTAGAAATAACAAGTACTGGTTTCTATTATCACGTATTGTTATCTTTCATTTTAATCAATTGTTTGAAAACAGACTCAATTACTAATGATTTTTTTCCCAATGGACGTTTATGTAGGTAAACGCGCGTAAAGCACTGATTTTAAAGCTCTTATTTGTAAATTTCGTTAAGTTTGGGCTGCTATAAATGGTAATTTTGTATTACACGTATCTAGTACTTCAACTTTAATAAACTACATTTTTGTTATTATAAAGAAGTAGTGTAAATGAAAGTTAGACGAAATCAATTTTCTCCAGATTACTTCAAAACAATTGACAATTTCTCTAAAAATCGACTTAATTTCAACGTAATTTTGATACTTAAACAATCTACAACATTTGCTTTTGTATAATTTACCACCATAATTTATTGATGAATTTTTAAAAACTGTCCCTTTTCGTCACATATTACCTTGGATGCACGCTTGCGACCACATTATTAAAAGGCAAGATGAGAAGACGTGCTAATAGAAACCAATACTTGTTATTTAGATATTACGTAACAAAAGGTGTTCAATTTCAGCGACTAAATCTATCAATTTTACATTTTTGTTCTAAAATCGTTACCGAGCTCTTAAGATAAGTTTACGATAATACTTAAATTGATGGGTCCGAATTTCTTTAAGTTGAAACTCGAAAGATGATAAAATTGTATCAGGTCTAACAAAATAAACAAAGAACTTCCTATTTTCTTAAACCTTGGCAGTTGGGAATATTACGAACTTTTGCTATCCAATACCAATATGCTAAGTAAAAAACTTTTGTTCTTCTCATTTAACCTCCTTATGAAAGTAGTACCTGGTGCAATATGCGCACGATTCACGTTATGTGGTGTCAAACCCGACAAGGCCCGTCGGCCGGCGCTCGGCCACCCAATTATTCGCACCTCGCCACAGTAGTGGCCGAAAAATACATGCGTTAAATTTGTCAAACATATTAACACTGCAAAATATACGGCTATTTTTCTAAAGTTAGTTCATATTTTACTTTATTAAACTATTTTGTATGTTTTGAACTTGCCATGGACTTGCGGTGGAGTGAGTCTTAGTCTTATACAATAATTCGCAGACTCTGTGTATAGGTAATTATAATATGTGAAGTATATGAATGTTCAAGGTAAAAAATAGTATAAAACGTAATACTTACTCTAAGCATACAGATTTGTGAATATGTACAATGCACCTCACATTTCAGACTGAACTGGTATCTACTGTAGGTACTATATAATCCAACTTGAGGTTTACCGCGAGGCCTACAATCGGAGATCTATTGTGCTGGAGCAAAACGTCGTATGTTGCTAGAACGCTTACTTAGACAAACGTCTTTTTGAAAACTAGCATAGCTTCAGATAACGTAGCAATCCGCTAGTGTAGTGCATACGAGGGTAAACGTGGGGCCCTGTAGAGTATTGTAAATAGAAGGTGTATTTATATTACGGTGCAAGCAGAGTAATATTTGGATGATCCTAGCTCGAGTATGTAGTCGGGTAAAAAAATACTAAATCATAATGTTGTAGGTAGTTCCCAGGATATTGAAGGATAAACAGGATAGGAAGGATAAAAACCTACAAACATATCGAACATTTCTCAGATTACTTTGCGTAAGACTACTAAGTTACGGAGAAGAGTATATTTTAGAACCTCTGTTGTTACAAGAAACCTCTGTTAGAATATGTTTTAGGTCCTCTATTTATACGTATTTAAATAGGTATCTCCAATAGCTCATTAGTGTCACAGAGAGTAGAAATACCATTATCATTCATCATTATTATCAAAACCCTTAGACCAAACTATCAAATATAAGTTTCCTCTACCTAAAGTTCAATGAATAAGAATATAATTGAAATATGGTGGCCTATTAAGCGTACCTTGGTAAGTTGCCGCCGTCCCGAGCAGAATAGAGATCCCATTTAATTTCTGCACCAAGCTTTTGTCTCAGTATTCATAATTCGAGATTTTAAGGCACCCTGTAATGTTAGAATATTTATGATTCGGCACTTTGGGGCACAGGTCCTCCATAAATCAGCCTATGCTTAAAATAGAATTAAATTGTTAGGACTTTTTCTAACAATTCTATGAATTCATAATAAGTCTCATTGGCGCGTGAGCGGAGTTTGAACGAGTTTTTGATTGATTTATTACTTCAATATTTACGACTAAGGCACTTAAGACTTTATTTTTCTGTATTTTTAGGGTTCCGTACCTCGAAAGGAAAAAAACGGAACACTTATAGGATCACTATGTTGTCCGTCCGTCCGTCCGTCTGTCTGTCTGTCAAGACACTTTTTCTCAGGAACTCGTGGAGGTATCAAGCAGGAATTTATATTAAATACTCAGGTCTACTGTTCCTTGGAGCTGTGAAAAAATCAAACTTCTAAGCCAACGCAATCAAAAGATACATCCGTCTATGCCGCAAATTTTCGACACTCGCAAGGGAATCAAAACTTACAGGGTACTTTCCGTGAACTCAGAATCTTGAAATTTGGTACGAAGCAACGTCTAATAATATCTAAAATCTTTCTTCCATTACTACGAGTATGGTGTCTCTCGTGTCCGTCAGCTTCGCTCTTCTGGCAATCTATCTCTGTCTATACCATCTCACCGAATTGGTTACATGTCCGATTCTTTCTCTATTCAGGCAGCTCGCCTTTGGAATAGCCGCCTTGTCAAAATTAGACAGTGTCCGAACAGGTTTACTTTAAAAAAATCCTTAAGTGAGCACTTTGCTGGCAGTACTGGAAAATCTTAGTGTTTCTGCTTTGTAAGTTCATCTGATTTCATATATATGTATGTAATGTAAGTATATGTATTTGTATCAATATTATTTGTATATATGTATGTTTATGTTTGTGTATATCTTATGATTGTATTGTGTTCGTACATGTGCCTAATTGTATTATCTATACCTCATGTTTTTGCACCGCCTACAACTTATCTGCTTTGCCTAAATGTTGACTGGTAGATAATGCCTTACGGCATTAAGTTCGCCTATTGTACAGTGTGTTTTCTTATGTGCAATAAAGATTAAATAAATGAAATAAATAACGTCTTATAGCACAGATATAGGAAAAATTGTGAAAACTGTACATTTTTAATTACATCATATAATAAAAATATTCTCAATACTCGTAATTGTCGACTCGATTGTCGTTATGGGTGAACTTTTGCTTATATACCTACAGGTTTGTACGGAACCCTTGGTGCACGAGTCCGACTCGTTCTTGGCCGGTTTTTTTATTAGCTTTCTTGGGTTGTCCAACAGCATAATGTGGCGGATTTCATGGTCTCGTCACATTTTCCTAATAGAAGGGAAGTGACAAATACCTCATACCTGATAAGCGGATGTTGGCGGATGTCATATAAAACATAGTTGACCAACTTCTTATTAATGTTGTTTTCCAAAATAATATTAAATTCCTTTGTGAGAGATGATTTTTATTAATCTTGTACCAACTAATTATCAACTTGTGTACTGAGAATCAAAACTAAAACAACTTACACGCTAGGCACGCAACAAACAAACGTCCTCGCAGGGAAAGATGAGGGAACGGCCACGAAAACCAGTGTATGCGTCAGTAAAACTGGTCACAATTTCATGAAAATATATAGGATTATTAGGTCAAGCAATTTGTCACTATAAGCGAAGTCATCTTATCCGAATTTGTTATAATTAATTTTATATGAAAACTAAACATCGCACAATAATAATTGGTCAATGTAAGCAGAGTTATAATAAACGGATTCCACTGTATTACACAATACATTGGGATTATATATTAGGAGTTCATTACCATTACCCATTGATATAATTCCTGCAAAACCAATGAAAACAATAAAAATATATTGCGTTGCAATATGGCCAAAATGATATACAAAAAATAAAATAATATATTTAGTTTACAAAAGAATATCTAACTTAATAAACTTCGTTTTCCATGTTATGATACACAATGAAAAAAATTTATATACCTCTCAAGGAGTTATATCACCTATATAACATTAGTATTATAATTCTAATTACCCTTCACGAGAAAATGTGATGAAAAAGAATCATTTTAAATTTAATAAAAGCTTACAATAGGAAATTAAACACTCGGGTGAGAGCAGCCATTACCATCTTTTCATTAGAAGCGTTATTGTAAGAATAATCGAGGTATTTTAACAAGCCCGTTCTGTATACATTAATTATGATTCCCGGCATTAATTATTATATTATTCTGCCTAAAACAAGTTATAATTGGAAGGGTCCTATTTCAATATTTTGACAAAATTCTCCGTGGTCAGAGCAAGGAAACCAAGTTTGATATAATAATCATTGTGCACGCGTAGTTGTCATGAAAACTTAAAAAAAAAAAATTACTTGTGTAAATTAAATCCAGACACTATACCATGATAACACAATTATAGTAATGTTATAATGTTACACACCGACGGAAACTTTATGCGTGATTTTCTAGTATATTTGACATTTTAAAATGTTACTAGAACGTTATAAATTATAGTCTTGAAAATACGCTTAACATTTTTACAGAGGTATCTTTTTGTCCGATTAGTCTATTAGATATATAGGTCTAATTTGGACACAATAATAGTTATTGCTTTTAGTACTAACGTACTTTAGCCCTTATTGTGCTAGCAAGCTGTAAATACGATTTATCTTTTGTCATTTGCCGAGACAATAGACTTAACAAACCACGTCGAGATCACAGCCCGACGAGGCGAAAACAATTGCCTGTAACTAAACCTATCAATTCCTTCCTTGTGTTGTAGGCTTTATTGTAAAAAAAGGAGGAATTGAGGAAACATTCGCCACTCACTGATGAATTAATATAATATTTTATTTAAAAAAAATACCTTGTATAATAACTTTGTGGTTCATGTTAGTTACTAAAAACACATATTTATTTGAGAAATTAGCCGTTTCGGTTCCATTAATTAAAAACAATGCCACGCGATTTTTTTTTGTTTTTATCGGCTGCCCTGTGCTATTTTGTCCCGAGGTTAGTTTGTCTGAGGTTATATATATTTTCACTAGTTAAAACTAGTTTTCCAAAACACCTCGCTGAAAACTAGTTTTTACTGGGATTTTTTGTCAAAACTATTTTTCTCAAAGTGCTTTGGGGGAAATTAGTTTTTCACCACACCAACTGCTAAAGACCCTCTTGATTGTTCAAAAACGCATGAGAAAGTTGCATTTTATCCACATGTGGGGCAAAGTAATCAGATGCAAAATTTGAATTGTTTCCTTATGTTAGTTATCATTGAATGATAATTTTTTTATTACGTTACTTTGGATTCATTCTGGTTGATTTTTTGGTATTTCATAGTTAGTATTTTCCTCGCGAATCTTGAGCGTTGCGAGGGTTTCAAGGCACGAGGGTTAAACAAATTTCACCACCGAGTAAAACACAACATTTTAAATAATTTTCAATAATTAATGAAAACTAGTTTTCATCGGGGCACTTTCTAGTTTTAACAAAAAAATCCCAGTTAAATCTAGTTTTCGCCAAGGCGTTTCGGAAAACTACAAAGTAATATTACCTATTTACTAGTCGAATAACTAAACGCCCGTGGACATATAATATTACAACGTAACCAAGTGTATCATAGATGCAATCAATTGAATTGCTTCGAGTTCTAAGTGAATCACTAATTCAATTATCTCTGAATAAACATTCGACATTCCGGTCGTCGCAATACCACTTTTATCAGAAAACAAGCGATTTGGTAAAGATGTTGTAGACACTAGGTAGCCATGACACCTTATGTCACTTTCTTGAGTTATATCCGGCCATATTTCTATATTAGCAGCACATTGGTTGTGTGTCTTCAATATGACGCCAGTAGCATTCTGCAATTTCCTCCCACTTCAATATCTATCAAATCTCACATACCTCGTAATTTACTACAAAAACATGTGCGCAAATCTATCTGTCGCAAGGGGCAGTTGCCTTACCGTATTACCAAAAAGTCATATAAACTTTGGCAATGTTCTGTTCGTACAACTTTTCGGTTTAGCAGAAGCAGTTGGCGTCGAGCCATGTGACCTACATTGCAGGGTCAACGGACTTTTTGCCAATAAATATTTTTTGTTTACGCCACCCAATTATATGAATACCATTGTGGGAATATGCTGAGTCTGACGTTAATTGACTAGGGACAGTATGACCCTGCCATTTTTATGTTAGTCTAGGCTCGAGATAAGATAAAAATAATGAAGATACATCACATGCATTAACAGTTATCTACTTAATTTAATAGTTTTATTTGGCACTAACTTCTGCCCGCAACTTGGTCCGGTGGGATGATGGCGATGATTGATAAGAGTTATTTTTGTTTTACAAGGGGGCAAAGTTGTTGTTTGTCCGCTCGTGCCAATATTGATACCAGAGTAAGCGAAAGATTCCAAAATTCCAAAAGTGGAATCTTGAGCGTTGCGAGGATTTATGGCAACACATTTTGCCACGGATTGAAACACAAAAATTTTCATTATACGACGTGAAGAAATTACTAACTGTATAATATCAAACTAAATCAAATCTAAATGAACGTTTTTAAATATTTATCTTTCAAAATCAAATTATACCAGTTAACAAAAAGAAACATTCAAATTATGCATCAAATTATTTTGCCACACATGTGGATAAAATGAAACTTTCGCATCAGTTTTTGAAAAAGCAAGACAGCCTTTACGAAATGGTGTGATGATAAAAACTATTATACGCCCTTCCCCGGGCGTAAAACTATCTTTATACCAAATTTCGTTTAGACAGACAGACAGAGCTACTTTCGCATTTATATAATTACTATCGTTCTATTATTCTTTCTGACCAGGGGACCTAGCCAAGATGCCAATCATTTGCAGTTAGTTAATTTATTTATTGAGTTCATTGAATTAATGGACATCTGGTCACATCATCAACCACGCAACATCTCGGCTTTTTTACATTATATTACCTCAAGTATTTTTGATGAAGACGTTGAACAGTGTTGTCGAAAAGATTATGCCCTAACATTTTTCAAAATATTTCTTAGCTTTTGCGGAAAATATTTTCCTTATTAATTCCCTTCAACGCTTCTACTAAATGATTGCATTTTCGGAAGGTGAAGAGGCCACATTTATCTTACATCCATCATTGTGATATATTTTCCGGGCTTTGGCAGCATTCAGAGTTTTGCTCGTTAATACAATTTATCTTGAAAACATCTTACTTATATATAACATATACTTGCTTAGCTGAATTTCTGAACTTTGTTGGAACGCAGAAGTATTAATGTTATTTTTCCGTTTCAGATTATTTCACAGAAACTTACGCTGAATGTCTGTAAAATATTGACACATTAGTACAAATGGAAAGTAAGGTCATGTGAAACTACAAACTTCACTTTTACACCCATTATATTTATTAACACATTAGTACAAACCGGAAGTAAGGTCACATGAAACTACAGACTTCACTTTAACACCTAGCTGCAGAAGTGCATGGCCACTTTATGCATGAATTCCATTCATAATGTCTGTATGCAAGGTTTCAGCTCATTGAACAATAGATTTTGATAGGTTACATTTCACTTGCATTATTATTATGTAATAACTCCCTATCCTCGGCCGCCGAAGATAGGGAGAATGGTTCACCGCAATACCGACACTCCTCTTCTTCGACGGTCCACCTCAACGCGTCACAAGCGGACTTAAAAAACCCACTTGGAGCGTCCTCCTCGGGCCAGTCCACACCTCAAATAGGCCGGCCCTGGTTGCCTCTTCGCTTCACCGTGGGTGACCAAGCCACGGTTGCCCAAAACCACGACCAGGTGAGCAACCTGCGGGGGGTAACTTTACTTTTTTTTTGCCCAGGAAAAATCTTCGAAAGATTCCTCCGCGCCAGGGGGAAACGCGGAGGATATGTGAGGTTTCTACTCACTAAAAAACCTGGGGTGGAGTCACGGGCACGCGGCGGTAATCATCCGCAACCCCACCAGCGGGGGTAATTTTACATAATCCAAGTAAATTCTTCTATAGCATAATATACCTTACCCTCCTACTGATATTTATCTTTATCTTATAATGTTTTGAAGGAATTCGATTTCCAAGAATATAAAATCATTTACATCAAAGCATTGTTAATTTATTGTGAAATTACTTATACTTATCTATACAAAAGGACAATGATTGAATTTGAAGCCTAGGGTACTATGAAATATGATCCGAAGAAATATTCGCTTTGAAATGAGTATCTCTGCCTACGAGAACTTGCTTTCAAAAGCACACAATCAACCACCCACAAGTTAATTAAGGAGTTTGAAAACATAGCTATCTTTGTGTTGCGGCAGGGTTCAAATAAATTTAGGACCACGGGAAACAACTTCAGCCTTATCATACCAAACCATAAAACTTTATATTTACTTATAAAACTTAAAAAAATATTTATTTATTTTATTAGCTTTAGTATCCGACTGCTGGAAAAAAGCCTTCCCCCTTCCCTGCCATTTGGCGACAGGTCTGGTCTAGTAAGTAATGACTATATATACATATATAGGCATATAAAGCCGCTGGTCCTGGGTTCGAATCCCAGTAAGGGTATTTATTTGTGTGATATTTGATATTTGTTCCTGTGTTATGGATGTATTTCTATGTATTTAAGGATTTGTATATTATATATATCGTTACCTGAGTACCTATAACACAAGCCGTCTTCAGCTTACCGTGGGACCTATCCAATTTGTATAAGAATGTCCCTATAGTATTTATTTATTATTTATTTTTTTAGTCCATCCAATACACACTTCCGCCATTCTTCTAAATGTGTATATAGGACAAATTTACCTCAAACATTTCAGACAAACGCTGCTTTTTACATGCCTAAATTAACTTAAAGAATGCCGCCCGGCCGTACTAACTTCAGCCTGTCGACACTACGAATTCCGGAACTACCCGCCTAGTTCTGCAAAACTTCCGCGTAAAGCGGAACATGGCTCCCATTTTTATTTAGTTGGTGAAAGTTGCAGAGCTCTTTTAAAAATGTAGTTCGTTTATGTTAATGTATTGGGAAGTAAATTCACTGTTGTTACGCTTTACGTTTTCCTCATTAAAACAAATATGAATGTGGTTGTAATTAGTATCGTACTTTATTTTTGTGTCATATCTCTTTAAATAAAACTAAAGAACAAGTTTTACCATTATCATTAATGACTGTTAAGAAAAGTTTATATTATATATATGTATGTATATTATAGGTTCTTGTCTAGGACACGCGCGTGAGGTGTGATGGTAAAAATGCAAGAGAGTTAGTTTCTGTCATCGCTACGGAGGAGGTGGCGTATGTTTACAACTTCGGCGCTAGCGTCGCGACCTCTGGTTGGCTGTAGCTCACGTCCATCATTGCGTTCATAGTTCTATGGATATTGGATACTGCCAGCGCTAACAATTTCCTTGTACTTTATTTTGAAATACATACATTTATTTATTGATCAGAAGCGTAATTAAGCGCCACTTGCAGCATTCCACTAACCCGGGATTAACTGTTTAAACCTGGAGTTACGATGGTTACCAGTATAATTTGACACTGGGTTAACGTTTTAACCGGTTAACCCCGGGTTAGTGGGATGGTGCAAGTGGCGCTATCTATATCAATTATTTTTAAATTATTTTCAAAATCTGTATAATGTACCGACAGTTGTTAAATAAAGGGTAGGTATATGACGAAGCTCCTGTCTGACGCCCTCCAATTAATGCTTCGTCAAAGCGTTCGAAATGTCGGATCCCACTTCCATCTTTGTACTAAATGACATAGCCGCCTTGTCGGTGAGAACTCTTAAATTAGCATTGTTAGACCTTATATCATTGCAAGAAGGTTTAAGAATGGTTGAATGACTTTGTTAGAGATAATACAACTTCTACTATAAGCTCTTATAGCACCGCAGCGTGTTCCATCTATATTGTGACCGGTTGGCGACATGGAGCCACTAATTAAATGTTAACTGCTGCTAGCTGTGTTTAATGGGAGAAGAGTGACACTACTTTAAAGGTGCATTGTACGTGTTTTACTCTTCAATGCTAGCTAATGAGGTGTTTCTTATAAAATTAAACCTTTTACGTGTTATGTGTCCAAAATAGCACATAGTTGAAACTGGTAAACAAGTTTTATTGAGGTTAAAAGTTTCTAGTCTGTGACACCCGCAGTCGAGAAACAAAAAGCTGTTTGGTCAAGAAGAGTTTAAATAAAGTGTGTAAGTATATAGTTTAGACAAGTATGCTTAATTATGCAGCAAGCGCAGCGTAAAATTTTGAGATTTCGAGCATGCTTCAGCAGCTGTTTTATAGACTAGATAATTTGAGTAATTTACGTGATAATTCCCTGATATGTATATTTATACTAATTTTACGGTGTTCAACTTTAGCGTCTTGATCTTGGCTTTATACCCCGGTGAAAATATATATTAGTGTTATGAATATACTGTATCTTGTTTTAGTTTTCTATTTATTAAATAATAAGTTCACGTATATAAATAGTGGTATACAAATAAGGGCGTATTATAATATTAAGGATTTTTGTACGATTTCTGTTTGATTTTAATTTTTTATTTTATTTTAAATTATTATGATTTTTTAATCATCTTTAATCTTAGAGTAACCCTACGTTATAATATTATATGAAAGTAAAATATAAAATAGCATGCAATACAAATAATTAAATATATATTATAAACACATTAGTGATATAGTTATTGGTTTCAGAAGAGAAGATTCCATTTCTCGAACTCGCTACGCTCGTGGTTCAAATTTGGAATATTTCGCTTGCTCTGAGAGATATCAATATTAGCACGAGAGGTCCACACAGAGCGAGCAGACGCGCGAGGCAATCTCCTCGCGCACAAACCGGCCAGTGTAGACGTGTCTCGGCCGAATAAAAAATTGTTAAAAATTGAAAACTGATTGATAAATTGATTGATTGATAGATGTTTTTAAGTATTTGTGGAATATCTGTTTGACATGTTTATATGACATAAAAGTTTTGAATTTTGGATCTTGAATGTCATCGCCAGCCACGAAATATATTAAAGTTCTGTATTGCCAGTTAACTAAGGCCCTAAAAGGTACCTTCTATTCAAATGTACCTACAAGTTTTGTCTTAATTGAGATTGTTCTAATTTTATTAAACTTGTCAAGGATCGTTTGCGCAGAGATTACTGTTGTAAAGTATATTTTTTAAAATATTTACCATAAGTTATTTTCATTACTTATGAAACTACAGAACCCTAAAGGTAATTTGATTTGTGTCTCGTAATATACTGTTACGCTTAATATCGCGCACTCGTTACAAAAAGTGAGCAATACCGAATGTTATCTGTCACGCTGAGTACCTCAGCCTCACTCGCTCTTAAGTAAATGCGAAGGTTTGATAAAGTTATCTCACTGAGTAGGCTTTTCTTCGTAACCGTCCCTAGGCTTTCCATGCTTTACTTATCACATTGGAGATAAATACGTACAAGTACGGTTTATTTTTCGAAGTAATTTTTTTTCATTTCTCATGGTCTGAATATGGATCATTGTTGTTCTGTGAAGTGTGCAGAAAGTGAAACGTTTCTGAACTAGAGCATTTACATTACTTTTTTTTACGACAAGCAATTAAAATTTCGGTTTAAATGGATTTGTTGGACACTTTCCATTCTGTTAATTAACTTCTCTATTGGTTGAATTAAGATTTTGTATACCAAACTATAATTGCGTACTTTTCATGTATGGGCTACCAACTCAATTATAATATTAATTACGATACGCTGTAGTCAACTATAACAAAAAAAAATACCAAGTACGTGCCGCCGTGACCCATAGAAAATACTATACGGGGAATGGGCGGGCAACGCTCTTCGCGCGTGTATGTCTTTTGTTCTACATTTTTGTCTACTGAGATACTTACCAATTTTCATTACTTATTTAGGATTTATAGAAAAAAAAATTTTATTTTAGATGACTCGTAGATAAAGTATTGTATACAAATATGAGAAACTTTACAATCTCGTACTTTACATAGGCAACTCAGCAAGCTTCGTTATAAATATCTAACCCTTGGCTTAAAGGGATGTTGCGTAAAATTACGCGAAATCTCAAACAAGCTTTGAAGTCAGATCGCAGATAAAATCGTAAGTAATTAACGTTCAGACTGATATCGATTCAATGGGAGATTAGAAAAGGGTTGGCTTTGATTGGAAGGTCGATTAGCCGCTGTGATGAAAACGCATTTGATTTTGGGTTTCTTCAACATTTGAAAGCTGAATACGAAAGCTGAAAGTAAGGGATCAACAACAAAACAATATGCACATTTTTTACTATAGAATTATAGAAACTCTTTTTATACTAGTGATTGAAGCTAGTGACTGCCTTTGTAAATTATGATACAAAAAGGTTTGCCCTTTTAGTAAAAGCGTCGGCTTTCACTATCTGCTTTCATTTAAATTACAACAAATTTACTAAATTTAAAGCGTCGAAAAACCGCGTAATGTCGAGAGGTACCCCTAGCCTCGAAGTTGAATGTACAAACTTCACTTTGCTACGCTTCGCTCCCTCGTTCGATAAAAAACTTTGCATTTTTTCAAATGTGAACATTTTTGTGAAAACTATTTGTAAATTGTATATACAGATGTCAATCACAATGAAAAAAATCAACGATGAACAAACTCTGGCCAAGGTGGGACTCGAACCCATATACATCTTTGGATTGCCGGACCACCGCTTTACTAATTGCGCCAGTTGACCATCCGTTATTCACCGCGAATTTATACATAGCAACTGTGAGTCTGTGACAACGTCACTAGCGACATCTCCACTTTAAGGTTTACAACCCACAATAAAAAAACCGGACAAGTGCGAATCGGACTCGCCCACCGAGGGTTCCCTACTATTTAGTATTTGTTGTTATAGCGGCAACAGAAATACATCATCTGTGAAAATTTCAATTGTCTAGCTATCAAGGTTCATGAGATACAGCCTGGTGACAGACGAACGGACGGACAGCGGAGTGTTAGTAATACGGTCCCGTTTTACCCTTTGGGTACGGAACCCTAAAAAAGGAAAAAAGTACATTAATACTATTTGTAATTAACATTAGAAAGATTATTTTTAAGACGTTTGCCTTGTCGTCGTTGAGTTCGTAGACGTTGCCTCTAGTGACGTAACTAACGTAACGAAAAAGCCAACATTATGAGTGAATCGGAGAGTTATTATGATTATAAATATTATAATAAAACTATCTTAATGATCAAAACTTATTTCATTTTAGAGAGAGTACCATTTTGTACCATTTGGCGTTGAAACTCTAGGTATATGGGGCCCAGCGCGCACAAGTGTTTTGGAGAAATCGCGAAACGTCTGGTTGACGTATCTGGTGACCAAAGAGCTGGCGGCTTCCTCGCACAACGTATCAGTATTGCGATATAACGAGGAAATGCCGCCAGCATCCTTGGTACAATGCCTCAATATATAAGCTAGTTATAGTACTCCTCTGTATATATCCATTATGTATATTGTTATTGTAAATAGAGTTTTTTTTTCATAATATAAATGACAAACATGTTTCATCAATGTCCAAAGCATTCAAAACTCACTCTTCAAGCTTTGGTACTAATCACAGACTTTAGGTCGAAAAATAAGCAAACTGCTTACTTGAGCTACTAGTGCAAACTTACAAGGCTAAATAAAGATGAGCCAAATGCCTTCTGAAATGTACCAAATGGCCTAACTCTGTTGCCAGATAGACAAAGGAGAAGCCAAATGTGAAATCCATTCCCGACGACCTAGTTGTTATTCTTTAAAATAGACTGAGAAAAGCCACACACTTTTCTTGTCAAGTTTGACAGATTTTGTTACAAATGCATATAAGATTAGTAAGATTACTATCGATTAAGACGGACAAGTTGATGTCCGAATATTCCCGATATATTACGAAAAAGTCTCTTAAGGGCACTTGCACCATCCACGCGGTTAACCGATTAAACCTGGAGTTACCATGGTTACCAGTACAATTTAACACTGGGTTAACGGTTTAACCAGTTAACCCCGGGATAGTCAGATGGTGCAATTGGTGCTAAATATCACAGCCTTTTTAACTATTTTTGGCATGGAAATTAATTAATAAAACGGTGTAATCGTTTTTTTTAAATTACTGATACATTTTGCGAGTTTCCTTTAAAACTTAATTAAATGTCTATCAGAAGGTATATCTAAACAAAGTCATGTAGTGGCAGCGTCGCAGGCAAAAAGGTGTTTTTAACTAAGTTATTACAGAAAACGTTGTATGTCATTTTAGTCTCTAAATGAGGTCAAGAATAGTCCTTTAAAATCTGTCGGGTTATAAGGGCCCACGAAGTATATCATTTTAAAATTTTACTTTAAAATAAAAAAAGTATTTTTTGTTATATAAAATTAGAAGTATCTATCTGCTTGTTAAAAAAATATTTCTAACGGGGGTCAATATTGAAATAATTGTTTGAATAAAGTGTCGTTAAGTCGGAGAGGTTTGAAATAGGTACGCTAATACGACATGGCACTGAAATTCACGTCAATTTGAGAAGTTAAGAACGTAGCATGTTTATTTCATGAGTTCTAACTTTGCGAAACAACCCTTTTATTTCATAGTTTGAAACAAATTTAGTACAATACGAGTACAGTATAAACATACATAAATGTAGGATGTAAGCTGTGTTAGTTGCCTTTAAGTTATTTTCTATTTAGAAAAGTTGCGGTAGGTACATTAATAAAATAATTAAATCACAATAAGATAATTTACTTTAAACCAACAGTAACATTTTAGCCAACACACTGGGAGTGCTACGCCGTAGCCGCACCTAGTAACATTTACCGCTATGCTATATAGACTATACACCGTGTTTTTTTTTATTTCCGTTCATTTCAAGGGTTAAATTTTGTTTTTCCTCAGCTAATTTTCACCCGACTCCTTTTTTTATTTCTATATTTCAATAGCCTTTATGCGGAGAGCAGGGATCATCTTAATATTGTTTAGGACACTGTTTAAATTGTGTTCCGTGTTTTATCTATAGATTTCTCAGTAAAAACATTTGCATACCTGAGCTTAAATTAAGTAACTTTCTCAAAGACACCGGTATTCTAATTAACTCCATTTCGGAGGCAATCAATATTTATTTTTTATCTTATAAGGCCCGTACGAGCGTGTACACTTGCCTTAGGGCCTGTTTACATATTGATTAGTGTTTAGTATGAGATAATGCATTTGATACTAAACGTAAATACTATCTCGGACGATTGATGTTCGAAATGACATTGATAAAATATGTCACAGTTTTCAATTGTTTGGTTGAGTTAAATAGAATGCCCGTGTTACAACAACGCTATATGCAACTTAAATAAATTTAACTATGCCATTTAGTTTCCCATAACGTCCTTACCGATACCCCGAAGTTAACGAAATTAAATAAAAACACGAGTTTATCGGCTCGATTCGAACTTTAAGTTACGTCAAAAATTTCTATAAGATATGATATGGATTGGATATGCAGTGTCAAAAAGTAATGTTTTTGTATGAAGAAACGTCGCTTTTGACACTGAAATATCTATTCCAGCAAATGTTTGACGTATCTTAAAATTTGAATCGGGCCGTATTATATTTTAAAGGTTACATTCGAATGTCAACTGAATCTGCGTTACTGTAGCGGCAGATTTCTTGATGCGGACGCTTTATTGTTGAATTTGCTTCATAAAATGACTGACGTTCGCCGCCGTATTACTGCAGCGATTATGACCTCGCTGTCGCCGCAGTGATGCAGCTGAAGATGACTTCTGAATGTCACCTTAACCTTAACTAATTCTTGATACCGCGGCCTCGATGCCACAACAGTAATGTCGCAACAGTATTTGCAGCCGTAGTTGACATTCGAATGTCAACTTTAAGGTTACATTCGAAAGGTAGCTGCCAAACCGAATGTCACTTTAATGAAGAACAGACTAAGATTTTGTTATTATTTAAAATTTACTTGCAGGACTATCTATACAATTGACCTGTGTATTTAAATTATATATAAAAAATTAGCCCCGACCGCTGTCAACGGGCAGGGCACCCAGAACGCTGACCATATTGCCTTGTTGAATAGCGATACTAAGATACTGTGCGAAATAGTGGCCAGTTCTCTGGTCACTAGAAGCCTCTATTAGGCGCGCCGACAGTTCTTTAAAGACGAAGCGCGCTCGGCACCACGGCCCTAAAGTTTTAACCCTAGACGCTGCAAAAATATAGCCGTTATCTAAGGTGGCATATTCACTTATTTATAAGTTGCGCAGCACTAGGACTTATTTTGGTGCCTGGAATATGCAACGGTGCTAGGATCAACGCAAGGATAGGTAGCGACAGACCCGTAGTTGTCATTGCCTTCATCTCTGGCCATACTTAGCCTGGATGCTATCAGAAAAAGAGTAAAACTTAGCCACAGTCGTAGACCAACTAAACTAACAAGTGTTAGTATAATCCCAACAAACACATCATATGACAAACAACTCACACAACGGGATTTTTAACCCCCTTTCTTTTCGAAGAATTTCTTATGCAAAGCTTCTATAAGATCCCTAGAGATGGAATAAAAACACATAAATTGAACGCCTGTTCCAGAATAAGACCAGGTTTTATGAAAAAACCCAGTGTAACGGAATAATCCTCTTGTTAGAGATGATTGTTGCAACCTACGGCATCCGCGAAAGAGGCTGAGATCAAAATGGAAGATTGAAAGGGGTTTTAGAGAAAAAATAAATCGCTTGAAGGCAAAAATATCTCGTTTGTTGTAGGATTAAGTTTTTCGTAATATTTTCCTAAAGAAAACGTTTAATAAAGAATTGCATTGCTGTTGGTATTTGTCAAAGGAGTCAGAAATAAGAATTCAACTAACTTATGCCTGTGAGACGTCCAAAGTCCACGCGGAGTACGAATGTTTGTTGGGAAGTACGGACTACATTTTGTACAGTCGAGTAAATTACTACTACTTTATTTACTTATAAATTTTAAAATTTACGAATTCGACTCTCGCTTGCAGGAATCATTTTCGCGCTGCCAGAAAATGCAGCGCACCTGTTAATAAAACAACTCCTGCGGTGTCACAAATGGCCGGTCGGATTACCTTCCATCAGGGACGAGGTCCCTTAGTCTTGTTCCATCTCATCACCATTCGACCTGCTAATACAATGTTAATATTATTCTCCACATGATGTCTCTATTCGTATTCGTCACATACCATGATTATGATTAAAATACTCGAATGAAAAGAAAGGAAATATGACTTTATTTTTAACATCGCGAAGAATAATGCAGCGAAACATTAATATCAGTAGGGCTAAGATGGTCGGCTCTTTATCATTTGTCACCGTGTCTGTTACGTTCTAACAAGTATGTAAGCGCGAAAGTGACGGGCATAGTGACAAGTGATAAAAATGGAACCATGCTGCCACTGCTGTAGGGCTAAGATGGTCGGATCTTTATCATTTGTCACCATGCCTCTCACGTTCTAACAAGTATGTAAGCGCGAAAGTGACGGGCATAGTGACAAGTGATAAACATGGAACCATGCTGCCACTGCTGGTAAGGTAAATTAAGTAACTACGGGAAAAAACTAAGCTTACTTGTCGTCATCCCTAGAGAAAGCAGAAAATTAAATGGGATGAATAAAAGAGAATAAGTCCCTCGATGTTTTTACTAGGTACTTAAACAATTTGAAGATGTGGTATTTTTCACTGTGGTTCGGAGTAATATATTCTCAAGTCCAGTCTGCTACGTTTATTATTTCATAAAACTGCAGTCAAACGTTCAAGAAGTTGACAAGAATAAGAAAAATATACCTGCTTTTTATACCCAACTTACGACGTCATGGATTCCTTCTAGACAAATTTCCAACAAACTTAAATATATCAGGTATACATACAAATTCCTAGCCAACATATATTTCCGCGTTCCGGCCCCGGGCCATATAATATAACACAATAATTACATAACAACACGACTATTTGCCGGGATCATATGAAGCCATAATTCCACACATAATTTCGCAGTTAACCCGTGCCTATGTAAAATATTTCCTGACTTGAGGATCTAGTCTGCGGAAAGCGACGTCAAGCATTTCGAATCCCGGAGACGTGCCATTAAAATACTAAAATTTGTTAAAGCATAGGTTGCACGATTAAAATCTATAAATATCATTTGATAAATAAAATACAAGCATAGTATAATTTGATTTTTTATGTTATGTTAATTTGATATGTTAAAAATAATCTTCACACGTTATGAAGTAGTGTCAAGATAATTTTGAACATTTCGCTCGTTTAGTAACTTCTGTAGTGGATTATACAAAGCTCCTACAAATAGATGATAGCCACGGTGTGGACGATGAAATTATGAATTTGGAAAAAGACGAAACATAATGAGTAACAGCCTTGTTCATCAAACGTAGTGGGGTGAAGCGTGCCCTGAATTTAGAAGCCTTAATAGAAATTGGGAAACAATTTTTCATACCTATTCGTAGCAGGCACGAATGCCCGTAGGCAAGTGCCTGCGATGCTTACACAAACCAGTTGTTACTTTCATAAAGTGGTTGGAAAAGCTGCCTTACCCGTTAACCTATGCAACCGAAGGAAGCGATGCGATATTTATACTTTACTATTATGATTCAATTTTAGATTCGGTTAGGTTAGGCATATATTTATGGGAAATATGATTTGGCTGAAGTAAGTACCCAAACTTTTTTCAATGTTCGTGACAGTCTATGGCGTGATCGCCCTGTGGCTGAGGTGTGGTGAGTTTTCAATTTAGCGATACAATGCAGCGGGTTATTGCAATCAAGATATATAAATTTATCTTTATCAACATAAATTTTGAAAATAATCTGTGAATCCTTTCCTTCGTGGATATTACCTATTTCCAAGATAAAATTAGCACATAACGGTCAGTCAAACCTCGAGTGGAAGGCAGAGGCTACAGATTTCCATTTGCTAAGCCCGCGACTCATCTCTTTTCCTCCAGCTTAGCATACCTACGTGGAAAGCAGTCTAAAGCTGAGCGTCTAACCCGCACCTTATAAAGCATGAATTTATAATTACAATGAATATGCAACACCCGCTTGTAGAACGGTGGAGCGTAGTTTTATTTTTTCTGCTTAAAGAGCTACTTTGCTTTTTGTACCCAGTAATGCTCATATTTCCTTTACACAACTTTTGCACATTGCGTAGCGTAGCTTTTTGAATTGAAAGAACCGGAATATTAAATAAAATGGAATTCAGTTGTTCTGTTGGCAAAGTTTGCATAATAGTAATAAATGTGGTATAAAATCTAGACAATAGTGAATATACTTTTATAATATTTATTATACCTAAGTACATACATATCAACTATTTTCATGACATTTTTTTAAATAAGTGTAAAATTAAATATTTCAAGTTAAATAATTTCGTGTAAAATAAAAAAGATTCAATCGATTACAAACCAACTCATTACACTCAAAGTCAAAAGGCAAATGATAATTTATTGGAACTCCGATATTTTACAGACACAAATTAGAAATTTTCCGCTCGAAAAGACGTCTTTATTGAAACGACGTCCGTCGGGTATAAACGTATATATTATATGCCCATGCAGACGATCCCGGCCAGATAACGCCTCAATGTTTGAAATAAAAAATGTTTTAGGGCTCTTTTGTTTTACTTTGGGGACCCGTTAATATCTGGCCGTATGTTGGAAAATACGACTTTGTACGAAATGAGTGTCATAAAATAAAATAAACTTCTCACATATACCTAATTTTTACTCTTATACAATTAGGGAAGAAGTGTCATGAAATCTTTTTCATGACACTTCTTCCCTAATTGGGCTGTAGCATATTCGGCGTTTTATCACCTGTCGCGTCATGTGTCGCTTTCGCACTTACATACTTGTTAGAACGTGACAGGCATGGTGACATACGATAAAAATGCGACCATGATACCGCCGCCGCTGGCCTTGAAAGGATCACTAGCAGTATTTTGTAAGTTGCGCAACGAACTTTGTACTAGTTTATATTATGTTGAGAGTATATACTAATTTCCTGTCACCTATAAATATTTGAATTATACAAAATTCGCAATAAAACTACCGAAACAATTCAAGTGGCTCTTGAACAACCTGGCTCCTTTATGCCATTTCTCCTCTATCTACCAAGAATTATTGCGCTCACTGCAGATAAACTCGGTCCATTGTCGTAAGGTGTAAGATTGACCAACAATATAACGCAAAGATTTAACAATCTCATGTCAGATTTATAAAAGTAGGACAATAATAGTAAAGGTTACTGCAGATTGACGAGGGTAGCAAGGCGACGAGGTGGAAGTCCGGGGCTTCGCAGAGTGTTTGCAAACCTCGTGCCGGATGTAGCTCGGAGCCCCGGAAACAACGACCGTGGAATAATATTGGAGGGATATGAGATGGGATATCGATTTTGGCTAAGGAAAATCTCACACTTCATTTTCGTGGTTGTTATTTTTTGCGTATAACTTCCATTTCAATTAGTACTTGGTGCTCGAAATACTACCTAATTGAAATGGGTGTAATAACTTTTGGTTGCCTGCCAAAAATAGATTTACGAAAGGACCAAAGTCAAAGAAGGGTACGGGGTAGATAAACAATATACCTACCACGTCAAAGCTTACCTACAAAATACATTTTATACAGGTGCTAAGTTCTAAGTTAAACTAATTCAGGGTAATAAGCAATCCTATTTGGTGAATATTCTACTGCTACGGAGCTTAAATATACCTGGAAAACTAGTAAACAGATGGTTCTATAAGTAAGTAGTGTAAAAGAGATACGGCCTATCTGAGGTGGGAAATGTAAACACTCGAGGTAGATTTCTGATAATATATAATGATCTTTTTCTCTTCAAAACGAATAACAGCAATATCGACTAACTCAGATGCTTGCCTCTTTCAGAATGAATCGCCTGCAAGTCTTTATTCCTTCAGCAGGGCGATAGTTCTGAATTCAAATAATATATACATAAATAACGACAAAACATATAGAGGTTACATATAAATTATGATTATTTAAGATATCGATCTATTAAATATCTTTCCAAGATCTTAAACGTTTCTTAATCATTCTTCGAATCGGGCCGTATTAAGCTTAAATCCTTTTCTAAGTAAGTTTATTATTTATTTTAAAACTTATTATAAATGGGCATGGAGTGAGCACTCTGAGCTTATTCATTTCCGTATGATATTGATTAGTTTTCATCTACACTTATACTTTATTATTTATAATACAACGTGCGCAGTGAATGCAATGCAAAATATTATAATCTTTAATTACATTATTAATATTATTATCTACTCGTATATGTAAGTTACGTGTTGAAAAAAAGGCGCATACTAATGCATAATTTTGCTTGGAACAAAACATAAAAAAAAAACACTTTTAATTTGTTAATTATACTCTGTAACTAACAAGCTATGGATCAACTTGGTCTGAAATAAATAGGAAATATTTAACTTAATTTATCATTTAGGCACAATATTTCTTAATATTGAATTGGGAACATACAAATAAATATAGTGATCAACTTCCATGGGTTCATTTGGGATGATTTGATGAGATAAAATGGCTACTGGCAAAAAAATCTACTCTATTAATGAGTTTATTGCGTATAGTAATGTATAAAATTCATATTAGTCAAATTTATATATTATAAAAACTTTATACCATGACAATTTAAATTGAATTATTGTTTATTCTATTTTAGTTTAATTTAAGTTAATGTAGTTTAGTAATTAATTAATTTAAGGTAGTCTTATGTAGTACAATTTTATGTATTATAAGGACCCATTTGCATACTGACTGAAAAACGGCTAAAAAGGCTAGGACATGTAACTTTTGTTACACCTTTTATGTAAACCCTTTTTATGTGCAAATAAAGGATTATGAATTATGCGTTGATAGTATTTTATGTTACATGTACCTATATAATAAAAATCTTTTCACCATTCCAATTCGTAAAGACCCTCTTGATTGTTCAAAAACGAATGAGAAAGTTGCATTTTATCCACATGTGGAGCAAAGTAATCAGATGCAAATTTTGAGTTGTTTCCTTATGTTGGCTGGTAGAGTTGACTTTTAAATGATGATTTTGAATGATAAATTTATTATTACGTTCATTTGGATTTGATTTGGTTTGATATTTTTGGTATTTCATAGTTGGTATTTACCTCGCGTTGGTGTGGTGAAATTTTGTGTTTCACTCGTAGGCAGTTTGTTTAACCTTCGTGAGTTGAAGCAACGCCCAAGATTCTACTTTTCGAACCACTTGCTACGCTCGTGGTTCAATTTTGGGATCTTTCGTTTGATCGGATGTCAATATTAGCACGAACGGTTAAACAACAACTTTGCCCCCTTGGAAAACAAATAATTATTAAAATAGAAGAAACGAGCCCAGTTTTGTTACAAAAAATCCAAGAAGAAAAAAGTAATAGATAGAAAAATAACTATATAAATACGTAAGCAAGAATATACAGAAGTAGGTAAGTAGTTATGCAATATACAATGACACACTTATATCGAGAGCGCCTAAATAAATAAGGCGTTGTTATTAAGCGAGTAGTATGGATCTTAATGGGATTCTTGTGTATGTTGTTGCTGTGAGCCGTGTTTATGAATATATTTCATTTATATTTACTCAATAAAGCCTGGAGTAAACATTGGAGATAAATTATACAATTATGATACATGACAACCGTGTGGCTATTTATGCAAAAAGTAGCAACGCCAACGGTGAATCTGACTGTTAATTCAGATAAGGTCAAACTAGTTTATATTTTTCCATAAATAATGTAGAGTTGTCGAAAAATTATGTGTGTCAATTATTCAATTCACAACAGAAACAGCCAAATTATACATCTATGTAAATAAGTAAAGTTCAGGAAAGTGAAAAAAATGTTATTCAAACTGGTATGTACCCAATTCCGAGCTCACTGTTTTTATACATATAAAAATAATATTAAGTCAGCTATACATATTTCTCGTGTAAGCGAAATGTGTTTTCATATGAAGTTATGAGAAATAAAATGTATTTAAACCGGAAATCAGTTTTAGCAAAAATTTCATTTTTGGTACAAGCTTTTATAGCTGACTGTACTTTTCTTATGTGCACAGGTAACTAACACTCATCGAGACAATTCTAACAACCCAAATGCAATTAGTTTGCGTTGTTTTATCACAAAGTTCCCATGGCCATCTCCTGTCTACAACATCAGATCAGCTCCATGTCATCATATTTCATATTCATAATCATTTATTTATAAAATAGAAATTTTACATGTCATAGGTTTAATATTAATAAGTAAGCATGTCAGTTAAAATACATTTCATTAAAATAATTATCATCAATAAAAGAGTAAAATATAATAAAAAATCAATACAATTTACGTAGCCAAATATAAAACATTACATTAAAATTAAATTGAATTATTATATTCCGACATGTCATAAAACGCATTTGTAGTCAGCCATTTTTTTAATTAAACAAAGAATGTCTGATCATTATCAGTATTTTTAATGTTGTCGGGTAGTTTATTATTGATACCTGGCCCCGCAACATGTTGAGTCTAACATATTTTTGTGTTTTCGTGTAATACGTGAACTTTTAAATGTCTTCATAATATTGTCATAATATTGTATCGTCATCTAATTTATATATGTATGCAAAATTTCAGCTCAATTGGAAATCGGAGACATACATATGAACCCTTAGGGTCTCCCCAAACCAGTCGACGCGGAGTCGGCTTTCGCCGAGTGTTTTACACCACACTATTCGCATTTAGCCGATCGGCCGTCTCCGCGGTTGGACACCTGCGTTTAGCAGTCTCATCCTCCTTGAGGCCGTAGAGACGCCTGATCGCCTGCGACTTGCTATCGCAACAGTTGTAAAGCGTCGGTCGGCTCTCCCGTGCTCCGTCCTGCCGTCGAGACGTCAGACAGCACACGTACAGCCGTTGAGTCCGACGAACAGATGTCGGACAGCGGGTGATCGGCAATCGTAAATCTCATTTTTGGAGACTGGTTGTTAGTAACAACCTGAGTTTGAAATTGATCAGACCTGTAAGATTATTTTCCTTGGTAATTGTTACATATTATATAATAACCTGTGATGATGGATATTTTACTTGCACACTTGATCACTATACCTACTTAGAGTCAGACACGTCATATAAACACTTATATTTACCGACTAATATTATTAAATGTTCCTCCGTCATTATTACTTCCGTGTTGTCAGATCTATTGCAGATTTTAATGTGGGTAATAATTCAAATGAACAAATACAAACGCATCAGTAGCTACTTCGGCCGTCATCGGCTCTGTTCGGCCGTCGTCAGCTATGTTCGGCCGTCGAAGACGCTGAACGGCTTCCGCCAGCTCTGACCGGTCCTTATCGTAGGTACTCGGCCGTGATCGGAGCCGTTCAACTCTTTCCGGCACCGTACGGCGGTATAAGGAGGTTTATGAATGCGAACGTGTGCGGTAGGCTGCAAGCAGCGTCGTACGAATGCGAACAGCTTTACGGCAAAACGCCGTTTTCCCGTCGAAAGACGTCGTTTCGCGTGGGCCGAGCCGATTTACGACTTATTCGCTCTTATTGTGTTGACATAAAGCTTTTTCCGTACGCGATTTGCCGAAACGGCGTCGACTAGTTTGGGGAGACCCTTAATCTAGGAACGTTCAAAATAGTGGACGTATGAAACATTTGATCCTCTCATTAAAAACATTTTAGGCAAAATGTTTTTTTTTACGCTTCTACTTCAGTGAAGAACGTTAAGCAAACAAGTCGATTAAAAAAATAAATAAAATACTCGACAGCGAACCTTAAAGTCATAAGTCATAGTATCAGTAAAATTTGAAAATGACCAAAGAAACCTACAAATGATTTTTAAATCCCTCTAAAATTATACCCCACTCGACATAGTCGATTTTCATTTTGTTTTCAAAATATGGCGTCTGATGGTCGCCATTTTGTTTATAAACACAGTACCCTCCTTTCCGTCACGCTGTCGGGTAAAGAGTAGAAAGACATACACACACGGATCAATTAAATTGTGTTTATATGTTTGGGCCAGCTGTTTCAACCCCTTTTCGAGTTTAACGACCCAATTCTTCTTTTTCCAATGTTTTTACTACATGTATATTTTTATGCGCTATACTAGACATATTGACAAAGAAATATTGACACCCATAAATATTGATGATACCGGTTTATGATTCACTGTCTTCGAACCGTCGGAATATTGGGACGGCTCAATCGCAGCGACAAGGAGGCACATTCCGATTTTTAAAATACGATACCGATATTCAAATCAGTGCATCGTACACTCATAACATATTATTATTAAACCGAAAACATACAAGTATATAAAACAAACATTTAAAGTATATCAAATAGTGGTTAAAGAAACGGATGTTATATGACTTGATTGTCTGTTAGTTAGATCGATTTTCAGAGGATTCCCGTCAAAGTATTCAAATGCTCTGTTCATACTTATTTCTGCTTGTGCGAGAAGGACTATACAAGATTAATACAAAATAAATATTTTATTTTTCAAATCTGAATGAGCCTCAAGCCTAAGTTTATTAATAACGCTGACAGATTCGTCATCTCAGTCTTACCGGAATAAACAAAAAATTGATCTCTAAATATACATTGAAGGCACACATGTACAGGTCAAGTTATATTAGGTATTAGCTGATGTGAATAGAAATTGTGTTTCGGAGGGGAGGCAAACAAATCCAATAGATACAATAAGGAAGAAGAGTGAACTTCTGTTTATTAACTTTATAAATAAATCGTATATTACTTGTATCCTCGACTTTGCATTAACCTTGATTTCGGGATTGGATACTATTTATTTATTTACGTGCACGAGATTTTACTTATAGATTGACAGTTTTTTGGTACAGCCAGGCTCAAAAGTAGCGTATCAGATTACGCATTAAAAGTATTTACTATTCTTTAAAAAATAGGTTTGGAATTGATTTGATATTGGTATGTTGTTATTGTTAGTACATTACGCTTATTTTTAAGGTTCCGTACCTTGAAAGGAAAAAACGGAACCCTTATAGGATCACTTTGTTGTCCGTCCGTCCGTCTGTCTGTCTGTCAAGACCCTTTTTCTCAGGAACGCGTGGAGGTATCAAGCTGGAATTTATACCAAATACTCAGGGTCTATTGTCCCTTGGAGCTGTAAAAAATAAGCTTCTAAGCCAACGCAGTCAAAAAATGAATGAATACAGAATCTTGAAATTTGGTTCAAAAAATTTTTTTGTTCAATCATATAATAATATATATCTACAGGTTTGTACAGAACCCTCGGTGCGCGAGTCCGACTCGCACTTGGCCTGTTTTTTTGGTAGAGGCACGACATGATAGAGAGTAATATCATTTTAATATCAAATAAAATTAATTAACAGATTTCTAAAATCTGAATTCCTCTCAGGGTCCCAAAACGGCAACAAGCTTTAGGCAAAGTTCGGCTGTAGTCAGCGGGGGCACTTTATTGACCTACATTAGGATGCTTATTCGAAGAGTAGAAATCTCAACTTGATTTGTTATTTTTATGTCATGAACTTGATAGCAATTATTTACTGGCGCTTATTGTATATATTATACATCTCCAAACTTAATGTATTAACCGTGGAGACTATACGTCTCTGTCATATTGTATAATATACTTGACTTGGTACATACTAGTTATGTACAGAATGTAGCATTAGTTTATGAGACTGCTAGTTTAACAGTCCAGACGCGGTTTATTTATTTAGTACCTATAAATTTTATTTTGACACTTGGAGAGACTTTACACTTCCAAATTTTATTAGTATTAGTACTCTGACATTGGGGACCTTTTACATCTCCAGATTTAATGTGTTTTTAACCATAGAGACTATACATCTCTATTGTATTGTATTAATTATTTATTTTAAGATTATTATAATGTAATGTTTACCCAGGTATTGGCTGTTGTATTTATAAATGTTGTTATGTATTTTTCATGTCACTATATGATGTTACTATAAATGTTGTATTGACTTGTAAAAGAGCCCTTGAGGCCTACTTGCAGAATAAATTTTTGTTTTTTTTTTTTTTTGAATTTGAAATTTGGCGCCCGAAATCGAGACGTACTACGATTCATGTCATGTTCGCGCCCGATAGAGCGGTATTCTGATTTAAAAGAATGGTAAAGTTTAAGTATTATTATGATACGACGGCTCGCGCCGATTGTTGTGACGTGACAAGATCGTTATTGTAACAAACATCAACAAAAGTAAAATTGTAATACCATTGAAGCGCTGCTGGTCGCGGCGTGTTCGTATCAGATTATTAATTAACTTAGTTGCGATTTGATACTTCTAATAGGCCTCCCCGAGTTGCAGCGCTGTCGCCTAAACCGTTTAAGCCCGTAGTGCTTCCCTGGCCCTTATAAGTCAGGGTAATCCGTTCATCTGTCACTGCGGGGAGCGGACATGACCGCTTTCTGGCCTGTACAATAATAATATTTCCGGAAGTGGCCCCTTTTCTAAATAAATGACGATATCTACCAATAAAAGTAGAGCTTATTGTACAATGTGTTTGGTCTTTTCAGCTAAAAGGCCCATTTTCTATATAACTGAAAACATCTATATACTTAGGTAAATTTTTATGTATACGTGTTTAATGTAAAAGGGGCAGTGAGACCCAGTCTAAGTAACTATCAAATCAAGTGAAACTATAAAAAAAAATAAAGTTATTCTTAAAAAGAAATCACGAGCCGTATTTAAGATATAACTGCATTTAAAGATCTTTACAAAACTATACATTCAATCGGGATTTAAAATCAGTAAAAAAAGCATCTATCTATGGCCAATGGGAAAACCAAACTTACAGCCCTGCCACTACCACGGTGGCCGCCGCACTGTGGGCTGAAACTCATAGGTTACCATAACAATGCTGAGCAAAATCTATATCAAAAAAATATAAAAATAACAACTTCGGTTTCTATGTCAATGAGAGCCGAATTTACAGTTTTAATTTCTTTAACTTAAATATTATGAAATTTTTTTTATTGACAAGAACAATATACATAATGGATATATACAGATGATTACTATAACTTAAATATTATTTTTGTAAACACCAACCAACCTTCTTACTTAGTATAGCAGTCAAATCCAGGAGAAAATGCTGTAAAGTTTCTTAGATAACGATGTGGTCGATGACCATATTGAACCAGACATTGAAATTTGTGCTCCGGACAAAATTTCATCCTGCATATATTATCCAAATATCCATAAAAGGCAAAATAAGAATGTCTCAAGGTTACATGTATAAAAAGATACCATCAATCTGTCTGTGTTCAGCAGTCGTGTAGAAGCCGTCGTGACAAAAACAATATTTGCTCATAATGCTCATAGTGTTGTTTTATCATCGCTACTTTCCGGAGCGTGAACCCGCTACCTCCGGGCCATGAAATAAGAAATAGAATCCTTGACGCGTAGTTCAGTAAGTACGATAAATAACTGCATAACTTGAGCAGAGATTGAACTTTTATACGAGCAGCTAAGCGTTCCGTATAGTCAAATATTTATAGTAAAATCCTAATACAGGTTGAAATTTTTTCCACCGGCCACATTCTGCGGAGTGAACTTATACGTGACTGAACTGAACTGACTGAACCACATTTAGTATCGGAAGCGGAACAATGCCTAAACCACGAAAAAAAATTTGGCTGTCTCATAGAAATCAGCGGCATCATATCAGCCGGAATGTATGGAACAGCCTCATTTTTTTCGCGATTTCACCATTGGTACCATAATAAAAGTTGTTCAGTATGACCTATAAATTCACTACGCAGAGTATGGCAGGTGACAAAAATTTCAGCCTGTGTATTATAAGTATGTATGTCATTGACGAACTTTTTAAATTATAATTCTGATTTCGTGTAGATATCACCGTCTTTTGATCTTGCCACATATAACGCACAGTCGCACACTCATCCAATTGTAAAGTTTACGATTTGCAAACACATGTACCTAACATATAGTTTCCGCCCTTTAGGGAATGACTTCCGAGGAAATGCGACGAGATTTAAACTACCACCGTGACAAATTTAATAATCCTGAAAGTAGGTTTCCGCTGTATATGAAAATTACGACGAAGAATATTTCCGTGGGTCATAACTGTTGGGGATAAAACAGAACCATACCTATTAAAATAAAAAAAGATATATACTTAGTTACATACCTATATTATTATATTTCTCTGCTTTCCCTTAAGGTTGACTGGTGGAGAATGCCGTTAGGCATTAAGTCCGCCATTTGTACGGTACGATTTATATATAAATAAATAAATAATTCTTATGGTAATTTTTTATTTACTTGAGATACTTCTGGACAAAACTTATCCGTACATAGCTAAATATAATAAATTGGGTGGAAATATTTACCTCTTCGATATTTTATTTAATATTCGGTTTGGTTTGGAGCGTATAAATGAAGAAATGTTACTTATTGAACGACATCCTAAAAATTGCGCTCTATTTAATATATTGGTACAAAAACAAAGGACACATTCATAACTCAGGGTCTTCAGGTTGTGGGGTAAACATACTAATAAATGCCATGACCGGGGTACCATCACCTCCAACTTCGTTCACGATTGTTTCACGGAAATATCAATCGTCCATACCCGTTTACTAAATTATGTAATATTTACTTACACACATTATCAATGAAATATCGCGTAAATAATACCTAATACTTGTAATTAGTTATCGAATGAAACGTTCGCTAAACTGATTGCAATTTGCCAGAGTGCCTACACTCCACCCGGAGCGTAGAGCTTTCTATTAACATTTATTGCCAATAAATTGAAATAGTTTTTCTATGGCATAACTTCACTGGATATTAAATATTATTTTACTTCCTTACTTCATACGAAGGTGTGGGATTACAAATATGTGTTCATGTCTAATACTTATCTAAAGTGTAATATTTGGTTAGACGGCGGTTATATTTATCTAGCCTTTCTTCGCGACTTCATGCGCACAAATATGAAGTAAAATCCTCAATACCACTGTGTGTACATTATCTAGTTATATACTTACAATTGTCCCTGCTAACGGAAGGTACCTAATACCTACAGTATAAATAACAAACTGAACTAAACTATCACACCTACCTACACAAACTTACCTACTTTAGGTATACGTACTAAGAAAATGTAAATCTACTAAGAAAAAAGAAAGAATAGGGAATATTACGTGAAACTCTGCGCAGGGGGCACCCCACTACAATCCATCAACATCTAAGGGTCTACCGCGAAACAAGACCGCCTTAATAGGTTAGGTACCGATTGACGACGATCGAGATGGCACCAAATACAAATTCTATCTATTAGGATAACGCGGGTCTCGTTTCATACCTCAAAAGCTAAAATAGAACCCTTATAGGATCACGTGTGGTTGTCATGACAACCATCTGTTACAACCGATTTGCTCCGAAACTACTGGACCGATTGAATTTGCAAAAATACTTTCAACATTTTTTATGTTCATAATATAAAATCATTCAATGCCATTTTCGTAAATAAAGTCCCAAAAAACCATAAAACGACACCTATATTGATATTTTGTCATTTCAATCCCATCGCACTACAATAGGAGATTTGTATTTCACGTCCACCTCGTTAGATTTTACAATCGTTATTATTTTCGTAATCAGCGACCTGATAAACCATAGAAATAATACCCTTGTTGATTTTTAGACATTGTCACCATATTTCACCCTTTTAAGGGTTGAATTCTCAAAAAACCTGAACAAACACGTGTTTACTCATTTATCGTTAGGAATACTCTTGTAAAGTTTCGAATAAAATATTCAAACTAATCTTGTTTCCCCATACAAACTTTGGATCCCCATTTCACCCCCTTAGGGGATGAATTTTTTAAAAATACTTTGTTAGTGCACTCCTAGACCTTGGAAAGAACCTACGTGCCAAATTTGGAATCTCTAGAACCAGCAGTTTAGGCTGTGCGTTGATATGTCAGTCAGTCAGTTTCTTCTTTTATATATTTAGATAATTGTTACATATTAGCTGTGAATTTATCAAAATAGTTTTTCAATAAAGAGACACCTCGAGATCGTGTAGTCTTTACCTAATGTTAAAAAGCGAAGTATAGATAAAACGTAGGCAATATTAAGCAAAATATAATTATACATATTTCAAGTTTACGATTTCACTTACGATATTTCATTCAATTTAAGCAAAAATATATTTAAACTGCGGTCGCGTTAATCACAAGAACACCTGACCCGTTTCCAAATATAGCCGCCGCATTATAAAAACTGAAATGTTCAACGCGACCTTTAAAACTTTACGAATTCGCAACTCGCACCGCGCACGACATCCCGGTAATCCTACGTCGGGGACGTAATCCCAATTCGCAAAAGTTTATGTTTTCACTGTAGCATTTTCAACCCAAGTATTATAAGTTTTTTAGTTGTAATTTATGATGGGTTCTCAAAACGTATAGAAGTAGCATTAACTCAATAAGAAAGTAAAGCAAGCAAAAGCAAGCTGCACGTTTTATGAGTGCAAATAATTCATCGCATTAGACCGCTTGAGTCTAACAAATTTAAATAGGTATTGCACTTAGAACACAAATTGTTAAATTATTGTAAGTATTTATACAATCGGCCCGATTCGAAGAATGATTAAGACACGTTTATGATCTTGGAAAGATCTTTAAAAGATCAATAACTAAACGACATGTCAAAATTGACGTTTATTTCGATTCCGTTGTGATCCCAATAAGATCTATCTACGATATTACTAACGTCAAAGTTACATTGGTTGTTATCTATTCTATTCTAATATACGACATACAATCGATATCTAAATGAGAACTTATCGTAATCGTATCTCATTCTTCGAATCGGGCCGAATCAGTCATTACCACCCAAGTAACAAATAACCATTTTTTTTTTAAATTTAAGCTCATTTTAAGAACATTTTCTAGTTAAAAACATGATATTTATACAGTCATATTTTTTATTCGAATCCTTTTTTAGTATGAATCAGAACCCCTAGTGTAAATTTATTCGATAAATAGCGTGACGTGACGTACACGTTTGCGTTAAGTCTTATTTTGTATGGGATTTAGAAACAGCGCGCCAAGTGGGACGTTTTGGAAACTTAAAATCCCATACAAAATGAGAGTTTACGCAAACGCGTACGTCAAGTTTCGCTGTTGAACAAATTTACACCAGGGGTACAGATCCGTGAACGTAAAGCGCTACTTGTTGTTTAACCACAAGTTTAACTTTGTACCAAAACTAAAGTTGCTAAAGTTTTTAACTGTCATGACTGGTACTCCCTAGAAACTTGTAGCTACTGTTTCTTTATGTTGAGCATAAACAAATTTAACATAGGGGCCCAATCTGACTTGAAAAAGTTAGATTAGGTGACTCAAATGTATATAGGTAGCAATGTTTATGTCCGTAAGACAAGTAAGATAAGTACTCAATTAGTTTCAGATTATTGACTAGTCAGATATGTTGAGTCAAATAGGGCCACGGAAAGACAAAATACTTCATATATCAGTGTATTTGATGGTATTTATTGCATTTGTGTTACGAGTATTGTACTTAATCATAACCATAGCGGAATTAGAAGTAAGCATAGAGTGCTCACTCCGTACATCAGTTTTCTCAGCAAAACGCTTATTATTTTTATAGTCGACATCATGCGAAGTAGCGGATTTATCAGTACTGCTACTTGACAATTAGATGTCGCGAGAACGAAAAGTCTAATCTTAACGATTTTCAGCTAATATTATAACCAGATTAACTGGAAGTCTATTTTCAACTCCATCTGCTAGTAATATTAGTTGTAATTTGTTGGGACATATATTTTTCGTCAGTTGCGACACTCTTCACGTCTAGTGTCAAGTAGCGGTAGATAAATCTGCTACTTGACGGTAAATGTATACAACGAAAATAATAAGCGTTTTGGTAAGAAAACTGATGTATGGAGAGAGCACTCTGTGCTTACTTATTTCTCTATTTCTGCACCCACGTGATTGAAATTTTAATACTTTTCCATGTTTCTCGTTTATCCACAATATGCGTGACGCTTCATTTATGGGACCTAATTAAGATACGAGTATTCTTCTGTCGGAATTAAATATGAATACAAACAGCCCGACCCGCTTATGATTACGACAATTTACCGTTTGGCCGGGAGCGTGACCGCCCGCGTAGCCAACGTGCCTATCCTTTACTCTCCGTGGCGAATGAAATGCACCTATCACAGTCGTACTAATTTAGAAGAGTGATAGAGAGAGATGACTACGCTACGCTACGGAGCGTTAACGATTGTAACGTTGGCTACGCGGCCAGGAGATTGCTTTTACGGAGTATTTAATAGCTTGGCAGGTATTTATATTGTTATTATTATTTACTCTGGCGTAGTCATTGATACCGTTATGTGGTGCACAATTCTATAAAACCGATTCACTGCGACACCTCCAAATGACTATATGTCTTACAAAACTCTATTTAAATAAACGTAAGGCTTCTTTATGTTCGGTTCATAAAACTATTCAGCAATAAAACTGAAAGTTCATTGTTATATGTCTAGGAAGACCAATAAATTTTTTATTTTATATATTTTATGAAAATACAGACTAAAATATATCTAAACATAAAACTAATTAAAAACCAAACTTAGTCACTAAACCTAAATTTATCTGAACTTAAATATAAATATATAAATATTAATTGTGTAAGGTTTTGATTCAAAACTTTAACTACTCAACAAGTTTTATAATGTGTAAGCTATTTGGCTATCAGTAGCAATATTTAATTACCTAAAGAGTTAGGTACCTACATAGTGGCCTTTCGTAGTTAGAAATAATTGTGCCAATATTATACCTATAAAGTTAAATTTATGTCTCTTAATAAGTAAGTTAAATGTTCAGACTCAAATTCAATTTACCAACTAGATTCGTGTCGTGGCCAAGACCCCGGATTTCTTTTCAATTTCTTGCAAGAACATTTTCTTTGAATATGGCTTTAGGCATTTTACTGCCTCTGGCGTTCCTTTCAAACATGTCGGTAAACATCTCCGTGGTTTTAATTTGGATTTGATATATCGTAATTCAATATTATATAGAAAATTTAACATACAACGTGGGGTCAAGCAGGGGGACCCTTTGTCACCATTGTTGTTTCTGTGCGTTCTCGAACAAATATTTAGATCTATAGACTTAGACAAATATGGTTTAAATATCGCTGGTGAAAAGCTGAATGTATTGAGATTTGCAGATGATTTAGTTTTCCTAGCGGAATCAAACTCAGAGTTGCAAATAATGTTACGAGTTTTTCAAGATCATCTGGAGACAACGGGGCTTACAATTAACGAAAGCAAAACAAAAATAATGTCGAACAGACCCGTAGCATCAGTAACAATAAATGGTACAAATTTGGAACAAGTGAAAGAGTACACCTACCTTGGACAACTATTCTCATTTGAAGACAAAATGACAAGGGAAGTTGAAAGGAGAGTTGCCCTCGGCTGGAAAAAATACTGGAGTATGAAACATATATTTAAAGGAGATTTTAGCATCACTCTAAAAAGCAAAGTCTTTAACATGGTCATAATACCAACACTCACATACGGCTCACAAACATGGATACTCACGGAGACACTAAAACGTAAACTTCGAACCTGTGAACGTAGCATGGAAAGAAGTATGCTCAACATAAGGCTGAAAGACAAAATCAGGTGCTCGGAGATACGAAAAGAAACCGGCGTTATCGATATCCTTGAGCACGTAAGCAAAAACAAATGGCAATGGGCTGGACATATAATGCGTCTCAACGACAATAGATGGACGATACGGACTACTGAATGGAGACCGAGAGATGGTGATCGTGGATCGGGCCACCCACGCGCGCGCTGGGACGACGAACTGCGCGCACGATTTCCGCTCTGGCGGCGCGCGGCCCGGGATCGGGAAGCATGGAACGAGCTCGTTTTGGAAAAACGCGTTCACCTAAATGAAATAATAAAAACAAAAGAAAAGAAAAGAAAAACGTAAAATAAATAAATGTAAATTCCATTGTAAGTCAAAAAAAAAAAAAAAAAACTCCTAGCAGGGCTGGTAACCCATGGAGTTTTATTACCACGCCTCCTTCGTACTCCCTGAAGGAGAGGCCATTTTAATATAAAAATTATTTCGTTAAATATAAATATATAATCAATGAATGTAAATACTGTAAACAATGTACCTACGCAAGTATTAATTTAATAAATGGCTATTCTGATTCTGATTCTGATTCTGAATTCAATATTCATACGAGTATAACATGTTTGAATAGGACTAGTTCCATTTTGATTTATCAAGATTGCGATTACTCACTTCGAGTCAAAGATGTTTTTATTATTACAATTTGTAGATATATCAATGCCTATGAGACTAATTATTTGAAGATAGTTCTAATAGTTTACAAGGTATGTTGATAATCTAGCTGTTTCATTATTGGGAAAATTCATTACCTCCCGATTGCCCGACTTTCCACATAACCATATTGATGGTTCCAGATATATATATCTAGTTTGGTTTTATTTGTTATTTTTTTAAACATGTAATTTCTATATATATCGTTAAATGGAACGCAATTATTGGCAACAGTAGGTAGGGTAGTTTTTTAGATTTTTTTGACGTTTATAAAAGCCAGTTGAAGGTAGATCGATTCGATGTCTGCTCATCGCCGTATGCGCAAGCTCGATTTGTATGCTCAAAACCTTCGCCGCGGCCGCTCCAGCATCAGCTCATCAATGAAGAGTGTCGATACCGATCCCAATGTTCGCTCTGCAGAGATGGGGTGAGTTGGATTTGGATTGATTCGCTTTCTTTGGTATTACATTGATTTGTACACATATTATAAATCAGTTCTTAAAGAGCTCCTATGATTTCGCGAAATAAATATATAAATGAGTTCATTTTTGTAATCATTTTCTCGTTTCGTCGCCCACCCAAATATTAATTATTTACGTTAATAGATATACATTTCCTTTGTACCTATACGTGTTCTGTCGCCATCTTGGGTTAAAAATGGCGCCCTCCCCGCTACTTTTGATAACCATTTCGTTGACTAATTAGCTTTCTACGCCGCCCTTTGACATTTACGCGGTGTCCTGGCTTTGTGCTTCTTTAAACAGGGCTGCCATTCACACTGAAGATGCAAAGAAGCTGGCATACAAATGTTCAACATATCAATGTACTTGTCATTAAAACAAACGTATCGTCTGACGATAGATCATGACAAAGAACTATAAGATAGATATAATAAAGTAAAAATTAATACTTACGTATAAGTAAGGTTACTTTTGAAATAATGCCCGTATTTGTTGCTAGGTATTATTATTATACAAGATGCGCAAAATACTCCTAATGTTTGTACATTTCTACACCTACACAAAACCTCTCACATCTCTACGACATTGTTTTCACAGGCAGACTCAATTTGCAAATTAATTTGGATTTCCACACCATCAAGCATGACAATTAAAATACATATTCATCCATTTATCCGAGTGTTATTTTAGGCACAAAATACCTTCCATCCCATATCGCGAGAATGAGATGTGTTTTGGTAAAATGTAAGTACTTTAACAGGGGTGGTCTTGGAAAAGTACATTATTATATAAACAAACAAGAATGCGGTATATCAGTATAAATTAATCGTTTGATAGCATAATCTTGTTTTTTTTTTTTTAAACCGAGATAAAGTATAAAAACATGCTAGTAGGGCATTCAATACTAAACTTTATATACGGGACAAAATAAATACTTACGTATAAAGCCTTTGTGTTTCCACTTAAATTGACAAAATTTCATATTTCTGGCCCTATAATTTTATTGGTTCTCTACATTTTAATTGAAACGAGGAATACGCTCATAGTTTATTTTTTTCACTATGCTTTGTATTTAATTTATTATTAATTTTTTAATGTGTACTTATTCTAAAACGGCGTAACTCCAGTTCTACGCTAGAAGCTAGGTCTCATCACGATAGAAAAAAAACATGACTTAATTAATCTGACGTTGTCTGTCATGTTCAATGTTTTAAACTGGTCCATTGTTGTTTTAAAACAATTTCGATAAAATATCAGATCTCTATGACGATTTGGATATTAAAACGGATACTGATGCATGAGTACGACACCAGGCTTTCATTTCATACGGATACAACGGACCGACGGATAAACACTAACGAATGTAATGCAATTAAATGTTTGTTCGATGTATTCGACGAATCATTTTTGCAGTAGGTAAGCGACTAAACAGTATTTGGTACACTTTGGAGGAGTATATACCTCAACGATCTATACGGCTTTGTACATTTTAAAAATGATTAGTAGATAGTAACCTAATTATATAAATAAATTTCTCTTTGTTTTGAATTTCAATCAATACGTTGTATTTAATTCACAATGTCAAATCCAATATTATGACAGCAAATTTTTTTTCGTGATGAATGGCAATGGCATTTCACCTAAATTGTCGTAGAATTAGTAAATACACATTTTTTTTATTCTTTTGTATTTTTTGTAATAAGTCATATTAAATTTATATTAATATATTGCAGTGTGCAGGAAGCAACATACTTCTAAATCATATGTAAAATTTCAGGTTTTATAAAACTGAAATGTTGTTAATTGAACATAATAACTCTATCTGTATCTGGCCTGATAGAGAGACCAATTCGAACGTACACTGACATCAAAATGATATTTGAATCATATTTTAGGTATCGTGCTTCTCGCCCGCGCCAATACATGTACGTACGGACAAGTAAATACGAGCGAAATGCACGATATTTGAATGACATCAGTTTGATATAAGCGTACGTTCGAATTGGCCTGTATGTGTCGTGTCGGTGTGTGGGGTGGTCATATTCTAAGTGCTATTGTCCGAGACCTTGCCGGACATGTTGTCCCATGTCCCAACTCGGAACGTGTGACTTTGTGTTAACGCTTCGTGTCCCAGGCAATTACAGTTTTTACCAGCACAAGCCCGGAATTTAAACGACTTTTCATGTTATAAGTACGAGTCGGCACTTTGCGGTTTTTGAAACTGCAGTTATTCTTATTACTCATGTAGGTCTAAAGTAGGTCCTGTCTAAAGTAGGGTATTACAAAATTAATGTTATTATAGTTTGCACAAAGAAAACTATGCGTTATAAATATTATACCAGGATGTAACAAAAATAGTGGGGAACTATTAAAGGGCATATTCGGTATCGTGTTTGATTAGGAAAAAGTAGAAAAAAAAAATTTTGATGTGGAAAATAAAAAACAATCTATGGGACAGGTCGTCCAAGTCGGTCAACTCTCCATACAAAGGCCAAAAATATTTTCGTGTCAAATACATGATACTTAATATGTACTTTTGTTAGATTCTGTAGACATAATGCGTATAAGAAATGGTAGTTTTCTGTCCGATAATAGTATCGTAATGTAGACGCAACATGAAACATATTTAACCTCCACGAAGCAATATTTCAAAGTTTCGTTTGTTGTTTCAGGTTTCAGCCTATGTTGACACCAAAAAAAAAACAAAGCAAAGCGCGATAACGTTTATAATAACGAGGCATATTGTACGGTAATTTGTGTAATTCCAATTTGCACATTACAAATGAACTCGTCTCACAAAGCTAACACCGAAAATCTCATTACAGCAGGCGTCAACTTCGTTTGCGACACATTGTTATTTCAAACAAAGCCTCCGGAGCGGTGATAAGGTTATTAAAATTACTTTCAAATCTGATTAGGAACTTGGTGTGGAACAAAATTGGTAGGCATTACTTGCAAATCTTTGAGCCTATAGATTTGCCAGCTAACTCGGGCGGTTGGTGAAAAATTATTAGGTATGGTTAAAGGCTGTATACAGCTCAGCTGATTCGTATGCATTATGGTAACAAAGGAGACGAGTTCAAATATGTTTGAACTAGTAGATAATATATACTTCCTAAACTAGGCTACTTTCTAAGAAAACCACTGCGCAACTACGTTACCAACCATTAACTGGCAGAATAGTACTTATTTGGGTCTTATTCGTTATCTTATTTGCGAGGAAAGTCTAAATCTACTTACCGCTTCGTTTCTTGACCGCGGCGACATTAATCTAAATAGTAACCAGTTCTAAAAATCATAGCTATGAAATAAAACGAGACAGTTGATTGCAATACTTTTTTTGAAATTTTGGTAAACTGTATGCCTATGAGGGTCACATAATGTCATATTTCGTAGGGTTACTAAATTGTACATATATAATAACTGAGTAATAGCTGAGCAACAATGAGCTGAGTAATATAATTTATCTTTGCAGTACATATGGTGGTACTTTCCCACATTAGTGCGATAATTAGCACATTACGTGAGTATGTCGCAAATTTAAACGGCTATGTGTACTGTAAAATGTTGTACGATACATTTGCGAATAGGTAATTCGCAACTCGTGTCGATTTAAAACACAGGGAGTGTTTTAATTTATCGCCCCTTATTGCGAATTTCCTATTTTTCGTACTTGTATAGTAATGTACTATTATCTTATCTCGTTATCTAGTCACAATAAATGTTTCTCCTCAGATACAAACTGAAATAGTACATTACGATACAAGTGCGAAAAATAGGAAATTCGAAACGACTGGCGATAAATTAAAACACGACCGAAGGGAGTGTTTTAAATCGACACGAGTTGCGAATTACCTATTCGCACATGTATCGTACAACGTTTTACAGTACATATGGCTCTTTAAATTTCCGACATAGTTACGTAATCTGCTAATCTTCGCACTAGTGCGGTAAAGTAGCGCCATATGTACTGTAAAATAAGTTAAATAAAAGGTTGAAATGAATGGGTCGCGCCAAGCAATCATCGTTAGTAATATACTTGTAATCTCCATTAATTACTTCAGCGCGTGGATAGACGTCTTTATGGCTTGTCCTTGCGTCTTCACACGTTAGGCCTACAATTAAGTATTCACATACAAAGCGGCTCAACCCCTATGATAAGCGACGAGTCATGGCGCGAGGCCGTCGCGTTAGTTCTTGATTAATGCGTCTTGCCAACTTACACTAATGACATGGACCTTATCTGTTTTATACGGAGATCTAGTAGAGCAGTGTTGGCCGAACGTTACTTAAAATTGAAAATATTGAAAATCAACCGTTACAAATTAAACCGTTAACTGTAACCGTCCGTTACGGTTTACGGATCAATTTGTAATGGTTATTTTTCAATATTTTCAATTCTAATTAACGTTCGGCCAACACTGTAGTAGAGTGTCCTAACAACGTGAGGGAGTTTCATTATAAATGTCATATTTTTATAGAAATTTAACATTCATGATGAAATTGCCTCACTTTGTCATTGCAAATGTGATGCATAGTAATCTTGGTCCGGCTCTATTCGTTTATAAAATGTCAATGTTTATGTTTGGTGTGTTTGTTTCTCATTCACGTAAAATTAGCTGATGCTATGTGTATGTATATCGGCACTACCCGTTCAAAGTTGTAAGTACTTACATAACTTTCCTGCTTCCCAAAGTTTGTCTGGAAGAGATCGCTTTTTAGCGATAAGACTGCCTGTTGTTACTTACCTAGTCTAAAACTTGTATTTCGTTTACCGTGTAATTTTTTACTTTAAACTTGGGGCACAATAAAGAATATATTATTATTTGTATGTCTTTCCCATCACGGAACAATGGTGTTCCGGACCTTTGGGAGGCGTGCGCGGAGCCGAAGCCAACACGTAGAAGCCCTTTTGACACTTTAATGAAATGTAAGGGGTACACCTAGCGGATGTTGCCCTTGCCCGTGTCATGGGACGCACGCAGAGGCAGCACCCGCCAGGGTGTAAGGACTATTTGAGAGTTGATGGAATCTAAAATGAACTGGGCTATTGGGTGAAAGCGATGGACCAAATACTGGGCTATGGGATAAAAAACCGGACGCCTGCCTAATAAAACGGTATTCAATTTTATTTCCGGCAGACGGTGACTCGCCCCCAAAGATGGGCCCCCACAAAAAGCGACATCTAGGATGGCTCAAGGGCAACACCGGTGTGAGCGGCTCAGGGGTGTTGAGAGGTGTACGCCGCTTTCTACCCAGTAGCTGCGAGCAGCCACTGTGCCAACTCGCGTCTTATGCAATTTTTCACTTCCACCCCTGGAGCTTATAGCTCTAACGACTCCACTCTGGCCGGCCGGCTAAGGCAAGCCAGAGGCAGAGAATCCTGTCCCACCCACCCTCCTTGCGGCTAACAGAACTCCCCAGGAGCACTCGGGTACGTGAGGTCGCTACTCCCCAACAGCTCGCCACAAGCTGCCCTGCGTTGACTGATTGCACTGGTAAAACCAGCGGGCGATGGGGTCGTCACATCCCTACGCCTTATATTATTATTATTATTAAATATTTGGGGACAATCTTACACAGATCGAACTAGCCCCAAACTAAGCAAAGCTTATACTATGGGTACCTACTAGGCAAAAATATAAGTAATTTAATATTACTTGTAATAGTTCTGACCTAGAATATAATAGGTTTTTTTTTATCCCATGACCCTAAGGGGGACAATATCGTCTCGTTGGTCAAAGTGACATAATATTTTTTTTATGATACGTTTTTTTTTTTAATTCTTTATATCCCCTGTACTAACTTTACAAAATCTAAGTACTCCTAATCAATGAACTTGATGGAGCACTCCAAGAGTTTTTGCGACGGATAAGTGGGCTCGGTTATTATCGCTCCATCGCTCGATGCGAACTTTTTCCAATACTTAATCCCGCGTTACTGGCCCAATCTGTCGCTCTGTCGAGCCACGTTATTAGATCACTTCAGTGCTATCAGCTGTATCTTGACTTTACTTGACAGTTACTACGTATCATTCGAAAATTGTATTTAGAAATGATAAAGATTTTTGAAGTGAAAACTTCTTTAGCGGCACTGTGCTCTTTTTGTAATGGAGAAAACATGTTAAACTCGCGACCGGGCACGTGACCGATAGATTCGACAGATAGAAAATTCGTAAGATGGACACGTGACCTGATTGAAAAACTCCGTGATGGTTCTAGTAATGATGATGGTGTAAGAATTAGTACATAAACAACAAAAAAATTCAAAAACTTGGAACTTTTACCTCCCAACCCCTTATACTAGGGGATGAAAATTTGTATGAGGGTTCCAAATTGTGATGCTAGAGGTCTGAAAATTGATACATGGACTCTTTGTTTTAAATAATAAAATACATATTTCAGGACTTTCAGTACATCACCCCCCACCCTTTAAATTAGGGGATGGAAGATTGTCAAAAGCAACCACGAACCAAGACGAAACCATAAGGGTCGCACTGTCAAAAAGTTATCAGATCTCATGTAGAGCCAAGATGTTAACTTCACAAACTCTACACCTTAGTCAAAATATGTGGCTTGGCCGTTTCGCTACCATCATGAGCGTAACGTGAAAAATGTATTCACTGGTCATAACTTTTCTGTTATAACGGCCACGAAATGGCCAACCCTGATATTTTGACTAAGGTATAGAGTTTGTGAAGTTGGGGCTTGTAGAGTTAGAAGCTTGGCTCTACAAGAGATCTGATAATTTTTTGTCAGTGCGAGACTTATGGTTTCGCCTTGGCAACATTTTACATGAAAATGTTTTTGGTAGGATTTAATTTAAAAGTATTTCTAGCTGAAGTAATCTTTTATACTTTAATCTAAAATCTAAAAGAAAATGAGCAAACTTCATTTCAACGCTATCTCTTTTTATTTATTACAATCTTGAAAAGTTTAAAACTTTTCAAGAACGGGAGGTGTCTCAAGAAGTATTTATGGAAAGCAAAAATATTACGTGTTTTTAATTAAAGTTAACTGTGAGGGATACAAGGAGTTACTAAAAGCACCTAAAAGTAAGTTATGTAAGTGTAAGATCACTGTGCTGTATAATAGTACATTACGATACAAGTGCGAAAAATAGTATATTCGCAATGAATGGAGATAATTTAAAACACGACCGAGTCGACACGAATTTGGAATTGCCTATTCGCACATGTATCGTACAACATTTTACAGTGCATATGACCCTTTGAAATTTCTACATAGTTACATAATGTGGTAATTATCGCACTAGTGGGGTAAAGTAGCACCATATGTACTGTTAAAATAATTATTAAAGTTTAACACTTTGAACGCTTTATGTCGTAAACAAACATAGCACTCAAACGCCAAGATCTCGGGCGCAAGGAAGCTAATACCTAACCTTACTCGAATGACTCCAGGACACCTATTATAGTTGTCCTTGGCGCTGTAGGCACGACTAGCAACGACAACTTTAGGTGAAATAAGATGTTTTCGAGCAAGTGTGATGAAAAAATTATAATTTAAACCATAAACCACGTAAGGGAGATTAAAATTATTTCTACCTAGGTACTACCTTACCTTACCTAGGCACTTCAGTATTCATTTTCTAGACATAATAATTTTAGTCGCACAAAGGGAATACTTACACAAAGCTTATTGTACCTATATAAAGATATACTGTTATCTTTTCGTACATTTTGCTTATTTGTTCTATAAATTATTTTCATACTTCTCATGGCAACGGATATTTAAGTAATATCCATTCCTCTAATATACTATTCAAATCTTCTAGCTATTGAAGCATTAAACCTACACAGGAAAGGCAAGCCTTTGGTTTATACCTTTCATTGTTACCACTTACCGCTTTGTAATTGGAGTCTATTGTGGTCTAGTCAACTAAAGCTGAGATGGACGTAGATCTAAGTCGTCTGCGGTTGGATCTGCTGTTTATATGTTCATCTTGAATGAAAAACGTTTACTGAAGTACTTTAACAACAACTTTGGCATATTTATATGGGATATTAGTGATTAATAATCAAAATAAAGTCACCATATTCTTACTTACCCATGCAAAAAATGCTATTGTACCAAATATTTCTCCAACCTGTTTTTTCTCGCGGCTAAAAGTTCTGCGAGTACATTGTGGCCTAGTCAACTAAAGCCGAGATGGACGTAAATCTTAAGTCGTCTATGGTTGGATGGATCTGCTGTTTATATGTTTACCTTGAATGAAAAACCTTTACAGAAGTACTTTACCTTAACAACAAATGGAAATTTATCTCATTTAGTATTTGGCTACGTGTTTATATATGTGTGATTAATAATCAAAATAAACTTACCATATTCTTACTTTCCCTGCCAAAAATGTAATCGTAGCAAATAATTCTCCAACCTGTTTTTGCTCGCGGCTAAAAGTTTTACGAGTACCTAGTTTCGGTACGGAATGTTTGAATAATTCAAAGGTTGTAACTACGTGGTTTGGTGTCAAAATGGAAAGTATTTTACGGTACACAGGAATATTCTCGTGTTAGTATTTAATCGGAATCGGCCGCCTCATTGTTAACGATCGTGACCCTATTTGAAAGCCTATCCGTTTATTTTCCAATGTTGTTTGCTGAATGCCCATAAAACAGAAACAGATAATCTTTCCGATTTTTTTTTAATGCAGGTATATATAGTGATAGTAACAAAACTAAAGTGACCACAAGTTTTTTGGAATAAATTTAAATTGACCTTAGTAGTTTTGATTTCCTTTTAGCACGAGTATTATAGAATCGTAAACTTCCAATACCTACGTTTTCAATAGAATTGAATCAGTTATCTTTGAATGCAGATCGTGTATTACTTGCCAAACATCATTGTTAAGTCTCTAACAATTATCGCTTATCGCGGAGACAAAGCCGGGATCAAACTACCACCTTAACATATACATAAAATATGTTTGCATTTCTAAATACGCTCGATCTTGTAACTTATTGTGTGAGAACTAGGTATAAAACTGTATGCGTTTTCAATTGTAGATACGGCCGCCATAGGTAACGCAGCAGCAAGCAGAATGGCATGCACGTAAACGCACTGTTAGGACGATTCCCATTCTAAACAGTCAGATAAGCGTCGTTGCGTACACATGCTGGCAATAACGTATTGATCCTTATACTGAACCATTGACATCAACTGTACATATGAACGACGCGGGTAAGTACACACGTTCTAAGTGTGCAGTCAACATCAATAGTAGCGGATGGAAGAGCGCTCCAAAAGTATCTGCCATCCGGGATTATTTTCCAAAGAGAGATCTCTACAGTTCGCGTCCTAAAGTATCTTTCACGGTCTAAGTTCTACATACAAGGTCTTATATTTTCTTGTTAAGCTATCAGAGAATGATGAGAATGATAAGCTATGAGAGATGATATCTTTTGACGCATAGTTACTTTTGATGCAGACTGTACTTACACGTCGTACCTGGGCTCCTACCGGGAAAATCGAAGGTCGTCAATTGCGGGCATTTTTCTCTGTCACTCTAATTACGTCTTAGTAAGAGTAAAAGAGAAAGATCCCCGCAATTTGCGAATTTCGGTTTTCGCGGTAAGCCCCCTGATGTCAATTATTTCAATTATTGTTTTATCACCGCGCTCTCTCTTTTTCTCTCTCTATAATTTTGTAAATAGGTGTACCTACTTTTAATGAAGTTTGTTACTCTCTCTATCTTTTATCTAGAGATGGGTAGTGAGTAAATATTCACGAGTAAATACCGAGTAAATCCCCAGTATACTCAATTTAGCAGTATTTACTCGTGTATACCCAAATTGGTGGGTATAAAATATTTAGAGTGCTGAAAGGGGTATATAAATTTGAAATATAGATGTATTTTGTAAGCCGCTACTGGATTAAGTTTAAGTTACTCAAAATTGTAAGATATATTTTTTAAAGGGGGCACTCCATACATGAAAAAAAACAGAAACCACCAAATAACTTGAATATTTCTAAAAACTTTTTTGGATAAATTGAATACTTTAGGAAAAAACCCGTTTCTAATGGCCGAAATAATATTTATCCCTCCTTTAAATTTCAAACCAAAGAAAAAAAATATATCGGGAGATTAGCCATAGAATAGAGTACAAAAAAAATACTTTGAACATGATTGGTTAAGCCATTTCTGAGTTTTGTTTTAAAACCCTTAATGGTATGTGTATTTGTAAGTGTGTAAGTACATATAATACATGGAAATCATACCAAAAAAGAGGCGTTGCCTTACATTAAATGAGGTAGTTCTGTTTTATATATACATTGGTAGTGACGAAATAGTAATGACAAATCCAAGTTTTCCACCTCGAAAGCCCTTCGGATCATTGTGTGTATAATATACAGTACAGCGAATTGTTATAACTCGTATCTGTTGTATATCTTTGATGGACCAGGCTTGTCCTTTGGATCCACAGTACTCCTTTTGGGGCCAGCGTGTGTGGTAGCATTTCTACGTCAACCTGATCAGGCTGGTCGAAATTGTCATTTGATGGTGGATTATCAATGAATGGTTTTTCAATGTCGGCACACATCTACGGCAAACAGCTGAGCATTTGAGTCCTACCAACATATTAAAAAAAACAGAACTACCTCATTTGATGTTAGGTAAAATGTACCAATTCCATGGGCTATTTTTTTTCAATTTATTTAGGCAACAAACAGTCTTATACAAAAAATAATGTAATAATAAGCAATGTGTTATAGACCTTGAGTGCCCTTACCTTAATAATAATATTATACTTTAAAGTAAATACCTTCTTATTAAAATCACTTCTTGTTAATATACGTTAACACTCTTCAATAAAAAACAATTTAGTTCTTAAATCTTGCCTATTTTAATATTTTATTAGCAATCGCTTTTACTCACCTAAAGTAGTCAATACGAATATTAATCGGGTGCTTTGAGTAAAGACTGACCCCCACCCATCCCACTACCCCCTATCCAATTCTACTTTACAAAATAAAATAGTTATATAACAAATGAATTATCAAACGGCGACAAAAAATCTGCTGTGCTGTGGTATAACATTTAGAAATTTTATTTATTGATAATATTAGGTTAGCTGGAAGAGATCCCTTTTAGGGATAAGTTCGCATTTGTACATAACAGTTTTTTTTGTTTTGTTTTGTCTGTTGTATGTTAACCTGTTTATGTGCAATAAAGTTACATACGTACATACATACATACAATATTTATATATGATGCGAGTATTCTGCGCCTTCTTCACTGCTTCTTGCCATAAATACGTGGCATATATTTTATATCATACTACTATTGAAAAACTAATTTTAATTTGAAATGAATGGCGTTATTATATGAAAAAAAATGAATTTCTTTACCGAAATGCTTGTTCATATTACTTTTTCGTTGCTGGTCGTGGTCGCCGACTGATTTCGGCTTCTGCGTTCGGTTCGGGTATTGGGTATTTTATATCCTGTTGTGACTTTTTGAACAACCAAAATTGCAAATATATCGGTTTAATTACTCCAGTGTTCTAATAAAATGTTATGTTGTTGGATAAAGCGTAAATATTTAATGCGCTCTTGGGGTTGTTTTACGTTTATGGTAAATGCACATAGTTCTCATGGGCAATGAATTAAAAAAGTTTTTCCTACACCCTATTACGCTCATCTCTGTAATATACATAATATTATGAATACTCATCAAAAAAATGATTATGACTCCATCATAAATGAGTTTTTCTACTCGTCGACTATAATGGTTGGTTCGTTGAATGAAGATTTCGTATAAGAGCTGGGCACCGTTAATCATAAAGTTAACTTAGTTAATCGTTAATTCGTTAAATAAAAACTTAACTTCGTTAAGGGTTACTATTCAAAAGTTTTAACGGAAGTTAATCGTTAACTCGAAATCATAAACATACGCATTGGAAATAAAACTAGTAAACATAATCATAAATTTTGATTTTTATTAAAGTTGTTATATTTGTCTCGCTCGCACCAGTGTATCTTATATGGCAACTGCTCAGGTTGCCGCGATCGACTCTGTCATACTCTCGTAATAACAAAATTAATACGGCGCACGGGGTAAGCAATATTAGACTCATAGTCAGTAATACAAGCGCGCGACAATTTGCGCTATGTAAAGTTGCACTGCATACAAACCTAACGCAATGTAGTCGGATCGTGATTGGCGTAGCGCTGCATCGCGCGGCCTTGGTGTGAGTAGGTACTTATATATTAACGATTAACGGACTTAAGTAAAGTTAACGGAAGTTAAATAGTCCGTTACATGTTTTTAAACTTAATTTAAAAGTTAATCCATTACTCGAAAACCAAACTTCGTTAATTAACGGATTGACGGACTTCTGCCCAGCTATGTATAAAATTCATATCAATACGCTGTAGTCAACTGGAAAAAAATGCCAATCACGTGCCGCCGCGCTTCCATAGAAAAAAATAAACGGGAGCGGGGCGGGAGTCGCGCATTTATGTCTAGTGAGATACCCTTCAATTTTAATTATTTATTTATTAGGTTTTATAGTAAAAAATGTATCATTTTAGATGATTCGTATAAAAAGTATTGTATCCAATAGTGATAAAATCAAGCTTTTCAATCTCGTGCCTTACTTAGGCAATTCAGCAAGCTTTGTTGGCTAAACACGGTACTCGACTAAAAAGTTCTCTATTATATCACGATTGTATAAAATACTATTCTGACATTCAAAAACATTACCTAGGTATCAGTTATTTTGGATCATAATGTTTTTCAATAACCACTAATTAAACATTATTGGGAACGGATCTCATTATTTATCTTTCACCACAATAGTGATTTGTGTCGTATGTTAGCCTTCCATAAATCTATCGAGCGTGGCGGGTAAATATTGGCTAATTATTGGCTAATATTCCGCAATTGGCATTGGTCACTGGTCGACGAAAAACTATATTTCACTGGGTAGGTAGAATGCAAAGCAAGGTAACTAAAAAGGTTATCTTTAGTATATGTAGAAAATATTATATATATTTATTTATAAAAGAGCTTCGTACCTCGTTGCTTATCTACTTCTTGGAATCGTTAGTTTTTGGGTTAGTTCTACATTATGTAATATTTTGTACATCTGGCACATGAAGTTCACAGACAATGCATGTGGGGTGAATTATTCGATAAATGACACCTCTTTAAATAGGTACAAGAATTATACATATATGGTTTGTAGAATCAATGATGATGATCGTGATGATGTTGGCGATGACGATGCTGAAATCTAGTTATCCCTCAAAGTCAACCGATTGCCAGCAGCAGCAGAGACCTTGCTTGGCCTGGTGGCTGTCCGGTCCACAGAGTGCGTATTCGATCCAACGTCATTTCCTTGCAAGGATTAGGGCCTGGTTAGTCATCTGCCACAGTCTGTCACAGTTTTGATATGGTACGTGGCCGGTATATCCCTAGAATGCAAGGTTTTGGTTAAGCCAGAATGGTTACGGCACTTGTTGATAAACATCTGCAGACGATTGGTGATGTGCTTCCTTATAATCCGTGTTTCGCAACCGAGTTCGAGTTGAATATTCTGATTTTTGGACGTCGAGTCTTATAGTATGTATTATCTGAAATTATTTTTGGCCTCAAATCCTAAGCTGTTACATAAAAGGCATAAATTCTTTTGTGCACCGCGGTGAATACCTAGTACCTAATTCCTCATTAGTGACAAGGGTCAAGCTCGTTTATAAGGCAATTTTAGCGTTCTACACATATGGCTCAAATTTATGTAAACGTTTTTTGTTTCCTCCGAATATTCTTATCTGTCGTACTACATTACCCAAACGTGTTATCTCCGATTGCCGCTACTTGAATTAGGACCATTTAAGTAGAACGCTATTAGGGACATTATACTGTTCCCACTGGGATGTCGGTGTTTTTAGATTGTCATAATTGTATATTTAAAATCAAAAACAGATCGGCAATCCAGACAAAAATGCAATGAAGTTGTTCATATGAGAGCTATTTTGTGACTATTACAGAAGCACATATTTGTTTCCCAATTACACTTTCATCTTTTCTCTTCCCTTTGTCATTATTTGTAGGTGCCTTATATTTTTATTCATAAGTAAATGGAACCTTCACCCTCCCATACATAGTGTTGAATTCGGACTTATATTTAGAGTCTGAACATAGCTTATCACCGATATTTTTGTTCTACCAGTTTAAAAGCTATAATCAAAACCTAAGTATGAACACTTTTTTGTTCTACTAACTTGCAAAGTGTTTACATGAAAATATTTTTCAGTTATTTTATTTACATATTATGTATCGTGTAGTCGACAATCGTTGATCAAATGCTTAAAATCTTTACGAACCAAATACAATACGGTTTTAGTTCAAATACTGGAGATTTACAAACCAATTATTATTATCAGTAGTCAAGAATAATTATAAATTAAAAGCGTTTTCCTTATTCATATGATTGAATTAAGTAAGCGAATCCAAAATACGAGTACACATGTTTAACATTTCTACCTATGTATACAGTAGTACCTTCTAAGGGTTCTCCTATAACTTGTTATATTTAGTGTAAATAAATACTGTTGGTAAATTAAATGTTAATATTGACACAAATTAATACCTTCTATGAAGTAGGTACCTTTAAGTAAATAAATATCATTACGACACATTGTAATTTGTAACACAAGTAAATGTTCGTCAATGTTATAATCAGGTATAACATTATACATGTTTATTCGCCTTATCACTTACTTATGTCTATTCAACCCAATAATTCAAGATTATTTAAAAAATATAACAAACGTATTAATATTATAATCCCTTTTTACATAAACATCAATGGTACGAGTATCTTCAACAATATGAAACGAGAAAAAATTGTATTATCTATTAAAAAATAAGAATATATCCAGTAATTCTATTGCAAATAATTTGTCTCTGAAGATTAATGAGAGCGATTCCAATTTGCTCGTAGGTCTAGACGTTTTGGGAGTTCTTTAATGCGGGGAGCAAAAAGGTTGAAGCCCGGATTTACTGCCAAACCATAAATTAGTCCTTTTAAAAATGTACTCGCCAAGATATAATATATCATATACACATTTTATGTTGTGCGCAGTAGAGTGAGCAGTAGGTATAAAGAAGCTTCTACACAAGCGCATTTTTCCCAAAATACTATTTAAATTGTACATATAAAGATGATTGTGACATCGTCCGAGTAACACTACAATAGTTACGCTGCTGCAGTCGGCATCCGAAAGTAAAGAGTATAATTTAATACTCAAGTATTATATGAAAAATATATTTTGTAGTATTAGATGAAAAGAGTATCCCACCAAAAAAGCAAAATGTTGTTTCATGTAAAATGTTTGCAAAACTGGAGACCATATAGCTTGCACTGTCAAAAAGTTATCAGGGGGCCGATTTTTTAATTTCGATCGCTCGATTTCGTGTTCTACCATTAATAATATCTCCATTACTAGGCATTTCAATTCCACTAATAGAATTAAAAACGAGTGGTCAATACCACAGGATTTCCAACCTCTATCGCTCGTATTTCAAAAATGTTATTTCGCCGTTTTCCACAGATTTTCGAGTGACGCAATCGAGCGCTCGAAATTCAAAAATTGCCCCCCAGATCTCAAGGAGAGCCAAGCTTGTAATTCTACACATCCTAACATGAACCTCCTATATGTAGGACATCAGTTGAGTGTGCCGTTATATACTTATACTGCCAACATAATATGCTCATGTCAGCAACCCGATAGCTCACGAATGACGCTCTCTCCAGCAAGTACGTCACGCTACCGTAGTCGCCAAGGCCGAAACCGGATAGAAAAGAACGATGATGGGACATCCAGTGTACCAGGCCTTTTAGGCATCGTTATTTGATTTATCGACGTCTGACGAATGTCTCATATGAAACCAATAAGTGAAGCGAGTGCCTGATTTTATATTACATTCCAAAACGATCGCGAAATATTAATGAATAACGAAGCGAACGGGGTGACTGAAATGAATGTTATACTAGAAATATGTCATCTCTTAATACTAAATATGTTTAATAACTACATAAGGAAACTAAATGTTTGCTTTGCCATTGTATCAATTATGTAAAATTCTTGTGACGGTATACCATCATAGTATTGGACAGCGTTCCACTGTCAGATAACTAATGTGTGCCATAACCATCAGGGCGGCGTTGTGCACGCACAAAAGAATCGGAATATAATTTCAATCATAGTACATTACTTTGCGATTTTTCGAATAAGTAAGTAAGTAAATATTCTTTATTGCACCAACAATTTTATTATACCTTTTACATACATGTAAAACTACAAATTAATTTTAAAGGAAAATAGAACCAGGTAACAACAGGCGGTCTAAGCTTTAGACCTAACGACAGCGCGATTGAAGCACGCAGTTGTTTCCATCGCTGTAATGTTTATGGACCGGTGCTTCGGTGAAAAATCTCGTTCGTTATTATTACATCGCTATTAGGGTCCTGCACACAGAAAAAAAAAGAAACGGAATTTGTAAAACGTTTGCTTTTTAACCACCTGCGTGGCGCTAAGGCAGGCGGCAGGCGTAGTAGGAATTAGTTGGTAGCTAGGTAACCCTTAACGCGTGTGCACTTGTACGAGTATGTATATGTATTAATTCTTGTTTATTCATACATATATATGAATAAACAAGATATATTATGTATATATTTAGAGTTCTCAATAGGCATAAGGTATAATTAAACATAGGTATTATATATAGTATTTATATAGAAAGTTTACTTCGCTCAAAGGTTACGGTTTTTTGTTCATTTCTCACTGCACCCACCCCGACGCTTTTCTGTTTTGCCTTATGTTTGACTGGTAGAGAATGCCTATATTATGGCATTAAGTCCGTCTGTTGTACTCTTTTTATGGGCAATAAAGATAAAACAAATAAATAAAACAATCAACCGCCAGCCGTATGCTACTAAACCTACATATCTATTATCATTGTAATAAAAACCGGTCAAGTGCGAGTTCGTTTTACTCGCGCACCGAGGGTTCCGTACAAACAATGAATTATCTCGTGTAACTATAAAGGCGAAATATTTTTGATCAGAAGAGAAAGAAGACTAAGTATAATTGTGTACAGCGCCATCTATCGGCAAATTATCTAAATAAATAAATAAAATAAATAAATAATATCTTTATTGCTTTAAACCTTACATTACAATTCATATTGTAAAATTTTGTAGGTAAGACAGATCTAACTAACTTCCGCGATGTAATGCACGTATGTTGGTTTTTCGAGGATAATTCCTTATCATGTGAACTAATTGTTCTTATGTTTGAAAAAAGGCATCGTTTCAAGTGTAATAAACACACGTAAAGATGGTTAAATTGCAAAAATAATTCGGAAATGTTTTTTGTTAATTAAAATAAAGTTACCAAGATAGAGGTTTGATTATATTTTTCCTGTAAAATTTATAATAATGTTAATATTATGTAAAAAATTCTTAATTTTTCTTTATTAAACTTTGGAGATAAAGGGGGAGGGAATGGTATTTTTTTCATATTTTCCTCCATAAATCATCACCTCATATTTTCATCCTTTCAACACGAAAAAAATAAAAAATGTTTTGGAATGTACAATTTCAGTTCTTTCAAATGATTCCCCACTTGACCTAGTCACTAGACTTTGAAATTTTGCCCCCTCTTCATATTGGGCATTTTCCATAGTTAATAAAAATAAAATAACAAAATAATATTTTCAATGTGTGGGTTAGTGTTGTTCATAACTTATTCAAATTTCAAATTAATAGCTTAAGTGGTTCTCGAGATATTTAGCGTTGTGACAGATGGACGGACGGACGGACAGACCCTTTTGTACCTTTTTGGTACGGAACCCTAAAAATAATATAAGTTTCTTGACCAAATTTGTTATCTGATACCACCTTTTATCACCGGTTGTACTTTTATTTAACTCGTCACATTACTTTTACTACTCACCGAGACGATTTTATTCTTGCCAAGCCAATTTTTACTTAAGCCAAATTTCAGCTCAATCGACAAAACCAAAACGTGTCAAAAAATTATATGCAAAGTTACATACATAATTACATATAATACAATACAATACAAATACTCTTTATTGCACACCTCAATACAGAAACAGTACAAATAATACAACACATAAAGAAGAGGTAAACAACAGGCGGTCTTATCGCTAAAGCGATCTCTACACACATACATTGCAAGTTAAACAAAAGCTTGTAAAAAAATAATGATACGGAGCCCTCTGAGCGCGAGTCTGGATAACTCCTACCCAGTTTTTGTTATGTTGCCGTGATTTTACGCTTTTAGTCTCGCAGCCGGCACGCATGACGCGTTTCGGGAAAAAGATAGTCAACACTTTATTGTTTCACTATGCGGGCTTGGGAACTATAGACATATGTATGTATAATATTTGCATTTTATGCGGGTAGGATGCGTTTGGACTTGGGTAGGTATTCAAAATATAATAAAATACCTCATATTCTTCTTTTTTTCTTAGGTTATTTGAGTGTCCCATTATTGCTGGGCAAAGGCCTCTCCCCTGGTATCCCATAACTCCCGATTTTGTGCTTCCTCCGGTCTTGTGTCAAATATACCTATATTGGTTTTGGGACTAAAGCGAGTTCAAAGCTGCTCGTAAATATAAACGGGACTACAGTGTTATTTCAAAATGTCAGTTGACACGTTAAAAGGGCCAATTAGATCCACACGGTGCAACGAGCCCGAGATAGAGTTCTTTTCCGTTTCACGTAATATCATCACATCGGTAACAATATTTGAAATGTGAAAAAATTGTACAAGTGCAATAATATCAAACATTTTAACATTTTTGGCACTTAGACAAAGTATTTTTTACATGTCAAATATTGTTCAAGATGTTCTGGTATTTTTGTGAAACGGAAAACAACTAGCTCGGGCCCGACGTTAGGCCCGTTGCAACGTGTGGTTCTAACTGGCCCTTAAACAAGTCCCATGAGGTATATTCAATTTTTTTAATATAATAGTTTAATATAATAGTGAACGATAGGCACGTTGGCTACGCGGGCTGATATTATAAGTGCACACGCGATACACGTATGATAATCAAATGTAATGTTATAACAGAAATGCATTTTATATATGTAGTCCTATTTATACTTTTGCCTACTATTTTTTTGCCGTGACTGGACTTATTTCTGAACTATATGAAAATGCCACCTTAATATTTTTGTTTAGAAAGCGTTTAAAAATGTCTACAATATGCCCCAAAATACTTGTAGAGTCTATAAAAATATAATATTCGTTCAATGTGTCCAAAAGTTTCATTTTATCTTAAATACTTTGACTGTAGGGGTCACAAAACCGCTAGTATTTTTGAAAACCGGTTTTTCGGTTTTTGTACATTACAAAACCGGGTTTTCCGGTTTTTCGGTGATTTTTCGGTTTTATATATAAAAAGTGAAAAAAACTGCATTTTATGAATTTAAACTTTAATATTCAGACATTTAACAATGGATATAAAACCTTTTTTATATCTTATAATTATTAGGAACAAAAATTAAAAACAAAATAACTAAAATAATAACCTCCATTGTAATGTTCGTGTCAACTATTAAATTTAGGCTGCGAAATGGCGGATTTAAAGACCGAAAAAAGATAAAATAGGAACACTAACACACGCCTGCCACAAGTATCAGAAGTGAATGTCATGAACGACACTACACAGCTCATTCCGTCAGAAGTGTCAGAACGGAACGGAACGAGTGAGTGAAGTGAGTGAATATTTTCTAGGATTACAGGGGGCCTACCGCGAAAACCGAAGTTCCCGAAGTTCGTCAATTGCGGAGATCTTTCTCTTTTACTTTCACTAAGACGTAATTAGAGTGACAGAGAAAAATGCCCGCAATTGACGAACTTCAATTTTCCCGGTAGCCGCCCAGATTAGGCAAGTAACACTCCGATCATGGTTGCCATTTTGATGTGATTGTGTTGCAATTGTTAAAAAATATCTCGTTCGGTATGTTTATTTTAAACCCGCACACACTTTGTTTTAAAATAATCTTTTGTCATGTTAATTAACTTATAGATATTGTTCTTTATTTTTATTTACCGTCTATTCATTTGGTGTATGTTACATTACATGCCGTGGTTTCACTAAAATGATTCTAAGTTTCCAACGGAAGAACAGAGATTTAAGAACAGAGGTTTTGTATTGAAAAACAAACTATACGTAGGGAAGGGCAATTAGCTAATTTTTATTAATTCAATTATATGTTCTATTCTATATTTACTGATAAACTAAAAAGTAGAAATTACAAATAGAAGAAGTTATAAATAGTAATAAACTGATAATCAAAGTAATACTTACAACTATCAAGTATTTAAGTGTAAAACCGAAAAACTCGAAAAACCGGTTTTTTCAAATTTGAAAGCCGGTTTTCTCAATCGACGAAAAACCCGGTTTTTTCGGTTTCGGTGAAACCGGTTTTGTGACCCCTATTTGACTGCCAGTGAGTCACTAGGCGGGTTCTCTGTTCGAAGGCTCTTTTTGCTTTGAAGCAAAAATATTATGGGCTAATACGAACGCAGCGCGTAGTGCGAAGCTTGCGCTGTCACTCAATGCATTAACACGAGCATTGAGACATTTTTTAAAACAACGAATATACTTTAGTGACACACACGCCCAGATTTTATCAAATCATGATACCAGCAAAGTTAAAATATTATGGAAGAGTGCTGTGATGCATAAATCTGTCAGGCGTAATAATGACAAATGAATTTGTGCAGATAGTGGGCGGATGCTTCTTTGACAAATGGTGTTGACATTAACGCTTTTCATTATTAAATGGGTTTTTTGTTTTCATATATTTCGCACAACAAAATGATCGAAGTTATAAAGAGACTATATATACTAGGCAAGGCTAAATGAGCTGGATGATTTAATTTTAATTTAGTTTTATGTAAATTAATTGGTACTAACGTAGGGTGTAAGAATTTTTTTGCTGTTACTAACAAAATTTATGGATCCTATCGGTCTGAAATAAATGATTTTTATTATTATTATTATTTTTTTTTATATATAATTTATGCCACATTTACCATTTATTTTCCAGGCCATTTATAATCGTCTAGTAAACCTACTTTCACAAAGCAATACTTAGGTACCTACCGTGCCAAAGTTACAATAAATTGCAGAAATAGTTGGACTCTCCTGCATAGAAGTTTGTATGCAGCTGACTGTACAAAAGCACTGCAAACTAAGCAGGAGTAGTTCGATATGTAAATACTTCTTTACACAAAAACCTATAAGGGAGACCAATCATTTGAATTTTATTAAAGCGCCAGAAATCTATGTTCTGCATACATTTAAATATGTATATACAAACTAAAATAAAGATAATACACAGTTACCCTCGGTGCGTCGCTTGTCCCGGTGACGGAGTCTATATTTTGCCCCGGAATTACCGACCCACCCTTAAATTACGGTGGCAAGTGTATTAATAATTAATATTATGCTAATCTGTGCTAAATTTAGTACCAAACCAAGAGGCGATAAATACTCTTGTTAAACTGCCAATAAATTCTAAATCTAAGATTGAATTTCGTTGCCAAAATCGTGCTGTATTTTACAGATGAATGGTCTAAGTACAGACGTGAGAGAGACAGTATGAACCTTCAACAAACTAACAATAATACGATCTGTTTCCGACATGATACTGATCAAGTGACGTTATTGGTTGAAGAAATGTTATGTTTGACACTGACAGATCAGTATCTGATAGATATATATTGGAAACAGATCGAATAACTAAAACTCGAATTGGCCTGTTAGTTTCCTCTTGTATCCGATGTGTATAAAACCAAAACGTCACATAAGATGGAGGTGTGTTTGCTCTTAGGCTCTTTTGTTGATAAGAGTTATCATGTCTGTTGGCAGACAGTACGGACAGAACATAGTGACGGGCCGGTGTATATCATTGAGATTAACCGAGCATTCTATTCCCTCTGTGGCGGCAATGATGAAACTACGGTGTTTAGAAAAACAACGACAGGAAGTCTGGGAGTCTTGACAATGTCCGGGAGTCTTGTCAAACTAAAATAAAACATAGGTATACGGCATTTTTAGGGTTTCTTTTTTATTTATTTTTATACTACGTCGGTGGCAAATATATATATATCGGCGGATAGTAAGCAGGCTTGTCGTATGCTTGCAGGCTGGTTTGCAATCCGGATCCGAAATGTATGAAATTATCCGAATCCGCGGATCTTCCCATACAATTCAGATCCGTCGTGCAAATCTTAGGTATTTTACTTCATATCTACTTAAAGTTATGTAAGTATAGCTTTAATACAAACCGAGCTTCTTACAAAGCCTGCGGAAACGTAATGTCCCACGTTATTTCAATAACTCAGTACATTTCAAACCAAGAAATAAGATTCTTCACTTTTCCCTGTCTACTAAAACAACATTTACACCATAAATATCTTCGAGGTTGTAGAGTTGCGGAGTTGTGGTTCGTGATTGAACTATTCGGGTAACATGTAGGTCAAGTTTGCGTCCTGCGCTTAGTTGGGTCCCTTGTGGCGTAAGAAACCTTCGTGACAAGTCTGTCGTCGTAGTTTGAACAGTTTAGAAATCTATATCAAAGTATTTTGTTTACAGGCAATTAACAGTGGTATAGTCTTCTCTCTGTCGGCCTTTAATACTCGATTTGCACAGCCGAAACCGTTTCAGGTACAAACTTTTCTTTCCGAAACATACATTTCTCAAAAGTTGTAAATAGAGCTTCAATGAGAAAGGATTTTAAATTTCAATTTATGACCTATTTCATTTCCCTATTAATAACCTCTGCATCTGCCTATATGACATACATATTACAACTTGAACACAAAAAAGAAGGAGAATGTACTCCTACCATATCAAAAGGTACTTTATGTGACAATATTCTAAATGGCAATGTCGTAACTAGTCGAAGTGTAAAATTTTCAGACAAGTCCCCTCATAATCTGCGTTTTGCAGAATATTTCAGTCCGGCTGAGAAATGACCACTTTTTACAAAAAAAAAGTGATATAATAGGGGCTATAGTACTTTAGAGGTCACATGTCACCAATCACTTTCTCCAGTCAACTATTTGGCCCGGAATAATAAACGGACTGGTTTTAGTCGACTCGGCTGTTCATTGAATGTGTAATATGTGTATGCACCATTTTGCGAATGCGAAATGGAGGATTTATGAACACATTTGCTTTTATGCTGTTAGGCAAAAACCGACTTTAGTGTCGCACAGCTAAATCGAATTTAAATAATAACTTATACAGCAATGATACTCTTGCCCCCATGCACTCATAATTATCAAATTGTATGTAAGATTGTTTTGTATGCGTAGGTATGATTTTTTTGAATGCATTAAAAAAGGACAATAAATGTAAGTAATAGGTATCGCGGTGAATTTAATATAGCTTTATTTGACGTTCATAAGCGCATTGTAATATGCCTACTTGGAAAATAAACTATCTTTATCTTTATATATATGCACACCTAAGTAACTTATACAAACATTGTCATTAAAAAAAATCATATAGTGTAACACTAAATTGGATGCTACAAACACGAAATTCATTATGAATGCAAACACGAATGGAACTGATGAATTCACACAATTCACAAGTTGGCGGGTCGCGTAATGAAATTAAGGAACCTCGTTTTTACTGGGTACTGTAATAAAAACTGATGCAGCAATCCGGTCTTATTTCCAGCATTAATTTTGCGTGGGCGTCAGTTCAATCATGTTTCTCATAAAATCTGACGAGTTTTTTCTTATAAAATTCTTACTTACCCTTATGACTTGGGAAGAAGGTTTATAATCCATAGTAATTTCGCCTCATTATTATTACAGGAACTGAACGCGTAAATGCGATAAGGCGGATAATTTCACTGCATTGCGATGGATTTTTTTATGTGCGACATAAAGATGTGATTATGAAATTTAGGGCGTGATCTGCGTGATCTCAGTTGGCGGCTTGCATTTACATTACACTGGATATAGGACAGATTCAGATATTTCTGTAATAAGCAGTTTAGTAGCAGTTATAGATAACTTTATAGTATAATTCTAAATATACTCGTATTTGACAAGTTTTTGATATGAAGTTTTAAATATGCTTTATCAGCGCCTTGATAACTTTAAAATATGCTTTATCAGCATTAACATCTGATATTTGTTGTTTTCCTCTTTTGAACTCCGAGACCTCAGTTATTCTGGGCGCTAATGAACTAAGTTGTTTGGAATCTAGGGTCTATTTTTAAGGCTTCTATTTACCGTAAGCGCTAGAATTACTATTTTTTAGAATACTTTGTAATTAAGTACCTGTGAGTCCCTGTAATTTGCTTTCTGTTTTAGTCTTGTTGTCCTATTGTAAGTTTTAAACTGTTCTCCTTAATATAAATAAATAAGTTTGGCTTCTATAAATAAGTTGTTGGAGTTTTATTATTTATTAATTTATTATTGTTTTAATCGGGCAACAAAGCCTATATTAGAAATACCTTATAAACTAACACATCAATCAATCAATCTTTGGGTCTCCATCGATGACTAACACATACCTATGCATTTATTAAACTCAATTACTAAACACCTTTTAGGCGACAAAAACGGCGTGGCTCCGTTGATTCGTCGAATCGTCTGCTCTTGTGTCGGATTCGGCAGTTTGCCTTCGAAAGACTCTCTCCTTCTGAAGACTCGTCTGCAGCGGTCGCAGCACGCGCACAACATAAGAGTTGACGTAGTCAAACTGACTAAGTGATTGATGCGCGATTGTCCCCTCTAATACAATTTTATCTGGAGATTGCTATCCTTAGGTCAATATAAAATGAGTTGTCAAATATAAAATTATATGGGTGCATACACTCAAAAATATGTTCCATACTTATTAGGTTCTTAATTGAGTTATGGGACATATTTTTGATTAAGATGTTTGCACCCATATTTATACATGACTGTAATATTTATAAAGAAAGATTGAAGTTTTTATCTACTTATGTTAGTATATTGAACAATTTTAAGAGGAAACGTGTGTAAAATAAAAATTTGCAAACACGATAATGCGGCCACCGCCCCCGACTTAGCTTATTCATAATTCTTGGCTAAACCGAGCTTTCAGCAAGTTTCGAGCGCCAACTGTTCAAGTTCGCTAAAGTTTCACACTTATCTCATACCTAAACCGTATAAACATCACCTATTAGACTAAAACAGTTGTAAAACAAGAATATGGGGCCGTTTATGATAATTTGGTAAGTAGAATAGTATTGTCAAATTTGTAATGTCTGTCCACTTCAAACAGCCTTCGTTCGACTTTGAAGCTGTCGTGGGTGTTGTAAGTACATTTAATGTCGAGTGAAAGTGACCGACAATCTGACATCCTTGGTTGTAAAAAATCGCAGACTATTACTCCTGTGCTTCAAAAAAAAAAGGTTAACCAGGATGATTGCTTCAATAGGGCTGAATGCACTTCCTTAAAGATAACAAAAATAACTTATCTTCAATAAGTTTTACAATGGTAGTAATGCAAACATTTTTCAGTCAGGGAGCCTAAATTCGTCTTTGTTAAAAATCCACCTACCATTTTTTTCTGAAATTATAGTAATAGCTAATTTACCCCAATTTATGAAATAAACCCGGTTGACTTGACCTAGGAAAGATGGCAAATTTGAGGTTTTTGGGACCCAGTTTGTTGACCAACATTTACATGCTTTATTTCGTAAATCTAACATAGCTAGTTATACCTTCTAAACTATATAGTTATACATTAATTTGTTTTTCGTCCACGACAAAGTTCTAAATGCATTATTAATAACAAGTAAACAACAAAAGCTCCGGTAATTCCATCCGGCTCTAGGCTGCTGAGCGTCTAAAATAAATTGCTGGCTCTTTCAAAACTTCCTGAGCACTTTGCTTCTTATAATTAATGGTCGTACTTTGCAGCAGGATCTGTTACGTATGCAAGACGTTAGCTATTCATTTTGTGTCAAATGATAAGGTGGAGGTATAGAATAGGAGTTCGTGAAGAAGTCACCCTGTTTGCTAATATTTAACAGCTCAAGTATCTGATTATCTCTAACGCATAGCACATTCTCTTTAGGGTTATCAAGTTTGCGAATCATATTAGGTACATAAAAACCAGCTGCATTGCTGATGGGGACCATTTCGGTTTCAGTTCTCTATTTCTACTGTTTTGTTTATCTTTGCCTTGTATTTGCTAATATGTGTTATTTTTATTGTTGTGTTGTCGGAATAAATGATTTCTATTCTGTTCTATTCTATTCTATAAAGCGTTGCCTAGCCTACTCGAGGCACCGTTACGCACTGAAAGTGATTTATAACCACATCTGGCTTGATTAACTACTCCAATGAACACGAGATCCTAATACGCTCGATAAAGTGAATGATGACTGGTAACTACTGGTTGCGAACTAATTAAAGTACTATAAGCTGCAAAAGTGCATACCTACTGTATGTATAAGGCTGGGTGTACCTGTATATTCTTCTTTTCTGTCGAAGACAATGACAGGGAAGTTTGTCAGGTATGTGATACAAATGATACATTATTAATGCCTAGCACTCGTAGGTAGACAAGTGAATGTGTACATTCTCTCTAAAACTAGCACTGGTATTATTGGTATCATTATCATCTTTTACGTGTTTAATTGAACTCTGTGTTAAGAGTATCTACAGCACAGTCTAAATATTAATGCAACCAATTTGCAATTTAGTTCATCACAATTAGCCATATTTGCATTAGGACTGAATCGACTGTGTTAGCGGAGAACGTGCTAATAATATTGTATTTTACATAAGTATTTATGCAAAATTGTTCGCATCAATGACTGTAGGTATTCGCAAAGTATCTATTTAATTACTATCACTACACCTTATAAAAAAGTCTCCCGCCGCGTTTGTCGCTCTGTATGCCTGCTTGTTCGCGATAAACCCTAAAACTACTGAACGGATTTTCATGCGGTTTACACCTATTAATAGAGTGATTCTTGAGGAAGGTTTAGTTGTATAACTTGTTAACCCGTGCGAAGCATGCCCTAGCATGAAATAAATCTGATTTAAGTTGCTTAAATTTCCACAATTGCAAACTTTATTAAAATTGCTTGAGGTTATGAACTTTTTGGCTGTGACGTAGACAGCTTAGGTACAAATTTCCAATAAAACTATGGAGAACCGAGGTGTTTCCTTGTTATATTCAATTTAGTTTTGAAGTCCGTAATTGCTAACAAATTGGATACGAAATTGAACGAAAAGGCAATTTTCTCTTTAGAAACAAAAGATTTAAATTAAATTGTTTGTTAAACATAATATCTTCCCGGTCCTCTTTGATAATAACTATAATAAGAATTTCATAAGGTAGCTAGCTGCTGGAGCGAGCTTGTTGATTTGATTGATAAAATACTAGTTTACGTAGTGAATAATATATTGCAATTGACAATATACAGCAGTACAAAAACAGTTAATTATATTTATTTGTATCGGCGTCCCACATGTCTCATAATAGGATTACCAGCATATACAATTTACACATATGCAACCTCCAATAGTTTTTACCTGACTGTAAACGAGGAAGGTACTGCTTGACCTTAAATAAATATATTAATTGAGATATTAGGCCAGTCGATATCGAGAATGAATTTATAGAATGAATTAATAAAAGGTTAGGGACTGTTATCAAAGATGTAAATACATGAAATAAAATGGAAATAATCTCCTAATTCCCAAAATCGTTTAGATTCGTTTTGAATTTGGAACCTTGACTTATTTAATCAAAGTGAAAATTACGTTTTGGGAAAGGCCTCCGGGACTCAGGAGGCTATAGAAGAATCCAGTAGTTATTTCATAACTGAAATAATGACAATGAAATGAGGTTGAAGCCATCTATCGGCAAATTTGTAACTAATTTGCACGATGTAAGATAGAGGTCTGATTATATTTTTCCTGTAGAATATATAGTAATGTTAATATTATGTTAAAAATCATAATTTTTCTTCGCTAAATTTCGGAGATAAGGGGGGAGGGGGGGGGGGGGGGGAAGTATTTATTTCACATCTTCCTTCATAAATATTTTTTTTTCCACTACTAAAAAATTATAAAAATTGTTTGGAATAGTCAATTTAAACTCTTTCAAATGATACCCCACATGACCTAGTCACTAGACTTTGAAATTTTTGCCCCCTCTTCATATTGGGCATTTCCCATAGTTATTAAAAATAAGTAGTTCTCGAGATATTTAGCGATGTGACAGACAGACAGACAGACGGACGGACGGATAGAGTCGCACCATAAGGGTTCCTTTTGTACCTTTTTAGTACGGAACCCTAAAAATGGCCATGTTACTGATAATATGAAACTGCACTACACCGTGACGTCAAACCCAAAAGAATGTTCTGAATTCAATAGCGGCCACGAAACGAGAGTGAATCGTCACGTTCGCCGTCGTTCGCCATACGTGCCAACCACTTCATGTGGTAAACTTGTGAAGGTTCTTAACACATAAATATAAAGTTCATAATTGCTTGATTTATTGTTTGCTTGAGCTTGGCGGGTTCGTACGTGCTTAGTAGAAGTAAATCTAGTTATCGCCTAGAAGGAACTCGGTAGCACAGATAATCTAATTAGGCAGTATATTGTCATTATTTATAGTACATAGGTCCTAACACTGAGATGGTTTGTCTTCTAACAAAAGGTATTTTAGTTTGGAAAAGGAGGGAAGGTATACGCCATGCATAACGACCAAAGGTGATGCTCAATACGAAAACTCATTTAACTGTATTCCGTATTTAAGCACAAGAAATTTCACGATTAAACTGATTTAAAGATTTTCAAATGTTTTGTATTTATTATGCGTTAGGATAAAAGTCTAATAATTTTAGAATTTACTTACTGAGCTCAATACAAACCAGTTTCATCAAACGCCGAACTTCCAACCACACCAATAACTCACGATCACGATCATTATAGTATCGACACGATATATCTGATGGCGCCTGTACGTATATATTATGTATAAATAGCGTATTAAGGAATGAGGTCCATCACGATCTAGTTTTTCATTTCACTTTGACTTTATGCAACTTTGCAGAGACGATATTTCTTTATGCGTTATGAAAATGTATTCTAATAATATCCAGAAACATAATAAAAGCAATATAATAACAATACACGCGAAAAATGTTTTGTTTTAAGCTTAGCCATATAGATTATTTTGAAACGTCACTTTAAACACTCGCGGTGGTACGCCATTTTCTTTGGCGCATAAATTTCATTTCGCAGATGTAACACGGAGGTACTAATGATAATGTACCTTATTGTTTGTAGAATATATACACAAAAATGATATATAAATTTGTTATCTTGTAATTTTTTGAAGTGTTTTTATTATTATATTTAAAGAATATATCATGTTATAAGTGCGATTTGATCAAAATTGCTACGAGTTCGAGAGCCAAACACCTAAGGTTTTAAGATTATTTTTATAAATTTTAATATCGGCAATGTCACAAAAGAAACAAAAATCATTAATAACACTTTAATGGAAATAAATACATTTATCTAGATTTTTTATAGTACGTATTTAGGCAGAAAACGAACAGTTGTCATAACAGTTTTTACTCTGAATAGCTATTATTCTTAAACGTAGTGACAGACGTCAAACGCCGAAAATGGCGGACACAACTTGTTCTCGATAGCGTGTCTAGTACGTAGTACTTTTATGTATTGACATAAAAATACTAAAACTTAAAATACTGTTATTGTTATGTTTAACTGTGTAGTCAGCTAGCGCTGTTTCGAACGTGGGCCAATTAAGCACATAATCGCATTATTTTGCGAAAGCTTTTGGAACAGCTTTAATTAATGTATGATTAAAATTGTGCTCAACGGAAGCATCGAAATTATACTGTTAGTGTTATCATAATGAGAAATTCCAAAGCACCCCTTAGGGTACTTAAGTAGGTAGCCTAATTACTTGGGTAAAGTTTAGGTTCCAATTGCGACTGCATGCCGCACTGTTCTTTGCGCTGTCATTGATCACAAACATTGACATTACTCGTATTATTGTTTAATTATGTCCGCGGCTGGCAAAACGTCCCAATTTTTCGTTTACCCCTTGCCAGATTATTCGTATAAAGATACAAGCGACTCTCGTCCTTATGGTAAGCGACAAAGTGGGACTTTTGACTAGACTAAGATACAATTTGTGGTAATAGTACATTACTATAGAGGCCGGGAAACGTAGGGTTGCAGGCCAAGTAGATATATACGGCTGAGCGTAGCGAAGCCGGATAGAGATACGCGGCCGGCAACCCCGTTTCTCGCCGAGACATGTATAGTGCTTTTCTCAAACTTGCAATTAAAACAAAAAATTGTAGTCAATTTGTTTTGTGGCGACCTACTCGGCTCGCCACTCTACTAGCGGCGGTGTACAACCTCACGCGCGTTAGTCCGCGCGCCTGCGCGATGCGCCACTGCCGTTGCTTAGCAACGAATATGCACAACAAATCACCGTACCAACTACCAAGCTTACTGAAGCTAGTTGATGGTTGGATGCCAAGACGTTGTGTCACAATTTGACGTTAAAAACAAAAGAAGCTTGCTTTACAGTCCTAGGTGTGTAAGGCAGTATGAAATTCCTTTACATATCATCTTCACTCATCGCACCTGATATGTAGTATTTCCGGACCTAATTTGACGTAAGTCATGTCATCATTTCATAGCAAGTTTGAGAAAACGATATTTACTTGCGTCCTTACAACGTCGTGTTTGTGCTGTTTTTTTTAGGAGCAAACATAACTTAAAGCATATCGACCGTAGATTAGATACTCAGTACTTAGTAAAGGAATTTGCACACCGTTTAAATGGATGGGTAGTAGGGAGAGACATTTTCACTGTACATGACTGTAATGCCGCCCTGGTTGCCCAATTAATTAATTATCTGATAATTAACATCTGTCGAAGAGTATTAAATTTTTTTCCAATGAAATATCACATTTTTTCCACCCAGTGTGTTGTCCACCCAGGATTACATCATCATAACGAAAATAAAAAGGGCTACTTTGACAATTGAAACTAATAAAGGCCTAAAAATTCAAGACAAAAACCATTTTTAGTCAAATCATTTTATTTTTTCCTTTTATAGTCTCATTTTAATAATTACGTGAAGACCACGATTTTATAATATTCTCTTAATTTGGCATTTTATTTTAGACATAGGTCCTTATATTATACACCACTGCGACACATTTAACATAGTACATTAAACTATAGAAAAAATTGTATAATGAATACGAAAATGTAAACAGGACGATTTGTCTCTTCATTACTATGTACAATGATTTTTATAAAGTATTTCTATTCAGTTAAATTATATTTTTCTCTACTGTTTTTCATGTTTCGTCTATTTCATTCCATTTAAAGACAGGTAATCCATTTAGTTAATAATTAAATGTTTTTTGGTTATATGGATAGGTGACATTATTGTTAAGCTTTTTCCACCCTTGAATCTTGAAGGTGTCTGTTTTCGCATCCATAGCGCCAATAATGTATATAATATGTTTCGGCGGCGGCGGAGGAAAAATCTGTCGAAGTAACATTCGGATTTTCAAATATGGTTTATACTCGTATTTGCTAGATTATACCAATCATGTTGGCGTGTGTTAATCTAGCCTAAAGACATATTTGTTATGAAATTAATTCTTTAACGAGGACAATCAATTGACTGACACTAGTAAGTGATGACTTACTTATAATGTAAAAGAATATATCTCTCAGTTTCGGACTAGGTTGACTTGTGTAAGATTGTCACCAAGTTCAATCAAATCAAAATCAAATATCTTCAGTTCACAGGATTTTTTGTGTAAAAGAACGGTTGACTAAAAAAAATATAACCTAGATAAGACATACTTACATATAATCTTATAAGTGAAAATTAATATTCACATGTAACTTAATTCTAAGAGTGATACATTTATCGAGTCATATAGTTGATATTTAAAACTAAGATAGTATACTTACATAAGTTCATAGGAATACACACAGGACAGTTAAACAGAAAAATAAAATTAGTCAGTCTTTATGCATAAAAATTACATTGAGTAGAGAAATGTTAACAATCAACAAAGTTTTGGTGATAATCACATTAACAGGAAATACACACAAAAAATAATTTGAAAACGGATAACAGTTTAAATTTATAAATTAATTGTTTAAGATTATAAATTGTGGAAATCGTACGTTTTAGTATTTACAAAACAACAAGTTAAAACAATGTGATAGGAGACACATAATTTTCATAAATATATTTCTTTATTTTATAAGTACTACTTTTCCTATCTAATTGGTGTCTTGAGAACATATTGCTTAAGTACATAGGAGATTGCATTTTTACTAACAAAAATAGAATCTTTATTTAGACTATGACCGATTCCAGTCGGTACATTTTCTAGTGCATATGATTGAGATGTATGCTATGTCCTCATGTTTAGAATTTGAGCTTCCCATAAAATGTTACAAGTGTATAATATTTAAAATACCTACATACGTTTATGATACAATAAGATCTCTATAAATTTTCTCTAAGTGCTTAATTTATAGAATTAGAACACCCATTAATCGAATACACCATAAACATTCATTATTTTAAAGTACTTGATTTACTCTGTGCTTTAAATACTTAGTCCGAATAAATATAATAAAATTAGATCCATTCTGATAGTATAGCCTCAGAATAATTCTTATTCCATTATACAACCTTATAACAAGTTTAATTCCAGGTTCAGGTTCACTTATCAATAGCCAATTAGTCCCGTAATAGTTTTTACCTTAACTAAAGAACTTTGCACTTTTTTCTCCATTACTAAGGTTGCAAGTATCTGGTAGAAAACCGTTGTAATTTACCATTTATATGTAAACCAGAAACTTCTTCGTACATAAATGTTTCGCTAATTTACTAACTATATACATATAATTCGTTGAAGTTTCACGTATATTTACATAGATATTTGGACACGGATGATAGTAAATGCAGCGCGGATATGTGTGGCGACCGCGGCGCGGGCGCCGGCTTACGAGGACGCGGCATGATGCAGAATGGCTGCGTCGAAGGCCGAGGCCGCTTAGATCGCGGGCAGCAGGGGGCTCGGGGAGCGCGGGGGCCGGCGCACGCTGCTCCATGGCTCCCCCATCATATCCTCGTCTCCCTGCACACGCGCACTCGACATACTCTCAGCGTCACACTCCTCAACTTCCCAACTCTGAGATCGAGATTTTGAGATCATTTAACTTAGAGTAGGGTAGCTACAGGATGTCTAATAGGAACGCCACTATCACAGAAGAATTGAAGCTCACAGTCGGATCAATCCGAGAGTTATCATTCTTGGAATTGCTTGGTAACCCTACCATTCTTCTTTTTTCGTTAGGTATACCTCGGATTAAGTATCCAAAAGTATTCATGCAGTTTTTTTCATAATTATAAAAAGTTATTGGTCCAATAAACTTCTTTAACAGGTACAGCTAACATGAACATGAGGCGATTAGTTCATCACTTCGACAATAAATTAGAAATAAGTTTGCTATAGTAATAACTGATGTGCTATCGATTTTTCCGATGCTATTGGTATTGATGATATATTCGTCTTAAGGTTTCGTAGACAAGTTTTTATCCCCTGGCAAGAAGCCTAAGGGACCAAAAACACCGCGGATATTCCGTGTCTAACTCGCGAGGGAACTACGCGAGGAATCCCATTCGTATTGTGCGCTATTGTACTATTCAAACGTATGTAGTACTTAAAGGCATATAATAGAAATAATTGCATTTGCATGAGTGATTGTAGTATCTTAATAAAAAAATACAATATTGACGTTCAAAAACAGAGAAAAGGAACAGATTTCAGCTATGTAGCTTACGGGCTCTCACAAAAGAGAATCAACTGATGGCTAGAACCGAGAATAAGGCTCGGAAATTTTTAAGCTTGCACACCTATGAAAACGGTGTAATTGAGCTTGCGGATGTACAGTCAGATGCAGAGACAGGGCACCCCCACTACATACACTCAGTCTATGCAGGGTACCCCTCTCTGCATGTGACTGTACGAGCACCAAGGAAAATCGCAATTCTACTGATGAATGTCTCCCTTTTGAACTTATTTGATATTGGCAACTTTAAACCCAACCCGGCTTTTGGTTTGAGGGCTTTGATTTTAAAAGCTGCATACCAATGTTTCACAATACATGTTTTAGCCAATAAAATAGACAATAAGAGGAAAAATCCAAGGTAGAATAAGTATTCTACCTTGGATTTTTCCTCTTATTGTCTATTGTGCCTGGTAAGTACCAGGCACAATGGCGCACACTAATGGGATTCCACCTAAGGGTTCGTGCGGGGCAGTGCGAGTGAGTAAACCACGTATTACGGTGTCAACACTTACATATAAGAAGTAATTACCATCATCGTGTGAGGCGCGGGGACCGAGTGCGCGGGCGCTGGCGGCGCGGGGGGCGCCATAGGTGGGGGCGGTGCAGGGGGCGGCTCGGGCGATGCTGCTGCTGGGGAGAAGGAGGCTGGTGCCAGTGGTGACTGGGCTGTAAGTAAGAAAAAAAGTGTGGATGATTGGTTCTTGAAAAAGATTCAAAATACAAAGATTCTTTCCTCATCAAAATGACTCTGCCTTCTTAAAATCAATGCGCTATTTTCAATTCCAGAACCCAGCATAATGCTAACTCTTCAACACCACAACGGCCCAAAGACTATATTACTAGTATGGTCAATGCTTTCCTCATCAAACTGACTCTGCCTTCTTAAAATCAATGCGCTATTTTCAATTCCAGAATCCTTTAGCCTCATTAATTACCTACAAATACATGTATTGTTACATATTTTATTGATATAAATTACCAGCAGCTGTAAGTGCCAGAACAAACTGGCTCCAATGCACACAGCACCCGCAGCACAGTTGCAGGGCCGCTCGACGTAGCGCGCGATGCAGGGCCATGAACAGCAGCGGGTTCACTGCGGCGTGCACGTACGAGATGTGCAGCGAGATTTGGAAGTACATCTGGGAAAATACGACTGGTTGGTACTTATTGATAAGCCTAGCAAGATGGTAGTAGAAAGGGTAGCTGGTAGAAAACCATCAAGAGACACATCATATGATACACCTTTGATACATATTACTTATGTATTTTTTTACAAAATGGTGCCTACACTACTTTTTTACTTAAAGGGTTCATTCACATGTTTTACTTAATATCTGCTCAATCGGTAACTTTTACAACCCAAGAACAATATAACTTAGCATTGGTACTTGTGCAGTAAAGTGCGGTCTCACTTTTGGTCCTTCGCACCAGATTTCAACGAGTGGCTTAGGAGGTTTTAAAATGGCAGTTGATTTTGAAAACGCAATGCCACGTATAAACATGTTTACTAACAACAATTTTAAAATTGCTAAACAGCCTTAACCTCCATGTCAACCTGGATAAAACTAAAACTTATACAATTTAGAAACTATAAAACTGTACCTGAATTTGTTGTAGTGTCAAATGCGAACACGTCAATAGATGACGTAAGCCATGTTAGTTTTCTCGGCATTGAAATTTTTTAAATTTAATTTTAAATTGAAAGGCTCATATAAATAAGAAATTAAAAAGATTTCTAATAGATGCTATACTTTATCGATATTATCAGAATCTTGTTGAGAAAAAAATGTAGTCAGTGCATATTATGGAACAGTCTACCCACTACTTACGTGCTTACTAAATACTTTTTAAAGATGCTTAAAGAAGTTTTTATCAGCGATTGATAATAAACATAGATGACGAACTAGCTCTGCAAAATGACCCCACACACATTGTGCCGAAGCGGGCGGGGCGTCAACTTTGTGCCGCGGAGCTATTTAGTTCGCAAATGGCGGCTCGTTGTCACAGTCGTAGTAAGAAGTATTAAAATTATATCTTTAATAAAAGAAATATGCCTTATTGTGCGGATAAATGATGTGCTAGTCGTTCCAACAAACACCGGAAACAATATGGCATTACCTTTCACGTATAATTTAGCTAGGATCATATTATTTTGATTTCTCTTGATCAAAACAGATTTCATATGGGGATGATGTTATGCATTTTAAACAATCGTTGATATTAAGAAACTTTCATTTTAAATTTGTTCAGGTTGTCATTTTAATAATTTAAATTCGTGATAGTAAATACGAATCGTCGTTGTAGGTGGCGCTTTTTTATGTGTAGGTACATTTTTACTAAGTAAAGATCTCGCTGCTATTTATAACTTTTCGTTAAATTGGCGGAAGGCTGGACCGATTTGGCTAATTTCGGTATTGGAATATTTCTAGGTCCAGGGACGGTTTGTACGGTGAAAAATATGGAAAGAATGCAAGTGTGGGTGTTAAACCTACGAGGATCGTAAATAATAATGCACGCACTTAATAAACAATATGTAATGTTCGAAATACAGTTAAAAATTTATTATTATTTAAGTTAGTATTAAACACAAGCGGTTAGCACAGGCACACACAGTTCACCGAAACACTAGTTAGGTTCATGCACCATACCGTTTATATTAGTCCGTGAATCCATAGGCTAGTATCACGATAAGCTACTAGTCAAGTACGCGGATAGGATTTAACTGGCGCTGACGATGCGCGAGCGATCGATCCCGTGACGTAGGTAACACTGATGAAGGACGCGGGAGGCGGGGCGCACGCATTACCGGCGCAAGCGGTAGCAATGGTTGCCAGCCCGCGCGCCGCCATGTTGTCGGCTGTCGTGAGTGGGTCCACACGAAAAAGGTTTTGTGACTGAGGGCCTACCGCGAACCACGTTCGACGTGTTGCCTCTCTGTCGCACTTGTAAATTCGTACGTAAGCATGACAGGGCAACAGGCAACACGTCGAACGTGGTTCGCGGTAGGCCCTCTGTTTTGTTTGCGTACTTTGATGTGGAGTAGGCCACACAAAGAAAATAGTAAAAACAACAATGATATTTTTCCATTTCCATACAAACTTCCTACGACAACGTGTTCAATACGAATTTCTGCATGAACGATACAATGTATTAATTGGTTCGGAGGCTTAATTGCCTTTAAACACGTGCGACAAACGAACAAATAATAAGCCTATATATTAATACTCTTTAAAATAAAATAACAAATTATCATACAAAAATATAGCATTTAAAACGTTCTATATCGCATGAAACCGTCTACGTCCATTGTCGTGTATTTTCAAGTGTCAATGCTACAGCCAATCACAGCGCCTTATTTTATAATACACCAATCGTAGTTTGGGTGGTTTAAATTGACTAATCATGGTCAAACGAAGTTTCGTCGAAAAAAACAAGACCTCAACATTGATTGGTCCGTTATGAGTACTGCGTGTTTTAATAGTTTTACGCTGATATTTTAGTTGAGATTAGTCTTCTATGTTTTTTTCGTTCGCTGGTTTTTATAGACAAAGTCTTCTATAACTTATAATAATTTTATAACTATGTAAACCTAAATGTATATTAAAACTTGTTTAAGATAAAAGAAATTGTATGCCCGAAAAGGGTTAACTGTTGATACTCATCAAAAAACATTTCTGATTTCAAAAGATGGAATGGATCATTTGTAAGTACCTCATACGCTATATGCGACGTAAGCGCCGGGTGGTGTAGCAGCGTCACGATGAACAGCGGCCCCCAGAACAACACGTACGCGGCGGTAATGACGACGAACATGCGCACTCGGCGCACTCCCTCCCGCTCCACCCGCGCCAGGTACCCCCGCAGGCGACGCCCGCCGCCCAGCGGCAGATTTGAGCTTTGCATGCGCTGGCCGTCCGCTAATGCTCCATCTACAGTCTGTAAAAAATATTTATTTTAGAACCCCGCCAAATTACAAAATGAATTGTATTATTTTTATTTTAAAATTTCTTTTAAAGCGGATAAGCTACTCAGTTTAAATTTTATTTAATGTAAATGTTAAAGTAGGAAAATAGTTTAATTACATGTGGTAAAGTAAGGTTACTTTTTTAAGTTAGGAGAGATTAAGTAAAGCGGATACTATAAAAGTCAAGCTTTATTTAACGTTTGATAGTTTAAATTCAAAAAGTTTATTTAAGTTGTAGTGATCCAGCCGCGTGAGTTTTCGATCACTATTTATTAAGCACTATAATATTTCTTCCCTATTCTATTCCCTATTCTATTTCTTTCTTGTTTTTTTGGGGACTATAGCCCGAGCCCTCTCGCACATGAGAGGAGGCCTGTGGCCAGCAGTGGGACGTTTATAGGCTGAATTATTATTTTTATTTTTATACCGGAAAAATTAAAAAGTTCAGAACCTCGGGCAAGGTTTGATTAATCAACTGCTTGAAATATTTAGAGGCTTATCGATTCTGTCATTAGCTTGAAGCCACCAGAAGCGCAAAACGGGTTTCTTAAATACCTTAATTTTGGATTCGCTGAATTGTGTTTTCAAACAAAAAACTTCACGCGGCTAGACGTTAATATAAAGGTTATACAATTTCTACAGTGCAGTCAATAGTCTACGGTTGCAGCAATAGGTTTATGTGATAGGTGTGCGCATGCAACAAGAAGGCTTCCAGACAATCCGCAAGACCCTCACGGGAACTAAGAGACAAATCATCAGCGTCACCTACTTACATTGATATTTCACGATTCATTTCCTTACTTTATAAATACACGTGGCAACGTGACGCTAATATAGATAATTTCCATATAGTCGAGCCACAAAAATGCTGTTTGGTATAATAGGAGGATTTCCGAAGTATCTAAGTATCTAGTACTCCTAAAAAAAAAAAACTTTCTGCAAGAATGCTTCAAGAGCTTTTTGCAGGTAAAAACACTTGAGGCACTTCAAAACGTGCGCCAAAAAAAAACAACTAACCAAATGTGTTTCGATTACCTCGCAAAGTGATCGTGAGAATCTTGCAATCATGGAGCATGCCCAATTTAGTACTTACCCTCGGTCCGACGCTGTTAGGCAGCGAGTCCATGCGCCTGTTGTCTCCAGCCATGCTGACAAGCGTGGTCACTAGACCAGCTACTCGCACTGCCTCTACGTTAGCCTGCATGCGATAACATTTAAATTATCCCCCCTGTGTGAAGATCCCGTAGAAGTTATAGGCATACTTAACGTCTGTTACTTGAATAATTTTAACGTGTGATAGTTTTAATGAGTATTATTTGCTTAGATGCTTTGAAAATTGTACGTATGGATATATTTGACTTGATTAAATGCAAGAACAAGTTCAAGATAAAAAGAGCTTTTATTCATAAGATTTGTTACATTTAGACTCGATAGGTAGCCTGGATTCGTTGATTTATTGTATCTGAATGGGAAAGTTCAGCACCCAAGATATCAAAAAAGTGCCGGCTACAATTATATCTTCAAAAAATAGACGAGTCTATAAACTTCGTATGCTATATCTCGCACAGCCAAAACTTTACTGGGAAAACTCCTCTTGACCACCGGATTTTGCATCTATTTAGTATAAGCTGACTCGTGAGAATTTAAATCTTATTTGTGGTGCGAGGCGTATTGGCAAACTACCAAAAACTCCTAACTCCAGCGTTGGCGTTTGTCGACTATCGCATGATGGAAGAGGTAAGTTTAGTTGCAAAACGATTTAAACCATGTTGATGTCTCCAATATGGTTTAAATGGATAGTGCATTTTATACACGATACATTCTGCTTAACATTTCCAAGAAAATATATTACTATTACACCGTTTTTCGTGTCACTGAAACAAAAACTATCACTAATTCATTAAAAGCTGTGAATGACACTATGATCAACAAGTGATATGGTCAAATGATCATGGAGAAGTCTACATCGACAATGATAATGACCATGATAACGCAAATGAAATATACTAAGCGACTATCCTGCTAATACAGTAGCACTTCTCCATGCCATTGTGTCCGTTGCTCAAGTATCTTCAAACCTAAATTAACTAGTATCATCAAACCTTAGTGAGGTCTCTGTGCAGTTTCTTGAGATGGAACAGCGTGAGGCCTACGCATACGGCATTTACGCCAATCCAGAGAGCGTTGAGGACGTAGTGTCGGAAAGGCCCTCGGACTAGAGGGCAAGAGGGTGATGCCCCGTAGGATCCGTAGTGCCCGGCGCTGGCTGCTAGTGCGCCCGACAGAAACGTTGGGCCGAGGTTGATCGTGATGGATGCGAACCAGATCATGAATGTGCCGAAGAGGACGCACTAAACAAGTAAAGAAAAAAATTGTGAGAATTAAAGTGTTTTTTTAATTCCAGACGATGGGAAACGATGGCGCGCCGCTGCGCTCACAATTAAATTTCAATTTAAAGTGACAGTAGAAATGAAGACGTCGCATGGCGTTTTGGCATTTTAACATTTTAAATTAAATTGTGCATACACATTTTGGATATGGTGGAAAGTGCAGTGGCTACTTGCGGTCGGTAATAAAATATAACATATGTAATATAAAAAGTTCCTATGCGCTTGTAATACTAGTTTTGTTTTATTTAGTAGTATTGGGTTATTGGAAAGTTTTTCGAGCTCTCAAATAAATACATATTTGTATTTAAGGCTGTCTAAATTTTTATTTTTTTCAGTAATTATTATTATTACAATCTCAATGGCCCTTCATCGTTTGTCCACAAAGTAAACAGAAAACAAAACAAATTCAATTACACAAAAGGTTTTAATGTTCCGAGTTTAGGCAAGGTTTTCTGTTGACGATTATTATTTTTACTGCGCTAAGCCGCAAGAGAAACACTGTAAAATCTTAGAATATTTATGGGTGACATTTTATATTCCCAAATTTAAAATGGTTTTTAACTACTAATTTTATGGTAGCTCATGCTGTTCAAAGAGACCGCAATATTTTCGTGTCATCCACGATGACGCGCAGGTTTGTCAAATCTACCCTTTAATAACATGACAGTACGAGTCAAGACAGGCGTAACGTAATGACACGATATTTATGTCGTGTAAAGTCGTGTCAGTAAGTGTCATTTTAAACTTAGATTTCTCATCTCTGTACTTTTTATACTTAAATGGAAAGTACCTGGATTTCTGTTTCAGCAATGTTGATTTCTGACATTTTGTACCTTAACGATGCATTATGATCCGTGTTATGCTCTGTGCCTTTATGAAACGGTCGTACGTTTAAATTCTCTCATTATGAAGCTTAATAGCTCATCCCGGAGTTGGTCATTACTCGAGGGTGTCCATTAGCTGCTTGGGCTGGGCTAAAATATTTTCCTTCTCCTCATTCTTTGAGGTTATGAGGAGGAATAAGGAATAAGTTTAAGCGAATTAAGGCCTCGTGTGTTCAGGTTATTCTCTCACTTTCACTGAGCGTGAGTGTGAGCCGTGAGCGAGATGGCTGTAAGTGCCCGGGATCGCAGATATCATGTTTTTGAATTTCAATATTTTGTATGTTTTAACAATCTTCTTCTTCTTCAAGAAATCAGGTTTCGTATCGATGAAGTTACTAGAGAAAGGCTTCAAGATCAGGCCTCAAGTTTGGCAATCGTATTGTTATCTAAAAAAGCACAACGATTTTTCAAAAACTCATCTGGCTGAACCTTAAAGTCACTCGTTTTTAATAAATATACACATTCCAATCACGTTGGCTTTCGCTATCTCTTACCCGATTCCATTTGAGCTTAATGTTTAGCACCTAATGTATTTTATATTCAGTATTTAATGTAATAGTACCTGCGGGCTGTCCATTAGCAGGGGAGCAGATAAATCGGCTTGTTCTTCTTCGTTTTCCGGAAATATGGGGCTGTCGTTTAACACCGTAGTTAGCATATTCACCGTTGATACTGTTACCTGAAACAAACAAAGGATAAGAAGTAACGTGCTAATTTTATCGTATGGCATATTCTACATTGCTGGATACAAAAATGGTCAAAATTAATAAAAAATATAAATAAATACAGATCAGGTAGTGTTTTAAATTTTTGCCCGCTTCAGGTAGGCAGCTGCTGCACAGGAGATGGTCTTCAAGTCTTCTGCGTGCGTCTTCGTCTATTTAGTGAGGGGGTACTCCAATACCACGTGGTCAATCGTCTGCTTGGTGTGACCGCAATCGCAAGCAGGAGAAATACTTCAGCCCCATTTGTGCCATTGGTAGGCACATTTTCCTACTCCCGTGCTAAGTCGGTTTAGGGCAGTCCAGAGTCGGCGTGGTTCTTTGAATCCAGCAGGCGGTTTCTGAGGTGTGAATGTGAAATGGTTGGAAGAAACTTGTAGTGATAACCATTCCTCCTGCCATGCCTCTTCAAGGCTCCAAGTCCTGCTTGCCAGACATCTCCAGTGCGGGTTGATTCCTGGAGTTAAGCCTTTTATGTCCGAAGTCTACAAGGTCTCTGTGAATAGGCAGGTTTTTGCTGTCGTAAGTTTTAGATGCTTCTTTTTCAGTGAAGGCACCTTTCTCTTCTTAAATGAGCTGGAGCCATGTGGCTGAGGACAGGAAGCCAGTGAGAGGGGGTGGGTTTGAGACATCCAGATATGAATCGGAGGGTGTGGTTAAGCTGCGTATCCACGGATCAGACGTGAGCACTATTCATCCACACCGGAGCGCAATACTTGGCTGTTGAATACACTAGTGCTAGCACTGTGGTTCGGAGATAAGAGGCGGGAGCTTCTCAACTGGTTCCTGTAAGCCTCTGGACGAGGTTATTTCTAGTCCTTAGTTTTGCTGCTACTTTCTGAAGATAGTTTTTGTACGTTAGGCTTCTATTAGTGTGCCTCCCAGGTACTTAGGGTTTGCGTTGTGTGTTATAATAGAACCCTTAAACGATACTGTCAGTGTCTTATCCGCTACCTTGTTATTGAGGTGAAAGAAGCACGATTCTGTCTTTGTTGCGTTTGGGCGCAGGCGCCATCGCGAAAAGAAGTAATCCAAAACGGACAGGTCCCTTTCTATGATTGGCTCGGTGGCTTCCATGCATTGGTGTTGAGTGATAAGGGCCAGGTCGTTGGCACATCCAAACTAGCACGAAGTTGTAGCGAAGGGAGGTCGTGAATGTAGAGGTTAAAAAGCAGGGGAGCCAGAACCGAGCCCTGGGGAAGACCATTGTTCAGGGCCCTGACCCTGCTGGATTCTTCACCAAAGAAACTTGCACGGGCCTATTGGCGAGAGTGCTTTTAAGTGCTGACAGTTCTTTACGGATCTTCTTTGAATGTAGCTTGTAATTAGGTGCTTTTGATAGCTTGATCACTCTGTCAACAATGGAGGTGGGGTTTACTGTTGACTTGGGAACGCGTTAATGAACCGTATGATGAAAGGGAACGGTCAAAAAATAATAATGTTCAGTTATTTAAATCTGTACCGTATTTTACATTTCTGAATAAGTGATTACTGATTATCCTCTGGTGTTATGTTTCGGCCACAAATATAAATGAGATTTTTGTGGAAATATGGTGTGGTATTATTAAATATGCTCAAATTTATCAAATAAGAGTATTTTATCGTGTCGAAGCAATTTTATTGTAAGTCTTTAAGTCGTTTGTAATTAACTGGGGTCTCCTATTCACAAACATTATAATTTAAGTCAACAGAAATGTAATGAAAAAAGTAACTACGCTTAGAATTTTTCATTAAACCCAAAGCTCAGTGCACAAAACATTATTTTATTTAGTTGTCAAATGACTCTATTAAGCAGATAATACAAAAAATGTAGACCTAGTGGTTATTTTAGTAAAAAAATGTGAAACGAGAAAAATTATGTAATAACTTGTAAAATATTTTTTTTCAAATAGCGATGGCGGCCCACCAAATCTGGTGAATGTATACCAGTTAAAATTCATAACATCGTATGATATGACTATAATAGAGTATGTTGAATTGATTTCATACTTACTCATTTATGATTTGAACAATAGAATTTAATTTAATACCCTGAAGTTGAGCTCGATAAAATGGAATGAGCTTATTACTTTTCGCATGATTTAGTCTAAAACGAATGACGTCGGACAATAGTTAAAGACGAAGACAAAAGACAAACGCTGAATTCGCTTTTATGGTAAGAAGTTATAAGTGGACACATTAAGAGCACTTAACTCCAGGCTTGGAATAATTCCTGGCTTAATTTTGATGGCGCATAGAACTTTTGTAACCTCGGAATTATTGATGATATCAAATTGCTACAAGGTTCTTTCATCGCGGCAGAGACAGGGAAATTGCTGCTATTGTGTTCAACTTTAAGGCATTCTTTGTTATTGAGGTAATAACCCAACTTAGTATACCTTAAACGATTCTAAATTGTTCGTTAAATACATATATAATTATATTTAGCATTTACAATCGTTTCACCGTGGCTACATCAACATCGGTGAATGTGGAAATTGCAGTGGTAAAATAATTGTTTCTTTACGAAGCGTGTAATAATTAGGTAGGTAGAGTCAGAACTAGATAGCACATAGCACTAATTTTGATAGCACACGTGTGCTATCAAAATTATTGCAGATTTATCTTGGTCTAACTCTACTTAGCTAGAATCGTTGGCGTTGAATTTTGTGGCTTGGGCAGGCAGAGTGCAAAAACCTTATGCTCAGCAATATTGTTACATCAAAAATGCCATTCCATTATTAAATAGGTAAGAACTATTAAGGATTTGGCGCGCCTAGACTTTCAGCTTGCTAATGTATGTAATTAAGTTAATGTCTTAAACCTTGTGGAGGACATAGTCTCGCTCCGAGTAAGGCAAGTTAAGGTTAGGTTATTAAATGTTTATTTAATAGTATAGTCTAAAAAATATAGTCAAACATCCCTTTGATTGCATAACATGATGACAAGATTTTATTAGACTTTTGCCATGTTGAGGATTTTCAGTGGTATTAATTTATTTTACTGACTTTGACAAACATTGAAAGTTTTCGAATGTCACCGACAGCAACAAGGAGAAAAGATTGTGTAATTTCGCAATCGTAAAGTATTTTACCACAAAATGCCTAAAATATTGTTAAAGACGCAAGAAAAAATATTTTGAATAAAATAAAATATTTACATAAATAAAAGGACGAAGGATTACGTAGCACTCCAATAAACGATCTTTTGAAATAAGTTTTTCCCATATCTATAGGTTAAGTACGGATATTTATTTCACTATACTATAATCGTTATCCTTTCAGATTCAAGGTAAAATATACGTAAAACATATCAAATATAGCTATATAATTTGGAAAAATCATTTTCACACAATATTTTTTTAAGTAAACTAACTTTTTCTATGCGATAAATACCTATACATATTTTTAAAGAGATTTCGCAACATTGTTCACCGAATTTCAAAACCAGGAAAACTCGATGCGAACGATCGATTGATGGAGGGATTAGTTTCAAGCGCTCCAAAAAGGAATTAAGCCTTGGTTTGTGGCTATGAATATTTTTCACGGATTTATATTGTATATGTATTGGAAATATCACCTAAGTCTCTTGCACGCTATGGGATTTAAGTTTTATGTGCATTTTTGTTTTTACCTACTCTCAGGTTTGAGTTTTATTCCAACTTAATTTGAGTTTTTATACGGTTTAATAAATTCATACCAGGCTACGCGCTGCGTTGAACATGTTACGTGTTGGAGGCGTATCTTCTATGTGATAATTTTAATTCCAAGAATCTATTAAAGTTTAAACGATTCTGTGTAGTATAATTTTTTAAATATATTTTATTTACAATATCAGTATACCTAGAGGTATACAGTGGTTTTACTATAAACTAACCTACATCTAGAATAGGCCCTTGAGGCATTGTACCAAGGATGCTGGCGACATTTCCTTGTTGTATCGAAATGCTGATACGTTGTGCAAGGAAGCCGCCAGCTCTGCGGTCACCAATTACATCAACCTGATGCTCCGCGATTTCTGTAAAGAAATTGGTGTGCGCTGGGACCCCAAGGACCTACGCGGACTTTCAACGCCAAATGGTACTCTCTACCGAGGCTGTTATATTAATTACGTTTCAAATATTTGGCGCTTTCCTCCGCTTTGCCCAATTAATAATTAAACTACTACACAGATGGATTAAAATAATTAACCTAAGTATTTATTGGTTTATAGTGATATATTTTTTACGAATTTCACATGATTGGTACATTTCAACCTTAACTTAATCACACTACACGAAAGGCCTGTCTCCGTACAGCTACGTCGAGCTGTTTCATTTAAATCATTTGAAAAACGTAAATAATCTTTATCGTACATACCAACAGTAGAAACGCAGTTTCGACCAGCGAGCATTTGTAGACTGGCTGGCAACGGAAGACGGCGATGCCGAGCGGCAGCAAAATGGCGGCGCGGGCGCAGTCGACTATTGCCTGATGGAATAGAAGCCCGTGTGACCACCTGCAACAAGAAACAATAAGTTAAACCACTTAATATGCCGCTCATTTAATGGCCTCCTAGCCTAATCGGCAATTATCCCTTCGATTGCATGTCTGACCACCAGGTGGCGAGTGGTCTTCCTCTTTCTCACGGTTTGTTGGGGATACTAAAGTTTGGAAGTAGGCTAATTCTACATTTTTAAGAGAAACAAGCATCATGCCCACTTATTTTTGGTATTTATAGAAGTAGTAACAACTAAGCACCTACCAGGAGCTACAGATATTGTCAAAAGCTAAAGTGGAGTAAACTAACCTTGCAAAGAGCTTTACAAAATCACTTCTACATGCACGTAGTGACTTTGAGATGTCGCGTTCACTGGCAGTTCACGTACGCAAATTAGTGGACATCGCCGCATGCATACGGTAACAAAGTCATACGTAGCGGTCATTTAAATAATGCAGTTGTTTTGTAAGTCGCTTTATATTAGAACTGAGAATTAAAACTTAAGCCGCGAGCCATAATATCACTTCAAGCAATACGAGTCCGCCATCGCACACACGTTACAATTCATTCAGTCTCTGATTAGTCCATTCCATTAATTTGTAGCCAGCTAAAATCTAGTATACGGGACCATACTTGAAAGTTCATTGTACAACTTGTACAAGTATAATGTACCGATCCTCGCTAAAGTGTAATGTTGTTGCGAGTTTATGACTATAATATTAATATAGAATTCAAAAAAAAAAAAACAGATGCAGAGACAAGTTTAAAAATTATTTCCAAAAAAGAAAATCCGTTAGTGCCTTAACTTTCGAGTACGGTTAATGCAGCTATCTAAAAAATAGATGCTTTAGTAGGAATGGCTCCATTTTAAGGCACTTACGAAGCTATTGATAACTGTTATATAGGTATTCAAAGTTGAAATAGGTACTTCACTAGTTCTGAAGTAGATATTAATAGCCCTATCGCACCCTACCGACATGTACTTAATAGCATCTTAGCAAATACCCATTGTAATTATCTATTTAATAACGGAAAAGCTGCCTTAATATTAATACGTTAAGGTTCATATCCAAGCAATAAAATAGATCCGAAGTTGTAATTCCTCAATACGTGGAATAATAGAGCAGTTGGGAACTTGGTTAGTTTAAGTGCTTAAACAATTAACCTTCAGTGGTCTGTTAAATACGTCAATCGAAGCAAAAATGAACCTTGAGTTTAGGTACCTACATCGTGGCGGGTGACATGAGTGATGACCTCCATTTTTCGACAACAATAGGAAGGTTTAAGGCGAATTTAAGTGGACGGGAAATGAGAAAAGATGTGAAGGTATTTTATACAGGTAAATATAAAAGGCTGAATGCATAACACAGAAAGTTTTATGCAAGGGTTATGAAATGTATTATTACGAGTATAACTAATTTATTAAAAAATATAAAAAAAACATTAGATCGAGTTTTGTAGTTTTTCGCTTTTTTAGGACTATTAAAATTTATCATTAAATAATTAGTTTCGCCGGACGTTAGCTCAGAAAATCGCATTTAACACAGTCGGAGTGATAAGCTTACGTAAGCGAAAGAGGGGCTGGTGGCCTAACGGTGAGGTCGCGGATTCAAACCGGACTAACCCCAATAAGGACTGGTTTACCCTCTGGGTTGGAAGGTCAGATGGCAGTCGCTTTCGTAAAAACTAGTGCCTACGTCAATTCTTGGGCGGGGCGGGTTTAGTTGCCAAGCGGACCCCAGGCTCCTATGAGAGTGGCAAAATGCCAGGACAACGCGAGGAAGATGATGGAGTGATTAGCGTACAGCAGCAGTAGTAGCGTCGATACTGCTGGAGCCATATAATCAGCTGACAGATCTCCGAAAAATAGGTGCTGTGATATTTTGTTGTCATAAAGTATGCAGGTTGATTCACTGAAACACACGAGACTATTTGTTTATGCCGTCTATAATATCCACAATGCTATACATTGCGCAAATTATAATGTCAAACTTATAATATGATATGTAATCACGCGTGACTTATCACTTTCAAGTCGAGCTGAATAAGCATGACAAGTAATTGTAACCTGACTCCCACATGCCTGGAAAAATGAATAAATGATGCTCGTAGCACGACTGCAGGTGTTATGTGATAACACAAAATGCCATTTACACACTTTGATTATACCTACATGTATATTATTTGTTGTAATATTGCCACTTCCCAAAACAATTTAGTATGGAAAAACAGCCAGTATTTCATTATTATATTTCCTTTAATTCATTCATTAAAATCGATCTAAATAAATAATTACACCAGTTTTCGAGGAACTTTGACAAACTCAAGAGAAAATAGCGGTGACATCAACCTGCGAGCCGCCCACGACTCTCCAATTACCGTCATCCCTGCTATCATTGCGTCACGAAAGTGGTTAAAAGAAGAAATACTTTATCGCTCAATCCATCAATCATCGTCCCTCGTGATTGACGAGGAAAGTGCCCGGAGAAATGTTTTTTGCTATTAGGGATCTTATGATGCTTCACTTGCGGTGCTAAATATTAAGTTACCTTGACACGATGGTCGCGATCGAGCGTTTTATTAGTTTTGTCAGATGTCAGACCTTTTTTAAGAGGAAATACAAACTGAATTCCTTCTCAGACTTGAGAAATTTAAGTAAATATCTTCGTCGCGCTGACGGGGGCGGCTTTTGAAATTATAAAATTTTCCCCCGCTCCTAAAATTAGTGCGATAAGGACAACTGCAGCTTAGAGGTAAAATCTCAGAAATTGAGGTTTGGTTCTCGATTTTTTCCTCACCCAAAAGTTAATTAATCGTAACGAAATTATGGGAACAGAATGAGAAAGAAGTTATCTGTGTCTAACCGTTTTGAATTTTGTGTTTAATGTAGCCGATTTTGTATGCGTCTGTTTTTTAGCGCTTTTTAAAATAGGTACTTAACCTTGTTCTTATAAAAACAAGAATATAAAAAAGCAAAACGTACAGATACAGATAATATTGAAATCATATTTAAATAAAAATATCTAGGTCCAAAATCCAGAGCAGAAAATGATGAGAACGTTTAGTATGGAAAAATTGCACTAAAATGCCCTCTTAGGTTCTTGTAAGTTAGAATCTTTTCACTTTTTCTTATGGTCAATGATTTTTTAAAGCCAAGATTTCAGAAACTTTGTAGTCATACTCATTCAAACAGCACGCAATTCTTGTATATTTTTTATATTTTGGGGATCTCGGAAACGGCTTTAACGATTTCGATGAAATTTGCTATATGGGGTTTTTGGGGGCGACAATTCAATCTAGCTATCTTATCTCTGGAAAAACGAGTATATTTAAGTTTTTATATGTTTTTCGAGCAAAGCTTGGTCTTCCAGATTCTCTTTTCGGTATTTTTTTTATTATTGTCAAGAAACCGAGTCCTAGTAGCTTTAATAGGATTAGTTCTATTCTTTTTTTCTTCCTAAGGATTACACGGCACAAGTTCCCTAATGCCTTTCAGATAACCATCAAATGGTTTTTTGTAAGCTCTTTAGGCACGATAATAGTTTTCTCGTTCAATCTTAATGATAATGACGTTAAAGCATGCGAAGATGCCTGCCTATTGTACTTTGAGAGTTATGTTTATTGAGGGAATCCGATGGTTCCTGTTATAGTTCCAAATAACCCCTCGAATCGGTATCAGACAATGCGGTATTTAATAACTTCCATGAGCCTCAGAAAGATGTTATACTTATATTAAAACTGGTCGCTCACGGGTCAAAATTGCTCCCTATATTTATTATTTATTTAATATAAGGTATCTTATCTACTTTTTCAAGTAATAAAAAGGAATTGGATTGAAAAGAGCAATCTGAAAATCTGTTCCAATTCTGTTTTCATGTAGCCCGATACCCTTTGGAGATAAAAGACGAAAATAACGAGCTCCCAAATTGATACCTTTTGTGTTGTCAATCTTCGATTTCACTGTCTTCGCCAGAAAATAGGTCAGGGCGTTCACTAAAATTTGGTACTTTAATAGTTCCTGTGTCTTCGGCTCAATAGTTTCATAGTAAGCAAGTAAGAGGAAACGTTTTGAAAATGTACACAGCGTGACTCATGGATATATATTTAACTTAAAAAAAATATTAAGAAGGACCAGGTTGTTTTCAAGATATAAAATTTTTGATTGGACTTGTACTTACATAATACAGATGACATAAATACAACACGTAATTTATCTATTCTTATTATGTTAATTCTATGGTTTTTTTCATTGCTTTCCTGATGTTGTTCAATAATTAATTTTTTTGTTTGGTACTTTATCGGAATTTACTAAGTACTAGGTACAGTTGTCAAAGTTTCAAATAAGTAATGTGATCCTAGCCTCCAGAGGAGTGACACAGTCGAGTTGCACAGAGCATAAATCATCCTGTTGTATATTAACCAGAAAAAGTAGCTAAACGGACGTGGTCTTCAAAATGATCTGAACACAAGTGCGATGTTAGAAATATGAAAGCGTGTTCAGATCATTTTGGACAATCAGCCCGCTGAACCACACTACTGCTTACTATACATCAGCGATGTAATTGTGAAATTGTACGGACACCCTTTTAAATAAGTACTCTAGACAGAAAATAAGCAAAAATAACTGAATGTGAGAAAAGTTAGCGTTGGCGATCATTAAAAAATAATTTCTTTCTACCTCTTCGCATAAAATCATCTAATGAACTCAAAATGATATTATTCATTTAATTTTCTTCTCTGTAGGTATGCTTTTTCTTATTCATATGGAGATAACAGCTGTCACATAATGATATTGTGTTGCATAATAATAAAATTGTATTGTAGGATTGTGACTGCTTGCAGTCACTTTTTTGTGTTATATAAAATTTTTTATTAAAAAAAACCGAACAATTACGAGTCAGACTCGCCCATCGAGGGTTCCGTACTTTTTAGTATTTGTTGTTATAACGGCAACAGAAATAAATCATCTGTGAAAATTTAAACTGTCTAGCTATCACGGTTCATGAGATACAGCGCGGAGTCTCAGTAATATGGTCCCGTTTTACCCCTTGGGTACGGACGCCTAAAAAAATACCCATCGTGTTTGAAAAATAGTAAAAATATAAATTTACATATCTGAAAAAAATATAAACGCTGTACTATGAACAACAAATTTAAATGTTTTAGATTAGGCCGGTCAAATGTTTCGTACATACTGGACATACTGCGGTAAGAGCAATTAAAGTATCTGCATTAAATTATTTATTGTTCATTCAAATGTTAATAAACCTTTAACTAACTATCTTGTTGTTGTATCATATTAGCGTTCAAAACTGTTTATACCGAATAATAAACCTGACCCTTATCCAATCAGTATTCTACGAAAGCACTAAAATATTCCTCTTATGTACGGCTTAGTTAGCATTGCTACGCGTTACGCATATTAAGTGTAATTATCTTTATGTCTCCATTGTGTGCATAAATAGACTGAATAACCCTTTTATTTAAAGGTAAATAGCAAATTATATGACGATCGGTCTGGCTTAGTTGCTAGTGACTGCCCATGAAGCCGATGGTCCCGGCCTCCCGGGTTCAAATCCTGGTAAGGGCAATGATTTTTTGGGATGAGCATGGATATTTCCCTGATTTGTTCCTGAGTCATGGTTGTTTTCTATGTATTAAGTATTTATATATTATGTAAATCGTTGTCTAAGTATCTACAACAGAAGCCTTATTGAGCTTACTGTGGGACTTAGTCAACTTATGTCCTATATAACAAAAAAAGTGGCTGTGACATAATCGGACAGACAGACGGACATGACGAATCTATAAGGGTTCCGTTTTTTGCCATTTGGCTACGGAACCCTAAAAACGCGTTTATCATAATTTAAAAAAAAACGGGTTTATGTTGTTAATTTGCCTGTCATAAGTTTGGTCAGTCAACCTTATGTTTTTTAAATATGTATTTCCACTCTTTTGTCGCACTAACAGTAAACTCAAAGGGGTAGTTTTAGGTCTTTCGCCGCTGCCGTTCGCGGTCGATCGTTAAAATGAAAGATAAATGTTATCTTTCAGTTCATAAACTTTTATTCCGTGGTCTGCCTTAATAGCACAGAGTTGGCATGAAACTAAAAAAAGTTTGCTAGTTTGTTAACTAACTTCATACTGAAATTATCTGCGTCCAGTTTAAAATGGACAGCCGGCCAAGTCTTAGGTATAATAAAAAGTTTTATAGGGTTATATTATTTGATATGATGGCGGTACAGTCAGCGTCAAATACTTCGTAGCAACCAAAGTAGCCAAATAGTTCGGTACACCATATATTTAGTATGGTGAACCGAACTATTTGGCCACTTTGACTGCTACAAAGTATTTGACGCTGACTGTACATACTGTTGGCTTTATTACATTTTATTTCGAAGAGGCCTTTTTTCATTAGCTATTGCTGATAATTTTAGGTTATGATCTCACCTATTTTAGTTACCAACAAACTTGTTACCACTTTAACTAAAAGTTTAATTTTCCATGTCGAAAAGCAGGTAGATGATTGGAAACGGGTACCTAATTATTCTAGGTACCTACGCATTCAGTGGTAAATTCACTGATTGTGTATATATGCTTAAATTTAAGATCCTTTGAGCTGCCATTATATTCTAATCTCTAAGTAAAAGTAATTTAGTAAATATGGCGTTGCAATTTTAATTACACTTTCTTGTACCTTTAAGATATTCGTAGACGCCGAAATAAGATTATATGATGAATATATATTTCCTACCAAATTAATAAAACTTTACGAACTGCAAGCCGTAATAAATAGATGCCTAACCGAACAGCTTGTGAAGGAAAAACTGGTTAATCTAACTTTGCAGTCGTATGTTGGAGTTTCTGCCAACCCATTATTTCATAACAATGTGCTTATTATATGATTGGTGTACAAACACAGTGTGATGTTTGATGACCAGATTGAATGGGACGAGATTAAGGCAATAAGAACAGAAGCGCATATCGTTTAATATCATTAGTTTAGCTGGGCTTCAATAAGAGCCTTAGGAGTAATTCAAACAGTTGAATTCAGTGTTCCCAAATAGAATCGTGACCAATCGCGTTTTCCGATCTTCGAGCTGTACGAATAGATTTATGTAATTTCAAGGCATATTCAATTAGCATATGTGTTATTATCAAAAACAATCTTGTTTCAAGCGCATAAGGTTTTAATTACTATATTGCGTTTGAAAAAATAAATGAGAATCTTTATTGTATGTCATGTTTATTCGTATGTAATTAATTGTCCGGTTGGTTTTAAATTCGATTATCTTTTTTTTGTCTTTAAAACGGGACTCCCTCTGGTCGCATAACAACTTTTGTCATAACACTTTATGCATACAGTTGTAAGTCATAAAAATCTTTAGTCTGAATTATTCCTGAGTATAACTGGGTTTTTGTCATAAATGTGTTATGTTATAATTTTTATAGTCATTAATTTAAATCGCATAACATTTTAAGTCATATGCTTGATATTCATGATTGTATTCGTTCGAAGTATTGTAGTTGCAGTATTAATAAATATCTTAGACATAAAAATTAAGTCCTGTATTTAATGGTAAAAATATGTTTTTTTTTCATAAATTTTACAAAGCATGAATAATAAATATGTGTGGTTGTGAGCAACCTATGAAGCAAATATTACTAAAGTCATAATCATAACCACACAAAGACCGTATAAAAGAGGAAATCGAAGGCGAGGAGCCCCTTCCAGTAGGAGAAATGGTTTTATAAAAGAAACTAATCATAGATATATTAAAATAGTAGGTAAGCTATTTTAGGGCACTTTAGATAGGGCAGGCTAGGGCAAAGACCAAAAGCCGAAGGGCAAACTACGCAAAAATAGGTACCCCGCGCAAAAATCAATAATATAATAGAATAACATTAATAATATATATATATATGTTATTATAAATTTTATAAGATATATTGATTTTTGCAATTATTCCGTATCATGAACTGTTACAGTGTTGTTATGACATATTCATACGATACGATATTACAGAGTTTTACGATGTTGGAACACTTACATCGACATACATATTGATATTACTATGCTCGTAAATAATAGGCAATTGACTGAGCTTCTCAATCACTTTCTTAGGGCTTAATTAATTTCAGCTGGCCTGGTTCCAGTCTAAGTGCTGTTTGGTTTGCATGATTATTTGGTAAATATTTTGGTTATAGGTTCTGGGCTTGGCTTTAGAAATCTCTAAAATTCTACCAGTTGGTTCATAACAACTTTTAGATCTGTGAAATCGTCTAGCTTTGTTCTGGGGTGTACGAGTAAATACCAAGAGTAAATTCATCATAATTTTTAAGAACCTGGCTCTTGCCGGTGGAGTAACTGCCATTATGTTCTTCTCTCTGCCACTGTTTTGAGCTCTTGATACGTCACTACGTTGAATCTCTCTTTGGCTTGGTCCTAAAACGCATTTCTCGGTCTTCCCCTGCCTCTCTTGTTGGGCCACCTGATACGGCACGTACATATGTAGGTAAATAAAGTCTATAATTGAAGGAAGAATAGACGAAAAAAGTAAAATAGGACTGTGTATTTTTATAAGAAATAGTAATCAACGATGAATTCGTATTTATTTTACAATTGTTTTTTTTTTCGTTTTGTTTGTTCATAATTTCTCAGTTGGCGTGTTTATCCATCAGTTCATAAATGGACGGGCTGACATACCTTATGTAAGTCCTTAGAGAGGCATTACATTTAGTCATTTATTAATTTTATCATACTAGGTAAGTGAAGAAAGTTATTGAGATGTCCTTATCTAATAGTTAATTTCCTGGGACCTAGACCAGGGGCCCGTTTCTCAAAAGCTTATAACTTGTAATACAAGCGGATGTCACTTTTTGACAGCTTTTGTTAGAAAGGTACTTTAACTTGTATTTCAAGCTACAAGCTTTTGAGAAACTAGCCTTTGGTTGTCTGATTACCTTATTGTGGGTCTTTTGTGTATTCCTTACATGATTGCAATCCAGAACACTTTTGCCATCACGGGCGATCGAAGCGAGTATCATAATGAAAATTCCCATACAATGTAATCGGATTTCATTGCTTTGAGTGCAGAATAGTGCCGTAAGGAGGTATGATATTAATCCAGCACGCGATACTCTCAATAGCCTAGTTCATTTTAGATTACATTCCAATAGCCTTTACACCCTGGCGGATGCCGTCTCTGCATGTTTCCCACGACACGGGCAAGAACAGCATCCGCTCGGTGTACTCCTAGCAGACCTCCCAAAGGTCCGGAATACCATTGTTCCGTGATGGGAAAGACATGTAATATCTGACTCTATCAGCTGAGAATGTAACATTCATAATTGAAAGCAACTAGAAACTTCATCCGTGTAGAACTTTGCTATGGCACTCATACGTAAACTACCATAATTAGACCTGTTAGGAGCTGATTACCGTGCATTTTCCATTGCCAATGTATTCTGCATTGCCATTAGTACTCATAAACTATTGCTAATAAACTATGGTAATTATGGTAAATATGGTAAAATAAATAAACTATGGTAATTTGTCTGTTTTCTGTGTATTTAGTGAAAGATTTCTTTCATTGCATTTGCAACACTGACTGACATTTATGTACATTTATTAATTTCCGCTACCTGAAGTTTTTCTGGAAGAGATCGCTTTTTAGTGATAAGACCGCCTGCTGTTTAACTATGCTTAGGTTTCTGATTTCTTTTGTATTGTTTTCTTTTAATGAGGTGTGTAATAAAGAGTGTTTGTATATTGTATTGTATTGTATTTTGCTAAGGAATAAGAAGTCAGAAACGCGGAATTGTACCGCTACCCCGGTTTAATCAACTCTACTCCAGCTCTTTAATCCTAATTCAATGCACTGCACACGGAACTCCTTGACAACAAAGCTCTGACAGCACAAAGAGTACGTGGGCTACGTGCATTCAGGTCTACAGAAATAATAACGGTTTTATCGTATACTTACATGACGAAAATTTTGACGGTGCATACATTTTAGTAGTTGTTTAGGAATTACTTACGGAATTAGTAACGATCATTAAATTTCTAATAATTACTAAATATATATTATTATGATGTTATAAGTACTGTTTGTATCATATTTTGCTTACGAGTACAGACCTTAAGATAAAAATATGAAAACCTTGTGACTTTAGCTCATTTTCTTTGTTACGGGGCAAAACGCTTTGCTTTCCTTTGTTATTCACACATAAAAAGTGCGGAGGTGTCAATCCTAAGCCAGGATAGAAGCGAGCTAGCATCCGAATTCTAAAGTGTTGTAACTCATGCTGAGTCTAAGCTGAAATGATTCTAATATAGTGTACATACGTCGCAGTTTCAGTTGTCTGAAGCGTGGATAAACATTATGATGGGTTAAAACTTGTAACCCGAAGGCAACATGATTCTCTTAACATTGGACTGGTAGCCCTAAAAAGTGGACAAAATGAAGGTTGTATGTGAATGATAAATACTGATTTTTTTTAAATATTATGTCAAATATCATGTTTAAACAATATTATCTGGCTAATATATATTATATAATTTAAAATGAGCGTATATGTAACTATAGTATTATTTATGTTCAATTGTTCACACAACATAAAAGAAATGTAGGTAACCTAAGTGAAATAAATTATGTCATTTGTTTCGTACCCGTTCTTTTTATTCACTTTCGCCCCAAATCCTTGGAAGAAAGGTTAGGGCATTTAGTGACTCGTTTGCAAGATTTGTATTCCGTACAGTAAGAAATATTGTGTTTTCTTTAGGTACATAATACATAATCCAACAAAAACAAGAAGTTCTAACCTTTAGACAACTGCGTATTCAATTGCGCCTACTTACCTATAACTTCTAGAAATTAGGTAGGTAATTGTTTACGTATTTTTATCCGCCACTTTATTTCGGCAGGATATTAATGAACGATGTTTTTAATTCTAGTAATTCTCTACAAATATTGTGCCTGGATAACAAAAAAATCCAAACATTCGACTTAGCTAGTTCTGAGGGCCTAGTCAAGATGATAATTGTAAACCAAGAAACGCGAAACGAAAAGTAAAATTGTATCGTGATGACAGATGCTACGAAAAATCACGTGACTATTTCCATGCAATATTTAAGTTTTAATTTTATTTTATTTTTATCAGGAAAAGGTAAGCATTTGACCACAATATCACCTGATGGTAAGTCCCGATGCAGTCTAGGATGGAACATGCTTACCTAAAAGATGTCTATTCACTCTCGATTTAAAAGTTTCGATTAGCATTTTCTATCAATGATTTTCATCTTAGAATGAAGGTGGCTGGCTATGGCTAGGACCCTGAGCAATTTAAGTATGGAAACGAAAGTTTATGTAAGAGTATCTATTTTGTAAGAATTGCATTGAATAATATTGGTAATATTATTTTGGTATAAAGCCACGCGCTGCTATTATACTTATTCTGACTATATGAACGGTGGTCCCAATTTTGTTCAAATCCCTGATGCTATATTAAATATATTAAAAACGGTTCACTCACATATTTTACGAGTAAGTTGAAAAACGCTCGACATGTCTGATGCTACTTTGAATATGCTGTAAAATCTAAGATTAAAAGGTTTTTAAATAAATGTATTCCCTTTTGAAGCGGCTTATGAATTCTGAAAGCCTTCACTTCTTTGAAAGCCTCTAAAGACCTTCCATTCAATCGGAGTTATCAAATACGATTTATGGTACCTCCTTTAATATTGCGCTCGGTTTTGGAAGTGTTCATTTTGTTTGCTTTTGGCTTTTTCGTTGCGAATTATATTTGCATAAAGGTAATGTTTTTGAACATAGGCATTTATTATACGACTCGTCGAGCTGGGTTATCTTTATATTATTTTGTTATCAGCAAAAAGGTACTTATTCAAATTTTGTGTGACAAAAATATGTTATTTTTTACCAGTGTGGAATATTAATTAACGCTTATGATAATTTATTAAACATAAAATAATTTCACCTTCTACCTTAGGTGAAATGCAATTCAAAACGCGATTTAGAGATTTTGGTAGAGAGCTCATATGTATATACAGGGTGATTCATGAGACGTGAGCAGGACTAAGCCTACACAATCAGTTAATGTTAATGAACCGTTCATCATAATATTTAAATAAAACAATCTCGCTTTATTTCTGTTATTTAACTTTTTGGGAAGGACGAATTTGATAATCTACAATCATGGACACCCTACAACACTTAATTAAGAAAGATAAAACCTCTTTAACCGTTATGACAGCAGTTTGATTATGAAGAAAACAAAATGTCACAATTGAGTGAGATACGATTTTTCAAAAGTAACCAGACTCCGATGACATTCAATTTGTCACTTGTTATGGATAAAACAAAGAGGGTGACCATACATGGCGTAAATAAATTAAAACATTTTTTTTGAACAGTAAAAAATAAATGAACGTTAATCTCACAAATACTGGTACAAAACAGTTCCTTATAACTTACTGAATACTCAAGCTTGATCCTGCTCACGTCTCCTGAATCACTCTGTATATAAGTAGATATATTTGTTACTGAAGCGTATTTGGCGAGTTACAATGTAACACGTCAAGGTGTGTTCCATTAAGTTGCAGATGCACTGAGTTCACATCACATAGAATAGAAAATTATGCCTACATTTTCCTTCTTATGTTAGGCTTTTTACTACATGAATATAAAAGTAAAATAAAAAAACACGTACAAAAACAATACAAAAACATATAAATATATTATTGTGTTTTATTGCAGAAAATTGGAAAACATATTTGCTGTACAAAAATATTCTATTAATGAGATAATTAAATAAGACCTCATTGAAAAAATTCTAAAACCTCTTTTACCACTGGCCACTTCACGTTGATAATAATGACATTTAAGATAAACAATTGTTGACATGAAATAAAGTGTTAAGAAACATTTTGTCAGTTAAATGCATACGTGATTGTTTTTAGATAGAAATATATATTTTTTTGTACGAAAAAACAAAAGAATATATGAAAAGTTTTCTTTATTTCTATTTGAAGTCAATTGTTTTCATGTAAAGTACAATCTCTTAAAATATCCGTAACTAATTTGATAGCACCTTATATATTTTCCTGCGCGATTACAATTTTATGAACATTTACAACAAAACAAACAAATAATTATAAATAGGTATATACTTTCAAATAGCCCATTGCCAATAAAGCATGTGCGTTCTCAAGAACGTTCTCCGTTTACTATGGGGAATGTTCTCGCGCGAGATTGCTTCATATAACTTGCACCAAATTGGAACTTTCTAGAACTAACAATCACAGATATAACCCGCTGACGGACAGACAGAAAGACATGGCGAAATTATGAGGCTAGTAACCCTTATAACTAACATCGAGCACAACGTGCTAATATATATATATATATATATATATATATATATATGTATGTTGTCATAGTGTAACTCCTTTCTGTAAAAGCTACCTTATCGAACCATTTGTCAACTGTATGTAACTTATTTCGGATTATTTTAGTTTCTTTTCTTTTTTTGACCGTTAACCTTCCGTGATTTTTTTCACCTATAATGGTCTTACCGGAAGATCAGCGCTGGAAATCACCAGCAACATGCTGAGATGAGGCCATTTCGTGGCACTTTATTCTTTCTGTGTTATTCTTATATGTATTTGTGTGTTATTCTTATGTTGATTGATTGTCTGTGTAAATATTTTAATAATTAAAAAATTCTATTCTATTATATTCTAATAATAAAGCGCAAAATCCTCAACGATCATGACTTTTCAGTGTTCGTGATTTCAATGCGTCTCCAGCATAGTTAAATATGGCAGAGAGCAAATTGCAACCGCCGCGCCGCCTCGCGATATTAATTGCGCAGCTTTTTCAAAAGCTTACTCGTATGAACAGTATGCTCAAAATAACGCGTTGATTTTGTTTTTCTTACGCATATATTTAAATTAGTTACGATGTTGTTTTTTAATTAATTTTGGGACGGTGTTGTTTTTAATTTACAGAATCTTAAAATGGCAGGTATTAAAGCGACGTGTAAGTGAAAGCTGGTGATGGTGTCTTGAACCCTTAGGAATTTTTACGAGGTACCGACGTGAGCGGTGGAAACATTCACATAGTTCCACGTCTTCGTTACGCATCCTCGCACCGCTCAGCTGCCTCGCACAGCTTTGGCCGGAACGCAGCCTTATAGTTGTGCGTGGCGCTGTGGGCACGACCACCTACATACGACGTCTTCAGGTGTTCTTGGCGTTCAAAAGGTTAAAACCGATATTTAAACAAGACCAAAAAATTACTGGAAAAGCGTCTAAATGACTCTAGTAATAAATTTCAAGAAATATTTAATAGGTATAGTTGTGTATTACAAACCCAATACCTAATACTATTTAGAATTCTAATCTATCTCCGATCCTATTATAAGCCTATTATAACTTGCCGTTTTCAATATTCAGTGGGATAATCTGAGCGATAACTTATCTACGAAACTATGTAAGGCTTAGCACGCACTGTGATTAATTTCTTGCGGTTTCAAACTCATTTCTTACTGCTTCAGTATTTCAAGTGCGTGCGCTTATCAAGCATGCCGTACGTTACACTTTATGCGGTTCTGAAACCGCAAGAAATTAATAGCAGTGCTAACTAAGCCTAAAGGCTTGCTATAATTTATTGCGCGAATCGCGCGCAAATGTTACCAATACGGATCGATATTAGTTTTTTCCTTAATAGCAAAGTATGCGCTTTTTTTTGTCGTCAAACCAAGACCGATAAAATCGAGGATGAGGTGAGAAATTAAGCTTTCACGGTTATCTGCTTCGCATTTTATATGCCCATTTAGTGTCTACTGTGCAGGCAGGTTAACGTACCTATACTTAGGTAAGTTTGTGAAATCATACAGGAGCATAACAAAGTTCCCTCATCCCTTGAGACACAGTTGATTGATTAGTAAAACTGATTACAGTGCATAAATTTTATTGTTCATTTCATTCATATCGGCTCTTTACCCATATTTATATCGTGGTCAAATACCAAGGAGAAGGTGAACAAAATTGGCTATAGCAGAATAGAGATTGACTGTTCTTAGCTGTCATATAAATGTCGTATTTACTTTTTTTAGTTAACCTAATAACTTAAATAGAATTGGTCATAAAATTAAAAAAATATATAGACAACGATCGATTCCAAAAATAAATACTGGAGATATAGTTTATATTACATTACGTTTACATACTATAACTTCTTGCTAAATTAATTGATTTCCCCAGACATACATACCTTGAAACAAATAATTAAATTAATTAAAATTTGGGAATTTAGAATTTATATTTCAGCTGGTATTCCAAGCAAACGCTATGCCCAAATTTCCACATTCATAGCCCAGACAGAAATGCCACCGCATGGCAGTTCCACTTGAAGAAGGATGAGTAAAGTTCATAGTGGTTTCACCAGATCTGAAATGTGGGTAATAATGCCAAAGGCACACTGTAGGCCTCGAACTGGATGGGCGCGACAGTATCTCGCCCGCGAGAAGAAACGGGTAGTCTTTCTCGCGGGCGAGATACTGTCGCGCCACTCCTGTGCTAGCCCGGCTGACCTTCTTAACTGCTTCTTGCTCAATATAACCGTATTCTGGCGTAGATTCACAGATATCCCAACCCTATCAGCGCCAGCGTCGCTGCCACATGGCAGTTCCACATGTAGTTGAAGACAGATGAGTTGCTACTAATTTAAACAGATCTGGAGTCTGAAGCTTTACGGGCATTGCCGCGTGTGCTTAATTAATTTAAGTTTTGTTGGTTATGTTTGCTAAAGTGTTACTAAAATCAAAGAGAATTGATTGTAATGGAGAGGTAAAGTGACATCCAAAACAGATGGTGCTGTACTGCGCCATAAGCCATAAGTTTTGCGGTGACTGGATTGTCAAAAGTCTACCTTTGACAATCAGAGCTACCGTAAAATTTATGGAGCTGTACAGCGCCAACTTGTTTACCTGTCAAATTCCAAGCTCGAAATTGTCTTAGATGTTACTTACACATCTTACTCAATTCAATCAATGTATATTTGCTAATAATAGGTACCAAAGGCGTACTGACCTCCTTAACTGCTTCTTGCTCAATATGACGGTCATCAGCGCTAGATTCGCAGACATTCCCAGCCCCGACAGCGCCAGCAACGCCGCTGCGCTGGCGGCGCCGCCTGGCGGGCAGTGCCGCGTGTGATTGAGAATGGATGAGTTGGTCGCACCGGCTGACCCGAAACGCAGGTTTGCGCCGATCATGGCCACTGCCGATCCTGAGGCAAAATACATGGATATTTATTGCAAATGTTTTGATTTAATGCTACACGTTTTTGGGTCTTTATCATAAATATAACCTGTTATTTTCACTACCGGGAAACATCGACATTAGAAAATAAAGGCATTTTTTGCCACTTAATCACAAAATATCACATATTATCTCAACGTGTCACGATACAATAGCATACTGCGGTCACATTTGCTTGCTATTCGATGCGTCAAAATAATATATGTGACATTATGATGTGGCTTACATTTTTTTCCATAAAGTGGCAGTTTCACAACCTTCGTTAAAATACGCCCCCTATTTGCAAAAATGAATGTCACGTCACTTTTAGGATAAGGCCTGAACGGGTGAGAGTTTTAGCTTAAACGCGACCAAATCCTCAACCATAATCTCAACGATGAACTTCAAGAGATGCTGCAATGCAGTGGAGCAGTTAATTGTCCCTTCGGCGAACCTTCGCTTTTTGTCGGCGGTTTGTTGGCGAGTGGGACTCGCTCTGATTAAAATCGAGCCTCTGGATTGGATATCGTGCCGGTATAATGTACTGTGTGCTTTTTATGATATGGAAAATTATTACTCGGCATATTGGATTTATGTACGTACGTTCTGTTGCAATAAATTATTATGATATATTATATTCTAAATTCTTCTTGTTTAAGATCATGCCTCAAGTTTTTATCTCACATAAATTTAATAATTAATGTACTTTAAACATTTTGCCAAATGAAAGCATATATGTAGCTACAGTGTATAGCCCGCATGTGAATAGATTTCCCACAAACTTTCCAAGAAGGTCGCATTTATCAAAATATTGTCACAGACTATAAATCTGACAGGTCATTTACGGAACATATTCTATTAAAGCCCATATTTAAAGCAAGAATTGATGATTCCTTTTGTGTGGTTTCCCCAGTCCGTCCAGCGGGGATGGACGTGTCAATGCGGGCGGCGATCTAATGTAGACGATTTAGGCTTGACAGATGACGGGGCGAGCTCTTAATCCGATGGCGTCGTGTTAGAGGCCAGCAACCTCTCTTAGGCCTGTTTGGCTCAACAGGACTTAGAACTCGATTCAATTTTAATCGCTAACACTATATAGAACTTTAGAAAAGTTTATTTGGCACTGGTCAATTGAGACATAATGAGAACCGCGATCAGCGTTTTGGAGTCATAAAAGGACCCACAGACGCAGTTCTACTTATAAATACTATTTAATGACAGCCCGAATCTAGAAGAAAATGTCAATGAAATAACTTATACACGAAATTTTAAGAAAAAACAAATGAGAAGTGGAGTTCACTAAACTTAAATAAAAAAATGTACATTTAAACTTAGAATTAAAATTCATAATAAACGACGTTGCTGTTATTTACAAACATTCAAGTAATATAAGGATGACTCTTTGGTTCTGTTTTATTTTAACTGAACAAAACGCTGATAGACCAGGTTGACTAAAGCAAAAATGACAAAGCCCTCCGGCTGGTTGGCAAATAGGACTGAAATGTCTATTTTATCCTTCTCTTGCTAAAAACTTCACTACTTCTGCTTGATTAAGAAAATAACAAATTATTCATATATCTTATCTTTATGATTTATTTTAAATGTATAAATAAAAAATAGGCCTAAATGAAGTAAGTATACTAATACATTGTTGTCCTTTTATACTTGTTTATACCTCCTGCAGATGGCATTACAATTCATAATTAACATACTTTTATACAACCTGAATAAAATTAATAACTATGTTCGGAAAAGACGTTTATAACTTGATTCTTCGACAGAAACAAATGACTTGAAAGATTAATTTGTAAGAACGACTGTCGAATACAAAAAAAAAGAACAGCAATGTGAACAGACGTACAGGTACATTTCAGGGCCGTAATATTGTTTTAATGAGATGTAGGTAAGTAAAAGAACACGATTTTTCACTTAAAAATATAACGAAGGTATGACTTATCGACGGCTGGAAAGCGAGAGAATTATTAATATTTAAGTTCTGTGTTTCTATTACTTAGAATGTCATTTTTAAATTCCTTAATTTCAGTAGACTTTTATTTGTCACTTATTTTAACTTGGATAGGATAGGTTGTGAAACTTGTGACTTTGTGACATTTTACGTCCGGCGGTATCATGGTCATGTCATGCGTCTTAAAATAATAATACTTGTTAACATGTGACAGGCATAATCACAGATGTAAAAAAACGACCATTTTAGCCCTACAAGCCCACGTCTTGCCTCAGGCCTGTCACGTTCTAACAAGTTTGTAAGTTCCAAAGTGATGGGCATAGTGACAGGCGACAAAAATGGAAACATGCTGCGACCGCAAGACATTCGCCCTACAAAATTTTAGTACCTAGTGCTTGAATCGTGCTGTTGAAAAATCTATTCTTTAACTGTTGTAACCTACCTGCGGACATGTTGCTGGCGTCACTGGTCGCAGATCACTCACTGTCGAACCGTCAGCTGCATCCCCCCTCCGGCCCACTGCACTTTATAACAAATCACGTAATTCTTCACTGACATTGCACTCTTTCAATCCGACACTTTGTTTCAGTCACTTTTTGCACTGTAAAGGAAGGAAAGGATTTAGTTTGTTGAAATCTGTTAGTAGATCTCGCAGGAATTAATTCATTAGGACTTTTGTAGATTATCTGTAGACTAGGTTCCGAACGAAAACGAAGAATAAATGATATTAAAAGTGCAACTAATTTTGGTTGTGATATATAGTCATATTATTATTATTATAGTTATTTTTCATATCTAGCTGGGAACTTTTCGGGTCACTAGTAAAACAATAAGTCAGTTTAAAATCTGCTATACGATACTCGCATCGAGATGATGTTGTTTCAAGTACATACTGGAGATTAAAGACTAAGTGTATTATACTAGGTATTAGACGTAGTTACCGAGTTGATGTAAAATAAGCTAGTTGGCAATTTGAGTATCTAGTTTAGCTTTCAAAATAAGGGCTCGATTAATTTAGTTATGTACGTATAGACGTACCTACGAAGATGAATAGGCATATAAACGTAAAGTTCATCATTGAATACCTGTTTATCACTACATTTCAGACCCCTGGTTGTATTTATTCTCACCACTTAGACAAAGGGGTCTAGTTATTTATATAAAGGTAATGTTTAAGCCAACTGAATTCTAAGTAGGATAGAGTGAATTTAGTTTGAATTTAAAGGTTCTCTTTTAGTAGCGAATTAATTTTAGACTGAATGCGCGATGCGTGACCGGCACAATAATTGTATGTCGTGCATTGTTATCAAAGTTAAATAAATACCTTATATTTTTATCTTGATATTAAGGGGCCGTTAACGATTTTAGTCGCAAAAATATCAAATTGATAGATTTAGCGCATGAAATTGTACACCTTTTGTTAACTATTAGAAATAACAAGTACTGGTTTCTATTAGCACGTCTTGTTATCTTTCATTTTATTGAATAAATCAATTTTTTGAAAACAGACTCAGTTAATTAGTAATGTTTTTTTTTCTGATGGACGTTTACGGTAAACGCGCGTAAAGCAGTGATTTTGTCGATCTTATTTGTAAATTTCGTAAAGTTTAGACAGCTAAAAATTGTAATTTTGTATTACACCTATCCTGTACTTCAACTTTAATAAACTACATTTTTGTTATTATAAATTTGAAGTAGTGTAAATAAAAGTTAGACAAAATCAATTTTCTCCAGAAATTACTTTAAAAAAAGTTACAATTTCTCTGAAAATCGACTTAATTTCAACGTAATTTTGATACTTAAACAATCTACAACATTTGCTAAAACTGTTATTATACATCATTTTGTATAATTTACTACCATAATATTTTGATGAATTTTTAAAAACTGTCCCTTCTCGTCACATATTACCGGAGACGCACGCTTGCGACCTCATTATTAAAAGGCAAGATGATATTTAATAACGTGCTAATAGAAACCAATATTTGTTATATAGATATTACTTAACAAAAGGTGTACAATTTCAACGACTAAAACTATCAACTAAAACTATTATTATTGCTCTAAAATCGTTACCGGGCTCATAAGGAAAGACATACCTATTCGCATCTCAAACATTGCTACTATTCTGAACGGCAAAATAGGAACTTGATATAAGTATAGTTATAAATGAAAATTATTTACACAGCATTCTGTAACTAATGGGCAAGACCTTTAGGCATTTAAAGAGGTGAAGTCAATAAAATTACAATAGCATTTAATCTGAAATTTACGTACATAACATCATGTTAAGCGATACGAGTGGGGTATCTATCCCTTTGGATAAATGTATATCGTACTTCATAAATACACTTATTATTTTATTCGTACTTGTTATAAATAAGTCTGTCGATAGAGATGTTATTTTAGAAAAAGCAAACTAAGGCCTAACTTTTATATTTCCAATAAAGTGACCTTAAAAAGGTCTAAGTGTCTTCAATCCATGAATAAGAATAGAAAACCTGAATGTAGATTGGATTGGCAAACAATCTCAACTTTTATTCTTATTCTTCTAGAAGCTTCGTCTTAAGAATATGGGACTCATAAACTCTCGGTGACATCTTATATGATACTTTGATAAGGGTTTAACAATTGCGTCCCTTCTTGATCCCTCCTTGCCCGCTTATAAAAGCAAGCAAACTTTTGGAGAACTTTTTCAATATAAGGGCTAACTAAATTCAAACATAAGGGCTACCTAAACACACTGGCTGTTTGTTAGTTAAACATATTTGAAAACATTGTTATTGTCGCATGTCTACTGCATTAAAAACTCAACGACACACCAATTCAATTAAAACCTGCAAGAAAATAAACACAATTTCGGGATTATTAATTCAATCCATTGCGGCTTAATGCGGTTATCAACTGCCACAAACGGGAACAACGTTTAATTAAAATAAACGACATTAAAATGTACAACTTTTCAGGTAACTTAAATAAATTTTCACCGACTTCCACTCACTTTGACCTAGTAACCCAGCTTACGTGAAAACCGAAAGAGTTCTAGCACAGATCTTCAACTGCTAATTTATATTTCCTTTTTTTGTAGTTGAGCGTAAAAAGTTTTAGCCAAACAAGCACAAAAGCCCTTGTTTTGCGGTAACTCAATATAAAGGACTTAGCTTTTTGTGACCGAATGAAAATCCTAATTGATTGAATGGGAATCCTAGTAATAGTTCGGGCGCCAAATTCAATTAAGCTGCGGAATGATGGCGTATAATTTACGAAACTCGGGTACAATTTATTTTAAAGCGGTTTAACAAAAAACTAGCCAAGAGCATGTTTGGCCATGCTGTGTGTAGGGTTCAGTAGTGACTTGTCCGTCAAAATAGACTTTTTGCAGAAACTCAAAAACGGTTTAACCGATCAGATTTGTTACAGTTTTGCTTGAAAGTAATTACTATGATTTAATTTCCCATTTTTTTTTTGGGCCTAAACTTCAAAAGTTAGAGACCTCCCTCTAAGTTAGAGGGGGGAGGTGACACAATTTAAGAGCGGTTATTTTCGAAAGTATTATGTTTATCAAGAAATTATTCTTAAAATCCCGTATTCGCTTTAAAATACCTATTCAACGACACCCCACACGAAGCGAAAAAAAAAATCATCCTCACTTTTCTTGAATGAATTTTTATTTTACGACTTTATAACTGATTTATATATCCATACCAAATTTCAGCTTTCTAACACGAAACTTAAAACAAAGCAAAATGAAAGTAACTAAAACAAAAGGAACTTTCTTAAATTTGGACTCTTTCTGACAGCATGGTGTCAAAAATTAGGGATATGATATACTGTACCCCTAGTGTAAATATTTTCGACAGCGAAACGTGACGTACGCGTTTGCGTTAAGTGACATTTTGTATGAGATTTTTGACTTTCCAAAACGTCCCGCTTGGCGCGCTGTTCAAAAACCCATACAAAATGAGACTTAACGCAAACGCGTACGTCACGTTTCGCTATCGACTAAATTAACACTAGGGGTACTGAATTCAAGAACATTTTAGATTTTAATTTTTCCTGTCATAAATGGAACAATCTAAGATACTAATGCTCTATTTAGTAACGTCTATTTGTTTTAATGTATCTGAAATGATCTGTAAATTGTATATAGCTTTAAGCTTAGCTAGCTTTAATTATTTACTACTACGTACATAATATATATTATCAATGTATAATGCGAAAAAAAGCGCTGGTGGCCTAGCGATAGCGGTAAGAGCGTGCGACTTGCAATCCGGAGCTCGCGGGTTCAAACTCCGGCTCGTACCAATGAGTTTTTTGGAACGTATGTACGAAATATCATTTGACATTTACCAGTCGCTGTTCGGTGAAGGAAAACGTCGTGAGGAAACCGGACTAATCCCAATAAGGCCTAGTTTACCCTCCGGGTTGGAAGGTCAAATGGCAGTCGCTTTCGTAAAAACTAGTACCTACGACAATTTCATGTATTAGTTGCTAAGCGGACCCCAGGCTCCCAGGAGCCGTGGCAAAAAATGCCGGAACAGCGCGAGAAAGATGACGATGAATGCGCCGAGCGGTAAATTACGAAACTTATGTGGCTATCGAAAATATATGTATAATGTATACTATCTAAATTATACCACAGTTCATTTCAACAACTACAGCATACGCGATTTTTTTATATTAAAAATAGTAAACGGAACTGTTACTTAACCTGTCAGTCAGCAACTTGATATCGGACAGTACCCCTAGTGTAACTAAATTCGATTTTGAAACTTGACGTACGCGTTTGCGTTTAGTCTCATTTTGTATTGGATTTAGGAAGAGCGCGCCAAGCGGGACGTTTTAGAACCTCAAAATCCTATACAAAATGAGACTTAACGCAAACGCGTTCGTCACGTTATGATGTCGATCAAAGTTACACTAGGGGTACTGAACAAATTTGCTCTCTCGATAGTTTGGCAAATATACCCTAGATAAATTGCTTGAGTAACTAGTTTTTTGCTGAATCGAACGACATTTCTCGTGTTGTGTCAAACTTCACGAATTGCAATTTTCATTGATTGGAATCCAATCCTTCAATTATTTTAATATCTGATTTTGGTTATTTGCAAGTTATAAAATTAATATAATAGTATTTTTCGTACCTAATTTGTTATAAAATTTCAGCAATATAATAAATTTTATTGCTGAAAATCTTCTTTTTTTCGAGCGTACTCGTATGTATGTCCATTTCTTTTTTATATTGTACAATTGTATATAAAACAAATGGCATTCGTAACCACACATCATATGACCTTGAGAGGAAAGGGGACGGCGTTCCATACAAACAAACAAACTTAGTCCCCATTTTCCTCTCTGGAATACACTATGGAAAATATTTTTACGTAATTTGATGTTTATTAACTTTATTTGATTTTGTGATTATTAATAAAAATAGGAGCGAAAACTAGATTACATCTTTTGAATGCTCTTAACTATTATAATAATTAAAAATTCGAAAAAAAAAAACCAAACGTAGGGACATAGCTGTGGTTAATATATAACAAACTATGTCATAATATTTTCAATAATGTTAATGTTTGAGAGAAAAAAGAGGACTTCGTTTGTATGAAGCAGCGATTTCGCCCCTTTGGTCTTAACTGCTAACTAGCTGCTTCCATCCTACGGAAAAATATGAAATAATAATAGTCACGGAACCTGACGGAATAAGATCATAAGACAATTATTAAAGAAAAAACTTTACTTAAATCATAAATATAAATACTTAACTACTAATAAAATCATTTGAACATACAAGGGAGTCAATCAATAACCTAACATATAATCGTTAGATTTTGGGACGTTTACAAATTATGTATATAACCTCAGCTAAAATAGCAAAACTCAGGCGCGGATACAAGGGGGGGGCCATAGGGGCAATGGCCCCCCCCTAAAACCCTGGCTCTCACATTACTAAATTGAGTAACATTTTTTTTTACCTTATTTTCTGTGCAAAAATATATGATTTTCTCAAAATGGCCCCCCCCCTAAGCCAAATCTTGTATCCGCGCCTGGCAAAACTTGTATCACCTATTCAAGGACGTCAAGATTTGCAACATTGGGCAGCAAAATCTAAAGTTCCATTGAGACATTAAATTAAAACCTAAAGTTCCAAACCTCTTAACTCATTTGGAGGAGATAAGAGGTTTGCGACTTTAGCCGACATGAACGGCAAATGCCTTGCGTGAACGTGTCAAGACTCTTGACTGAGACAATCGGGGTCAAGATGAAAGGCTAAGTGTTTTTAACCTATAGTTTGTACTGAATTTTACTAGCGGCTACTTCTTTCAACTGTAATTTTAGGTAGTATTCTCGGACATACAGGTGGAAAAGCAATCAATCGTAAGTCGTCTATTTTTTACGGATATTCTTAGTATTTTTAGTCAGCGTCATTTTACCTAAAATCAACATAGTTCGTCTTATCATTGCTGCCTGAGATCTCTTAAAATGAAGCTGGTACTTACTATCATTTGTGAATCCGGTTAAATGCCAAGGGATATTATCTAATATGTATATATGGCCTGGTGGTATAAAGTGTATATAGAATGTCTGAAAAGTGTATTAAATATGAAATTAATGGAACGTGTATCATGTTTATATTAATATAAATGAGGTTTTTTTAAGGTTCCGTTGTCACAGTGTATTTGTAGGTTTCCCGTTTGTCCGTTCGCAGTTTAACTCGGAGACATTTAGTACTAACTAGGAAACTGGTAATTGATAAAAATCTAGTGGCTACGGATGCTTACACTAAGCATTGTTCGATATGCTCTTGGCCGGTATTTTAAAGCACTATTTCATCTTATAACCTTAGTAGCATTACAAAATCATCGTTTAATCAAAGTTACGTACTTAAGTAGCCATAACTTAACTGTTTAGCTGAAGATAAATGGGAGGGAGATTTATCTCAGGAAATGAAGGGATCCGGTGAAAGAACCCAAAAGTCTCGAGCAAGGCCCAGAGGCACAACATTAGTATCTCAAAAGTATAAGAGATTAAGTCTTGTTGTATACAAATGTTGATAGACACTTTGGAGTTGAAATCTCTAAACTTGGAATGTTGCGATGTTTAATCTTGCAAACGAATCACATGGATACTTATGTGTAAGTTTTATCATAGTCCCAGACATGTTCGCGTTTTGGTAAGAAAACAAAACGATAGCTATTCTTAGGCGAACGTAGCAAGAAGGCCCTTAAAGATAAAGATAGTTTATTATTCAAGTAGGCAAGTAGGCATATTACAGTGCGCTTATGAACGTCAAATAAAGCTACGCCGGCTTTATCCCTACACCTCTGACCCGATATGATTATGATTATGATTATGATTTAAATCCCTCCTAAATTGTAGGAGGGTATCCTAATATGGGACCGGCAAGAAACTCGGCGAGACACATATTTTAAATACGAGTACATTTTTTTTATATTAAAGGACATTATTACACAAATTTACTAAGTCCCACAGTAAGCTCAATATGGCTTGTGTTGAGGGTACTTAGACAACGATATAGGTATATATAATATATAAATATTTACAAATACTTAAATACATAGAAAACACCCATGACTCAGGAACAAATATCCATGCTCATCACACAAATAAATGCCCTTACCAGGGTTTGAACCCGGGACCATCAGCTTGGTAGGCAGGGTCACTACCCACTAGGCCAAACCGGTCGTCAACATAACATCTTATAACTAACATGCATTACATTAAAACCTGTAATTTAAATTAAAATGGAATTGAACAGAATCATAAAATGGTAGATCACACGGTAGTCCGACTGGTTAAGGCCACATGGAATCATTATATTGCAAGACTGATAATTAAGGATCCTTCGGGCAGGTCTATGTCCATTTATGGAGCTGGTATGAAGTATCTTTGTTGCTGACTTTACTATACTAGACATGTCATAACTTAATTATTTTTGCAGACTTTAATATTAATTTGAATATTTGTAAATACCTATAAAATCTCAACAGCATCCCATAAAATAAAGAAGCGTTAAACAAATCATAAGTTAGATCCTACCGATAATGTTATTCAAGATGGGGTGAATATCACGAAAATATACGACTGAATGCGATTGGCAATAACCCCAAGTGGACTATCATAACAGTATATCTCGAGCCTGTACTGTAGGCTATTCATCATTTTGCCCGTGAGCTGCTGCTGCTGAAAAAGTGTAACAAGAATGGGGTTGAAATAGACGATATAAGTATTTATATTTTATAGATATTTTTTACTTTGTCTGTGATATTTAAATTGATGTTATGATTGGAACGCCCTTAAGTTTGTCACCCATAACTTGGTAGAAAGTTATTAAGTAGGTGGTTAGTTTAATAAGATGAATTATGTCTCTAAATACTTAATGCTTTTTATATAATCATACAGGCTTCATGAAGAGTAGACAGATAGAAGATATGAGTCTAGTTATATCAAAAAGTGTAGACGTAACGATATTTATGTGGTAGCAAATTAGAAAAGGCATTTCGCAAATATCCCTTCAAAACAACGCTACGAACCGTTCTAAAAGTATTCAAATTGGACACGCGCAGTTTGCACCTCTGCCAATAATCGAACGATGTGAAGTCGTTTCGAGATGTTTACGAGTATACCCGACTATAAAGCTTATTCACATTTCTGCAGCACAGCCGTATGTGCATTTAGGTACTAGATCTTGTACTTTATTGCGGAAGAGTAGGGTATACAATTGAATGATTTCTAAATGCACATCCGATAGTTATAGGTATGCTTACTCGTAGTTTAGCTTTCGAACTAGGAACTGTTTCATAGGACATCTCGGGAAAGAAATAGTCACTTTGTTCACGTCGAGTTTAATTATCATTTTGATTTAAAGGATTCGTTTTGAATTAATGTTAATTAGGTACTAAAGGTACTGAAGATCCGGTTTTACCCTTTGGGTACGGAACCCTAAAAAAATGTATGAAATTTTAGTCTTTAAACGTGATCACTTGATCGGGAATATGCTGTTAAAATCTTTCGGGTTCCTTGTGTTACATCGTGTATACAATATACAATGTATACTATACATCTATATTACACTAAATCTCGCCTAGCTTCACTATCAAAAAATAAGTTTATTTTGTTGGTCATTTGATAGTACATACAAGATGGACGAGGTTCTCTCGAGGGACCACAGTTCTGAATAAAATTCTAATGTAAGTTTTCAAAGGGTCGTCAACACTTCTGTCATCACAAGCGTTCATAAGCTTTGCTAACTTCTAATCTTTAAACAAGAGGTAACGAACGAAACGCAACTGTCACTCTTGCACTAATATGGAAGAGTGAAAGAGAGACACAATGCGTTTCGTTGTCGTAGCGCAAGCGATTGTCACCTTGGCTAGATAACCAGGCTTGTTACGCAGCGCCTTACGTGAGCGAATGACTCACGAACGCGAAGCGGCACAGCGCGGCGCGGGTGAATTCAATCCTTTGATACGTATAGAAGTGTCCTACGTGGGCGATGTCGTTGTGAACGCGAATGCCGTTGGGCCGCCGCGCCGCGCCACGCCGCGTCGCATCGCGAGTTATTCGCTCACGTAAGCCACTGCGTTATAAAAATGGATTCTGCTTCTACTTGCCCTAATAATCATTACCACACAAATAGCTCTAAAGTACTTATCGTCGCTCTCCAAATGCCCCCAACGCCAGCCAAGTATCTACTTACGATTCATCCCGCTATAATCCCTCGCTTGCCGGTAACCACCGCGATCACCTATTTTGACTGCGCTCATTTATTCCAACTGCGGAAAATACATTGCAATTCCCACTACCGTAGATTACATAGCCATGGTGCAGATACTGAATGAGGCTTCGTTGACACTGTTATGAAATTAATAGAGTTTAGTAAAATTAGCCTGTCTGTTGTCGTTGAAAATGTGTCCACAAAAGTAAGGAGATTTGAAATCTTTATTAAAATCTTCTACAGAGTAAAAATGCCACCAAAAAATTGCAAAAACTATCTGGTTAAGAAGCAGGGTACCGATTAAATGAGAAGGGTAGCCTAAAGCTGGAGCTTTTAGATGGAATTTAACTTTCAGCCCGATTCGAAGAATGATTAAGACACGTTTAAGATCTTGGAAAGATCGATAACGACATACAAATAATATCTAAATGAGAGCTTATCTAAACTAGAACTTATCGTTATCGTATCTCATTATTCGAATCGAGCCGTTTGATCAGCCATCAGTAGTATGTTCTATGCCTACCTGTACTGTAGGTACTCGTAGTGACTGCTCACGTATTTTGAGAGGGACCAAATGACAACGAGTTTATTTAAAAGTGTAGTATCTTCAAGAGTACTATATAATCTCTGCCGTTACGCCAGTGCTGGAATAAGGAACACAACAAATGTAATCCCGCCTTAATAAGAAATAGGATTGTAACGCTCAGCTCTTAGTTTTCGATTGGGCTGGCGGAATTGTGTATTTTTGGACGCAATGCTATGAAACAGCGGTTTGAATTAAGCTTAATTTATACGATTTAACGGACTGGTCTGTATTGTGCAAAATGTCGATGGTAATTTATTTTCATAAGTGTAATTATTTATAATGAATAATGTTATAATTCATCCTATGTTTTTTCTTTTATTTATTTTAAACATCATTCGTTAAAAACACAATTTAACATCATACAAAGATGATTGATTGTACGAGTAAGATAGTTTTTCAAGACGATATAGAGACTAGATCAGTTTAAAATTATATAATTATGATTTATGATTTGAATCTTTTACTTGGTTTTCGCGGTCTGACTACTACGTATGTACTTATACTTGTATGTAACTATACAAGATACATAAAAAATACTTAAAAATTACCTGTACTTTGACCAGCGCACCGATATCATAACGTACAAAAAATCCATCAAACTTGCCAGCCAATACATTTTCAGATCTACAAAGGCGAGTCCTTTCGCTACAAAATGTATATTTAGTTATGTATGTTATGTATATACTTATGGCCGGTCAAGAGTATCCTAAACCCACAAGCAAGTTATGAAAGTAAATGAAGCGAAAGGGGTCAGGGTCGAAGCCAGGGAAATACGTGATTTTTGCTTATCCCTTAGGGATATGCAAAGTTATGTATGACTATTCGTTTTCATTGGTTCTACCTGGCTGCGTTACACGTCAAGGTTTGGCATGTTTATGTATTTTTTTATATATATCGTAACATTATTTAGGTAATATATGTAGCTTAGAGTTTAATGCAAATTTAATAAGGATATTTCCGTTCCGTCCTCCATATTTCCGTTTTGCAACATAACAGGTCTACTTGACGTTGAGAGGTTGATGGTATCGTGGCTTGTCCCGCCAGACGTTATTAAGTGGCTCTCTCCTGAATATATAGCGGCCCATGAGGCGCAATAAAAGGACTAAGAATGGGCTTACAATTTACCGCGAAAATGTATTACACCTGGGGGCCGATTTTTGAATTTCGAGCGCTCGAATTTATGTGGCTTCCTTCAATACTACCTTCACTACTACGCATTTAAATTCTACTAGAAATGAAAACAAAGAGTAGTCAATATCAAGATATTTTTAATTTCTATTGCTCGTTTTTTTAGAGCATTTCGCCGTTTTCCGCACATTTTTAAGTGAAAGAATCGAGCGCTCGAAGTTTTAAAATCGGCGCCCAGGTGTAAGCTCAGTGCCATTGCGTGAATAGACTTGCTCAGATAAGTGCCTATTGGGGAATAAATGAGAATAATTTTACTTTTACGAAACCTTAATGCTTAGGTAGTTAGAAGTGCAAAAAAATCTATTTCGGGTTCGTAGAGAGAAATTATTATTTCTTGTAATCATTTTCCATTAAGTTTCTGAAACTATGGAAGTGTGGTCACTGCAGCTTTACTTTTAGTTCTGAAGCACATCAGCGTAGCGCACGCTATCTCAGTATCATAAGTTACAACCTAAGAAAAGAACGGTGACTCAAATGTACTTAGGTGCAAAATTTCCGTAACACATTTCACGCTTTTGCGTAAGAAAAAACGAACATAAATAACGGAATAATGTGTTCTTCCCATGTGGTTTCCGTAAACAACCATCTGTCTGAATAGATGATATAATATGTACTACGTTGCACGGATATGACAAGCCTCTGGAGGACATATTTATTAGACAGTTTTGGATATACATATTACCTATATCCAGAAATAAAGATGGCAGTCAGCCTTTCAACGCGCACGGTGCGGACATTCAACGATATACAGTAAATAAATATCGAGCAGGTGTGTTTCAGCTCATGCATATTGAATGCCATATATGAATGCGCATAGTGGTGAAAGATTTTGAAACAAAATATAATTGTATATACGCAAGCAATGAAGGCAAGCTTGATGTGCAAAGAATATTTATATCTTTCATAAAATGTTGAATATGAGGTAAAATAAGAATCTAAGTAGTCCTTGTACCTAAAACATATACGTTTATTTTATTAATGCAGGCGAATACAAAAAAAATATAATTAAATACAAATATGTTCCTCAGTTATTGCTGACACAATAATATCAATTTCAACGGATACGGATACGTAACCTCTCAAACGCAACCTGTAATATCTGTCTTAGTACCCATATGCTTACTTTCGATTCCATTCAAAAACACAAAATCTTATATCAACACCACATCGACTCCTCGAGAATTGACGCTATGTACATGTTTATTTGAAACTCCATCCTTTCTCTTGTCTAAACTTCGGCGTGTGCGTTAAAAGCAATGCTACATTGTAATGAGATTGATCCAACATTACCAGTACATACATTTCAAACGCTACTCCTGACTTAGTACTATTTTTACTTAAAGGCCATACATTTCTAAACTTGATTTTCGTATAGGTCCATGTAAACATTTGATGCTAAGTGGACCCCAGGCTCCCACGAGCCGAGGCAAAAAGGGGGGAAATTGCCATGAAAATGATAAAAATTAGATACCTCTATGAATTTTAATTTCCTTAGACACTTGCTTCTTGAAGTGTGTAAATTGTATTATTGAAATAAATAACCAAAAAACATTATCTAAATATCAAATCTCTAACACCCTGTGCATATTAGAAAGATGGAAATAAATTTTTAACGACGAGATTGTGAGACTACTTGGAAACCACATTTAGATCTTCGACGAAGAGTCATTGAGCTTAATGTAGCGTTCGAAATGTGCTAGTTAAATTATACGCGATAGCTTTTATTGGTCGTTCACATAATGTAATAAAATAAAGAAGTAGAAGGAACGAAACATACCAACCACAACCACAATCTTTTTCAATTACAACTGATTAATGAAAAAAAAAAACATTCGAAAGAAAGGTGGAAGGAAGTCTGAGGTTGCGTGGTCAGGGCTATATGGCGGATGCATGAATGCTTTCCAACCAAGCTTTCTAAATTTTTGCTGTGTGGCTAAAAATGCGTGTGGATAACACCATATACGATTCATTAGGTTTCTTTCAGTGAGCTCGCGTTGCTCCCAAATATCGAGCTTTTTTGTATAGGTACTCAGACTTTTTTCAAATGTGTCTAAGGTCAAATATGTTTTGTAAGCAACACCTAATAACGGCCCGATTCGAAGAATGATTGTCTGTTGTCTGCACTTTTACATGTCCATTTTTACAAACAATAAAAATTACAAAAAACAATTACAAATATGGAATCGATGAAATAATAAATACTTTATTAGAGATGTATACTGTCTCTAAATGTCAAATTACACAAAAAAAAACTATGATAAAAAAATAAAACCAACAAATATTAAAATTCTTTAGAGATGTATAAGTCTCTAAGTGTCAGAGATAAAATATAAAAAAGATATTAAATTATCCTTAGAGATGTAGAGGGTCTCCAAGGCTTGAATTCTTATATAAATAACTAAAAGACAAAAAATTAAATGAGACAAGAACCGAATGAAGTGTCTCACGTTAATGCCACTCAAAAGTAAAGTTACATGTTTATAACATAACATGTAGCCCATGTAAGCTTAAACAGACCGGTCTCCACAAACAGCACCCGTTCACGAGTATGACGTGTATCTCAGCCATCGCCTCCCTCAACCTTCATTCGGGAAAGTGGCGACCCGATCGTTTGCTTATTTAACTATGCAACAAGAAACAGAAAACACTTATTTTTTTGTTAAGATGATATTCGTATGACAATTACAGATTCATTACTGTTGCGACATTCCTGCCGCAAATAGAGGTGCTGCGTTAAAGGTTAAAAGTTTTGAACTCTAACCAGAGTAGTAGTCTAAATCGGATTCTAACCAGAGTTATTACAAGATCAAGTATGCACAAAACCTGAAACAATGTCAACTTTTAACCAACTGCAATAAAATCAAACGTGATAGGCAAAGTTTTTATTTCTGACCTTCGTTGGAAACGTCCCAGCGCGGTCCCAACAAAAGCTGTAAAAGATGGGAATAAAAGAATCTTTATTCGTTGTCCTTATTGAGCGAAGAAAGCGACTTTTACGCATTAACGCAAAGAGAGACAAGGTACAGAGATAGAAGTATAAATTAAAAACACTTATACATGTAAAAAATTCAGTATCTACAGCGACAATATATTCTTGCCTCATCAAGCGCTGATCGTACCCTGACGTACAGTACGATCAGTACATCGTACTGTACTGTCTTTGATATAATCGTAATCGTTATACAGTGTGTATTTTTGATATAACCTCAAAACTTAAACTAGACGTAGGTTTTAGTGCTATAAAACAATTTTTAAAGGTTTTTTTAGTTTAGTCTTCACTGCCATAATTAATATTTGTTTTTTTTTGAGCGGTAATGTATTTCGTACATCGTGATCATTTGCGACAGTTGTGACATCGCGTCTACTACCCTTTGATTATGTGGTCGTATCAAAAATACACGCTGTATGTCACTCGCGAAGGATTGCCTATCATAGGCGCTCGTGCTAAGTCCCAGAGTTCGTACAATTCCTGCGCTGAAGTGAGAGAAAGGCGGCTCATTATAATTTCACAGGCGTCGCGTGTCTAACATATTTCAAACCACGGGGTTTTACATGTTTCACCCATGTGACGTCTGGTTTGATGTAGTGGTTCGTAAATGTTTGTTACATTAAACTTTTTACAGTACTTAAAGGCATTTTTTACAAGCTTTTATTTAACTTGCAACGTATGTATGTATGTTCCGGTCAAATCTTTCAAAGCTAATTAGCTTCTCATAATTCAATTGAGTTGAAACTTCATATATGTAAGTTGGGTGACAATGTTATAATACATATGTGGATAGCATAGAAATAGGATAATATAGAACGACTGTCAAACTTCAAAAGTGTGACCAAAAATGAAATGCAAGTGTGTGCGTAAATTGTCTATGTGCGAACAAAAATAGCGATGTCATGTTACAACATATTAATAATCTATCGATGTTTAACTGCTTTATCGACTACTTTTTCAAATGTGTTTGTTTTTATAAAAAATGTAATAGGTATGAGTATTATTACTACTATTAGACCTTATTAGCGCCTTTAGTACCTTTAATTTTCTTTTACAGCGGACGCATAGTAAATGACAATACTGATAGTGATAACCGAGGCTACAGTTACAGTCGTTACAGTCAGCATCAAAATGGTCAAATATATAGGTACACATGTGTCACAATGGTCAAATATATATTGTTACTTATTTTACAGTACATATGCACATTACAATTAGCACATTACGTAACTATATCGAAAATTTTAAGGGCCATATGTATTGTAATACATTTGCGAATAGTTAATTCGAAACTCGTGTCGACTTAAAATCGTATCGCCACTCATTGCGATTTTTTATTTTTCTCACCTGGTTTGGTGTTCTGGGACGTTTAGTAACTAAAACACTCGCTACTTGACTAAATTACTAACGAAGTCCGAACAAGCATTAAGGAACGCGGCGCTGTCGGTAAAGCAGGTGACTCGCGTTGATAAAGGGTTTCTGTCGTATACGGGTGTGAGTGGTGTAACATGTGCAATGTCGTTAAAACAAACACATGCTAAGTGTTAACAGTAGGCGCAAATAGTTGACTTACCAAAGAAAATTTGAATTTCGCGCCTTTTCCGCCTGACAAGTTGGGTTGGGTGTGTATACGCTGTGTACAAGTATACGCTGTCTTGTGTTTCCTTGTGTTGGCGGCAAAGCCGTGGAAAAGTGGTTAAAATGTAAGTAATGTGTTGGAAAGTGAAGTTTAAATTTATCGCTAAACATGTGCACCTTCAAAAAAGGTATTATAACAATCGTTATTATTTTAAGTCGGTTATAAAGGTTAATATCTTAATGATGACCACACGGTGCCGGAGCGTCAGAAATATACCTAATAGAGATGCTGGTCTAGAGACTTCAAAATAAATACCAGACTGAATTGCAAACTAAAAGATACCAAGTAGGATCAGTAAAAGGAATCTTTGCATTACGAAATAGATTAGATACCTACCGGAATGGAAGAGGGTGTCAGGGGTCTCTGGTAGACCAAACTACCTAATAACATTCAAGTTTAACAGTCAATGGAAGTGGAATTCTACTAATAGTTTTGTGTTTTTATTATTGAATGTGTGTGTGTTTTCTTTAAGTTAAGTGATAGTGCAGTTCTATTATGCTCAAAGTAATTATGTCGGTGTGCAAATTATATCTGTTTTTGTGTTTTCCTTGTGCTAGAAGTGTCTGTGTTGTGCAGTGATATAATCCAGATTTGTATGTCCGCTGAGCAACCAACCCCGTCGTGATTGTCTAAACTACTATCGAAATTTAAACGCGCAAGTAACGCATCTGGAGGGCCGTATGCTTGTTTGCCACCATTGTGGTATAAAAAAAAACGAAAAAGGTAATAAATACATAAGAAATCTATAGCGCAACTCAAGCAACTTGATTTACTTGTTTTAACACTGCCATGTCTAAAAGTGACCTGATGGCACCTCGCTAGAAGTGCTTAGTTTTGGTGCGCTTAAATTACTATATACCTATATATAAGTTTGATATTTATGAATAAGGAAGAAATGTAAATATTTCTTCCGTGCTAATGACAGCGTTGTTTATTTTTTACTATTATTTTATATAAACTACCATTTTTATTGGATCGAGTGCTATTCTATTATATACGAGCCTGCCAGCCTTGCTTAATAAGTGCTATTACTTTTGGTTTATCATCAGTAACACAGTGCATAGTGGAGCTTGTCCTCGACCGTATAGTAAGAAAGCTAACGGTCCTCTTAGATACTCCTGCACCTATACAACCATTAAATAAAATTAAATATCTTGGCACTTATATCACCTCAGGTCATGACAGGGACGCCCAATATACCTATACGCGGGAGGACTCACTGAACCACGATATTCGGCACTATTACCCTGACCCTATTGGGAACACATATCCGAAATCAGAAGCAGCCTAAAGAAACAAGTGGAAAGAATATATAAACAACCGGAAATGGAAGGAATCAGAGCCAGAGGAAGCCGAAAGCGATGGCGGCACTAGCGGTAGGACATGTAATAAGGAGCCAGCCCTAGGTGACCTACCACGCTTTGATTAGCATCACGAATGAAGAAGAAATGACATTACGAATTAAGGATAAGATTATCCAGGCTCTTAAAGTTGTAAGAAACAAGAGGGGGGGGGGGGGACTTCATAAAAATAAAAATACAGCAGTCACATACCCTCACATTCCTTATACCAAGTATCTATTACACACCAAGTATAGTATCTATCTACCCCATGCTGACTTAACGATGCCTTGTATTCGGGTCGGCTAAAACTTTCCTGTCTCTCCTACTTTCCTGTCTCGGGCAGGCTGCGGGTGCCTACGGCGGAGTGGCAGGGGTTGTTGCGTAATGAGCCGGTGTGCGAGCGTACTTTGTTTGATTTCGCGTTTGAGGCTTAGCCGGTGGCATGTGACGCTGACATAATCCACCGACTCGCTGCCTCTTAGGTTGAATCAGCAGAGTCATGCGACCTTACAGTGCTATTTTGTATCAACATCGCGTCCCCCTTGTAGTCTCCCCTTCCTAGTCCTTGCTGCAGGATCTGCTGGCTGTAGTTACCCCAATTATCAGTATCAGTATCAGGTTATAAAGGTTAATATCTTAATGATGTCTTGTGAACAACTAATTCCATACCTATACCGACAAGTTATCGATACAGTCATATGAACATTTTGTCAAGCCCTAGCGTAAAGTAACACTTTAGGTTTTTACACAAAATATTCTAAATTATTGACTAATATCATGAAATATTAACACACAATTGAAGACAAACTTATAATGAACTGTATAAATTGGCTTTTTACACTTTTTATGCTGTTAATTTGATAAAATATCGTTACGAAAATTTCGCTACGATTATCATAATTACCTGTGAAATGAGTATTTCCCTGGGATTTTGGCCCTGAAACACTACAACCCGGCACACAACATGACACCATCGTCACTAAATTACTTAATATTTATTTTTGTTTTTGATTCTCGTATATTTTTAACGTTAAAAAATACGGCAATATGATCTTGGCCGCCTCGGCCGCCTTCGAATTCAAAAAATGGTTACGTTTTCTCATATGTAGTCTGCCTCTTTCACACTCGTGGCTTGTTCATATACGTGATGGCTTCCCTTTCGCACACTTCATCTGTCTGTCAAGCGAAGCGTATGACAAGTCTCTGGTGGATAGAGTGAAATATTATGGTACCATCGAGCTGATCTGATGATAGACCGGAGGTAATCACAGAATTCTGTGATAAAACAACGCAATGATTATTAGTTGCCTGTTGAAAGGAAAATACAATAACCAGTCAAAGTTTGTATCAAAACATATTTTATTGACAAAAAACTTATTTTATATTTAGAAAGGTTTTTGTGGTTAATATTAATACTAGTGACTATGAGCTGTAGACCTCGCGAATCATAATAATTTCCCCCTTTTTGAAAAATTGGCAATAACTGAATCAAGTAAAAAGTACAAAAACCTTAATTATAGAACCTGCTCACAAAATTCACGAAAAACGGTCGAGAAATGGTTCTTCACTTGGTTCTCTACAGATTGATCTAGTTAAATAGGTTTTGTAAAATTACACCAATCGTAACTTTCAGCTAACATAGTAAGGTTAGGTTAGACTAGACGACGAGAGAACACTATCACACACCATCATCATCATATATTTAAGAGTTACACTCGTGTCGGTGGAGCGATTTCCATGTGTGTCGGTCCTCTGCCTTCTCCTTGACAGCCTGATACGACACGACGTTGAGTTTTTCCTTTACTTGATCGATGTAGGTTCTCCTTGGTCTCCCCCACCGTCTCCTTGCCTCAACTCTCCCTTCAATTATGTTCTTGATATATTCGTCGTGTCGTAGCAGGTGTCCAAGCATCTTTTCTCTTCTATTTTCTATGGTTCTCAACAAACTTCTCTTCTCTCCTACCATGCGTAAAACCTCTTCGTCACACACTATATAAGCAATTTAATAGTTTAATCACATGTACAAACAATTGGAACTGTTATCTTTAGCTAAATAATAATCAAACCTAAACAATTAATTATAAAGGATTTATTAGCTAAGAACATAACCAATTTCGTAATTAATAGCATGTTTCCTTGTCACGTCTCTCGACAAACTTAGACAGGCAATTTGAGTAATCGGATAACGGCCTCACCACCGAGCGGTTTGACATCATCATCAACTTTGAGATCAAACCATGGATAGTAACTTTAATATTAATTAATAACATCTAACTACGACCATTTTATATTAATGGTACTCGTATACGTATGATAGTGTAACCTTGAATCAATCTGAAAATAAATTCTAAAGTAATTTGAAAGATCTCAAACTGTATTTTTGACTGACCTGACATTTTGTGAATTTTACTGGAGAGCATATTAAAGTGTTATTCTTGAAATAAATATTATAACTTTTTACAAGTTTATTTAGTACGAAGCGTCCTGTGAACGTATCATTTCTTATTCTCGGGTTAATATTATTATTCTTTAAAGTTAAAACAAATAAAATTTTAAAATTTATTAACATGCTCATCGTTTTTGAGCTTCTCCTGGGTTATTGATTTAAGCAACGGACATTGCAGGTATATTTAAGTATTATTTTATTGTGACTGATTCTATAACTGATGCATAGTTTCATTTTGGTTTAACAAGCATTAAATTCGTCAGATCGCCGTGAACGTCAGCTCAATCGACACAGAAATAAACGCCAAGTCCAACGATATATCTAACTCAATTTCTACTAAAGGTTCTGCATTTCCACCTCCGATATGAATATTGACATAAACTAATTTATTTATTATTTTCTATCCGATGAAATCAATATTTATTTTTCTCGTACAATAAAGTGTTTATTACTTTCTTACTTAAAAAGCTATAAGAATGGAAAACAGCTGAAGTTACATTTACAACAGTTGAACACGAGAAAAGCATAATAAGTACTCAATCTCTTTGGGGAATGTCAAGTCAGCACAATAAGTTCCCAGGTGGCTGCTGGCCATTCTTGCAAAATATTTTTGTTTCTTAGTTAAAAATATTTAACATTTTGGAGAAATATTGCGCTTCCAGTACGAGGAAATTTAATGTTATCAATAGGTATCAAATGAAACATTGTCACTTTTATGATCTAAATCTAAAAAAAATACGTATAATAATGACAGAAAACTTCTAGAAATAATCCACTCAATATAATTTCCACACGAAAAAGAAACCCTTATTTACAAATGTTAAACACTTTTATACGAAATAACAAGGGCACAATTACATCGTTAATAAGGTTTCGGTTTTAATGGGGTTGTAAAAATGCTGTCTCAAGTAACAATTAAGTTTAATTTCTCATAAAATTTCCGTGGGAATAGCTTAGTTTCTTGGAGGCTTTGACGGTAATATTATAACTAAACTGCCCAAAATTGCTTTTGTGATTTGAAATTCGGGTTGGTGCATCCGCAGACGAATGGCTAAATTGGCGCTGCATGCAGGTACTCTGATTTTTAAGGTGACTTCGTGTTGGATTTTTGCAACACAGCTGCGTTACTGTTGCGGCATTACTGCTGTGGCAACGTGGGCGCTGTCACTGTCAATTTTCTTGATAAAATGAGTGACAGATTGAACGTTCTAATCGCAACAGTACCTATAGATCGTGTCATTCACGAAAACGCGTGCCGTAACTCGTATTGTCAGGTTATTGAAGGTTAGATTTGACAAATCTGCGCGTCATCGTGGATGACAAGAACTATAATGCGGTTAAGAACGTCACTCATTTTATCCAGGACATTGAGAGCGACAACGCCCGCGTCAATGTCGCAACAGTAATGCAGCTGCAGTCACCTTCAGTAATGTCCCCTTAGGAAAACCAAGCGTCACAATACATGCGATTTGTAGGTATTTGATGTCAGTTAAACGAGTTTTATACGGGCAAAGAGCAGAGGTTAATATAAAATAAATTCGAATCAAAATGTAAGTCTCAAAATACACTTGCCTACGAGTACTAAATTTATGCACACCTCGAATTTTAAAATACACCTTGTGCTGGACACAGAACAAAAAAATTATTAGACGACAGTATACAGTGAATAAAGCTTAAATAAAAATTAAATAAACTAATGACTAAAACTAAACTGCTTATACCTTGTTTATAAAACTTAAAATTGACTTAAAAATTAATTTATAAATAAAAAATGCTCCCCAGGTCGCTATCATGTCGCTTTCTAAATCTAATAAAAATTAATCTCAATTCGTATAAGAGCTGTAATAATTGTGTAGTATCATTCAATAAAGCCACTTAAAAAAAAACTGGAGCTCCTAGCAATAGGCACTGAAAATAAAACCTGTCCGATAGCTCGCAAAGATCCCGGAAAATATCTCTTCCTGAAGATGATGCTACAATTCACAGGAAAATGCACTTACTCATGAGCTGGAAAGGCAGTGGTATAAGGCAAAGGCTAATAATTTGAAATTTACTTATTAATTACTTACAAGTTTTTATTTCGTAATATAGTTATCTCTGGTATTTATTGAAAAATGTTGATTACATTTGTAAATAGCTTATTAAGCATAATTTCGTATACAATTAATAATTTTGAAATACGACAGAGTTATTGGTGTGATATGTTGCATTATTATATCGATGTGTAGAACTATACCTTTATTAAAAATTTACAAATTACGAAAGTTTATGTTTTATTCAAATATAAGCTAAACCGATAACACGTTACTACTTTGTATTTGTAGTTATTTGAAGGGGCTATATTAAATGAATATTTTGGTGACTTAAAAAGAAATCGAAAACGACTACTACTTGTATTAAATATTGAATATTTGATTCTGAATGCGGCCCAAGGACAAAGCAGCGTGTACTGGTCAACCGCAGATAAGTCTAAGCCTCAACTTGCTAGGATCACAAACTCAGACGGTACTAGTTTTAAGTACAATTTGTAGGTGCAGTTTCAACGCAACTTTAATTGAGTTTACATGTACCGGCAGAGGTTTTAAGACGTTGTTTGAGTTGAGCTTTTACACAAGTGAGAACAGACTGCAGAATTTATGTTAGGATGTGGTAAATAAAATACGCGACAACGTATTTTGTCGTAGATATTTGATATAGTTTTAGTTTTACAGTAATGTTCAGGGGGCCGATTTTTTTATTTCGAGTACTCGATTTCGTCACTCAAAAATCTGTGGAAAACGGCAAATTGATACTCTTGAAATACGAGCAATATAAATAAGGAATCTAGTGGAATCTAAATGCCTAGTAGTGGAGATATATTGAAAGGAATCACAAGAAATCGAGCGCTCGAAATTCAAAAATCACTCCCAGATTATAAACTTCTTAAACTTTTAAATTTAAATTGTTTGGGGCTGTTTTGTCAGTTATATTTCAATTAGTTTTGGAGATCAAGATCATATAAAGGTTTTCCAGAAATATGATTGGAATTTCTTCCAAGTGTGTGTAGTATTTGTGTGTGACCAGGTTTGTCCACTTAAAATACGTGATTTAAAAAAGGATAAAGGCTTCTATATGATAAATTACAGCCAGCTGCTCGTTCTTTTGCTAGTTTTTTTTTAATAAAATGACCATTGCGATTTAAACAAGCAAATGTAATGTACAACACAAAAAAGGGCGGCAGTCCGGATCCGTACCCAGGTCCCCCATTTAATGGCCCCTGTGCTAAGGTAAAGTTTTTTTATAGGATTGCTATTCTTTTTTTATAGGATTCTAACAACAGATCGTTTAATATGAATAATAATTGTATTTGCAGAAGCTGTATTTATTCCGGTACGGTGGATTGTCTCCAAGGCTAATAAGTAATTAAACTCCATACAAAGGCACATGTGTTTCTTTGTTCGCAAAAATACAAGGACGTTAGGAAACGTAATTCAATTAAGTGCCACGTAAGATAGACAGTGCTGTCTGCAATAAAGCTTTTATTTTACATTCTTATATAATAAAAAGTATAGGTATCTGTAATTAAGCTTGAAAGGATTTTAATAATATTCGGATAAAATGAGGAATCTTAATTGGTTTTTAGAAAATATTATCGTAAAACTTTCAAGCTTAAATACCTTTTATAAATATTTGATGTTTTAGACAATGGACTGCCATTAAAAATGGAGTGCCATTAAAAATGTCAGTAAACAGAGTACTCTTTATTGACTTTTTTATTGAACAGGATTTTATACGGCGCATACTACTACATAGTATGTTTAACAGAATTCCCAAATCACTAAACACCGTATTCCGTTCATTTCCAAACGAACATTCCGTTCTCAGATCAAGAGTAAAACATCATCAAATATATGTGGGAGAGCATATGTGAATATATGTGAGTGTTCTTATAAATATAACAACATTTGCCGATATTTAGTATCTCGATTTTTAAGATCGTTTTCTATATAACCATCTGAATTGTTCTATAAAATGCAAGAATAATATTAGACAGGCATGATTATGAAAGTTCATAATTATAAAAGCTCACATAAGGAACTGGCCCTTATTCACTTCATTTGTGAACGAAATATTTAAGTCAAAAGCCTGTGAAAGCCTGTAACTTCCATGCATACTACATCATGTGCTTTTTATTTGCAATAGTAAAATGTCATGTTTGGGAAAACAGTTTCACCATAATCTGCCTCCAAAATGGACAAATGCACTTCAATCCAAAAGAATTTCGTTTCGGCCTCCTAGCTTAGCCGGTAGTGACCGGGTTGCTTACGCATTTCCGTTTTTTGCGTGTTTACCACCAATATTTGTACCGATGAAAGTAAATAACAGTATGTATAATTATTGTCGACTATTTTTTATTTGTTTATGAAATGAATTGAAAACCTTTATTTCAGGCAACTAGAGGCCCATAGATAATGATAGATGTTTATAATTATTGATAGTGTGAGACAACAGTCAGTCTAACCAGTTTAGGACTTTGTGAAATTCAACCCCTAGAGGGGTGTAAATGGGGTTCATAGTTTTCAACACTTCCAGGCAAAAGAAGTCATGGGTGGAGGTTAGTTTGCACGAGGGATCTGAAATATTTGGGAAGATCTTTGGATCCAAATCCCGATAATTTCATACATTTCGGATCCGGATTGCAAACCCTAGTAAAATACAAAATCACAGAAAATCGGATTAAGTTGGTTTATTGCACAATTAACGTTTTAATGGCACTATGCCAGTATTTTTAAATTTAACGCATACACGTTAAACCGCGGTTTTAATTATAGTAACTATACAGTTACTGTAATTAAAACCTCTATTAAGGTTTGAGAACAATTTAAAGTTTTAAGTGTACCCATAACAGTGTGACGACAATGTATATTTAAAGTTTTATGTATCATAATGCGTACCTACAGTCATCACACACTACTCAAAAACTATTTAACTACTTGTTGTTTATTTTGTAACGATTATATTACAACCAAGTTTATGAATCAGGCCGCTTACTCCCATTGGTCGTGTGAACGCACGAGTAGAGTTTTCCTCTATACCAGTCCAATTTTCTTATTTCTTGACAGCAATATATGTCATCGGCGAGGCCATTTTATACTAGACGCCTGTAATTCATGTAATTCAAAGTCCGTGTTCGGTAAGCAATTGAAATGCAGCTGCTCTGCGGTAGCCGGTATGTAAGGGTATAAAAACATTACCATTCTAGCCTAGCGTTGGCAATAGCGATAAAAAGTTATGTAATAGCTAGTGCAGTTAAGTATATCAGTTCTACATCAAAAATAATTTAGGTATTCTAAAGATTACGTACGGCTTATCATTACAGAAGACGACCGGTTTGGCCTAGTGGATAGTGGTCCTAATGCCTATTTAGCCGATGGTCCTGGGTTCGGTTCATGTAGTTGTGTGATGAGCACAGATATTTGTTCCTGAGTCATGGATGTTTTCTATGTATTTAAGTATTTGTATATTATATACATCGTTGTCTGAGTACCCACAACACAAGCCTTCTTGAGCTTACCGTGGGACTTAGTCAATTTGTGTAAGAATGACCCCTATAATATTTATTATTATTTATTTATTACCTATATTATCTTCATTTTCATTCGCTTTAAAAAACAAGAATATTCTTAAGTAAAATTTAATGTTAAACAAATTAAGTATAAAAAGAAATACGCAAAATGGGTGACATTGAAATTAAAAATTAAAACATTCCTGTTTTACCCAAGCGTAAAGCAAAACATCAAAGAATGCCTTTCGTTTTCCAAATTTATCAAAAGCTTTGAACAAGACAAAGCGAGGTTAAATTGGAGGTTAAATTCAGTCATATTCTGTTTTTATTTTAATTAAACATTATGGAAATTGTAATTAAAATGTTGATTGTGAAGGAGAGAAAGGTGAGGTATGGATTGTGGTAATTAGGCGAGAGGGCGTTGCCGGTGAAGGCAAGACGCGCTCAAACTCTTGCCAAGGTTTTGTTCAATCGCCCTCTGTAGGCATGTTAGGCTACGTCTGTTTAGCGACGATAAGCGGGACGTGTAACTATTATATTCATTCATTATACAGTACAATTATAAAGAGCAGAAGCAAGATGAGGTTACTTTTTTTCTTTTACAGAATTTATAACAGGGGGCCGATTTTTGAATTTCGAGTGCGCGATTTCTTGTAATTCCGTTCAATTTATCTCTACTACTAAGCATTTAATTGGCAATTCTACTAATATAATTAATACAATTTCTATTGCTCGTATTTCTAAAATATCAATTCACCGTTTTCCACAGATTTTCGAGTGACGAATTCGAGCGCTCGAAATTAAAAAATCAGCCTGTCTTCTCTTTAATTCCATACTCTCCAAAATAGTAAAAAAATGTTATACATCGCAGTCAAAAAATGTAACAGTTGGCAGTTAAGACTAGAAATGGGTTTAGCGGGAATTAGGCCGATCTGAAACTTTGGTATTGAATGTTTCTGTCAAAATCTCACATTTTATTAACAAGCTTTTATAATTGACTTAACTTTTATCGGTCAACAGAACAGAATTTTAAGGTGATTAAGATTCATTAGCTTCAGTTTCGTTATTTTTTTACAAAATTTCTCAGTGTCCTCTCCAAAATAAATAATTATAAAATAACTGCTGCGGTTTTAACACATTATTTTTGATTAGGTAGAACACGTAGTAAATTCAGTATGTGGCGCAGTGACCCGAAGTAGATCTTGACCTCCGACATCAAAGACCGCCTGCATTTCTGTCCAGCCGTTTGTTTTGTACGAAACTTTTATTATTATTTGCATTGTAAAACGACATTTTTTTCCTAAAATCAGTAAATAGTGAAATTATGGAAAATGTATAAGTGTACAGATAATAAATACACTTACAAATGTAAAGCGCGAGTGAGATATAATTTCATTTACAATTACACTAAGAGCTAGACTCGGATTTGTGAAAAAAGTGTGATTTTTTCTGGCAAATGGCGAATGTATGATAATTGTAAGGGCAGAATTCAAAGGGCTTGTTACCACCAGCACCACCAACGGCACCAGTTTTCAGCCTGGCACCATCGGGTTTCTAGAAGCCTACGAGCACCACTACAGGGATCTGAAGTCAAACTGCGGTCTAATAATTATGCATACAACACAGTTCTAGAGATCCTGGTCTAGTAAAACCAACAGTTGTTTAAAAATGAGAACTTACGACGCGGAAAAAGCATCAACGCCCCATCGCTTCCACCTAGGCGTGACTCCTCCGGAGAGGCACTTACTGAAATCGAGCCCGCGACGCCATCGTAAACATCTGCCTAAGTTTTGGCTGCCGTTATTGGTTTAGGATTATTCTTATAGCACCATTGGACTATATTGGATTTGAATTCTGTATTGTTGTTGTATGGGACAAGTGCGCCATTACTGATCTTTGAAATTATAAAGTTTGGATGGACGGATTTGCCTGATACCCAAATTTGTAGGTATGTAAGTAGTTATATTTTTTAAAACCTCTCTGTACTGCTACAGATTTTAATGTTTTTAATTGAATATGCTTTTCATTTTTACTTAAGTTATTGTAATAATTAAAATTGACGCAAAGCAAAGATTTTTCCATTTAATGTCTAATTGAAACGTACCTTTTTCAAATATTATAATTTTTTTTTATTCAATATTGTTTTATGGAAGACAATACTACTACCTTTTGCTATTATTTACCTAAAACCTCATTGACTTTATAACTAAAGCATTGTCTGTGAATTATTTAGGGGTGAAATGATCTAGGTCGGAATTGATGATAATTTTATTCAAAAGCGTCTTATTGTTGCTTGCTTATATAACAAACAGTATAAAAGCACATGATAAATTACAATAAACAGGAAAACAAGACTAATATTTTGGTTAGCATATTATGTATTATTATTTTTGTATGTATAGCTATTTAAAAAGACAAAGACTATTAATTTATTGCTAAGTTAATATTTTTAATTAATATTTTACTTGTAAGTTTGGTAAAATACATAATGATACAGCAGAACGCAGAGTTTGTATGAAATATTGCCGCTCACGTTAAAGACGTCTACGTAGATTTCAATTCTGATACGAAACCTGCGACATAAACTCTACATTGTTGATCCGTGCCGTAACCAGGGACATTACTCCACCCTTTTATCCAGGAAGCTTACACATCACTAAAAAGACGTTTCGTTTTATAGGCCTGACTCATCATTTGCTGTAAGCTGTATGGTATATAAGCCTAACTTGCTCTCCGAGTCGTAGCTTGTTAGTTGTCATTGTTTTATGTATGTCTAGCCAGAAAATATATGATACCTACCTTTTAACAAATGCATCATTGGTATATTGAAGATCGAACAAAAAACAGTGTAGATATATTTATAATTTAGATGGATGAATAATCCATTAGTAAGTTATATCACACCATAATTATGAAAACGAATATTACCATTAAATTAAAGCATGATTTCAAAATATACGCCTGGTACATGTTTCTTTAAATGACATGAAGCTACTTTGTTAGTTAGTTGATGGGATACATATATCTTTTATATATTGAGATGTATGTTCTTGGCATAAACTTGTTGACTAAGTAGAAACTTTACACGAGAACAGCTGAAGTTATGCTGACATAACGAAGCTAAGTTCCTGTGGTGTAACTTATCTAACTCAAATAAATATCAGGACAAAATCTCATTAACTTCTTAACGTTATAAAGTGTTGTTTACGCTGCTTATCTCCAACATTAATATTAGCAGCAGGATCAACTCTTAAAAGTTAATTATGGGAAAACTTTATTAGATGTTCGAAGCCATTATGGTTTAAAAATGACAAAGTACTAAATAAAATAATTTTTTTTAGACTTCTAGTCGATAGATAACATAACAATCATAAACATTTTTAGCTCAAGGATGGGTTGTAGATTTTTCTGTTATTGGATTTCGCTGGAAACGTCTTACGTCATATACGAAGTAGGTAATTATGAGAAAATGAAGCGTCTTTCAGGATATGGAATATTTACAGTCTGTGGGTTCCTAAGATAATACATATTTGTGAATTCTATAAATCATTACTTGCCATAAAATTGTACACTGTAAAATTAACGCGTAACTGTACTTAGAAAGTGGAGTTTTGATTAATGGGAACACAAAAAGGAACCCTATTTAATGTTATAAAATAAATACAAATTTACGAATTTTATTGTACCTACCTAATTGCTGCTATTAAATTAAAATAATATTATGATTGAAAATTGAACTTCGATTTCTAAAGTTTTAAAACTGGTATGCAACAATTATAAATGTAAACTTAAGCAAACTCTAAAGTCAACCACGATTTAACTTTATCGAAAAACAAAAAAATTGTCTATGAAATGTAACTGGCACTATAAAGTCTTCCAAAATTAAAAGCGAATTTTAAAAGAGGAACGTTATTTTTTGTAAGCTCGCGCCGGTTAGGCGGCGCGCCCGGCCAAAGACGCGGGCGGCCAGGTCGGCATTTGGGCGGATACTGCCATGCCGCAGGAGCCTGCGTCACAGTCGCTGGACCTCGACACCTTTTTGCGGGACCCTAATTAATTACAGTCGTGACGCTGACGCTTCTCGCGAATGATGAGCTCACATGAAGACCGATCTATTTTCGAGGATGTGATTTCTTTTTGCTCCCTGAGATTTGGATTTGGCACTCAGTTGCAGATGGGGCGGCTTAACGAAGCTTGTGTAGCCCTTTATAATATCCGTTTTGGAATTGGTTTTGATGAAGCAGGGATTATGTACATTCTTGAAAGTAGCGTCTCAGACTATGCGTATTACCATTCTCTGATAGTTTACCAGAAAGATAAATGTTCCTATATACAGAAAAATTAAACTAATGTACGTATATACATACTTTTAGACACGAATTGTCGTGATATATTTCTATTGTGAAAAGTATTATACTTTAAGCTTGTATTTTCATACGCTAATGATGTTGATTGTACTACTTTAATTTAAAAAATTAAAAATATATATTTATATTGTTATATATGCTATTAGATGTAAACTGTATAGCTGATACTGAAATTAGGTACTAATAGACTATAAACGACAATATTATTAATCATCATTTTTGAGAATACCTACGATTACCGAACCAAATATTAGCATCCCAAAATGTAAAACACGAAGAGCGGGAGTTTAATCTAAATTAAAAATCCAAGTGATAATAATTTAATTTAGTCACGTATAAATTCTGAGAGAACGAACGCGCAGTTTTAATCTATTTTTGATACCATTTTGAATAGTTTTAATACATTATAAAAGTTTCGAATACTTTAAACTTTTAGGATATCTCATATTGACGAATCCCCCCATATACAACTTCGGACCTAAATAAACAAGTGCGAATTATCACATAAAATTCTGAAACGGTGAACTTGTGAAGGGCATTTCGTCCGGGTTTTATGTATAGGTGGCCCGATAAAGTAAGATCACGATTTGACGGGCCGACGAGGATTAATGAAAAGGAAAAATGATGGAAAGAAAGTTCGGAATTACGGAGAGCTATTTCTGTGATAGATTTATGGACTACATACATCAAAATAATTTCATATACCTAGTAAATTATTTAACGTCCAATACAATCATTTCGGAAAAAAAATATTTATATAGTGTTTTATATATTTTTTTGTTTTGTTACTACATAATATGCTTACCTAGTCTTGTAGACAAAAATATGTCTGAAATAAATATTTTCATTTTTCATTTTCATTAATAGTATCGAATATATTGACTATTATTTAACAAATAACGATTTATAAATGGTAATGTAACAAAACACTTTTAAATAATAAAATTATCATGTTTTAAATTTCTCAATGTGTAAATTTAACACTTTTATAATGTATGAATAACGAAATAAATATAAATCTGCCGAATTTCACAAGCCAAAGAAGCAAAAATCGTTTACTAAGGTTTAGTAAGTGTAATAATTATTTCTTGAGAGTGATATCGAGGCTGAACCTACATAATATTGACGATCCAGTGGCTCTAGTTGATGTGCATTACAACGATACATACTCGAATGAAGATGACAATAAAAATAAAAATAGCAAATAGAAAATTGTTGACCCAGTGACCCTGCAGGCCATTTCTTAAGCTTTCCGCTATTTTCAAGCAATATAATATATAACGGTAGACCAACTTTTCGGCATTCAACGAAGTTTTTTACGCACATAATTTTTTATAATAAAAATAAAATATTCAACAACACTTGGAAATTTTCTTAATAAATGATATAAATTTTTTTTTTTTTACTCTTAATAAAAACATATTTTTACCAGCAAACCCTTGAGTCATCACTAGTATATAGAACTAGCATCGATCGTTGAGTTTGTCGATACAGGAACTCCCTACTGTCAAACAATTTTGCCCCGCGGATTCCTATGTCTGTTTATAAGTTACTACTACTCACAGTCATTGTTTAACAGTTTCCTGGTACAGTGGACGTCAAAGATTATCAATTATCGTCATCGTCAAAGATTAACGTTTATGAATATTATCTATGCATGATAAGTTTCGCATGCGAGCTAGACTGTCCTTCTCTCACTAACAGTATTAATTACACCTAGGCTAAGGCGTTACTAGTCTACCTATCCAAAATATACTTGACATAAATGGGTTGCATCGCGTCACGTCGCTGTCATAACGTTTAGGACCACTAGGATATAATAGATTGGACACTTGGACAGTGTAAGAAAGAACGCCTATTCCATCTAAGTATCCTTATGCTTTCGCTATTTCGTGCCAAATGTGTGAATCAAAAACACATTGAGGGTAATTGCCGGCTATAAGCTCTGGGCTCAAGATAAGTACGCGAATAAATTCCTATAGACATAATTTACCAGAAACGGGAGAAAGTAACGTTTTATACTTTTGGTTTGCAAACATTGAAGAGAATGCTTTGAAGTGTTTTCAGACGAAATAAATCCTCAAAGTTCGATACTTCTCAGTGATGAGGATAATAAATAAAGCAATTGATGTAAAACGCGGTTGATGTGAAATTGATCAAGTTTAAAGAACGCAATCACGAGCTCGAAGAGTGAAATTTGGAATTTGATTTAACGTCGTATGAAGAAAAATAGAAGCATTCCATTAACATGGGCCGCATCATCATCCATTGATCTATGCTATTATATACGAGGGCCACAAGAAAATTATATTTTCATATAAATTTGATGTTTATGGTCACACATCCACAATCTTTTATAGGAATTTCTGTGGTGAGCTAGGTTGGTCCTACTCTAATGTAGGTATGTTCTATTCAACAATACATTTTACTCTCTGGATTTTCGCATCATAATGCGCTTTATGACGTACGGCTGTTTAGCTTCGTGAGGTCGCGGACTGGACGAAGCGGCGACCGAGGCGACGGGCGGCGCGGCAAGCGGACGCCGTTTTCGTCCAAAACCGATTCATTCAAGTCTATACATTCGCGCCGCGTGCGTCCAGTCCGTGGCCTAATGCTGAAAATATCAACCAAGATGAATTGAGATTGACTAATATTAATTCAGTTCAATGCCCAGTAGGCATATTACTCGTACAGTGCGATAATGAACTTCAAATAAAGCTACTACTATAAAATTGCAATGCAGTTTAAGTAGCGAGTATGTTTACGGTAACTATAGTAAATACGAATTAGTGTAGAAAACTGTCAGTCAGCTAGCTTACCTACATTAGTTATTTACTGCTCCAGCATTGTTAACTCTCGTCGGACAGCTACTAAATTCTTGTTCTGTGGGCTATTGCGCGCTCTTACACTTTATCGTGGTCGTCTACGTTATACGATACGATTAGGCTGTAACAAATTTAGTGGAGATCAGTTTAAGGGCATATTCAGTTAAGAGTTCCATTCTGTTCATCATCAGCAGTTCCGCTTCATCAAATGACACATCTGCAAATGTAAATGCTTGATTTGATGATAAAAATACTAAGATCACTATATATATGCGTTTAACATTTGAGGAGTTCCCTCGATGCCTTATGGACCCCATCGTGCATCGTCAGAACTCAAACTTGACAAAATTTGTCTTAAAAATCTAATTTGCTTCACAAGCAAATCGCCAAACGCGAAAAATGCGTCGTTGAAGAGTTCCATACTGATCATCATCAGCAGTTCCACTTCATAAAATGACATTTTTTAAATGTCAATGCTTGATTTGTTGATGAAAATACAAAAATCACTATATGTATGCGCTTCACATTTGAAGTTTCCTCGATTCCTCATGGATCCCATCATCAGAACTGAGTTTTGATAAAAACGGGAACAATCTGCATATATATATAGAATCAAGCAAAGAAATAATTTTCAAAATCGGTTCAGAATGATGGAGTTATGAAGTAACAAACATGAAAAAAAAACACACCGAATTGATAACCTCCTCCTTTTGAAATCTTGAATCCGGTTAAAAAGTAGAAGATAAAAATTCTTGAGGCGAAAAAAAAATGGGACAGGTCGTCCAAGTCGGCCATCCCTCCATCCAAACGCACAAACATTTTACGCGTCAAAAACATTTACAAATACAAATACAAGAATGTTTATTTCATTACTTTTTACAATATTTTTTTCTTTTTCCTAATTAGAACTCGATACCGAATATGCTCCTTAATGGATCCCCAATATTTTTGTTACAACTTGTATAATCATAACAAAACAGAGGAAGTCTATGTTTATAGTAACAACGTTAACTAATCTGTCAAACTTAAGAAAAGAGTAAGACCAAGATAACTTTACAGCGATTATCTTGCTCTGACTCTAAAAATGGTCTTAAAACGAAAAATACTTAAAATAACATAAGTAAATTCGCGAACACCAGTGTGCACGAACTATGTTGCAAAGCGACTGCATAAAATCTGATACACTTTGGTTGTGTTAGATGTTGGGAATCCAATAGAGCTGTATGTCCGTAATTTGATTCATCTTTTTAATATATCTTATCTTCAATGTTCATAAATAGGTACCACTAGGTATAGGTTATGTTAGCGGTTGGTTAAGAAGTGACGGTGAGTTTCTAGTTGAAGGTATAATAACATTTTTACTTTTTAACATAATACAAATCAACTTAATACTACAGTCGCCATGAGATATCGGACCGACCAAGATGCTCACAAATATCTGAACACGAACTGTAACGCCTTGACAATAGAGGCGTGTTCAGATATTTGTGAGCACTTTGGCCGCACCGATATATCTGATCGCGCCTATACCAACCGCCTTGGCTAAATAGTAGAAGGATAGATGTAATAGATGGGTCTGTTATAGGATTCGCCAAACGGATACTGTTCTCGCCTAAGTGGCTTTTATCCACGTCCGAACAGTGTTTACAGGGATTTAATGAATTATTAATTAAATCCTATATGAATAGGATATCTCGAAGCTTCAGTCCTACTTAGTTCTTGGCCGCAGACTTGAAGTAGAGCACTGCTAGCTGCAGATGTTCCAGTTAACTGTTTATCAAACGATGCGTTAAAAGCATATATATATCTACCATTATTTAGTAGCAAAAGAAAAGTCACTATATGTAGACCAATTCATACCTAACATACAGATGTTAATAAGGATTTGATTGTGAAAGTGACAGGTGATATAAGAGCTTTTTCTAAAAAAAATATGACCAGATTCTAACACATCCTGCTGTTTTTGAGTTCCTTCAAATCTTATTCAATCTTAATGCTAAAAAATGTCCCAAAAATTTGTATGGAAATTGTAGTTACTACGTCATGCTCATAGAAGTGATTTTTTTCACACTAAATCGTGACGTAAGCATTTTTGGGCGTTTTCTAAAATAAATATTGAAAACCTGATTCGTACATATCTGGACACTCTTGGGCTCATTTTACTCAGAATCGTTAGCGTTCTCCATCCTACAAAAATAAAAGGTTCGTTCCATTACGTGCAAATTCCAAAAAGCTCTTTTATCATCTGTCGCTATGCCTATCACTTTCACAATCAAATCCTTATTAGAACTCGACAGGCATGGTGACAGGTGATAACAATGCGACCGTGCTCAGCCTGCAGGTTGGCAGATATTTTTCGCACGTTCATACGCTACTATTCGATGCTGACTGTACGAGTGTTGAAAAGTATGGGACAGGCATGTTATATTATAATGGCTATGCTATATTATGTATACACCAGTAGACCGGTTACACACTGAGTGTTCCAGCTTCGATCGCGCCACTACGTGCACTACAACTTTTTTGTGGTGCGTGTGCCGCAACTGTTGCGCTTTAGGGAACTATCGAGTGCGCCGACTTCTGGCCTTCTGGCTTCTGGGTGTCGTGTTTCTGAGAAAGAAAAATAATTGCTGCCTATTTTATTCCGGAAATAGGTCAGTGAGCAGCGGAATTGCATGGAGAAATGATGAATGAATTTATTGATAAAGTCGCCATGTACTTTTACGGTTGATGGTAGTTACCTAGTGCCTGGAAAAATATTAACAAAGATAACAAAGTCACTCTGTACAATTAATAAATCTTTGGAAAAAGTCAGCCCTATTTTCAATTTAGAATTCCTAATCTCTATAAAAAAATGGTAAAGTAACTATGTATATACTACATTCAGCGATTGATAATAAACATAGATGACGAACTAGCTCTGCAAAATGACCCCACACATATTGTGCCGAAGCGGGCGGGGCGTCAACTTTGTGCCGCGGAGCTATTTAGTTCGCAAATGGCGGCCCGTTGTCACAGTCGTAGTAAGAAGTATTAAAATTATATCTTTAATAAAAGAAATATGCCTTATTGTGCGGATAAATGATGTGCTAGTCGTTCCAACAAACACTGGAAACAATATAGGATTACTTTTCACGTATAGTTTAGCTAGGATCATATTATTTTGATTTCTCTTGATCACAACAGGCTTTATATGGGGATGATGTTATGCATTTTAAACAATCGTTGATATTAAGAAACTTTCATTTTAAGTTTGTTCAGGTTGTTATTTTGACAATTTAAATTCGTGATAGTAAATACGAATCGTCGTTGTAGGTGGCGCTTTTTTATGTGTTGGTACATTTTCACTAAGTAAAGTAAAGATCTCGCTGCTATTTACAACTTTTCGTTAAATTCGCGGAAGGCTGGACCGATTTGGCTAATTTTGGTATTGCAAAATTTCTAGGTCCAGGGACGGTTTGAATGGTGAAAAAATATGGAAAGAATGCAAGTGTGGGTGTTAAACCTACGTGGATCGTAAATAATAATGCACGCACTTAATAAACAATATGTAATGTTCGAAATACAGTTAAAAAGTTATTATTATTTAAGTTAGTATTAAACTCAAGCGGTTAGCACAGGCACATACAGTTCACCGAAACACTAGTTAGGTTCATGCACCATACCATTTATATTAGTCCGTGAATCCATAGGTTAGTATCACGATAAGCTACTAGTCAAGTACGCGGATAGGATTTAACTGGCGTTGACGATGTGCGAGCGATCGATTCCGTGACGTAAGTAACACTGATGACAGACGCGGGCGGCGCGGCGCACGCGTTACCGACGGTCTAGCAACGGTTGCCAGCCCGCGCGCCGCCATGTTGTCGGCTGTCGTGAGTGGGTCCACCCGAAAAAGGTTTTGTGACTCTGTTTTGTTTGCGTACTTTGATGTGGAGTAGGCCCCACAAAGAAAATAGTAAAAACAATAATGATATTTTCCCATTCCCATACAAACTGTTCCTACGACGACGTGTTCAATACGAATTTCTTCATGAACGATACAATGTATTAATTGGTTCGGAGGCTTAATTGCCTTTAAACACGTGCGACAAACGAACAAATAATAAGCCTATATATATTTACTCTTTAAAATAAAATAACAAATTATCATACAAAATATAGCATTTAAAACTTTCTATATCGCATGAAACCGTCTACGTGGAGTTGGTTTCCATTGTCATGTATTTTCAAGTGCCAATGCTACAGCCAATCACAGCGCCTTATTTTATAATACACCAATCGTAGTTTGGGTGGTTTAAATTGACTAATCATGGTCAAACGCAGTTTCGTCGTTGAAAACAAGACGTCAACATCGACGAGTTGCAATTGGTCCGTTATGAGTACTGCGTGTTTTAATAGTGGGGCCACTTTTACGCTGATATTTTGTTTGAGATTAGTCTTCTATGTTTTTTTCGTTCGCTGACTACATTCCATTTGTCATTCGTTCCATTTACTATCCTTAAAAACCTTACATTTACCTACATAACATATAGCAGCAAAAGCCTGTGAAAATAGGTAATTACTTCGAAACATGAAAATTAGTAAGGGAATTTGGTAAACTACTAAACTAATAGTGAACATGTAGTTGTTAGTTGTGTCGCGGTAAGCGAGTCAAGGGCTTGGCTAATGCGATGGGGTAGACAGCACCCTGTACCGTGGTTGTACTAATTGACTTAATAACTTTGGCAAGTATGTACGGTATATTGGCTTAAGTATTTAAGGGTATGTATCGCAATTTTGCTTGAGGCCAATGTAATTAATAATTTGGATGATTCATATAAAAATAGGTATTGTTTGTAGGTTTAAGACATTACTTTAATTACTGACATTATATTACGGTGACATTATTGTGGCGGTGTTGATACCGCCGCTGTGCCTGTCAATTTCCTTGATAAAATGAGTGATCGATTGAGCGTCATAATTGGCGGCAAAAGAAATAGCAGTGACATAAATGCCACCATAAGAAGAAGAAACGTTGCCGCAGAAATGTCGAACAGTAATGCAGCTGCAGCTGTTATGCAAATGTCACGTTCAGATTGTGACTGCAGAAACGTTAAGTACTGGTGCAGCGGTACGGTAATAAGAAATAGACGGGAATTGATAATTTATCTTTAGTGATAAGGATTTCTCATATAACCACAAGATTTTACCCAGCGTTAAACCATTACCTGGAAAATCAATCCTGAATAAATAAATTAGCGTCAATTAACGTGTACCCGAGGCTTCAAACACACGCTAGACTTAACCGTTAAGTTGATTTACGTGATCACCCTTAAAGTTTTAAAAAAAAACCTTATTCCAGTTTGAATAAGGTGGAAAGTCAGTCGATCTAACTGGTCCATAAGGTTTTTAGGATTTAAGTAAATGAAGCTTTAGGAGATTAACGAGATACCGATAGAACAAAGATTTTAATTACCTCGTGATTAAAATTGCTTCTACAAACATTTTCGCGTCTTACTGACAACCTGCTAAATTTGTAAGGGTTACCTATACATAGAGTGGTCTACATTTTACAAAATTATAGTTAAGATATATCTAAATTTTACATTCTTGTAACAAAAGTATCATTGGTATTGTAACATTCCAAAATGGGTCATTTTCAAAGTCTAAACCATTAAATTATGTCTCTAATGAGTAACAACGGTTTTTGTCTTCAATATTATCTATAAGCAGATCCAATAAAATACTGTCAAACTTAGAATCATCGTTATTAAATATACCGCAGTTACTTAAACAAAGCAACTAAACCCAAAAAGTAAACCCTACATCTTATAAGCCTAAAGCCTAATGTTTCTCAATCTGATACTTATTCTTAGGTTAATTGTGCTGGAACAAACTGAGGTCAGAGGCCAACAAACTCTCATTAGTTTCTTGTTTTCCTACTATGCTGATGAGCGTCACTATTTTTAGATCCGGCAACGTTCACACTACACAAAGTTTTGTGGTTGTATCACGTATATATATAGTCTCTAAACAGCTATAACTTGTATTTAACTATATGTATACCAGAGGATAAAAATTCAGGTCTTGCAAAGTCTAAAACGTGTAATGTTGCATAAAAGGCAGCTTTATTGCCGTAAGATAATATGCTATGCCTGCTGCTCACAACTGCTGCGAGCAGTTATCAAAAGCACAGTCTAGTGATCGAGAAAAAGAGCGCGTCATCGGTGCCATGAGCTAGGTAATTAATGACAACATGATTCGTGTTATTCGCTGTCAAACGTTGGTTTTGTTAGAAAGTGAAAGTTCTGCAAGTAGGTACTATTATCTATTCTGTATTTTCAGTTCATAGTAGGATTTAGGCTTGGGCTTTTTGGACCTTTAACTCTGAGTGTCTCTCGGCCTGACGTGATACAAAGTTGTTGCCAATTTCTTACGAATCTAACGAGCTAAGCTTGAAACTTGTAATTGGATTGTATTTTAAGTATTTACTCCCAAAGTTTGCGAGTTTGTAACATTTTATTTCTAAAAAAGGTCGCTTCATTCATATCAATTTGAAGAATCTGTAATTCTATTTAAAAATCTAAGTTTTTTGCAGAAATCGCGAAGCGTCTTGTTGACGTAACTGGTTACCGAAGAGCTGGCGGCTTCCTCGCACAACGTATCAGTATTGCGATACAACGAGGAAATGCCCCCAGCATTCTTGATACAATGCTTCAAGTTAGCCTAGTTATAGTAATACCTCTGTACATATTTATTATGTATATTGTTATTATAAATAAAATCTTTAAAAAAATGAATGAACGAAAATCGTAGTGGAATTAAATGATAAGACTTATTGAAATCACAAATAGTACGGTCAAATTAAGTCAAATTTCACAAAAGTCAGGAACTAATTCTAAGGACTAATAAAATCACTACGGATTGTTTTGTATGGGCTAAAAATCGAACTTTATACAATCGTTACTAAATTCACCCCCCCGGAAAGGGGTGAAATCGGCTGAAAATAATGTAATGGTTATAACTAAGAAGAGAAAAAAGGTGTACTCGGTGCAATTTGGCGTACGTTTTACAACACTTATATCTAAATTCGCACGTGTTATTTATGTTAATTTAAGCTACGGAACAGGTAAAAAAAAAACAACATACAAAAAAATCTATTTTGGCCATTGCGGGTCTGGGGAAAGTAATGTACTCGGTGCAAATTGAGTAAATAATTAGAAAAAATATCTAAATCCAATGTCAAATTCGCACCAGGGTGCGACACCCGGAAAGTAGTTTTTCATGTTTTACTGTCGTTGTACTTCGGGGGAAATTTTAATACTATTGGAAATTGATGCAATCATATTCATTTGATCTTGTTTACATTCGCACCCCATGAAAAATTGGCATTTTTATACGGAACATGCAGTTTTGTAATCAAGTACCAAAAACGTAGATCAATAAATACACAGAAGCGACAAGCGCGTGATTATTGGCAAGAGAAGGAACGCGCGTAGATGCACCGACGAAGCACGGCTCTTGAGGCACGAGTAGTGGCATGTACTGCAAAAATAGTAGGGTTTCTGAGTATGCAGACAGACAGTCAACAAATTAAATACAGGTACGCTCAATGTTTGTTAAATTCGAAAAATCGCGTTTTTCCATATACTTACGAAAACGTTAGACTACTTAGTTCACTCAATGATTGTTTAAAACAATAGTTCCGTTTTAATGCCAGAAGAAAGATTTGTGCTCGTTGCCCGTCAAAAGTGTCAAACAAACTGTCTCGGAACAATCGCTGCGCGTAGGGTTTGAGATCCGGATATCCGAAATATCCGGATATCCGTCAACTATAAGATCCGGATCTAGCGGGTCATAAGATCCGGATATTACGGATCCGTTAAATATGGTTATTGACCTATAACCAACACAATTTTCTAATGAAATTTATGAATAATTTCATACCATTTTGTCATTTAAATATAGTATTTTCATATATAAATCAATTCAAATACTAGCAGCACATCAATATTGATAGGTACATCATGTCACGCAGTAACTTTATACAATGAATGCGAATGTTGCTTAATGCAAACATTAGATCATTGGATATCCTGATGACTTGGGGCTATAGGCTCAAAACAAAAGCGACCTGGAGGCCAAGGCTAGGATAGTAGAGTAGGAAGGAGAGAAAAATGGTCTGATAATCAACCACTAGAATATCTCCAAATGAATAGGGCTAAGATGGTCGGCTCTTTATCATTTGTCATGAAGGGCATAGTGACAAGTGATAAAAATAGAACCATGCTGCCACCGCAGATCGAAAAGAAAAGACCTACCTAAAGTAATCGGGAAGAGGAGATAGATGTTCGAATCCAAAATGCCCTAAGATGCTCAGCAGCGCTTCACCGAGTTCTAGTATCCAAGCTGATCAGTAGACTGTCCATGATTCAAGTCTATAAGACAATAATTAGATTTTGATGAATGGCACTTGTAAGTATTACACTTGGACTCTGAATCAGAAAAAAAAGAACAAGTTCTTAGTTAAGAAGACGAAATTCTGGGACCTATCAGAGATGAAGATAGAGAAGATGAAAGCGTAGGAAAAATAGGGAGCTAGAGTAGCTAGTTGCGGCACCCAATATAATTAGCGAGATTATAGCCGCACGACTTCGCAGGCTTGGTCACTTGGAGTGGACGGGAGAGAATCGGGCTGTGAGAAGATAGGAGCGATGTAGCCCTAAAACGCCCTCGGAGTATCCAACTAGCGTAGCGTAGAATAGAGCAGAGTGACGTTGTTCTTGTGTCAAAGGCCAAGATTCTTTTTGGGTCACTGTTCCAGTGAAGTAAGTAAGTATTGCTTTCATAGTTAGTATTTCATGACGAATGAACACGAGGTGAGGCATTGGATGTATTTCCAACTATGCACCAGCTAATCCAGATATAAACCTTCCTTATTAAGTACGGTTTTAGAGATAACATTATGTTAGCTATTATAGTAATCAAGTAATCATTTAAAATTGGTTGGGGTAATATCATTGTATTAAAAAATAGTTAAAAACGTTATTTCTGTGTTATCTAAATCCGTTTATTCGGATATTTATTTTGGTGGATATTCGAATAATTAGAATATCACAATATTCTAATTGCAAACCCTACATATAACTTCCCAGTAGTGACACAAATAGGTAATGTAAATACTGCGAGGAGGATCTTGTTGTTATTAATGATGAAATTGATAATTCAATGTATATACAAGGTGCTAACGAATTAGTCACGGATATTTTAAGAGATAATACATTACATTAAAACAATTAACTTTTAACTGTAATTATGGAACCTTTGTATATCATTTTTTTGTTTTCATTTACCGAACAAAAAAAGATATTATAATTATTTTGTAAAATAATCACCCTATTATGTACCTGTCAAGATGTTTAACATTGTCTGTCATGTCACGTCAAAAGTTGTTTTCCTTCAATGTCATTATGATTCGGCGGGAAAACTGTAGGTTATTAAATACTAGCGTCTGCTCACGGCTCTGCCCGCGTGGAAAAAAAAAACTGTCCCATGCGAACAAGTAGTGTGAAAAAAGTAGTATGCTATTCCATACTAATAACCTATCTCTGTGCCTAATTTCATCCTGATGTAACAAACATCCATCTACCCATAAAAACTTTCCCATTGAATAATAATTAGGTTAGATATTTAACGAATGCTAACCTACCTAATTAACTAGTCTAAGTAATTTAAAAAGCAAGCACGGACATAAGAAAACTTTTATTAACATAAACTGTTTATAAAAATTGTTGAAAATGGTGACCATGGTTTTCAATGCACAATAGTGCTCGCTTTCGGATATTTTCATTAACACGCATTAAGATCTCTCTTTCCCTTTTCATAACCTCAAAGGCGTCGGTAATCCGTGTTTGTAATTCTTCTGATGTTCTGATTGTGTGCCCGTCGTTTCCATAAACCAAGTCTTTGGCTCGTCCCCATACGTGGAAATCAAGCGGTGTTAAATCTGGTGAGCGGGCTGGCCAGTTCACTGCACCTGCTTGAACCCCACCCCGGCCAATCCATCGTAATTGGAATCGCTCCGTTAAATACCTTCTTACGTTACGATCGTAATGGGCTGGGGCACCATCATGTTGAAAGTACATTCTCCTACGGAGATCGACTGGTACTTCGTCTAGCAATTCTGGTAGGGTTTCTTGTAGGAATTGAAGATACGTCCTACCATTGAGGCGGTTGAGAAAAACAGGGCCCAACAAATAATCGCCAAGTAATCCTGCCCACACGTTAACGCTGAAGCGAGTCTGAAAGTGGTCAGGACGTGCTAAATGGGGATTCTGTTCCGACCAAAAGTGTGCATTGTGAATATTAAATAATCCTACCCTCGCAAATGTACATTCGTCGGTCCACAGTATGTTACGTCTTGCGTTTCTAATAAGCCACTGACTGAAAAATACACGTGGTTCATAATCCTGTAGTTGCAGTTCTTGAACACGTGTGAAATGGTAAGGATGCCTTCCCTCACGTTTTAGAATTTTCCATACGTAGACGTCACTGACATTAAATACATTCGCTGCGTCCCGGGTACTGCTCATGGGATGGCGGTCAAAAAAATCCAAAATTGCTACTTCTAGACGAACTGGGTACCTAGGCCTACCGGCTTCACCTATTGGCATGAGGTTTCCGGCATGAAATCTTTGATGTGCCCGGTAGATAGTCTGAGGATTCACAATCGTATTGTATCTTTGTGCATAAAGTCTTGAAGCTCCCGCCGCACTGTAGTTTGAGTCGCGATAACATGTTACCATGTTTAAGTACTCGTTAAGTGTGTAGCGGTAAGGCATAATGGTAAATTAATTAAATTTCTTTGCAACCGACACAATCAGACAGCAAATTGCATGACACTGACATCCAAGTATTTTATTTATCAACTTTAAGAGGCCACTTGAATGATAGTTTAAAGAGGTTCTAGAATGTCTAAAGAGGTCTCATTTAATTATCTTATTAACAGGGTGTTTTAACGTAGCAAATTTGTTTCCTAGTTTTCTCCAAAAAAACATAACATAACCAATGCTGTTTCATACTTAAATGTACTCCGAGAACCGAGTACTATCAGCTGTAAAAATATCCGTGACTAATTTGTTAGCACCTTATATATATACCGTATTTTTTGACATTTAGATTTTATTCTAGAAAGGTTCTAGACTAGTAATTTTATACAATTTTGATGTTTGACGATCCTTTTGTGAAATTCTTATTATTAAGTTTACCATATCTATAATAGTTCAATGTTTTTTTAGAACAATAATAACTGCATCAATAAATTGCTCTGATATTTAGATTAAGATGATATTTGTAAAATTGGACGATTTAAAAGTGCTTGTTGCTAGGCCTATTTGAATAAAGAATATTTTGACTTTGACTTTGACTTTGTTTAGGAAATAATCGGACAGACAGACGGACATGACGAATCTATAAGGCTTCCGTTTTTTGCCATTTGGCTACGGAACCCTAAAAACAGAGCGATCGAGTATATTCCTTCAACAGGATGCTCTCCTACAGCATATAAAAAGGGCTTAACAGACCCACATTGGGACCAATTTACCTGAATAGCGACCCACAAATGCTAGATTCTTGCAACTAGGCTTGGCGAAGGAAAAATGATGGACCAGCGTACACCTCTTTGTAGAAAACCCTTCCTGATGCTAGTCTCAGCTGCAAGGAGCTATTGTCTTGCAAGTGCAAAGAACGCTGTACAGGGTGTGGGTGAGTAAAACACGGATTTAAATACACTATGCTTTGCGCATGCGAAGGTGCATGCTCTGGGCCAAAATAATACGTAAAAAAATACATATTTTTATTTAATTAGTGTGTAACTTTAATTAGCTAGATCCGGAGTAAATTACAATAAAACGATCTCAGTATTCTTAATTTTGATAATAATACTTTTATCGAAAATATTACTTTACTATAAATATCGTTCAGCAAGTTACCTTTACTTAAACATCATTTGCCTTGCAAATTGTATTGAAACAGCCATCCGACTCTTGGTGGTGTCATCCGGTATGAAACAAAAATAGTGTAATTTGCTTGTTTACAAACCGATTTTCAAAATTCTAATGGAATTTTATAACTTACTAATGTAGCATTCATATCATGATACAATGTTTTCCTGTAAAGTTACTAGTAAAGTTGATGAAAAAAAAACGGATTTTTTTTTCGAGAAAATTTAAATAAAACTTAAAATTTCTCGCAAACTATGGTATTTACAAGGTCAAATGTATGAACGATATTGTAGCGCATTTAATTTTGCTTTTTATGACACCCCACACAAGCTTACATGTCATATACTTTCTGTGGTATACGCAATATTCTGAACACGGCACCGGCCATTTTGATGACGTCATAACTGGTGACTTAACCACGTTAGAAACTGTCTCCCGATGGTTTTTTTGTCAAAATAACATGCTTAACAACATACTAAAATATGGTGCTGGTTTCATCAAAGGCACCTTTTGGGCCCTATATGACCTAAGGGAAGCGACTTCATACCTACTCGTATAACATTTTTTTATACAATCAAACACATTTGAATAAGTAGTCGATAAAGCGGTCAAACACCGATAGATTATTAATATGTTGTAACATGACATCACTATTTTTGATCTCACGTAGACAATTTACGCACAAACTTGCATTTCATTTTTGGTCGCACTTTTGAAGTTTGATAGTCGTTCTTGATATCCTATTTCTATGTATCCGGATCCGAAAAATTGTCGGATGTTGCAAACCCTAGCTGCGCGCTGCGCTATCTCCCCGCCCCGCGCGCCCCGCGCCGCGTGCGGCCAACCACCTTCGCTTGCAGTTCGTTGCGATTAATTCTATTTACTTTTTGACAAACTTCCGGTAAAAAAAATCTATTTTTTATTTAGTGCAAATGTAGTGTCTTTAGATAAGTACCGTTTTTAAAATTTTCACGTCTCTCTTAATTTCCCCCGAAGCACAATGTACAAAATAATTAAAAATACATGTTCCATAATTTGCCCAGGCGTGCAAAGTTAACTGAATGTTTATAATGCTTTAAAAAGCTTAACTTGAGATTGCACCAACCGACTGACTTATCCTCGAGCCGCAATCGAAAAAAAAAATTTTTTTAGGGTTTTATACATTGCACATCTTTTTAATTAAGATATACTATGCACCAAGGTGTTCTCTATACACTACTTAGCTTGAACCCAATAGCTTTTAATTTACTCCAAAATTACGGCACTTTATAGTTTATACCTAAAATTTAACGGTCTTCCGTACATAATAGAAACGGTGCAACTCGGGGGAAATAATCTAGTTGCGCCATCTAACGAATCCAAAAAAAGCACGACTACACGACTTACTTCCATACTTTTCGTTAACTTGACTATACTAAAAACCCAAAGAAATGAATAAATTCAAAGCAAACGACAAATAATACATCGGGCTAAGAGCTGTGTCCACATATTAAATGTCACAGTAGTTAAGCAACTAAACCAGCTTTACTTTAGGTTAAGCAAATACTATTCCACGGCGCAACTGCAAATTGATTTCGATTAGTAGTGTAGACATGGCATTATTTAGATATCTAGAATTAGATATTAGAGAATATATAGTATTTTGGGAGAAACAACTTGTATCATATTTACTTATTTTCAATTAAATTTGTCAACAGTGCGCTTACATAATAGTTGTGTACACTAAACATAGGTACTTTAGAAACAATGCCGGATTTAGAGGTCTGGAGGCCTCGGGCAATAAAGGAGTGGAGGCCCCCTGGCCCCAAATTTTTTCCAAATAAAATGGTAAATTTTCCGAATTCTCTATTGTGGGGGCCCCTCTTTTGTGGAGGCCCCGGGGCAGTAGCCCCGGTTGCCCTCCCCTAAATCCGGCCCCAGAAACCAAAGGAACGATGAATAATAAAATTGTTGACATGAAAATGACTTCAGCTACACTTAGAATACACTATTATTGACTTCTGTTAGGTTTCATTGTTAATGAAATCGTTTTCCAACAATGTTTACACGCAGAAAAGAAATTCTAAAGTATATTGCAGTCGCTATAAAATATATCGGAGCGGTCGAGGTACTATTTGGGCATGCATCTATTACTATAGTATATTTTTTAGGTATTTAACAAAATGTAAATAAACCACTATAAGGTATTTTATTAGGCAAAAATATTCTTCAAGTCAGTTAATATAACTCGATGTTTCAACATAGGACCGAAAATTACGTAGTGAAGAAGTGCCTCTCCATGGCTGCAGCAAAGGGAGAAAGGGGCAGGCCAGTAACTACCTGGCTGACGAATATCCGAAGAGATATGAAGGAGTTGGGCCTGTCCAGTGAAGCCGCTTATCAGCGACAAAGTGGCGCCTCAAGATTAGGAAAGCCGACCGCGCGTAACGGGATGAGGCGAGGATAAAGAAGAGATGTGTCACAAAATTTATGGAAGTTTTACTACGATATATTACTTACTCAACGTAACAATGAAGCTGCTATAATCGTACTATTTTGCTAATAGGAATATAACGTGATTATTTGATTAAGTAATGTAGTTTTGTAATATTTGCTATTACTAATAGTAAAGAACCTAAAACGAGACGGAGTATTTAGCCATTTAAGGGTAAATGAAAACATTACACAATTAAATGGAATAAGCTACACCCGAACGATGAGGGACAGACAGATCGAAGCAGTTTTCTACATAGTCGGTTAACTGATAAATGTTTCAATAGGTACCCAAAAATGTAAAAACACATTGCTTATATTTATTTATCTACCTAAATAAATAGAAGTAATTATATCACCTTAAGCCCACAAATAAAACACAAAAACAAATACAGAAATACATAAATATAGTAGGAATATGTCAGATCAGATGGTTCAATATCTGACCACGATTAACATTAATAATATCTTACAAAGAGTGCTCAAAAAATCAACAGCTCTTTTATCCAATTCGGTCTTATCCTACCCTGTATTATCTAATGTTTTCTTCAGATACTATGAATATATGAATATACTGCGGCATTTCCGGGCCGATACGACCTTCAAACCTTCAAGAAGCGTACTCCCATCTTAAAAGCCGGCAACGCACTTACATCCACTCTAGTGTTGCGGGTGTCCATGGGCGGTGGTACTCGCTTAACATCAGGCGATCCGTTTACTTATTTGCCTCCTACAGTCAGCGTCAAATACTTTATAGCAACCAAAGTAGCCAAATAGTTCGGTACACCATATATTTAGTATGATGTACCGAACTATTTGGCCACTTTGACTGCTACAGAGTATTTGACGCTGACTGTACATCATATAAAAAACATCAAATTCAAACTCTTTCATAGTATGTTACCTAGTCGAAAGGCGTTAAGTGATCCTTAAATAAACAAGTTCTGATCTTCATTAGGTGATAGTCTCAACTGACATGCTTTTCATGTTACAATGTGACCTTTTGTGAAGGAGGGCAAAGTTGAAATGGCTATGCAAAGCAGACCGGCCGGCCGTCTCCCAAATGGCGAAGTTCGAAACTTATCGAAACGTTACAGCTAGCTTTCCTAACAAAAATACGTGAAAGAAATTGCAAAATAACTTTAACGTTTTCTTGATATTTGTGCGGAATATAAGTGTACCGCAATTTGAGCTACATTTGAAAGTCGAATTTTATGTTTGAGGTTCGGTTTGCTGAAATTCGCTACAAATCGAACAACATATGAATTATTAGTTCACCATGTTCCAAACCCTTATGAAATATACTTACCTCCTGTTTTACTCGTACCTAATAGGTATATTTTTGAATTATGTCTGCCTTTTATCAGACATAATTTCATTTCAGGACCAGCCTTTTACGAATGTTCATGAGACGATGAGGATTTTGGTGTGTTATAATTGTGGACATCATTGACTCGTTTAAATGTTTTTAAGTTTCGCTTCACATTCATGTATCGTGTCATTCATGTGTATGATGTATATATCAAGCATACAGTTAATATTCTAATTGATTTAAATAAATCTTGGCAAGATGAATTTCTGGGTACACCCGCCACGATACGAAAACCTTTTTTTTGTAAATTTGCACTCTTTTACTATCCGTTGAGTTACCCCAAAGGACAGCGACGTAGGATATGATGGAATGCATATAGGCATAATAGCCCTGTAGGAGAGTTTTTGACGACACTAGTTTACCAAGCTCGCTCAGTGCATATATCGAGGTAGCCAACTTGTTACACACTAGCTCGACATGAGGCTTCCATGAAAGCGTGTTATGAAGTTGGAAACCCAAGAACTTTAAGAGCTTAACAACCTGGATGTCTCCACACAGAATCAATTGTGGTTGGTCGACGGTGCGACCTCTGAAAAGGATGTGTAGGTACTACATGTGTACTAATAAGCCTACAGAATTTCACGTCAAATAATAAATGTACCGTATTTTGTAGGCTATAACATTCCTTAACAACATGCTAAGCAGATTAATAGTCACCATGTGAGTGTGAGCGTTGTGTCGTCCAGATTAAGCAAATGTAATCGCGTCAATTGTATGGTGCTTGAGCTTAAATAAAGCGGATTGTGTACACACATGTTTCATGTGCTCCGTTGCGTTTTATATCTTCCTTACTACATTCTATGTCAAAATGTAAATATGTCACCTACTTTATATATCAGCAGATAATAAAGAAAAAAGATATTTATTTAATATTTTTAAGTATTTTATGTCTTTACTTCCTTTACGTCTATTTAGTATTTTGACTAATATACCACCTAATAATTTCAAATTATTTCCTGATCGTTTACTAGACGATATGAATTTGTTACCAAATAAATAGACAATAGTATTTTGTGCATTAGGTGCATACATAATAAAAAAACATTTATTGCAGATCAATGATCCATTGTTAGCAACAATTTTGACTTAATAACTAAGTTAATAGGTACAGAAAATATACAAGAATGAGAAACACGGAAAGTTGGCCCGGGATTGGTCGCTGACTCATCCTATTTGGCCCTGCCGATAGCCACTTCGATCCAGTATTTAGCTATAGGGCAGTCAAGAGTCTCCGAGAATACTCTGAGGATAAGGTTTTTACCTAATTATGTACCGACCGATGCACACAATATTATTATTATTATTTTTTATTTTATTTCATTAAACAATACACGATTGTATTTATTTCTAAGACAGCAGCAAACACCTAAAATGACAAATAAAGTCTAACTAAATATCTATACAAGAATAAATTGATTTGGTCCGTAAATCTTAAAAAAGTTAGCATTAAAAAAATAAACAACAGCTGTACTGTATTATATGAATATTCATAAAAACACTGCTATTATTATCCTATAGAGAACTTTTGACGACCGGTTTGGCCTAGTGGGTAGTGACCCTGCCTACGAAGCTGATGGTCCCGGGTTCAAATCCTAGTCAGGGCATTTATTCGTGTGATGAGCATGGATATTTGTTCCTGAGTCATGGGTGTTTTCTATGTATTTAAGTATTTATAAATTATATAATTATATCGTTGTTTAAGTACCCTCAACACAAGCCTTATTGAGCTTACTGTGGGACTTAGTCAATTTGTGTAATAATGTCCTATAATATTTATTTATTACGCTGTGCTATAAAGTTCATTTAGATATCACAGGCAGTCATTTAATTGACCAATAAATAAGTACTGGAGTAGAAAAATGTTTTAAGATTATACTGTAATATAAGGGATAACGAAGTTTACCTGCTAATCAAATTGAATAAAAACTGGTTGTATTTTCTCACTGTATTGCAAAATTGTTACACGTACCTACTTATAGGTACTTAGACAAATTGTTTATGCGTTTTGGAAACAAAAGAACTCTGTGGAGAGGGAATTGTGCCTTGATTTTTATGAGTCACCCTATGCTAAATATATGTTCTTGAAAAAACATACAACCGAACTGAGAATCTCCTACTTTTGTCAGCCTTCGGTAATTAAAACAAATAACTGAACTTTTTATCTTTTTACACGTGAAACCAGAACATAAATTACCAGTACCGAATCCGAGGCCTAATTTAATATAATAAGATCCGTGTAAGAATTTTATACAACCAAACTCCAAGCGGAAGAAATTCTAAGTACCATCACAAATTCAGGAGCCTATTCTTATTCTAATTAACGCATGTTACACACAGCAATCCCAGTCGTAGAATGTTTTTAAATAGTGCAGACATAACTGACTCCTCCTGCATAGAAATTTGCTTGCAGGGGGTCAACTATTTCTGCAGCTTACTGTACCTACCTATATTACTTATATATTTAATGTGAGAACATGCATGAAAACTATTCTGTTGTATTTCTTTAGAAGCACGTTCACGTACGAAAACTGCAAAAATGTGAAATCCGAAATTATTTAGATTTTTTATCATTACTTCAATTTCAACTTAAATAACGTTGATTTCATTTGACATATATTTTTCATTATCACAGTGTATACATACATAATATATGTATACAGTATGTATCTGAACGTAAAGCAATTAGTTAAACACGTTAATGTTTAGGTCATACTGAGCAACTTTTACTATTGGACCAACCCTGAAATCGAACAAAAAATTGGCTATTTCATACATTTAGCTGCTCTGATGTTGAATTTTCCTATGGGAGAGTAATTTTTTTTTTCGCAATTTCGGGGTTGGTCCCATAGTAAAAGTTGCTCAATATGACCTAAACGTTAACGGATTTGACTAATTGCTTTACGTTCGTATATTCGGTTCGTATGGCATATTAACCTACTTAAACGGAGTTTTATACGGAAAAATTAAGAAACACTTACTTCTTTTCATGATTTCATCCATTAATTTTGGCGCAGCTGTGTACAATAATATAGCAGGTTTATTAGAAACAACTGTATTTCACATGAAGTAGAATCGATTAACCTCTTAAAAAAATCATACATGTTCCTAATTATCTTCTTAGTTGGTTAACTATGTTGTTTGTTATCAGGAAGTATATTCTAAGAACTAAGCGTCATCTACGTAAACTGTTATTCGATAACCTAAACATAAAAAATAAGGAGAAGAAATACATTTACCTCTTACAACTTCATATTTTCGTTTTATATTGTAGCGCTAAACTACAGTTGATGTGGCGCTATGAAAAAATATAACCGATGTTGCTCATATGAGTATTCAAATTTGTTAAAAAAACGTTATTGATTTGGTCTTAACATTATATCACCCTCTGTGCATTGCGCTCATACCAATGAATAAGATTTGTAATTATCGTTGAAGCATGGCAACAGTAAGGAATTGTTAGAAGGCAATATTAATCAGAATTAAATATCAGAACGTATAATGGCGTGCGCATAATCCGTTCAGGCCGCGTAGCCAACGTGCATATCGTTTACGCTCCGAGGCGAACGAAACGCAACTGTCACAGTCGCACTAATATGGAAGAGTGGTAGAGAGATAGCTACGATACGCTACGGAGCGTGAACGATTGTAACGTTGGCTACGCGGCCAGATCTAGTAAATACATTACGTCTATTTATTAAATGTGTTGTATCATTTATTTATTTGCAAAAATAAACGTCCATTATAATGGACGTTTATTAGTTCGAATATTACCATCCACCGCAACACTGTGTCCCCGTAAAGCAATGGCGATTAAACGAATTTTCGCGTCACAAAATGAACAGCGTTTACGCATAGAACAACGCCCATCTATTCCATGCGATAAATTTCTCAAGCAATAAACGCCGCTAAGGAACTTCCGGGACGCTCGGCGATATATTAACGTGTCTAGTACAGGAAAAAAAGAATCTTTAAGTAGGCATGGTAAATTATGGACGTGGATGTAATGTGGAGTAATAATTTAAGGAGCTGTGTTTACCGAAAATAATGAGTTTTACATTATGAAATATTTCTAACAATGCCGTTTTATAACAATCTTTTAAGTTAGTCAATACGGATAAGAGTGACTGGGCCTTCACATTGAAGCCTGTTTTGTGTTTATTATGAGTTTATACATTGAGTTTGGATCACTTCGGCCTCAGTTCCATTTCGTCACCTTCTTAAGTCGTTCTCATTCGCATTTGGTCTACTGTTCCGATTCGCCAGCATTCCTATATCGTCACTTTCCTATTTCATCCGCTTTCTTAGGTGGCCACTGTACCAACTCGTTTACATTCGTAATTAGACTACTATAGTATTACTCGCGTATTACCCATTATCGACTTATAAGATTTTCAAAGAAACACTGCCTTTTAATAGACTTTTATCGTAGCACTGTGGTCGATAAAGGAACGCGAACGAGTTGGCATTGCTGACCAAGGAGTATCGAGGTCGATAAAAGATCGTGGACGAGTTGGCACTGTGATCAAAATAGGAATGTAGACAAAATCGGGTATTGACGATATCAGAAAGTGGACGAGTTAGGAAGGAATTGTAGGCTGGCGACATGGCACTGCGGACGATTTAAGAAGGTGACTGAGGCCGAAGTGATCCTGAGCCCATACATTTGTTACTAGATACTTGCGTTTAGTAGCTAATAAACACAAATAAATGTGAAAACAGGCCCCAATATGAAGGCCAGCCACATTGACAACGGTCTAGCCTAGTGGGTAGTGACTCTGCCTATGAAGCCGATGGTCCTGGGCTCGGATCCCGGTGAGGCAATTATTTGTTGTTCGGTAGTCATGGATGTTTTCTATGTATTTAAGTATTTGTATATTATATATACCTATAGTTGTTTGAGTACTCACAACACAAGCCTTCTTGGCTTACCGTGGGATTTAATTCATTTTGTGTAAGGATGCTCCTATAATATTTATTTATTTATTTATTGACCCGTATTGACCTTACAACACAGCAACAAGGAAGTATACACAGTATACAGTCTGCCTATTGGTTCAGTTCATTAAAAATAGTATATGGACGCTTGCAAGTCACTCCATGGTTGGCATATGCCCATTGGCAACCCTGCATGGTCCCTTTTTTTTTCAAGATCATACTGTGGTTTTTTGAGGAAACCTTGGCAGGGAAACCGTTCCAGGTTACGAGATTAAAAATATTAAAATTTAAATAAAATAATTAATAAAAAATAACATTAAAAGAATGTTTGTTTTGTTACACTATTAATATGAATTAATGGAACAATTCGTATAAAAGAAACTATTACAGAATTTGACATCATTAAGAGAACAAATAGAAAACGAAATTGTAAAAAAATATTGATATGAAATAAGTAATGTAAACTATCGTTTTATTTTTGTAGAATATTAAATTGTTCTTTTAAAATACATATGCGTATTTTTGTAATATCTTAGGTGAACCTACATGAACTTGCTTTCTTTTATACAAGAATTTCTGAAATTGCTCATGTTTATTCAGACAGCAATTACTCTCCACCGAGTAGGTAATTCTGTGGTGGCAGCCCTACGTCGTATAAAGTTTAACGATCAGGCCAAATTACTTGTGACCTCATTCGTATCCTCACTCAATTAGCTAAGGGTCGTCTCAAGAAAAAAAATATCGGATTCAGAAGTCAAATTACTGTAAGTAACAAGTAGTTAAGAGTTAAAACAGAAAGGGACCAAGTTAATAAGAAGATATGCATGCTGCATGAAGCTGAGTTGTGTTGGACCTAACACTCAACTACCTTCTACTAAAACTTATAGAAAATTATCGCAAAACTTCTTTACTAACACCAACTGCCTAAGATTAGTAGTTGACCTATTTATAGAACTTTTTAGAGTTCCGTACCTCAAAAGGACAAAAACGGAACCCTTATAGGATCACTGGATGTCTGGTCTGTCCATCTGTCACAATCAACTTGTTCAACAGTCACCACAACAACGTCCCTGGTCACCCCAACATGACCTAAAACCCGACTCAGAACCCGGATTATAAACCAGAGGCCCCTTAGAAAACTTCAGTTAACAGTCACACGAATGTAGTAAATACCTACTATACGAATAAGTACTTAAGAAGAAATTGGATACTCTTCCTTTTTGTGCCAACCTCTGGCTACTTAAGTAATTAACATTTTGTCATGCAAAGGCATGTACCTACTACCTATATAATTTATTTTCGGAGCTGTGGTAGACACGTAAATCTAAATATATATCAAATGTAATAATTTTTATAGTAACAATAAAACAGCCAGACTTAATCCATTCAGATAAATTACTCACGATAAATTGTCGTTAGGTACATATGTCTCTATAAAGCATCTTGGCTACATTCAGGGAAAACTATCCGATCTGATAGGAATGAGTGTTATTTATTGAGCAAAGCGCTCCACCACTAGGCCATTCCTCACATCTGGTGGAGACGTGGGGGTATTCAACGGAGTGTTCGTTGTGGAACTTTCGCCAACCCTATCTTATGTCTATGGGAGACGTAGAAAAAAGGTTACAACCATAACTCCGTATTAAAGGAAGGTGAGGAATTTGATAGAAATCAGTTTTCGCTTGGTTCGAATATTTTTTAACAAAGTTTCATTTATAATCTGATTAGAATATTTTCTATAGTATTGGTAGAATAATAACATAACGTGAATATTTAAATAACATATACTGTAACTTCAACATTTTAATCGATACCTGTTACAATGTTATCAATAAGCATACGGCCCGCCTGATGGTAAGTAGTCTCCGTAACCTGTGTACGCCTGCAACTCCGGAGGAGTTACATGCACGTTGCCGGCATGCACCGGCAGGAACACAACACTATGAGTAGGGCCTAGTATTATTTGGTTGCGGTTTTCTGGGCTCTGCTCTAGATCTGGAATAACATCTGCTGTACTGTGCCCTATTACACAAAAATACACTATATTACACTACATGTTATATAACTTTACAATAACTGAGGTGAGAATGCACCAAGAACAACACTTCTAAGCCCAAAATTAATATGTCCAAATCAAATAAATATTGGATATCCTCTTTGCATAATGTCTGGCACCTTCCATCTTTTGATCGAAATTCAATAAAAAAATTGGACGAGTCGAATGAAATGCAAATGAGTGGATAAGGCAAATGCAAATAGATTTCGGAATATTTATTAGGCAGCTCGGAGACAGTGGCTGAGATTTTAGGCAGGGCTACTAAGGTTTAAGAAGCCGAGTAAACTCGGAAAATGAGGTTTTTTATTGAGTAGTTATTTTTATTTCTAGGGTAAGTAATTGTTACAGGTTGCAATATTCGTAGGAGCTATTACTTCTGATGTATTAGACTTAATTGTGTTAATTATTTAATTGAAATATACACCATTATCTTTATTTTTATTTTATTTAATCTTCTTACACATCAATAGTTTTACATTTTTTATCTCCGAGAAACAAAAACTATGTTCTTACATGAACCATCGCAACGGCCATAGATCAACAACTAGAGTTAACCATAGACTATTAAAAAAGCATATTAATTAAGGGATGTACAGACATTGTTCTTCGACACTCTCCCTCAATGTTTGTACATCATTTTAACATTTGAACAAATTAAGTAAGTTACACATTGTTACAAATTTTTCACCTGATAAAGGCTTAGTTAGTATATCAGCTATCTGGTCTGTTGTAGTTACATATTCAACTGTAATTAAGCCTTCCTCAACCTTTTCTCTTATAAAATTACATTTTACATCTACATGTTTCAAGCGTTTTTGATCAGGATTTTGAACAACTTTTATAGTACTCTGATTATCTTCAAAAATAACAACATTATTAATTTTAATGTTAAAATCTGACATTAACTTAATTAGCCAACAAGCTTCTACAGATGCTTCACATAAGGCAACAAGTTCAGCCTCCGTAGTACTCAAAGCGACTGTACTCTGCTTCTTTGATTTCTATGTCACAGTATTACCAAACAATTGAAACAAATATCCACTTGTGGATTTTCTGTCACTATCACGTGCAAAATCTGCATCTGCAAAACCTATTAGGCTTTCATTTTTACATTTACAATATATTAGACTATAATCAACAGTTTGTTTTACATATCTCAATACACGCTTTAAGGCTTGCCATAACTTTAAAGTTGGCTGTGTTTGAAATCTACTCAAATATGACACAGCTGTTGCTAAGTCTGGTCTTGTGCTTACCATAGCATACATTAAAGAGCCAATAAGTGATCTACACTTGTGTTCCAATGTCAAGTCAATTTCACTCAAGTCAAAGTCCAGTTTAAAATTTGGATCCATAGGTGAATTGGCACCTCTACAATTTTCCATATTATAAGATTGAACTACCTTCTGCAAATACTTTGTCTGGTTAAGATAAATACCGTCATGTTTTCTTTGAATATCAATGTCTAAATACATTAGTTTTTCATCTCCTAAGTCTTTCATATGAAATTTTGAATTTAGAAATTTCTTAACACTCTCTATTTCAGTCACACTAGGCCCTACAATCAACATGTCATCAACATACAAAATCAAGTATAATTCCCCTTTACTATAAAGACAGTAGTCATTTTGCGAACGGGTAAATCCATATTCAGTGATAACTTCTGTGAATTTCTCATACCAATACTTAGGACTCTTTTTTAAACCATATAAAGATTTTTGTAGTTTTAAAACATGACCTTCGGGAACCGTTAGACCTTGTGGGGATTTTAAGTATACTGCTTCATCAATTCTTCCATATAAGAAAGCACCTTTGACATCCATTTGGTGTATTTCATAATCTTTCTGAGCTGCAACTGATAAAAGAACTCTTAATGTTTGTAACTTCAAAACCGGTGAGTATGTATTTTCTAAGTTTTCTTTTTGTTGGTAACCCTTCACAACTAATCTTGCTTTACATATTGCTTCTTCTCCTACATTCTTCTTTGTAAAGACCCATCTGCTATCCAGTAATTTTTCATTCTTTGGTACAGGTACAAGTTTCCATGTTTCATTTTCTTTTAAAGTCTTTAGTTCTTCATTGATTGCCTTCTTCCACCCGTTTTCATCTCTTCTTCCTTTAATGTCATCATAATTTGTAGGAACATCCTGATAACCTGTTAGTAAGGCATATAATGCTGAATCATCCTTGTCAAGGTCCATTTCATAGTCCCGTTGCCATACTGGTTTTCTTACTTCTCTCTTTGCTCTCCCTCTTTCCAAGCTTTCCGTCTTCTCTGTTACAGTTTTTATCTGGTGTTTGCCATCTTTATTTTTACTTTCTTCGTTTTCTTTGTTCTGTATCTTCTCTATTTTTTCTTCCTCATACATTGATACATTTTCTTCTTCAATTTCCTTTTCAATTTCTTGTTCATCTTTACTCATTTCCTTTTCTGTCTCTTCTGTCTTGTCCAGTACATATATTGTATATTTGTCACAATCTGGTTTTTCTGGTTTTGTCTCATCAAAAATCACATTCCGTGCCACTATAATTTTCTTTGTGTCGGGATCATAAAGTTTATATCCTGTTGTATAATATCCAATGAAAATCAGTTTTTTACCAGAGTTGTCCAGTTTTTGTCTTAACTCTTTGGGTACATGGTTATATGCTGTGCATCCAAACACTCGCATATTTGAGACGTTAGGTTTCCTACCTTCCCATAGCTCTGATGGTGTCTGACTTTTTCCTTCAGTTGGGCTTCTATTAGTCACATACGCTGAAAATAACACTGCATGTCCCCAAAACTCTTTCTTAAGCTGTGAATCAATTAAAACTGTTTTAGCCTTTTCTATTAAGGTGCGATTCATACATTCTGAAACTCCATTCATTTCCGGATTATATGGCACTGTATACTGCATCTGTATCCCTTTACTATAACAAAAGTTTTGAAATTCTTTAGAAATATACTCTCCCCCGTTATCTGATCTTAACTTCAATATATTTGCATTAAAATGGTTTGTCGCATAGAAATAGTACTGTTTAAATTTGTCAAAAACTTCACTCTTATTAGAAAGTAGGTATACCCATACAAAATGAGTATAGTCATCAATAAATGTCACAAAATACTTATATCCTTCTTCAGTCAGTGGGGTAATTGGTCCGCAGACGTCAGTGTGTACTAATTCAAGTGGTCTAGTTGCTCTACGTCCAAGTCTGTTAAAAGGTTGTCTTGTCATCTTACCTAACAAGCATGGCTCACAAACAGAAAAAATATTTTTAAATTTAGTTAAGTCATCCATACCATTAACCATTTGTTGTGATGACAATAAGGTTAAATTTTTTATACCTAGATGAGCATACCGACGGTGCCACAGCTGTCTCACATTTTTGTCACTGTTATTACTGTAATTACATTCATTTTCCATTATTGTTTCCATTCTAATTGTATACAAAGAACCTACTCGATTGCCTATCATGCTCAAACAATTGTGTTTGTAAATTCTGACTTTTCCTGAATTAAATTCAATTTTGTAACCATTATCTTCAATCTTTGAAACTGACAATAAATTTTTCTTTAAATCAGGCACATAGAATACATTTTTAATAGTTAAGATAACTGGCCTCTTACCTATGAATGCCTTTGCCCGAATGTTGCCAACACCAATGGCCATTAAATTCACTTCCTTCTTTGCTACTGAGATAGACTTTGGTTGGCCGAGTTCAATATATTCTGAATAATAACTTTTATCATTAACATAATGGTCCGAACACCCTGAGTCTATATACCACATTAAGTCGCACTTATCTTCTTTGTCATATCCATGGGTTTCATTTTCTGCAAGAAAAGCATGATCAAGTTCATTAACATTTGATGCTACATATGAATGTCCACGTCCATATTCAAAGGTCCTATGAGATCCTCGTCCTCGGTTTGAAAAGCCCCGTCCTCGAGATGGGATACCTCGTCCATTTGATGATCTGTGCTGCATCTGGTGTGCAGGTCGGGCACTATGGTAATTTTGTCTTATTGTGCATTCGTATTTTTTGTGTCCTTCTTTGCCACAGTTATAACATAAAAAAGCCGATTTATTGTACTCAGGCGCGCGTGGCACACACTTGTTTCTTTTCTCTTCTTCACCCAGCAATCTATCTTTAACAATCTCAACTGTAAGGTTAGGTAGTGACTCAATTGCTGTTACTATCATTTCATAGGTTTCTGGCATAGATAACAAAATAAAGTTTATCTTCTCCTCATCTGATAGCGCACTCCCGGCATCCTTTAATTGTCCAAATATTTTCGACAATGTCACAAAATGTTCTGACAATGGTGTACCTTCTTTGTATTTTATGTCGTTAAGTTGCCGCCTTAAAAACAGTTTACTACGTGTACTTTTCTTCATAAATTGTTGCTCTAGTTTCTGCATCATATTGTACGCCGTCTCTTCCTCCTGTATATAATCAATGTGACTGTCGGCCACGCCATTTATAATGATACTTTGTGCTTTCGCCTCTGCACTCTTGTTTTCCGTCACGCTCGCGAAACCCGCTGTCTCAATTGCTTTTATGCAGTCATATGCTCGTAAAATGCTGCATATTCTAAACTTCCATATTGCAAAATCTTCTCCGGCAAATTGTTTTATTTTAATCGAATTAAAACTTGCTTCTGACGACGCCATTTTCTCGACAACCCAAATCGTTTTCGGACTACGTCGAACCCACGTTAAAACCACGGACCTCTGCTACCACTGTTAATTATTTAATTGAAATATACACCATTATCTTTATTTTTATTTTATTTAATCTTCTTACACATCAATAGTTTTACATTTTTTATCTCCGAGAAACAAAAACTATGTTCTTACATGAACCATCGCAACGGCCATAGATCAACAACTAGAGTTAACCATAGACTATTAAAAAAGCATATTAATTAAGGGATGTACAGACATTGTTCTTCGACAAATTGTACATTTTAAATTATAATATTGATTTATAAAAGGATCTAGTATGATTTCCTATGATTTTTCTGAAAACCAGTAAAATCATGTACAAGAATGGTGGTAAAACTTAAAGCTTACTTCTATTACTCAAAATATATATGAATCGAAGAAAATTGCGAACAAGATTTTTAATGCTAAAAATATTTGTACTTAAAATCTGTTAGTTTTTGGCTACATTTTATTTCCTGAACAATTTCAAGCATTTTTTTAATACTACGTCGGTTGCAAACAAGCATACGGCCCGCCAAATGGAAAGCAGTCTTCGTAGCCTATGTTCGCCTGCAACTCCAAAGTAGACTCCTACAATACACGGTGTTTTTTTTTCAAACTCCGTTAATGTCGGGGTATGGCTAAATCTAAATAATTTGTTGTATTATCCATAAAAACTGATTATAAGTGTTATTGTAACGCAGACTTTATGTTTAAATGCACCAAACAATTAAAAAGTACGATACATCAATTATCAATGACATTTCGAATATCGATCGGCTGACATTAGTACTTGCGTTTAGTACCTATAGCAAATAATTATGAACTCAACTCGTACTAAACACTAATCAACGGGCCCTGAGGCAAGTGTACACGCTCGTAGAGGTTTATTAGAAAAAAAAACATTGATTATCTAGAATGGAGATAGATAGATAGATAGAATACTCTTTATTGGCACACCTTAGTAAAAAGATACAAGAAAAGAAACAATTGATTAAATGTTGAGACAGACAAGTGGAATTAATAAAAATACCGGTTTTTTTGAGAAAGTAACTTAATTTAAGCTTAGAAATGTACCTTTGAAATTATAGGACCGTGTAGAACTAACTTTAATAAACCCAACCTACGAGTTTCTTACAGTGGTAACCTTTCAATGTCTGAAATGTTATTAAGAAATTCTTCAATTACCCAATACGAGATTTATTTTTGTACCTGCCTAACCTACAGCGTATATTAATAATGAGCCCCTATCCTTACTTCTAAAAACTTTGACTTAAAGTATAGAAAGTTCTAAGCCTTACTTCAAGTAAAATTCAAGAATTTCAAAAGGATAACGATTTCAGATATTTTGCTAATGATTTGTAGCAAATTATGTAGTAGCCTGTATTTATTGGATCTAAGCCCTGAAAGGAATCTATAAGAAGCAATTACAGATACAGGTATACAAGCACTAAAATGTTCGCATTTGCTTTAAAAAAGAACAGGAACGGCTGCTTTTCTTATAATATCATTAACAATTCAAAAAATACGTCTTTCTTCAAAAAATACACAATCTTTCTGCTTTGCCTAAAGGTTGATTGGTAGAGAATGCCTCATGTCATTAAGTCCGCCTTTTGTACTATAAGGTTTTCTTTTGTGAAAGATTAAATAAATAAATATATAAAAAAGTATTTTCTTTCTTGTTATTATCGGGGGCATAAAGCAAGAATGACTCATAAATGCATAACTAACTTCACACTAGTTCGCACTTGTACAATTAATTAATTTACTTCTTGTTGCCACAAGGTCCTTTATTCGCGAAACAAATTCTAGCAAATAAACAAAACAATATGACTATTATAGGTCGTGTTAATAATGTCATGAAATACGGTTATTGTGCCTCTAATGGTTGGTAACAGATGCGCCGGCAAACTATTCAGGAACACGGGTATCGTTGGTCCATTATATTGTTCGCAGTTTTGCTTTTGTACATAATATTATAGGCAAACACCGAAGTATGGGCTCACGTGGGCTTGCCTTGTCAATCTAGTAATGATCAGTAGCCAAATCCCAAAACACAAAACGACCAAATTGAAAACCAGCAGCTGCAGTCAGTCATTTGACGTAAACTTCAACGAAGCCTCGTGGAATTTCTGTTTCCGCTTTAAGGAACACGAGGTAAGTAACGAAAACGAACCAAAGTACAAAAACCTATGGATCCAGAGAAAAGTTAATAAGGTGATTATTTTGTCTAATCGTGATTTCATCGTTGTAATCACGTTTCAAGTTAGTCGCTCAGGATCACCTGGGCAAAACTAGCAGTACCAGAGTTTTGGGATTTGCAAGACCTATCATATACATAATCGGGTGTATGGATTTTTGAATGTGACTAAATCTTTTTAAATACCAAAAAAGAGATACGTCCATCAAAACATGTAAAATAACTGTCATAGCGTATTGACGATTGTGAGTCCTTGGATGTAGTTAATTCAGTTCAATTCAATGTTTTATTTCAGGCTTGAAGCCTATTTTATATTCTCACTACGTTCGAGCGCAAAAGTACCTCGACTGAAATGATACCTGTCACCCGAGTTAAACACTCTATTTTTTCTTTATTTAGAAACAAACGGTCTCCTATCTCCTATAGTAATAAATTATTACAATATAGGGTAATCAGACTTACAGTTTCCTTAATTAGAATACGAGGAAAGTAAAATACCTACATGTGTTTAAAAACTATATGCCTAAGTATAAACTTTCCTAGTATTTCTTGAGTGTATTTTCAGTAAACTATTTAGGCAAAAGAATCGTTACTTATGGAAATGGGAGTTAAATATCAGTACCCCTAGTGTAAATTTAATCGACATCATAACGTGACGAACGCGTTTGCGTTAAGTCTCATTTTGTATAGGATTTTGAGTTTCCAAAACGTCCCGCTTGGCGCGCTCTTTCTAAATCCAATACAAAATGAAACTAAACGCAAACGCGTACGTCACGTTTCGAAATCGAAATTATTTACACTAGGGGTACTGAATGTAAATTATAAAACAAATCCGTTTAGAATCATATTTCAATTGTTATCATGAAAAAAATGTATTTGGAAAGTAAACGCTCTAGTCCAGAAACGTATCACTTTCTGCGCACATCATAGAACAAGAATGAACCGCTTCCAGAGCATGAGATATATATTTACAGTAAACGTTGTACGATACACGTGCAAATAGGTAATTCACAACTCGTGCTCATACACGACGGAACGATAGCAAATAAAAGCTTCAGGAATAGGTTTTTCAAGTAAGTAATTCAATTTAATACAAATGTAAGCCATCTACCACTTAGCTTTAAGAATAAGGAACGAGTTGGTGATTTCGGAGGCCGGGCCAATCACGAATTTGAGATAACTTCAGAAGCAGGCGTGCGGTCTAATGGATGCCACACAGGCGTTGGTACACTGCTTACATAGGTTTATACAATACTTTCATGGATGGGTATGATTTGTGATCTTGTTATCAAATTTTGATTTTTAGTAAATTGCATTAACAGGGTTAAAGCTAGTGTCCGACCGAAACCAGGTTTTTAACCTAAATTTTTACAGACGTGTTAAAATAATCATTTGATAAAATGGCATTAAACCGAATCAAGTAAATACCTATACTTCTACATACTTGTTCATCTTATACTTCGTATTATTATGTCACTCTCCTTGCAAAAACCAAAGGTGACCTCTATTTAAGTAACATTTTTTGTTTAAAAAGGGTAATAATTACGTTGATCATTTACTAACAAAAACGTTTCTTTCAACATAACTTAAAGAATTAGTTAGTTGGGGAACAAAAAAAACAGTGAGTGAAAAAAACATAAGTGAAAAATATATGTACATACGAGTACTTATATGTGAGGTTGCGGTAACGGTAACAGTGCCGCGATGGTTTTATTGGATGGATCTCAAAAAATGGCCAACGCGCCTAAAGAAATTTTCACTTCAAAAAATAATAAAAAAAGAACTAGGCGTAGACATCATGTGACGACCCGCCCGCTGGTTTTACCAGTGCAGTCAACGCAGGGCAGCTTGTGGCGAGCTGTTGGGGAGTAGATTCCATCAACTCTCAATCCTTACAACCTGGTGGGTGCTGCCTCTGCGTACATCCCATGACACGGGCAAGGGGTGCATCCGCTTGGTGTACCCTTTACATTTCATTCAAGTATCAAAAGGGCCTATACGTATCGGCTTTGGCTCTGCGCACGCGTCCCAAATGTCCGAAACACCATTGTTCCCTGATGGGTAGACATACATATAAGAACTTAATATATGGCTCGTTATGTAAGTATGTCACTGGCGCATGCTGACCAAGCCAGTGTTTCAAGAATAAGAATTTAACGCAAGATTACAGTGTAGCATGTGCCACGCCGACACTTCACTCAGTCACGTACTCAAAGGGCCCGGCCCGAGAGAACCGCAACCAAGATCACACGCGTCAGATGTTTGATATCTTACATGATTCGATGTCGAACCTTTTTATCAGGGTAAATTCGTGTGAAGCCCAAGTCACGTTATTTATACGGTTTTGTAGCTAGTTATAAAAAGAGCGGTTTCTAATTTGAAAGTCGTTATATGTCTTTTTATTGATATGTGCGCATGAGATGTAAAGTCATATTATTACGCATTTTTCTTGAACGTGCTTTCCTACAATTTTTATTACAAAAATATACTGAAATTCTTGATTCATATACATTTAATGGATTCCTTCAATTGCTCCGGGATCTCAAAATTTACCTAATGATAAATGATAATCATTGAATTATTATATATTAAATCGGTCCATGCACCTAATAAAATTTTATACGGTTTGGATGAACATCGCCCGGAAAAGGAACCTGAGCTCTGTCAAAGATTAGACAACATATTCTACGACATCCTTAATATAAGCATTAACGGATTTATAGAAGGGGTCTCACGAATCGGTCGTATTGGATACCGTCGCCCGCTTCGTATAGAACTTTTAAATAAAAGGATGGCAAATTACATACTCCAAAACGCTCAATGTTTTAAAAACACAGGTCTCGCGGTGTCACACTATCTAGATGGAAAGGCCCTGGAAGAAAGGAAACTACTTAGAGAGACATTAGTCAGAGCGCGCCAAGAAGGTAAACATGCGGCGATAAGAAACAATAAACTTTTTATAGACGGAAAACAATACGTTCCATCAGTACATACGCCAAAACAAGTACAATCCTCACAACAACCACCCACAAGCATAGATCTTTCGATTCAACAGGACAAGACGCAACCCCCTACCACCTCAACAACAAATACACAGGATGCATCACAACCACTAACAAACACTACCTCAATCTCGATGATAAATCAGAAAGATACATGTTCGAACCAGTCCTTTCGTGAATGATTTTAAAATCTTCGTGCAGAATGTACAAAGTCTCAAAAATAAAATCCCAACGTTTGAAACATTTTTGCTACAAAACAAAATCCCAGCACTATGCATCTCAGAAACATGGATATCCGAAAATCAGATTAACCTAGTCAAAATCGACGGCTACGAGTTCGCAGCGGCATTCTACCGTAAACAGCACCAAGGAGGCGGTGTGGCTATTCTACTACAAAAAGGCATACACTTCGTGGAAATAAGGGACGTAGCGAAACTGTCAATTGAATGTGTTTTTGAGTGTTGTGGGGTAGAAATACCTAGAGAAAATATGATCCTGATAAATATCTACCGACCCGATCGAGAAATAGACGATTTCTTTGATGGCTTGAATAGATTACTATGTAAATTACAACTCAAAGAGCAAAAAAAACGAATTGTTATCGTAGGTGATTTTAATATTAATATGTTTAGACTCTCTGGCAACTCTAGGACACTCAATGATACTATGTTATGTCACAACCTAGTTCAAATCGTTAAAAACTCAACTAGGCAGGTTAACGGTTCCAACTCCTGTATCGATCTAATATTTACAAATCAGAAAGAATATGTTCTCGAAGTAAAGGACCACGGCATATCGGACCACAAAGGCGTTACTTTCATAGTCCAAAGCCACACCTTGCAGACCACACATAAACCCTGGCACAAGGAAAGTAGGATATTTAGTGACAAAAATATGTCTTCTTTCATGCAAGCATGTCAATGCGTCGATTGGGGTACTATAATATCAGATGAAAACAATATTCATCAAAATTATCAGTCATTTAGTGATAAACTACAGAACATCTTAAACTCACATATACCTAAAAAAAGAATAAGACTATACACGTCGTCACATACTAAAACTTGGCTAACTAAAGGCTTAAAAATATCGTGCAAACATAAAAGACACCTAAAAATTTTCGTTAACACGACAAAAAACGAGATTATTCATGATTTCTATAAAAAATATGAAAAAATGCTGAAAAGGTGTATAAGAAAATCCAGTAAAATTAATTACGCAAAACAAATTAAAAAAACGAATAACAAAACAAAAACCATGTGGAGCATAATAAATAACATCACGCGAAAAAATAACGAACGACGATACAAAAACATGTCTTTACAAATTGACGATAGAATTTTAGAATCGCCCAATTTAGTAGCCGATGCTATTAACGAGCACTTTGCATCGGTGGGTGAATCATCGCCGCTCGACGCCGTATGCGCGGGTTGCATAGACGCGCCCGCGCCGCCACCCACCCGTCCTGCCCTCACCTTTGTCACTAACTCTATATTCCTCAGTCCAATTACCGAATACGAAACACTAAAATTAATTAAACAGCTTAAGAACAAAAGGAGTTTCGGTACAGACGAATTACCGCCGGCGTTAATAAAACTGTGCGCAAATGAATTAGCATCGCCCTTAACACAATTAATAAATCAGTCGTTCGAAAATGGCACATTCCCAGACCAGCTAAAAATTTCTAAAATAATACCAATTTTAAAACCAGGTGGCAGGGCAACAAATCCGAATCAATACCGTCCCATCGCACTACTACCGGCTATTTCAAAAATTTTTGAAAAAGCAATGTTCAATCGTGTATATAGGTTCCTCGAAAAATACAAAATATTGGATAAAAATCAGCACGGATTCAGAAAACATCACTCAACAACTTTAGCAATATTTAAATACATTAGAAAGATTTTAGAGCACATTGATGAAAAGAAATACAGTATTGGATTACTTCTGGATATGACCAAAGCATACGATAAAGTGTCCCACGAAATACTCCTCTCAAAGCTGTATGAAATGGGAATACGCGGTACGACTCACAGCTGGTTCAAATCCTACCTAAAAAATCGTGAACAATATGTACACATAGACCACTATAATCACGAAGCCCGAGAAGTGACTGATATCGCCTCACAGAGACGCCGTACCACTTGTTCCCTGCCACAAGGAAGTATTTTAGCATGTACCCTATTTCTAGCGTACATAAACGATTTGCCAAAAGTTTTAGAACCTAATATAACTTGTGTAATATTTGCCGACGACGTCTCCCTTTTATTCAGCGCTACTAATAGCACAGAATGTAACTCCCAACTTATTTCTACCTTCGACACAGTTAGAACATGGCTAGAATACCACAACCTTGAAGTAAATATAAAAAAAAACGAAAATCATACAATTTAAACCTAAGCAGAAAAAACCTCTAGAGTTAAACTTATACATAAATAACACCCAGATAGAAGAAGTCACAGAATTTAAATTACTAGGAGTATTCATTGATTCCGGAGTAGACTGGAAGGCCCACGTACAAAACACGAAGACAAAACTAACAAAGTTTATCTATGCACTTAACGTGATAAAGTTAAATGCGGATTTTGAATCTGCACTATCCGTATACTACGCGTACATATATTCCAGTCTCCGATATGGTGTGATCTTATGGGGAGCCAGCACTGATGCACACGACCTTTTTGTTCTGCAAAAGAAATGTATACGAATTTTGGCAAATATACGGATCCCAAATAGTTGCCGTCCCTTTTTCAGGCAATATGAGCTACTTACACTTCCAGCAATATACATAATGGAGGCCGTTATCTTTGCTAGGAAAAACCCCGATCTATTTGAAGCTAAACTAGATACATACAAAACTAGGAGCCAGTATAGAAACAAACTAAAAATACCAAACGCCAAATTAGCCATGTATAGAAACGGGCCCCATTTCGTATGTATCCGAGTCGTAAACAAAATACCCGATGCGATCAAATTGGAACCAAATGAAAAACAGTTTCACAAAAAATTAAAAACTTTTCTCATACATAAATGCTACTACTCAGTGGAGGAGTTCCTAAATGATGAAACCTAGTCGCATTATAAGAGAAGGTCACTATCAAAATTTGTCATTAACCAAACATTGCCATTCAATTTAACTTTTGCTTTGACTCATTTTTAATTTTACCTACATTAATTCAAATACTACATAATAATAGCATGCATAGCCTGTAATTTAGTATTAAGCTAGATATAAGACAATTTGTGTGCCCTGACAGGGTGTCATGGAAGCTTACTGTATAACTGTAATAGCATCTTATGTACATGACTTTACAAATAAATATCTAATCTAATCTAATCTAATCTAATCTAAAAATCAAGGATGTACGATCCCATAAAATAACTCTTTTTAAAGTCAGTTCAAAATAAATTAAGACGGTTTGATTCTAGTAAACCACGACATTAGATTCTTATTCAGTATCTCCCCAATAAATCTAGGTTATCTAAGAGACATAGTTGCTGTCACTAAGTTTTATTGGCGGCACGTTTTGATGGTCTCCTTATCATGCATGCGGCTCCAAGATGGCCCTCATGAATACGTGAGATCGCCATTGCTTTAAATCATTTGAACCAGCTGTGTGTGAAGTGGCGGCATTCCATAGTGAATTTTATTGTCTCGTCTAATCATGAGAATATATCTATGAGTTGCATATATTTGCTTTTTCAACAAAAACAAAGCGATTTCAAATTATTTGTGTATTTAAAGAGTTTTTTCACTGGAATAGATCAGTTGACAGATAGACGAGTTGAGATTTTATCCTTTCCTTAAAGATGTACAGAGAAATGGAAAAACTAGTTGTATTACTTATCGAACTCATTTCATTAACTCACTGACATGGTTTAGGGGGCTTAGGGATTTGATCAAAACAACAAACCAGTCGGGTGTAATGATGTAACGAGTTGACTGATTTGGCCAATTTCATTGAATATATCAAACCACGGATTTTTTTAGGACAATTAACAAAATGGGGCCGCCATTTCAACATCCACTCCTGCGTGATTTTATTATATTCCTTGATGAAATCACAGTTTTAGAAGCTAATCCCCGTGCAACATTATTGCATAGGTACCTATTTATTATAATTATAGTGCTGGTTTCCAAAAACATTCAATAGCGATCACCTTTCACGTTCGATCTAACAAAGAAAATAGTCGGAGTTCTTATAAGATGTTCTTCAATAAGTTTTACGTGACTTAGAGCTGTATTGTGCGAATTCTTTTGTACAATACAACAGTGCAACTGCGAGAATAGATAGCTGAACATACTCGTACCTATAAGGCCATTTTCTCTTGTCAATAGACTTTTGCCTACACTTTTAGAGCAGGTAAAATGATTATCATTCCTGCAAATACTTTGAAATAATAAATATCTAAACAGTCTAATCTAACTATTGTCCGTTTTCAGATTACCAACACTTTTCCATTAAGCAGGTAAGTTTTATTTACCAAATATTTTAATCGGTGAAACCGTACATCGCGCCTGATGATAAAGTTGGTATTAAGTAACTTGTTATTCTTTAATTTAAAAAAAATAGCTGTCGTGAAGTATGCTTCCTGTGATAGTATGCTATAATTGAGCTAATTTTACATTTCAAACTTACGTATTTTTAGTCACTAGCTTGACATGACACCTTATTGTTTAAATTTTAATTATGAATTATAAAGGTATAAATGAATGTCCAATGCTTGAGTGATGGTGACAACCATTACTCAAGCATTGGAATAGTTTGCATGTTGCTGTTGAAGTTGTTGAGAAATGGTGCATCTAGATTGCCTCGATTTTATTTTATATTATTTAATTTATTATATGTGTTGTACATATGTATAATTGCCATTACAATCATTAAAGCTGCTTAAAAAACACTAAACTTACCTTGTGTATGTAGGCTTAACGCGTAACGAGACGACTTGTAACGATTGTTACCAATAAATTTTCATTCTGCTGTTTCGGAGAGTCTAGGTCTCCATTTTCAAGCACTAACAGGGCATGAACAACGATCACGATATTCGTAGGCTTAAACCCTAACAAAGCTTAATAAAAAATCCAATTTCAACAAACTTAGAACTCATTCAGCTCTAACCAGAACAAATGTTCAGTATTTCAAACAGAATGTGTAAACATCATTCATTGTGCATGTAACGAAAGTCTGTTGGTTCGGAACAAAAGGTTTGCACTTGAATAGAATTTCATAAAACGGCTACGCAGATTGTGTTTGACAGTTACATCACTTTTAATAGAAATAATAAATAAAATAAGATTTTAAACAATTTCGATTTACTATCAATTAAAATAATTAACCCAGGGCGCGTAACCAACGTGTCGATCGTTAACGCTCCGAAGTGTATCGTATTAATCTCTCTCTATCACTCTTCTATGTTAGATTTTAATCGCGTTAGGCACAATATAAAAATTGAGCACAAAAGCTTATTGATAATATAAACAATATAGTCCAAAATTAAGTTGCCAAACCATTTTTAGATTTTTCTATTTACTTCTTACTTATGTCTTTTAAAAAATGACATCTAATTAAATCTATTACTTAAACTTCCTTCTACAAAAATCTCATTCCCCTGGACATACCTATTCACTAATTTCCAGGAGATGCCGCTTTATTAGTATCTAATTTTTGGTGACTGTAACCCGTGCCAAGTTCCATCTACAACTATAACTGCTGAGCGTAATCTCCTGGGAATTTGCAAACAGGTATAGCCAGGGGAATGAGATTGCTGCAGAAAGATCCAAAAAAAAGATAAAACGCACAATTTCGTGAAAATTATCAACAACATTCGGGCTAAAATATTTGTTAAAATCAAGCTTAGATTATTTTTTTAGAATTGTTGAATAGCAGAAGCTGAAATGGGTATATTATGTTTTGGAATGTCTGGCTGTATTCAAAGAATTTTGATAGATAACTGTCATAAAAAAGAAAATAATGAAGTTTGTTAAAACTTAAAGCGGTTTTCAATAATTAGAAAATTTATATAATACCAGTATTGTTACGTATGAATACTTTTCACCTACTCTTATTTCAAATAATAAGTGAGCAATCAGCGAAATATAGAGGTATAAAAAAGTATCAAAGGGAATAAACTCCAGCCAGAACTACTAATTGAAAATAACAAACTTTACTCTTCATGCCGCGTGTGCCAAATAAAATATGACAATACCACACAATGTATCTTAGAAAATATTTTCAAAGTAAACAGTCGTAGCTTGCAATATCGTCGTTATTTTTAGGATTCGGCAACTGCGATCAGTCTACGAAGTTCGAGCAATAAATAGTTTATCAACTTCACTTGGAAGTTAGATTAAAATACTTCAGGAACCACCGCACCACAGGCGGTACTCTTTGATTCTACTTTATTATGCACTTCAAAATACTATATTTTACGTATTTTGTAGTTGGTAAGTATAGGGTGGGCAAATAAGAAGTATAATTTTTTTTTTAAATTTTAACTATATTAAGTCCAAAGATTATTAAGTCTTGTTTGAAAAATATATTCAGGGTTGGCAAATGCATGCGGAACATAATGTTCACCTCTAACCGCAGGCAAATTTAAGCCCTTATCATCGCAATTTTTAGCATCTCTTCGCACATTTTCGGCGTTATCTTAGTAAATTTGTGTTGGATAGTCGGTTTAACTGTTTAAATTTTATCAGCTTGTTAGCATAGACACGTTATTTTAGATATCCCCACAGAAAGTAAGGAGCTGCAAAATTTGGGGTATTTAGGTGCCAAACACTGTAACTTTATCTCGAAATTAATGGAGCAAACAACGTGTTTTAAACAACACAAATATTTCAGAAAAAAATGCTTTACATACCTCTAAATATTTCCAAAATTATCTTCCGTATACAATTGACAACCCTGAATAATATATTTATTAAAAAAATATTTAATACATTTTGCACTTAATATAATTAAAATTTAAAAACATAAAAATCACTCTTATTTGCCCATCCTGTACATACATAGACAGTTGAGCCATTTTATTTGAAGTAATACTCTGCACATTTTTTTTACATATAATTTGATTTTTTTTATGTTATATTTACTCAGAATCATGAGCTCTTTCGACCCCAATAGGAGAAAAAAATGTCCCAAGATCTTTATTTCCATTCCGTTACAATTTTCATAGCATTGCGTGACGGTAATGGAATGGAAGGAACGAATATTCTACGAATATTTTGGGATAGTTTTTTTTTTGGGTTCCGTGCCCAAAGGGTCAAACGGGACCCTATTACTGAGACTCCGCTGTCCGTCCGTCTGTCCGTCTGTCCGTCTGTCCGTCTGTCCGTCTGTCCGTCTGTCCGTCTGTCCGTCTGTCCGTCTGTCCGTCCGTCCGTCCGTCCGTCCGTCCGTCCGTCTGTCACCAGGCTGTATCTCATGAACTGTGGTAGATAGCCAGCTGAAATTGGATGGGTGACCGTCTTTTAAATAAATAAATAAATAAATATTATAGGACATTATTACACAAATTGACTAAGTCCCACAGTAAGCTCAATAAGGCTTGTGTTGAGGGTACTTAGACAACGATATATATAATATATAAATATTTATTAAATACTTAAATACATAGAAAACACCCATGACTCAGGAACAAATATCTATGCTCATCACACGAATAGATGCCCTTACCAGGATTTGAACCCGGGACCATCGGCTTCGTAGGCGGGGTCACTACCCACTAGGCCAAACAGATCGTCAAATAGATAATGGTACGGAACCCTAACTGTGCGAGTCCGACTCGCACTTGGCCGATTTTCCTTCCTATTAGGATCAATAGTTAGAGCACAGATACAGCAAAAATTGCGAGAACCGAATTGATTTTTTTTTTTTTTGATTGATTTTTTGTTACATATAATAAAAATATTTTTAATAACTGATATGACTCGATTGTCGTGATGGGTGAACTTTTACTTATATACCTACAGGTTTGTACAGAACCCTCGGTGCGCTAGTCCGACTCGCACTTGTCCGGTTTTTTTTACTAGGATGAAGATACCATAGTTCCTGAAACCATGGCAATTTACTGGCTGTTCCCTTTTAATGCAGACTGGACATGGGATAACTCAATGATTCAACGCCGCCCGATTCGATTCTGTCCGAACTTAGGGTTACCACAAACATCAAATAATTACGTTAACTGTTTCTCTTCCGCCCTTGCATATGCGAACGATAGAGAGACAACGAAGTTTCGATTTTAGATATCCGCGGTTAGCTCTCCTGGATAGTAATCCAGGATTTGAGACTGGTCTGAAAAGATAAAAACTCAAATCACTATGCGTGTGAATTGTATATTTGAGATGTTCCGTTATTCATCATGAATCATGAAGCCCGTAAATAAAATATAAATATTCGGAGGTTCACTTACATATACATTTTACTGAGAACACCTTATATGCACATATATGTCACATGCACATAGGTACCTATGCACATATTATAACGGTTTTATTACTATAAATCGTTAAAATCTTAAGTTTATATTTCTATTCTTCAACGCATATTAATCCTGCCAGTTAATACATCGTCGGTCGTAAATATTTTTACTGCATCAACTGAATTCACGCGAAATTCACACACCAGACGGTCGGTGTTGTTTTAAACAGGTCAAGTGCGAGCTCCCTGGAGGTTTTAGTTAAACATGCCTGCATGTAAAAAATTACGTGTTTAATGACAATATTTTTATTATACTTTAGCCTAGCTAAGTTGCTGATCGTTCGCTCCATAGCGAACGATACGGTAATCTATCTCTCTCTCTCTCTCTCTCTCTCTCTCTGTCAGTTCTATATTAGTGCGACAGAGACAGTTGCGTTTCGTTCGCTACGGAGGGTAAGAATTATAGGAATAAGAAAATTACATACGTTAAGCAGAATGTACATATATAATGATATAAACATATTACAATAGTAAAATACATATACTCGTAGTGATAATATAAATATACATACATAATCATATAAATATACACCGCGGCACACTAAGGAAGAGACAAGTAATGATTTCTTCACCATACCAGCTCGTAAAGGCCTCGATACTTCAAAAACGGACGAGAAAGTTGCGTTTTATCCACAAGAGTGGTAAAGTAATTACATGCAAATCTCTAGTTGTTTCCTCATTTTGGCTGGCGGAAGTGATGCTTTTGAATAATAAATAAATATTTAATAGTTTTCATTTGGATGTGATTTTTTCTCGAGTTAGTGTCGTGTAAAATGTTGTTTCACTCGGTGTCAAAGTTTGTTTAACCCTCGTGCCTTGAAATCCTCACAACGCGCATCTTTCGCTTGCTCTGGTTTCATTATGGCACGAGAGGTTAAACAACAACTTTGCCCCCTTGTAAAACAAATAACTATTGTCAGTACGTTTTGAAAGTTTAAATAGGCACAATGCATATTAAAAACTTTGAATGCTCCAATTACATTAAACAAGCCTAGAAATGCCATGTCAATCGCTGGAAATTTTCACAGAAATCCATTCATAAATTTTTGCGATTGGCGTCGGCAAAATCATTCACGTTTATAGTATTATTATGATAATTTCACGAAACTCCGTGAAATTGTTCCACCAAATTTACTTAAATTTGAATCTAAATGACAATCCAACGCAAATACTTTTTGCCGCCATTTTATCGTTTTTGTAGTTTAACTGTCTAAACGGGACGTTTTTTTATGTGCCCACAAAAGGTTGCCTAAACTGAAAATTGGTCTTTTAAATAGCTCAATACGAACAGTTTGTTCTTCAGGGTTCCGTCAGATGAAACCTTCTTACTATGCAACTGTTCATCTGTCTGAATGTCAGCGAGTATAAGGGTCTATTAAATCAGGCCGTCTATCAAAGTTGTATAAATTTCATATCGCACTGTTGAAAGGCTGCGTCAGTCCGTCAATTGTGGTTGGTGTAACTGGCCCTAAATCTTTACAGAATACTTATTTATGTTGCAATTATACAGTAGCTATATATTTTAACGTAAATAAATCAATTAAATTCGATAATGTTTAGGTCATACGTCATACTGAACAACTTTTACTATGGGACCAACCCTGAAATGGAGACTTTGTCTGTTTCATACATTTTGCTGGACTGATGTTGAAATTTTCTATGGGAATGTAAATTTTTTTTGCGTTTTAGAGGTCCCATAGTAAAAGTTGCTCAGTATGACCTAAATGTTAACGGGTTTGAGTAATTGCTTTACGTTCAGCGTTCAGTACCCCTAGTGTAAATTTAATAGACATCATAACGTGACGAACGCGTTTGCGTTAAGTCTCATTTTGTATAGGATTTTGAGTTTCCAAAACGTCCCGCTTGGCGCGCTCTTTATAAATCCAATACAAATTGAGACTAAACGCAAACGCGTACGTCACGTTTCGTAATCGAATTTATTTACACTAGGGGTACTGATACATACTGTATTTAGCCTATTTTGTTTATCGTGTTTGTATGTCTTGCAACGTTATAGATTAGAACACCTACATCTTTAATAGAGTATTATTGCCGCTATAACAACATATATGATAAGGGCCTCACGGAGACAGAAAGGTAGTACGGAACGAAACGGAACCCTCCACTACGCGTGTTTCTTCATGCAATTGGCTGTTATTTTTATAGCCAGGGCAAAGGCTCAACAAACTCAATTTATACCATTGAAGGCTTCCAACCAGCGTCGTTAAATGGTTCGTTTTATGAAGGCTGGGCTTGGTTTTAGTCGTGTTTAATGAATTGCCTACAGCATTACGGATTACATCTGACGACTCTTTACTTTTTTGGCCAACTGCCTAGGGAGGGTTGGGTTTTTCAGGCGTATGTTATGTGTGTCGCTCTATAAAGCGTGCCAAAGAATTAGACACACGATTAAGAAAGTGCGTGTGCTCAGAGTATACTCTATAGGGCCAGACGACACTGGTACGTTAAGTTGCGTTGTGTCAAGTTGTCACAACGCATTTAATGTAGCATGTCATAAAAAAAAAATGTAAAACGATGCAGCGTCGATGCTGTGAGGACGCCTGCGACGAAAATCCGCGACGCAACGCAACGCAACGCACCAGTGATGTCACACTCATCGTTTGACGGATGACGCGTCAAATAATAATCTTCTACTTTTTCCTAATCAGCGGCGGCATCATGGTTTCATTTTTATCACTTGTCACTATGCCCGTCACTTTCGCGCTACCATACTTGTTAGAAGGTGACAGGCATGGTGACAAATGATAAAGAGCCGACCATCTTAGCTCTACTGAGCACGATACCTTACCTTTGTTACCCCTTGTATGTACACGAAAATTTAAATAATTACATGCTAGTCATCCTGTCTGTAAATGTGGAATACAAAGTCCGCAAAGTCTATTGAGTTTCAACCATAATTTTCAATTTACAAATTCTCGCGTAATATTCTGGCTTATTTGTATGTATAAATAACCATGTATAAATAACCATTAAACTAAACCGCATTAATGCCATTTGGACTAAAATTCATTAAATATCCGGAAAGGGTACAGCTAGCTTTGCTAGTAATTTTATTCAGCCACATAAAAAAGGTTTTAGTGCAACAGAATTGTATTACACATACGACCATTCAATTGAATTAAGTCACGATTGGAAAATTAATAGTAGCGTCATTTGGCACCTGCGCCTAACCGCAATTAAATAATTTAGCTCATTTCCAAAACAAATCTCTTCTATTATTCAATTTGACTGGAATTTAAATGCTTTGATTCAGCAACTAAAATATTTTGTATTTGATTTGAAACGTTAATTCGGTGCCATACGGTAATTAGCTCAACTAAATTCATTTATTTTAGCAATTGTTTCAATCGTTTGATAACTACGTTATGTTAGCATTGTATTCTAGTACCTACCTAACTAGTTGTTCTCCTTGGTCTGGATCTAAAACGAAAAAAAATATCGTTACCATCTCGTAGTGATATATTGCAGCAATATCAAAATCGACTAAATACTAGCCTACTAAGCTGAATGTTCGCGTCCGTATTTCCGTAGAGTACGAGTACTTTAATACTTTACCAAATATCACGCGAGATGGCGCTGTATCGGTAGCGGTGATTTCTACATCGCTCTATTAAAATATTTATAGGGATTGTATATAAAGGTTTAGCCTCCTGAGACCCAGAAGCAATTGTTTTGCTGGTTGTTTTTTGAACGAGTTAAAAGTTCAGTCACGTCTGAAAATATCGATACCAAAACTATGCCAAAAATATGTATATATATACTACCTTAATATATGGGCAATTAAGTCGTGTATACATAATTTTGGCACTTTTTTGTATCGGTATTTTCAGACGTGACCGTACATACACTGATCACTCTTTAAAATTTTGGAAATGTTAGCAAGATGAAAATTCTTATTAATAAAAAATAACCCAAAAGTCATTATTTCGAAGATATTTCAGTTGAAAACTTTATCAATTAGTAGGGTCAAGTTTAGTGGAAAGAAAACCGATAATAAGGTATATTTGTAATTAATTATAAATCTTATATACCATCATGGTGTAAAAATTCTGAATCTTAAGATACCTTGACAAGACTTAAGAATGAACGTTTTTATAAACTTACCGTCTTAATATTGATGTGCAGCTTGTTCCTTAGTATGATAATAATAACAATTATGCAGAATCATATTAACTGTAAAACGTAAATATATACGACAAGCAGTAGTCATTAGATTGACTAATTAGTAGTGTTGATTAATCGCCATTGGTTTACATTGGCCGCGTTTCATTAGCGGCAATCTACAATAATTGGCACAATTCCGCTTTTAATCATTTTGGCAGTGTCATGTGCAAGCATCTGAATAGGAAATGTGATGATGATTAATGTGATAAATTAGTTTAATGCACAAAATAATAAATATTCACTATATCTATGCAATTTGAAACTTTGCAAATGTTCAAAAATGAGATAAATCATAACTTTACGATTTTACCGTGGTTCCTGTCTTACTTATGTTTTTCATGGAATGCTAAAACATGTTAAGTTTGCCTCCAAACACTTGTATTTTTATTCATCATGCTGATTCATTTATGCTGACTTTTTTCAAACTTTCTTTGCTCTAGATTTCAAAGGCGCGATTACGAATTTTAATGACTAGCTTTGTCCTACTGGCTTACGGCCGAAGGCAAGTCTTTGACCTGAGCACGAAAGGGGACTTTTAGGCCATGTTTATTGTAGAGCCGCGACCCGTGCAAGAATGGTGACATAATATAGGACCCTGATTCAGATTTAGTAAGTAAATAATAAATAAATATTATAAGACATTATTACACAAATTGACTAAGTCCCACAGTAAGCTCAATAAGGCTTGTGTTGAGGGTACTTAGACAACGATATACATATATAATATATAAATACTTAAATATAATAGAAAACACCCATGACTCAGAAACAAATATCCATGCTCATCACACGAATTATATGCCCTTACCAGGATTTGAACCCGGGACCATCAGCTTCTTAGGCAGGGTTGCTACCCACTAGGCCAAACCGGTCGTCAAATAAATAAATCGGTCGTCTTAAATATTATTTACTGTGCACCATGAAGTTAAAAATACACAGAAAACGAAATACAAGTTAAGACTAGGTAACAACGGGCGGTCATATCGCTAAAAGCAATCTCCTCAAGACAACCTTTGGGTATCAGGAAAGTAAAGTAGGTACCTACTTAATGACTACGCCAATAATGCCGAATCAACAAACCGAAGACACTAATATTTGTATAAACTTTAAAGTCATATATACATACAAATACAATAAATATATACACATATAAATATATCATTAGCCTTTGCGTCTATTGCAGACGATTTATGGTGTAACGCCGGAGCCGAGCGAGAGACGCCGTTTATGGCAATTTTGGCTAATTAGACCGATGCGAGACTGCCATGGTCTACCACAGGCCTGACAACAAAAATTTGCGTAAAATGGCACTGAGATGCTTTGTCGTCGTTTTTGCCTCTTGTCAGCGAGTGCAGCGAACCAGAGGGCCTACTGCAAACCACGTTCGACGAGTTACCTCTCTGTCGCACTTGTAAATTCGTACATAAGTGTGACAGGGAGGCAACACGTCGAACGTGGTTCGCGGTAAGCCCTCAGATCTCATAAAAAAACTTGTGACCCTCCTCGACGCGCTTGCGTTACTCCGTCCGCTGTTCTGCGAGCCTCAGCCTTACGCTGATTGATGCATGCAAAATGAAAGTCGTGCGTGAGATGCGTGCCATTCACCAAGACGATTGTCAAGGTAGTATAAAAAAACCGGCTAAGTTTTTTTTTATACTACGTCGGTGGCAAACAAGCATACGGCCCGCCTGATGGTAAGCAGTCTCCGTAGCCTATGTACGCCTGCAATTCCAGAGGAGTTCTCCCCCTCGTTGAGCTCTGGCAACCTTACTCACCGGCAGGAACACAACACTATGAGTAGGGTCTAGTGCTATTTGGCTGCAGTTCTCTGCAAGGTGGAGGCACCTCCCCAGTTGGGCTCCGCTCCAGATCTGGAATGACATCCGCTGTGCTTTGCCCCACCACACAAAGCGAATGACATTCACAATGCCCATACCTCTCTTTTGGCCGTAGTTACTTAAGGACGTACCCGGGTCTGGGCCCGGGTAAGTGCGATTCGGACTCGCGCCCCGAGGGTTCCGTACAAACCTGTAGGTATAAGTCAAAGTTCACCCATCACGACAATCGAGTCATATCAATTATTAAAAATATTTTTATTATATGATGTAACAAAAAATTTACAGTTTTCGCAATTCTTCATCTGTGCTATAAGACGTTACTTCGTACCAAATTTCAAGATTTTAAGTTCACGGAAACTACGAGTGTCGAAAATTTGCGGAAATTCGCGGCATAAACGGCTGTTTCTTTTGATTGCGTTGGTTTAGAAGTTTGAATTTTTTACAGCTCCAAGGGACAGTAGACCTGAGTATTTGATATAAATTCCAGCTTAATACCTCCACGAATTCCTTAGAAAAAGGGTCTTGACAGACCGACAGACAGCCGGACGGACGGACAACAAAGTGATCCTATTAGGGATCCGTTTTTTCTTTTCGAGGTACGGAACCCTAACTAGTTCAAAAACGTGACTTGTTAAATCAGAATCGAGTTGTAAGCGGCATATAGTTCGTGTCATCCACGATGAAAGTTTGCCAAATCTAACCTTTAATAACATTTTAATACGAGTGAAGGCAGCGTCGTCGTGAATGACACAATCTATAACAGAGTACGGACAAAACTGGCGTTCGTACAGACACTTCCAAAAATATCTTACTCAAATAAGCGCTCATAAATATGTGACACAATTTTTTCTTTAGATATTTTTGCGCGCTTCCTCGTGTAAGATATTGCAGGTTCAACCCCCGCCTTATACCAATGAGTGTCTCGCGACTTCGGGATCATTTTAAATTTACTAGTTGTTTATTCGTGAAGGATAATATATTAAATAATAAATACTTGCTGACCCGATATCGTAATATGGATTGGAAGCGAGATGGATATTAAAGTAAGCGTTACAAACAAGATTTTTTCTGAATAAATATTATATTTATTTAATTAACATACCTCGATTAATAAAATATAACAGATTGTATAAAAAAAGAATCAAAATTACGATAACGGTTTGATGCTTCTATTTTCAGTATAAGAGTAACTATGTAGAGTTAGACTAAGATAAGTCTGCAGCGTCATTTCCTGGGGCAATTCCACAGATCGAGAAATGGCTTTTAAGGCACAACACAAAAAACTGTTTGCGTTCAGCACTTAGAATTCCACGTTTAGAAAACTGTTAACCGCATTTCATTAGACTGAACATTTTAACTTTACCTTGTCTCTATATTTATGAACTAGCGATGAATGTTAAAAACAATATCAACCAATTTTCTGCTATTCATAGTGCTCGTTGGGGTAACAAAATATATTCACAAATTGTTGTTAGTTTATTTTATAATTATAAATTACAATAGCTAAGCTATAATAATTGCATGCTCCATCTTGACATAAATATTTGTATGCCTAATGGCAAAACATGGTGATATGCTACTATATAAGACCTATTATGTACCCGTGTTTACAAATAAACGTATCTATTGATTGATTGATTTTGATAGCAAGCGCAGGGCAAGTGTAATTTATACGTCATTATTTCATAGAAGTTTGACTTTTAAATTAACACTTGCACCACGTGTGCTATCAAAATCATTGCAGACTTATCTTGATCTAACTCTAGTGACGTTTCAGCTTGATTTAAAAGAAAAGCACACTGTTATGGACTAATTTAAGATTAAATAATAGAGCTAAGCTACTGTCCGCGAATGACGATAACACCAGGGGGCCTAGCCAAGTGACTACCATTGATAAAAAACGCCAATCGAAAGTGAAATGGTAATGATCACGAGACTTTTCGTCGTTTGTCATTTGTCGATGTAAGGTTGACAACTTGGCTAGGCCCGTGGTCGTTTTTGTATGTCGACTAGTACTTCGCGGTTGGTTGGACACCCAGATGAACTGCAGTCTAGTGAGACATGTTATATCACGGATGCCTGACCTGGAAGACTGGTTATGGTGACAAGCCGCGGCCATCACCCCGCACGGAAAGCAGATTGTGTCGCCGCGCCTGTGCAGGTGCGAGCCGTGACTGCGCTTGCAGCCGCGCCGCGCCCACCGCCGCTACACACTGGGAAAACTCACCTGTGAAGAAGATGAGCACTACGAAGTATAATAAAGCTCAGTCGAGCGCTAGCTGCAATAAAAACGCACACACGTGCATTTTGATTGCGGTCGCTTTGAATGAAGATTAGATTTCGAATTCAAATAAAATATTTCGATTTCGACACAAACGACCCAAAGGCTTTTTGAGTCGGATCAAATGAAGTTTGCATTACGCTTGCAATGACAAAGTGTACCAATGTCATCATACTCATCAATAATTTCGTAAATATGAAAAATAAAATATGACGTTTATAATGACACCGTTTGTGTCACTATAAACGTCATATTTCCTTTTGTTCTGTTCAAATCGGTGCAAAGTTAGAATAGAAAGACTGTAATATTTCTAGATAAGAAAATACATCAATGCTATTATTACCTTATATACCACGTATTATATTTAAAAAAAAACACTTACCAATGGTATTCCAACATTGCACCACATCTCCTCCTTCCTCCCCCTCATTATAGCAGTCGATAATGCGCTGCTGGTAATCGGGGCACACGGGCTCGACACTTGGCAAATTAGAGGACCGCATCTCTATGCGGCGCACCAGAGAGTTGATGTCATCCACTGTTATTCTGGAAGGTGATTAATTAAGTAAATATATGCCTATTATTGAAAGTCGCGCGTGTATATCGTAAATTCTTACAAGCAATAATTAAATGATTTTCCATTGCCTTCATATCTACAATTCCACACTAATCCTTACTTAAGTTGAAGAAATGGCAACAATATTTAAGATAAGTCCTGTAATTTATAATCTTTATGTTATATTTTCATCTAATTAAAAACAAACATTGACTCTACTATAGCTAATTCCAAAACGCGGTAAACAATCTTAAAAGGCTGAATTTAACAGTCAATAGATTATTTGATATTTGACTTCATAAATTACAAACACATATTTTAATTGATTCTTATGACACATCAAATTTAGCTGCCATCTATGATTACATATAAGAACTACAGCGACATCTTCCAACCTTACCGTGAACAGCAAGGAACGTAAGAATGGCTCAAACTTAAACACAAAGCTACAAACAAACGCCACTAGATGGCAGTATGTGTATATTAAAATAATTATTATGTATTTGCAATGAGGTTTACGAATCGTCAGTTCTGAGACGATGTCACAGAACCAGGCAGCGCCTTTTTCGTTTTTAAATTTGAAGATATCCCAATAATGATATTAATTTAAGGGTAAAGTACCTATTTAATTCATTGGGATGAATGGCATTGATAACAATTTTGAATTACGAGTCTAATATTGCTGTCTCACTTGCTCCTCTCCGAGTGCGTCTCATCCAGGCACTTCATCTTCTCCGTGAGTATCTTGTCCTTGAGATCTTCCCGGGGCTTGCGCGTCACCGGCACTGCCGCCGCTCCTCCAGCGAGTGCAGCGTCTTCTACAAGCCGTTCTACCTAAAAACGAATGGTTTATTACATAGAAGGCGAGACCTTGGAAAATACAAGGCATGTATTCCTATATCCTAAACGCATTAAGGTACGCATTTACACCCTGTGGGGGAAATCAACGAAAAATAATTCTGGGAAAAGCTGTGTGTGTGATTTTTCTTATATCGGTCATATCGATTCGGTGCAAGCTGAGGTGTTATTTAAAACTTTGGTTCTTTTAAAAATTACTCAGTCTCAGAGAGAGTCAATCTAATCTCCAATTACTTATATTCACGTAACGTTATAAGAAATATTGAAAATGATTCTGCATGGCTTTGATGACGCGTTGTACGTAAAAACACGTTGGGCCGTAGACGTAGAGCGTAACTACAATACATGCACTGGACTAGAAACACTTCTTCGTTACTTAGTTAAAATAGGCTAGTGTGCTAAAAAAAATTCGTCCATCAGTAAGATTATAAAAATATTGGATACATATAGTATGAAAATATATGTTTAGCCCGTTTTAGTTTAGCGCAACGTCACGCCGTGCCGCACTGTCTGTATGGCGTGACGTGACGGCCTCACTTCCAAACTTCGACATGCTTAATATTGCAAAATAAAAACCCTAAACAAACCCCGTATAACTCATTTTTTTTTTTATCTAATTGACGGACTAATGCTACATATGTATCCAAAATTTCAGCTAAATCGGAAATCAAGAAGGGGTCAAATTTAGTTTCCAAGATTTGGCCACACTAACTAACTATCATACATTACATACTAACAGCGGTGGCAGCATGGTTCTATTTTTATCATTTGTCACTATGCCCGTCACTTTTACGCTTTTATACTTGTTAGAACGTGACCAGCATGAAGACAAATGATAAAGAGCCGACCATCGTAGCCCTACAGGGCAAGTTAAATAAAAGCTTGTAAAAAACACGAAACTTGTTCTCACCATTTTGTTGGATATGCTGATGTGGGGGTCCTGTTCGTCCGTTGGTGGTGCTTGCTGTCGGGAAAAGTGCGAGGCGCGGACGGACTGCCCGCTGCCCATTGTGGACTCTAATACTGTGGAATAAGGTTCTTTATTGATTAACTACACATGGATAGAATGCAAACTCACTGCCAATTCTCAACTCTAATACTGTGGAATAAGATTCAAAATCGGTCATTTGGGTAGCTAAGACCCCGTTTCCACTTGTCGGATGTCGGGCCAGGGTTTTAATCAGATATACCAGTGACAAAGAAAATCGGTGTCGGACAAGTGTGAATAGTCATATAAAATGTTCTGCCACTGGAACATCCGATTAGAATCCGGGCCCGACATCCGACACGTAAGAACGGGCTCTAATTTGAAAGAAATCTTTTGAAATCCTAGTTATTTACTATGTAGGTACGATTCTCGATACGAATATCACTTCTAATATTCCTAAGCTTAAGCGCTTTTGCTCCTGTGTTAACGACGTTTGTTTATGGTTTAATTTGTCATTAAAATAAGTACTAATGATACTGGAAAAATAATAGTCCATTTGAATTATACGAATACAAGACTTATGAAAAAACTACACTTCTTTAGTTAATTAATACTTGATTACTATTGTTGTTAAAAGTCTCCGGGGGTTTACTGTCTTACATCATCTCTTCATTACTCATAAAGTCACAAAAACTTTGTCTAATCGACACATAACCGACAAAGTTTGAATTTCGTCATGTATTGTGCTTAGTGCAATAACAATTTGATTTATCAAGCTCAGATACTCTCGTCGTGTTATCAACTTGAATGGGTATGTTTCTATATTTAAATAAGAATAATAATATCTTAAAATAAATTATACCGCGTAATTCTAAAAGGAAAAAAAACTGGCCAAGTGCGAGTCGGAATCGCGCACCGAGAGTTCCGTACAAACCTGTAGGTATATATTATTTTATGATGTAACTAAAAATGTACGGTTTTCGCAATTTTTCCTTTATCTGTGCTATACGAGTAAGACGTCGCTTCATACCAAATTTCAAGATTCTGAGTTCACGGTTTTGATTGCCTTAAGAGTGTCGAAAATTTGCGGCATAAACGGCTGTATCTTTTGATTGCGTTGGCTTAGAAGTTTGATTTTTTCACAGCTCCAAGGAACAGTAGACCTGAGTATTTGATATAAATTCCAGCTTGATACCTCCACGCTTTCTTGAGAAAAAGGGTTTTGGCAGGCAGACAGACGGACGGACAGACAACAAAGTGATCCTATAAGGGTTCCGTTTTTTCCTTTCGAGGTACGGAATCCTAAAAACACTCAAAAAGTGGCGGATAATTCCAAAAAGGGACTATTATTATTTATTACAACGGAATATGAGTGATTTTAAAATGATTTTCGGGATTACTCAATTTTCATAAATTACACGAATACACATTACTTCAAATATAAATAATTTAAATTACAGTAATGTATTGAATACTAGTACTCTATTATAATTTTTACAAAATCTCATTATCAACTGTTACGTTTTTCCTTATATAATCTTCTATGACCCGGGTACGTCCTTAAACTACGTCCAAAAGAGAGGTATGGGCATTGTGAATGTCATCTCGCTTTGTGTGGTAGGGCACAGCCAGTGGATGCCATTCCAGATCTAGAGCAGAGCCCAACTGGAGAAGTACCTCCACCTTACAGAAAACAGCAGCCAAATAACAGTAGACCCTACTCATAGTGTCGTGTTCCTGCCGGTGAGTAAGGTTGCCAGAGCTCAATGAGGGGGGGCGGGTTTAGGGTCGGCAACGCGCATGTAACTCCTCTGGAGTTGCAGGCGTACATAGGCTACGGAGGCTGCTTACCATCAGGCGGGCCGTATGCTTGCTTGCCACCGACGTAGTATAAAAAAAATATATATATATTAAAAATATCAGTTTGAATCATATATTATTAATGCGGTTGTAAGTATGTAGGTCGCAAAGTCTGTTGACGATAGGTAATTAAAATCTGAATGCTGATACCAAGTAATTAACTTCCTTTATGTTCGGTTGAAAATGATTTATTTTATTTCAGTTGTATATTTTATTTTCATACTAGTTTTAACCCGTTCTTTCACTCCCCAACCCACCCGATCATCTTGACAGCCCGACGACATTGCGGAGTATACTTATACATATATCAACTGTACAATTGATGAACGAAGATGCCTCATAGAATTATGCAAATATGAGTAAGCATGTCCGTTTGGGTCCCCGCTACCTTGAACTTTTCGTGACGATGCCCCGATACTATCGCTTCGATGCTAACCAAAGCCATATCTACCAACAATAGTTCTCATAAACTTATTGCGTTACAAATATATTATTCCTACTGCTAACTGTGAGAATCGCCTCAAGTATGCCAATATAAATATTACGCAATAGTATTGGATTTATTTCTTCAGTAATTATAGAAGAGTCAAGGAGATTGAAAACTTTATTGGTAAAATATGTGACTGGAAAACCACACAAGGCAGCGTATATAAAGATAAGCATCCATCAACAAAATCCTGTGATCTGGTTAAGATTGCAGAAAACCGTTGGATGCGCTGCGAATCTCTCAACAACGTTAATTGTTATGGCTAGGGAATGTGATAATAATTAGCCTATTGGAGTTCACCGATCTTGACCGAGACCTATAGGATAGGTTAGCTAGCGTAAGAACCCTAAGGCGATTATTCAAATGTAAAAGGCAGTTTGCAATTTACTCGCTTTACAGAATGGGTATCCTATCGCAACTTTGAAAAATGTTTGTCCGATGTTATTCTACATTTGTCAAATTTTCATTTGACCGAAACGCGTTTTTCAAAAACCGTCTAATTATTCTAAACCTTTGAATTAGGCATTCAGTAGAAACCATTAGGTTAGGTCAAATTAGATTTGTGTTGTGACCCTTTTGAAATACTAACGGTTTTGAAAAAAAAAAACGCTTTCAAATGAAAATTTGGCAAATGAAACTTCGGCCAAAAAATGTTTCGAACGTTTTGTAACCATAATACTCATATGCATGGGAATTGATGGTATATCAACAACAACAACATAAGTACAATTTCTTGCATATGTCACTTGCAGAACAGAATATTATCAATCATCAATTGCAAGTATGTAGCTACAGTAATGTATTCCTGCATTCCCAGTATTCCCGTGTTTTTGGTTAAATCAAAGTAATTCATCATTACAAACACTGATGCGCCTGAGCAGTGAGCACGGCTTGCAAGCGGTGGGAACTGTAATCTAGCACGGTATCAGTGATCGGTATCGTAAGCCACAGAGCATGGCATATTATTAGCATGACTAAAATGGCTTACGTTTTTTACTGTTTATATAAGTGACGTTTTGACGTAGAACCTTATCGAGACATAGGCTTCTTTCAATTTAAAGGTATGGGGAAAATGACGGATGTGGTTTTTATTTATATTTTTATTTTTAATGTATTTAAGTCTAAATAGGATTCCTTCTTCTCGTACGTAATCTTGTCTTTTAAAATTAATTCCTAAAGTTATCATCTACGCCTTTAACACTCAATCAATCACTGGTCGATAATTGTTATGATGAACAATTTAAAATAACATTTATTTTATTAGCCCATTAATCTAAAAAGATCTGTATTTTTATCTGATACATGTGTGTGTTTAGTCTATTTAATATTGCTTACACCAATCCTTTACATTAACATAGATGTGGTAATTTAATAAAACTGTATACTTCAATTAATGAAATTTACTAGATGTTTAAGTTCAAGATGTTTACTTAATTTGTAGATGCGGAGAAGCCTATTACGTAAAAACTATTTTTAAACAGACCCTTTAACCTCACCATAACTAATAGTTTACATTAGAACACGACCTGACATGACACCATAATAGGCGATTATACTTGATTGATGCCACAGAATACACAATTAATATCGTTAAGATTGTTATTATTTTTTCTTCCTGATTTGTATGATTCACAACTTTTAAGTGCGCGATTTTGTTAACTAGAAGGTATGACGTAGTACAATCGAAATAGGACAAACCTCGAAATCAGTCCTGAAAATAGGCAACATTGAAGCTTATTAAATTCTACGCAAAAGGTCCTATAAACCTTTGCGGAAAAATTAAATCTTCTTATGGAAAATACTTACTGAATCCATACTTTCTCGTTCCGTAACGTTCTCGAGAAAGTTCTCCGTTTAATATGGGTAATGTTCTCGCATGAGAATATTCCCCATACATAACGACGGGGAACGTTCTCGAGAACGGCACAACTATATTGGAGGTATCGGTTCGGAAATACCGCGGGCGACAGTTCATCCTACTCTCCGAGGCAGGAAGTTTCTGGAGAAACGCTACACGGAACATAGGAGATAATGATAATATTTTGAATATGTCGCGGTTTTCAGGTTTAATTTCCAAAATATCGATCCTAGAAGAAAAATTGTGAGGACCAAACTTGTAGAAAATCAAATTTCCTACAATTTTTATCCTCGCGGTTTTACTGTAAAATCAAAAATGGCCGAGTTATTCAAGAAAAACCGTTTTTCGAATATACACAGGAGCCTGATTCAGTCTACTTTTTGAATTTACTCTCCCAGTGACCCCACCGAGGGACCTACGAAAAAAAATCCAAGAACTGATTATTCACGGGTAGGGTCGGTTTTTTGAATATAACGACTGTACTAAGACGTTAATATAAATGATTTATATTGTGTGATTCTTTTTATATGAAGGTTTTACGTGTAAGTACATTTTATGATAAAGTGTTCATGTGATATATTTACGTGTTAGTTCGTTCAGCTCCTAAAATACGATTCTGTTTTATTTTATTTGTTAGAGCTACTTAGCATCATTTTCGCGAATCGCAATCCTTTTCCGATATATTTAAAGGCCACATATCGTAACGCTAAAATAAACATGGTGTAATGTCCAATATACACCCGCATGCGTGACTCATGAAAAGACGGTAGCTTATGTGACCTTATTTTTGAGACATGAATAACGATCCTTAAGACCGACGAGCTTAAATTATTGGTGATTGTATTTCTTTGATAATTGTTTTTTTTTTATATTATTACGAAGTTGCTGACATATTATTGTTGATTCTTTTTTACTATATATCTAGTAATAATACAAACTGATGATCACAATATAATTTTTTAAAAGTTTAGCATGGGTAATTTTAAGTGAAAGTGGTATATTTTGAGATAAATAAGTCATTTCACACCTTAAAATATCAAATGATATAATGCAGGCGTGTCGAGAAAACTAGTTGAGGTAAACTACCCCATTCTCGGGGCTTCATCAGAGACTGATATTATAAATTTTATTTTGAGGCAGCCGTGGTGATTTTCCTACAAGTAAAATAAATAAAAAATGTTTTGACGACCGGTTTGGCTTAGTGGGGACCGTGCCTATGAAGCCGACGGTTCTGGGTTAAAATTCCGGTAAGGGCATTTATTTGTGTGATGAGCACATATATTTTTGTTCCTGAGTCATGAGTGTTTTCTATGAATTTAAGTATTTATATATTATATATATCGTTGTCTGAGTACCCACAACACAGGCTTTTTTGAACTTAATATGGGCTTAGTCAATTTGTGTAAGAATGGCCAATATTTATTTATTTATTTATCATTTACAGGCGAGAGGTTAAAGCTCTCCAACGAATCGTATGAGTACTGATTGCAGATTATGCTTTTTCAAACATACCTCGCTTGTTTTGTCAAATAAGGATGCCAATTATTACAACAAAATACAGTACCTAGTGTTTCTGTACCAATCATTGTGTCGCATGCATTCTGTACAACTTACCGGGAAGTCTAAATTAGGAAGCCTAAAATTAAAAGTTAATCGGTAAAATGTTGTCTCGTTAAAATTGTTGAACATGAATAATGACAAGTATTTTAATAAATATGCAGAAATGTAGTAAAAACTTTAGTAAAAAGATGCCGCGAGTGAATAACGAGAATCCGTTAATTTGTTAGGTCGTTGGTACTGTGAGGAATATGTAGGGGTATATATTACAGGAGAGGTTAACTGTTCCTGAATAACGAAGTTTAATTGGATAAGTAATTAAGTTCTCCTGTTCACCTTTACGTAAAATATTACAGTTCGACAACAAATTAAATATAAACCCTACCTATATAATAATAATTTGACCGATATACGTCCCACTGTTGGGCACAAGCCTCCTCTCATGCGCGATAGGGTTTGGGCTATAGTCCCCACGCTAGTCCAATACTGGTCGGAGACTTCACACCCTTCAATTCCTTCGTGGGTTTCCTCACGATGTTTTCCTTCATCGAAAAGCTAGTGGTAAATATCAAAAATTGGTACGAACCAGGATTTGAACCCGCATCTTACCCTACCCTACTTAATTGCATTAAAGCCGAAGTACACCAAATACATAATGCTGCTGCTGCAGGTCGCTGTATAAAATCGCGCGTACAGCCGCCGTTTGTAATATATGGCATTATAATGTCAGCTGCCATAGTTTGCGTTGCGTGCTCCACGCATTACGTTAGGGACAGTTAGGGAGTCTCAGCCGTGGCTTAATACGCATCTGCATTCTGCAATATGCATTGGAGGATTATTATAATTTTTATGGTTATGATCTGTCATTGTCAAAAGTGACGTTTCTGTTTGAAGGAATCCGTTTCTTACTGGTGACGCGTTTTTTTATGAAACCGCTGAAGAAGCGAGAAGAATTACGATTGTATGGTTAGGCTCATATTTTGTCTCCTGTACCCCTAGTGTAAATTTATTCGATGGCGTAACGTGACGTACGCGTTTGCGTTAAGTCTCATTTTGTATGGGATTTTGAGTTTCCTAAACGTTCCGCTTGGCGCGCTGTTTCTAAATCCCATACAAAATGAAACTTAACGCAAACACGTACGTCACGTCACGAAATCGAATCGAATAAATTTATACGAGGGGCTCTGGATTCAGAGCCAATCATTTTTTTGAGTTTTGAATCTTCTATAAGTAAGTCATTCGGCCCAGCGTACGTCACAAGGATAAAAAATATATGTTTTACGCACGCAAAACTGCGTAGCTAATAAAAATAATTAAATACGTGCCAACCGCAGATGTTTGTCAGAACGCCTAGTTCTTAGAACATAAATAAAGTTTCAACTTATTAAAAAAAAAAAAAAATTTTTTTTATTCTCGAATCAACATCTTCCCGTTATCCCGGAGTTTTGCCACGGCTCATGAGAACCTGGGATCTACTTGGCAACTAAATATTTCGAATAATAGAGCAATTTTGAAATAAAACCTAGTCGTGACTTAAATACTCCGATTTAACCCTTTACCAGGCTAAGGAATATATATTTCCCACATGCGGCTCTTTAAACATGTGTTCTATTTTCGATGAGTAAGACTGACATTCGATTGTCATTTTTGAACTATCAGCCTGGTAAAGGGTTAAAACTACTCACGGCTACCTAAGAAGACAAGTAACTTGAATAAAATAATTTAGTTGTAATTAATCTTATGTTCACGTAAAACAGTACCCAAATAAAAATGTCGCGTCCACTGCCGCTTTACACAACTAACACAACATGAGCCTTTAGAACGATTGTCAATGTACTGCGAACTAAGGTCAAGTGTAAAGATGCGCAGAACTGGTTTGAGGCGTACAGCGAATAGACAGCGGTTAGACTTTAATGAAAAACGCACGCTTATAAAATTTTAAATACTTCGCTGCCACTGCGCAGTCCCATAACAAAATAAAACAGATATATTATTGACAGTACTTACAATCAATACAAATAGAAATGGATGTATTTAGAAGTGTTGTTGCTTGTAGTAATGCAATTTGCAATGTTGCTTCTTAAGAAAGGACCCTGCTTGAAAACTGAGCCGTTTACATGAGGATCATAATTTTCGCACCTTGTATCATGCTTTGTAAAGTGGTTATGTTCATTGAATTTACGAATTCGATCAAAGATAAGATTAGAATGAAAACAAATTTAAAGAAGAGTACTCGTAATGAAGCATTTATAAAAATTATAAAACATTTCGGGTATTACTACCGTTTATTAACGTCTTATAAAAGTAGACAAGGGTGATTACGTAGCTTAGTACGTAGAAATCTACGTTCTAAAAATTCTAGCCCCGAAAAACTGCGCGTTTATTTCCAACCGGCCACGCCGTCTACCGGCGCGCTGACGTCAGCGGAGGCTGCGCGCGGTATATACGAGATGCGCACAGGTGGATCCTCAATCCTTTCTGTGACTCGAGTGAGACCAGTGAACCGACCATGCTACGATTTGTGACACTTTGTGCGGTTGCGGTAAGTAACCATTTTTGAAACCTTTTTGTAATATTTGTCCACTCACTTGCTTTTGGTAACTGTGGTTACAAGCTGTCACCCTTATTTTATTATAATAATAGAAGTCACTGAAAAATATGAAGCATATGAGTGGTTAGTAAGGCTACTTATATGTATAGATTTCACTTGAAAATCTTGCAATTTACTATCTATTCATAAAGTGTATTATTAGACAATGTGTGTTGGCTGCAATTTATCTATAGTTGCCAAGATTATTATAATTATTTTCCACATAATATAAAATAATCCTACCCATAACATGTGTCGCTCCATGCCTAAAGGGCCTTATGCTTCATGTGCATACTCTGATGGAAAGCCACATATAATAACAAATTATAAAGAGTTTAAAGTGCTAGAAACTATGTCGTAAACGTATATCTATAATTTAACAAGTAATTAATTATAAATATTTACGTATATATCTCTTTTTTAAAATTATACAACATTTATTCAACAAATAATTTAAAGTTAAATGCGTCTTAAGCATTGTTAAATTAACAAAATTATATAAAAATAAGTATATTCACATATTATTTTAATCTTCATATACGTACTCGTATATATAATGAGCACGTCTAATGTATAATGAGCATTCAGTGTTTAATTTATTTCATTGTCATTAAAATATTCAAAGTAAGCTTTAAAACACCCGACAAAGAAGCAGAATTTAATGACTCCATCTCCACAACAGGTTTCTAAACGTCAAAAGGACAGAATTGTGTCCTTAGAATACCTGGACGTATAACAAAGTGATTCATTCCAGGCATTTTTATAGGCAGATTGACTGTATAATTATTTCTTAACCCTCCTGATTTTGTTCGAAAGGAAGTTTAGGTTCTAGTTTTGCTGTTTGAACTATCAACCCAGATATACTAAGCCTTATTATAATTAAGATTTTGTCAAGTGAGATTAGGTATGTTGATGACAATTTAATCAGCGTTGATCTGAATAATCAAATGCTTAAATTGATTCATGTTAACTATTTAAGACAGGGCCGTTTTAAACTATGCTGGTGCCCTTGGGAACTTAGGCACAACAATTTGGGGCCCTTTTGGAAAGTAAAGAAAGCGAATTAAACTAATATTTGTCTACTTTATGGGTAATCAAATATACTGTTACTGTCTGTCCTTCGGGGCCACCTGAGGATGGGGGCCTTGGGCACGGGCCCCGTGTGCCCTTATGGTAAAGACGATATTAGATTAAGAACGTATAACAATTCTTTAAGTGTTTTCTCGTACCACATTCGATCCGACAATAACCGATTTTAATCTGTCATTGTGATGGTTCTGTGAACTGCATTCTTAAAACGGAACCCTAAAAGTACTTTCCCCGCAGACAAATTAGCGAGAATTATCTTATTTATATTCATCTTCGGAGCAATCATTCAAATCAAAGGATGCTCATTTTTTATTCCGCGTGCATTTCTTGGTATATGGTCTCGGCAACAGAAAGCTCACGCAAGGCCTTTTATTATAAAGCTCGACATGTAAAGGAAATGCGTGTTTGCCCTTTATCAATACAAAAATTGCGTCTAATACGGAATACCCTTTTACGGATCGCTTTCAAATATATAAGTGACGTATAACGGTTACTATTATATGCTACTACAGGTCATTCATTATCAATAGCCCTAAAAGATCTGACTCCTCGCGGGGGATTTCACAAAAAAGGCTACTTCGGGGACGTGACATTGTATGGCAGCTATTTCAATAACATGCATAAATCTTTATCATATAGCGTTGAATTTAAAGCTAAAATATCAAACGCTATCATGCCAAATATCGGCTTCTTAACTTTATCAGCATTGTTAAAAAATAGCGTCACGTACCCGACACTTTCCAGAATTACACAACTGGCGTGAAGGGGCACTGAATAGAGCAAAGTAGAGTCAGACCAAGCTAACTTGGCAGCGATTTTGATAGCCCAGACGGTGTTAAGTAAACGTCATAATTTCATAGAAGTTTGACGTGCAAAATAAGACTTGCACCGACTGGACTGTCAAAATCGCTGCCAACTTATCTTGGTCTAACTTTAGCGTTATCTTGTGTCTGAGATCAAGTTCGCCTTTGGGGTCACTGGGCCAGCGAAGTAAATGATGTACAATAATATATAAAAACTAAGACTTACCTAATCTAATTTCGAACGAAACTCTTCTCTGAAATATCTTATACGGTCAGTATTTGTCATAAAACATAATCAATTTAAACATAAATATTACATTTTCTTACTAAATATTACAAAAATTTACAAACGTCACTGTTGTCACATTGTTGCCAAAGTCTGATAATGGTCTGATATAAAAATGACAAAATGTTAAGAAGGTTTATTAGAAGGTTGTAGTTCATGTTCAAGTGACTACTGTCAGACCAAGACAAGTCTGCAACTATGGAAGGTAGAGGCATGGAACAGAATCTCCATATACCAAAAAATGTCCGACAAAAAACTATAACTACGTGGCGCTACAATACCTAGAATACTTTAGAAAAAAAATCTAATCATAGACAGCGCACTTCATTCCGTCAATAACGCCTAGGTTCTTAGCTCTCTAGCGCTACTCTGGAGAGATTTGGAACTATTATTTATAGCTGACAGCTGGACACTTTTGCTACAGTTCTGCCTAAGGAGATTCTGTTCCTTGCCTCTACCTTCAATATCTGCAACGATCTTGGTCTGGAGTGTGGAATTAAAAGGAGTGAAATCTCTTATGGTAGAACTGTTGCAAAAGTGTCCAGCTGTCAGCTATAAATAATAGTTCCAAATCTCTCCAAAGTAGCGCTATAGTAATTTAGAACCTAGGTGTTATTGACGGAGTGAAGTGCGCTGTCTATGATTTGATTATTTTGTTCAAGTTTTCTAGATATTGTAGCGCCATCTATTTTAGGTTTTTTGATGACGCTCTTTGGTACATGGAGATTTCATTCCTTACCTCCACCTTCCATAGATCTTAATAGCACACGCGGTGCAAGTGTTATTTTATTTATACGTCATAATGTCATAGAAGTTTGACAATTAAACATTAACATAAACATTTAACAATAACACTTGCATTGCGTGTGCTATCAAAATCGCTGCATACTTGTCTTGGTCTGACTATAAACGGCTGACCATTGCACAATGCATTGGATATATTATATATTTTCATATATATTAACATTCAAAATCATTACTTAAAAGTCAATTGTACTAGACAACATGAAGAAACAACTCAAAATTTGCATCAGTTTACTTTGCTACTCTTGTGGATAAATGCTTTTCACATTGAGATTATTATTACGATCGATATTTGAAATGTCATTGTTATATTATCATAGTTTTCAATTGTTTGGTGGATTTAAATAATTATGTCCGTGTTGCGACAACGCTATTAATTACTTTTTATGAAAAAAGTAAAAAATATAAAAATAATAAATACAATAACATTCAGTTTCCTTAAATCTACTTAGCCATACCTCGAAGTTAACTTAGTTTAAAAAACACCGTGTATTTAAAAATACCTATTATTTAAGCTAAAAAGATTGTGTCCTAGAACAGAAAAGTACCACTTTGATCCCAGCCAGCAGCGAAAAAAAGTATCACTTTGGATCAAACACAATAATATTTTCACATCACCTATTTGGAAAATGGTTGTTTCTTCTCTGCTAGGAGAAGCTCTAGATAAAAAAGAGCAAGAAATGCATACGCGCGCTTGGCATATTATTTTTACTTAGTCCTATTGAATGACGTGTACGTACCCCTTAATTTTAAAATGCATAACTCCCTTATTATAAGGTTAGGTATGTACATACCTAACCTTAGAATAATCAGTTTTAGCATGTAAGTACTTTAGAGTATATTTTACAATTGTATTTGCATGTATTTATACGTCAAAGCAAATAAATGTTCTGATTCTGATTCTGAAAGGGTTCTTTCAAGTTTGCAAATTTATCAGCGCCATCTCGAGACTCTTATCTCATTCACAAAAAGGCTATTATTGCTTAAACAAAGTTGTTTTCTGTAACTTACTCGTATATGGTATTTAATGTGACAATACGTCGTATATATAGCGAAAACAACACAGTTGTATAGCCTGTGAAGCGAGTTTTTACCGCCAAGAGTGCAGAGTCGTTAAAAATAATGACTGGAATTGCAAAAAACGGTCAATATTTTTTTCCTTATGTACCTATTGTCTTTTGGTAAACATACATATTTGGTTCTTTAATGGTAATCAATGGCTTATGTATGGCTTAAATTTGGATTCATTACGAACTTCGATAAAAAAATGTTATTACTTTATATACTAACTTAATTAGTATAACTATGGCCTTATTACGTTATATTTAATTTATATTATATTTTGTGGTATTAATACTCAGAATCAGAAGTAAGTACTTATTTTTTGTTTTGGCGACAGAGATAGTTTACAGATAAATTAAATGTATGTGGAAAAAGCTGCCTAATTGGAACTATTATATAAAGGCACACAATATACCTAACTCTTGGCCGAAAATATTAGTCCAGTAAATATAAATTCGTCAAGAAAAATATTTTAAATGTAGACACCTAATTTACTTTACAACTAAATTTAATCCATTAAGCATTCTAGTCTTTCAGAACACTTGACTCTGAACCGAAAATATTAATCCAGTAAATATCAATTATTCTACAAGTATAATTTTACATTGTACAATACTACTATATTATCATTGTCCACGGAGAATATGAGGATATACCTTATATTCTCCGTCGTTCAGTCAAGGCAAGCTGCACGTTTTTGCATTTTCTACCGGAACACGTCTTGGGTCGGTAAAATTGCTACCCGCCGGTGTATCTTCATCTTTACTTGGAATGCGGAAGTGTGCATGCAGCTTAAATACTGCTTGTTCTAATCGCGCACTGATTAAAATCTAATTGTCTATGATGATCCGTGCAAAGGGCATTATTTAAAGTGTATCCAGGATTATGTTGCAATTAATTGTGTGCTGAATAATATCAGATAATCTCATTAGAATGCTGTCATTTACTTCTGAAAATTTTGACAAGCTAAATTTTGTAATGAATAATTTTAAAAGCGTCTTTTCGATCGCCAGAAGTCATCTCTCATTATGATCAAACCAAAAATTAAGATATTCAAGATTTCGGCTGGTTTTAGGCCGTTTGGATCCTCTCCATCCTTATATATCAATTTTCATCATGATCAGTCAAAAACATAAATTGACTCTCACTATAAATGCTTGTATTAAAAAGGCCTGGAAGACCTGCAATTTTATTGAACCAGGATTCTTGATAATCATATAACTTGAAATCTCAATATAATATGCATACGGAATTATAAAATCAAAAATAATAACACCTAAGATTTCCATTACATTCTATAAAAAACATCAAAATCAGCTGCGCATCAAACAGGTCATCACTATTATTAACATATCGGAACTTGAAAAAAAAAAAGGTAAAAACAACGTAGCTTATGGTTCGGGCACGATTCTCTTGAAAACAGCGCAAAACTATTATTAATGATCTTATAATAAGGCATCAATCATTGGCCAAATGTGAATTGCTTTGTTTATGTTAAGATAAAGGAAGTATACATACTTATACTGCAGCAGCGTAGGTATAGATACAATAGTATATATAATATATTTTTTCATTATTCACCACTAGCTCGTAGTAGTTTTGAAACCCTAGCAACGACCATAATTCTACCATTCCACTCGCTTAGCACGTAGTTCAATTTTGGACTTTCGCGGTGTCGTTTATTAACATTAGTACGAGCGGTTAAACATAAACAACTTTGCCCCCTTATAAAACAAACATGCCTAATTTCAAAGGCAACATGAACCTGTTTTAAGCAAATATGTCTGTAAAAATAAAATAAAATTGACATGAAATGTTCAAATCTAATTCAAGTGTAGATTCATAAATTCATATAGCAAAATATCCAGCCGCAGCAGGGCGTGGCGAGACCCGGATCAGGCGTGCCTTAGGTATTCAAAATCACCCATATTCGTATTTAAGTCGCAAAAAAATACGAATATAACTGCTGCGATGAGGTCGAACACTAAAAATAAAGTGAAGATGACAAAATCAAAGCTAGTAGTAACATTGAGTGAGTCATAGTTTTTGTTAGATACTGATGTTTGTGGCGACTGATGTGGATTCAAAATGGATCAGCAGTGGCAGCATGGTTCCATTTTTATCACCTGTCACTATGCCCGTCACTTTCGCACTTACATACTTGTTAGAACGTGACGGGTATGGTGACAAATGATAAAGAGCCGACCATCTTAGCCCTACTGATTGCGTTAAAATAGCCTTCAACAAGGCCTATTTATAAAACTATTTATATCGAATACCTGAAAAAATCCTGCAAGGCATCTCTATTTATTCGATGTATGTACCAGCTTCCGCATCATTTTGATAGCCATTTAAGCCAGTCACGAATGACTTCAGACTATACGCGTCTACAAGCTCGTTTTTGGGACCGCATATAGACGCGTATAGACCAAATGTAGCGAAACATAGCGCGCATATAAGCCCGAAACGACCGAACACGCGCAGAAAAAATAAACGCTGGTCTGAAACCACCTTAACTATGGATCTAATTCACGACTCCATTTGTGTATGTTGGCCAAATTCGAACTTTACGATACTTTACTTACTTTAAGACTTTTATACTTTACTTTAAGATACGTCAAATATTAGGTCAGTGTCAAAAGTGACGTTTCTTCAAACAAAAACGATATTTACCTAATATTTGACGTATGTCAAAGTTCGAACCGGTCTGCCTGTAAACAAATCACGGCAGTAAGATGCAACCGTAGAAATGTTTCAGGGTAAAATAAAGTGTAACTATCGCAAAGTATTAATTACAGATAATTTTGCCTTGATCAGGAAGTATTTTTACACTAGGTGCCGTCAATAAACATTTTAAGCCGCAACAATTATTGTTTACGCATTTCATTTTATAATACTTTGTAATAACGACTTGTCCAAATACGCACGGTGCACGGTACGTTTTCATTATTTGTCATACATATTCATATTGACTGACCAGTCTGTTTGTACGAGCCTATGGACCTTGGCCGTTATGGGTGCTTTACTCAGTTATGTCAATTGTTCACATATGAGGTTTAAAAATAACCTCATTTTACAACAATAACCGTGCCCTCATTTCATAAGGATCTACTTTTAAGAAATGGGATGTAAACGATAGGCCAATTCGAGTTTTAGTTATTCGATCTGTTTCCTATATGATCTGTTCGTGTTAAAAGTGACGTTTTTGGATGGAAAAATGTCACGTTGACAATTCTAGATTATCTATATTTCAGGCCATATCTGATATAAAGTTAGAACGTTGAATTTTGTCTCATTTGTTAATTCATGTTTTTTATGACAATCGCCTTGTTGATTCTTTTTTTGTTGTGTGTAATTAAAGTAGAGCTCCCATATTAAATGTTGGCAACGCACTTACAACCTCTCTGACGTAATACGACAGTAATCGCTTACCATCAGGGTGCTTAGCCAACGTGCCAATCGTTAACACTCCGTACTGTAATCTCTCTCTATCGCTCCTCCATATTAATGCGAGAGTGACAGTTGCATTTTGTTCGCTATGGAGCGTCTAATGATTGGCACGTTGGCTACGCACCAAGGCGATGAGATGAGAGACTGCTTGTATGCCCCCTATATCATAGAAAAAAACTACTAATATTTTAGTATTAGTTTCCTTAAAACACACGTAGCTAATTTATGATGCAATTAGTTATTCATTTTACTTTCCATTCTTCATTATTTATTTACTTATTGCAACTCATGATCAACTGTATTTTCCTGTGTCCATCTATATATTTTCTACTTGTATATTTACTACACAAAAGTAACTAGCTTTTATTTGTATAATTTCGAGTTTGTAATCATGTTACAAGTAGGGTCAAAGCGGAAACAGTGGCTCAGCTCGAACAGTGGCTCAGTGGCCCAAATATCGCCTCTCTCGTGTTGAAATTAGGTTGAGTGAGCCACAGTTCCTGGCTTTTTTTACCAAGCCACTGTTCCATTTTTAAACCTACTACTAGTAGTCGTATTTTGTAACTAGTTATAATACAACGTTATATTTTTTAATGATTTTCACACATTAACTTTATTCTCAAGTCCGTTTTCAACAGTTGCATCATAATCTAGCTCAAATGTAATGTCAACTAAGATTACATGACATGCACTAGGTAATTAGATGAAGTGTTTCGAAAATTAATTTATTTCGGTACATTATTACGCAATACTAGTTACACTTTATGCACTACTTCTGGTATAATTAATATATAAAATGAACATCTTACTTCTCTTGTTTCATTACGAGAAGAAAGTAAAGTAAAGTAAATATTCTTTATTGCACCACAAAGAAGACAAATTTAAAAAACAGATTTACAATGTAAAGAAAGGTAGCAACAGGCGGTCTTATCGCTGTAAGCGATCTCTTCCAGACAACCTTAGGGTAGCAGGATATAAAGAACAGTAAGTTTTTAGAACAGGTAGTGCACGAATGAATTAGAGGAATAGGAAAATTAGACATACATCAAGCAGACAGTACATACAGTACATTTACAATTTAAATAAACATATAAATATAACAATACATACCTATATTAAAATAAATAAATATTAGATACATATCTAAATATACATACATACATAATATAACACAGCGAAAATAAATTAATAAGAAAAAATAAGAAAATAGATTAATTACAGAAATATTAGGCATAACTCCTGAGTTTTGGCCTGGAATAGTCTGAAGTATGTACATTGGTTTAATATTACTTATAAATAAGCCATAACCAAACAATGAAATTGTCGTAATCGCAACCTGTTACCATTCGACCAAAATGTCGCAAGCGCCATAAAATTCATGGCGCTCACGAGTTTAGATCGCTAGATTCACGCTCCGCTTCTATGGTTTGTTGTCAAAATAACAACAACTCATGGCGCAAAAAACTGGTTCTTTGTGCTGGTTCTATAATAGTTCAATGCGTATGCATCGAAAAATGTGGGAAATAAATAATTACACAATGTTTACCGAGAAGCAGTATTACTAAATCATATTAAAAGCATCTTGGCTCTATACTGAATAAAAAAATCTCTTTATAAATGGTAAAGTAAAAGTCTCTAGCTTATTTTAACTTCAATATACTATAAGTTTCACGTTATTAAACAAATTTGAGTAGGGTTACTATGGGATGGGCGGTATTTGAGCGGTTCCACGTTACAGTTTTTTAAGCAATTCGTTTTCTATGGTTACCACATTCGCTGCGCCAAAAAGTTAACTCGTTACTACGCATAATTTGCACTTTAGTCTTTCCACCCCATGCCGCAGTGGAGGTGCTAAACTAGCAGTATCAATTACTTCAGCTGCAAAAACTATAAGTAGAGATTACAAAATGGCAGTACTCGTATAAGTAACTCCGGTCATTAAATAGATGACATCTTACACGCAGGATAGACGTCTTCGGCTGTTCGGTTTATTTGCATAGTCATTATACAGCGTGGCTTCTATAAAAAGTCCAAAGTCAAGGTCGATCTCAGAAATTAGGTATTCAATTCTGGTACATTCTTAGATTTAACAATCTTAATGGCTTCGCAAAAAGTTTGCAGTTCTTGTAATTTCTCCATTATTGCATATATATTAGGACTATATTTGAACGGTCTAGAAAACGAAATAATTATGCTGTTGCGAAGTTGGTTTACATAGAATCATCTAAATTCTAATGTTGCACTGCATGTTAAGAAGTAGGTATATTAATCATTTGTTAGTCCCAAGTCGGTTTGGACTAGAAATTGGAAAATTATTGGATTAACGTTCAGTATGACATCATCAGTGGGTATTAGGTTTTAAAATAGGACTTTGAATGTTTTTTTTTAAGATTCATTAGTTATATTATGTATTTTGAAGGCTTTTAATTTTAACAACAGTAATCTGCCAGCAAAATTGTTAATTTCTAAAAATAAAGAAATAGATTTATTGAACGGTGGACTGGGCCCGTGGTTTGGTTAAATTTTCGAATTAAAACCTGCGTGCGTTCGTTGCAATAAAGCACACAAAGCTTTTTTATGCCTTGTAGGAAAAACATAAGTACCTACGTACAGGTCATCACCTTGTTTGGTAGACGCATGGGCTTGTACATCCTGTACAAATTAATTGTTTTAATTACTTAAGCTTCTACTTATTGAACAGATATAAGAAACATTATTTTAATTAATGTTACGTTATCCTTTAAAGAATTGTCCACTCATAAATAATTGCTATAAAACAATAATAAATTCCTGATCGCGACCTTTGTGGTCATCTCGAGTTGTATCGTCACTTAACAGACGGTATATAACATACATAAGTAAACTGTTATAATATCATACCTATGTGTACCTAGAGTTCGTTGATTAAACATTTCGATACAAGTTAGTTCGAAAAATAGGAAATTCGCAACGAGTGGCGATTAATCATAATTCGAAAAGTGAATACTTGAGCATTGCGAGGGTTTCTGCTATGTGTTTATGTTGCTGCTGGTCAATGAGAGAATTTTCTGGTTCTACGCGGTGAGCATTTTCAGAACATGATATAAATTATTATTCATTAATTTGCAAGCGAACGCAATAAATACCATATTCACGTGGAATTAAGTGAAGAAGACTAGTCCCTATTAATTAAGCGCTACTAATGGAGCTAGTACTACTCGATACTCGTATTGACCATCAGCATAAATAATACATTTAATAAAAATCTTACAATGTTTTGTGGGAAGTCGACAAAGACTTGACTATTACTTTTTGTTCCTAATTATTATTCGGTGTGCTTATCTAAAAATTTACAATATTTTCAATTTTACATAGTTACTTGGGTAAAATTTTTTTTCGTTGTCTTGTTTTTTGTCCCCAAAAAATTGTGTTTTTCTCAAGTAAAATACAATATACAACTAAAAAGACGTGCAATATCACTCGACTTTTTTTATTTATGTGATAGAAAACACCAATACAAGCATGACAGAGTTGTTAGAATCAAGACAACGGAAATAATTTTGACCCACTTAGGCCTGTGCGACAACCGATGGCAAGGAGTTAAGATTTACAGAGCAATGGGCAATGAGGCCAGCCTTTTGAGCACCCGAGGGACCAAGATTTAGGGAATTTTTATTTTTTTATAAGTTTTTAATTTGAGTTTTTTTATTATGTTTTATTTACTGGCTACAATTAAAAACTGGTCAGGAAAGTACAAGTATGTAATTTTATTAAACGTAACGTATTTAAATTGTTACGTAATATATGTAAGTATACAAAATCTTACGTATAGGGTTCCAACATGCACTATTCATACGGATGTAGATTATTTCTAGCCCCTCAAGAACCTGCCCCTGACGCCATCTTACATAATATGAATTCTGTCCATAGCCGTAGGTAGATGTCAGATATCTACACTGATAGCACTGATGTGATGCAGGTGGATATTTTTATGAGAAAAAAAATCGAATAATTTATTGCCAATTAGTAATCAAATTTGATATTCATTTTGCGGATTACCAATACCTATTTAAGTCAGGGATACATGTTTATTGGGTCACTAAAATGGTTTATCAGTAGGTAGGTATATTCAAAAACACGATTCGCTTGTGGACTTGTCCCATATTTATCATCAAAAGTTTTTTGTCTATACCTGTCAATATTTTGTACGGGACTCCTATTAAGTAAGTCTACTTATATAATGAAAAAATGCATTTTTATCCATTTTTTGGAATGTTTACTTGACTATGTATACCTATTTATACAGCGAACAGGATTTATACAGGCGTCACAAATGTGTACGCACTACTAGATTCTCAGTGGATTCCAAAATTTATCATTACTTTTGAACACCTTAATACTACAACCTATTTACTACATACTAACAATTAAGTTTCTTACCACACATTATCGAGTGTAGTGGTCGTTATTTGTTCAAGTTCTATTTCGCACCAGGTACTTTGCGTTCGTCACAGTTCAAAGTCCACTATATGAAGTCGTTGCAGAAAATAAGCTTATTTAATGTGAGTCATCAACTAAGATCTTTATCAGAAAAGGATTGTCTTTTCAAAACATTCACTTATCAATAACTGAACGGGAGATCCTCGCGCAGGCAGTTTTCTCGCACAAAGGCTTGCCATCGCGATACAGCCGCGATACAGCGCGGGAATGCTGCGTGATGAACACCCTGCCAAGAGGGCAGGGTTTGTTTTAGGTATTCTTATTTTTTCTAGGTAGGTTTAGTTTTAGTAATATTTTATAAGTAGTCATAGTTTCGTTTTATTTAGTTAATGTATCCGCAAACTCATTTTTTTCCTTGGTTTAACCTGGAAGGGTCGGGATGTAACTATCAAAATAAATCAATACGCAGTATTTCACTAGGTAGATAACTATTACTAATAAGGTAGTAGGTAAAGGTTATATGGTAGAGTCCAACATACACTATTCATACGGATGTGTAAAAGATATTAGCTCAACTACGTAAGTAGGTATATCTATCTTTTTTATCAAACGTTCCGATTTTATTAGACGAATTTAAGTATATATTAGATATTCTCATCTAAAAGATCTAAATGAGCTAATGATTAAAAAAAACAGTAGTTTATTGCTTTTCTTCGTACTTAAGCCAGTTCAAGGACTTTAATATAATATGTATATTAATTCAAAAATATCCTTAATGGCTTATATAATGATTCATAGGATGGCATCACAAATAATTTATTTTAATTTCGGATCCGGATTCGTTATGTCGATGATGTATTGCTCCAATAAGCTTTAGATCTTCTCAAGAGAGCAAAATTTTAGATCTTATTAGAGTACGCATAAACCAACATATTGTATAACATAATATATAATAGATATACACATCTGCATAAAATGAATTACTTAAATCACAAATCGACCGATAGCCCAAGTTAAACTCAATAAAGTTTATAGGTTGCAGGTATTGGACAATGATATAGTGTTAAAAGGTGCATCTGCACAGAATTATTATTTGAATAAAATTCGAATACTTAGGTATTTTTTATTGCTAGGGATTTTCCAAGAAAACAGTCTCGTTAACAAATAATTACATACGTTTATTGCCAATTTTCACATCATTAAATGAATTAAAATACCATTGTTTTTACGTGCACGTGCCGGCATGTATGCAGTAGCCTAATAACATTGACATAACTTGGTGTTTATTAGCACTTATCTGTCAACGCGTCACCTAACCGTGTCTATGATGTGAAGGTGACAAAACGAGTCGTAAGGTTTGTGGCAAAATGTTTCTTAGAGGTGACGTTCGGATTTCAACTACAGATGCATTACCGTATCTCCCAATTTCCTTGATAGGTAAAATGAGTGACGGAATTAACGTTATAAACTGTATATATATAAGTATATCGAGATAAAATGAATACAATGAAAATATTAACCATAAAAATAATTCGTGTTCGCAATGTAAAACAACAAAAGTCACGAGATACGAGCTTTTTAAAACAACTGTCAACGCTTGGGAGTTACTATAAAAAGCTCATATCTCGTAATGCCATGTCTAGTTATGTGTCTCGGAATGTTTACAGTACATCGCTGCTCGATAAATTTTCAAAAAATAATTACGGGGTCATAATTAAATGTTACTTAAAAAAATACGATTAAACGGGTAAATTCTAACCCCCTTATTCATAAACGTCTACTAAAGTTGACAAGCCGCTAATTAGTAGACGTTTATGAATAAGGGGGTATATCTCGTTTAATTTATCGCCCGTATTAGATTTACACACCGTACTACGAGTATATAACAACTCCGCCAACTCTTACTTATGTATGTATTTATAACCTATCTTTTATACCATGGAATACATTGTTGTACGTTCAGCAGTGGGTAAAACCAAGTTTAACTAGGTATATTTTAATAGATCCAAACAAGCATACATAATCATAAAATATTCAAGTGACCGATTGGAGACGGAATACATGAATAACGTTTGTATGGCGTATGTAATGTAATGGTGTTAGTAAAGGATCTTTCAACTGAGCTGAAATTTAGGGCTCTTTTCGGTAGAAATACTTAAGCTTAAATATATGCTACTCTTGATCCTCCAGCACAGCTTACCGCATGAATTATGCATGATGATGCTATGGGACGCGAAGAAAACTTTCTATGTAGAGGTATATAATTGCGTTGGTAAATCTATTTGAAAAAAAAAAACAATGTTATTGAATCCTCTGACTCCCAAAAGCCACCAAAATGTACATAGTCGAAATAGGCCTAAGTTATTTAATATTTATGCTAACATTCACAAAAAATGGGATACACGGGTCATAAATAATAAGCAAAATTACTTATCTGAATACCGTAGCAAATTGTTTTAGATTGAGCATTATGCATCATTTGATTACCAGCCATTCGTCTTCGACGACGAATGCAAAAACTACAAATAAATTATTCTTTGGGAATTTCAAGGGCAATGAACTGATTGATTTACAGCATTAATGGCATTATTTTTTTACTTTTTTATATATAGACATACATAGCCTGCCACGTTTTTCTAAAGTCTAATGTGCATTGAGCCTTTGTTTGAAATTGAGGTTTCAATGTTTTAAATAAAACGAGATATGTATTACGAAGATCGGAGTATGTGGGTACTTCGTGAGTAAAAGAGTATTATGTCTCCCAGTTACTAAGCGCCTACAATACCTATTAACAATAGAAAATGTAGAACTCAATTCTAGTTCCCACAATAGTTTGCATGTGAATGCCTCAGATTTGTTTTGGGTGTTCATTTTGGCGACGGTTCAGAAACCTAGTTTGAGTCTGGACGGTACGGCATATGAATTTAAAGAATTGCTGTTTTTTGTTGATGGTTTGGGCCGATTTATGTGAAATTTAACTGTGCACTAGCAAATCTTAACTGATCATTGAATTACCTTAAGTATTTGCGATAAGATTTACGCAGTATAAGTTAGTAGTTTGAATAGCTCTTGAAATAAGTTTTGGCAAAAATTTAATTTATGGTGCAAGCTTTTATCGCTGACTGTACTTTTCTTTCCGCAGGCAATTTATACCCATGGAGTTGCGTTGGTTTATCATAGAGTTCCGATGGCCACCTCCTGTCTCCATCATCAGATCAACTCGCTGATACCATAATATTGCATTGTCACCTGACTTACAAATATGCAAAATTTCAGCTCAATTGGAAACCGGGAAGTCGGTCAAATTTAGCTTCTAAGATTTGATCCACACAGATATATATACTAACAGGGCAAGAAATAAAAGTTTTTAAAAATATATCTATTAATCCATCGAGCTTTCTCGCAATATACTAATATTAAAAACGTTCGACGGATTATATTATCTTATAGTTTTTGCATTTTCTGCAAGTTGCTTATATTTATTTGTGTTGTAAATAGCGCAATTGATATGACAGTATTATTTAAAAAATAACATAAATATAGGCAAACTTATACTCCGGCCAATGCATTTAAGTTGTTTACTAGGCATCTTTATTCAAATTTTTTCATATTTTTCTATTTTCATCCTAATCAGTACGATCTTAATAAAGCTCTCGACATATTATTGTTGTACGATTAGTTTTATGTACTACCGTCTTGGATATGTATCGGCAAAGTCAATATTATCCGCAGTGATACGCACATACTCATATGGTAATCAGCAACGCAGTACTTAACTAAGGTCGATACGTCATGTGAACTATCCGGTTCTTGAATGAATGTTTTCGTATCCGCCATTTGTTTGATTCGTCTCTATTATTACTTAATTTCGATGGATCATCTATCAAGCTGTTTTTACTATTGGTCATTGTTATGGTAGTTTTATGCTGATTATGCTAACGTAAATCTCGTGCGAAGAGGATGTGTTTCTTATTTGCGTCTTTTATATTTCTAACCATTTATTTTATATTCAGTCTGAAGATGCACCATATTAACATTTTTTTATCTGTATACGTATGATAATACAGATGAAATAGAAGTTATCTTATGAAATTGACAATGACAGGTATTTTTTTGAAATTATTCTTTTGTTTTTAAATATTTAGTAACCTGATTCATTAATCAAATCAAAAAATCAAAGTTAAGGAGTCAACACCTATATTGACGACTTTAGATGGTCTCGGTTTGCTGCTACGATTATGATGTAATACTAAAAATAGGTACTTATAATGGAAAATGACGTAATGTTTGTACTATCTTTGGTATAATAGCATTAGAATAAAACAAATGTTTATTATATTTTCGAAACCCATCGAGCTAATCCCGAAAAACCTTTACATTTATGAAAAAAGTTACCAAGTCTCCAGTGCCCGAGGCTGACAATAGATGCATAGTTGGAAGCATATATAAGAAATACCTTATAGATTACTTTAAATGGTGTATGTTTTTACAGGTGGCGCTGTCATCGGCAGCTCCCAATCCAGTCTCCAACGTGTTTGAGATCGACATCTCGCCCGAAGAGGCGGCGAAGTACCTGAACAGCCCGCCGTTCACAGCGCCCCAACTTTCTGGACGCACTGGCGTTCTCCCTCTGGTCAGTTTTTCTTTTGTACCTACCTCATTTGAAGAATCGAAACATGATACCTGCAATAAAAGCTTATTGAAAGAAGGGCTTCAGATTTTGCAAATAATGTTGTGTCAGACATATTTGCGTACTTTACCACAATATTCGACTAGCCCATGTATCGAAAATCGAAATGATTACGTGCATGAACAAATCACTATATCCAGTAAATATTTAAATGTCTGTTTATTTTAATATAATACCTACATAGAGCGAAAGGTTTTCAATATAAGATAAGACTATTTTAAATAGGTAAGTTAAAAGGCGAATGGTTTTCACAAGCTTTATCGCCCTTGCTCGTCATATATTTTATCTGTAACTTGAATCAGCCATAGACACTGAATGAAGATTTGGTAGCCTAGCAGAAAGCCGGCTCTTACCAATGAGTTTTTACACTTACACCAGTCACTTTTCGGTGAAATAAAACATCATTAAAAAATCGGACTAATCCCAATAAGGTGTAGTTTCCCCTCTGGATTTGAAGATCAGATGGTAGTAGCTTTCGAAAAAACTAGTGCCTACGCCAATTCTTGGGATTAGTCCGGACAAACGTTAGGAAGAAGAGAAGCGTAATGAATCCAATAAGAGCATAACTTTTACTGTTTTTGTTACTTTCAGGTAAGATGGAACGACCCGAGATTTCGCGCAGCGGAGGCTGGCCCCACTCTAGGCCACTACTGGAAAAATGGCCGTGAGATTGAAAATACCGATGACTATGTTGAAGAGGTATTTTACTCAATTATTAAATTATTTTAGTTAATTAGCTCATAAGTAACTAGCTGCATGAAATGACGATGATAATTGATATAAACTATTCTAATTCAATCCGTATGCCTCAAACTATCTTCGTACCAAATTTCATTGGAATCGGTATAACAGTTTAAGGATGACTCTCATTAGATCGGACGGGTCCGGGACGTAGCTTCCGGCGGTTACTTTTCTGTGACAGATGACCGGTGATCACGTGATGCTTTGCATAGAAGACGAAGCGCCGCCGCCGAAAGCTACGGCCCGGGCCCGGCCCGGTCTAACGAGTCATCGTTTAAGCGTGAAGATGTACCTTACAGGCAGATGCCATCAAAAAAATAACTTGTAAAAAAGCCAAGTCTTGCAACTCAGTTCTTTTACCGTAAAAAGTAGTGAGATCTATGTAATACTAATTGTATTCTAAATTTGAAGCTTCTATATTTGCTAGAAGTGCCTTAGAGTTTTGATGATCACTCACTGACTGACCAGTGAGTGACAAAATTAAGAAATTTTGACTTGTTATAACTCTTAAACTATTGGTTCAAATTGAATGATATTTGAAATATACTGTGTTCATACAATGCCTGCTTGGTTACTAAAAATTCACAACAAATTTATAAGGCGGTCGAAAAATGGTCTGAACTGCTTCAAGAAAAGGAATGGTACGGGCGTGCCGCTTTTTTGCTCGACTTGGCGGGGCACGGCAGATATCTATCTGTAAAGTATCTCTTTTTATCTAAAATGAGATACTTTCGCATTAAGGTAGTTATCATATTAAGTAAATAAATAGGTAAGGATTAGAATATAAGTATAAGTAGATTTTTTCGTCTGAAATAGGCTATTAAAATTTACATGAACCATGACATTAATGTCATGTTCCAGGTATACGACGCGTCTCAATTCCACGGACAAGACGGTCTCGGCGGCTACGCTTACGGCTACCAGGCCCCTGAATCCTCGAAGGTAGAGAACCGAGCCAGGTCCGGTGATGTCACTGGCTCTTACACCTACAAGGATGGCAACAATGAACTCATCAAGGTAACTAGATTCTATATATTACTTTTAATGTTGTAACTACATATATACGAGGATAACCTTTGGCTGTAGTACCCTCGCTAGAATTAGAAGGAATCGAAATGGGGGGGGGGGGGGGGAATGCTAATTTTCTATAGAAAGCTCCACGTTATCACCAATCACCCGTCACAGAAAATGAAGTGTCAGACGCCCCGGCCCGGTCCCAGGCTAATTATCCTTAGTAATATGAAAATTACTTCTAAATATGCGCAATTTTATTTTTTAAGGGAACTCAGTGATTATTTTTTTCTTTCTTAAAATTTACAACAAATTAAAATTGAAAAACATGATGAACCTGGTCAAACTTTTTTCTTATAAGCCCATAACCATATCTGTACAGGTTCGCTACTGGGCTGACAACGAAGGCTTCCACCAAGAAGACAACCTGCCAAAGGTAGAGCTTAAGCCTGTGGAGGAGGCCCCTGACGTCCGAGAGGCTCGTCTGGCTCACGAGAAGGCCTGGCAGGAGGCCGCCGCTGCTGCCGCCCAGAACCCAGACCCTCAGTAAGTTACCGCTACATTCGTGAAAATTTTTATGCAGATAAGTATGTGAACGTAATATAATTAAGCACTCTTACAGGAATCGGTTTGACGGGTTGTCTTTTTGATTGAGGCTTCAAAGTGTAGCTACGCTACTGGCCTTTTCTAACATTTTAAATAGTAAAATGTTCAATACTTACGTAGTCCGACTAAAAGCAAATATAAAAAAATAATCTAACCTTTTTTTTAAAACAATCACATAATGGTTAATAAATTAGAGGCCGATTGACTCAGCATTTGAGAATCGGCTCAAAGTGACAGCAACCCAGCATAACAACTATATAAGACATTGGAAAATATATAATTGAATGAGTTTTATTCTTAAATTTGACACCTCTTGGACGGACTCTTTATCACCCGAGTCGAATGGGCCCGTTGACTTTGAGTTTAGTAGGCCAATTCGAACGTGTACTGATATCAAACCGATATTAGAATAATATTTGAATTATATCACTGATACCTATATCATACTAATATCGGTGTGATGTCTATGCACGTTCGAATGGGCCTGTAAGGCCCTACTTACAACTCCCTTTCACATTAAGCTACACTGCGAATCCTCAACATCATTGATATTTTCTTTCTGCAGGGGCGCCTACAATAGCAACTATGACTACAACCAAGCTGCATCCGAACAGCAGAACGTAGTCGCCCCCGCCCGCGAAGGCAAGGCTTTCGCACAGGCGCAGAGCAGCTTCCAGTCCAACCAGTACAGCCAGAAGCAACAATACCAACAGCAGCCGCAGCAATATGGGCAACAGCAACAGTATGGACAGCAGCAACAGTATGGTCAGCAGCAGCATGGTCAACAGCAAGAGGAGCCTGAGCCTACTGTGAGTTTGATTTCATGATACTGTCTATCTGATGGAACGAATTTTAATTTTGAGGTATTCCACGAGGATCTTGCTTACGAAATGCCATTTTTTAAATCCTACTGAAATGATAAAAAAACGATATTTGACATGACTGTATCTGTGTTCTCGATTTTTACGCATTTTATCGAGAAAGCTGCCATTCAATAACCGAGATAAAAAGGCTGGACATCGAAACTCGCATTAATACATTACTGTCAATGATGGTGGTTATTGGTCATTGTAGTGCCAGGAAACTTGATTTAACATTGTAGAGAGTTACCTCTCATAATAAATAACTTCTTTTTCGTCCTACATAGTACACAAAGCATACGTACTAAGTCATAAGTTCCTATTTTTTTCTTTCAGGGCCCGCCACGCGGTTTCTTCTACAGTTTCAACTACCCGGTGTCCATCATAGTGCCTAAGAGCGGCCAGCAGCCCGGCGCCCTCAACCCTGGACAGCCCCTAGACCATGACACCGTTGGCGTCAGTGCCCATGCCCATCAAGGCTAAACTTTAGCTTAGTCCCTTTAGCCGCTGTTATTAAAATATTGGTCCGAAAAATGGTCCCTGAGATACATTAGAAAAAAAGCTATTAAAAATTCTAAGAGCTATTTTTTTGCAGTGGATAAAGGCGACATAAAATTTCATAAGTACAGGAAATTTTAGTAGTAATTTTCAATGTAAAATCGCACATTGAGATGTTACATTTGAATAAATACGTAAGGTCTCTACTCGTAATTGGTCTGTGATACTTGAATATTTGTCACATGAACAAGTTATTTCTGTTTAAGCTAAGCGCTAAGCCATATTTTGTGGCTTTGACAATGTTTCAAACTCAATCTTTAACAAAGGATATCCAACGATGCTCTACCATTTCTGGTATTGGAATCATTTTGGATTGAAATGCCTTCCGTGAACTGATTATAATCAGTCGATTTGTATGTGCGTTGTCCACGTGCGTATCTTTAATCGATATAAATCGGTTGTCGTTGCCATTTTATGATTTAGGTTAATTTAGAAATTAGTATGATAATAGTCGGCGTTTGAAAGTGTAACTGTGTGCAATATAATGTTTTACATTCAAGTACTTATGTTTAGATTTTTTGGAAATAGCTTATTGACAACCCAAAAAGTCTTTTTAGTCACTCAGTAAATGCGAGCAAATTGAATTTATGTCCTGCAGATGAGTCAAATTAGAAAAAAATAGTATTTTCTTTTTAATTTTTGACCAAAAGTTACACTCTTGAACCCGAGCTAGTATAAGATTTTATCTGTTACCATGTAATCAGTAATCCCATACAAAATTAAAACAAAATATATTTTGAAATGTATCTACAAGTATCAAATAAAGTACTTACATTAAAAAATAATGTTTTATTATACTAGGTTCGCTAGGATTCTCTATTTTTTTGTTCCATTTCTTGTTTACCCAATTACAAAATTTTAAGCTTAATGCCTTTTCATCTACAAAAGGCTTTAACATACAAATAGCCATGTCAGAAAAACGTCCGTCCATACAATACATATGTATGACCATTGGCCGAGGTTTTCGTCAGAGGGGTAAGCTCTTAAAGGCGACTCCAGTTGTTAAATTCTTCATGATAAAATACGAGTATTCTCCCGTAGTAACAATAAATAGGAGTGAAATAATATAAACATTTTAATTAAAAATCAACAATTAAATTAAAAATTAAATAACCTAACTGTTATACTAATAAAGTTGATCCGGTTTTTGCCACGGCTCATAGCCATTCAGGGTCTCAATAATTAGCGTAGGCAACAGTTTTTAAGTAAGTGACTGACTCCCAAAACTAAAACAATTTTAACGACTTAATAATTTGCAAATTCCGAAGTGCTGCTGGGTGTGCAAAAATACATTTATACGTACCAACACTAGAACATCTTAATGTTCAATGCATCTCACTTGATAATTAAATGGATAAAAACATACTTTGACGAACTTCTATAACTTTATTTATAGTTGCAGTTGTATTGGAATAGTCTGTGTCATAGGCAACATTAATATCGGCATACCCACATTCGGCCTCCTGGACATTAGCTTCTGCATCAGCTTCATTCTGGTCACTTGTGTTGAAGTCATCCCTGTTTCTGGAGCAAGTATTGACTCTTGATTTGGTGTCATGTATTCTTGTGTTCTTGATTCCTGATTTTGCTGAACTGGACTTTCCGTTGTCGGTTTAGGTCTGAATGGTAACCTTTGACCTATTCCTCCAATGATACCAGCTATACCATTATAAATCCAGCCAATGGTATCTGGTACATTAACTTCAAACGGTAAGAACGGTATAGCAGATATTATACTACCTATTATTAATCGTTGGCCATTCGGTAACACTACAACAGCTCTTTGGGGAGATATGCTTGTTTCAGGGATATTTGCTTCGTTCTCAGCGTTAATTACAACTGAGTCAGCATCTCCAATTCCAATTTTGAAATCTGGTTCATTATTTTCGTTGTGGTTTTCGACTCGATTCGTAGTTTTCTCAATCGTACTGGGCACTAATATTAAAAGCGGTTGCTGAGGTACATTACTGAAAAAGAAAACATTTTTTTAGCACGTCAAGTAAACACACACATTGAAGTGGGCCCGTTTGAGTCGAGTTCAAGTAAAACCTGTGACTAAGATATAATGTATGAATGTTTTGAATACTTTATTTACTTTAGTTTGAGTTTTGAGAAGAAGAAGTCTTAAATAGGCATTTGATTTTATGATAATATTTAAACGTCTGTTCTGTATTTTTCTTTTTTAATAAGAATAAATATTTGTATTGTTGATATGTATGAACAACAGTTCAGTTCAGTTGTAATACATTTTTTTTCTACATACTTTTTTCATTTTGTGATGCATACTGCACAAAAAAGAGTAAACTTATATTAAACATTATAAATATGCTAAAGATACAGACCGTAAAAGAGACCCAAAAAAATATAAACATACTATGACATTACTTGTTTATGTTATTCGAGTACCTGCTTATCTTTTATGCCTAATATTTATGCCCAATACCAATTAATGTACTGAAATAAAAATTACTTTACTTTTTACTTACAATAAGGATGGTGCTGGGTCGTATTGAGGTTTCTTCATAGCATGCAAATGCTGCATTGCCATCAGCTGTTGCTGCATTGAATTGTATTGATTTTGCAGAATCCATTGCTCCAATAACTGTTGAGATATTTGGTTCAACATCGATTGATCTAACTGCTGGTTTGTTTGCTTCCAAGGTTCTGGTTTCGATATATACGGCGCTGCTTTTACACTAATTATCAAAACCGTCACTAGCAGTAAGTCACACTTCATTGTTTCACAATTCCTTGGCACAATCTCTTCGTAAATTTAACACTTCACTGTCTACGGCAACAACGTTAATGGCTCATTGTTAGACGATACAGGGTGTGTATAGTTTGAAAGTAGCGTCAGTTCTGACATGGACACATATCCGGTGAGCATTATTATGCGTTGTGGGCCCAGTGACCTACTGACGTAGTCCTGACCTTGCTTCGGCTTTCTTTTTTAAGATCCTGAGTTGAACGCACTGAAGATTTATAAACATTTAAATTGTATTGGCTGTGCTTTAAATTTTTAAAAGACGAGTTAAAGATTTGTGTGTGTGTGACAAGACTACTAAGAAAATGAAACGATTTGGCAAATTATCACAAGGATTTAATATTATTACGATATGAATATAATCAATATGTGTAAATATGCTTATATTACAGGTGCCCCGAATAGTAGTTTTGGCCGAATACCGAATAATTAGTCCCTCACCCGGCCGAATAATCGGCATTACGTGCGAACATGTTGAGATATCGAACTTTTCATAATTAATTTAGTTTTCATAATTAATTTGACTCAACATGTTCGCACGAATGTGGTTAGAGTCAATCATATCTCCATGATAAATATATATTTTTTTGTAATTAACAAAAACTATCATGTAGGTACGTAATAAATAGGAACTACTATCTTTGAGTTGTATAAAAACTCCTTTATTTAGAATAAAATACTTTTCATTAACAAATGCTAAAAAAACGGGTATTAAATAAATACATAAATAAGTGATTTTAGGTTATTTTTATTGTGTATTTTTTCATTTTAGGTAGGTTCAACAGATATTCGGTAAACGGCCGAATAGTAGCCGATATTCGGCCGAATACCGAATATTCGCAAAGTGGCTGAATAGGCCGAACCCCAAACAGTTGCCGAATATTCGTTGCATCTCTAGTTTATCTACTCAATTATTTGGTATATTACGTATTACCGAATTTAAGGTTAGGTATTTAATACTAATGCATAATGTTTTGATGCACAGACCAATCCCTAGGCGGTTTTCTGTGTTTTGATGGCATTGACAAGAAACAAATAGATCGTTCGTTTTCTATGGCGTATTAAATTTAAAAACATGTATTTGAGTAAATACGGTGGACACGATGGTATTACACGACCCTGTTGAAATAGGTATACAAAACAAAAGACGTTCAACGTACTTCTACAAAAGATATAAAATGCTCTGTTTTATGTTATCCCAGCTACTTAATTGCCAAATCAAACTCAAATCAAAAACATAAAGGTTGACATAACAAAAACAGAGCCGTAAAAATTTTTGCGCATCCAAAGGATTTTTGTTCAAGATAGTTTGCGACGTCGCTCTCTTTAACTTCCGCTTTATTTAAAGGAATCTTTTTAAGGCATTTATTTTTAGCTGCGAACGCTTTTGCTTTTTAACCTGGCGAGACGACGAAAAACAAGAGTAATCAATTATAAGGGAAAGTAAAACCCCTCATTGTGTGCTCACAAAGTGACAGCGATTTTGTGAATATTGAATATCGCTGATGGCCTTGTGGAACGGTATAGTAACGGTATAGTAATGTGCGCTAAGCTTACACTTATACACTTACTAGCAGAATATATTATGTATGCGGCATCGCGATATAATACGTCCGGTAGTATACATTAAAAGATACTGAACTAAAGGATGTCGAACTTAAAGATGTCCTTCTTTTCTGCAAGAAAACGAGATTTGTGAAAATAGTGTGGGAATGCCACCGGGACAGTAACCTGCAGTTCCAACTCCAGAGATTTTGGCTGAAGGAACGCAACAACCGATCGACAACCTGGCAGTTTCCATAATTATTACATACTCTAACAATTATTATCAATAAGGAAAGATGCCTATTTTTCTTTATTACTTACTTACCCTATAAGTATATTTTCTCAAGTAAAGTTAGTTGTAAGGTAGCCGAAACCGGAACCTCTTGATTTTCCTTTAGTTCCGTAGTTACCTGTGTCTTCATGATATATTTTTCACCACACAAGATTGTAAAGGCTTTCTGAATTCTTCAAAAACAGATGAAAAAATTGCAATTTATACACAAAGAGGCAAAGACATTTGAAGCAAATTTTGAGTTATTTTCACATATAGGCTGATAGATTTTGTCAATTTGTGTAATAATGTTTACTTTTTTTTTCTCTGCATCTGACTGTACATCAAAATTTTACTCACCTGCTTCTTCTTCTTCCTCGCGTTGTCCCGGCATTTTGCCACGGCTCATGGGAGCCTGGGGTCCGCTTGACAAATAATCCCAAGATTTGGCGTAGGCACTAGTTTTTTACGAAAGCGACTGCCATCTGACCGTTCAACCCAGAGAGTAAACTAGGCCTTGTTAGGATTAGTCCGGTTACCTCACGATCTTTTCCTTCACCGAAAAGCGACCGGTGAATATTTCGTACGTAAGTTCCGAAAAACTCATTGGTATGAGCCGGGGTTTGAACCCGCGACCTCCGTATTGTAAGTCGCACGCTCTTACCGCTAAACCACCAGAGCTTCGACTTACTTAAATGAACTAAAATATATAATATTTAATAATGGATCATTTTATCGGATCATATCTCGTAATTAGATAGAAATTTTATTACCATGCTTAAGTATATGGTAATGATGTTCTGTATTTAAAAAAAACTGCAGTTAAGTAATTAAACCACAGGTTTTTTTTTCAATATCTCAACATTTCCTAGACAATAAAACACTGTACTTACTTACGAGTACTTAGGCACATTGTAACAGTGAAAGATAAACCAATCAATACAAAAATAAATATTTTAATAACCTTATCAATATGGCAAGAACGAGCAAGTGTTAACAAACTAAACATGAGAACATACGAAACCTTATAAATGCAAACTTGACAATTGTTAATACTAATTATTTCGCGACAAAAAATCGTCGAAAATTTATAAATAACCATTCACTAGATTCACTATATTCTCGTTATAAATAATATCCACTACGTAATAAATTATAAAAAAAACATAATTTCAACTCCTAAATTATTTATGTAATTATGACATGATCAACAAAACGAGTCTTATAGTGATTTTTATGTCACTTTTTATTATTTTGTGACATTGTTTTCTTCCTTTTCTGGCTGCCCATCGTCAACCACCACATCAATTTCTACTTCGTATGTGCCAGGCTTTGTCCTGGAAGGCCTGACTACCACTCCCGGCATTCTGGCTTCCTGGATCCCATCCACTTCGTTCTCTGCAGCATCAGCCACCGGCAGTTCTTCTTTATTTACAACTGAATCTTCTGGGGCATCGACTTGATCAGAAAATTCTGGTTTTGGAGGTACCCGAACCGACATGAGACCTTGAACCCTTTGTACGAGGTACTCCAAAATTGGTCCGAATCTGGAGACACCGTCTGTACTCATGAGAAGGCGATCCGGTGCATCAGGGCGCGGGCGCAGCACAAACATGTTGAAATTTAGAGTCCGACGGACAGGTCTAGCTGAAGCTTGTTGTAGGCAAGCGATGGCGACCACCAACAGGAGCGCGCGAGGAGCCATCGTGCAAGAAGACAGGGAACGAGTACGGCGTGCGCCTGCTACCGCGAGAGCTCCCACACTGCGCGGACTGCGTTTTTGCCCCGCATCTAAGCTAAGATAACGGGTCTCCGGCAAAAAGATCATAATTGCCTCGAGTTACGGCCCGGGATAATTGCAGCTAGCTTGACTTCTCAACACCTTTCGTTTGGAAAGCTCCCATCTTAATTTGAGTGAGTCATCATTATCTGACGGCCAATTAACAACGATCTTTTCTTTACGATTCTGCAATTCTGTTTTCTTCTATCTTCGGTTCATTGGCTTTTTATTTGAGAGCTCAAGTTTGATTGGATTATTGCTTTTCTATTACAGCACTTACAAAAAAACTGTAAAGATAGTAATCTAGAGGTGTTCATCAAAACTGCTGCCGTTATCACCTTATTTTGAAGGCGATAAGATATATTCTTGTTGTTAGAGCTACATTCAGCTTTTGTGCAAATTATTGCACATTAGCTTTATATTTATGTCTATAGACATTAATCATCTAAATGGAAACGCGTGGCGAAACCGCTGTAATGATGCATGGCCTTGATATCATCGGATGCAGGTCAAAGAAAATAAACAAAATGCGGTTTGTAGGATTTGCTTCCATTTCGAATGCATCGGTCAGCGATTTACGAGTAGTTTATTGACTTGAAAGAACTGTAAATTCGGTTTTAGAATAGTATTGGTCCTACGTATCGTCGTTATACTCCTAAAACATGATAAGTGATAACTACTAAAACATAGTTTCGAAAAAACGCGATTTGAAAGTTGGATCCTCAAATGTGGGACTTAAGGACCGCGTTTTAAATAATTTAGTTTTACTTTATACATTTTTTGATATTAAAATTGGAATAATTAATATATTGATCGACAATAACATAGTACTCGTACTTACGTGTTAGTTATCATAGTTTGCCTGTATAAAATAGGGACTAATTTAGGTGTATAAGTTTGAATATATTATAGCAGGTATAACAACTATTTGTATATGATTAAAAATAATGATACTGAAAAAACCTATTTTCTCACACGATGTTATAACCATTTTTTTAGCGTTGAATGAGCATATTTGAATCAGTTTTGAGTGAACTTAATACTATCTAGTTGTATAATACATTGCGTCTTGAAAGAAATATTTACAGGTAAATAGTAATAAATATTGTTATAGTGTTTTAGCAGTTGCTATAACTAGGTAATAAATTATAGAAACATACAGACAAAAATAGGTAAACGTTACTTAATATATTTTGCGTGATCACTTGATCAGTTTTATGAGATAGGTAGTTTTAAATACCCTTATTATTTTTTACGTGAACATTACATTACATTTCTTGTCTGTTAGTACTTTTTACACTCTGTAACTTTGTATATAATAAAAATGACAAAATTATATTTAAAACAATAAAATTGTGACAAATCTGTATATACAAGTGATTTCTAACCATTTTTTCAGTTACCATGTTTTGGTAGTATACCGACGGTATGATATATAAGTTAAAAATATTAAAAAAAAAAAAATAATTCAGCCTATATACGTCCCACTGCTGGGCACAGGTCTCCTCTCATGCGAGAGGACTCGGGCTATAGTCCCCACGCTAGCCCAATGCGGATTGGGGACTTCACATACACCTTTGAATTTCTTCGCAGATGTATGCAGGTTTCCTCACGATGTTTTTTTTTAAATATTTGTTGTCCTTTTTTATATTTCATAAATATAACTGTATTGGAAGCTTACGTAATGAATTAAATCATAATTGGTGAACTGGCAAATGAACTCAGAGAAATTGAGGGCATTAAATGTGTAATAGTTTACGTAATTTCGAGTCAATCAGCTAATTAAAATGTATTTATTCGTCATTAGTTTTCTCTGACCATAATTTCATGTCCTATATGTAGCCAGGATAATAAACTAGAAGGTTTAACTACGCCTGGTCGTCTGCCAGAAGTGCTGCACTGGTGTCATCGATGACTGTTCCACCTTCGTCTTTATGTGTATGGAGTTTAGGTTTCTGATGTTACTGGTTGTGTGTACGTGTCTGTGTACGTGGTTGCGTTATGGTTTATCGGGTTGGGTGGCAGGAAGAGACCCGTTAGTAGCTAGGCTGTGAATGGTAACGGTAGCCAGTAAAAGATGGATCAGAAAACTGCCTCGTTTCACTTAAATACTTGGATTTGATTCGACCTTAATATCTCTATTACTTGTATGTGTTTCCCGTCCCGGAACAATGGTGTTCCGGGCCTTTGGGAGGCGTGCGTGAAGCCGAAGCCAACACGTAGAGGCCCTTTAGACACCTTAATGAAATGTAAGGGGGTACACTTTACTTATTATTATATTAATACGGTCACACAATTACTTTTTCGGTGAAAATGGAGAATTAGATAGCATCCGAACTGCCACATTTAGGTACTTAATATAAAAGCCTACTTATTACATTACAAGTTAAGAATCAGATACTTATGTCAGTAATTTGTTGACAAGAAATGCTTTACTGTCTCAATACTTGCCACTTTTTAACCTTTATTTCTAACAATTAAAACAGAAAGGATATCAACAATTTCGTCTATTAAATTTCGAACATAAAAACAGAATATAACTACTTATTTTATTTGATTTTGAAGATTGTCAGCTGTTTTTCGCGCATTACTTATATGCATTATTATCCACCTGATTAAGCCGATGATTTTTAAGCAAGTTATTTATTGTTTACGAATTTCGATTTATTTTTACTGTCTTACTCGTATATCCGTTTAATCTACAATAATACATTTATTTAACAGAATATTTTTGCTCCACTTAATGTATATCTTCGGATAGAGAAACCTTTAATACATACTTAGGTCCTAGTTTTCTTATTTCCTGTACATCGCTCAGCCTTAGTAACGATAATTAAAATTGTATTAAACCCCCTTTTCCAAGTTTTCCAAAGTGAACACTGAACTTGCCTTGTGCCCTCCATAGCGCAGTATCTATACTTATGTACATTCGTGCGACATAATTCGATTAGAGTTAATTAGAGTACACTAGAAAGCTTTCTGAGCCGGTACGACAAGTTTGACTAGTCTAGGTCTTGAATCTTTAGGGCTGGGTGCGCTATCGCTCCATATCGAACGGGTTCCACCAACTGGTAGCTTTAAGAAAAGTAGGGGCTCCTAAGAAGCGTTAGAATAATTTTACAAAAGAAGAATGAGATAAATTATTTGCTGACTACTCAAATTTCGATAAACATGAGTCCATTTTGTAATCTTAATAAATATTATGTATAAATAAAAATGCTCTTTATAAATGATCATATTAATTGTGATACATAATATTTAAATAATTAATTAACAAATAAAGTATGCACTTAATTTTGTTTATATGTGACGGATTTGAATAATTAAGATTTTACTGTGTACGTATTCTCTCAATAATGAAAAGTAAACTAGAATTTTATTGTTAAATAATTAAAAAATGTAAAATGTCTGGCAAATTAATTTTGTCCATTAGAAATGCACCATTACTTTCTAGAAATAGCAGAGAGAAAGAAGACAATTGCAATTTATTGATATTTTTTATTTCATTCAATGCTCTACAATAAGGTCAATCAGGTACAAGATAATATATTATCCTAACGTAATCGATGATCCTATCAAAGATGATCTGTTTATACAAGTTCTTTTACCTCAGTTTTTAAATAAAATATAAAAATGTTTCCGTTTTTTATTGCAAAATCAATAAAATAACTTATCTAATTAAGTGATTTGCAAAAAATGCATAGGAATTATGCAGTTACATCTGATATATTATCTTCTTCATTTAAAAAAAAAAAAAAACAATTTAATTGAAGAGGAAAATATTTAGCCATATTTCTTGATGTCGAAATGGGCAGAATCTTTTCATCCTAAACTTGTGTTTGGTTAGTAAATATTTGGCAGACCAAATCACAGAATCTTCATATATCTACTAATTATCACATGTCTACATTTTATCTACACTTCATCATGTGTATACGTAGATTGAATTGGTTTATGTAATTCTTTTTTTAAACATTATCTTCACTTTTCAATGTTTCGATAATATTTTTCGAAGATAATCGACGAGTTCTAGTCTTTCCGCTTCAGCTGTTTTGGTCAAATTTGTAAAAATACCAACAACAGTTTAAACACAAACTCAATGATCCGAAATTTCAAATTAGTACAGTCAGCATCAATAGTAGCGGATGAAACAACGCGCTAAAAGCTTCTGATATTCCGGGTAACTTAAAAAAAAAAAGATAAATCTCTAAAATTTACATTCAAAAGTATATCTTTTACCATCTTAATTATTCTACATATACATAAAACCATCACATTTTGTTAAGCTGTTACAGAATGATAGATACTTTTTGTTTGATCCGCTACTTTTGATGCTGACTGTACCTACTATTATAACATGGATACATATTGATATTGATTTTAAGATGATAATTAGGAAATTCACGTTTAAACTTCAAGATTATTTTAAGAAGTCAGAAGATCGGCTAGCGTGACATCACTTCAAACTTACTACATAGACATTGTTACAAATTTGACTTAAACCCTAAAGCGGTTACTATATCTACTGTGCAGATATATTGCTAGCAGTCTAAGGTTTGCGCGGGGCTTGGGTAGGCCCGGGTCTCGCGTTGCGCCTCGGTTCTTCCTTCAGCTCGTTGCTCTCCGATGATTGGCCAACACGCTTCTGCTCTGACGGTGCTGCTGATTCTGTGAATATAACACGAAAAATAACAAATTAACTTAACAGTCGAGACACTCGGGCCGTGGGGCAAAGGTGCGCGTGGGCTCCACAAGGAGCTCGGGAAGCGATTAAGGGAGGCAACAGGAGACCCTCGTGCAGGCAGCTGCCTAGACTCGCTATTGCGATACAGCGCGGGAATGCTGCCTGTATGATGGGCACTCTGCCAAGAGGCCAAGGGTTGGAGTGTACATTTTAGTTATATTAGTTTATTTTATAAGCAGTTATAATTCTTGTAACTTAAATTTAATTTGAATATACATTATTTATTAATAACTTAACAGCAATGAGGCAATGATATAAAAAACTCTGCTGACAGTCGAAGACAACCAACCTAATTTGATGTATGTAAATATCTTAGTGTGTATCCTGGTAATTTTCCACTTACGATTTGCGTTTGGAGCAGCGTTAGCGGCAACTGCAGGTTGACGGAATGGCACGGGAGCTAGGCGAATCTGCTGACCTTCTTGGCCCGGTCCTTGGGGTCTGACTTGTCTGAAAATTCACAGGTAAACATCATTAATCTATTAATAATCACTAAAACAATGATTCCACACAGTAAGCTTGTAAATTGTAATTTGTAATGACAAATAACTTACTGGAATGCAAGGTTAGGATCTTGATATGCTAGATTAAAAGGTCGCTGCAAGCCAATAGGTGCTCCCAGTAGTAGCCCAGGATTAGCCTGCTGAGGTCCTAAGCCGGGTCTGTAATATCCGTTCACTGGAGACAACACTGCTTGCCCGGAGGGGTCAAGAAGGATAGCATTTTGGTATCCTGTAAAGACACGGATAGATATAAATTTTGTGATTGGGAAGACATGGGAATGGTTAAACTAAACATTAATAATAATAACAGTAACACCAAAGTGAAGTTTAGAAAAATGTTTTTATTTTTTTTAATTGGGTAATTTTTGGTCACTGACAATTATAACGATGATGTCGATGATCACTGATTAACTAATGGATATTTTTTCAATTCTTTTGAGTTTATTATTTTCAATGTAGACAAGATATCGCGTGGCATTTTTGACAAGCTGCCCACACAACGTTTTTGGAAGATAAAACATTTTACGACAACTTTACTTAGTCATAATGCCATCGTTCTGGCCATGGCTTCGACATGGCCTACTGCCAGTTTGAGTTTGCCGTCGAAACAAAGTGTTATTCTCACCATTGGCTGCATATGCTCCAGCGTTGCCCCCTTGAGGTGCTGCAGCTACAATATATAGGGGCTGGTACCCTCCAACAGTGCCAGGCCTAGAATAAATGAAATACAATGAGCATAGAAGGTATACCATACCTATCGTTTTCATGTTAATTTGTGTGCGTTTACTGCATAATGCAGATCATCTGCATGATGCAGCAGATCACCTGAGGTGCAAGAAAAAGGACTCGTATTATTACATTGTGTATTAAGGGCGATAAACAAGAATTTACGAATAAGTGTTAATTTTAGTAGTAGTAGTAGTAGTAAAACACTTTATTGTACAGGAAAGAACACACATCATTTGTACAAAGGCGAACTTATCCCTTTCAGGGACCTCTTCCAGTTAAACTTTGAGCAATTGAGGAAGACTTGGAGAACGGTAGACATCAAAACTGTACTAAACGGCATAAAAGAAAATATTTAATTTCCTAAAAGATAGGTAAACCTATAAGTATAATTAAAATAATAATAGTGTATAATTTTAAGCCCATAGCCGAAGGCAAGGGCTTAATTAATACGAATTCGTATTTTTTTTACCGCCCGTGACACACAATGTTTTTCATCACACATGAGATGATAAAACTAAATTGTATGCGAAATCATTCTTAACTACAGTGACCGTTCAACCATTTGTCCGCCATATTGTAATTGTTAAAAGGTTAGGCATCGAAGCTGCAGACCTTCAGTACCAGTAGCAAGTGTGATAAAAAAATAATTACACTCTACAAAACTTTTGACGATTAGTGATCTGTAAGGAGACGTACATCGCCACCTATAATATCTATATTAGCTGTCAAATTCAAACTAACACATTTTATAAAACCAATAAATGATTGTTTATGGCAACAGCACGATTATTTACTGAGATTTTAATATCTTCTAAAAAGTAAAACTGATGTATATTTTACCTATATTCCGGGACTGGCATATGCACAATGAACACACGCCATCTATAATATCTATATTAGCTGTCAAATTCGAACGAACACATTTAATAAAACCAATAAATGATTGCTTATGAAAACAACAAGATTGTTTACTGAGATTTTAATATCTTCTAAAAAGTAAAACTGATGTATATTTTACCTATATTCCGGGACTGGCATATGCACAATGAACACACGCCATCTATAATATCTATATTAGCTGTCAAATTCGAATGAACACATTTAATAAAACCAATAAATGATTGCTTATGACAACAACAAGATTGTTTACTGAGATTTTAATATCTTCTAAAAAGTAAAACTGATGTATATTTTACCTATATCCCGGGACTGGCATATGCACAATGAACACACGCTGTCCAGGCACCAAACCTGGTAAGTTGGGAGACACTGGATTCTGAAAATAAAAGCCTAATGTTAAGAGCCCTTAATCCTTGGAGCGTTCTCCGATTTCACGAAATAACGCTCGATAGATGGCGTTGGCGCTCGGTACGCGAGCGCCGGCAACGCGACGCGCGTTTCAATGCAGACTAGAATAATCTTGATAGTTTTCAATATAATTTCAAGCAACATTAATTTTAGTGTCATATGATATCATATGGGCACTCTTTATTTTATTGTATATGCACAGTAGTTTTTTTTTTAAGTACACTACTACTAAGTGTACAGACTACAGAGTGTACTATAACCCTTGCTCTTTATTCTGTCTCTTTCACACCAATGGAAAATGAAGAAGTTAGTAAATGACTGCAGGTATAAATAAAGTATATTAGTGCGATAGAGAGACAGATAGTGTTTCGTTGTCGTATCGTAAACGATTGGCATGTTGGCCACACACTTGCTTAGTGCCTAGCCAAAATACCAATCGTTTGCGTATATTAGTACGATAGAGAGAGAGTAGTGTTTCGTTGTCGTATCGTAAACGATTGGCATGTTGGCTACGCACCCATGATACCTAGCCAAGAAGCCAATCGATTGCGCATATTAGTGCGATAGAGAGACAGATAGTGTTTCCTTGTCGTATCGTAAACGTTTGGCATGTTGGCTACGCACCCATGCTGCCCAGCCAAGATGCCAATCGTTTGTGCATATTAGTACGAGAGAGAGACAGATAGTGTTTCGTTGTCGTATCGATTGGCATGGTGGCTACGCACCCATGCTGCCTAGTCAAGATGCCAATCGTTTGCGCACATTAGTGCTATAGAGTTTCAGTGTTATTTGAAATCACGTTAGGGTTTGTATTATTATTTTTGACCCGAATGAAGTCCATCCAGGTTCTTATGATGGAGTCAGGAGTTGGTCACCAGAACTCCTAATCTACTCATTATAATTCCATCGTGCTTGGGCTCAAAAGATTTGCCCTGACGAACACCATCGATCTAGATGAGGTCCAGGGTCTCATGACGGAGTCAGGAGTTGGTCACCAGAACTCCCCAGAACTCCTAATTTACTCATCATAACTCCATCGAGTTTGGGCTCAATAGATTTACCCTGATGAGCACCATCAATCTAGATGAAGTCCAGGGTCTTATGATGGAGCCAGGAGTAGGTCACTAGAACTCCGAATCTACTCATTATAATTCCATCGTATATGAGCTCAATAGATTTGCCCTGACGAGTACCATCGATCTAAATGAAGTCCAGGGTCTCATGATGGAGTCAGGAGTTGGTCACCAGAACTCCTAATCTACTCATTATAATTCCGTCGTGTTTGGGCTCAAAAGATTTGCCCTGACGAGTACCATCGATCTAGATGAAGTCCAGGGTCTCATGATGGAGTCAGGAGTTGGTCACCATAATTCCTAATCTACTCATCATAACTCCATCGTGTTTGGGCTCAATAGATTTGCCCTCACGAGCACCATCAATCTAGATGATGTTCAGGGTCTCATGATGGAGTCAGGAGTTGGTCACTAGAACTCCTAATCTACTCATTATAATTCCATCGTGTTTGGGCTCAAAAGATTTGCCCTGACGAGTACCATCGATCTAGATGAAGTCCAGGGTCTCATGATGGAGTCAGGAGTTGGTCACCATAATTCCTAATCTACTCATCATAACTCCATCGTGTTTGGGCTCAATAGATTTGCCCTCACGAGCACCATCAATCTAGATGATGTTCAGGGTCTCATGATGGAGTCAGGAGTTGGTCACTAGAACTCCTAATCTACTCATTATAATTCCATCGTGTTTGGGCTCAAAAGATTTGCCCTGACGAGTACCATCGATCTAGATGAAGTCCAGGGTCTCATGATGGAGTCAGGAGTTGGTCACCAGAACTCGTAATCTATTTATCATAACTCCATCGTGTTTGGGCTCAATAGATTTACTCCGACAAGCACCATCAAATTACCATTATGATGAATAGATTAGGAGTTCTGGTGACCAACTACTGAGTCCATCATGAGACCCTCGACTTAATCTAGATCGATGGTACTCGTCAGGGCAAATCTTTTGAGCCCAAACACGATGGAGTTATGATGAATAGACTAGGAGTTCTGGTGATCAACTCCAGAGTCCATCATGAGACCCTGGACCTGATCTAGATTGATGGTGCTCGTCAGGGCAACTCTATTGAGCCCAAACACGATGGAGTTATGATGAGTAGATTAGGAGTTCTGGTGACCAACTCCTGACTCCATCATGAGACCCTGGACCTCATCTAGATCGATGGTGCTCGTCAGGGCAAATCTTTTGAGCCCAAACACGTTGGAATTATAATGAGTAGATTAGGAGTTCTAGTGACCAACTCCTGACTCCATCATGAGACCCTGGACTTTATCTAGATCGATGGTGCTCATCAGGGCAAATCTTTTGAGCCCAAACACGTTGGAATTATAATGAGTAGATTAGGAGTTCTAGTGACCAACTCCTGACTCCATCATGAGACCCTGGACTTTATCTAGATTGATGATGCTCGTCAGGGCAAATCTATTGAGCCCGAACACGATGAGGTTATGATGAGTAGTTTAGGAGTTCTGGTGACCAACTCCTGACTCCATCATGAGACCCTGGGCCTCATCTAGATCGATGGTGTTCATCAGAGCAAATCTATTGAGCCCAAACACGATGGAGTTATGATGAGTAGATTAGGAGTTCTGGTGACCAGCTCCTGACTCCATCATGAGACCCTGGACCTCATCTAGATTGATGGTGATCGTCAGGGCAACTCTATTGAACCCAAACACGATGAGGTTATGATGAGTAGTTTAGGAGTTCTGGTGACCAACTCCTGACTCCATCATGAGACCCTGGGCCTCATCTAGATCGATGGTGTTCATCAGGGCAAATCTATTGAGCCCAAACACGATGGAGTTATGATGAGTAGATTAGGAGTTCTGGTGACCAGCTCCTGACTCCATCATGAGACCCTGGACCTCATCTAGATTGATGGTGCTCGTCAGGGCAACTCTATTGAACCCAAACACGATGGAGTTATGATGAGTAGATTAGGAGTTCTGGTGACCAGCTCCTGACTCCATCATGAGACCCTGGACCTCATCTAGATTGAAGGTGCTCGTCAGGGCAACTCTGTTGAGCCCAAACACGATGGAATTATAATGAGTAGATTAGGAGTTCTAGTGACCAACTCCTGACTCCATCATGAGACCCTGGACCTCATCTAGATCGATGGTGTTCGTCAGGGCAAATCTTTTGAGCCCAAACACGATGGGATTATAATTAGTAGATTAGGAGTTCTGGTGACCAACTCCTGACTCCATCATGAGAACTTGGACTTCATCCGGGTCAAAAATAATAATGCAAACCTTAACGTAATTTCAAGTGAAAATGCGTTTTTCAGAAAATCGCAGCCAAATAACACTAGACCTTACTCATAGTGTTGTGTTCCTGCCGGTGAGTAAGGTTGCCAGAGCTCAACGAGGGGCGGGAGGGGGTTAGGGTCGGCAACGCGCATGTAACTCCTCTGGAGTTGCAGGCGTACATATGCGGGCCGTATGCTTGTTTGCCACCGACTTAGTATTAAAAAAAAAGTAACACTGAAAATCCATCAATAAGCAAGTCTGTTAGGCATACTGTAAAAAATGAACTTTTATTAAGATTTTCTAATCGCAGTATATAGCACTTCTCGGAACTCCGTAGCTGATTACGATCGCAACGAATGCCTGACAATCGAGCACAGGTCCGTCCTCTAAGCGCGCTCCGCGCGGACTGAGAGCGGGGCGTCGCTGCTGCGTGATTTATACGTGTTTTAAAAAATATAAATTTACCGCAATGTAGGTCCCATAGTTACGATTTTTTTTTTATAGGTTAACATAAAGTTACAGTTTGCTATAATATTATTTTTAAAGCAAAATATGCGTACAATTTGCGGAAATAAAATATAATAAAACCCTGTTTTCGCCAAAAAAATGAAGAAAACTCGGAAGGTATTTTATCAGTTTTTTCAAATGAATCTTCGATTGTTAATCATTCCAGCCCCTCGTACGAGATATGTTGAATCAAATTGTAGTCATTCATGTACCAAATGATTCTTGTTTATAGCAAAATTGAGAACCGAAACGCCACATCTCACTGCAAAATTTGGAAAAGACTCCCAAAAAACCTCATTAAAAAAGAGGTTTAAAAGAGAAAATGAAAATTTGAACTGTTGGAGCCCCTAGTTTAGGAAACGATTATTTAAGTACGTTATCAGTTTTTGAATAAATACTAATAGTTACGTCGTAATCTTGAATGAAAAAGGAAGCATTTTACAAAATACGCTCGTCTGTAGGAATAAGGCCTCTTAACATAAGATTATGTTTGCTTGCTACTATCCTGACGCCGGCGTTGGATATTTTTCCGTTTGCTAGAGGCCTTTCTTATACATATGTGAAGGGGTAAAGCTAGACACATATTGTTTAATAGTTCATAAATATTTTTTGTATAAAGGTATAAAAATTATACCTACTTATTATTATACAGGGCGTCCCACGACTTTGTCACATGGAGGGGAAGTACTTTAAATAGAGTAGATAGGATTGAAAATCTTGGCCTAGAAGTGTAAGAACGTTAACACTAAAGTGAGGTTCAATAGAATTTTAAAATAATGTAAACAAATATATACAGATTTAGTTGGCATTTGACCTAAACGATGGTTTTTTTTTTCATTCAAATATTAATAATTAACCTACATTTTAACTAGTAATTGATATAAATAAAAGGTTTAGGTAATTAAGTATATACACTGTTGATAAAATCATGGTTGTCCACAAAAAGTACGAGATTACGCGGAAATTAAGGTAAATTGGTTTGTTTACATTATTTACAATTTATGTTCAAACTCACTTTAGGTCATCTGGGGCCGCCGTCATGATGAAAATCGTTTATTGACAAATTGCAATCGGAAAGTGAAATCTCGGGATGACAGTAGCGACGAAATGTCGAGTTATCATCTTCATAACGATTGTCTGCCTACCTTGCTAAAATTATTGCCTGTAACCGTCGAATGTGACAGATGTTCTGTATACCTTTGGTATTTAGGCGCATACTGACCTGTTGAGGAGGCTGCTGCGGCTGCTGCACTCCTGGAACCAGCTCCACTTCACTATCAGGCTCGAGGTTCTCCAGCCGAGCCGGAGCGTTCGCGTTCACTTGACCTGGAATGATATTAGTTTTAATGATATAGAAGGCAAACGAACAGACGAATCACCTGATGGTAAGCGTTTACCGCCGCTCATGGACACCTGCAACACTAGAGGGGTTGTAAGGGCGTTGCCGGCTTTTAAGATGGGAATACGCTCTTTTATTGAAGGTTTGAAAGTCGTATTGGTCCTAAAATACCGCAGGCAACAGATCATTCCATAGTTTAGTTGTGCGAGCCAGAAAACTTCTGGAGAAGTGAACAGTTGAGGACTGCCAACCATCTAAGTGGTGAGGTTGGAAATGTTGTCGCGTAGGGCGATGGCGAAGATAATTTCAACGAGATATGTGTTCTTTTCATACAACATTTCACCTATTTAAGTCTTGGAGGGTTTATCAACCGGAGTCGATGTTTTAAGAGTTTACCTCTGTGTCGAAAACCTCGGCCAATGGTCATATTTGCTGTATGGATTGACGATTATCTGACACACATTTGACGTGCCACTCCCCCGCAAAAATCAACAGACTATTTTGTACAGAAAGTTACAGATAAGGCGTCTCCAGTAGTTAAATCCTCTAAGATTTAATTTGTGCAGCGTACTTACTACATTATACGTTTTAAACATAAATAGAGGTCACAAAAATTGTTCGTAGTTCACACATATTTTAAATGTTAACGTAAGTACAATTTTTTTTGGTGGCCTTGTAGATCTTGTGATGGAAGCAAATGTCACACTAATTTAAAATATAATTTCATTTCGCATCCGGTTGTCGCCTATTTACTGCTATTGTTCCAAAATTGTGTTCCTAACAAAAAAACTTTACAATTAGTATTGTGCTGTCATGGTTACCTTGCTTTTGTTGCGCCTGGTTGTAGTAGTTCACTTCCGCGTTATCCAAGTAATACTGCTCCAGCCTAAAAAAAACATGTTTAAGTCTTCAATATTATAATGGCATCCAGATTTGCCAAAAAAGCAACAAAACCTCAAAACTACCTATACAGTGGGGATTCGTTTAAGGGCACATTTAGTAAAGTATTTTGTACCCCTAGTGTAAATTTATTCGATGACGTAACGTGACGTACGCGTTTGCGTTAAGTCTCGTTTTGTATGGGATTTTGAATTTCAAAAACGTTCCGCTTCGCGCGCTGTTTCTAAATCCCATATGAATGAGTCTTAACGCAAACGCTTACGTCACGTCACGCAATCGAATAAATGTACACTAGGGGTACTGATTAGAAATCAAGGCCAAAAAAATTCCGTGTCAAAAAAAAATCTGCTACTTTTTCCTCGTTACAACACGATACTGATTGTCTTAAACGAATCCCCATTATTTTTGTTACACCTTGTAGGTACCAAAACTAACTCGAATATGTTTAAGTGCTATTATTATTAGAATTGAATAACACAGTTCTAAGAGAAAATAGATGTGAGAACAAAACTTGAAAATAAAAACTAAAATACAACTTTGTTTTTGATATTCATGTATACGCGTGAAACTCGTGGGCTATAATAATTGGGTAGTTTTATGGTGTGCAACTTTTGGCTGTAGTTTCTAGAGCCACTTTTTCTGTTTTATTCACTTATTTATTTTACGTTGTAATAGCAGATTTTATAATATAAATTTGAACACCAAAGTCTCAATATTGTCGCGCCTGGGGGCCGATTTTTCAATTTCGATCCCTCGATTTCGTATTCTCCCTTTAATATTAATATGTCCACTACTAGGCATTAAAATTCTACTAATAGAATTGAAAACGAGTGGTAAATTCCACTGGATTCTCAATTTCTATCGCTCTTACTTTAAAAATATCATTTCGCCGTTTCCTACAGATTTTCGAGTGATGAAATCGAGCGCTCGAAATTCAAAAATCGCCCCACTGATTCCCAACACGAAACCGTCGATTGTCTCCAAATTACACCTTTGTAATTCCAACATTAATCTCCGAATTACATAATAAATATTGTAGAAACATTTTAAAACTTAGTGGTCTGTTTTGTAATTTTTTGGCTTACAGATCGTGTCATTCACGAAGCCGCGCGTCTTGTCTCGTAATATCATATATGTTATTAAAGGGTAGATTTGACAGATCTGCCCGTCATTTGCGCGACACAAACTATAGTCTGCATTATTGCATTATTATAAAAATACCTAAGCTCAATGCGGCCAAATCCGTCTGCGGGAATCCGCACAAGAGCGCTTTTTTTTTTAAGCAGATTGTTAACGTCATCAACGAAGCAGTTATTGCTTTTAGTTTCAGGAGTAAAAAGGCAGATTTGCTCTTATTCCTAGGGTTGAAAAAAAAAGAAAAATACGGAATATTTGGCCACATTGACCTATTTTGTGTCGATATTAGGAAAGTAACCAGGTTACCATATTCAAGGTGAAATTATCTTTTTTTAAGTTAGGTATCGGATTACAGCCCATCTGTTTTTATATAAAGATCTTTTCTTCACTTCTCTTTCTTGGTATTTAGTCTCTTAAATAAGCAATTACAATCTGGCGCCGTTTTTTCCTCAAAATTGCGCACTTAGATTACCACAGTTTTACTATCAGAGTTCATCAGAGAGATATTAATTATGTAGTTACAACTTACCCGGGCTGAAAGTTAGGATTCCCAGGCCCCTGGTAGAATCTTGGCTGGTCGGGGGGCGCTGCTGAGACAGCCGCGAGCAAAGCTGCAGTGATGCACTGGAAAATACACCGTATAGGTAATTAAAATTATAAGCAGTCGGTCCACATTTAGATGCTACATCATATTAATGAGGTCTGGTTTAAGTCGGATGCTGATTCGAACTTATATTTTCTAAATGATTCGTCACTTTGTTATCATTCTCCCGTGCGTCTCGGTCGCTTCAATACACATACGAACACGAACGAATGTCATCATTTTGACATCAAAACGTAACTTCGAATTGTCCTCTCGGTGTAGTAATGTGACGATGTACTTGTGTGAAAAATAATTCTAGTAGAGATACAAGTACCGCAACCAGCATTTTGAGTGTCATGGTAGTGGCACCTGACCACGACACGAAAATGAGACTTGATTTTGTTACAATCATTTTTATTGGTATTGGCTGTTTACTACCATTCGTATTTGTATAAGAATGTCCTGAACGTATTAATATTTATTATTCATCAATAGCAGAAATATCTACTCTTTTGTATTCGAGGATAAAATACAGGGTATTATTAAGATACCTGTTATGAATGCACGAATGAATGCGTTATTTAAATTAATGCCACTAATACCAACACAACACACCCTACCGAAATGGTACAGTCAGCTGCAGAGAGATATGATTTTTAATAATTTTAGTTCTATTGGATAGGTATTTAATAATCCGATTGACCCACAAACCGTTAAAAAAACTAAAGTAGAAAAACGATGCAACAAGTAGGAAGCAAATCCAGTCTTGCGAAAAATACCATAATTAAATAGCAGTTTTATATCATATCTTCTTCATCTTAATTCATTGTGATTAAACCACATTATCACAGCTAAAGAACAATGCAAATAGATAATATAGTTCGTGTCATCCATGATGGTGCGCAGATTTGTCAAATCTAACCTTTAATAATATGACAATAAGGGTAAAGGCATGCGTCGTTGTGAATAACACGATCTATACTTACTTCAGTCCTAGTTGGTGAAATATATTCATTAATAGAAGAATGCCAGTTAATTGTATGTACATGTATAGTTTTCTATAAATATTTAGATAAATTGAATGTTTTGTAATGAAAAAACTAGCATGTGGCCATATAAAATCATACAGCGAGCATTTTGAACCTTTTGACATGCAACGTCGTTAGTCAGACCAAGCTAAGTTAGCAGCAATTGTGATAGCTCAGACGGTGCAAGTGTTAAGTAAACGACATAATTTCATAGTATTTTGGTTTTCTATGGTTTCCTAAGAAATATACCTATGACATTATTCATAAACGTTTGTGAAATCAAATTAACCGTTGGATATCGTTTGTCCCTATCCGTCACTATGACATTTATTTTTGATAGAAAGAGACAAAATTTAAGAGGTCTGTTGATAGATTAGGTAGATTGCTAGTTTTATGAATAATAGGAATTTTTTTTCAAAGGAGGGTCTCTATTTTTGGGTACTATTTATTGACATAAATAAAAATTAGAAAAAAAAGATACTTTTTATTTTCAATAAAAAGTAGCAAGCTAACTTCAACCTGTTGTTTTCGTCTATTTTAGTAACTTGATCATGACAACATGATGACAACGAATATGGGTCTCACGTTCATTAAGATTAGTATTCTGTGTCGGTAATGGGTAATTTAACTTCATCTAACGGCCCGATTCGAGCTTTACAATAAGTCAAATATTAGGTCTAGATATGATATGGATTGATATAGACTTTTCTTCAAACAAAAAGTCACTTTTGACACTGACATATCCGATCAATATCGTATGTACACGTAATATTTGACGTATCTTAAATTTCGGATCGGGCCGTAAACCTCATTGCCAAGATCGATGTCTACTAGGCGACGTCGTGTGCATCACACATAGCAAATTGAATGGTTTTCTACAGACATATCTAATAAGACTATGTATGTATCGCAGTTTACTTAAGGTGGTTCGCTTTCCATACAAAAAAACAATTGCGTTTTATGAAGTCATTACCACACTATTACTACATAAATATGTGCGTATCTCTCTACTTTCAAATATTCGTTTGCGCTAAATTGATAGACAAACTTTGTTGCATACAGAAATCATGTAAAAAACGTTATTTTGGTGCTACATTGATAAAATACATATATAAGGTTTTTTTGCGTGATTTCTGTATGCAACAAAGTTTGTCTATCAATTTAGCGCAAACGAATATAATAATATGAATGCCCTTATCGGGATTCGAACCCGGGACCATCGGCATCATAGACAGGAGTCACTACCCACTTGAACCGGTCGACTTATTTTCACGCAAGTTCGTTTGAGTGATCCAGTTAGATAGTTAGATATATGTCTGTGATTTTCTATGAAGATTCGCAACTTTCGAGGCACAGTTTTCCGGTGCCCGGCCTCCGAGGAGCAAGGTGAGCCGTGTGTTTGAATCACAATGGACGTCTGGGACCGATGCTCGGTTTTATTAAGAAGGCCAGCTTGATCGTAATATTCGCTATATGTCATGTTTTAGACAGCTTCCTAATCTTCCTATAGCCTATCTGGTAGTGACCCTGCCTGCCTACGAAGCAGGTCCTAGGTTCGAATCCTGGTAAAGGCATTTATTTGTGTGTTTATCAAGAATTTTTGTTCCTGAATTATGGAAGTTTTTTTTATTTATTTGTATGTAACTATATATTATACATATCGTCGTCCAGTACCCACAAATGAAGCCTTATTGAGCTTACTTTGGGTTTAGTACGACCTGTGAAAAATTGTCCCACAATATTTATTCGTTTATTATCTATTAATAAATGGTATCAATCTATCAATGTCAATCGATGCCGTTTTTGGAAGGAATTAATATTATATAGGTACAAGGTGTAACAATAATAGCAGTCTCCATATGAGTCAGAGGCACAAGACGACACATTAAAGCTTTTGAGTGCGAAGATGGTACCTTACAGGAATCATATATACTAGAAGTCCCCCAAGACCCCTCTCTTTTGCTACCTAATCTATATACTCTTTACAGTCTTCATGTTTATGTATACGAGTATTGTATCTTACGTTATCTGAATAAAATATTTTTTCCACTATAAAAAAATGTGGGGATCCTTTTTAGGGATATTTGGTATCGCGCTCTGATTAGGAAATAGTGGAGGAAAAACATTTTTGGCCTTTAAGTATATGGACAGTTGTTCCACTTAGTCCCTTAGAAAAAAAAAATTTTCGCTTCAAAAAAATGTTCTTCTACCTTTTCCTTTTTATTGTTACTACTTTTATTACACCTTGTATACAGTATTGCATGCACCAATGAACAGCTGCCAAGATCAAGAAATATTAAAGTGTAGGGGAGAAAGTTGTTTCGGTGTTTGAAAGACTGTATAGGTAAGTAAGTATACCTACCTATTTCTTACATAAATATTCATCATATTCATTTTTACATAAAATTTACAGAAAGTAAAAATAATAGTTTTCGCTTGATTCGGTTTAATTTATAATTAATACCTACTACCTATATTTATTTTAGTTACGGTTAATTAACACAATACGTAACCATATGTGAGTATACCCAATCATGTTACACGCAATTATGCGAATGTTATCGAACAGGAACTAAAGAAAAACTTTAAATTTTATTGATTCAACTTTCCTGTCACGATATCCATTCACTCAAATTTCGGGCAATCAGAAATTATTTAAGATCTATTAAGGTCCCGTGGATAGTAACCCTGCTTATGAAGCCGATGGTCCTGGGTTCGAATCCCGGTACGGGAATTGATTTGTGTGATAAATACAGATATTGGTTCCTGAGTCACGGGTGTTTTTTTAAATGTATATAAGTATGTGTTTATTATGGCCTAGTACCCATAGTACAAGCTTTGCTTAATTTGTGGCTAGGTTGACCTGTGTAAGATGTTCCCTGATATTTATTTAATCAATTCATTGATTATGTATCGTGTATCTTGCGGATCCTGCTCTCAGTGAAATGCTTTGTTTGTATTACGAGACTATTTCATTTATAGATTTGTTTTTTTTTTTTATATATTTTAAGTTTTAAGTCTCACATGACATGATTTCCTACTTCATTAGCGAAATATTAATTATTTAATGACACAATAATACTGTTAAATGTTCTTATATTAGTATACATAAATAATTAATATAGCGAAATTGAAAAAGAAAATGACTAGTCTACTAATAAAAATGTATACCGTAAAATGGGCTGAGTAGGGTCAAAACTGACATTCAAACATGTATAACATTTTATTTGTACACATGCTCCATTTTAAATTCGAATACATTATTTTTGTAGCGGTAGCCTTAAAATCCCTTCCCACCCCCCTTTCATCCTACTTTCTCTCCCCACTCATAACCCAGCTCTCCCCGCCAAACCTACTCACCCCATTTTACCCGTAATTAAAAATACGATATTCTAAGATATTTTAAGATTGTTTATTGTTATACATAGTACCAGCACTTATAGATAAACCTTACATGCTAATAAATTTGTTAGTATTATTTTCATGGGATTATACACTCTAATGTTATACAGTTCTATCAAATATTTAATGTTACATTACGTATTTTATCATTAGATAGGTACATACTCGTATTATACTATACTATACAGATTGGTGGAATTTCTCTTCGTAATAAGATCGTGTGTGACCTGCACACAATATACTCGTACTAGTTAACAAATTTTAATTTATGGTATCAATAGATCAGGTTTATTTTGAGGATCAAATGTCTATATGGGAGAGTCGCAAATGATAGTCAAAGTCTGTCACCCGCAGTTTACTGACGAACCGCTCCTAACAAAATGGCAATACATCGTGACATTACCATGTAACGACATTATTGCTTAGAGCCATTTCGATATATGGAAAACAAGGAAATTGCGATTTTGTCGGAGAAATATTGCGTTTACGTGTATAGTTCGTATACAATACTTTTAAATGGAACCATTTTTTTTATTTTTTTTGGGTGCTTTAAAAAAAAATTTAAAACTTTGAGGTCTTGTTTTTTTTTAATATTTCCCCTTTTTTTAATTTCCAATTAATTGTGATAAATTGCTCATTAACTATCTTTTTAAATAGATTTATTTATAAAATGCAACATGTGTCAATAACCATATTGATCACCTCGCTCGCTTATACAGTTCGTGTCATCCACGATGACGCGCAGATTTGTCAAATCTAACCTTTAAAAACATGACAATAGCAGTCAAGGCACGCGTCTTCATGAATGACATGATCTATATACTTTTGATCTGAGTGTGCTAATGGATAAACAGATAGACGCCATTAGTCACTCTATCTTACTTCCATATCAAACTGTGTTCAGTCAACAGTCGTGATTATCTTTTTTTGCCCTTTAATGCGTAATCTAAAGCATCCGGAAGTGGTCATCACACAGCCATAAATAAAATAAATTAACATTAATACCTACTAATGTATTCTTTGAGACGCGGACTAGGGTAAACTATGGTAATTAAAGCTATCGCAGCACGTCATTCCTAAGCTTGTTGAATTACCCAGTTACCTTATATATAAACCGTTGTGTGTTGGCTGTCGATTAAGTTCTAATATTACTTGAACTGGTGTTCTGTAATAACTAGGTCTAATCGAAGCTCACACACAAGCTGGTTCACTGGAGGAAAACAATTGATAAGAGCGTAATTAATTGAGTTCTAGAACTAATAGATTCCTCTAAGGGGCGCCTACTCGTAAGATGGCCTATTATGCAATCAATACCGAGATTGACTTATCAATTGCTACCTTGATGATACTTGCATATTCCATCAGGGGCCCATTTCTCGAACGGTATTAGTCTAATATTACTAGTGTGTTGCCCCTTTGACAATGGCCCATTTCTCAAAACATCTTACGCTAATATTATCAGTGTGTTGACAGCTTGTGGACTAATAATATTAGTCTAATACAGGGGCCTATGTCTCGAATGCTATTAGACTAATATTATTAGTCCATGAACTGTCAACTCGTATGGGTCACCATGGCAACACACTAATAATATTAGACTAATACCGTTCGAGAAATGGGCCCCTGTTCGGAAATGCCAATATAAACTTAAATACTGTATGGAAGTAGTCACGTAACTTATCGTAGCGTCTGTCACCCCGGTAAAATATTTCTTTTCGTTCTGCATTTGTCGATGTACGATTGTCATTTGGCCTCTAGGTGTATTAAAGATTGTCGCTTGTTTTATATTCACTTGCTGATAGATTGCTTATACGTAAATTTTTGACAACGTCCTCAATAGACGGGGAACACTTTTTATTTATACTAGCTTGTGCCCGCGACTTTTCCTACGTAGAATGATTATTTCCGTAATAAAAACTATTTTATTTTTTTACCTAGGACTGAAACTCAAATATCAAATTTAATCTGAGCCGGTTCATCGGTTGAAGCGTTAAGAGATAACAGAAAGGCAGCCAGACAGAGTTACTTTCACATTTATAACTTTAACCTTTAGCCTCCCAGACGCCTATAAAAAGGTATCTCATTCCATTCTGTTTGAAACTTTATTTTGACAAATCAAAATCGAATTGTCTAGGCAGGTTTTGTCGTGTGGGCGGCTAAAAGGTATATAGGGATTAGTAGGGATTATCAACTTGACCATATCACGCCTACTAGATCTATAATTACATATATAACGCATTGTGTTCAAGACACTCCTGTTGAACGGAGTAGTGATGTCACACGCACACGGCCTTTAACGATGGTGTGCCGATGTGGGTGAAGGCCCTACGACCACTACATACTAATACGAGAACAATCCCCACTGGCTTCCTTCCGTCGTTATCAAATTACATTAATTATGTGAACATTATCTGAAGGATCCGTTTGTTTGCTTACAAACCTGTCTCTTATGTTAATGATTATCCTGTGATGCCTGAGAGTATTCATCAAAAGTTTATGTACGTATACTTAAACCAGTGGACAAAATACGGTGTAGGTATCTGAGTTGTGTACAAAAATGTGATTACTACTACTACAGTGTCGAGATGTTTTCAAAGAATTTATGAATGTTACACTAAAAATGCAATAAAATAAGCAAGTTGCTTGTATGATGTCGTCTTCTAGCTCTGAAAAAAATACAAGGTTATATTCGAATAGCGACTGCAGGAGCATTCGGTTGCTGTTGCAGCGTTACTGCTGAGGCGTTGAGGCGGACAAGGATTAACAACGAATTAATTGGGCATTAGTTGAATGATTTTATCAAACTCCTTGATAAAAGATGCTTGATTGATTAAAGGGACTGGCGGATTGAATGTTTAAATCGCGACTGTAATAGAAACGAAGTTTATCAAGAAAATATACAGTGACATCGCCCGTGTTAACGCTTCGTAATGCTGTTACAATCGCAACCCAACTTTTGTAAACAGAAACACCTCTGTTATTATCTTGTTTTCTTGTGTCCACTCGTATTGCGGGATATGTCTTTGCCTCTTCTAAACTCAGGTGTTGAATTTACAATGTATATCGCAATCACATTGTCAATGTCAATCATAGGTCTAAATGTACTTGAATAAAGAATATTCTTTAGTATTTAGCAAAAGGCATTTAATCGCGTATAATTATTATTTTTAATTCCCTCTGACATTTCGAGGACGGCGTTGTCCCCGTGGTCATAGTCTCTCAGACCGAGACCGTGAGAAGAGGGGTACATTTAAAGACTTAATTATACGCGATTAAATCCTTTTTTGCTAAATAATAATGAGTAAAAATCGTGAAAGCTTCAATCAGTGTACATAATGTTCTGACAAAATATCGTTGTAATGAAATTGGGATAATATTTCACGTTTCTTATACGTTTCCCGGTTAACATACGTAAGAAAAAGTATGTATGGAGTAAATGTGTTACGTTTACTTTTTCTACCCTGTCCAATTTAACTTGAAATCGCATAACTCCTCAGATAGTCATCTAAATACATAATAATTCGTGAACAACGGTAAGCACGTGGTCCGAAAACAGAGCCGGTTGCATGCAAATGTGCCTTTCTGCGCGGCCGACGAACCCGCGATGACAGCGGGACAAAAAGACTGACTGACAAAGGCTTTGACAGTTTCTAAAGTGGACTCAACGACATTGGTATAATGAATCATTTTAGGAATGCGATAACATTAGTGGAAGTAAATTTGTACACTCAGCAGCAATAATAGCTAAGCAAGCGTGTAGTATGAGTTAAGAATGATCTGTGAGTGAGAGATAGCGCGTGTGTAGACATCTGAGAAAAGTTTTATTGTGTGTACTGAACAGCGACGGAATAACAGACGAAGCTCTCAGTACATTTTTGACTTCGAAAAACGCTCCATATAACTGAGACTTATCTGACACATTCAACGACCGCAGCATTGAATATTAACCCGATCCATAATTTCCCGCTATTCAAAAAAGTTGTGATTGGTCACTGAAAGCTATATCGATAGATAGAATACTCTTTATTGGTACACTTCAGTATAAAGATACATGAAAAGAAAAGAAACAATTGATTAAATGTAGAGGCAGATAACTGGTGGTCTTATCGCTAAAGAGACTCTTCCAGACAATTAGAAAGTTTTGTTTTACCAAAATAAAGTTATGTAATATGTCAAACCTCTTGCGCGGCATCACGATACTTGAAGTTGTCAAACTGCGTGCTGTACAACATATGGAAGGTAGAGGCAAGGAACAGAATCTCCTTAGGCAGAACTGTTGCAAAAGTGTCCAGCTGTCAGCTATTAATAATAGTTCCACCTCTCCAGAGTAGCGCTAGAGCAGCTAAGAACCTAGGAGTTATTGATGGAGTGAAGTGCGCTGTCTATGATTACTTGATTAGATTTTTTTCTCAAGTATTATAGGTATTGTAGCGCCACCTATTTATGGTGTTTTGTCGGACACTTTTTGATATGTGGCGATTCTGTTCCTTGCCTCTACCTTCCATAGTACAACAGTTGAGTCACTCGCTACACAATACACGTGGGGTCATTTTTGAGCTCTTCTCAGACTTCTTTAGTTATTCTAGTTTGTTAGTACTGAAGTAGTATCATGTCATGTACTTGCTCACCTACTAATGCTCTTGATGTTCTATGCTTTAATGTCCTCTACCTATCCTCTAATGCCCTTGATATATCCACTATTTGCAATTCAAACCTCACTCCGTTGCATGATCATATCCAATATAAACCAAAAGCAAGTGCGATTAGTTTTCAAATTCTCGTACGTTGGATTCACGTCTGCGTATATTGAATTGGCCAAACTTAGATTTATTACTATGCATTGATACATAAACCTTTGAGTTTTATGTTTTAGGAGAACCATGAATTACGTTGTATATATTTGGAGTGTAAGTACTTATTTAATGTATTTTATGTGGCCATGTTTTTAACATTCATTATGTTAGTACGGTAGCAAGAGTAATTTATAGAATTAGTATTTGCCTTTGCACTAAGCTGTCGAAAATGGCGTGGCATTAATAATTTCATTGATGAATTAGTATCAATCATCATGCGAACTGGAGAAAACGTTGCCAATTATACAACAAATATGCATATGATTGAAAAAGAGATGACCGGCAAAGATTTCAAGCCGTGAAGTGTTTCAATACAAATAAGATATCCTTACCAATTAAATGGTAGCATGGATATATTGTTGTGAACAATATATATGTAAATTGACAGTGACGAAAAAGTTTGTCAACATGCATAAACCAAACATCCGTTGCACATTACCTATTTTCATTACCGTTATTCATTATCATTAGTTCGGTACATATTTTATACATATTTGTAAGAAAGTAAATAACAAAGCCTAGTTAATGTTTATCACCAGAAACAATAATAGTACCTATAGTTCAATAGTTCAGGAGGCCTTTTTTGTGTGATTTGCTGATGTAGGGACTGCAGCTTGTACAGAATAGGTTAAACAGGGCCAGATCATGATATCATTCACCGATGCAAAGGACTGAACGGTCAGTGCAATGACATGTCCTTTGCTCCTTTTATTGATTGCACTTAAATTAATCTTAACTGATCAGTTCAGACAGGAAATAACAAAATATTCGGTCACCTATGTGTATGTATGTCTAGAGAACCCAAGTTAGAGAGTAATCGCCTAGAGGAAACATAAAGTGCACTATAACGACACAACGAAGAGAGTTACTAAATATAGTATTCTTCAGTGGTCCCTATATTTTGATATATGGTCACCATGCCTGCAACATGGTCCCAACAAGGCCTAGCTTAGCCTCTGGGTTGGAAGGTGAGATTGCAGTCGCTTTCGTAAAAACTAGTGCCTACGCCAAAAGTTGGCATTAATTGTCAAGCGGACCCCAGGCAGGACAATGCGAGGAAGACGAAGGTCACCATGCACAGAAATGAGAGAATGACCTAGGAGAAAAATAAGTAAAGACAGTACGGTCCCGTATAGAGTACCTATAAACTAATAAATGACAAAATAGTCACGAATGTCCAACGGTGTCTTAGACCATTGCAGTCACATTGCACAAGTTGTCACGCGCATTTTAACATGTGGCATCGAAATCCCTTCATTTCCAAACCGCCTGCAAATAATTATCGTGCAGACAGCCGAGGGACGCGCGTCGCTGCGTTCGCGCATACGACCTGGATTCGACTTATTTCAATAGGATACGTGTCATTTCACCCCTTGGGCAATGCTGCTGAGCGCTGGTAGCATAGTAAGGATAGGAGGTTGGAGTCGTTTTCGTTAGGCCATTTTTTTGGGTAACGCGGACCGGATTTTAGGCTACTATACCACTGAGGCGAAGAAGGGCGGAGATGAGAGAAACCAACCAATAACATCACATCTCCGCACATGAAAATAAAACACGTTTAATTTTACGCAAAATAATAACAGTACTTCAGTTAAGCATGTCAAAACGGAATAAATGATGAAGTAGCATACTAAGTACGTTTCAAGAATTTGGAGAGATTTATTGAATTAGAAATGTTTACTATTTATATCTATTTATTATTTATTATTAATTCCAGTTAATAAGATTTGAAATATTCCTACATATTGTTGAGACAGATTTAAACACAAAAGCAAGTACTTTTGTAAAATAAATGTCTTCTCTATTACTATTTCCTTTTGGCTGCAATTCCTAACCATTTGTGCATACTTATGTTATGCAAGTACTTAATACTAAACTTAATAAATATAAGTAATAACATGACTTTGATAATGATAAGCACAAGCTGATCAAACTTTTCGTAGTTTTGTCTACGTGCCTACCTACGTCATTTTAACCTCTAGCCGGCTACAAAACAAAACTCCACGACAATAATTATTTGTTTAACAAGGGGGCAAAATTGTTGCTTAAACTCTAGTGCTATTGATATCTGAGCAAGTGAAATATTCCAAAATTGAAAAGTGGAATCTTGAGGCTTGTGGGGGTTTAGGCACGAGGCGAGGGTTAAACAAACTTTGCTCCCGAGTGAAACACACAATTTTTCATCACACCAACGCGAAGAAAATACTAACAGTTAGACATTACAAATAAAATTCAAATGAAAGTTATTAAATATTTATCATTAAAGATCATCACATAAAAGTCAATCATACCAGGATTTGCTATTGCTATTTGATCAGCTTGTGCTTATGAATTTTACGTAGTTTTGCATAGAAATGAAAGTTTTGCTGACTGTACCTACGTCGTTTTAACCAAGACAATATTTATTTGTTTAACAAGGGGGCAAAATTGTTGTTTAACCCATCGTGCTATATTGATATCTGCGAAGCGAAATATTCCAAAATTGAAAAGTGGGATCTTGCGAGGGTTTAAGCACAAAGGTAAAAGAAACTTTGCTCCCGAGTAAAACACACAATTTTTCACTACACAAAATACTATCGGTAAAACATTATAAATCAAATTCAAATGGGCGTTATTAAATATGTATCATTCAAAATCATCTCAAAATTTGCATCAGATTACTTTGCCACTCATGGATAAAATGCATCTTTCTTATTATTTTAAAATTAAGATCAAAATACAATGAAACGGGAGGCCTATTTTGTTATTTATTTTAATTTTAATCTTAATTTCTATTATTATTTTAGGTATTTTATTTTGAATGTAATGTTATATGGAATTATTTTCTGAATTAAATTATTGAATTGAATTGAATTGAATAGGCCTTTGGGTGGCTAAACGTTGGAATGATAACCTTAATCAAAATTTGTTTGACTTCATCACATCACAATATAACCAGGTTTCCGATTTAACCAATGTTGGGTTACTATAGTTCACATATTATAGAATTAAGAATAAGGTTAACAGTTATTAGTTATAACAAAAAACTTGTTTAATTAATGTTTGGTTTTTATAAATGTACTTTCCTACTAATGTAAGTTTATCCTATTGGTGCTAATTATCTTTTTCCAACTTTCAAACATTGGGTTTTTAGTAGTAATATTGAATCATAAGCATCAAAACAAACAAAAAATCATAAACACATCTTATGTAAAAAAAAAAACAATTTGTACATTAAATACTAGCATAGAATATAAAGTATAATGATGTTTTTTACTCATTCACTACGAATTAAAATTGCCAAATAATATATATTTAACCTACTTAAATAAAAAGAAACAAAATCAAACTCACAATAAAGACCGTCATGTTGTCCCCGGGCGCACGCGTGAAGAAATGCGCGGGACTCGTCCGCACCTCGCTTATATCGACTTCCCGCTACGTATTTTTTACGTTTTCCTCTGCAATACGATGCATCCTTAGGAATTTGAGCGTAAAATGTATCTGAATCACAGTTCATTGATATGTAAAAATACCTTAACATGAAAATGAACATTTTGTGCATCTTGCTTTAACCCTTTGACCGCAGCAGCGGTCCCAAAATATGTGCCCAACACGAAACGCACAAACTACCATTATTTAAAATTATAGCTTACGAGTAGAAGTTCAAGGGCCTAGAGCAATTATTTATACCTATAAGTGTAAAATAAATATTTACAGAGAATAGGTATAAATTCAGGCATCGGAGGTTTTATCGCACGGCAAGGCGTTAGCGAGCTATGGAGTCGACATTATCAATAAAACTCAACTCATATTCATCTTCATCCTTCATCAAATTAATTAGTGATTTTAATTTTATAATCAAGGACAAGAACATTAACGAGTTTAAAAACGATCTTTAAATTTTGTGAATGAATGTGGGTAATTGAATCTGTTATTGAGATTTTTTTACGGCTAGCGGCCCGAAGATCACGTGGTTAGGAAGGCGCTTACAATACCATGTATAACATGTATACCAGAAAATGCAGTGGAGGATCCAAAACCACTTGGTTTAACCCGCGACTTGGAGCGAGCCCAACTTACAGATGCGACCATCTAGGACAGACCGTCCAGGCGCCTTAGAACGAGGAGAGCCGACCCCAAATAATGGGAAGTGGCAAGGAAGAAGAAGAGACCAATAGAGCTTGTAGAATCGTTGATTCCGGTATTTTCAAGGTATTTATTGTTTATAGTTATGCTTTGGCGAAGATCCAATAGATAGTCGCAGTCAAGGTTTAGTAGATACATTTCAAACCTATATGCATTCTGGATAAATAAAATGGTTGGTCGTGTAGTTTTTCCAGTCCTTACCTCCTCACAACATACTTACACAGAAGGTTATTAGACTTAGGTACCTTTCCAAATTTACATTCGCAGTAATCAAAATATACTTACTAAAGGGCAGCCGCCGGGTGGCGTTGATATTTTTTTCAACTCGTCGACTTTAATGGTTGACTTCTTATACCAAACCATAATCATATACTTTTCACTATGGGCTCCCGACTCGACTATGATTTCATTACGAAACGAATTAGTGAACTACAATGAATTTTACCAATCACGTCTCGCTGCCTCCAAGAGGACAAAACCAAAGGATAGAACAAAAGACATCAATGTGCTTCTTTGTAATGTAAAAGATGATGATGATGATTGATGTACCTATTTTGTTCTATCCTTCTATCTATTGAGGTAGGTACTTATATGATTCTGTTCAATTATTCAGATTGTATAGTAGAAAAGGCATTATTTACGTTGGCACAAAAGTATTGTATAAAATAGTGATGTAAGGTAAGGTGGGATAAGAAGACCTTAGTTTATTTTGCTCGGGGCAAGACAAACAGTACGAGGATTCCATAAACGTGTTTGTCTTGTCCCGGTGATGGTCTTACCCCACCTTACCTTATTCAAGCTTTTCAATGTCGTACTACCTGCGTACCTTACTTACGCCAAGCAGCAAGCTTCGTAGCCCAAACACGATATTTGACTGAAAAGCTCTCCATTATGTCACGGTTGTATAAAATACTATTATATTTCCATTTATTTATCTAATATATATCTAGTTAAGTAAATTATATGTATATGGGTAGGGACAAGTAGGTACTGTAGTTTGCTATTTAGTTTTTTTGCACCTCCTAATTAGTTAATTTAAGTTTCAGTTCTCCACTACCTAAAGGTTGTCTGGAAGAGATCGCTCTGTAGCGATAAGGCCGCCTGTTGTTTACCTCTATCTTCATGTTTTTTATGTGTTTCCATGTACATTATTTTCAGAGGTTGTGCAATAAAGAGGATTTGTATTGTATTGTATTGTACTGACTTTTTTAGTAGGAGCAAATCTCAATAAAAAACTACTTAGGTATATTCCTAAAAATAAATAGAATTAAGCTTATAGGTATTCGGATGCTTAGAGTTAGACCAATCAATCTTTAAAAAAAATGCACATGTCAAACGCCTGAGCAATAGAATTATGGAGAGTTATCACAAAACTAATTTTTGTAGGCGCCAGCCAAACGACCACATGAAATGATCACAAACTGAATATATCAGCAAACAAACTTAATGGTTCAATGGATTCATCGGCTTTGTACGAGTCCGCTTTCTGACATTTTTGCCTCCAATCTTTACGATCTTCGGCATTTGATCATCGTATTATAATGATATCGTTTAGCCACCTTGCTCTCTTTTGCTCTGTAAGAACAGAATAAGTGCCGAATTTTGACTTCCACAATTAAATATATATTCCTAACGTAAGACATTAAGATAACACAAAGACTGGAAGTTCCCGTGACAAACATAATTTCAAGAATTAAATGCTTCCACTTTACAATTATTTTCTTAGAATGTCGCCGCGGTTTGTTTCCGTTCCTTGAACCTGTTTGGACATTACTCAAGAATACCTGTTATGCGGTTACAGTAGGTACACTAGTTTTATATTATTAAGAGTTCTAGATTTTATTCGACAAGTTTAAATAATAGCTAGTAACATGTCCTAACCTCTCCCACGTTGCCAAGGTCTATAATATCTATGTCCTTAAGTTAAGTTAGTCCTTAAGTTGCGGGGGTGAATAGTTACTTGTAAACAAGTGGCAAGTAATGGCTTGAAACTAATCTCGTTATGGAATTCAATATAAACTTGTAGGTAAAGTGAGTCATAATTTGCGCTTCGATGTTAATTTAATAAGCACGTGGTATAGTAAGTGATACAAATAAAGTCGTCAATTTAATACAAATAGTTAAGATCTAGATTGCGCTATTTTATCTGAGTAATACGCATTTAGTCGAAGTAGGTACTTGTAGCTGATACCTACGTGTCTCTTTAGACATTCGGACCTTGAACAATAAACTTTGCAAACTACCTAAGAGTTTTATTATAAAAAATATACAAGTGAAGAACCGGAAAAACAACGTCTATTTATCTACTCTAGCATTTATAGGCTAACCCATCTTCACATCTGTACTTAAGTACTTGAAAAAGTCACAGAAAAAGTGTACTTTTCCTGTGATTTTAATTAGAACTGCATCAAGGGGATTATGATGTTTTAATGCTATTCCTTACAGAGTATCCTGTGCCTAATCTAACTCTTTATCTTCCGCTTTCCCGGTTACGTAATAAAAGGAACCCAGGGTTTGCTTTAGGCAACTCAAATACATAATTGGTGTAGACACAATTTTTCCATCATTCATCTATCTATTGTCAGTCCCATCCATTGCCATCCATTGCAATCATCTGATACATAGCCCACAGATTGAACAGATACATAAGTAAAGGCGATTTAATTTACATTTAAGGTAATAATTTATTAAAAAATATAAATGCACATTTGAAAGACTAACTAAACATAATCACATGACACATAAAAATTAACCATCACAATTTCATAAATTAGACACTATCCTAACTCTCGGCCCGATTCGAAGAATGAGATACGATAACGATAACTTGGTTTAGATAAGTTCTCATTTAGATATCGTTTGTTTGTCGTATAATTGACAGAAGCAGCTTGATTCGGGCAACCAATGTCACTTTGACGTTAGAAATATCGTAGATAGATCTTATTGGGATCACAGCGGAATCAAAATAAACGTCAATTTTGACATGTCGTTTAGTTATCGATCTTTTAAAGATCTTTTCAAAATATTAAACGTGTCTTAATCATTTTCGAATCGGGCCGTTCTTCTTACTAAAAAAGTGTAACCACTGCAGTACTGTGTGAAAAATATGAAATAGGTACACGTCACCAACTGACAGTGCCGTTTGTAAGGTAAGACGTGGTTCAGCTTCGAAAATATACCAATACTTAAAAGCCTATGCTTTATTTTCCTTATTAACTTGGAAGTTAATGCCCAGTTGTGCAGGGTTGACACCCGCGATGGCGGTGGCGATGGGGCGAGCGAGCGCGACACCTGACACCGCCACGGCGGTGGCTTGAGGGCGGGAAGCTGCTAGACCCTGCTCGCCTATCACTGCTAGACCTGTAAGACACAATATCGTCATCAGTAGCCATAGTGTAAATTTAGATATTCGATATCGTAACGTGACGTACGCGTTTGCGTTAAGTCTCATTTTGTATGGGATTTTGAATTTCCAAAACGTCCCGCTTGGCGCGCTGTTTCTAAATTCCATACAAAATGAGTCTTAACGCAAACGCGTACGTCACGTCACGCTATCGAATAAATTTACACTAGGGGTTCAGAATTGGTACGACGTATCGTTTTACGTCACGTGTGAATATAGGACCTCAATAAAATTCTGAAAACCGTATGAGATACCTCATACTATAATAGATATTTTTATTCGATTTTTAGTCATTTTAATAACTATGTCACAAAGAAAGTTGTTTTAATTCAAACCGTCACTAGACTTTTTGTGAACTTTCGACAGAGCATCGAATATTAGTCATGACTCATATCAGTTAGATAAGGTCCGGGTCGAGGCCTAAGCGTCCGACACTTCGGCCTCTATGTCGGGTGAACGGTGATCACGTGACGCTTTCTGTAGAATACAAAATGTCAGATAGTTGAGCCCGCAACCAGATCCTTTTAACGTGACCCAACCGTGCCATACTTTACAATAGTCCGCTAATGGCTATGTGAGAAGTTGTTGATGGTTGAAGTACAAGCAACGCCAACGCACGATGTGGTGAAAATATGAACTTTCGTGGGACGACATGTGAATAAACATACTATTTGCCAGCTGCCAATTGTCAAGTAAGCAATATATCCCACATCCACTACGTAGGGCGGCGCCGCAATCATGTACGAAGCGAATAAATCAACTGTATTTAAGTAGTAGTTAGTAGGATTTGGAATCTGGATCCGAAACGTATGAAATTATCCGGATCTGGATCCGGATCCACGGATCTTCCCATACATTTCAGGTCCGTCGGTCAAACCCTGGAAGTTAGGGATAATTCGAGTTCACTGGGAAAGCGGCTATCTACTCTATTTCCTTTAGAAAGGAGTATACATGCACAATTAAGTAATTTTACTTACCAACAGGTTTAGCTTCGGCAATAGTGATGCCCGCTATTGGAAGCCCAATGTTGTCGTCATCGTCAGGCGAGTCGATACCAACGCCCTCTTCACCGACCTGAAACAGTCTTAGTTTAACTCGTCTATCAAGTGTCTATGGCCTCCTAGCCTAATTGGTAGTGACCCTGGCTAAGAAGCAGGAGTTCCCATATTTAAATCTACTATGGCGGTTTATTAAACAAGATTAGATTATTTTATTTAATGATATAAGTTAAAACAGGAATTTACCTGAGCCAAAATTATAAAATTTACATCGCGATTGTCATAGACCATAGACCAAAAACTATCAACATGCAAATATTTCAGAATATTAAAAGCTTTGTTTAGTGTCCGATCGGGCGCCCCAGGTATCGCTGGTGTGATGTCGTGGAGGCGGACCTGCGTCGGCTGAATGCCAATTCATGGCAGGAAAGCGCGCTGGATCGGGACAGGTGGCGTTCTCTCGTTTCGGAGGCCATGATTCTTTTTGGATCGCTGAGCCAAAGCAGTTAGTTAGTTAGTTGCTTAGTTTGGGGCTAGGTTGATCTATGTACGATTGTTTCCAAATATATTTTATTTATTTATTTACCTTTATTTATTCAATCCCATAAAGGAATCAAGTTCCAATTTGATAAATAGTTAGGTATCTGATTAGTCAGGGGACTAAGGGGCGCTGCGCTATTATCAAACCCGTGTACACGTATACATAGTTTTACTATAAAAATTTTCTGTAATTAGATTATACACTATAATTATTTAAAAAAAATCGGGCCCTTGAAAGTGGTTTCTTCTAACAGCTGTGACATCCATTAATACAGTTGACTGGGCTCTTCTGGCCCACCTAACAAAAACTGCCCAATTCGGGACCCACCCCACCCCTCAGCCGTCCTAAAAAGGGGGCATAAAATATCGCTCACACTCAGATAGCATGTCAGGTTAATAAGTCGCGCGCATTGTTTGGGAAATGCTGCATTGATCAATTGTTTTCGCGGTTACCACACAGTGATGTGGACACGCACGCCACTCCAGTGGGCAGCACTATGTACGTATATAACGCTGTTCCGCTCGCACACTGGTGCGGTGTGTTGATCCGCATCTAATGTGAAGACCGCCTTATCGTATTCTCGCGCAATAAATTGCAAATGCGGATAAACGTGCAAAGCTATGTTCAGATGGCGCTAAAAAAGCATTAAAAAAAGAAGTATAGAAAAAACTATTGAAGATTATAATTATATGTAGGTATTTCTTGTTTATGGAAGAGGAACTAGTCGCTCACAGCAATTATGATTTGTGAATTTGTAAATTGTAATAATAATAATAATAATTAATAAATAAAGAGATATAATAATAAACCTTTTTCCAACCTGTAACGTCACTTTTGAAATGACAGATCATGTCCCTAATAAATCCAGATCAAATTCATAACCTGTTATTACATTCAAAATTAAATACACCTCCGGAGGCCGATACTGCTTATATACTTATTTCTTGTTAAACTGTTATGGATTGAATCTATCAGCTGTCAAAAGTGAGATTTATGAATTATTTTTTTAGTTAGATCTGATTCGCCTCGGCTTACCCTACCTACGGCTAGTTTATCACAATACATATTCAAACGAGCTTAAGATTTCTAAAATTTTTATCTTTCAACCCTAATGGTCCAATTTAACCTAATTTTAAACAGTTCCTCGCAAAACTGGAATCGTGATGTTACTTAGGTACTCTTAAAATGTACAGATATGCGTTGGTTATACTTACATCCTCCTCATCATTTTCATACTGCCTCTTCGATCCGCTTTTGAACAAAACGTCAACATTTGCTCCAACTTCATCAATCAGCTTGATAGTGTTTGAGGCAGCCTCTCCCAGCGATGACAACTGGGACCGAAACCTTTCCTTGTCACTGTTAGTCAAAGCACCAGTCTTTCTCCCAAGATTGTGAAGCTTGATCAAACCACTAGATAGAGACTGCAGATTTTGCAGATTCTTAGCTAATACTTTCGATAACAGACTCTCGTCGATGTTTTTAACTACGTTTTCGCTGCTTATTTTGTCCTCGGATACTATGACTTCGCTGATAACGACTCCTCGATTGTTGGTCTTTACTTCTAGATATTGGCCCTTGCCGCCGCCGTAAAATGGTAGGTATTGGACTGTTGCCCTATAAATAAAGGGAGTTTTATATTTAAATTCTTTATTTCAACTGTTTTATTTTGGATGTGGCTTATAGCGAACAATACTTTTGATACTTGTAATTTATAAGGGGTTAAGTATCAATTAGACATAAATATGAATAAATTCCACATGCCTGTTTTATTTAACGAGTGATATTTTTTGCACAATCAATTGTTAAATTTAATTATAAACTAAACAATTTTAGCATGATAACTTTTCAATCTCAGTATACATATTAGTTATTCAGATGCCTAACTGGATATGCCTCGTCTGTAATTTACCGTACAAAACAGTTAGCCGATCTTTGCGGGGGAGGGGCACGTCAAAAGTATGGCTATTTGTAAGTTACGTACAAATAAAATATATTGTAGGTATGTAGGTATATAGATAAACACAGAGGGCCTGCACAAAGTTTCACAGAAGTTGCGTCTGTAGATCGAAAACATCTGGATCTGGGAAAACATATTCTGATTGGATGATATGGAGGTAGTAGTAGGAGAAAAAACTTTTTTAAGAGTTTTACTAATAACGATATTATTATTAACTACCGAATTTAATATTGGTGCTCGGATTTGTTAAAAGATTCTTAATTAATATCTCTTTCTGGATATTACTCCTTCTACTTTTTTAAACATAAAATTTGCTAACGTTATAAAAGTTAATAGGAAATAAAACAAGTAGATTTTTATTAAAGAATATATTTAATTAACATTAAATTTAATACACAAAAATCTTAGTAATTACATATTTCCTAAATTTACTAGATATTCAATTCGATTCGAAAAACAATTTCAAGAGATCATTCGAATGTGTTTTTCGAAATCGGTTATTCAGTCTATTAAAGCATCATTGAATTTTACTTAAACAATACGAATTATAATGATAAATGATGTACGACTTTCGATCAATTGTGTACCTAAACTAGTTCCTTTTAGCCTCTTTCGGTCTTTTTTATGTCAAATGTATGATTTTATTTATATAAGATTATGTTCATACAAGTAGAGATCCGATTGGGCATGAGCAATGCCTCCAGGGCCAACTATAGCGGACGCCCTAGGGTTAAACACTACATTTCCCTTCTGCCCGGACCCTATGATCACATGAGAAACTGGATTTGCGACCGCCATTCCCTTAGGGCCATTTACGGCATGCGCAACTGGTTTCAAAAACAAAGTGAAAGTACTGTCTCTAACAGCCGGCGATTGCACAAAGTTTAATCCATCAAATTGATACTCTTCCGGTCGTTGGTCGTATCCACTGTACGCGTCGTATCCAGAGTATTTTCTTCCTCCTCCGAATCTTCTCCAGACTCCCCAAATTCTAACAAGAAAGAAAAGAAGTTTAATAAGAGGAAAGAAGAAAAGAAACATGGTTAAGATGAGAGGTTAGGTAAGCAAGAAAAAGCGTTTAGTTTGATTCAGGATGGTAGTAAATTGTAGGCCCTATAGCAACAACTTTTCCTTCTGGTATCGCTTCTAATAATCTTGGGATCGAACCGTCGGTAGCGGCTTGCTGCTGCTGCAGACGAGTTACGATAGTTGAAAGGTCTACGTCAGAGGTTAGAGCCACTACTCGAGAGGATGGTCCGGCAACAGCAAGGCCTCCTGGCTGCGTGTAGGCCAGGCCGCCAGGACCAACTATGGCTGCTCCTCCTTTTCCGGCAGTTGCTACTCCACCCGGACCTGCAATAGCTACGCCTCCTCTTCTCACTTTAAGCTTATTTATGAAGAACCCAGGATTATACGCAGGCACAGAGGGCCGACCTCCAAATAACGAAAATGAACCCATGTGAAATCTCAAATCATCGTCTTTTGGCACAGTTTTTGTGCCTTGAGCAGGTGTTTCGGGTTTGACAGGTTTTGCAGCAATCGTGTCCGCAGCAGGTTTGCTGAAAAATTTCTTCAATTTCTTTGAACTATCCGGAATTTTCATTTTGGGAGCTTCCGTAGAGACAGTCCTTTTTCTGATCGCCCTCGCTTCTCTAGCATTAGTTTTGGTTTCTGATGCGAACAAATTTACATTATCATTTGTATTTCCTACTTCGACTTCAGTTATGTCTTCAGTTCCATCTTCTATCGATTTTTGCTTTCTGTTACACACGTCAGCGTTTTGGCCATATTCAAAGAAATTATTCCATCCACCGCCATGAAGAAACCCAAGTAATGGATCTTTGACTAAAATAGGAAAGTATGGCGCTAATGGCCAATTTATATTAAAAGGAAGTGAAATTGGTGGTCTCTGTCGTGTCTGGTATTGAGAGTCTGATTCTATGGTATTAAAATTGTTTTGTGCATATCGATCGTATAAATCATTTGATGGTGAAGGCATAACGAGGACAGGTATACTTGTGATATATGGAACACGTGCCGTAGTGCCCTGCGCTTGATTAACAGCCGATAAATCAGTTGGGAGTACTCCATAATGCAATGCTCTTGAATTGTCATATCGAATCTGATTAATATTTTGATTTGCAAGATTACTCTCTTGCTTCTTTTGAACATCTGAGTAGCCATTTAGTTTACTATCTGATATGATTTGCTGTATTTTTTCAAGAGTGGATGCATCCAACACGTAGTCTCCAAGAGTATGCGTTTGTGAATTTTTGTTTCTCATCCTATTGGGTTTTATTAGACCTTTGTTAATAGCATTTATTTTGTCTAAAATCTCTTGCGTATTGTTATTATCAATTTCAGGGTATCTGATTTGTTCTCGTGGCAATTCTTCATCATCGTTGATGTCATCCGTTACTTCATCAGGTATATCGAATCGCAGCAAAGATGCTGACCTGGAATGCAAAAACATATTGAGGTCATTACTTGTTTATAAATATTATTTTATTAAACACCTTGCCCAAGCTTATTATTAATTCCGCGTGAAACCAAATAAGACATACGCTATATTTAGGCGTTAATTTCATCGACAAATCTTCTACTCTTCTAAATATTTTCAAAACTTAGTAATTTTGATTAACGCAACTAACTACGTAGATATTAATGTTTGCTATTTTATATTTGTACTTAGTAAGCAGTGTCAAGCGTTAATAAAATCACCATAAATACTTGAACCATGACAACGCCCGGTGAAGTACCTCCGTCCACTAGTATTAAATATTGTGTACCGCATGGATATTAAACGCAGAGGAATGAGAAGTTAGTAAGAGTAAGATGCACCACGGAGAGAGGCAAACTACTATCCAAGGCAAATCTGCTTCATTAGCGTTTTGTATCAAAGTTGTTAAAATTCAAAAGTGCTTAGATTACAGCCCATATAACCCGGTAATAAATTCTCAAAATTGTAACTTCTAAAAATTAAGACGCCGCAGTCATTAATTTTCCAGGTAGTAAATGTTTCAACGACTGAGTAATCAATGACACAAATAACTATGGGTCTATTGGAAAGGGCTACACATTAATCTAGGAAGCGCAGGTGAAAAATGTTACAAGTTTCACACAAGTTATGAGCAACTTGTACCATTTATCGCCTGCACTGCACGAGACTTATTTTTAAATGAGACACATTTACAATTAAAATAATAAGACCTATTAAAAAAAAACGATTGACTTTTGCGATTTTGACGTGGAACTTCGACATTAACGACTTTGACACGAAACGGCGAAGTTATTCTTAAGTTCCTCTTACTCCTTCACAGACATTCTCAACGTTTTGTGTTGGTTAGTTGTGCTTTTGATTTATTGGGTGTGCATTTTCCGATCTACCATTCAAATAAAAGCGCAAGACCTTTTTACACTTTTACAACATTTCATTGTACATTATAATTTTTTCCATTTATTTTATGTATGACATCGTACAGCACAGTCCGATATTTTTATTTGACTATTTGTCTGTCATTCAGACCTGGATCGAAATCAACACGATCATTATTATTAAAGGTATACTAAAATTTCAAGCGTGTAAATGCATAAGACGAAAGTGGAGGACCCGCGCAAAATCGCCTTTTAATACAAAGGTAGTCCTCATTTTCCTCTCTCGATATTAACATTATTGAAAATATTTTGACACAATTTGTTGTATACATATAGACTACACCTATGCCCCTAGGTTTGATTTTTTTTTCGAATTTATAATTGTTATAAGAGTTAAGAGCATTAATTTTAAAAAAATGTCGTAAACTGTTTTCGCTCCTATTTTTTACAATAATCAAAAAATCGAAAAAGTCAAACGTAGAGACATAGCTGTTGTTAATATACATCAAATTATATAAAAATATTTTCCATGATGTCAATATACACAGAGAAAAAAAGGGGACTACGTTTGTAAGGAGAAGTGGCCGCCCCCTCTCCTCTTAAGTACAAATTCTAGAACTAATTTTTAAAACGTTCAAATCTTTCATATTGTTAAGACTCCAACCAAATAATCACCCACTAACCCAAAACATTAATCAATTAAGACAGTTAATTAATTACTACTGACTATCTCATACTTTATTCTTCAGTGCAATATCTAAAATACCTCATGATTAAATTCAAATATTTATTTATGTGAATCGTTAGAAAGTATCAAACATGAATGTGCATATTAAAAGTATACTTACTCGCTGTCAGAAGGCCGCGAAGATACCTCTAAAAGGCAGCATGTCAGCATCACCTGGAATTTAAAATAATACAAATATTACTCATTATTCGTTTAGTATTTCAGAAGTAATTGTTTTAAACTGCTGTTGTAATAATATAATCTACTCAATACATAAATTGTAATAATGTTCTAGTGAAATATTTTAAGTAAGAGTGACTTTTGAATAATATTGGTTAAGTAATAAGCAAGCATCCTCATGAACACTAACATAAAACAACACGACTAAGAGTATTCGAAACTAGTAAAAGACTAAAGAGTATTAAAATAATAGATACAGTGGGAAAAGTCAGTTTACAGACAAAGTAACATCCATTTTACATATTTTATAAATACTTTGCATTTTTTTTTATATCTACATATGTGGTTGTCTGACAAAATAAAAAATACAAATCTTGAGCAAAATCGTTAATTATTTTGTGTGCAATAGTGGACACATCTAGAAAATCCAGGAAACCGGTTTTATCCAAGTGTATTTTGCATTTTTGCTAATTGTGTAGGTAAATATTCAATCGAAACGGTACGAGAGGTTTTTGTGAACTGATTTACAAATATAGTATATATTATATATACAGTCGCCATCAGATATTTGGAGCGGCCAAGGTGCTCACGAATATCTGAACACGCCTCTATTGTCAAGGCGCTAGATCTGTACAAATGTTGCTCGTATAATCGCGATCATTTTATGGATATATGCTACTATATAGTAACTATAGAAGTACAAATTGCGAATAAATTGATCTACTTATTGACCGCTATTTTTAAAGCGTTCCAGTTCACACAATCTATTGTTTCGGAAACAGCTGCGATTAATGCAAATTCGGTAAATTTTCACCTGGCCCAGTTTCCCAAACAATGCAAAGGAATATCACCGATAACTGCTTAAACGTGAATACATAGTACTTAGCTAAAGATAAATTTGATATTAGAAAACATACCGTTTTATTTTCAGACTTTTTCTACGTTTTGTTATGTCAAAAATATATAAAAACTTTGTGTGATATTTATATCTACATAAGTATTGAGTTAGTGTTATGGTGTATAATATTTTATTAGGTACTATTTGTGACGTTTTCAATCAATAGGTACACTTTGTCGCTTACTATAGGAGCGAAATTTGCTTGTATCTTTATACCAATGACCAATCAATGCATCCTTATGGCAAGCGACAATGTGGTACCTTTTGCTTGAAAACGATACATTTTATTCGAAAGCGGGGTAATGAAGGAAACTGCAAATATATAGAAAACCAGGAGCGCTTCATAATTAATTGATTTAGTTCACTCGATATATTAACACCGAATTGAGAGTCCTAAAAAATGGACTCGTATTAAATTATATTTACTAAAGACTTCTTAACAAAAATATAGAAAGTAAAAAAAACTCGGTAGTTGATTTCACGCGCGAGATACTACTATCGTGGGCAACTCGGCGCCCTTATGCTAAAGAGCTTAGAGCTGTAAACGAGTCAATTTAATGGAATAATTCATAGCAAACAGTTTTCATTGCTCTTGAATGAATCACGAAGCTACGTTTAGTAATACATGTTATAAAAAGTGTTTTATTATTAAGTTCTCCTTGCATGTCATAAAACTAAACATTTTGTGCCAACTTTTTCCAATTCCAGTAGTTTCACTTGATATTGTTGCATTTTTCGTAATGCAGATACGCAAAGAAAGTTCATCAACCTCCACGACAAAAAGGTTATACATCGAATCCTTAATTTAGAAAACCGGCTTCGATTTCTCTGCATTTGGTTATCAAGGACGGGAAGTCATCTTGCACTGCCCACATCCACATTTATTCAACTTTGTGATATTCCACCAACAAACTAAGAAAATATTAGAACCTTTTCTAGTATTACCGCATTAAAACTTCTTATGTTTAGAATTTAAGTTACCACTTAGGTATGTGCCTGTTTTTTTTTAAACATATTTATTACAAATATTTATTTCAAGTTATACGAGTATTAAAAGAAATACATAAATAATATGTTGTTATCGATCCTAATTATACAATGTCGAGATGTGAAAGTGCTAGCTTCGAGAGATGTCGATTTTGTGATCAATTTTTTGTCCAAAGTGAAACTTTTTGCACCTCACGTCTGCACTGAACTGGATTTGGCGAAGAAAGTGAAACCCAGTCTTTGCCATAGGCATCCTAAATTAATATGTTTACTACTTCGTTGTTTAGTATAAACATATTTACCATATTTGTATAAAGATGTTATGTTTAAAAGTGGTTCACTCCACTTTCCTTTACAACTTGTTTATGTAAATAAATATTTAATTTCTCATAAATATTTTTAATCAATTTTATTCTATAAAGCCCCTGTTATTTTATTGACCGAATACCATATTTCGATAAAAATAAAAATAAAGTATGATAATTCGAAAAATAAAGTACACCAGTAGTCATATGTTGCACAAAAGTATTAATTTCTCGGGCAGCTAACAGTCAGTTGTCATTCGTTCTCAACAAAAAAAACTAGAAGTGGACATGACTAATTTTGATTCTCAAAAAAGCCAAGACTAAGATCTTCAAATCAACAAAATAATGATATGTGGCAGCCACGGAAAACATGGCATTTTGAAGAGTCGAATCGGCCAACAGTTGCGCTGATCGATAACGAACATTTAAAATACAATATTTGTTTTTAACAAACACTAATCATTGATTAGCACGTATTTTAAATAGCTTTACAAAACTACCATAATGTGTTATATCCCATCAATAATAAAAACCGTAAGTCTAGTAAATTAGTTTCAAATTGGAACTTATTGTATGAGAACACGGTAAACTCCGTTGTTATTATGAGTGGTAAAGCAGTGTTGATGTTGATATATTGATTCAGACATTGAAAAATATTGATCTAATGCCGGTTTTAATTTAAAATTGATATTAATCCAATGCTGGTGCCTCTTCATTGGGTCGACAATGCATTCATGGTCCCGAAGAAACGCGGTCCCGTATTGGCTAACAAATTTATAAAAATCGCCAAAGTAAACAAGTATAACAACTGTAGATGTATGTATATAGGTATTCCAAGACCCTGTTTGACCAACATAAATACTTCCAATTCGAGTCAAGTCTACAACCTGTGTGTTGGCAAGTGTTGGCGGCGAACCAAAAAACGTAAATATTGACAATATAAAGCAAAAGTGGGATAGAAAATTCCATTCTAAGAAAACGCATAGGTTCTATATTATACTACGTATTTAAATATAGTTCTGGGTCTGTTATAACTGTAGACAGGTAACTTTGTATTTCACAGGTTCAAATCAGATTTAATTTTAGTTTTTAAAATATTCCGAAGGATTGTGTTTATCTAAAAGAATTAACGAACAATGGCAAAGTAAAATAACATGTATAGGTATGTATTAAAAGTTTTGAACTCATAAGTAATATTCATACCATGTCACATGCCAATTTTAAATAAAAAAACTTTGTTAATATTACTCTAAAGACATAAATAGCGAACTCACAATACCTTTGTTATATTTAAGAGCAACGTGCGGACATACTTGAAACCACTTAACACACTAAGGTTTCGCTGGTAAGTATGATCTTAAAGGCCACATATAATTAGGGTTGTTTAAGTTAATCTCAAGAAACTAAATTGGAACAGGGCCTGTCCCAGTGTTACAAAAAATAAAAACGAGTTTGGTCAGGTATTAAAGACAATTTCTCTTTTTTCCTTTTAGTCCAGTTCAGATCGTACTTATTTTGGCTGCATAAGGATTAAAATTAATCATACTTATTATTATTATGAATTGCTGCCTATGTAACCCCAAACTTCAATAAGAAAATGCATACAATATGGGTATATAGTCTATCTATTTATTTTTACACCAAAAAAACTTCCCGTGCAAAAAATTGCACATAGTATTATCAGCGCAACATCAAAAGTACCGTCAACAACGGAAGGCAACAACTATTTCCTTATCTATAATGTTTAGTGTGCGTGACACCACTTAAGAGCAGACAGATAAGTTGTGACGACGGATCTATGGTTCTTCAGGGGCTTAACATAGAAAGAATGCCCTGCCCGAGTCTGTGTTTCCGTATGAGTACAATCTGAATCTCTTCAAGGCTAGAGTAAATAGGTATCTCATAGGCAAGCGTGCTCCACCGTAGACCGCATCATCACTTACCATCAGGTGTGATCGTGGTCAAACGCCTGCCTATCCTCCATAAAAAAAAAAAGAAAATATGTTACGTTTTGCAAATTTTGAAAAAAAAAGGGTTACCTATAAACTTAGTTTTTCATTGTGTCAATAATATACTAAAAAATCATGGAGAATGGAACATGTTTAGATGTGGTAAACCGTTTTCTCCTTTTGTATGATGTATGTCGTATGTCGATCACGTGGTTTACTTCCCTCTTAAGGAGAGTTAACAACATGTATCAATTCATATGAAGCTGTGTAGGATTTACATATAAATTAACTTTCTCATGTTTTTACTATATTATAGTTTTACCTCGTTTGCTTCAGATTGCACTCATATTGTAAATACTTTGTCACTAGTCAGTAATCCCCCTAATCTTTTTGAAATTAAACTGCATACCACGATCTATTAAGAACAATAGGTATCTCGGTCAAATATGTCAAACATTGTGGTCAAAAGTACCATCATAATGACATAAATGACCAATGACACTAGGGCCTTATAACCGAGGTACATGTAAGAACAGTGCCATACCCAGGTTAACGATAGAAGCGTGCACTTTCAAAACCCGTTTGAGTAAAAGTTCTGGTTGAAATGAGCTGGAAATGTTTATTGTCTTAGACAAATATTTGTCACTTTCTGACAGATATGTGAAGGAGTTATGGATCATCCGCGGTAAAACAGACCGTGACCGTTATATGCCCAGATGCCCACATGTTATTTGGATTTAAATATTACTGCCTTATTAATTTTAAACAGTAAATAAATATGACTAGCAAGCTTTTCTTTTTAAATTTAAGTTTATTATTACGTTTTTACCTAGTTATAATTCGGTGTATTAACAAATGCCCCCTGATAGTACCTAATAAAAGCAAGTGTGTAGTTGTTTTTTTTTTGTAATTATATACTTTAGCTTCTTAGGAAAAGGCTTTTGAGATGTGGTGGTGGCAACGAATGGAAAAGGTCAGTTGGAGAAGAAAACCAATGCAGAGGTTTTACGCATGGTAAGAGGGAAGAGGAGTTTGTTGAGAACTATAGAAAACAGAAGGGGGAAGATGTTTGGACACCTGCTACGACATGACGAATTTATCAAAAACATCACTTGTTGAAGCAATGCGAAGAACCAAGGAGAACCTACATGGATCAAATAAAGAAAAAACTCAATGTGGTGTCGTATCAGGCTGTCAAGGAGAAGGCACGAGACCGACATGCATGGAAATCACTCCATCCACAACAGTGTAACTCTTAATATATGATATTACTTTAGCTTCCACTTCACCTTATAAGCTAATTTTATATTATAGTTAAGGTATAAGATAATCTAATAAATCACTAGTATTAAACTTCATGCCCATAAAGAGAATGAGAATTTGCACAAATATGTCAACAGAAAAAAAGTAGAATACTCTAAATTTATAAATGAGTGAATTTCAATAGGCTCCTTAAGCACCAATGATATATATTGCCGGTACAGTTATATTTTAAGGCAATGAACTCAGAGATTTTCCTCTTTACCTGTTGAGAGGTTATTAACACATCGTTTTTTGTTGCGTAATGCGTGTCATTAAATACAGCGGTTCAAAAACAATACTTGCTAAAATTTTGTTTCTCATTATTAGAGTCCAAAGAAGATAAGTTAGCAGTGATGTTGATATCCCAGACGGTGCACGATTTATTTTTAACGTCACACTTCTATGAAATTATGACGTTTACTTGACACTTGCACCGTCGGGGCTATCAAATTCGTTGCCAACTTATCTTGGTTGAATTGGTCTAACTCTAATGCATTTGTGTAAGTGTTCCCCTTATTTTATATTTGAAGTCCAAACTGAGAACCTCCTGCTATTGAAATTTTAAAGTGGATTAAAAATAAGGCAAAAGCAATCACGACGGTTAAAACAACAAACTGCTATCTGGAAAGTTGAAGACAGGATTATCAGCTGAATGGCAGCTGATCAATAATATAGTCACCTTGGATTGTTTTTAGAACAGTTGAGATGTATTCTAACAAATTTATATACACTTGTCTTAAATGGTGTCTGACCTATTTATTGACTTTTTTTAATTTTTGATAAAAACCATAGTCAGCATTTTATAGGTGAGTTCAAAGTTAATGAGGAGTATGAGCAAAAACAACATATTTCAGAATTCGTCTTAGTTATAAAGTTATAGGGTAATTGCCTGACTAGTCAGTTCCTTTTTTGTGAACTATCAAAACAGAACAAGTGACTTTATGTACAAGTACAGTACCCCTAGTGTAATTTTAGTCGATAGCGAAACGTGACGTACACGTTTGCGTTAAGTCTCATTTTGTATGGGTTTTTGAACAGCGCGCCAAGCGGGACGTTTTGGAAAGTCAAAAATCTCATACAAAATGACACTTAACGCAAACGTGGACGTCACGTTTCGCTGTCGAAAATATTTACACTAGGGGTACTGATTTATTAAATAGAAACATATACCTAGTGTCAAAAAATAACTACTGTCGACATTTTTATAATAACTTTCGTACCCCTAGTGTACATTTTAATTGATAGCAAAACGTGACGTACGCATTTGCGTTAAGTCTTATTTTGTATGGGATTTTGAGTTTCCAAAACGTCCCGCTTGGCGCGCTGTTTCGAAATCCCATACAAAATGAGACTTAACGCAAACGCGTACGTCACGTCACGCTACCGAATAAATTTACACTAGGGGTTCAGGTGCATTATTTCGTGCTTGGGGAACAATTTGAGTTTGTATAAGGTGCAAAGAAATTAGATACCGATATTTTTAGAGATGGTACTTTACACTAAAACAATTAACTTTAAATATAAATTAAGAAAACTTCATACATTTTTTTTGTTGTCATTTACCAAACATAATTAATATATTATAATTCTACCTAAATTCTAATTAGTATTTTAGAATAGAAAAACGTTTATTGCAAAACTATTTACAAAGAGCACCACATTATTTAAAAAAAATACACCTTATATACAAGGGATATTCGCTATTAGGTACCGTGAATGCGAACAGGCACCACTTTTTACATTGTCATATCCGATCGATATCGTACCTAGACCTATTATGACGTAAATGACACTTCAGTGTATGTAAATAAGCATCTCGCATTAAGAGGAAAGCGGTCGGCCGATTTTCCATACAATCGTAGTCCCCAATTTCCTCTCTGGATATTGATATTATGGAAAATAATTATTGCATAATTTGATGTATATTAACCATCGCTATGCCCGTACGTTTGGCTCTTCGTTCTTCGATTTTTTGATTTTTGTAATAATTAGGAGCGAAAAACTGATTTCATATAAATTTTTAAATGCTCCTAACTCTTATAATCATTAAAAATTTGAAAAGAGTCAAATGTAGGAACATAGCTGTGGTTGATATACAACAAATTATTTCAAAATATTTTCAATTATGTTAATATCCAGACAGGAAAATGAGGACAACGTTTGTATGAAAGAGCAATTTCGCCCAGGTCCACCACTTTCGTCTTGAGAGACAAGTCATATTTAAGTGTAAATTATAAAATGTTAAAAAGAGCAATATAAATATTAGTTCGACTATTCGTGACTTAGTTTGTATATTATGTTCATGTCCAATAAACAACAATATTGCACTAGCATCGCCTCGATCGTAATTCCTAATTTATGACTTTAATTAACCTAGAAGTACACCAAAAAGGAATAATAAACATTGAAATTTCTATGTAGCATGACCCGTTTTTAGGGTTTCGTACCCAAAGTGTAAAACGGGACCCTATTACGCTGTCCGTCCGTCTGTCTGTCCGTCTGTCACCAGGCTGTATCTCATGAACCGTTATAGTTATAAAGTTGAAATTTTCACAAATGATGTATTTCTGTTGTCGCTATAACGACAAATACTAAAAAACGGAATAAAAAATTATTTAAGGGGGCTCCCATACAACAAACGTGATTATAATAGATAATGATACGGAACCCTTAGTGCGCGGGTCCGACTCGCACTTGGCCGGTTTTATATTGCTCTACAGTCATAGAGAATTTAGTATAGAGGCGTATTGTTCAATTAAATTTTGTAGTCAGCTGAATTTACTGCCATCTTTCGACACAGGACTAAAACTCTAATGACGTATGGCTATTTGAACGTCACTGATATGTGTTAAATATCAAACAGTGTCGCCATCTACTCGAGTATAAGCCAAAGCTATATCGCCATCTATTCCAGCATATTTTTTTCTTGATTTTACTAGGCACGTTTTTATCTTACCCCCTTATTCATAAACGTCTACTAAAGTTAAAAAATCGCTAATAATCTTTTGTCCCTTTCCGACGTATTGGTATGATGGAAAGAGCCAAACGATTATTAGCGGCTTGTTAACTTTAGTAGATGTTTATGAATAAGGGGATTTGACTTTATTTATCTTATACGGAGTTAGTTATATATGACGTTCTTGAGCAAAAGGTACCACATTGTCGCTTGCCTTATAGGACGCTGACAGGTTATTAGTAGCATTAGCAAATTTCATCGAAATCGTTAGAGCCGTTTCCGAGATCCCCAAAATATATAAATATATGTATACATACATATATACAAGAATTGCTCGTTTAAAGGTATAAGATACATAACATTTTGTAATTTCTAAATTATATAGGTAACATGGAGAATCTGGGAATAGAATTTAATTGTGTCATGAGTATTTTTACATTTTACGCATCACGCGCAAAAGTATAATTAAACATATCTTTGACGTCGACTATACTTAAGTCCTGGATCATTATAAGTACAAATTATAGTAAACAATAAATGTCACTAAACTGTAACAAAAAAAACCTAACTAAAATCTGTGTTTTAATTTTAAAACTTTGTAAAATAACTCACCGAAAATATGATCCATGAGTACTGCGCCATTATAAACTAGTTTAATGAATATTTAATTATAAAAATGTATGTAAAATGGTTCGGCGTCAGAACTCGAGCGCAGTCCACTCGCGAATGTGGATCTCGGAGGCTTCGCGGCAGCTTTTGCTAAGCGGCGCGGGCGCCCGTACCACGGGTCACTTGAGAAAGTGTGGACGGTGGACGAGTTAGTTTTCTGTGGACCGCTTTTATGGGGCTTATACTTATACTTCACCGTGTCTGTGAAAATACAGCTTTATATTTTTTATATTGCCTTTTTAATGGTATGGATGTAACACGAATTGTTGTGCAAATAACAAGCTAAGTAAGAAAAGGGTAAAGGTACCACTAGAAAAACTTCACTCTTCTATATATTAGTATTATTTTCGTGTTAAAAATGTGTGTTTCACTCGGAGGCAAAGTTTGTTTACCTCTCGTGCCTTGAAACCCTCGCAGCGCTCAAGATTCGCTTGCTCGAGTATCAATATTAGCAGGAGCGGTTAAACAACAACTTTGACTTTGCCCCTTGTCTAATTAGCCACAACTTAAGCCTTATTGTGGGGCTTGGTGTTTTTGTGTAAGAATGTTCTATAATATTTATTTATTTATTAAATGCCAATTTACTAATCAGTTACTTATATATCTTTTTTCTGGGAAATATTGATGACAATAATTGGTCTAGAAATAAAGTGCCTTGTTTTAGTAATTTTCCATGGGTGAAAAACATTCGAGTTATCATAGTAAGAGGAGGGTTAATAATGTGAAAGTTGAACCATCCTGGCAATTAATAGCTTTTACAACTCATTATACTTAATTCGGTCTATATTTATACTTTTGTGAAAAGTTTCCAAAATACACGAACTCGTTTTTGGTCACAATAATTACGTGCATTGCATCGCGCAAATTAGACAATTTACCGATAGATGGCGATGTACACAATTAAACTTAGTATAAGTACTTCTGATCAAAAGTCTTTTGCCTTTATAGCCACACGAGATAATTCAAAGTTTGTACGGAACCCTTGGTGTGCATGTAAAACGAACTCGCATTTGACCGGTTTTTTAAACCTAATGAAGCATCTGCAACGATTAAATTTGTAATTTATATTTCCACAAATTGCTTCAAAATAATATATGACAAAAATGTAGTAATTGTAAACATGTGACTTTTTTACTTTAATATATTATGTCTTAATAAGCTGTGTAAGACTATGTACAATCAAATGAAAGTCGCCGGGAACCTCATACTGTTATTGTCACTGTGGCAAGGTGCGAAATGTTACGAAAAATTAATTCCTTGACCGTGCCTACATTTTAGCAAAAGAATGGCTGATCAGAACCCCTAGTATACATTTATTCGGTAGCGTAACGTGACGTACGCGTTTGCGTTAAGTCTCATTTTGTATGGGATTTAGAAACAGCGCGCCAAGCGGGACTTTTTGGAAACTCGAAATCCCATACAAAATGAGACTTAACGCAAACGCGTACGTTATGTTTCGCTATCGAATTTACACTAGGGGTACAGACATACCTATATGACAGGCGGTAATTTGTCGCCTCTGTGCTGATAGATTTGCATTTATTGTAGCTCTCATATAATTTATTTAATAGACGAATTGAAAGGTTTACGAACACTTTAGTTTTACGAACAATAATTGCGATTACAACTAATAACGATCAAACTAGATCTCTGATCATAATCTTTGACAAATTTATTACTTTGTATATCAATTAAATTAGTATATGCTGGCAGTTAACTCTTTACAGCTTTCGGTGCTACTGTTAAGGATAACTCACGCTACACCGGTCCGAGCCCGGGCCGGGACGCTCGACACTTCAGTTTTCTATAGAAAGCATCCGTGATCACCGATCACCTGTCAAAGAAAAAGAATTGTTGGAAGCTTCGTCCCGGGCACAGACCGTTCTAGTGTGAGTCATCCTTTATTTACTAGGTAACTTTTGATTTAAAATTAGGTTCTATCAAGAAATTTATGAAAATATATGTCAGGGTATTTTTTTGTCAAATCAACTTTAACAAACTGAAAACAAGTAGTCAATACCTACCACTGGTCACTAGATCCCAATTTCTATGGCTAGTATTTCAAAAATAGCATTTCGCCGTTTTCCACAAATTTTCGAGTAACGAAATTCTAACATAACTATTTTCAAAATTTTCAACCATCTAAGGCCTATAATCAATCTTTCAAATTAACCGAAATACAATATTATACCTACTAAAAAATATCTCTATACACTATTTTCATTTCGGCGACACAACTGCGGGTCCCTTGCGTCGTCTGGCCCCTGTTTCACAACGGTGACAATTGTCACATGGCAGTGAAAATTCGCCGTACAATTCTGGTCGAACAAGTAAATTTTAGAAGGCTAGAAATTTTAGATCGGTGATAGTTACCTAGTTGACCCAGAATTAAAATAAAGAAATAAAATATCGTTGAATTCAGGCTTCCTAGACCTAATAGCATACAATATACTACACATTAAAATAAATACAATAAAAATAATTTATAATGAATAGAATAAAATAATAAATGTATTTCAAGAATTAGGCATTACAAGAGCAGCAGTACATTGATCCCCACACTAGGCTCAGCTCTAGAATAAATGTCAACAATAATTAATTATAAGATGGACATGAAATAGTCAGTTATGGTAGGTCTCAATTGTCCCCGAAGTGAAATAGGTCCCGAGTCTGGCTATGATGGTAGGCAAATACATATAAATACTCACTTTTAGCTGATTGATGATGATCATGCGTTACATTGGTGTACTTTAATTATGAATTATTCATTTTATATCTTAACGCATCATCTTCCAAGAGGGCTGATTATACGTGAGTTCTACAAACCTCGTTTAAGGAAGTTGATTGCATTGTTTAACTACTCGAAAACGAAAGATAACAAGAACCGACGAACAGCTCATATTAATCCTATCTTCTGTATTTCAGTTATTGTAAGTAATTCGCTTTACCCAGAATCACAAACAAGTGTTTAAAAATCAAGAGATGAGCTGCAATAATTACATTGTTGTATTTGTTTGTTTTTGTACGGTGAAATAGTTTCACTTTCGTGCAATTTATATGAACGATTTTCGAAAAATGTTAATTTCCTTACCCCTTATATCAATTTCAACTCAATTTATTCAATATAACATTATACATTGTGTCTAAATTCTAACTATAAATAACTTACAACTAACAATTTACATATTTACATTAGCATAATGCAGAAAAATATTACATAATAATCTATGTTTGCTATTTCAATAAATTACTACTATTAATTACATAAATTAAAATTATCAACATACATAATTATTATTAATACAAGTGCGTATTTATCCTAAACAATACCAGATGAATAATCAATTAATATCTTGTATCGTCATCCAACAAATATTTCTCTACAGAATAGAAACATTTTTTCAGTAGAAAAACCGTTAATTTATTTTTAAACAAGTTGGCATTTGTGAGCGACTTCAATTTAATTGGCAATTTATTAAATAAGACTATAGCCTGGTAACCTGCTGAGTGTTGAAATACCTTGAGGTTTGATTTGACAGTCAGTGGCAAGTCCTTTCTTCTTGAAGCTAGACGAGCTCTGCTTCCTATTGCCGTAAACTTTCAATTTCATTCAACGAATTTACTATATCAATCAGCACTATAAGAATGTACAGGCCGGGTACAGTCAGAATACGAAACTCAGAGAAGTAATTCTTACAGAACATTTGCTGCGATATTCCTGCTATGATTCTAATAGCCCTTTTCTGGGCGACAAAATACGAATGACAATTGTATTGGTAGCTATTACCCCAGAACTTAATGCTGTATCTTAATCTCGATTTGACTAGCGCATAGTAAACCGTAATGAGTTGGGCCAATTGTATTTCGTCTCTTAGCTGAACTTATTGAACTTACCAATCGAGATAGCTCATCTTTCAAATTTAAGTTAGAATCTATGAATACGCCAAGAAATTTCACTTTTGCTGGATGTTAGATCCATTAGATACTAAGTGCAGCTTATCTTTACTGTTTGCCGTAGTTTTGAATAGCAATGCATTTGTTTTGCTGCAGTTTAGTTTTAATTTATTGGTACTGAATAAGGTAAGAAAAGGTTCCAAAGCCTTGTTTACTTTATCGTTGAGTTGTGTGACGCTATCAGCAGATATTACCGCATTGGTGTCATCTGTAAAAATCACTAGTTGGTTATGAGGGAGTTGACTGTTCGTGTAGTCAATTAAATCGTTAGTGAAAAGGATGAAAAAGATTGGACCCAAGATGGAACTCTGTGGTACACCCCTTGTCAGTCTAGTCATCTTGGATCTATGAGTATCTTTGTTCTCTTGTGTCCATTTTATTTCAATAAATTGATATCTATTCTGAAGGTAAGATCGGAACAATGCTAACACGTTGCCTCTGACTCCATATGATTCCAGTTTGGCCAGTAGGATTTTATGGTCCACTAAGTCAAAGTCAGAACTTAGGTCCAGAAACAAGCCTGCAACCTTTCTTCTGGTGTTCAATTTACGAACTATATCCTCGATCAGAGTACCTATCGCATCCTTAGTACCTCTGCTCTTTTGATAACCAAACTGCTTTGCAGATAGTATTTTATTTAGATATAGGTGTTTAGTTAACCTATCCTTCATAATTCTTTCCAGCAATTTTGATAATTTTGTCGGTATAGAAATTCGCTTGTAATTTTTAGGATCCGATTTGGAACCCTTTTTATACACCGGTGTTACCTTTGCCACTTTAAACTGATCTGGGAAGGTACCAATGTCTATGCATTGATTAAAAAAATAGGCTAGTGGTTCAGCAAGAATGTCAATGTTATTTTTTTAAATGGCAATAAGTAATTCATCATATCCGTAAGATGTTTTAGGTATAAGCTTTTTGACAATTAAATTAATTTCTAATGGATTAACCCTTAATTTTTTTTTAATTAATTTCTAATGGATTATCATTGAATACCTAACGAATCTAGAATTATCAAATTATGTATAAAACAAAAATATTTTTTTAAAAATGTTCATAGGTAGGTACTAATATTCTATAATCACCCATACACTGCCAGTTGTAGGTCAGGCAACGAATGCTCAAAAAAAGGTAAGTATATAGGGAATTGCTTGGAACACAATTTTTGACTTCGTAACTTTGTTTGGACTAGTTAGGAGATGAACATATCATAAGTCCCCGCTGGCCCTTGCCCTTAAGCCGCGGGGGGAGAGGGGGGTTTGAAAATCCTATTTTTCGGTTTTTCGATTACATCTCGGAAACCAAGTTCGCAGCCAAAAGGGCGCTTGTCACCGAGTTACTTATTAAAGACAACATTTTTTTACAAGAATTATCATTATCTCTAAAAACAAGACCGATTACAGAAACATTTTAGTCTCTAAATGTAGTCCAGAAAATAAATATATACATATCCATCAAATAAACTTCACCATCTCATGAACACATGTTTTTTTGCCAAATATACAGTTCATTTTAACCTTTAATACAGTATCGAACGTTGATTTAAGAGATAATCTTATCTCGTACATCCGCATTATAATAACAAAGAACACTAATATCTTAATTATAGTACAAAAACAGTTTTGTGTACGGAATTTGAACGGATCGTTTAAGTAAGTGTGTAAAAAACCTATCATTTATCGACGCCGACGTCTCCACAACACATTGCCTAAAGGCAAAAAAAGGCGGTGCCGTTATGTTTTTTATGGTAAGTACAATACCGTAAAATAAAGTACCTAAGATAATTTTTACTCTTCAATATCGAGATAGACTGACGACCGTCTGGCCTAGTGGGTAGTAACCCTGCCTATGAAGCCGATGGTCCCGGATTCGAAATGAAGTATGGGCAATTATTTGTCTGATGAACACAGATAGTTCCTGAGTCATAGGTGTTTTCGATGTATATAAGTATGTATTTATCTATATACGAATGTATATGTCGCCTAGTACCCATAGTACAAGCTTTGCTTAGTTTGGGGGTCGATCTGTATAAGAATGTCCCCAAATATATATTTTTTTAGACTGTGATTTTTTTGTGGTTTATTTTTCAATACCTATAAATTACCTTTTGTCACTTGATTCCTTCTTTATAAAAGCCAAGTAAACGGGGATTATAGGTAAGTACTAAGTACTTATCGCGTCCGTTATTATTTGATTTTCTGTGTCCCGGTTTTGTTTCCATTTTTTTTTTTATATACTTCGTCGGTGGCAAACAAGCATACGGCCCGCCTGATGGTAAGCAGTCTCCGTAGCCTATGTACGCCTGCAACTCCAGAGGAGTTACATGCGCGTTGCCGACCCTAAACCTGCCCCCCCTCGTTGAGCTCTGGCAACCTTACTCACCGGCAGGAACACAACACTATGAGTAGGGTCTAGTGTTATTTGGCTGCTGTTTTCTGTAAGGTGGAGGTACTTCCCCAGTTGGGCTCTGCTCTAGATCTGGAATGACATCCACTGGCTGTGCCCTACCACACAAAGCGAGATGACATTCACAATGCCCATACCTCTCTTAAAATTCCAATTGGCTGCTGACCGCATTATTGGTATTAATTTATGCCTGAGTGTGTATTTTTTACCATCTGTTTGTGCAATCATTTATTTATTTTTATATTTAGATAAATAATAACAACAGATCAACCAATAGATCAATAAAAGCAACTAAAAGATTGGGGACGGATCAACTTATTCCTAAATTACAAGCTTCTATGTACCTATATGTGTAACTACTGAGCGAGGTATTTAAAAATTGAATCTATACTATTTTACGTAATCTAAAATTCAAAGTCAAAGTATGCCCGTTCCCATTAAACGCGGTCCCATAAAACGCGTATACAAAGGCGTATATAAATGTATATATTTAAAATATGAATACTTTAAAATCAAATTGAATTCGTACCTTTCATTTGTAAGCTTATTCCGTACCATGTACCTACATTACAAACCTTTGTAAGTAGTCTAAGACAGTTAGGTAACAGTTTTTATTGTATGTCCATTTCTAGTTTTATCTCAAGGCGTTCGCAAAATAACAAATTAATGCACCGTTAATTCAGATAACCTACCTACTATCTAAGTCCATTGCTAGATGCGGTTGTTGCCAAAAATGCTTTTTACAATCCAATAAATTCCATTTAGGCGATTATATTACACTGGATGCGATTCGCACGTCGCTTCCATGTGCGAGCGGGATGGCGCATAATACGTGGATAGCGTTGTCTCGTTCAAACATCGGAGCGACGTACATATCGCAACCAATGTGATAATTGCCGTAAGATACTCTTGTCGCAAACTTTCAAGATAAAGCAAAATCGCCGTTATTTCAAAGAGGATAATGTCATATACAAAAATAGTGTAGGCCCAGTAGGACAGTAACGGTAACAAAGTTAAGGCGGAGACAGTAGGTGAACGGGGCAAGCTTTTTAAGGTGTTATGAGTTCATTTATGCGATTTTGCATTTGGTTTTCATAGTATCACTAGCTTAGTTTAGGGTTTTCTTGCATGATCACAAGAATTCCTACGTCAGTAAAGGTAGCTGTGAAATATATAAATTAATTAATTGATAATATAATATTATTATACTAATTGTATCCTCCTCAAGGGAGATAGAGCGCTGGAGGCCTAGCGCTAAGAGCGTGCGAGTTGCAATCCGGAGGTCGCGGGTTGAAACCACGGGTTGTACCAATGAGTTTTTTGAAACTTATATGAACGAAATATCATGTGATTTTTACCAGTCGCTTTTCGGTTAAGGAAAACATCGTGAGGAAACCGGACTAATCCCTTGAAAGACCCTTGTCTAGTCTACCCTCTGTCTACCCTCTGGGTTGGAGGGTCAGGTGGCTGTCACTTTCGTAAAAACTAGTGCCAATTCTTAAGATTAATTGTCAAGCCGGGACAAACGCTAGGAAGATAATGATGATGATCCTTAAGGCAGTATACACATTTTGATTATTATCGACGCAGTTATTCAGAACAAAATATTGTCTTAAATAGTTGTTATGGTTAAAAAACTAAGGATGCCTTATATATAAATAACTATTTCAAATTAAAACTAAGGAAAAAATAAAATAAAATCGAATTAATCTAGTTCCAGTTCACTCTAGTAGTATTTATCACTATAATGATTTTACTAGGTGTATTTCAAAAAGAGGTTACCTACTTACTGTCATTACACCAAAAAGTTTCAATAAAACTACAATGGAATGTTCTTAGCTACTTTATTTTAACATCAAAAAGCCTGCGTCAGATTGACAATACTATAAAAACGGACTCAAACGTCCCGAACTTTGACTTGACGCTAGAGTTCAAAAGAGTTATCTATCAATCATCTTCATTTAAAACCTTAAGAACTAATGCCATTATTATATCGTAATTAACGAACATAAACACATGATGATATGTCTTGCAGTATGCTACCTTATTTCATTTAAATGTCTTAGTACAAATTAGAATAGAAGCGTTTATTGGCAAGAATACGTAGATACACGGTGTTAAGTACATGGTATAAATACTGTCACAGTATTCAGCCGAAACAGCGTGCAAATGTTCAAATTTACTTAAAATCTACTTATCTAATTCATTATTTGTTAAAATTGCATATCCACTTCAATGAATAAAAATCAATGTTCTTGAAGTCCCTTTACTATGTATTCTTAAATTCTAAATCATGCAACAGCTTGTGATTAATAGGCAGGAATACACTCACACACACACGTACACACACTTACATTAGGACATATTTAAGTAATGTTATATTTATCCAAACTAATTAAATTGCACAGCTTTATTTATCATAAGTTTTATATTAACATTACTTAACGAGCCGTTCTATAAAATAGTACTTCAAACTTTTTTTAAATTTGACGTAGGTACTCATATTATCTAATAAAAACAAAAAATATTACGCGCGAGAGAACGAAAAAATAACGTGTTAGTCAATCAGTGTTTTGGTGGTGGTGTTATATGTATTTGCGTATTTATGTTGGCAGTGGGATGGTGGTAACATTAATTGCATGTAAAAATACGCAAGTAAGTATAACGGGTTAGCATTAGCACTGGTTAACTAGCACATTATTTTTACGCGGATTAGCAAAGTAATATTTTTTTAGTATGGATTTCCGCAAAGTAACGCCTGATTCTATTCATTATATTTATATCTTACATTCTGTTAAACATCACGAGCTCTTTCGACCCGAAGACGGTAATCACATTGATGCGGTTTCTGGATATGGCACCAGTGTGACACTGCTTCATAAGAAGAGTTTTTTTTTCTATCACTGCCCGATACGAACTTTAAGATACGTCGAAAATTTTCTAAAGATACGATATGGATTGGATATGTCAAGTTTCAACAGTGACGTTTTTGTTTGAAGACACGTTCGAATCGGGCCGTTACTTTTTGTATTGTATATTACGTTACCATCATAAATACAAAGTATAATTACGAAAAATGTTACCTAAAAGATAAAGCATGAAACATTGTAGATCAGTTTAACAAACTAATCTAACCAAGCTGTAAATGTACTTACCTAGCTTAACCAAATCTGCTCTTTTGAACAAATACTGCTTAAATCAATGTTAGACATCTGTCATTACATGTCTCATAATTTTAGATTGAAAACAGTATTTGAAATACATTCCTAAATGAACGTCCGCTACGATCATCATCATCTAGTTGATCATTAACAGTTGCCGTCTCACACATCATCATGTCCTCATCTATTTTCGGTTTCACATCTCTAGCCACCACTTTTATGTCCTGCTTGACTTTCTTCGTCTCCGCTTCACCTTTCCTAAACTCTGCGTCTATTGCTCCTTTCTCTAATTTAACTTCTTGGTGTATATTGAAAACGTTCTGAGGTACTATCTCAGGAATAATACTGCTTGCGTTCTTGCCATCTTCTATTCGTACAGTTCCTTGTTTATAATTTTCATTGGTACGAAAATTTACAACAATATTTGGCGTAACGACCATATGATAATCTTTATTTCCTATGTGACTTTCATCAGCCATTGTGTTAACTATTGGCACTTTGAGACTTTTATTTCCATCGTCAACTAATGATCCCAGATTTGGATTTTTTTCTTTACCGGGTTGTTTGGATGGCTTTCTTTTATTCTTCTGCGTGGTTGGTTTAGGTGGTGGCTCAGATGTGCTTATAAAGATGATGATTTCCTCTTGTTTAGGTTTTTCATTCAGATCATTGTCCTTAGATTTTTCAATGGAGCTTGTTTCATTGACTGTCAAACTTTTAGGAAGCCTGTACTTCAGGGATGGCAATGCAATTCTGTCGTTTCTTCTGGGTATGAATTCGGCATCATTAGGAAGGTGTATGTCCTCGTTTTCATATCCATACCTTTCGTAGATTTGTCCGAGATTATTTTCATCGTTCCGGTTAGTGTCTTCTGGGAGCTGGGCTCTGATCTTTAGAGACTCGATGACGTCATGAAAGAGAGATCGCTGTTCTGACTTGACATCGCGGCGCGGGTAGGCGCTACAGATGAAAAACATGTACGTCACGCAAATGAAACACTGCATCTGAAATTAATAATTCAAGATGAAGGCGGCATTCGGACAAGTAAAATGTGATACCGATTTAATTCTACTTCTAGAAAGTCGAATGTGAGTAACTACATACTATATATAATTATATTTTATATTTTCGGACGCGCTTAAAGCACATGTTTAAAGAACTTTATTTTCTCAAAAGAAATTTTACATTTCACTTAATGAGAATGTATACTAAAACAAAAGTAAATCAGTGAGCATTTCCAGCTCATATATTTATATTAAAATACATATAAATGAAATAAACGTCCTGACATAAAAAAATGCAATTTCTTTTAAAACGATTATTTCAGAAAATATTCACTTTATCAAAAAATGGTTGTTAGAGACCTTTATTCGTTTTGAGATACCGATCCAATGATATTCCCTACCATTGGCTTAAAGCGAAAACAATTTTTGAAAAAAAAATACAACATTTGTATGGGAGGTGGCCTAAAAATTTATTTTTTATTTTATCGTTCTGTCGCCATGCAGGATTTATATGTATAATAGGAAGAAGGTTTTGGAAGTTAAATACACTCATTAATGCTCAACCGATGTTGAAAATTATTTTCGTGAAAAGTATTTATTAATCTTTATTTCCTGAATTATTTTTATTATACACGCCCGGTTCAAAGGTAGTAGAGGAGGAGGAGCCACGGTATTTTGGATTATCGGAGCTATTATCACGCTTCCAATACGCTGCCACGAAGTATTGGAATAATCTGCCACCACCTATTTGAAATTATAATTGTGAGCAAATTGTAAAAGTAAGATTTATGAATCCGCAGTAAGCTCGGTCGAATTTCAATTTCCCATACAAACGGAGTTTCGTTCTCATTTTAAAACTACGAATTGTGTTGTAATGAAATTTTGCACATACATTGACATGAGGTATATATGTAACTAGTTTATATAGCTCCAGCTTATAAAACAAACAAAATAGAGCAAAAACAAATTTTGTAATAAAAACTTAAATTCGCTGTATTTTTTTAACTATAGTATCTGAAGCTACATACACTAATTACAGGCAAAAATATATCCGATTGCAAGTACAACGTTCCAGAGCAATCTAGCTAGTCGTTTTAAAATGAGAGCGTAACTACGTTTGTATGGAGAACCGAGCTTACTGCGGACTCTTAACCGCTTTACACAAAAATTTATATCAAAATTTATAGGGTACATTCCGGTGATCTAGAACTAGGCAGGTGATCTAGATCTAGATCTAGGTATTATATCAAAAGTCTACAAAAAATCCGAAAACTAAATTTGTAATTAAAGCTTAAAAAAATATTCTTTACTTAAAGTACGTACTCAATCATCGAGGTTAAGCAACGTTATGCGCGGTCATAATTGTATGGGCGACCAAAACTTATTGTAGATTTTTTGAACTTTTACTAATTAGTCCACAACAGAAAAATCTAGAAGCCGTATATTTATATGTACGGAAACCTCAGTTGGCGTCTGAATCGCACTTGCCCGGTTATTATTAAATAATCTGACAATTGCTATGAGATTTTAGTTCTATTAGTTAAGGCATGAATTCAGTTTTTAATTTGGCCACAATTCAATTTATTCTTATATATACCTGGAAAAAATTACGTACACTATTTATACGGATATTTCGTTATGCAATAAATTATATTGGCCAGATTGAAGTCTGTACATTTCTTTGTAGTTCATCCCAATGAATGTAGTACGGTCGTCGTAGTATCGTTCATTTACGAAAAATCCTGTACCTATTCTTTTTTTAAGTACCATAGACAATAGGCAAATGACTTGGCAAAAGTGATCTATCTATCGTGGTAATACCGCGAGAGTTACGGGCATTTTACACCGGAATTGGTCAATAACCTGGCCTTTAATACTAGTTATAATGTATAAGTAAGTGTTGCTATAATCTATAGACTTCCAAGAGATTTCCAAGTTGCATAAGAACCATTTAACGTATTAAATGTTCTTGCGTTTGACAGCCTAATACCAATCGCAAACGTTGGCAAACCGTTTATCACCTATATTACTTGAAATTAAGATTAAAGTTTTCAAGTTATGGCAGTATCATACATTAGGATTTTTACATGAAATCAAAGAAAATAAAATGAATAAAACTAACCTTGACGACGTCAGGTGCGCTCGCGCCAGCCGATCGACTGCGGGAGGGCGCAAAACTAGGGTTTACTGAACTTGAGCGACAAAACCAGGGGTAGAAAACCTGACTTGACACGACTGGCTATAATATTTACGTATGTGCAAGTTCCGGGACGTTTACAAAAGTAGGAAATTTTCGGAAATTTCAGGAATGTTTCATAGGAAATTAAGGAAAATTTCGCTTTGGAAACGGAAAATTTCGTTCCCCACACAAAAATATCAGAAAAAATCGCAATTTTGGATACAATCTGACACTGACAGCACGTCACCACATCAATAATCATATTAAGATAGCATCACAGATTGCGAGTGCTACTTAGTAGAAAATCTTGTGGTTAGGTCTCACGATTAGGTACAGTCACGTCTGAAAATATCGATACAGATAAAGTGCCAAAAATATGTATACACGATCTTATTGCCCGTATTTATTAAGATAGAGTAGGTATTCTTACATATTTTTGTCACTTTGTCCGCATCGATATTTTTAGACTTGACTGTACCTACGTATATTCTTCTCATAGACTATTCACCTGACAATGGTCGCTGAGTTATTTTTGAGTGAATATTATGAATCAACACGCAATGGTGGTAAAGGTAGTAGGGGGATACCCCTACAAAGTGAATCGACAATACTCGTATTTAAGAGCAATTCCTAGCTGAGAAACTTTTCAAAACTCGAATTTTTGAAGCTATGTTTCTGTCGCGCTATTGTAGGCGGGAGTGCGAGCGTGCGCTAAGTTCAACTGCAGCTCGAACTAAAATTCCTACGCAAAAAAAACTCAAAAATCAAGGTTTCGCTTTCGACTGTTTCCTCCTCCAAAACGCAACCAATTATTTTGAAATTTTGGAAACTGCAAGAGGAATAATCTATGCCGCTATGTTTAGATTTTTTGGAAATCTGTTGTCATATTTGTATAGTTACTGCATCTTTTTTGCAGCCAATTTAATTGAGCTGTTTTTGCGATTTTCGAGGTGCTGTAAGTTTCTTCATAATAAAATAATCCTAAAAAGCAAAACATAGCGTCACATATATTGATGATATTGATCGTATTTGAAAAAAATCGTTGCTCTAGGATAAAAATCCACGATGGAAACAGTCGAGAGCGTTTGTATGGAAAATCGCAACTAGGAATTTTTTTCTAAGATTTCAGGAAAACTTGTGCGTGGTGCAATTCGCCCGAGTTTCACTCCAACAAACAAATTATACCTAAAAATACTACCTACATTCATTGAACATTTTCCCCTGCTAAGCACTTTTATGTCACATTTTTACATTTTCCTAAAATATTGCTTGTTTATATAGTATAGGCGTTGATCATTTATTTGTTAAAATCAAGGCTCGGAACCGAATTTTTATATACCTGCTCGCGTAGCCAATATGCCAATCGTTAATGCTTCGTAGCGAACGAAACGCAACTATCATTGAAAAAAAGAAACCACTCGCTACGGTTCAATTTTGGAACCTTTCGCTTAGTTGGCTGTCAAAGGAGGAGTTAAGCAACAACTTTGCCTCCTTGTAAAACGAGTAACTATTTCAAAGTTGTATTAACTTTGCAAAATTTTAACCGGCATAGGTTGGCGATCTCTGGATCGATTAAACAGAAAATAGTCTATCCCAGCCGGGAACTAAGCCCCATCCGGAAACAAACTCTTGTTTCTAACCTTACGTTACATTCAGTTCACAGCAAATTAGCTCTTATTTCTTCTCTATGACGGCTTGAACCGCTGCACAAGTATCCTGTACTACCTGTAGCTTGAACCATAAATGCACGCTTTTTATACCGATCGAACATATACTAGTTTTTTTAGAGTAAACACTGGAATTACGCAAGTGGATTTGTTTTTTACTTTTAATGTATGTTTAAATAATAAAGAGTGATGGTGAATTTTTCACATTGTGCTTACCTACTGTTTCTTTGGATTTGACCGTTAATTATTATTATTATAAATGTCGAATATGCAGACTAATAACAATATAATAAATGAGTTGTGTTATTTCTGTCTTAAAACCCTAGTTTTAAGGTATTCAAAATAACGAATGATACATTTTTAAGCCCTTTTCATAATAACCACGTCGTCGTCTACTTGACTCTATGGCTGCAACTCGACGCAACGTTGGCGCAACTGCTCTGCGACGCCATTTTCCATAGCGCTGACTAGACGCCGACGCTCAAGACGCTAGTGTCCACCCCACACTAGCGTCTTTTGAGCGTCGGCGAACAAACTATGCTACTGTTGTCGCCTGGCTTACGGGATAGAATAAAAAAAAAAAGTTGATCCACCCAGGTACTGCATTATATTGAGATATGTCCGTAACATGTAGAATTAATAGAAAACCCCTAGTACGTATACTCGTATCTTTGTTATTAACAAATATAACAATAAAAACTTCAGGAAATACACGTGTTTAATTTTGCATTTTATACGTAATTGTCTTCAGTTTCATTGTTTACACTTATTTCTTGGACTGCTACAATTAAAATTAATAGAAAGAGGTTTTTATGAGAAATTAATTTACCTAGGATCATTAAAGTGGTCTGATGGACAAGTCAGAAGTGTAATAATTATAATTGACAATAGCCATGGACTTGGTCGCGTGAGTCGCGTCTAACCTAGCCATCCTATGCAATTAATTAGGTAATAGACATATTTTCTTACGGATTTCTTAGGGCTACGGTTCTTGATCGTGATCATCGATAAAATAAATTTGACGATCGGTCTGGCCTAGTGGGTAGTGACACTGCCTATGAAGCCGACGGTCCTGGGTTGGAATCCCGGTAAGGGCATTTATTTGTGTCAAATATCTATATATTTGTTCCTGAGTCATGGGTGTTTTCTATGTCTTTAAATATTTGTATATTACACAGATCGTTGTCTGAGTATTCACAACACAAGCCTTTTTGAGCTTACCGTGGGACTTCGTCAATCTTTCTAAGAATGTTCTATACTATTTATTTATTTATAAATATTAAAAAAAAAAGCTTTGCTGTACTTTTATTTCACGGTCAATAACTTTACTTGACTACTCTGTATTCATCAGGTTGTATGCTGTGGTAGTGTGGTACCTGAAAAGAATTTTTGTGTTTTAAATCTACTTGCAAAGTGCTCTTTACTACTGTATAATAAAGAGAATGCAGCCCTTTCGTGCAATTTTTAAAACCATTTTTGAGTCCCCATCTGCAATTCTGAACTAGAACTCTGCATGTGAGCTGCAGACCTCGCGATATGCTACATAAGCTTAAAAAAAATAAAAAAAAAATATTACCTACTTTGTTAAGTCATTCATTATCATAGCAAGCTCACAATGGTCTTAAATTTAGAACATTTTCTAAAAAAAGAAACGGCATAAAAAATATACTTACTTCTTTTTTTTCCTTTTTTTTTTTAGTTGTGTGAGCAGGTTTAAGAATGAAATAGATTTTTTTGTCGATTCAGTTTTTGTAATTTTTCAAAATGTTAGAGCTGTAGACCTTGCAAACGCTGCGAGGTCTACAGCTCACAGAGCCACCAGTACATTATAGCAAGCAAATTACATTTAAATAGCTAGTTAAACTCCTAATTTATACGTATAATCGATAGATTAATACAATCCTAGAATATCGACATTTAATATCGACTATTGTCCATCACTTTTCTGTCTATGTAAGCATTTAGAAACTTGACCCCGCCCCTAAAATTTGGCACTACGATAAGGACAACTGCAGCTTAAACGAAAAATCCTGCGTAAAAATCCCAAATTCTAGGTTTTGTACTCGACTGTTTCCTTCTCCAAAAATCGACTAATCGTAATGAAATGTTGAAATCGAATTAATAAACAAATATTCAGTGTTGGATTGTTTTGAGTTTTGGGATAATTAATATTTAAATACCTACCATGCTCCTTTTGGGCCTAATCAATTTGACCGTTTTAGGCAATTTTTGAAGGGCTCTAGCGCTTAACTTAAATATATTATTGTCCATCATGCGCCGCGCGAGGGGGAGTAACAACAGCATTCTGGACGTGATCGCTAGCAGTTTAGACTCTCCCATAGCTAGACACTGGAATAATCTGCATGTAATTAATTAATAGGCATAATTTTAACCATTATTAAAATTTATTTTGTGATTATATGTAACGCTAAAATGTACCTTTTTATTTGTATAGGATTTAAATTTAATTTTAAACATTTTATTGTAATATGGATCATTTGTTATCTGTAATAAAGAATTGAATTGAATTGAATTGAATAAATAGCTCTAAGAAAAACAGAAAAAAGTCCTACACAGATATTGATAATATTAATCTGTGTTGAAAAAATAATAGCTCTAGCTTCAAAAACCACGGAGTAAACAGTTTTTCCGGAGAAATGACCACTCCTTGCCTCCTCATGGACATATTTCTAGTTTGCACTTTGCAATAGGCTATATGTTTCCCACGCTATTGCCTTACAATAGGGCTTTTAATACATAAATAGTATCAGAAAATTAATCTAATTCATTTACCCCGAAGTAAGGCTCCTGTTTAGTCGTAGTGACACTGGCTGTATTTTTTATTTAATGTAATTTTGAAACCAATTGTAATTTTATAAAAAATGACGTGGTTATTTATACTGCTGGGACTATGGATTTGGTGGATATCTGGATATAAATATAGAAAAAGAATGAGACAAATAGCTAAAGAGCTGCCTACAACTATTCCAGCGATGCCGTTGGTTGGACATGCGTATATATTAATGGGGAATGATGAAGGTAAGGAAGTTATTTTGACAAACATACGATTTATTTAATGAGGTCTAAAGGTGACATTCATATCGTGATGCAGCAATCACTACTGTGGCATGGTAGTTCTTAGCGGGAAAGGGGCAAAGTCACTTTTAATTTCATTGATAAATTGAGTGAGCCACTGATCGTTCCAATCGCTAAGTACAGTAATGTGACAATGACAGAGACGCTTCTACAACGCATCAGCAGTACCTATCGCTGCTGCACTTTTATCCTTCGAGGAGTTGTTTTACCAACACGAAGGTATTAATAAAATACAGTCTTTGTTCCTATGTTATTTTACGAGTTTATCACACCGATGCGAAATCGCACGTTGCCCGATTATATAGCGATGCCCCACTCACGCACCGGAGCGGCATGCGAATTCGCATCCAATATGAAGATGTGATTGTTAACAGAAAAATACTGTTAGTGAAGCTCAATGGTTCAGTAATATATAGCTTTACACTCTTGCTTTGAAAGATAGGTATGAATCGTATCACTGTAAGACCTCTAAAAGATAATTCATATTTCAGACAGAATGAAAGGCCTCCAAAAGTTTGGACGAGATGCTATACGACAGGGTGGGACCATTGGATATTGGCTAGGCCAAGACCTAAATATCGGTACGTTTTATCTTCCAATTATTCCAAAATAATTATATTATTTTAGAGAATATTAAATGGTAAGTTTTCAAAGTAAGTTCCACCCCTTTAATTTATTAATTAATATTTGTTGTAATTCAATACCGTTGTACCTATAGTTAGCAGCAAAAGGAAAGCGCGTCCGCTTAGACACTTTGCTGGCCCCTGCTCGTGCACTACGCAGTTTGACGTGAACGTTATTATAGTGCAATATTTTAATTTTTAGCCGTTGCGGACCCTGAGGTTGCAGACTTGATTTTAAAAAACTGTCTGACAAAGCATGAAAAAATAATGAACTGCATTCGCATTTTCACTGGCAATGGAAGTTTAGCTGCTCCAGGTAAGTAAAGACATAATGTCCTTATAAAAATTTGCAGATTTAAAGTCTGATAAAAAAACACTGATTTTAAAATATGATATGAAATAATAATATTACAAAAAGCAATATTGATTAAATAAAATATCATAAAACATGCAAAAATATAGCTTACTGACTCAATTAAAACAAAAATTCAAATTGAAAAATCCTTCATGTTACCGAAATGCGATCGTATCGTGAGATTTTACTATAAAAATACTTTTATCCTCTAGCCGACCACAGACCAATACAATTTTGATTTGTCAATATAAAGTTTCATACATAGAGTTAAGATATTGATAGAGAGAATTTGACTTATGACAAACTTTTTTGGACCCGGGTATGTCCTTAAACTACGTCCATAAGAGAGGTACGGGCATTGTGAATGTCATCTCGCTTTGTGTGGTAGGGCACAGCCAGTGGATGTCATTCCAGATCTAGAGCAGAGCCCAACTAGGGAAGTACCTCCACCTTACAGAAAACAGCAGCCAAATAACACTAGACCCTACTCATAGTGTTGTGTTCCTGCCGGTGAGTAAGGTTGCCAGAGCTCAACGAGGGGGGGGCGGGTTTAGGGTCGGCAACGCGCATGTAACTCCTCTGGAGTTGCAGGCGTACATAGACTAGGGAGACTGCTTACCATCAGGCGGGCCGTATGCTTGTTTGCCACCGACGTAGTATAAAAATAAAAAAAAAAACTGTGACACTGCACTGGTGGCGGATGACCGGGACAACTAAAGAGCGAGCCATGTGTTGGAGTTTCCGTAGGCGCGCGGAATGCTGACAGTGCAGAAGCTATGCCTACAGTAAACATACATAAAAATCACATCAGCACATAATTGTATGTGTGTAATTGTTTGCATTGGCCCGCCCATTGCCATTTCATTTTCAGACAGTGTTCTAATGCGTCGATGACTCTCGTCCTCTCTCGTATTTTTGTATTTCTCACTCTGTCTAGTCTTTTTAGGTTTAGTATGCTTCGTTCTTGGGCTCTTTGGCAAGTTTGAATCTTGTGTCTTAGTCTTTGGTGTAAGTCCAAGTCTGGCAGCCGTAGGTCAAGCACGGCAATAAACTAGTGTCTAAAACTTTTTTCTTTACATTTGTTGAAAGATTGCTTTTTAGGACCTCTTTTAGGCTCCAAAATTTGCACCATGTTTTTGTTATTCGTCTGTCCAATTCTTTAACTCCTCTGTCCTTCTCAAATGAAATTCTCTTGCCTAAATAAATATAGCTCTCTACATATTCTATTTCTTTTGTGTCGATATATATTTTGACTCTATTTCCGTTAGTCATTATTTTAGTTTTATTGATATTCATTTCGAGGCCAATACGTTTGCTGGTTGTTTGAAGTGATTGCATCATATCTTGTATATCTTCGGGCTTGTTCGAAAATATTGCGATATCATCTGCAAAACAGAGATGGTTTAATCTTTTTCCGTCGATTTTGATGCCTTTACTTCTCCAGCTAAGCGATTTCGTGATGTTGTGTAGGACAGCAATGAATAGAGTTGGTGATATCGGGTCCCCCTGTCTGACTCCTCTTCCTATTTTAATTTTTTTACCTGTATTTTCGAGTTTGATTTTGCTTGTAGAGTTGTTATATACGTATTTTAGGATATCTTTGTATGTATTATGAATGTTATACTCTGATAGTGCTTTCCATATGGCTTTGTGTGATATAGTGTCAAAAGCTTTCTGAAAATCAATAAAAGCTATGTACATTATGCTGTTAAATTCTATATGTTTCTCTATAAGCTGTTCGATGACTTGGATGTGATCCATTGTAGAGAATCCTTTACGAAAGCCTGCCTGTTCTATGGGTATCTGTTTTTCGATTGTAGAAGAAAGTCTTCTCTGTAGACATGATGCGAATAATTTGTAAATACTCGACATAAGGCTTATTGGTCGGTAGTTAGAAATGTCCGCCGGGTCTCCTTTTTTGTAGAGTATTATGATGTCTGACTCTGTCCATTGTTGAGGGACCACTCTTTGAGATAAAACTAGGTTAAAAAGATGTACAAGATGAGAAACTAGTATAGGTGCGGCAGCTTTTAGAACATCATTTGTAATACCGTCATTTCCTGGGCTTTTCCTGGGTTTTAATGCTTCGAGAGCTTTTCTAATTTCCGTTTCATCAAACAACTCTACTTCACCAATTTGGCTTTCGTTACGCTCTATTAGTGTTGTTATATCAGGTGAGTTTTGGGTGTCTGTTTTTGCATATAAATCTGCGTAGAATTTCGTCGCTTGCTCTAGTATTTCATCTCTATTTTTTGTGTATCGTGATTGTGATTTTAGTTTAGGTATCCAGTTTTTTTTCTCTATCGAGTTCTTTGAAGGCTTGTTTTGTGCTTCCTGTGGAAATGAGATGTGTTTCAAGTACATTCAAGCGATATTGTTTATAATCTTTCTTTATTTCTTTGTTCACTTTTTTATACAACAAAGAGAGTGCTGATTTGTCTTCTTTTGATAGAGGGTTATGTTTTTGGAGGGTGTATCTTTTGTCTATAAGAAGTTTAGTACTCTCGGAAATGATTTTGGTTTTAGATTTATTCAATGATTTGGGAGCAAATTTGCTTTTTAAGATACACTTTTCGACAGCGTCGTAGAATTCTTGAACTTTCTCGTTCTGAGATACTAGCAGATTTGATAAATTTCTCTGTAAATTAGTTTGAAGAGTTTTCACATCTTCTTGTGTAAGCACGAGTTTTGTATTTTGTGTGAACATTACTCGGCTTCTTTTTGGCTGATTAGTTATGTAGGTTGCTCTCAAAAATCTATGGTCCGAGTTGAACTTTATATTGAGGACTTCAAAGTTTATTATTCGTTGCCTTTTGGCTACCATTACATAGTCGATTTCGTTTTTTGTTTCTTTATTAGGTGCTAACCATGTCCACCTCTTGCCTTGACGTTTTTTGTACAATGTATTTACTATAGTTAGCTTGTGTTTCGTTGCGAAGTCTATTAGTCTCTGCCCTCTCTCATTCCTTATACCATAACCGTACGAGCCGGTTATCTGGCTTTCTTCGCGTTTAGTTTGTCCTATCTTGGCGTTGAAATCTCCAAGGAGAATCAAATGTCTATTAGCTGGTAAGATTATGCTGTCCAAGGTAGAGTAAAACTCGTCGATAGAGTCCTCGCTAGCTTCGGATGTTGGAGCATATATTTGAATCAATGTAAGCGGGTTGTTGTCAAATCGTATATTTAGAACGGCTATTCTATCGGATATTCCATCGAAACTTATTATATTATTTTTGTATTGTTTTTTTATTAGAAAGCCGACTCCGTACATACCTTGTGTTTCGCCGTAATAGCATAGAATGTTTTTGTCATCTTCTATGATTCCATAGCCTTGCCGACGAATTTCGGACAGACCTATAATATCGTATTTTATTTCCGAGAGAGCGTTTTGAAGTTCTATCATTTTTAGGGTTCCGTAGCCAAATGGCAAAAAACGGAACCCTTATAGATTCGTCATGTCCGTCTGTCTGTCCGATTCTGTCACAGCCACTTTTTTCCGAAACTATAAGAGCTATACTGTTCAAACTTGGTAAGTAGATGTATTCTGTGAACCGCATTAGGATGTTTACACAAAAATAGAAAAAAAACAATAAATTTTGGGGGTTCCCCATACTTAGAACTGAAACTCAAAAAATCTTTTTTCATCAAACCCATACGTGTGGGGTATCTATGGATAGGTCTTTAAAAATGATATTGAGGTTTCTAATATAATTTTTTTCTAAACTGAATAGTTTGCGCGAGAGATACTTCCAAAGTGGAAAAATGTGTGTCCCCCCCCCCCCCCGTAACTTCTAAAATACCAGAATGAAAAATCTAAAAAAAGTATATGATATACATTGCCATGCAAACTTCCACCGAAAATTGGTTTGAACGAGATCTAGTAAGTAGTTTTTTTTAATACGTCATAAAATTAAAAAAAAAATTTTTTTTCATCAGACCCATACGTGTGGGGTGTCTATGGATAGGTCTTCAAAAATGATATTTAGGTTTCTAATATAATTTTTTTCTAAACTGAATAGTTTGCGCGAGAGACACTTCCAAAGTGAAAAAAAGTGTGCCCCCCCCCCTGTAACTTCTAAAATAACAGAATGAAAAATTTAAAAAAAAAATATGATATACATTACCATGCAAACTTCCAACGAAAATTGGTTTGAACCAGATCTAGTAAGTAGTTTTTTTAATACGTCATAAATGGTACGGAACCCTTCATGGGCGAGTCCGACTCGCACTTGGCCGCTTTTGGTGTTGTAGACAGTGTACGGGTGTTATACGTGCATATATATAGTTTCCGTGAGCTTGATTTTTTGCTTGCTGGAGGGTTGGGGTCGAGCTCCCCACGGTGACCGGCCGGCTTGGGGATTGGTAAATGTTCTTTTCCATGTAACATGTAACTTGCAGATGCTGGTGAGGGAGAGGCGCTATTTAGTTTTTTTCTTGTGAAACGCGGCTCGTGCCAGGTTTACTTTGTGCTGTGTTTAGTTGTGCCGGGCGTAGGTACCCAACGATTCTTTCTGGTTTATTTCTCTTGAAGATATGTTGTTTAATTTCCTCATTGCTTCTGCTTTCCGTTGTACCTTTTGTCTCTGGCGATTTCGATAGTAACCTTTTATTTGAATTTCGATTTACATTTGTTTGGTCTGATTTTCGTGGATTAAGGGTCACTATTTTATCGTAACGTAGAGCAACCATTTTCCCAGCTTCTTTCTCTCGTTTCAAATCTTCCTGGAGGGCTCTTCGTTTTTGGAGTACGTTAGGGGAAAAATCTTCTTTAATATAAATACCGGAATTTTCTAGTGACTTTTTGTTCCTTAACAGCTCTAATTTCCTGCTTGTCGTCGTGAATGTCACGACCACTGGTCTGATTTTCCCACCTCTTTTACCCAATCGACTCACAGTGTCAATTTCCCATTTTCGGCATTCGATTTTCATTTTCGTATTTATGATGTCCAGAATCATTCTTAGCAGGTCTTCGTAGTGTTTCTCTGTCTCTTTTAACCCGAAGAAAACCAGATTTTTCTTTCGAATTTGTCTATCCAAGTAATCTATCGTTTTTTGTTGTTGTTCTACTTTAATTTCTAGTTGATTTGTTCGTGTTTCGATTATGCTAAACTTGTCGTCTATGTTTTTGTTTATCGATTCCTTTATATTTTCTTCCATTTCTTTCATAGATTTTTTTTGAGCGTTTAAATCAACCTGTATGGCTTGTAACATTTGCTTTATCTCCTCCATTTTTGAGTTTTAAGCCCTCTTGCGGCGGGTAGGGTAACTACAATGATATCGATCGGTTTCGTAAAGTAGCTGGTGATGTAGTTCTTCAGTGCTCCGCTAGATGGTGCTATTAAGCTAGTGTGTTTTTGTCTATTTTCGGGACGTTTTTTCTTTTATTTTATTTTTGAGTATTTTCTAATAGTCACACTGATATCTAATTATGTGGAACTAACCTTTTCGCAACGGTTCTGTGTAGTTTTCTTCCGTTATCTTCTTGTTTTAAAGAGTAGGGTAGAATCCGTTATGATGTGTTATTTTTATTTTTTTGCTCTAAATAATAAAGTAAACGAGCTCCCCACAATTGTGCATACACTTCACTATTAGACGCACTGTTTTAACACTGATTTATGTTGGATTTCTTACTATTCGATTTATGCTTAGCAAAATAACAAGGACTCGATATGAACGCGGGCACAACAGCGCCATCTCCATTACTACACTTCACAACTACTTAAGTTTGCCCCATTAACATCAGTGGAGTGCGAGCGGAGTTTTTCAGCACTTAAGTATATTTTTGATGTAAAAAGAAATAGACTGACTGCAAAAAATTTGGAAAAAATACTGATCATTTTCTTAATAAATCTATACTTTAACAAACTTTTGTATTTATTGACTAGGAATTAAAATTTAAGTCAAGTAAGAAATTAATTAAATGATTATATATTTGATTAATTTTGGAGTCATGTCCACATTATTGCGAGCAATGACGCAAATTTGTCCGATCTCTGTTTATTACTGATAGTTTATTTATTTTGTTTGAAACGATAAAGTAAAAATGGCGTCCCTTTGCTTGCAAAACCAAAATTGAAAATATTGAACTTTTTATATTTGCATGTAGTTTTTACACATTTTAGTACTTGGTATTAACCCCTCGGAAGTTGCTCGCACAGCTGCAATGCGATTCGGCATGCTGTACACCAAGTTTCTGAAATACTGTTGGGGAATGTTCTCCCATTCCTCTACCAATGCATCTTTCAACTCACGAAGCTTAATTGCAGAAGGATTTCGTTACCTTACACGTCGACCAAGCTCGTTCCAGGCATGCTCGATTAGGTTGAGGTCGGGGCTACGCGCTAGCCATTCCATGGGATGAATACCCATGTCATCCACGTAGGTTTGCACTACTCGAGCAGTATCGGGACGGCCATTATCGTGCATAAAAATAGCATTCTCACCGAGTCTTGCTATAAATGGACCGACGTGCTCATTTAGGATTACTTCATTTTGATTCGTCCGAGAAGATGACAATTGACTAATCTTCAGTCGTCCAATTCAAGTTTTCGCGTGTATACATTTTTCGTGCTGTACGAAGATACCTTGTCAGTTTTGGACCATTTGGGGGTCTTAATGGTTTCAAATTGCCTACTCTAAGTCGCCATCTTACAGTCCAGGTACTAGGGTTGCTTACACCAAGCCTTAAAAAATGTTGAGTCAATGCAGTTCCATGTGAAATTTCTCAGCATTGTGTTGACTAAATATCGATCCTCCTGTGCCGTCGTACATCTGGGTCTGCCTGTTGTTGGTCTGCGTAGGTTCGAACCAGTTCGTAGAAACCGCTGACGAACACGCTGAACTGTTGACAACGATTAACCGACTATTCTTGCTGTTTCTCGCTGGCCTCTCCCATATTCCAGCATCGTGAAGATTCTCGTACATTTCTCGAGTGTAAGTGGCATAATTACTACTTAAATAATGACTACTGGATACCTGGTAGACCTCTTATGAATACTTTTTATGACAGAATAAATAGAAAAGCAAAAATAGTTGCCAAACTTAGAAATTCTAATTTGTAAAAAAAACCGATCATTTTTTTTCTCATGCCATTACTTTACGTCAATCAATAAGTTTTTATACGTGTAATTAAAAATTATTATATTCTCTATAAGGATCAATTTATTATAATACACCTACTTTATTCGTTTTCTATATGCTAGTAACCCGGAACTTTTGCTCTCGAGTGTATATGCAGTTCTGGAATTTACCCACGAATTTACCTAATATCTTGTAACAATTCCATAGTGCACGTTTGGCGGCCACGCCGAAAAATCCTGTCACCAATCTTCAGCCCGAGGAACCTAAACGCCTTCGTTGAAATATTCGCGAAACAGAGTGCCACGATGGTGGAGCTTCTACGCCCTATGGTGGCGGCCGGGGACTTCTCCATTTGGAAATACGTGGCCACGTACACCTTCGACGCTGTGACAGGTTAGTTGTTGGCTATCTGGCTACTTTATTTGGCCGAAAGTATTTCTCAACTGATTTTGGATGAATTTTATGCTCACATCTTCGATAATTTTAAGCTTCTTTTTGTTGGTCGCTTCTTTTTTTATTTTTTATTTTTCAAAAAACCACGGAAATTTGCGAGGTCTGCAACTCACAGAGCAACTAGTATTTGACTGACCCCATCGTAAACGTTAAACAGACTCGATCTAAAGTCGATAATACACAGCAATTAGATTCATGCCTTAACGGGGGGCATACCTACGCCAAGTTATGCCCCAAGGCAAGGTGGCTTTAGGTAATCCTAATTTTATGATTGAAACACACAACACACACAGCAATTATCATTTTAAAAATTGTCTATGACTCAGGTAGCGGAATCAAATAACCTAATCAACGCAGAGGTGACATACCAAACGCTGTGTTTTTATCAAGGTAACAATATGTGCATATTTGCACAGTCGCAAACAATCAGAATAATATAAAGCTTGCAAAAAATATGAGGTCCCTAAAAAACCTACGTACCTGCCTGCTATCCACGATCTCTACAAATCTTTTAGGACGCCAATGTGACTGTGTCACTGTGCAACGAATTTAATAGAAATATGTGTACTTAATCACGTTGCAAGTCGTTGCTACGATTATTATTATAACTTTGGGCTTTTGGGTACCCACGTAACGTGTGTAGGTAATAATTATGTTCTTCTAATAGGTTTTAGTTTTTCATGAAGAAGTACGAAATAACTAAACAGAACATAAACACTATATAACAAAGACATTATAAATAGACGATATCATGTTTTATTGGAATTTACAAGGATGATGAGAAAATCCTTAATTACTGTAATAAATTTCCTGTTTTTTTTTTCTTTGTGAGAAACTAATCATTCTATTCTCTTATGGCGATCAGTTTCTAAGATAAAACTATTATACTCTGTTATGTAATCAGTTATTGTTCTAATTTCCTTATTTCATTTGATACTGCGACCCCTAAAACTTTTGAAATTGTGTAATGTCTACAATACCTTGTACATACGTAAGTTTATTACATATTACCAATATATCTAAACCAAAGCCACGATGGTTTAATAATATAAATGAGGAAAACCTAAATTCCTTTGAGTTACATACATATAGCCAACTTCCAAATTTTAAGTAAAGTGAAGTGGAAATAGGAAAGCGGGTACTGATAAAATAAACTTACAAAGTCAAGGATGATTATGATACACACCCAAGTAAAGGTGACATTATGAAATGACGATTGATGAAGTAACGAACACGAACGTTACACAATTACACATTGAACTTTCGAATGATACACGGAACATGGCGGACCGTGCTCCAGACATTTTTATTTATTTTTAGCATTTTGCTGTTTAATGTATAATTTTGATAGGATATTATGTAGTGAAGGCAAGCGCAATGGGTTCAGTTAATGAAGGAAATTCTTCTGGAAATGCGAATAACTAATTCTTTGGACATCATTCGACGGTTCATAGTCTCGGCCGCCATTATGATTTGAGATTTGTATTGCTGTTCCAGCATCGTGAACAGTGAACGCCTCGACGGATGACTGAATATCGACGCTTTAATGTTATATATATCTAATACACTTGATGTTGGCAAAGTTCCCTGGTGGCAGAGAAGCCAAAATTACGAATAAAGAATAAAATTACATATTATATCAAATTGATAGTAAAAGCGTTGAAACAATAATGCCGCAACGTAATGCAGCTGCAGTTGCCGACAAATATCACGTTTACATATTTTATTTCATTTTTCAGAAACCAATTTAGGCGTAAAGATGAACTCGCAGAAGAATATGGACCATCCATACCTGGATGCATTCGATAAATGTGTCAGTTTTATAGGCGCCCGAATATTGTCGCCCTGGCTTCATCCAAATGTTATCTATCGCATGGTGCCAAGTTACAGACAGTGTAAAGATTGCGTTAGCTACATTGATAAATTTGTGGGCAAGGCGAGTGACTTAATACCGTAAATACATTAAAGAAGAGTCTCTTTCCAGATAGATTTTCGTACATTGACTGTTGCTATCTCTATTGCACTCGTATAACTCTTAAAGTTCAAATCAGGCCGTATGCCATCTTTATTTCCTAGATTCTGGTTTTACATATTTTTTCAGACCATTTCAGAAAAAAGAAAAGCAGTAAATGGACTACGTGGAAAAATTGAAAATGGTAAGTGAAAGCAAATGCTGCAAATTAAAAAAATGTGGGCGCGATAGGTTGACTTCCCACATTTTTTTTATTTCGGGCCTTTTTTACCGACCTTAAAAAAAGAGGAGGTTATCAATTCGACCGTATTTTTTATGTATGTTACGTCATTCATTTCTGAACCGATTTGGATATATTTTTTTTTGTTTGAATATATCCTTAGTTGGTCCCATTTTTTTTCTATTGACTAGTTGGGTGTGTTTTAGTAAGTTAATTGTTTTAGCTTAGACCACCAACTTCCTAGAGCCCTTATCTGTACCACCACTTTATCCTAGAGGCTAATTTGAAGATACATTTTGGTATCTAAATAATGTCGTTTTGTTATTATTCACGCCTACATTTCGCTCTTATATACAGATCGTGTCATTCACGACGACGCGTGCCTTGACTCGTACTTTCATGTTACTAAAGGTTAGATTTGACTGGATTTTCGCGTTTCCCGGTAGGCCCTTTGTAAACAAACCGCCTTAATGCATCAGTGTCATGTTTTTTATCTGTGAAAACCTGTCAAAACACAGTTTAAGGCACAGCATGTAGAAGTTACTCTATGGCTTACGAAAGGTGCTAGTGCGCTCTGGCGGCAGATCATTGCAGAAGTACTCCCTATTGAAAAATCGATATTAACTATAGAAATCGGTCTATATTTTGTAAGACGCGGTAAAACATAGACAATTAAATTTCAGATGCTATGGAACCAAAGAAGACACGAACCTTAGTGGAGCTGCTAATGGACGCACCAGAAAATGAAAGAAAGCTTGACGACTTGGAGCTTCTAGAAGAATCGAAAGTTATCATAAGTGCAGGCACTGACACGTCAGCTATAGGAGCGTGCAACACTTTACTCATGCTCGCTCGCCATCCAAAAGTCCAAGAAGCTGTTTATAAGGAGTAAGTATACCGTTTGTGTAGGTGAATAAGATAAATGGCAATTATTATAATATATATAGGTTAGATACAAAGAGCTCAAGACCGAATAAAATGGTGTGCTGGTGAAGAAATCCCAAGCAGTTCGTGAAAGAGAGTTGAAGAATAAGAAGAAGTCGGGTCATGTGATAGAAATCATCAAGCAATCAAGAGCGATATAGGTAGCATGTGGAGTCAGGCCTAAGCATTACTCACGAGCTTTCACCTTGATAAAAATATAGAAATTTTATTCTAATTTACAGATTGTTTTCTAGAACCCTGTCTTATACGAACTTTGAAATATTTTTTCATTATTCTACTTATAGGAGTATTATACAAATTGATTAAGTCCCACGGTAAGCTCAATAAAGCTTGTGTTGTAGGTATAAACATATTTACTAATACTTAAATACATAGAAAACATTCATGACTCAGGAACAAATATCCGTGCTTATCACACGTATAAGTGCCCTTACCAGGATTTGAACACAGGACCATCATCATCACTAGGCCAGACAGGTCATCAAACATAAACCAAATAATTAAGTTATGTATTTGTCTACAGGCTGCATGAAGTATTCGGTGATTCGGATAGACAAGCGACTGTGGAGGATTTGTCTCGTCTTAAATACTTAGAAATGGTCATCAAAGAATCTTTGCGAATGTATCCCCCAGTGCCAGCAGTTGTAAGAGAACCCATCGACGACATTAAATTACGTTTGTATCAATGTTTCACTAAATTAAAGCAGCAAAAGTTTTAGTTACACAATGGTTTAATACTACTTTATGATAGAGTTTATGCACATTAGAGAGGCGCAAAGAATTGGGAAAGCACTTCTATTAAAGTCCATTTTATTGCCTATGGCCGTCACCAAGGATTAAGATTTTGTCATGGGAAATTACATCACAATTGGTTCATTTTGCTAATTTAGCTGTAAAGGAGTTAAGAATAGCAGCGTATGTAGCAGTGAACTTTAAAAATAAACAGCCTCCAAATTGAAAAATTATAATCATGTCGTCCTTTTCCTAGACTAATCTGTACCTACATGTAATTTTTTGTGCAGCAAACGGAACGACCCTTACGAAAGGAATCGCTATAGTGGTGTACATCTGGGCCGTGCACCGGAACCCTCACTATTGGGGAGATGACGCAGATAGTTTCCGACCCGAGCGATTCCTTGAACCCCTCAAGCATCCGGCCCAGTTCATACCTTTTAGCTGGGGGATGAGGAACTGTCTAGGTGAGGGGTTTAACTTTATTATCAATTTAGATTGGTTGATTTAATCGACCATTTGCTGGACCATTAATTTAAATTCCTGGAGATTCTGGAAAAACCGTTCACATTTTGAACAAACCGTTTCTTCTTTACTGTTAAATGTGTGAAGAAAAATCAAATTCCAGGTAAACATGTGTCTGCATTCTGACATCTGTTTCAGGGTACCAATACGCAATGCTGTCTTTGAAGACGGTAACATCCACCATCCTGAGAAGATACCAAGTGCTCCCACCTGCGGATTTGGATCCAGCCCACTACGAGGACCCACTTAGGGTCAGATTCAAGATCATGATGATGGATGTGGACAATTTTATGGTGCGTTTGAAGGAAAGAGTGTGGATGTCTTGAGCATGGTTGTCTTCTTTTTTTTAAATATATATATATGCTATCATGTGTGACTCTTATTGGAATCAGGAATCCTGAAGTAACATTAAAAAAATAACCAAGAGCATGTCGGGCCAAGCTCATTGTGGGGTTCGGTAAATCGTTTGCGAAAACTCAAAACCGGTTAACCGATCATAATCCATATAAGTAGTTTTATGTAGCTTTACTTTAATTTTTTCTTCTTAGTTGTAGGATTCATTATACAAAAGGAATGGAGGATGTCCCCTATTCCTTTTGAATAATGAATCATACAACGATGATGATTTTTTTGTCCTTTAAGAGCGTTTTTTTTTCCGAACATATTCAGTTAATCGAGACGTGGTTCCTGGTTGTGCCTATTTGTATTATGAAATAGATACTTCCATTATAATATGTATAAAAATCCTGAAATGGAGACTGTGTGTATGATTAAAATTGCTTAACAGAATAGTAATTAGTAATAATCATTTACCACTACCTATAAATGTATGGCTGTTAGGACGACGGTGGAAGACCGCTTGCCCATTGTATAATGCCCATACAGTCCCCATCGTTGTAGATGCTTTTTTCACGGTTTATGGAATATTAACCATAGCTATGACCCTTCGCTTGGCTTTATTTATAATTACCAATTATAAGAGTCAGGAGCATAAAACAAATGTCATAAAATTATTAAACGCGTCTATCTCTTTTAATAATAAAAAATCGAATAGAATGAAACAAAGGGTAGCTGTGTTTAATATACTTACATCAAATTCCGTAAAAAAAAACTATTATTTTTTAAGTGGCATATGTCGTTTTTGAGTTATTGGAATTTTGATTTTATTTCAATTAATCCAATTTGAAATTTAAATGACATAATCGCTCGGAAGTCGACGGCCTACCACTCCAAAAACTAAGTTACTGAGAAATAAATAGGGACTACGTTCTTATTTACGGACTTCGTGTATATGTAGAAACAGTCACGTGACGTCGTCTCCTTTCCTCATAATGACAAGTCGTGATTGAGAATACCTATTATTGCCAATAATTTTCAAGGAACCAAAGACATCCAGTGTATCTAGGTACATTAGTAATTCAAAATGTGTTATATAGCTGGGAGTTTTTAGAAAATAGTGTACCCAATTAGTGTGTGTTGTTAAGAAAACTTAATCACTGTTAGTTTTGTGACAGCAATTATATGATTTAATTATTGAAATTAAGCATTAAACTTGAATATAAACTTGGTTTTGGTGTTCATTTCATAAGAAAAAGAAATATCCTCTTAAGGCCCAGCCATAGAAATGAAAAATCCAAAATTTGCCACTGGAATTTGAACCGTGCACTATACACGGAATACAGTAGATTTTGAAAATTGCACGAAACAAAACAAATGCAACTCTGTCCTAATTGAATATGATTTAAATTTCATCGAACTGAATAAGTCTTATAGGTAGGACCTTGGGCCTTACGAGGATATATTAAAGGCTTTCATGCTTAGTTGTCGTCAGAAAAGTGACAGCGATTATCATTTCTTAACTATTCACACTATTTTCTGAAAATTCCCATCTAACGTGGTATCTGATAAGTATTCACAGAAATATCAATAGGGCGTCTGCTTAAATATATTTAACGAAAAAACTGCAGCAAATAGTAAAAAAAATCATAGACACTTTCTGAGAATGCCGCTTAACGGACACACGTACTTGGAGCACCTATTTTGAATTTTGGAATGGAACAGGTGAAGCTAATCTAGATATACCTATTTTGATTTGTTCGAAAATAAGGCAAAAGAAATGCTGCAAGTGGCGGTATCCATGGGGCGTTCCTATCCGCAAAAGACGGTAGTTAACGACAAGTAGTTTATTTTATAACTTGGCAAAACACGGTTCGTGTGAAGGTGTAAACACCTCAAGAGTATGCAAGAGCAAACACCCTCAGCACCACAGTAATCAGTCTATGAGTGTGTCAATAGAGATTACACAGACAGAATAGCAATTTACATCGTTTAACATAACTGTGCCACCTTTCAAATCATTCTTATAAACAAACATCAAACTTAACAATTCTATGGAAGACAAACGCTTGCGCGTTCTATTTCGACACCACCGCCATCTAGCGAACGGTTTGCATATTAATGGCTCATACATGCCATGAAACTGTGAAAGACTAACGCTTGCGCGATCTAACTCGACGTTAGCGCCATCTAGCGAGCAATTGGGTAAACTATCCGTATTGAAAGTGGTGTTATGTTACAATGCAATTTTTTTTTAATGAACGTTGAAACATTGAAACAGAGTGTACATCGTAATGTACATTGAGCGGCACGAGGTTTATGTTGTACCTCAATTACTCTGAAAATATACTACTGTTTAAATTTGTGCCAGTGACGTCGCTCGGCTATATGTCATACCACGTCATACTAAAGTGTACTGCTATGATATGATATACATACAAGGCAACGATACACTACTGAAATAGTTATTTACAGTACATATGGTGCTACTTTACCGCACTCGTGCGAAAATTAGCATATTATCAACGTACGTTAGCATATTAACACGACCGAAGTGAGTGTTTTAAATCGACACGAGTTGCGAATTACCTATTCGCACATGTATCGTACAACGTTTTACAGTACATAACCTTTAAATTTTCGACATAGTTACTCAATGTCCTAATTTACGCACTAGTGAGGAAAACTAGCACCATATGTACTGTAAATAAATCTAAATTAGACATACTCGTATTGTCATCCAGTATAGTATCGTATCGACTAATAATATAAGGTTTTGGTCATTGTCTGTCCTTGTATACAAGGTGTAAAAAAAAGCGGGAATCCGTTTAGGGGCATATTCCGTATCATGTTCTGTAGGGCTAAGATGGTCAGTTTTTTATCATCTGTCACCATACCTGTCAGCCTGTCACGTTCTAACAAGTATATAAGCGCGAAAGTGACGCATGACATGACAAGTGTCTAAAATGCGACCATAATACCGCCGCTGATTAAGAAAAACAAGAATCCCCACTATTTGTGTTACACCTTGTATTTGGAACTAGATCACGCTTCCGTGTTAAATACTTCGTGGCATTTGCCCTTTAATAAAACGTGTAACAATTCAATAGAAATAGGTACAGTCGCCATCAGATATATCGGAGCGGCCGAGATGCTCAAAAATATCTGAACTCGCACTCTAACGCCTTGACAATAGAGGCGTGTTCAGATATTTGTGAGCACTTTTGCTGCTCCGACATATCTGAAGGCGACTGTACCTACAATCAACATTTACACGAATTCAGGGAACTGCAGTTCAGTACCTAGTTTTTATACTCGGTCAATGTGCGGTCAATAATAATGAAGCAATGTGTCAACGTTAACATGGGTGCCGCATTGCTATACTAAATTACGTAGGCGCTAGAGATTGTCTGAATATTTATCAAGTCACAATATTTAAAAAAAAATTCAAAGAAAAAAAAAAAAGCGAAGAAATTCAAAGGTGTATGTGAAGTCCCCAATCCGCATTGGGCTAGCGTGGGGACTATAGACCGAGCCCTCTCGCGCATGAGAGGAGGCCTGTGCCCAGCAGTGGGACGTATATAGGCTGAATTATTATTATTATTATTAATATTTAAAAATACGAATTCAGTTAAAAAATTATGGAGTTAACAGAATTATTCCATTGGCACGAGATTAACGCCTTCGAATTTACTTAAAACGTTTTGGGGTAATGACCCGAATCCACTACAATGCTATTAGAAAGAAAGAAAATACATTTGTTCAATCACATTAAAAAAAACATAATGAAAATATATTAAAGCGATATACAATGCCGGATAAGGGTTACTTAATTAATATATAAGTGGAAAGCCTAACAAAACAGGCGAAGGATCTGCGGCAAAATGGTTCCCTATTTTAGTTTTTCTTAAATAACTCATAAACGGTAGTAAAAAATGTTCTGTCACGCAAATAATTTATATAAAATAGCGTATAATTAGAATGATTCAGTACACATTTTCGCTAGGAACAATATTTAAAAAGATATTAAAGCGGGAAAGTTAACTAATTTTATGGTCCATTTTTCTATATTTTCGTAAATGACTCTTAAACGGTGGCCACTAGCAAAAAACGTTGTTAAACGTAAATAATCTACCTAAATCACAGGTTGCCTACTTAGGATACAGACCTTCTGGTTTATTTTTAAGAATTTTTTGTACAAGTTTGTTTATGAAATTAGTTTTAAGAATCCTTTTGTACAAGCTTGTTTATAAAATAAATTAAATTAATCATGAATCTTTCTTATAGGCAATTTTATATCAATTATTAGCGTGAAAGAACATTTTTTGCTACCGTTTATGAGTTATTTATGAAAAACTAAAAGGGACCTTTAAACTCCCGTATATAATTTAAGCAAGGCCGTATAGAAGAGCAAGTTGCTGGTGAATGATCCTGGCTACAAGATTATGTCTGTGCAAGCACTCGCCGTTAGCAAGATGAGAACAACCGGAAATAAGTAATATACCTGAGTGACTCTCCGGGACGGCGACATACCATTATTATTTATTTTTTATTATATAATTATATTAAACAATACACACCCGTGTGAAATGTATAGCATACTATTCATAATTGTGTTCAGTTTCATTTTTTACAGTTATTTATTGGAAGTAGCACATTTCATGCTATTACTAGAAAGATGCATTTTTGCAAGAAATTAATTAACTTAGGATTATGAAAGACAGGTCCGAAGTTAATTGTGTTATAATTATAATTGTCAATAACCACGCACACTGAGCGCGTGTAAGATAGATGCAATTAAGTAATACAATGCGGCAAAATCCGTCTGCGGGAAATTTCCTACACGAGCGTGTTACCCATTTCTTCAACCGTGGGAAATAGAGCCCACCTGCATTCGACTACTGAAACTAAAATTAATCGCTGTTTTGTCGATGAAGTTAACAATCGTGTACAAGTTTGAAAAAAGTGCTCTTGTACGGATTTTCCCGCAGACAGATTTGACCGCATTGACCATACCTGACAAATCTCTTCTAGGAGTTTCATGAGATAAGCATTCTTTATCGTGGTCATTGATAATATATGTATACTTATAAATACCTATTTAATATTTTGCCGCTGGGGTATTTTTGAGCGCTTCTCACCTATTTGTGCAAGCCGCCGGGATGAATCAATTTATCTGAGCTGTATTTTGAAACTGTTGTTGATTTAATGCTCATTTAAAGCTCAATAAGGCTTGTGTTGAGGGTACTCAGACAACGATATATATATAATATATAAATATTTATAAATACTCAAATGCTTATAATAGCATTTGAGTATTAGTTAGGAGCTTTAGAAAATTTGTACAGAATTTGTTTTTCACTTATAATCGTTATAAAATCCAAAAAATCCAATAAAAATCTAGTGAAGGGACAATGCTATGTACCTATATTCACATAAAAATCATCAAAGTATGTATAAATATTTTCTATAATATCAATATCCAGAGAGGAAAATGGGAACTACCTTTATATGGATAAGCCGTCGTCCCCTATTTTCCTAAGAATATACTTGCAATCCAACATTTGTATACCTGCAGCCTGCAGTTAGCAGCAAAAGTAGCAAAGGGGGCAGTGAGTAACAAATCATTTTTACAGTACATATGGGGCTACTTTATAGCACTAGTGCGAGAAGTAGCATATTATGTTACTGTGTCGAACATTTAAAGGGCCATATGTACTGTAAAACGTTGTACGATACATGTGCGAATAGGTAATTCGCAACTCGTGTCGATTTAAAACACTCCCTTCGGTCGTGTTTTAATTTATCGCCACTCGTTTCGAATTTCCTATTTTTCGCACTTGTATCGTAATGTACTATTACAGTGCCAGTTACTTGTGAAGAGAATAAGAATAGATTACAGACTTTAGTCGCTTTTGTTGCTGACTATACGTAGTTCTTTGCTCGGACACTTGGCAATTTGACGTAATAGCAGTTTATGTGACTGCTACGAGTACATAATGATAGGTATTAAAATACGAGTGTGGGTTTATGAACCGAATGAAATGAGGTTCATAAAGGAATCACACGAGTGTTTTAATGCCTTATTATGTACAGTTACATTCACTGCTTTATCTAAATCAATATCATAAGCTTCAACAAACAAAACAAAGTAATTTTATACCTGCCTAAACGTGAAAATGGCGGTAATGTTAACTTTTTCGCGCATGTCAAGCATCCATTCAACTAAAGTCGGGACCGACTGCCATATCGTTCGATACACATATTTCTTCGTTTCTCAGAGATGTTCTAAATTTGAATGTAATTAAGGTAATGGTTATTGATAAAGTAAAGTTTAAATTACAATGCTCCTACAGATACAGGTTTGTTAATATAGGCCGTTAGTTTATCGTTTCTGAATATATTATTGGGAGGTTATAATTTACAATATAGATGTAGATAAAATAAAAATTAATTATAATTTGGAAATTTAAATTCTGAGGCGTTGCGGACTCTGTGGTAGCGGACTTGCTTCTAAAAAACTGCCTGTCAAAAGATGAAAACATCATGCGCATCGTACACATTTTCACTGCGAATAGAAGCATTACCGCTCAAGGCAAAACAAGCTTTATGCTTGTTTAATATATACGAGTAATACGAGTATGTACAGATTTCGAATCTGATTATATTATACTGACTCTTAATAAAACTTAAATACCTAATAGTAATAATTCAGACAAAAATATTGAGTTTAAATCGCTGACATTTTGTTTACGAAATAATTAACAATTCGTATGCCCTCGTCAATAATTTGCTATTGAATTAATAATAGTATAGTACGTATAGTTGGTGTCATCCACGATGACGCGCAGATTTGTCAAATCTAACCTTTAATAACATAGTAATACAAGTCAAGGCACGCGTCTTAGTGAATGACACGATCAATAACCTTGAAATTATAAATTACAATGCAAATCGTCTGGGACGTATACGGGACAAGGTATACGCAAGGTTAATCCACGTTTGCATGATAATAATTAAATACCTTAAGTACTTCCTGTGGTAAACGGTTTAATTAAAATTCAAAATTCGTAATCTTACCGGAATTCATCACTATGCTGTGATTATACTTAGTCAGGTTATAGCTTAAACTGATAAAAAAGCTATAGGTACAGATCCCTTATTATTCATTTATATGGATTGAAAGCTTATTTAATGCTAAATTACTTACAATATAATTTAATACAATTTGCTGTCTCAGTTTTGCAAAATTCTATGTAATATTCGGAAAAATGTTATAAAAAAATCATGCAAAAAATATGCGACCTGTTTAAGGTGATTTTGATCCCTATTTATTTATTTTTTCTTTTTCTTACATAAAACAAAAGCTGGATCTTTTATCGTTCTTAAAATATATAATTCATATGCCAAAATTGCAACTGTACATGTTTTACCAAACCTACTCTCCAACGAGTCGAAAATAAGCATGTCACTGTAAAGTACCCTAAGTTTGAAGGATATTAGCTGAAGTACAGAGTTGTCGGAGAACTAAATGCTGGTGATAAAATAGCGTTCTAATAAAGTAGGTTCATACGAATAAATAATTCTATTAATGTAACACTGATTTTTACTACATTTTGTAATATTCGCGTCTAACGACAATCCCAAAGTAAACAAAGACAGTAGTAAATAAAGACGCGATCTAAATTTGAAACTATTTATATTACGTTTTGATCAGTATAAAACAAGCTTTCAAATCATGGTAAACTTTTTTTTATTAAAAGATTTGTATTACATTTTATCAGTCAAAATTGTGACAGAACTTATGACGTACATAGCGTTGGAGCAAGCTAATTCTACCCAAAGTTTGCAGTGACGGTGTAGAAAGTGCTTCAAGCTTAAACGCTATATTATTGTTAGAAATGACTTCTTACTTAATGGGCTGCCCCTTACGCAGCCCTTCCTTCTGGTTTAAAATTGAAGACGCATGATTGAAGCTATTTATTTCCTTGATATTTGCTGTTGAAGTTATCATCTGCTTGGGCCTGGCGAGCCCGAGTAGCCCGCAGTAGCACCTGCTGCTGGGATTCATCGTTCGGCTCGATGAAGATTGGAATTCGAGAACCTGAAGGCCAGTGACGATATTTTATTGGTTTAGACTCGCATACTGCCGGACATTAGTTAATTTTATTGTAAATATTGTTATTATTATATTTTTTTACTATAAGAACCTGTATTCAACCTGTATTCACTCGTACCGCTCTAGTTAGACGGCTACAAACGACACAGAGCTTTTAGGAGAATCGAAGGTGATCATAGGTGCAGGCACACTGACACGTCAGCCATAAGAGCGTTCCACACGTTGCTCACGCTCGCTCGCCATCCCAAAGTCCAAGAAGCTGTTTAAAAGCAGTAAGTATGCTGTTTTTGTAGTGTTGGTTAGATGCTTGAAAAAAATGGCAACGGTAAATACATGTTGGATACAAAGAGCCCAACGCTGAGGTAATGCCAAAATGCTGATGAAGAAATACTTACCAAACAGTGGGTAGAAAGAGTTAAAGAATGAGAAGAAGAAGGGATAGGTAGAAATCGATTAAGGACTCTAGCGCAAACGTAGGTGTAGGTATGGAGTCAGGCATAAGAAATACTCACAAACTGTCACCTAGATTAAACCTTTAGGAACATTATTCTATTTCATAGAATATTTTCTAGAACCGTCGTAACGAATTTTGCAATGTTTTTTAATTATTTTATAATTTAAACCAACTTATATACTTTTCCACAGGCTGCATAAAATATTCGGTGATTCGGATAGAAAGGTGACTGGAGGATTTATTTCGTCTCAAATACTTGGAACTTGTCATCAAGCCAAGGAATCGTTGCGAATATATCCTGTGCCAGCAATTGTAAGATAGGTCATCGACGACATTACATTGCTTTTGTATCTTTAATGTATCTTTAAATTTAAACAGAAAAAGCTACCATACTAATTTAAGCTAATTAACGATAGAGTTTATGCACATGGCGTCGTATGGATTTGGCAAAGGACTCCTGCTGTTAATTCTCCCTCTCCCGCTCCTTTTGATGCGTGACAGTGTGACAACTGGAACGTATCGTTGTCACTGTGTCGCCAGTCGCGTCGAGTATATCGCCTTTCATAACTTCATTATTATAATATTTTAAAACAATAAAGCTCTATATATTATAGCTCTAACTAATTTTTATTTTTGCTATTTTTGACATTCACACTGCAAAAGAACGACTAAGATTTTGCTACTAGATTTTTGTTTTAGTGGCAGTACCTGCCTAAATTGTAATAAAATTTGAATCAGCGGCTATACAACCAAATCACAGACGTTTCTTTAAACCATTGACATGACTAAGGTTTTCCTTATTGTGAACGTTAGCTTTTGACCTTCACATTCATTTTTGGACTATTATGTATTTTAGTGTTTATTCGTAGATGACTAGCGTCAATTTAAGGGATTTCCCCCAAAATATAAAAGTTGATTTTTATAAAACTGAGGCTAAAGATGGGTGTCTTAAAAAATTTTTTTTTTTTTCATATTTGGGAATGACGGAGTTCTGCTCTACAAAAACAAAACAAAAAAGTCTTAACTAATTGACATTATCTTCATTTTCTTTCTATCATAAAAATGGTTTGCAAGACTGTAGTTAAAAAGGTTATTAAACTAGTACAAGAGCCCAGATTAGTTTTTAGGGTTCCGTAGCCAAATGGCAAAAAACGGAACCCTTATAGATTCGTCATGTCCGTCTGTCTGTCCGATTATGTCACCGCCACTTTTTTCCGAAACTATAAGAGCTATACTGTTGAAACTTGGTAAGTAGATGTATTCTATGAACCGCATTAGGATGTTTACACAAAAATAGAAAAAAAAACAATAAATTTTGGGGGTTCCCCATACGTGCCCATACTTAGAACTGAAACTCAAAAAATCTTTTTTCATCAAACCCATACGTGTGGGGTATCTATGGATAGGTCTTTAAAAATGATATTGAGGTTTCTAATATCATTTTTTTCTAAGCTGAATAGTTTGCGCGAGAGACACTTCCAAAGTGGTAAAATTTGTCCCCCCCCCCCCCCTGTAACTTCTAAAATAACAGAATGAAAAATCAAAAAAAATAAATATATGATATACATTACCATACAAACTTCCACCAAAAATTGGTTTGAACGAGATCTAGTAAGTAGTTTTTTTAATAAGTCATAAAATAAAAATATTTTTTTTTCATCAAACCCATACGTGTGGGGTATCTACGGATAGGTCTTCAAAAATGATATTGAGGTTTTTAATATCATTTTTTTCTAAACTGAATAGTTTGCGCGAGAGACACTTCTAAAGTGGTAAAATGTGTGTCCAAAGTGGTAAAATGTTGAACAAGATCTAGTAAGTAGATTTTTTTTAATACGTCATAAATGGTACGGAACCCTTCATGCGCGAGTCCGACTCGCACTTGGCCGCTTTAAATTTATATTATAACCAAAATTCTCATCTCATTGCTTAAAGATGTATTCAATAGTACGTTTCAAAGAGTTCCAACTAAAAAACCCTTACATTCAATATTTGATGACTAAAGGGGCCCCCTGATTAACAGTCCGCCGGACGCTATCAACCTGTCAGTTAGAACAAAAAGTTGTCAGTTCTGAACAACTGATAGGCCGATACCGTCCGCGTACTGTTAATCAGTGGGTTTCTTTAGATCACGTTGTGCCCCACGTTTACTCTGCCACTACCAAAACCAGTTTGCTCTAATCTAACGGTAGGTAGTCATTTTTATGACAGGTGTTAGACTGTAGACCAAATTGTGTTTTAATATGCTATTGACCCTCTGAGTAACGTTCGAATTATGGCAGTAAGAGAGTGACCCCTCTGATGCGTGGAGTCGCGTAGTTTATGACATGCAACATTAATACGTTGCAACGACGCGACACACTGTGGGCTGAAATTCGGCTCTCATTGACATAGAGACCGAACTTATTATTTTTATGTTTTTTATTGAAATAGGTTTTGCCCAGCATTGTTATTGTAACCTATGAATTTTAGACGATTTGGAATGAAAAATGTCGAGTTACGAAAAAAAAATGTATGGAGCAGGAACAAGAAATCACTATTACTCAAGAACCACTTAACAAACCGTAATATCCTCGCAGGTAGTTATACTACGAATTATTGTAGACTATATATGCACTACATTTAATGCAAGAAATGCGAAAAGGTTATTTTACCAAGGCATTGATATAAAATTTCGACGTTTCCCGCAGCATTGCAATGCATTATGCAGCAAATACCCTTTTTCTTGTTATGAATGAACGCTGTGCAGCCATGTTGTCGCCATCAGAAAGTTCAAAGGGTTCAAATCAGATTCATAATGTTACTGCTACAGCGTTGCTGCCAAATTTCTAACCTCATAAGTCCCAACATAGTTGTACAAGTACAAATTAAATTAGAGTTTTTTTTATTATTTTGTATTTTTTTTATGGTAGAGGAGGCAAACGAGCAGACGGATCCCATGAACACCTTGTTCTGTCTGGTGTTGCAGGTGTCCACGGACGCCGCCCATGGACACCTGCAACACCAGAGGGGTTGTAAGTGCGTTGCCGGCATTTAAGATGGGAGTACGCCCTTTTCTTGAAGGTTTAAAGGTCGTATCGGTCCGGAAATACCGCAGGCGACAGTTCATTCCACAGTTTAGCTGTGCGAGGCAGAAAGTTCCTGGAAAAACGCACATTTGAGGAGTTTTTGTTTTTAATGTTAAACACACTTGACTTTTGCTTTACTGAAAATAGTCAGAATTATCTGTATATTTTATATTATTCGGTTAATTTTCTTCGTCGTTGTTTCGTTACAAATTCAATGAAAAATGTACGTTTCATTATGTTTCGATGGCCCACTTCGTGATCCTCTTCCTGGGGATACATATGATGCATTCAAGTATAAAAGTTTTGCCCTTCTTCACAGGTTTTAATCAACTCATTTTATGTTAAAACATATGTTCTTTCGCTTATCACAACGTTTGTTGTGACAGACGCCAAAAAACTCTGCGTGCCAAAAGTATGTTTCTGACGGGACGGGCTTTCAGTAACTGTCATTATAACTAATATTACAATTACCTAATGTTGGTGGTTGGTTGGTCAATAAAATAGTATGGTATGGCTAATACAGTGAGTATTAGCCATACCATACTATTTTATTAACATCCAAGCAAAACTCTGCGTTGACATAAACTAGATAAAATGTTTAGCCGTTACGTTGGTAAGCCTGGAATAATACTATATGATATAAAAGCCTAATTTCTAGCTCGATGTAGGAAATATACTAAACTTAATATACTATATATATAAACTTTATATATATTTAACCATTACCTATTTTTATCGTAAATATGATTTTAAAGCAAAAAACGTGAACAAAATAACGGAATAGTATGGGAATTGACAGAAACACACCTAGCATTTTTGCCATATTTGGCCACATCAAGCGCTGTATCGTTCCGGCTTCCGCCGCCACCCGCTTTGCACGCTTCCAATACCTAGTCCTTTGACGTTTTTAGTCGTGACGTGTTTAGAATGCGTCAAAATTATGCTAATTAAAAGATTAGCATAATACGTGTATAATGTTAATATTTTAACGAACAAAATTCTACCACACTACGCATAAAATAGCCTAACTGGCCGTTGGAAACTCACTGAATTGTTTACCATATTCTCGCACAACAAATTCTAAATTCAGACTGGTTTTTAGATGGCTGTTACGGCAGGAGGAGGAACCAGAATAGTTTAGCACACAGAGATGTTGAACTTTGCCCTCAGCGAAATATTTGAGCTCATACCGCCTAACCTTCACTGTTTATGCTAAAAGTACGTAAATACATATTATTATCTTATTATTATTCATAATGTTAAAAGAAAGAAACAACACAATTTAAATTAAATTCAGCTTGAATCGAGTAACTCCCCTCCAAACGTCGTGGGTTTCGAAAATCGCTAATAATTTCATCATAATAATATCATTATCACAGAGCTTATATTATATAATACAAAACCATACCAATATGTGCCGTTTAACAGGAAAAGGTACCTTATAGCGGCTGATGCTTACGCTCTTATTAATGCGGTGCTACGCGACTTAAGTGCTAACTGTCAGAAGGTACCTTTACCCGTGGAACGTCACATATCTTTCCCGTACTCCGAACTTACTATTTTTAGGCTTTCATTCAGTGGTATTTTATATAGCGAAAGCCATAGCGAAAGTAAAATAGCCTACCACAAGATACTACCTATGGTGACATTTGTAAATGGTCGTAATCGATTTTTTCTCTTGTGATGTGAGGATCAAAATGAGAGTCAAAATCTGACATCCGTAACGCTTTTTACTAAATTATACGCCACGTCTATTTGTGACCAAAACCGGCAAAACGTTCCACTTTGTCGCTTGCCATAAGGACGAGATTTGTTTGTATCTTATATTATATATTATATTGCGCCAAGTGACAATTACCATTATATTGCAAAATTTATACGTATATAATTAAATTTCATAATTAAAATTATGTATATGTGTCATCACCCTGAGATAATTTTGCGCACCTTACGTTTTGGAAACATGACTCAGCATTTTGCTGCTCTAGGGTCAAGGAAAACCCATAAACAACAAACATCTTCCTATTAATTTATTATTTTAATATATTATTGACACTGGTTTAACCCTGAATATGCGACCGTATTCGCTAGCGATTGCATAAAACTCACTCGCAGTGAAATATCTCAGACATAGATATTCACACGTTGAAAAGGAATACCTATTTGTAACATGCACATTTTTATTTGTATCCATCTTAGGGATAAGTTCGCCTTTGTAATACACTATTTGTAATTCAATATTTAATTTGTAACGTAATATTGTTAGTAAGTAGTTTTTTTTAATACGTCATAAATCCATCAAAGTTACAACGAACTACAAGAACTTTTATATTATGTTACTTGCTCCTACGGAACCCTTCATGGGCGAGTCTGACTCGCACTTCGCCGCTTTTTTTAATTTAAGTGATTTCTTACGATCAATAGCTAGACTCCAACTTAACTATTTCAATACCATAATTATCAATTTATCAATAATAAGAACTTGAAGGATCACAAGGCCAATCTATATATGTATAACATAATTGCATATTAGGTATAAGGTGTGGTTGAGAAACATAAAGGAAAACTTGCAGTGTGGCGGTTACGATTAGCAAAAGACAAAGATAATAGAATAGAAAGTCATTTTTAAGATAATCGATCCATTATGACAACAAAATACCGTGTCACATTACAGATTTATCATACTATTATGTTTAAAAGAATTATAAACAGTATAAACACCAATTTAACTAAGAAAGTCTCCTATAAAATTTCAGTTTATTTAACAAATAAAAATATGCGGGAAGATTGTGATGCGACATTGTAACATAAATAGTAGATACTAAAGTAACAATAATGTACATTGACGGACATAAGTGTATGTTATACCTATATGTGAAATAAAAAACAATAATAACGATCATCTTAATTTGCAAATAACATTCAGAAACATCTGGACCGGCATAGATAATTTGTGACGTTATCTATGAAAGGGGACCTTATTGTCGATAGCGCTTACGCCATTATTAACGATACTCCGATACAAATACAATGCCGCGCGACGCAGCGCGGCGTAAGCGCCATTGACAATAAGTCCCTTTTCACAGATAATGCCACATTTATTTAGACGCAATTTATTCCGCGAATACACGGTCCGATGCGAACTTTAAGACACGTCAAACATTTGTTAAAGATACGACATGTCTGTCTAATCCATATCGTGTCAAAAGTGAAGTTCAAACAAAAACGTCACTCATATTTTTGTTTGGATTCTTTAGGAAGTTTTTGACGTACCTATTTTAAAAATTCGAACTACGGAAGTGGAGATAACTCTACCTTCCATAGTTCGAACCGGCCGACAGACGGACATGGCGAAACTATTTAAACGTTCCTAGTTGACTACGTGATCTTGAAAAGATAATAAATATATATATTTTAAAATGTTTTATTTACACTTAAATATAAAACTTTAAACAACAACTTGACTGGAACAAAATTAATCAAGTTGAATGAATATTCTAGGCAAACTGGTTTTCTAATTCCAATATGCGAAATATAACACATAATACATACAAACTTTTGTACAATTTTTAATATAAATAAATATTATGGGACAACTTTACTTACTTACGGGATTAATCGCGTATTAAGGGGCCCACTGATTAACAGTACGCCAGACGGATCGGTCTGTCAGTTAAAACAAGAAGTTGTCAGTTCCGAACAACTGACAGGCCGATGCCGTACGGCAGACTGTTAATTAGTGGGCCCCTTTAAATTATAAAGTTACCTCCTATAATGTTACTTTCTATAATGTAATACGAGTAATGTGTAAAAATCGTGAAAGTTTAAATCGGTGAACTTTACTATGAAATCGGAGAATACTTCCGGGATAACATTAAAATACGTTTGTGCTAGCGTCCCAAGGCTCTAACCGCGAAAATCGAAGTTTGTCGACTGCGGTCATTTTTCTCTGTTACTCTAATTACGTCTTAGTGAGAGTAAAAGAGAAAGATCCCTGCGATATGCGAAAATTGGTTTTCGCGGTAGGCCCCCAGGAATGAATAACGAAATTATCGACATATATTATGTCAACTGAAGTCTTGATCGACCTACATGCATACAACACACCCTCACACTTATTACTTTTTAATTTTTACTCGAAATTTTTTTCTAGCTAGAATTATAAACGAAATTCAATGTGCCCTCAGTAGACAACAAGTTTATATCAATCAGCCTTTGAATATTAATATTATCTTATTCATTTTAAGATATTATTATTATTCATCCATATATGAATACATAGGTCAAGAAACTTTTAGTATGGGACCAATCCCGAAATCATGAAAAAAAAATGTTTTTCACATTTGCTATGGGAAGATAATTTTTTTTTCGCGATTTTGCGGCTAACTCCGATTTTTTTTGTATTATGAGGCCAAATAATAAAAAAAACGCCCAGTAATCATACTGAACACTATATATTCACACCTTAAATTAAAGAAGTGTATTTTATGCCATGTCCAATTCTTTCACAGTGCAAGCAATACGTCTCTTGAATGATCTGCTTCTCAGCATACGACAAACCGAGACTAAGTTTATGTTCAAGCGCAAGCTGCGCAAACATCTTTTTGATAGAGATATATATATATATATATATATATATATATATATATATATATATCTTCCTTAAAATGCAACACCGCCGTAAACTTCACTTAGCTTGTTTGCTCTTTGGCGTACTGAACTATAAAACTCCTGCATATCTTTTCAAGAAGCTATCTTGCATTAAGCTCCGCGAGCGCCGTGATTGTGGAATTCATCTGTTGACGCCGCGTCATGCCCCAGCCGCTTTCCGAGAAAGTTTTAAGTATTCTGCATCCCGCTGTTGGAACAATGTTCCGCCGCCAGTGAGAAACCTGCAAAGTATTCATAGTTTTAAGACAAAGCTTAAACAGTACTTGCTCAATCACCAGCTTAACCAGGAAACCTGCAGATTGGAAACAAGTTGCCTGTAGTCAAGACTATTATTACTTACCACAATGTTTTTGCTCCTTCCGCAATGGAATCGACACCATTCCCCACACACCATCCTTATAATAGTTATTTTATTTAAGCTGATTATGCTACTATTAGTTTTTCTTTTGTTTACGTATTTTAGTCAACTTTGTTTTATGGTTTTCATGATCGAAAACGGATTGAGATTATGAGTTTCATCTTATTATTATGTTTGTCAAATCTGTCACTGGATTTAATTTGTGTAGCTACCGCTGACCTGGCGCTAGTTGCGCACGCTTAATGCCGCACCACGATACGATCCGACCGGACCGGTACAGACTGGACGTTCGTTTCGTCCGTGCAATTTTATTTAGTGTTAAGTATGTTCGTCATGTTTATTTTATGTTTCTTTCCTTTTTTCTGTTACCTTCCGTGACTATTTCGCACTCGATGGTCTCATCGGAAGATCAGCGCTGGAAGTCGCCAGCAACATGCTGAGATGAGGCCATTTCGTGACACTTTACCCTCACTATGTTCTCTTTTATGTCTGTCTATTACTGTTTGTGTGTTTATGAATAAAACAAATTCTATTTCTATTTCTATTTCTATATATATATATATATATATATATATATATATATATATATATATATATATATTGGTATATATTATATGTATATGTTCTTAGTAAGTACTGTAAATTAAGGTTTTAGTGTTATTTACATACCCCGCGCCACCGCGCCAACTTTGCTTCTCTGTTTGGCCTAAAGGTTGACTGGTAGAGAATGCCTTGTAAAATTAAGTCCGCCTTTTGTAACTGTATATTTTTACCATGCAGTAAAGTTTAAATAAATAAAAAATAAATTTACAACCTGTATATTAAATTAAAATAAATTTACAACATCATAAAAAGGTATAAATAATAAAATATATATTTTTTCTAAATAATGTTCATATATTAAAATATTAAAACAAAAATTAGAACAATACATACATACTTGCAAATCTATAGCTAAATGACTTGCTAAATATTTTATTTGTTGCAGAAAGTTAACCGGTTTGAAAGGCCGTTTTATTACAGTAAAACCTCGATAGCACGAATCTCAAGATAAATGCCAAAACTTCGAGTTAACCAGTTTTCATTTTATTGAGAATGTCGACTTATAGAGGTTTTTATCTGTTTTTGTTCGTTTTAAAGAGGTTTCGAGTTACAGAGGTATAACAAATGAAAAGTTTGTATTAGAGAAGTACGTAATTATACAAACGCATAATATACAGTCTTATTATTTTCTTTAAGTTACAAAGGTTTGTAAATAAATGACGTTCAGTTATAGAGGTGATAAAACAATACGTATATATAAAAGTCTGACCAGTAATATAAGATCACGCGCCATATTGCGGAATTTCATCGGAACTAAATTTTTCATACTAAACTGAACTGTCACCCTGTATATGAGAATAACAGCGCCCTCTTGACAATGATCATATATTTCTGGACGTGCTTTATATAGAATATCGTATATATATAGGTAAAAATTGTACTAAATAACGGTAAAATTAATCGATATAAGTATACTTCGTCTTAATGAAGTTAAATATTTCGAGTTAAAGTACAGATTTTGGGCTACGAATTTTATTTCATGTTATCGAGGTTCGAGTTAACGATATTCTACTGTATTGACAAATAGGTAACTGGTAATATATACAGCCTAAAAATACAACTCGTTTCATATTAACATTGAGCTTAACGGCACCAAGTCAATTTTTGTTTGCGATTTTTTTTAAGTCAGTGCAAACTTAAAAGTGTAGTTTTTATAAATTATAAGTGTTTGAGTTAATTATTTCAAATTAGTGAGGATATCAATATGTTCTGGTTATTGATTGTGTTAATCGTCTGCGTGTATTTTGTGCGGTATAAACAGAAAATGAAGAAATTTGAAGAGTTATCTAAGAAATTACCAGGGGAGCTGCTCAGTCTGCCCGTCGTTGGTCATGCACATTACCTGGCCGGAAGCGACGAAGGTAAATTAATAAGTTTATTTTTAGATTTTTTTTTAAACAAGGTCAACGTCTTAAATTTAAAGATTTTAAAGGTTTTGGCGAACAGCGTTTCAATTTGTCTCACTTGCAAGCCTCTTCCTTATTGCACGCAGTGCTGGACTAAGTGAGCAAAAACTATATATGATGCGTGTTTTTTTCTATGAATGTTCTTCCTGTGTATGTATGCTCTATGAAAAAAATAACTGTTTTGTTCGCTGTTTTTCTTTTATCTAGAAATCAATAGTGCAATATAGGAAACAATAGTGGAAAATAAAAATAAAACTTATAAAGAGACACCAACCTGCATATTGTAAAACTGTTTGGGTTACTGAATATGACATATATATTTTTAATTTTATTTATTATATTAATAATTGAGGCTTCAAAGATTTTATTCCCGGTGTTAGGCAGAACCGATATTGTCACTGGATTCGTTTTAGAGCGCGTATTAAGTTAAGTTCAGTCGATTCAATATTTACCGAACCAAATTTTTGTTAGTTTTGACGACCAATGACTACCTATTTAACACATTAACATGCATTTAGTATATACCTAATATTTACATTTTATATTATAAAATGCACAAATTAAAACACATTTGTCAGGTACATCAAAAATGAAATTCTCCCGTTTCTTTTTTAATTTTTACTCTGTAAAATTCCCGGGATTTTCCGGGTGCATTCCCTTCCTACACAAACAGGTAGACTGTTCAATTTACATAAGAAATGTGTTTTCTTGCTTCTATATCAGCACATAATAGAAATAAAATTAAATAAACATCAACTCTGTAACATGTATTATAATATGTAGAATATTATATGTATACGAGTACATATAAAGTCGTCTAGTAAGTAAGTACCGTAAAATGGGGTGAGTAAGGACGAAATCAAAGTTCAAACCTGGATAAAAGTTTATTAATTTTTATATGTGGCACATTGATTTATATACAAAAAAGTGTTCCGGATGTATGAATTTTAGTTTGTCAATGATAATTTTGTTGTTTCATTTCATACTTCCAACGATAAATACCTACATAATATGTAGTAGGCAATCCCAGCTCACCCCGTAGTTTGAAGGGATAGCAATGGGGTGAGATGGGAAAATTGCTAGGGTTGACACTTTCGGATTATGACAATAGCTTTTCTTGTCAAGATAATATTTTATTTATGTAGCAAAATTATGTTTTATTTATGCTATATTACATAAAGCGATTTATTGTTTTCTGTAAGTTGTGACCTTTATTGTTATATTTTTTAGATATATATTTTTTAATTACTTTGGTTTATATAGAATTAGCAAGGTGAATCCCATCAAAAACAAATTCAAATGACTGCCAAGTTCAAATATTAACAATAAGCAACTTTATCGACTTCGCCGACAAGAGTATACTGATACTCGTATCAACATATAATAGATGGCGAGTTCTGTGTAAAAAGTCCTCAAATTTTAGTTATAGGATCATGCCACACATTTTTTTTTTAATGTTAATAGACAATTACTTAAGCAGTGCGTTTGTTTCACTTGGGACATGATCATATCCCGGGGTTTTCGGTGAGTAAGTGTTTGAAATTAGCCAAAAATTACAAACAGAATTTACTTTAGCTATTTAAAGTCGGTTAAACACTCAGTAATGCCCTGTATTACTGTATGAAATAAATAAAAGGCACATTTTAATATAATATGTTTATGTAATTTGCAATTTCTTCAATTCCTCCGATACTTCAATATTTTTTTGAATAGTATTTACCATTTAAAAATATAACTTATATTTTTCTGTTTTCAATAAGCCTCGTAAGTATATAAACGATATCTGAAAGGTTGATGAAACTTACTTTGGCAAATTTCACATAAAAACGAAGTTAAATTCAAACAAAACTTCGCCGCTTTCGACATCAACTTTGACAGTAAATTTGTGTTTTAAAATTGAATGATTTTGCAACTTAGTGTTGCCAAAAGAAGAAAAAATATGTTTCCAAATATAATCAAATTTCTTTAAGATCAACCTGAGCCCAAATATCAAAGTAGCTACTGAAAAAAGTAATTCTGGATTCGCATCCCTACTCCCCCTGCAGCTAAGTGATTTCGTGATATAATGTAAGACAGCAATGAATAGAGTTGGTGATATCGGGTTCCCTTGTCTGACTCCTCAGTCTATTTTTTTTACCTGTATTTTACGAGTTGGTGTGGATGTGGTGATACTACCTGTATAATGTGAACCTATGATGTGGTGAACCTATACTTACAAATATTTATCTTGCCTCTAAGTAATGTATGCTGCCGGGACTGACTTAGTAGGTATGGCGAGTCCCAGGAATTCCCCGTTCCGGGAGCATGCCATTTGACATTTGTTATGTACGGGTCCTTCACTTTCGTCCTAAGTAAATAAAACTACTACTACTTATATTTTTTCTGAATTTATTTTGTAGTTAAAAAGGTAATTTATGTTATTAACGTGGTATAACCACGAGAGCGTTTTTTGTAAAATTGGCTATTGAAAATTTTTTGGCCTTTATTTTCTGAATGACGTGCTAATTTACGTACAAAAATGTATGTCTTCTGATGTACGTACGTAAGTGTCAATTGCACTTGCCCCTTGTCTTTAAGCCGCTTAAAATGTACTAACTCGAACGAAGTTTATAAAATTTCCAGTATCATTTGATTACAGATGGTAAAATACATTAGATTTTGTAAAATAAAAGAAACAACAAAGTCAGACATGTTATTGGTACATTACGATACAAGTGCGCGAAGAAGGAAATTCTTATATATGGTTCTCCTAATCGATTTCGATGACGGCGGATGATCAGAAATTATGGATTTTGCCTGTTATGGGCTCTAATGTGGCTTGCTTTGTGAACTTGAGTCTTAAAGACCCTTTTGCAGACGTTACAATTTAAATAGAGTTGGTCAGATGCATTGTACATACTTATACGCGTAGGAGGGCTTCGGTCCCTCTTTGCGTTGTTGGCGTTTGGCATCCAAGTTATATTGGCCTGCCGCCTGGTTTTGCTCAAAATATTTCACGTAGTTAAAGATGGTTGAACGCCAAGATGACCTGTCTGTGGCAAACTCCTCCCAACGGTCAGGGTCAATGTTGCAAGCGTTCAGGTGTCGTTTGAGCACGTCCTTAAAACGCAGATGCTGACCGCCGTGCTTCCGCTTGTCTTCCAATAAAGTGGAATACGGAGTAGGAAATTTGCACTTGTATTGTAATGTACTATTGTGTACTTAAAAGTTAAAATATATTCCAAAACATCTGCATCGCAAGCAACAATATGTAGCCTAAGTGATTCTCAGAGATTTTATCTCGTCGTTTGGTTTTAAATTATAGGTTGAAGTGGACTTTCTTACGCACAGGCCGATTTTTCTAGCAAATATTTACTCAACAAGGCCATATTTTTCGTTTTGACGTCACGTGAAGGCAAAAGATCAAACTAAAATTTACATTTTCTTCGCAATAACAATGTCAAAAAATATATAAACATTTTTTAAATATTTCTATTTTTGAGACTACGAAAACATTTCTAAGTAAAGCCTGACAACAGTTTATTTGACCCTCGCCATTTTGTGGATTTTCAATGGTACTAATTTCTTTTACTGGCAACAAGTACTCTTTGACAACGAACGTTAGATGTCATCGAATATCACCGATGTAAAAAAACAGAAAATATCTACTACGGAAGGTAGATGCAAGGAACAAAATCTCCATAAGTATACCAAAAAATGTCCGACAAAAAAACCATAAATAGGTGGTGCTACAATACCTAGAATACTTGGGAAAAAATCTAATCATAGACAGCGTACTTCACTCCGTCAATAAAGCCTAGGTTCTTAGCTACTGTAGCGCTACTCTGGAGAGATTTGGAACTATTATTTATAGCTGACAGCTGGACACTTTATTAAGAATATATTGAAATACTTATAAACGGTTTTATTACAAAAATGCCAAAAAAACTTCCAAAGATGCGAAAAAAATTGTAGTGAATGCAATCAAATACAGCTTAAAAAAGACGAAGGATTATATATCATTCCAATAAACAATGTTTTAAAGTTGGTTGTTGACATGACCGGTATTGACATTTTATAGTGCGGTTGTATTGAACTGGTTAGTTGTTTGGTTTAAACTTTAATATTTCATTTAAGGTTTATACGGACACAAAGTGATAAGATTAGCCATATCACTGTGATTTAAACCCCTATTGAGATTATTTGGGGCATTGTAAAAGCTAAAGTGGCAACTAAAAATGTTTCTATCGATAATAATGCTTATCTAAAGCTTGCTGAAGATAGTTTTCAGGTATAAAACTTATTTTAGTGTTTAAAATTTAGTTATGTAAATTATTTTGAATTCAGTCTATATCATTAATGATTTAAATTTTTAATGAATTATTATCGTATAGGAAGTAACTAAAGAAAATTGGAGCAATTGCTGTGACCATGTTAAAAAATTTGAAGACGATTATGATTATTATTAGGAATAAAGGTCCTGACTGAACGTTTTATAATCGAGGTTGGTGGTCCTGAAAGCGACACAACATCTGATGAAAATCAGACTTCGTCAGAGTCAAAAAACTAGGAATATGTAAATATTGAATATTTAGAATCAGATTTTGACGAATAGGTAAATTGAAAGAACCGAATTCTCAGTAAGCAATGTTTTGACATTATACGAGTATCAACATGAAGCAAATGCCCACTACTCCGACGATACATGCCGTACGCACATTATTGCCATACGTAAGCTGTTTGCAGCGACACTATCTCAGGGTTAAATAAACTGTTGTCAGGCTTTATATTTAATAATTAGCATTTCCTGATAAACTCTTATCTCTTATTGCGTGGAACTGACAGCTATCATAATTTGACTTTTCAGGAATAGTAAACATTTTTCTGCTGTACATATTATTGTCAATTATTTTTATATGAAGTTCATATTTCTTGCATGAACTCTTATTTAACTTAAAGATTTTAAAGTGGGCAGTTCCTGTGAACGAAATAACTCAACGAACTATAACAAATATAATAATGAAATAACACGGACAAAGTATAGCAAACATGGTGCCTACATAACATTATTATTTTTGTTTATTTTGCAGACAACATGAAAGTCCTTCAAAGGGCGGGAAGGATAGCGGTGAAACGCGATGGCCTTGCAACCTTCTGGATGGCCCATAAACTTTATCTTAGTAAGTGGATGGTTTACATTTTCCCATTATAAAATATTGTCACCCAAAAAGTTTTAAAATGAGGTTTATTAAATGTAAATAAAAGCAAGAGAGTGCATACTGTAGATGTGACTCATTTAATCCCATAGCTTGTTTTTAATGATTCTGATCTCCATCTCTGAAGTGCTTCGCTAAAATCTAAGGCACCTCGGAGTAAAAAAAGGGAATGATAGTACAGTCAGCATCAAAAGTAGCGGATGAAAGAATGCGCCAAAAGTATCTCATATTCCTGATAACTCTCGAAATATAGATAAATCTCTAAAATTCACGTTCAAAACTATATCTTTCACAGTCTTAATTGTTCTACGTATAGAACCATTACTTTATTTTAAGCTGTTACAGAATGGTAGATACTTTTGATGCTGACTGTACAGTCATTTTATTTGACCTATTGACATTTAAGGCCCGTTTTGAACTTCAATATAGGTATCTCAAAAATTTGCAAAAACGCTCTTCTGTTTGATGAAACGTCACTTTGACACTGATATATCCGATCCATATCGTATCTGGAGCTGATTTTTGACGTATATTAAAATCGAGTCGGGCCGTTAGAATCAACCAATCAGCTATTTTTATGTTCTTTACATTTCAGTTGTGGCCGATCCTGTAGTTGCAGAACTGTTGCTAAAATCGCATCTAGAAAAAGATAGTACTATGGAGATCCTACAATTCCTTGTCGGCAATGGAAGCATTTATGCACCAGGTTTGTTTATCGAGATAACGCATACAATAATTAATAGGTAGGTAGGTAGGTATAGTTCATTTACCAGTAGACGAGGCCTCGTTATTCACATTTTTTTCCATTTTTTTATATAATTTTGGTTATAGCCTGGAAAACCCGCATTTTCAAAATTATATTCACCTTTTTTGGGTCCTAGTAGTACTAGTGTAAGGCGAAGACTTATGAAATGAATGAATTATGATATTTATGATTCTCTATACCTGTGTTTGAAGTGAGACAGCCCCTGGCCAAACTATATAATAATATAGAACGGATCCCTTTGTTTGACATAATTATTGAAAGTCATAGTGTAATGATAGTCATATTATCATTAGTCATAACTCTGAAACCGTTAACTTTTCAGGAATTTCCTTAGATTATCCTATAGATAGGTTAGGTTAGGTTAGGTTTGTTTTATGGCAATCCTGAAAAGTTACGCGTTTCTGAGAAAAACCAAATTATGACTAACGAAAATGCGGACAAACAATACATTATGACTTAAAACTTTATGGGAAACAATAGAGACCCAATATAGAACATACCTACCTAAGCCATAATTTAAAGTTTAAACAGGTTAATCAGAAACATCGAAAATTTATAACCGGGTTTATATACGCGGCTAACCCATGACCAGTGAAAACCTGTGTAGAAACGTCAGTAAATAAAGGTAATAAAATAAATTCGATATAGACCCGGTTATTAATGTAATTTAATATGTGTTCAAAACGCGAAACTTAATGTTTATTAGAGTTAGAGGTGCTTACGTTCATTGGATTGTATTTTTTCTAGTCACTGGTTGACAAATAAAAACAATTTTTTTATTTTTTTCTTTATAAATATATTATGGTATATTTGACGTTTTCCGCCGGTGTATGATAACAACAGCAAACTTAAGTTTGCTTCTGAATCATAGCCACTATTCGTTGCATTACTTATGAATCGCATTAAGAGGGAAGAATAGCTATTTGAATCCAACAAAGTAACGGTAACTTTCCACTAACTAAATCTTAACTTATCTTAATGGAAAATGTTTAGAAGTAGAAACACGTTTTCCCATCACGTGGTATACTTCCCTCAACTAGGGCTTCCTTTTGCATGTACCGTGGCCAGATCTTAGTATTGATCATTTGATCAAATGATCATGACAATGTCTAACCTAATCTAATCATATCATGCATTGATCAAATCTAAAATGGTATTTCATGAAATTAATGATCAAAATTTATGATCTGGCCACGACATATGTACAAGCTGACAGAAAAAAATAACAAAAAGATTTTTTGAACAACGTAAATAATAAACAACGACTACATTTTTTCAACTACCCATACAGTTTCCATTTGGCGCCCCCGCCGCAAGATCTTGGCTCCAACCTTCAATATAAAGAAACTGAATCGTTTTGTGGACGTGTTCGCCAGTCAGAGCGCCCTGATGGTCAACAAACTGAGACCATTGGCTGGGAAGGGGACGTTTCCCGTTTGGAAGTTCCTGACTAGCTACACCTTTCATTCTGTTTGTGGTAAGTAATTGTAAAACGTGCAGGTCATGTTTTTTTTATTGTGTAACGTGTAGGTCATGTTTTTTTTGCGTGCAAGTGCGGTACCAGCCTGTAAAGGCCTGTAAGGTTTGAAGGGATGTAAAGAAGGATTGACAAAAAGTGAGCCGTGGAAAGGATACTTACTTTTTCATCGTTTAAAAAAATTATCGCTACATTTTTAAGTACTCAGTGCACTTACGTATACAGTTATATTATTTCCCCACGCCAGCTCGTAAAGGCTCTCTTAATTCATCAAAAACTGACGAGGAAATTGCATTTTATCTATAACAGTGGTAAAGATGCAATTTTTAAGTTATTTTCTGATGGCGACTGGTGAAATTGACTTTTGTGTATTTTTTTTTTTATTTAAAATTTATTTATTAATTTGGATTTGAATTGGAGTGTTATTAAGTTTTTAGTATTTTTCTCGCGTTGGTTTTGTAAAAAAATCGTGATTCGATTTTAGAATCTTTTTCTTCCTTGGCATTAGCACGAAAAGTTAAACAAAAACTTTGCCCCCTAGCAAAACAAATAAATATAGGTAGTTACGATAAAAACGACTTTGACAAAAAACATTAAACCGGTTTTTAATGTGTTACAGAAACCACACTAGGCGTGCATACTAACGCTGATGATGGCAAAATGTTCATTGAACCCTTCGAAGAAGTTGTGGAGCAAATGACGTGGCGCATGCTGCAGCCTTGGTTGCATCCGGACTGGATCTATCGGCTATTTCCCCAGTACAAACAGGCGGATAAATGCAGACGTGCGATGTACCAATTTGTTGATAAGGTATTTTATCCACTGACTTATAATTATATTACTTTGTAAAGACGGGCCTTACGAGCACCAATAATGGGGCCAGGCCAGCACACTGGTGAGCACTCGAATGCGAGCCTATCGTGCAGTCCAGCGCAACTAGTTGTGATCAATCGCGCGCGTGATACAAACTCATCAACCAATCTCGTTGTGCCATTTCACTGGTCCGCACCAAACGAGAATCGGCCCAATTCGAACAAGGATTAAGACACGATAAAGATATTGGAAAGATCGATAAATAAACGACATGTCAAAATTGACGTTTATTTCGAATTCGCTGTGATCCCAGTAGATAAGATCTATCTACGATATATCTAACGTCAAAGTGACATTGGTTGCTCAAATCAAGCTGCTTCTGTCAATTATACGGCATACAAACGATATCTAAATGAGAACTTATCTAAACCAGAACTTATCGTTATCGTATCTCATTCTTCGAATCGGGCCGAATGTTCGATCGGAATCATATGAACGGCCGCCTATCTTTAGTTTTGAAATCGTTGATTTTATCCCATTTGACTTGAAATGCTTATTACTCTTTGGATTTTCAAGCTTTACCCCGTTGTGAAACAATTTAGTACTGTGTTGCACTTTATATTTCAAAGTGATAAAAAAAAACAATATAATAAAATAATTATTTATCGTTAACAACGACGGAATATATAAGTGCATAGTAAAAGCTCTTAGTACATTTTGATTTCAAAAAACGGTCCACATGACTGACACTTATCTTACACGTATCACTGACAGTTATCCCTTCCATAAATATACCCCTTTGAATGTTACCTACTACACATACCTTATTTTTTTTCTGATTGGTTACTAAAAGTTTTGATTGACAAAAATAAAATTCTATCTGTCAAACATTACATACCTATATGATGTTGTTGTCAAGCTGCGCACAGAAAAGTTGTCACTTGCGGCTCAACACACGTGGAGTAATTTTTAGGGTTCCGTCCGTAACTAAAATTGCAAAATCGGAACCTTTATAGTTTCGTCATGTCCGTCCGTCTGTTTGTATTTCACAGGTCACAGCCATTTTACACGGAAACTATAAGACTTATTTTATAAGCTCTAGTGCTTGTCTGACTAATAGCTCTAGTCCCAGGACTAGAGCCAGTCAGATCGGACTTGTATCCTTTATCTAACCGCCCTTTATATTTTATTTTAACAAATTATAATTGCATTTGTCCCGGTGAGCTTTGTGCCTGGGCGAGGAGAGGCTATACCTATTGTATTTTTTGATTGGTAAAGCAGTGCGCCTCTTTGTTTTCTTGTTACGGTTCCGTAGAAATTACGCTTAAACACTGCTTAGGATTCCTGCACCTTAATGTACAATTATCGTAATATTTAAATCTATGTTTTTCTTCTAGATTGTCAAACTGAAAAGGCAGGAAATGGAAGAGAAACAGCGCGAGGTTGGCTTTGCACCTAAGCCAGGTAATTAGAGATAATATGTTGATGGAAACCTAGAAGAAATGAAGGTCCGGTTGCGCCAACATCGCTCAGCAGTGAACTATCAAACTTGCAGGCCAATTAGTTATTCGATCTGTTTCCGATATGATATTGATCTATCTATGAAAAGTGTAATTTCTACAATCAAAAACGTCACTTTCGACCTTGACAGATCAGTGTCATATCGGGAACAGATCGAATAACTAATAACTAAAACTCGAATTGGCCGGTTGTAATAGAATAAAATTTTGCGGACATTTTTATAGCGATGTCAGACCGTTTGGCACAACCGACCCTAATCACCTCGACCTAAGACACACGACTAATACAATCGACCTAAGGCCGCGAATCAAGACCTGCTCTCGGCCAAATATATGAACGGCCTTGATTTGCCGCTCTCTGCGCCACGCGCCGCTTGTGTCTGGACATAATTGAAATTATGTCATTTCATTAAAATTAATATCATCATTGATATTCATTGATTGTTGAGGCTAGTAATGATTCGATTTGCGATTTCGGTGGAGTCAAGTATTATGTTTAACTCGTAATTAACTTTGCTTTGCATGTCCATTTAATTTAATAGAGCTAACAGACGGGCATACTGGACCGCGACCTTGGTCCGGTCAGCTTTTCTTTTTCGCTTTCACTGGTAGTTGTGTTGTGTCCTCAACGGACATACGGCAAACCACCTTGCACTCAATCAAACGGAGGGCATATGTATCTCAAAAAAACGAAATGATATCATTTGAAAATCGAAATGCACCAAATAATGGAATTCAGTTTGTATTATATACCTAACATTCCTGTCGCCGAAAATGGGTAAATTTTATATTACCATTAGTTAATTACATTATTTGGTGCATTTCGATTACAACAATCATTTTCGCTGTTACGACGATGTTATTTTTCACAAATTTAACCTATTATAACTTCTATTAAAAACATGAATCCGGAAAGACTTTATACACAAGCTAAATACTCCGTTTTCAATAGTAGCTATAATGTAAATTATCATTGACCATGTTAGCTTGAAATCCTAGAACCAACATCTCTATCATCATTATCAAACTATGAGTTTGACATTGCAACCCGGCGAGAGGCGTACTATACTGTGCCAAATGTTACAAAACCCGTTGGGCGGGTTCTCGAGCCGGATTTAAAAAAATCGCAGAGTGTTAAATTATGTGGTATGTATACGTTGTTGAAATATGATATTTTTAAACGCAAAAGCACAAACATCTTTATTCTACTCAATTATGATAGATATTTTAAATTATGAATGTAATTTGCGCGATATACGGATATTTTGAACCTTAACCCACTTCAATTTCATCATTATTTACAGATTCCTACCTCGGTTTCCAGTCTCTACTAGAAATGCTTTTAGAAACGTCCCTCAAAGTGAAAGGTTTCACCGATTTGGAGCTGCGCGAAGAGGCCCTAGTGATGAGTGCAGCTGGCACCGACACCTCGGCTGTCGCCGCGTCATTCGCGCTCGTCATGCTGGCACGGAACCCTGAAGTCCAGGAGAAGGTGTTTGAAGAGTAAGAAGCTAAGCCAAAATAATAACTTTACTACAAAAGCTTAGATTAGACATGGACGTTTTGGCACGTAAAATTAGATGGATACTTACTCGTGATATTTTTTGGATTCGATAAAATAAGATGGAAAAAAGTAATGGCCACTTCATATGAAATCTCTCTATTCTTCTTCTAACCTGTATTGAATTGTAGGGCTCAATTATACATATTTTCGTCTTTGCCTTGGAAATTTTGGGTCACTTTTTCTCAATCTATACACACATAATATCTGTTTCTCCAAGCAACGACGTCAAAAAATTTTGATCTACTATAATTTCCATTTGCAACACAGACGAGACGACAAAAAATCTCCTCATGTTAATAATCCAAATGTCCACAGATTGAACGACGTATTATACTGCCCAGATAAAGCCGTCACAGCTGCAGATCTCCCAAAACTCAAGTACCTGGAAGCTGTGGTCAAAGAAACGTTGAGGCTTTATCCACCAGTGCCAATAATTGTCCGGACAGTTACCAGTGACACGGAGCTACGTTAGTACTAAAGATGATTGTATTTCATTATTGTTTTTATTATATCCTTATAATTGCCGATACTTGCAAACTTGTACTTCTTTTGAAAAACTAAGTTCTGCGCATCTTAATACAACCGAATATCTCATTCAAACAAAAAACAAATTAACAAACAAAGCTCCGACGAATTGAGAATCTCCTTTTGAAATGTCAATTGACCTACCTAGAAGATTTTCATCTCTGTAGGTCAATTGACATTTCTACGGATAGGACGGTTGATAAATCATAGTTATAATTTCAGCATCGGGAGTCACAGTACCTGCGGGTACGGGGATTTGCATGCACATCTGGGCAACGCACCGCAACCCTCGTTACTGGGGCCCAGATGTAGACTCATTCAGGCCGGAGCGCTTCTTAGAGCCACTCAAGCACCCCGCGCAGTTTGTGCCGTTCAGCTTTGGCGTGAGGAACTGCCTTGGTCAGTAGGAATAAACATTATTTCAGTTACTTAATTTTGGAACGTTACCTATCGCAACCTCGAAAAATTTGTTGCCCGACGTTTCATTTGATCGAACATGTTTTTTTTTTTCAAACACCGTGGGATTTTTAGAAGGATAACAAATCTAACCCAACCTAATGGCTTCTATAAAAAAAAACAGTATTGACATCAAACGCATTCGGTCAAATGAAAATTTGGCAATTGAAACATCGGACAAACCATTTTGTAAGTCGCGATAGGATATCTTTTTGGGAACTTTGTGAGATAAATCACCTAGGTACATAACATTTTGGAATATGGAAGCACCGCGGACCCAAAATTTCTCGATGAAAAAAAGGAAAAGTGCTTAAAATACAAGTATACTAACACATTCGGACTCCAAGTTGCTTTGTTATAATATAACCTGCTCTTACTCGTAAAGAGTCATGTTCCAAATTATTTAATGGAAATGATCAAGACTTTATTAATTTATCACCAACATCACTGTTTTATTTACCCCCAGTTCATAGACGAAATTCATCTTTTTTCAGGGTATCAATACGCCATGATGTCCCTGAAGACAGTATTAGCAACAGTCCTAAAAGAGTACCGTGTTCTGCCACCAGCTGAGGCTGACTTAAAGACCCTAAACGAACCCATCAGGGTCAAATACGACATCATGATGAAAGCAGTGGACATGTTTCAGATACAGTTAGAAGTCAGATCACCAACCAATTCTAGAAACATTGGATGATTGCCCTAGTGCTGTAGGATAGAGAACATTATATTTGTGTAGATATAAAAAAATGTAATTACTATAAAACTTACAATTTGTATGAAATCCCTGACAGTGTCATGCTCTTGAGCAGAGCTATTTGAGCTTTAGTAAATTTTATTAGGTACTTTTAAAAATATGTTTGTAACGTCTATGAAATTTTAGGACCAATTGGAAAGTCTATATCTATTAGTTTTGTTGTAAGCTTTGTTGCAATGAGGTTCCACAATTATTTGATAAGTATCACAGATGTGTTTTTTTTTGTATACAGTAATAAATGTTTCACGCCGGATTTGAGATAGTCTGAACAGGAAATAAATAATAAAACAATAAGGTTTAGGTCAATACCTAACCCGCATTTTTTATATTTCTTGATTTTTGTAAATAATTTCTTTCATGTTAGTATTCACTAAATCTAAGGTTCTGCTCGAAAGCATGAAATAATTGTAAGGGCCGATTTAGACGGCACGCGAACTCGCATGCGATTTTAGTTACATTGCGGACTATTGAGGTTACAACTTATTCGGCGACCGATCAAATACCGCAATGTAATGAAACTCGCATGCGAGTTCTTGCACCGTGTAAATGAGCCCTTACTCGTACCATAAAACTTGCAGCTAGGGCACTTTGTTGGTGTGACCCTTAAAGGTAAAAGAAAATGATAATAAGCAATTCTCTGGCTTAATATTACAGGGTTCTATGTCTCATTTTTATCGAACTGAAATTTGAACTTTGTCATAGTGACATTGAGTCCAATTTCAACTATCTTGAAAATATAACATAGAACCCTGTCATATTGGGTCAGCGAATTCGTGATAAGAACAAAACATAACTTCCCAAAACAAGGGATTATTGTATTTAATTCTTGTGACTATTTAAGTTTTGTACCTTTGTACCTATTTGAGGTACGCATGTACATTGTACAGTCAACAAAACTATAAGCTTAGCTCTTCTGCATATACATATTTTTATATGCAGGCGAACTATTCGCTAATAGTTCTTATGTCTGTATATAACAGAGTAAACAAATAGGTACTTGCCTCGCCTTGGGGCCTTTTGCATTATAAAATACAAGCTAATATTATTAGTGATTTTGTATGTAAAATCTCTAACGCAGCGGCTTATGTGAGCGAATAACTCGCGAATGCGGCATTCGCGTTCACAACGAGATCGCACACGTAGGACACTTCCATAGGTATCAAAGGATTGAATTCACCCGCGCCGCGCCGCTTCGTATTCGCGAGTTATTCGCTCACATAAGCCGCTGCATAATAGTATTAGCCCCTGTTCTAATTTATTAGGAACTTCAGGATTGTTTTCAATGCTCTAAGTGAAAGACACTTGTTCCGGTGTCGGGATTCCTGGGCAGGAACCACATTAATTAAGGTGTAAATATAGATAGGTAGTTGTTTATTTATTTGTAAATCAATAAATTCGATAGACCGTAAAAGCAACCAACTTGGTCAAATACTTGGTTCAAATTCTTCATAATAATAAAATAGGAACCCTAGCATTTCGGATGAAAAAGTTAATTACTACTTACTTGTTGTTACTTTTGAGGTTAGAAAACATCTAATCTTAAAAAAAGGAGTGTACAACTAATTTAATTTAGTAGGAGTATACAATGAATACTCTTAATAGTAAGTAAGTAGGTATCAATAGGTAACAAAGCTCTTAAACTTAGACAAACCCGAAGTTTGTCTAATTTTTTCTTTCATTTATGAAAATATTTTTCTATTAAACTGCCTCATCCAAATACTCGTAAAATTACACCGAAACAAAGATATAAATATATTTTTGGACTCACGACTATATTAGTTGGGTGGTTTTACGGTACCTATTAATATGAAAGAATTTGTGTTATTTTATTACTATCGAGTTAATTTAACCCTATTATTGACATTTCAGTAGTTAATACAGGTAATGCCACGCGTTAATAGTACATTACGATACAAGTGCGAAAAGTAGGACATTACCTATTCGCACGTGTATCGCACAAAGTTTTACAGTACATATGGTTATACAGTACATACCTTTAAATTTTCGACATAGTTACGAGGCATTGTACCAAGGAAACTGGCGGCATATCCTCGGTGTACCGCAATATTGATATTAAATACGTTGTGCGACAAAGCCGCCAGCTCTTCGGTCGCCGGCCGCGTAGCCAACGTTACAAGTTACAATCGTTAACGCTCCGTAGCGTAGCGTAGTCATCTCTCTCTATCACTCTTCCTAATTAGTGCGACTGTGACAGTTGCGTGTCGTTCGCCACGGAGCGTGAACGACGAGTTACGTCAACCAGACGCTTCGCGATTTCCGCAACTCCGGCCGCTTACTAATTAAATTAATGGTGAGTTTATAGTGTATACTTATTTGCGACGACATTGTTAATTGATTTATGACTCAGCAACTTATATGGAAAAATCAGTTTGACGTTGTTGGGTTTTCACGGTAACTTCTGCTTTTTCAACTGGCTTCTGGTATTTATTTTGCCATTGTCATAATTATTAAGACGGATGTTTATAATCGACAATGATATATGTGAATAATTGAGAAGTCAACAATTGATCACAACTGTACAAATATTCTTTATACAAAATAAAAAATACAAAATTATACAAAATTCTTTATTTCGTAATAATATACATTTTTGTGATGCAGGGGATGGAGCCGCCCGGTAAATAAAACAATGCGTGTGTTGGGAGGCACCGCTCTTCCCTAGATTTACAACTAGTACATATATATATATATATATATATATATATATATATATATATATATATATATATATATATATATATTATATTATAACTACATGTATGCGACCTGCTGACATTTTTCTACCGCGATACAACCGGCTTACGATTTTTTTGACTATCAATAGCATCTAAACAATCAATCCACAACCTACCAACTGAGTGGTAGCTGACGTCCACGAGGGTTCATCACATATAGCCGTTAACCACTATAGGAGTTATGGCCCGAGAGGCGATTGATAATGGAAATCTGTTCCTGGCTCACGGACTATCGTCTGGCGAACCGGTAATTAGTGGGCCCCTTTATACCTATGGGCTAACCTTTTATTTTTACTTACTATAAGCATGAGGAGGTATTGTAGTGGTCTGAAGGCAGGTAAACGCAGTATTACCGGAAGACCAATTAATTCGTTAGACAGGTCTAAGAAAATGGACTGACACTTATATTATAAAGGTCTGTCAAGCCATTTCCGTCAGTAGAAAAACGGGACAAATTTTAAAAATGTAAGCGTGAAGGGTTATCGGCCCATAGAAAACCTTTTCGCACCTTTTTTACTAAGTTTTAAGTAACGCTTTATGTCATAAACACTAACATCACTCAAACGCCAAGGTTCCGGGTAATACTTGAAAGTGTGAAGGTTACTTTGACAGCGTACGTCATGACACCTATAGTCGTCCTTGGCGCTGTGGGCTCGACTAGTAACCACGCCTTTAGGGGTTCTTGGCGTTCAAAGGGTTAACGAACATGTTAATTTGCTGGTGTTCCGCTGCTGGCTGATCACTTCAAAAAATTCAAAATTCAAAAATGTATTCTGCAAGGAGGCCTCAAAGCACAAAACAGGGCTCTTTTACTAGTCAATACATAACATTTATAGTAAAATCATAGAGTGACGTGAAAAATACATAACAACACTTATAAATACAACAGCCAATGCCTGGGCAAACATTACATTACAATAAACTTAAAATAGATAATTACTACAACACAATAGAGATGTATAGTCTCTATGGTTAAAAATACATCAAATCTATATAAAAGGTCCCCAATGTCAGAGTACTAATACTAATAAGATTTGGAGGTGTAAAGTGCCTCCAAGTGTCAAAATGAAAATTATACTAAATAAATAAATCGCGTCTGGCCTGATAAGCTAGCAGTCTCATAAACGAATGTTACACAATACATTAACTAGTATGTACCCAACAAGTCAAGTATATTATACAATATTACAGAGACGTATAGTCTCCACGGTTAATACATTAAGTTTGTTTTACTCCCTTCGCTCATATTTTAATTTATCGCCACTCGTTTCAAATTTCCTATTTTTGCACTTGTATCATAATGTAAGTACTATACTATTTTCTTTGTGTGGCCTACTCCACATCAAAGTACGCAAACAAAACAGAGTCACAAAACCTTTTTCGTGTGGACCCACTCACGACAGCCGACAACATGGCGGCGCGCGGGCTGGCAACCGTTGCTAGACCGCCGGTAATGCGTGCGCCGCGCCGCCCGCGTCTGTCATCAGTGTTACCTACGTCACGGGATCGATCGCTCGCACATCGTCAACGCCAGTTAAATCCTATCCGCGTACTTGACTAGTAGCTTATCGTGATACTAACCTATGGATTCACGGACTAATATAAATGGTATGGTGCATGAACCTAATTAGTGTTTCGGTGAACTGTGTGTGCCTGTGCTAACCGCTTGTGTTTAATATTAACTTAAATAATAATAACTTTTTAACTGGATTTCGAACATTACATATTGTTTATTAAGTGCGTGCATTATTATTTACGATCCACGTAGGTTTAACACCCACACTTGCATTCTTTCCATATTTTTTCACCGTTCAAACCGTCCCTGGACCTAGAAATATTGCAATACCAAAATTAGCCAAATCGGTCCAGCCTTCCGCTAATTTAACGAAAAGTTATAAATAGCAGCGAGATCTTTACTTTACTTTACTTAGTAACAATGTACCTACACATAAAAAAGCGCCACCTACAACGACGATTCGTATTTACTATCACGAATTTAAATTGTCAAAATAATAACCTGAACAAATTTAAAATGTAAGTTTCTTAATATCAACGATTGTTTAAAATGCATAACATCATCCCCATATGAGACCTATTTTGATCAAGAGAAATCAAAATAATATGATCCTAGCTAAACTATACGTGAAAAGTAATCCCATATTGTTTCCAGTGTTTGTTGGAACGACTAGCACATCATTTATCTGCACAATAAGGCATATTTCTTTTATTAAAGATTTAATTTTAATACTTCTTACTACGACTGTGACAATGGGCCGCCATTTGCGAACTAAATAGCTCCACGCGCGGCGCAAAGTTGACGCCCCGCCCGCTTCGGCACAATATGTGTGGGGTCATTTTGCAGAGCTAGTTCGTCATCTATGTTTATTATCAATCGCTGTATCGCACACACTGTTTAGTTTTGCAATTCAAAGTTTTGCTAATCCAAAATTCATACCTACTATTTTTAAAGCAAATTTTGTTAAGTATAGCTTGCGAAAAAAAATACATTTATCAAACCCTTTTGAACCCTAAAAAAATGATATCATTATAGTACAACTAATTATATGACTTGTTACCGTAATAACTCTAGTTATAGTTATATAATTAGTTGTGCTACTACTACTAGGCAGGTTCTATAGTATATATAGGCATGTATGTAGACCTGCCTTTGTATTGCCAAGTCACATAATTACTATTTAGATTTTACTTCACGCATCTTGTTGTTGCGTACCTAAATACTATAATTACGTATACCTTATCATATTTTAATTGTAGTTCTATTAAATAATTATTCTGGCCAGTAATAAACGCGGTAGTGTTTATGCTATTTAAGAGCTATTTCAAACAATTAGTGTACTAGAAATAAATAATAATTCAAGTTATTTTTGTTGAAGTTACTATAAAGAGTATTTTACAAGTATTTTAAGTATTTTACACAAAATACAGGGAGGATAATGTAGCAAATTTTTAATGAATTATTTACACAAAAAAGGATGGAGAAAAATAACCGATCGCCCCGAAACTACCTTTCCATACAAACGTGGAATTTTCTTCACTGGATATTAACACTATTCAAAATATATTGACACAATTTGATGTAGGTATTATACAGGGTGTATTTTTAATACGACCACATAATCAAATTGTAGTTAGTTTTGGCTGTAATGAACACACTTTCATAGGTTTAATAAAAAATTGTCGATTTTTTTTTCCGTATAAAATAATTCAGCAAGCAATGTATCACTACATTGTTTTAACTCAAAATGTCGCACTTAGTAAAGGTGACAGTCCATTTCCAACTGCAGCTGCACTACCGTTGCGACATTACTGGTGCGACATTACTGCAGCGGCCGACTGCTGCTGTTTGCGGCGTGCAGTCGCGGCAGCGTTCGTCAGTTGATTGTCAAAGTCAATGAATAATGTCACTGTCAGACGTATAAATAAAATTACTAATTTACTTATTTGTATTTTTTACGAGAAGAAGTAAGTGACGATAATGCTACATGGTACACGAAAACGAAAAACAGTTTGCCTTTCTACAAAAGTCACATTCAGTCGAAGGCAGCTACGCAATATTATTAAAAAACCAGATATTGTTGGTGATCGTTTGTTTGCCGATTAAATGAATAACAATTTAACTACAAATTGAAGAAATACAACCAAATTACTCGAATTAAATGAATGTAGAGGAGAAATATTTATTCACTTAAGGTAAGTAACATTTTGAAATTATCTTCCCCATCCTCTTGACTAAATGCGTGACCACCGCACACAGCAACCCGACGAGAGCGGGACTCATGTTGCTCGTGATGGATACGGTATGCGCACTTGATCCACCTGCATCACGTGATCCAGCCAAATCCAGCCGGTGGTGTCTGCACGTTTTTGGTGGCCTAGTACCGCCTGGATGTAGAAGTCTGCGATAAACGTCCCCTCAAAAAGCTAGGTAGGCTCTTTTATCCCGGGTTTACTTTATTTTTGCAAAGGGATTCGTGGGTTTCGGAGATGGCGATGCGACAAAATAAATTCTCCAATGCAGTCGTTCAGTGTTAGCAAAATATTACAGATTTATCTTTCTGAGTTTTCATATTAAACCAATCTTTCATTAGTTACCTAAAAGTAAAGAATAAACGAATAAATTGATTTGTAAGAGCTATAATTACGCAATTTACACTTAATATTGTCCAGTTTCCTATTTCAAACTAAAGCACAAATTTAAATCTTATAATCGCTCTTGTGTTGCAGGTGTCCATGGGCGACGGCACTCGTGGTCGTGGCAGATACAGTTTATGACTAGACCATATAAAACTTGATGGGCGAGACAAGAAATCCTTTATGAAGAAAGCTATTTACGTTAGCCAAGGGGCTGATAGAAAGAATATTTAATAAATTGGAATAATAAATATTTTCCTCGTGATGGTGTGATATATATTCGTGTTGCGCTCTGTAGCAAAGTTTGTTTAACCCTCATGCCTTGAAGTCCCCGCAACTGTCAATACAATTTTATTTTAAAACCGCTGTCGCTTCTCTTGTGGTTCAATTTTGTAATTTTTCTTACGTTTGAGTATCCATATGCTACCATGAGGTGTTAAACAACAACTTTGCCTTTTGTATTTCTAGGTAATACAACTGAATTATTGCTTCTTTTATCTCAAAAATGGCTTTGAAATGACAAAGTGAGAAAGTGTCACGATATTATACACCGTGGGCTGGTAAAAGCTGATAGATTTAAAGTTGTATTCCTTATCGCATTTAGAGGCTAAAATATCTTACAAATTTTCTGTAATCGGTCTTCTTTCAGAGATAATGGCAATTCTTGCGAAAATTTGTTTCTGCAATAACTTTGTGAAAAACGCCTTTTTCGCTGCGGCGCTGCCTCTATGTGACTTGGTTTAGTCATACCTTCTGACAAACATTACTCAACTAAAAAGAACACTCACAATTTTGATCTATAGATGAATTAAGAAAACTTTACTTCTTCGTTGTAATGTTTTTTTTTCTTCGCCAAGATGTAGAAAGAAATAACGTGCTGTGTGCAGAAAATATAGCTTTTAAATCGGCTAAAAGAAAAAACAGAACATTTTTTTTCCGAATTTTACTAAACATTTTTTGATCCTCAGGAATGCGTTTAAGATCTGTCGGATTTTACCAACCCACGGTGTATATAATATGATATTACGACACTTTCACATTTTATCACGCCAAATTCACTGTGCCACGGTACTGTCAGCGAGAATTCAGTAATTAATCCTGTTAAATATAAGCAGCACTGAAACTCCTAAGCACGCCTCCAACTCCAGAAGTGATACATGCGCGTTGCCGACCCTTTAAAAACCTGTACACTTCTTTTTTCAAGAACCCCTACAGTAGACCTTCAGAAAAACCTCGGCAGGGAGCTCATACTAAAGCCGGAGCGCCCGCGGGAGGAAATTCCTCTTAAGCCGCACAGTGCGCGACCATTGTTGCCACTAAAAAATGTAATCTACTGTGGTTTCGTAGTATCCTAACACAAATATAGAGGATACAGAGTAAGCTATTTCATTCAAAACATTTTCTCAGTCAAAATTTGGAAAAAGAGAGAAAGAGGAAAGAGAGAGGAAATTGCATACGACCACTCCGTTCAGTATTAGAATCATCATAGAAATATTATGTTGTCACATTTTTATGCTATGTGTACATAATTGTACGATAATGGTTAGCATACCTACATCGATCTTATTCTAACACATAAGTGCGTCCTGTAATTTAGTAGTAGTAGTAGTAAAACTTTTTATTGTACAAAAATGAACACAAAACAGGAAAAAAACACTCATCATTAATACAAAGGCGAACTAGTTTTCCAGTTTTTTCACTATTATTAGTTACCTGATAAATTCATTAAATAAACAGTTCTTTCCTTTTTTCGTAGTTTTCCGAGAACAGCTATAAGCTCGAAAGGGCAAGAACGATAGAGAGCCAAATATACGATTTTCAAATTAAGATTTTCAAGGTAGGCAAAATGAATTTATCAGGAAACATTAAACAAAAACAATAAGAGCAACACCAAGATACAGAGGAACTACCGCGAAACACAGAAACTATCGGGGTTGTTTATCCACGGGTGTAATAAACTCCTTATATTGTAGTGGTTATATCCTCTTTGCTTAGAGCTACTAATATCTGTGACCAAAGACATTTCTGTAAAGATTTGACGTGCGGTTTGCAGTTGCGGTCGTATGTACACGAAACACTAAAAATCACCATGCTACGTGCAGTCGGTCTTGTCATCATTTTACTATGGAATTTGACAATAACACTGACGTATTCAGGCCGCTGCAGTAATGTCGGAGCAGTAGTGCAGCTGCGGTCGGAAATACGTTAAAATTACCATATTACGTGCAGTCGGTACCGTCATTGATTTTACTATGGAAATTGACAATAACACCGACACGATCAGGCCGCTGCAGTAATGTCGGAGCAGTAGTGCAGCTGCGGTCAGAAATGGACTGTCACCTTAACGCGACGTCACAATTGTCACAAGTGACCATGATCTACGAAATACATTGCCGCTCGAAATTTTTTCAAAAAATAATTATGCTCTGGTGGTTAAGACTAAATAATAAAAAAACATTCATAATTGTTTTATAGCACTAAAATCTACGTCTAGTTTAAGTTTGTTAGTTACGAGGAGGGTGGGGTTAGGGTCGGCAACAAGAAGAAAAACAAGAAGATTTGAGGAGATTGGTATGGGAATGCCGCCGGGACAGTAACCTGCAGCTCCAACAGGGAACTGGGCTGAATGAACGCAACACGCGATCGACAGCCCGCCTGCTTCCGGCCGGGCGTCCCTACACTACATCTACATCTAGGGTCGGCAACGCGCATGTAACTCCTCTAGAGTTGCAGGTGTACATAGGCTACGAAGACTGCTTACCATCAGGTAGGTCGTATGCTCGTTTGCCACCGACGTAGTATAAAAAAATAAAAATAAAAAAAGTTTGTGGTTATATCAAAAATACACACTGTAAGCATTGATGTACCCCTTTTACTTACATCAATGACTGTAAGGGTTAGGAACATTAAAATTTTGTATGGAATTTGTTTCTTGCTTCTAACTCTTATTTTTTGATTAGGTATTTATAATTAATACAAACGAAGGGCAATAGCTATGGTTAATATGCATCGAATAAAAATATTTATATTTAATAAGAATAAGAATAACAATATATTTATATCGAGAATTTGGCATAACAAGAGAAGCAGTACATATCCCCACACTAGGCTCAGCCTGTAACGTGGGAATCTCAGAGAAGTATCGAAATGGCGGTTCTTATTTTAACAAAATATATTATTGTTAAAGCTAAGATTTTTTTATAATATGACTATCTAAGTAAGTACAGTAAGTTTAGTCAGTTAAAAAGTTCTCAGTAAGTTGTATGTACGTGAAAGTGTTTATGTGAGGGTATGCGTGTATGTATGTATGTATGAATATGTGCGTGTAAATAACTACGGAATGTGTGAGAAAACAGTAGAAAAGAAAAGTATATGTACAAGTTATTCATCTTTTGGGATCAGACGCAATCGAATATTGACGTCTACTACAGTGATTTCAAAGTATCCTCTGACTCGTCATAACTCCAAGAAAATAGTTGGGGTTAGATATGCCTTTTTGCTTCATTTGTAAACACAAACGAAACAAAATACATATAAGAAAAACGTACAAAGAAGAAAACTAGTGCCATAAAATGGCCTCATATCAGCAAGTTGCTGGCGACTTTCAGCGCTGTTTTTTTTTTATACTACTTCGGTGGCAAACAAGCATACGGCCCGCCTGATGGTAAGCAGCCTCCGTAGCCTATGTACGCCTGCAACTCCAGAGACCATAAACCAAAATAGAAAAAATTCTCAAATCATTGAAATACTTTACTGTATTAGTCCAAGCATATTTTGACCTAGCATTACACCTGCATTTACAACAAGCGCCAACGGCAGGCACGTGAACTTTATGGCAATACATAAAAGTAAACAAACAGTTTATAATACGGTTGCTATCCAAATTTAATATCACAAGGCTTCATCCACAGCATTGTAGCCCCTCAAAATAGACGCATCCAGCTTCTGTAAACATCGCATGAAACATAATATCCTGCCTCAACCCGGTGAAAATCAATGCTATCATGTATGGGTATGTAAATGCTGTCAGAGGCGTGCTGTTGCTTGGCCTTCCCATACAACTAGACGGTACAGACATACCTTTTGTGGATTGTGCTAGGAATCTGAGCTTGTACATGGATTCAGGTATTAAATTTCGAGAATCATATAAATTTCAAAAGAAAAACTGATATGTAGAAACAAAAATGGTTGTATTAAATAAATGAATTCCTCAGTGATGTAGAATGCTAGTTGAATCTTTAATTTTGACACGATTTAATTATTGCGACACAGTCTACGGCCCGTGTATATTACGGAAAAGTAGTCAGCGTATACAAAAAGTTCAGCATTTATCTCCCCACGAATGAAATCCCCCCACCTGTGCACGAGGCTACACTAACTTTTCAGTTTTCAGTTTAGCACCAATTTTTGGAAGCCTTAGATATTTTTCTATAGTTTATACTTTATAGACGGTGTTCACGAGGAGCCCGAAAGATTTTAACAGACCTGATCAGACTAAAATTTCAGAGTTTATATCAATTTAAAAAAAACACATTATTGTTTTTACTTAGTGCAAAACGCCTTTTGGATGTTGCCACTATGGGGCTTAGTCTAAATATTTTTATTGATAGATGTCAAAAAGTGACAAGTAACACGATGCCAAAACTATGATTTACGAAAAAATTTAAATTTCACTTTAAACGACAGTTTTACCAATAGAACTTTTTATATACCTACATACAAAAAATCGAAAACTCAAAATAAAATAAAAATGCCTAAATTAACCTATTTGTTTTCCTTATTTGGCCTCATAAATGCGTGGTTAACATATTTTGGGTTCCTCGAGTACTGTGTATACAGTCACACGTTTCCTCGTAACTGGTTCATAGTAATAAGGATCTTTTTGTGCGAACGGTATCATGACAATGACACGCATGGTTACGAGTTCAGAGTTAAGTGCAATTTATGCGCAGTCTGATGTGCGCGTGAGACAGTCAACACTGAAAGTTAATAAAAAAATCTTAGTAAAAGAATTAGATTTCAAAGTTTACGCTTTCAGGACGTGAAGTAATATTTTTAATGAACATTGACGAAATTACTTATTTGTGAATACAATAAATAAAACTTCGAAAAAAGATATATATTTAAAAGTGTGCTTTTAAATAAATAAATGACAAATATTATAAGTAAATGAAATTAATACTATTTCTCAAATATGTGGTTGAAATAATACTTAAATCTGCATTAATAAATAGTGTAGCTTGAAAAATTATAATGAGTTTTAATTGACTTTTTGGAACCTAATGCACTTTAGTTAACAATGTTTTGGTTGCTAATGTTAGTGGCCTGTTTAGTGTGGGTGTTCTACAGTCGACTTGGGAATCGTAAGATTGTGGAACTGTCCAGAAAACTACCAGGGGATGTACCATCATGGCCCATCCTTGGACATGCTTATTTACTGCGAGGCAGTGATGAAGGTATTTATAAGTATTCTTGTATTTTTTACACTAATGTAATTTTGTGTATACGCTTGAAAAAGGTAGAGCTTTGAAAAGCCCTATGTACCTAAATTTGTTCATGGTAACTAATGGCAACGGAATTTAATTCTCACATAATTATAATAAGTTTTTGGCAAAAATTTCATTTTTGGTACAAGCTTTTATCGCTGACTGTACTTTTCTTTCCACAGGCAACTAATACTCATCGAGCAAATCCTAAAAACCCCAAACACAATTAGGTTGCGTTGTTTTACCACCTCTTGTCTCCATCATCAGATCAGCTCGATGGTGCCATAATATTGCATTGTCACCCGACTTACATATGTATGCAAATTTTCAGTTCAAACGGAAACCGGGAAGTGGATCAAATTTAACTTACAAGATTTGATTACTAAACAGACAACGGTCAGGTGAAAGTAAATAAAAGCTTGTAATAATAATAAAAACGGACACAAATTACTAGTTAAATTATACAGTCAGTATAGAAAAATAGTCACAGCCAAAGTGACTTAATTATATCGCAACATTTATTCTTCCTTTGATAGCAATATATTTGGCCACTTTGGATGTGTATGTGAGAGGTTGTCGTCGAGATTCAAGATGGCGAATACGTCTCGAGAATTTTTTTTTTTTTTGTGTTTTGCTCATTAATGTTATTTAAAGTGTAAATATTGATAGCTCATTATGCAATGAACTAACGTAGAACTGTGCAGCTAATGAAAAACTAATCTTGAAACGTGTTAACCATGTTTTAATCAACGCCCGGCAATCCATCGTGGTTTTTAGTAAAGTCCAGCTATCTCTTTACTAAAAGCAACAAATCATCAAAGATTTGATGGAGGCCATATTTTAAAAGAAGAAGAAGAAGGTATGTGAGAGACTCAATTGACAGTAGCTGAAAGTAGAAGTTTTTACTAATTACTGTAGCATTAATCAAATACAGAAAAGTTTTAGGTCTTAATCTACTTTTGGAACGAAGTTCCTTGTCGGACGGTTGGCGGATGGGGTATTGGGGTGTAGGCGTAAAAAAAGTGTACAATTTTTTCGTCACGAAAACCCGTCACGACCCGTCTTATTATTTCCAAAAACTTATTTGATTGACTAAGCGACTGTGAAGCGCGAGCTGAGCGTATCAGTTTTAGCTTGTACAAAACCTGTTTTCCTATGTTTAGTGGCTCTCCCTGTCTGAAAATTGCATTTTTGAACTGGTTTGGGAAATTTTGTGAACAGATTCGATAACTATTATTTTGATAATATAACACTATTATCAATAATAATATACTTCATTCCAACCGAGTGTTCCACGACACTCACGCATTTTTTATTCCTTACTTACTTACATTTTGGCCTGACAAACGGCGCGGCGTCATCAACCGCTTGTTGTCAAATGTTTTTATCAAGCGCGGCACAATGGTGATTATATTACTTATACTACGAGTATATTGGCCGGAAGAATTATTAATGAGATGAAATGAAAATCTTACGAAAAGTAAAAATGTCAGATTCTAAGAAAAAGTTGAGCCAAATTGAGTTTTGATTAGCGTTTCCTATCAACTTGCTTTGTTACTGGACTGAAAAGCTCTCTATTAATCACGATTATATAAAATACTATTTTGGTAATTCAAAATTGTATCAAGTTTGCAAAAGTAGAAGGTAACATCATTTCATTTACCTTTTCTTAACTTACTATTTATAATACTAGAATTACCTACCTATTTCTTTACAATTATGTGTTTGGTGAAAATAAAATAAGATTTATAAACCTAGCACCAATCATCGTGAAATAATTCATAAATTGAATTCTTTCATCTTCCTTTGTATACAATAAAATTAATCGCCAAAATCTAAATAAATACCAAAATACATATTAGTTTTGCGGTCACTGCAGTGAACTGACATGTAATCAATTTAAGATTGCGACATCCGATCCGACATACGATCAAGACATTTTACCACATTAACCGAGTTGTTGAAGGCCAGTTGCGGGCAGAAAACGGGTCTTGCATCCAAATTACTCAGTGTCAAGGACGCATTTAGAATTTATTTTATATAAACTTTATTGGCGTTATTTTTATTTTTCATAAAAATAAATTATTAAATTTAACGTTTTTTTCCCTTTTCAATTGAAACATTTAAACCAGTCAGTAGTATCTTAAGTATAGACTACATATTTATGTATTAATGAATGCCGTAACACATACATACGTGCTTTGCTAAAAAGGGTAGTTCTTGTAATAATGGCATAGCCGAATATATTTATAACTGACTATATTTATATTTGGATATATTTACACCTTCGTTCGTGTGGATTTTTATGTTAGGTGTTGTAATGTAATCCATTGCAGCATAAATAAAAGTCGGGTTAATAGTTTGACAATACGTGAAATTTATCAAACACGGAACAATAAAGTCCTACTAATTTTAAGTCCCTTTCTTTCAAAATTCTGTCAACCCTTTGATGGAAGAATTTTCAATATTTATATATGTTGGCCTCTTATTTGAAGCAACTTTTTCAGCTCCATTTTAACTCACTTCTCAAGAACTCCGAATTTATAATTGTAGTATTAAAAAATCTTCTTTCGAAGTTTCAAGTAGTTAGCCTGTACCCATTCAAAAGTTTATTCCCTTTTGAAGTCACTAACGGTTGTTTTATTTTTCAGAATCATCTTATTATTACTTAATGTTCGATAGGTACACAGCCTATTCCAAAAATTCAGCTTTCTAGGTCAAGCGGTTTGGGCTGGGCCTTGGTTCAAGTCAGCCAGAACTTTTACGTTTCCTGAAGAAAAACAGAACAACATAATATCAGTTTATATGGATTAGGTACTTTTTTTATTTTTTAAACAGAAGACTCACTAGTTTATGGCCCTGTAAGTACGTATTCTTCTCTCACTCTCACAGAGAGTAAGCGTCAGCGAGATGAAAGTTCGTGCCCGGGAGCGCGGATATACTAACCCCCTTATTCATAAACGTGTACTAAAGTTACGATGCCGTTAATCATCATTTGTCCCTTTCCGACGTATTGGTATGATGGAAAGGAACACATGATGATTAGCGGCATCGTAACTTTAGTACACGTTTATGAATAAGGGGGTTAATGTTTTATTTATTTTTTTATAAATAAAAATATCAATACGTTTCATCAAACATGATATTGCCGATTTTAAGAACGATTTTTAATATTTTCCGCTTTTATTCAAAAATTGTTTCTAATACTTCAAGTGCATTTTAAACCTATGATCGTGTTTTTTTTCTATTGATCGAAAGTTAAAAACTCAGGATTGGCATCAATACAGTCTCTCGTGAAAGGCCTCAAGGTTGCTAATAAAATATATAGCAGCTGTATTGTGATCCAAATAAGCGCTCCAACTTGGCGTTAAAATGTATGTGACCTATCAACATGCCTCTTAATAATGACCATATAAATCACAGTTTACGAAAAGTTCAGACACATAATGTATCCTTAACACTGTATATTGTGGATGCAAGACCAGGAGACCTACTCGAAATTTTAAAATGTTAACTTTGTTTTTATAGATTTGATACGAACTTGACACGACTCGATGAGCACGCGCTCGTGCTTTTTAATACGGTGTGATGCGGAGAGATGAAAGTCATGTGACGAGAAAGATATTACGAATTAATGTGGAGGGAAGTAATGGCCGAGGATGACGGGCGAGAGAGAGGGAAGGAAGAAAAAGACCTGCGCCGACCCCAAATGAATGGGATAAGGGCAAGCGAATGGTAATGACAATGATGAAGATGTACCTGCTGCGAGCCGTGTCATGTTTGTTTGTATCATAATATTATGGGAATAACGTAAATAAATATTATGGGACAATCTTACACACATCGACTTAGCCCACAGTAAGCTCAATAAGGCTTGTGATGTGGGTACTAGACGACGATATATATAATATTAGATAGATAAAATAATTCTTATTATAATTATGTTTACAAAAGAAATGTAAAAATACTTATGAGTAATAAAGATTACTTTACAGATTTTTTTGACGACCCGTCTGGCCTAGTGGGTAGTGACCCTGGTCCCGGGTTCAAATCACAGTAGGTAAGGGCATTTATGTGTGTGATGAATAGAGATATTTAACCCATGTAGATGAAAAATATACATATATACTCGTAACATCTCAGGATGAAATATCATATTATCAAAAACAAGTTGAGATGTTAAAACTTAAAATATACTTCTCGCTTCCAACTTCAACATTGAACTTCAATAAATCGATTAATATCGCAAAATGTCTTGATGGTATCTCAAATTCCGTGTTAATTTGCAGCAGTGACCGCAAACAGAACCTTGAAGTACTTTGATATTTCCTTTAATATGGGACATTATTTGGTTGGTAAAGTAAGGCGTGCGTCATCTTCAATGAATTAATTTAAGGTCAGATAATGTTCCATATAAAATATTATTTGCGATTTTATGATAAACATACTTTTATAGTATAAATTTGATATTATTATGACATTTCCTCACTTTGTCATTGCAAATGGCATGCAGACTTAGCTTGATCCGACTCTAATATAGAACGTAGGTGCAATAAGCATGTGCGTTATTAAATGAAAAAAAAAAACCGTAAAGTCTATGCGGAAAGTGAAGAGTCGTGAAATGTATGGGGCCAAACACATTCCACGACTCTTCTGTTTCCGAACAGACATTAATACAACTCCAGGCTCATTTTCAACATCCATAGATAGGTCCTATGGATAATATTTATCAGGTCAAAAGAACCTATTAATTTACTTATTTCCTTTTTACAAGTCGTAAACCTCTTATTCCTTACAACCACCCAATGATAGCTCAAAGGCTCCAACTCCAACTATGGTCCAAATTTAACTCAAATATTAACGTTCAAGTGTGACTTTCATTTACATTTCGTAGAGCCAAGGCTACATATTTTTATAAATAGAAGAAAAATCAAATAAAATCACAATAGACATTGGTATTCATAATTATGTAGGTAACGTTTTGAACTTGTGGAAGTTAGAAGTTGTAGAACTGGACTACCACCCAACAGTTTTTACGATACCTAAAATATGATTATGGCGATTTCAGATCAAATGAAGGTGTTCCAGATGTCCGGACGATTGACGATCAATCGCGGGGGACTGGCGTCCTACTGGGTAGCCAACCGACTCTACATCAGTAAGACTTAGCTTATAATCTTGTTCGAATTTCATTAACCTGCTATTTAATAATGTTAACATTCCGAATGAAGTTTATCCATTAATTATAAGAGGGCAACATTTTTGTGCATATTTTAATAAATCTAAATTGTTGAATATTCAAAATTTCTTCTGAAAACATGCGGAATAACAAATGACGCATTTGAACAATAATTGAAGCACGTTGATAGATAATTGAAGTCTCATAAAGAGATATTTGCAATTTTTCTTACATTTTAAAGATAAACATCAATTTTATCACATAATCCATTGATTTATTTTTTTGTTTCAGTGGTAGCGGATCCATTAGCTGCCGAGGTGATTCTCAAAAATTGCTTGAACAAAGACTACGTCATGAAGTTCATGCAGTTTCTTGTTGGAAACGGGAGCATTTACGCACCAGGTATTTAAAGATAGGTTCAGGCCATAGGACGCTTCATAAGTTACTTTGATGATCCCGTATAGACAATAATTTATGTGTCAACTAGACAGATGCTAGTATGGAAAGTTTAGAAGGAGATCTAACATAATCCTGTAATAACTATCGGCTAATGTTTTTTTGAATAATTCTGAACAAGTATAATAACTAAAGACGATGAACAAGAATAAAAAGATAGAAGGTGTGTTCCTGCATCAACTCGCAACAATCAACAGATATACGGCGATTATGTGACCGCATGCACTTCACGCTATACCTAGCTTTATTATGAGGATATCTTAAGAGATTCCGTTATGCGTACAATTTTTTAATGCACCATAGAAGTTCCATTTAACTGATGTGTAAATACAAATTCCAACTAACTTATACCTATAAGTATATATACCTATATTGGATGCTAGTTCGCAGGCTTTAACGTCTTTCTCTGTTGCCATATGTATAATCTATCAGCAGTCACACGAGAAGTACGAAAACAAATATTATAAAATTTCCAGTATCAATATGGCGTCCTCGGAGAAAGCTTATAGCTCCTACATTCGGCATGAAGAACCTGAACCGGTTTGTGGAAGTATTCGCTAGGCAGAGCGCAGTAATGGTAGACCAGATCGGATCCTCTGCTGGCCGGGGTACCTTCTCCATATGGAAGTTCCTCACCACTTACACTTTTGACGCTGTTTGTGGTACGTTAGGATTACAATACGTTTATTAACTTGAAATACTACTTTATAAAGGCTCTGTTCTTTTTGATTAGGATTTTATTTAATAGATATTCTATGGACGATGCCTAAGGTATTTATGCCCGGATCATCTAACCAAACTCTTTGTATTCCATTAATGGAGTTTTTATCATTGAATACCTAGCTGTAAATAAAACATCTTACTATAACAATAGTAATGTATGTAAGTAAGCACTATAATTATGTTAAAATCATGTTTTATGTTTTAACTTTCGAAATTCTAAAAACTGCTCCAATTTATAAATACTCAAAATGTTAAACCATTTAAGTTGGTTTCTACTGTTTAGGGGCAAGAGAGTTCGTGACAATTACATTCAATGGTCGTATTGCCATGGTGTTTTACTTACCCCACGTAACCTTTGATTTTCCAGAAACGACATTAGGCGTTCAAATGAGAGCTCAGCTTAGTCCCAACCAAGCATTTTTAGACGCCCTGGACGAGATTACGCAACTAGTAGCCACCCGCATGGTGCAGCCCTGGCTCTATACTGACTGCGTGTATAGTCTTCTTCCCCAGTACAGGCGAGCCGAGAAGTGCCGGAGGCTGATGTATGAGTTTGTAGAACAGGTGAGACATAGATTTAATTTTAAAATTTACCTTGAACCGCACTTCCGATTGTCAAAGATTCAAACGGACACGTCTACTTTTTGTGGCTTCTTTAGCCGGCCGTACGCTTGTCATTGATGATGATTATAATAAAACAAGGATTTAGCCGGGCTTTGGTTTGATTTTAGTGTTTTGACCCTAAGTTTAGCATGATCACTTATAATTTTTAATTCATTTATTTTTCAGGTCATAAAGACAAAGAGAATAGAAATGGAACAGAGAGCTAAGACAAATTCACAGCAAAACCCAGGTACTTAACGGATTTTTTGTAAATGTAATCAGATATTTTATGATTCCGTAGTAAAATTAAGAGCTCTCTTGATATGTCTGCCCTTTACTGTATCTAAAGACTGTTATAGTTACCGTCGCTCTAGTACCAGTGTCCCCATACCCATTCTAAAAACCCGTTTCAGATAGTTATCAGAACCCGTTTCAGAAAAAAGTAGATACATAAAACCAAAAAAAACCTATTCTTGTTCACTTCAAATAATAGTACTCGCGTATGTGAGCCGTTTAAAAACATGCAGTAATTTGGACATGTTACAGAAGTATTCAGCCCACAATCGTTCCTCGAGATGCTTCTAGAATCTTCTGAGCTGACTGATCATGAGCTCGCGGAAGAAGCGCTTGTGATCAGTGTCGCCGGAACGGATACTTCTGCTGTTGCCGCTTCATTCGCCGTTCTCATGCTGTCGAGGCATCCAGAGGTCCAGCATAGAGTATATGAAGAGTAAGTCTTGTATATTTTTAAGGGCAAAATAAACCCAGCTTGTTTTGTGGTATTAAGATTTGAAATGACGTACAACTTAGAAGAGATATGCTCAGCAGTGAGCGATAAAGGGGTGATATGATGATGATTAAGTTTTGATTCTTTAGGCTGTTATGTGAAGTGTGTGGTGGTGGTATGGGAAATACAAACGATGACAACGCTTAGAAAAAATGTGAACTTGAGGAGTGGGACGAAATCTTATCCTATTTGACAGCTGTCTACTATCAAGTAACTATTCTGTCCCATGATCGTCAATGCGGTACCAGGTACGCTGCACATACTCATCGTAAATATAGCGAACCTTTTGGAATATGTAATCACGTACATCAAGTAGGTACGGGCAAAATATAAACAGTTTGTCACTAAGACAATAATCAAATATTTAAGTATGTATTTGAAAACGAAACCGGACGTGTAAAAAAAATCACGTCCGGCTTAGTTCTAAAGTGTAATAAGCATTTGTAATTCCTAAAAGAGATAAAGTTTTAAAAACCTGTTTTAAACCAATAATGTAACAAACATTTGTTCGGTATCTTTAGGTTGTGTGAAGTACTCGGAGACTCAAACAGAGATGTGACGGCTGAAGATCTTCCAAGACTGAAGTACTTAGAAGCTGTGATCAAGGAGACACTGCGGCTATACCCACCTGTGCCGATCATAGTGCGATCTGTCGAGCAAGACATTGACTTACGTAAGTTGAAAGAAGAACATCGTGTGACTAAATACTATTAGCAGAAACGTTAGCTGCTTTATATGTGGCTTTAACTAGAAAAAAATGGCTTCCTGCTAAGATGGCTTCCTGCATTGCTGGGCTGTACCCCCCGGTGCCGATTATAGTGTGATCTGCGAGCATGACACTGACCTACGTAAGTTGAAACAAGAACACCATGTGACGAAATACATTTAAGTGCCTATACCGTTATCTGAGTGTTCTGTAGCTCTAGCAAGAATGACATCCTGTTAAGATTGCTTCTTGCATTACTGCATCGATGCATCACCTTCACTATGAATAGAACCTGATACTTTCGAAACCGTCTCTTAAATTGAGGTTATTTTGTCCCCATCAGGAGTTAACGCGGTATCTGTTCTGCCTTAACTGTTAAAGTCTCTTCCTGAATCACAATATAAATAAGTTAAAAACTATCAACCGATTTTTACAGCCTCCGGTCTCACCCTGGTGAAAGGAGTTGGAATAGTCATCAACATCTGGGCGACGCACCGTAACCCTCGTTACTGGGGCTCAGACGCGGACCTATTCAAGCCAGAGCGCTTTCTGGAGCCACTCATGCATCCAGCGCAGTTCATCCCCTTTAGCTATGGCTTAAGGAACTGCCTAGGTAAGAAACAATCACTTAAAGACATAGCCAAGGCCTCTTATGTAAGCGGACATAAAGTCTGTGGCAATTTATTATAAATTACGATACTCGCGCTTCAGGGGCTCATACGCGGATCGGTTCCGACTGCTTCGACATGTTCAAGCAGTTCAAGTAATTTTAGTCTCTTCGATTAAATCATGCCTGACTTCGTACAATGCTTAAATATAACATGTCACCGTGATGCGATACAGATTTGTCAGTGTCAAAAGTGACATTCTTTCATCCACTAACGTCACTTTTAACACTGACAGATTGGAATCGTATCGCTGTAACATTTTATAACCATAGTTCGAATTAGCCCGCTAGTAATTGCTGGCCTCGTGTTGATACATGCAATTTACGCCCATGTAATATCATTGCCACTCTCGTCCAGCAAGCTCTCGTAATTTTACGACCATTCCTCTTGTCTCATTATTATCATATGATTATCATTGCCGAAAGAAAACTAACATCTGTTCAGCGTTAAGTACCTAGTTCAATATATTATAACCGCTCACAGCTAAATTAAAAGTTTTTATTTATTTATGATTACTAGATTATCCAAAGTTAGTTATTAACAGCCTAATTAAATAGACCGTACAGTGCCATAATTAGTGTTCCATTATGTGATGATAATAATTATTTTGCATTCTACCTGTCGCTTCAAATGATAGGCGCTGTAACAGTTCATTCAAGACTCTTTGGTTTAAAATACAATCAAAGAAATATTATGTTCTTACCGTAATTTAATCAATCAAAATGTTACATTCCTAAATAACATAATGTGCTCAAGTTCCAAAATATCCTGTACATATAAAAATGAACTGCCGTAAGGGATCATTCGAGGCGAAAGGTATAGCTCATAATTTTCCTCCGTCAAGGATACTGTCTATTTCCAGGTTACCAATACGCCATGATGTCCATCAAAACGGTTCTAGCCAGTCTCTTTCGCAAGTACCGCGCTCTGCCACCAGAGAGCGCAGACCAGAACACCCTCAAGGAACCTTTAAGAGTCAAGTTCGATATCATGATGAAGGACGTTCATAAATTCCAAATACAATTAAACAGTAGATTTTAAAATCTTCATACAATATTCTCAAAGAACTCTCTCTTAGTTAGTAGTAAGAACTCAAAATTAATAGTTTTCAATTGTGAATTAGTCAAATATTTCAATTGTGATTACGATGTTCAAATTCCGATTTTCGTGGAACTTTCGTGTCACCTACTTTAAAATGTCTATTATAAAATATACATTAAGTATATTATAGTAATTTAAATAAGTAGATAATAACGAGAATAGCATAACAAAAAGAAAATTCCAACCATGTTAATTAGGTAATAACAATTAGTCTACCGCGCCATCTCTACGAATTCGTAGGAACCTGTTAAGTACGAGTACCTAGTTAGTTTCTAGACTGTTGTGGTGTAATGTTATAAAGTGTAGTCACAGTCCAGTTTTTTCACAAAACTTGTTCTAGATGGCGCTTATTTCAGAAATTAAAATATAGAATGAATATTCTAATTTAGTTATTTTCTATCTCAATAAAAGTGATAGATATGAAATTATTAATAATAAAACTTTTTATTAATGGATTTAGATTTAATTTATTTCTTTTATTATAATATTAAATTACAATATAAATTATTTCAAGCTAATCTATTTGAATTTATATTATGGTCGTCAACTATTTATTGTATACAATGTCAAGACAGAAAAATCATCAAATACCAAAATTCATCACAATGTCAAATAAATATTGGGAAGTTTATTATACAATGTCAAATTAAATAACTATGGAAAAGATGTCAATATTGCTACTTATACCTAGGTATCTCGTAATAATCGTCATATTAAAGTACAAGGCATTACAAGATAAGAATAAAATAACAATTATCATATATTAAAATCAATTCATAATATTACATGTCATTTCCATGTATTCTTTTACGGAATATAATGGATTATCCAATAAAAAAGATTTTAATTGCTGTTCAAAAGCTTCGTCAGATGGTTCGATTCGCAATTCTGCAGGTAGACGCTCATAATACGTCGGCCCTATTACCCTCGGAGTTTTGACTGAAGTGCCAAGATAAAGATTAAGATATTTTATTATTCAAGTACTTAGGCATATTACAATGCGCTTATGAACATCAAATAAAGCTACACCGGCTCTAACCCTACACCTCTGATCCGAGAAGATTTAAATCCCCCCTCAATTGGAGGAGGGTATCCCAATATGGACCGGCAAGAAACCCGGCGGGACACATCTTTTCATCTTATAATTAACATGAATTAGATAAGAAAAAATACGATTTAGATTACTATAGAAATCATGCAATTACATATAGTAGATACTTTTCTTTATAGAAATTTGATTTATAAAAAAATATGTCATATCAAATCATACAAATACGTAGCTCTTTCAGAAAACATATCGAAATCTTACAAAAAGAAATGAAAAATAAAATAAATAAAGAAATGAGAATATACATTACATAATGATTGCATTACCTATATAAAATATTGTATGTGATTTCTTACCTGAGCTGTGTCACATATAACTCTACACATAATTCAATTATATTCTGTTGAGGACCTGCTTACTCGTAAATTGGTTCAATGACGTATTGTCCTATCTAGGATTTGCACTTAACTTGGCTCCCTGCCAGGCTCTACCTAGGTAAGGGTATAAAGGTAAGGGTAGATTAATAGTTAATGTGCGTGTGAATATCGACTTTTTTGGAGAAATTCAATGTCAAAATCACTTTACCATACCATGGAGTGGCGCTTATTTTTTGTAGAGAAGTATCAAAATGAATATAGGTAGTATAATTGTTGTAGAAGTAATTTTGGAAATCTGGCTAAGAAAATAAATGGATAACTAGTACAAAAAGAAAATTTATACTAAATTACTTTAATCAATGACACATACCGTACTAGGTAATTATGTGATTCAATTGTTTTGATATTTTATATCATGTATTACTTACTGTATTTTTATTATTTCAGGAATGATGGGTTCCTAAACTCTAGGTATATTTAAAACATCTATTCTTCTACTTGTACAAGCCTATATTAATACGGTCTAGAATTAAGTCATGTCATTGTGAAAACTGCCTAAAGGGGCCCATGCCCACTGCTGATTACCAGTCCGCCAGACGATCTCAGCCTGTCAGTTATTCGCAAAAAATTACAATCGCGAACTCAGACGATCGGCGAGAACTTATTATGGTTATTGAGATTGGGTTGATCATTTCCCTGCCTACAAGCGTTGACAGTTACATTAAAAAGCTCGTATCTATTGACTTAAGTGTTGCTTTATATTGCCGGTCGAATTATTTTGTATGGTTAATATTTTCATTTTATTTCTAAGCAAAATTTATCTCAATATACTTCTTAAATCCTATGCTCTAAGTGCCGTGTAAATATTCACTGTATAACTAATGTAAACAGTATAAGTTTTTTATTTTTTACAACAAATATTATGAGACTTGTTACTTTTTTCTACTAAACCAAAGCTTCTTTGCAAGTTCTAGGCATGCGCGCCGCGACCCCAACAAAGTTGTCGTTTTCATTCATCCCCTTCGGCAGTCGAAGTTTGTTCGCCACAGGAGCAGCACCTTCGTCTTTATCCCGGGAACTCTCGTAAACTTTTACGACTTATACACCATTGTGAAAATTCAAAAGGACCTAACTTTATGGCGGTTTGTGCGACATACGTTGTCGTTGAAAGCTGTAATCGATTCACGATTTTAGTGCAGTGAAGTTTCGCGGAATTTGCATAGTTTTATGACGTTCTACCACGTCTTATTGGATTTACGTAATATGGTACGGAACAATAAAATTAATCACAAATCCCCAATACTGTGTGACTTTGTTCTGCGTAGAATGTAAAGTGTTTAGTTAGTAATGGAACACAATGATCCTAATGAGTATGATTTTGTAAACATTAAAATAATAGAGTGTATAAATGGAAGTGAATATTTGGACCTATTTATTTCTACTACAAATACAACTGACGTTATATGTACAAGGAGAGGACACAGCAAAGCGTAAGTTATTGAAACTAAATATTAGTTATTATGAATAATATTATGCATTTTAATAATGTCAGGAACTAAAAAGTTCTCAGCAAGCTCGGTTCTCCATGCAAACGTAGTTACACTCTCATTTTAAAACGACTTGCTAGATTGCCCGGAAACTTCGTACATACAATAGGATAAGGTATATCTATACCTGTAATTAGTTTATGTAGCATCAGATACCATAATTAAAATATTTCAGCGAATATAATTTTTTTAGTACAAATCTTGTTTTCGCTCTATTTCGTTTGTTTTACAAGCTGAAGTTATGAAAACTAACCGACATGATACCTCATATCATTGTATGTGCAAAGTTTAATTACAATCCAACACGTCGTTTTAAAACGAGAAAGAAACTCCGTTGATATGAGATGGAGAAACTCGGCCGAGCTTGCTGCGGACTCTTAAATAAATGGTTTATCCAAGTCATTAAGGAAAAAAATATTTGTAGGTTCTTGGACGCAAACAGATGATACAACGGGAACAACGGACGATCTGCTAGAAAAACCATTAGATTTCTTAACTAAACCAGATGCGGCCGCAAAAGATTACTTTCTTCCTCGTGTGTTCACCAATAACGAAGACATCGAAGATATAGATGACGAAGATGACAATCTATATGCAGATTATGATTATGAAAAGGAAACAAATTACAAAGACTTGCCAGAGAAAGAAAACATAAAAAGCAAAGAGAATCAAGAGCATACGCCTGATGATAAGATACCACTTCACACGGCCAAAGACAACCTTCCAATTTTTCTTTTAGAGCCGGAAAACACTTATGTAGTGAAAAATAAACCGGCCACTTTAAAGTGTAGAGCAGCTAACGCTTTAGAAGTAAGTATGCTTTAATAACAAAAATTTTGATGTTACTTTTGTAATTGATTTGCCTGCTGTTGCGAAGGTGCATTTCAATAAAAGTAATAGCGCATTTTGAGAGATGGGGTCGCAACAGGGGTCTTTATAAAGGGTTTTTTCAAGGTCATTGTGCATTCATTAGACCCCTTGTATGCATGATGTAGGCATTTAAATATCTGTTTCTATAATTATATATTGATATACATGAAATTAATTATTTAAAAGGTAAACAGCTAAAAACTGAAACTGTTCCCATAAAACTAGCAAACTTATACTCGTAACTAGTTTTTGTATGTTAAAGGTCTAAAACATCTAAACAAATGTAATACTTTATAATTTTACAAAGCTTTGGTATAGACACATTACCAATGTTGTCTTCCATAGATCTGTGAATTATTGGGTTACACTGACGAACATCATAACAAAACAACAAACCTTTTTGGTTTAAACCACAAAATAAATACTATACGCTTTATTATAGGAAATCGAAAATATTCATCAAAGGGTTCTCCATTCTTTTTACTTGCATAAATTCTTTGTAATTACATAGGTACTTGCATAAAATTTTCAACAAAATTTGAAAATTCCTGAATCAAGTTAAACTCACGTGTTTTATATTATATAGTGTTGTCAACAATATAATCTATTCTGTACTTAAAATAAAGTGTAAGTAAGGTAAGTGTTAGCATATCTCTTATATATTCAGCTACATAATCGAATTTGTTTAAAACATTTTTGGGCAAAGATAACCTTGGAGGCAAAGTTGACTAGTTTTATGGTACACACAATTCGGGGCGCAAACAGCCTGACAAAAAAAAAAAAACAAAAACCCATTAAGAATTATAAATATTAACGTTTTCATTATTTACTCTTCAATTACATTTCTAAATAGGTTTTAATTAGGTGAATTGGAGCAATTTTTCTCAGTAATTAGTCTTCTAAGTAGCAAAAACAATTTTACTAATATTGAAACTAAACGAAGATACGTGATAGTAATTAGTACATCTATCAATATTACATTTCTTGAACAGAACGTGATTCGTGTGAGAGTATGAGAGATAAATCAATGTCTGCCAACTTTTGTTCGACACGGGTGTCAGGGCCATTCCATAAGAGTGATGTCGTCCTCGACGTCTCTAACGACATTGGAACTACCGGTAGCGCTTTGTTCGATGCTTTTAGAGGATTTTTCCTCCAGCCATATATATTACCCATGGGTAGTTTTGTGTTACATGTTGTAACATTATTAACTTCCGCAAAGAACAGAATGGAGCTTTGCTGAATGATTAAATATCAGTCAAAATGAAATGTTGTGAACTACTTAAAATTACGAGATTAATATGGACAATTGTTGGTGTCACCGTTAAAACTCATTTTTAGTGAAAACGCGTTTTCCCCAGTTACAACTAGATGTAGTATCGCTTCAGTGAAAATGTGTGTACACTAGTTAAAAATAGTTTTCCGTAAAGCCTCGGTGAAAACTCGTTTTAACTGGGATTTTTCAGTCAAAACTAGTTGTCGCAAAGTTCCTTGATGAAAACTAGTTTTGCGATATTTTGCGATATCAAACACTTATTATATAAGGAAAGGGGATGGCCGCTTCTTCATACAAACGTAGTCCCCATTTTTCTCTCTGGATATTGACATTATGGAAAATGTTATTACATAATTCAATGTAGGTATATTAACTATAGCTATGCCTCTACGTTTGTGTTTTTTAGAATTTTTGATTATTGTAAAAATTAGGAACGAAAAACAGATTTCGTACTATATTTCAAATTCTTCTAACTTTTATAATAATGAAAATTCAAAAAAAATCAAACGTAGGGGCATAGCTGTGGCTGACATACAACAAATTGTGTCAAAATATTTTCAATTATATGTTAATATCCAGAGAGGAAAATGAGAAGGCGATTTCGCACAAGTCCTCCACTTTCGTCTTAAGATAAATAGATTATTTTACATTCCTAGGTGTACTTCAAATGCAATGGCGAAAAGACACATGCGCTAAACTTCGCATTCGTAGACCCCCAAACGGGGGTGAGGATAATCGAGGGAGAGTATAACGTGACCAGGGAACATGTTGAGGAGTACTTCGGGAGCGAGAAGTACCAGTGCTCGTGCTTCGCCTGGACTAGCCGAGGGCATATCAGAAGCCAGCCGGCTACTGTGGAGCTTGCTTGTGAGTTCTTCTTTACCATACGTTGGGTTTTAAAAACATTACGATCTCAGGGCACTCAAAACTCCTCGTATAAAAAGTTTTTTTTTCATTCGGTCCATTGTAACAAACGCTTTTTCCCTGTACTAGCAACATTTTAGGATTCTTAAGTTTCATTATGATTGTAAACGTATTTACTTTGCGCACCTAACTATCAATATTGTTTCCTAGTCAGATACCTATAGCAGGTGTCTTTAAAAGAGGCACTCTTATAAAATTAAAGCCGTGCTGTAAATACTGATTGAAACCTAAACTGGACCCTAACTATTTCTGCCAGATATCAAGAAGCATTTCACCTCAGCCCCTCAATCCCAGTTGGTCAAACAGAGCGCCCCCGCGTCGTTCCGATGCGAGCCGCCTCCCGCGGCGCCGTTCGCGCAGCTCTACTGGCTGAAAAACGGAGCCCCCATCACTGTTGGCGACAACGTACAAGTTACTAAGGATGGGGAGCTGATCATCAAGCAAGTTTCGCTGCTGGTAAGTCGTTGAACCTTCGCACATCTATAAAAGTATGTTATGTTTTCTATTTTTTTTTTATCATGCCTTAATGCATTAACGATGCTGACATTGAAAGGGAACGGAGAGCGTTGTGTGTTAGAGCGAATATGGTGGCCCGCAGATTTGTTAGTTGCTCAATTGAGGTGAAAAAGACTCTTTTTAGAGTATTCTGTACAACCTTTTACACTTCTAGTCTGTGGGCGTGCTATACGCAAAAACAGTACAACGCTCTTCGTATACAGTATAACAACGCTTTCAGGGTGCTGATGGGACTACCTCGGTTTTGTAGTGCGTCGGGGATGTTCGCGGAGGCCAGAGTAGACTGTTTCTACACTACAATGAGGAAACGCTGCACATCCCTGGTGCGCAGGGTGCGGGCTAGTTCCAACGGCATCTTGAGAGCGTTTGCGGAGAGATTTGACTGCCAGTGCCTGAATCACTGTCATATGATTCACGTACTGGTGTCCAAGCCTCTCCAGAATAGGTTAAAATATGAGTAGATATATTTGACTTAATTTAATTTAGTTTAAGTTAAATTTTAATCTTACGTTTAAATATAATAAGTTAAATGTAATATGATCCTAAGTTGGTCGAAATAAATGAATTTATATTTATATTTATATTAACTCCGCCATTTGGACTTATTTTTTATTGTGAAATAAAATTAAATAATCATAATAAAATAAAACTATTGCAAATTATAATTTCTGCACTGCACAGGAGGAGGGTATTATGATTGTAATAACAGGTTATGAATTTGATATGATCTATCCATCCATAACAAATCAGTGTATGACTTGAGTCGCTTAACTTCAAACTCGGATAAATCCTCTTTATCCTCTTAGGAAATACTTTTTTACCTTCTGATACCAAAATCGCAAAATCGGACACTTGGATTTAAAGACTGTAAAAGATAAATTTTATATATAAACCAGTAGGGCTAAGATGGTCGGTTTTTTGTCATCTGTCATCATGCCTGTCCCGTTCTAACAAGTATGTAAGCGCGAAAGTGACGCATGACATGACAAGTGATAAAAATGGGACCATGATACCGCCGCAGTGGGGCTATGATGATGCTCTTGTCACGTTCTAACATGTAAGTAAGTGCGAAAGTGACGCATGACATGACAGGTGATAAAAATGCCACCATCATACCGCTGCTTATATTGTTTCAGGATATGGCCAACTATACTTGCGTTGCTGAAAATTTAGCTGGAAAACGAATATCAGAGCCAGCACTCTTAACAGTTTTCGGTAAGTTTTCTACCCGTTTTATATATTCATTGCATCTTATAAATTGGTCAACAATTTTAATTACATAAGTGATTTATTATATATTAATAGACTATTTATCTGTAACACTTTTTATTGTCAGTCAAGACAATGGTACAATTATTCCTTATTTAAAATCTTTTGCTTTTCCCACCAGTAAACGGTGGTTGGTCACCCTGGTCATCGTGGTCAGAATGCTGGTGCAACGGCCAAACGCGCGAGGGCCGGACGGGACGAAGACGAGTCCGGTCCTGCACCGCACCCAGGCCATTGAACGGAGGACAACCGTGTTTGGGCTTTAGTGTGCAAAAGACACCGGACTGCTTGGAGTGCGATTTAGGTAAGTTGCAGTGACAATGGTCATTTTCACCAGCTCGCCTACTTCAACAGAAACAAATTAATATATATAATAAAGTAGACCCTTAGAGAAATAAAAGATCTACCTTTGTTCGTGGTAGATAATTTTGACTTTTTAATTTTTCTGGGCTGTCGACTGACTATCTTTAAGTATTATTTTAATTCTTAAAGATATTTTAAATTCCTATGTTTCAGATATGTATGTTGATGGTTTAGATGAGTTAGCAGATCAGTCATCTGATGTATTAATAGGTAAGTGTGTTTATAAATTAAATAGCCTTTACCAATTATATCCATCGCGGTTATTAAGGTCTAAAAAAGATCTCTAATTTTTGTACACTAAATGTCCAAAATGATGATGTCCGTGTCTGTATTTTGAAATCAAATAGTATTCTAAAAAAATACCGTTTTCAGGTCGTTGGTCCCAATGGTCCGAATGGTCGCGTTGCGACACCGACTGTCTTCAGACCAGACGACGCCGTTGTCTGACTAGTGCGGCCTGCCTTGGGAAAGACTACCAGATGGCTCAATGTCCTATGTGTGTGAGGACTTCCAAAACTGATAAGGGAAGCGATGGTAATACTTAATTAAATATATTTAAAATTAGTTAAATTGATTGAAGTTTGAATTGCTGGAAAAGATGTCCCGTTAAAATAGATAATAGATTTTTTCTTTTCCAGTATCATCGTATTGGGCGCTTCTGGTAGCATTGTCAATTGCGTTTTTGATATTAATAGTTGTTGTCTTATTGGGAATAAAGTACATGAAGATAAAGATATCAGAAAACTCGCCTTACGTGAAACCTCCACCAGGTAATTTAAATATGATTGTAATTATTGGTTCGTTTTAGGAGTCACAATAATACTAAACAGGCTACTATTATTTTTGTTAGTATTTTTTGAACTTTAAAATTTCCACATGTGTGACTTAGTTACCGTTTCCAGAAATGTAGCATTTGATGATACGGAAGCCCAACACGAACTTACTAGGTTTTCTTTCAGGTACAAACTACTTTGGTAGCGTAATAAAAAGGACCTTGACCAACCAGCCAGACCTAACAATACACGAAGAATTCCAGACAATGGATTCCAGAAGAACACACAGACCCATGAGCACCTCGATCAATTCAAGGCCAGATCATTTGTATGAAGTACCGCAGTTAGCCAACAGGTAATATTCTAAAAGGTATTAAATCTGCAAAACATGCACTCATCTTTGTGAGATTTAAATTGTTTCCTATGCTCTCTTTAATATGGGAAAGACCTTTTGTCGTCGTCTAATATTCCTTTGATGATGAATCATGGATGTTAATTGCATCATTCCCTTCAGTTACATGTCTCCCATAGACCATGAGGTAAGACCGGACATCGGACGCGCCGAAGTGGAGTCAGACCGTTCTGATTCCAGCTGCTTTTTGAGCTGTGAGTCTCACGTACTAATGCACGCTTGCTTTCTTTCTATTTTCCATGTTCGTTATCTACAACTTTTGTGTCAACTATACCTTTTTTTTCTCTGTACATTTTTCATTTGCGTTAGAATTAATATTGTTTATTTATTTTATGCACATATTTCTTGATAGTAATGTTATGGCGCACGCAAGCTCCACGGATTTTTAAGGAGCATCCGCATGTTGTCCATCCCTCACACATTTTTGCTTACTTGGCCCCCAAATCTTCAGAGCTTGTACCCGGATTATAATATCAATATAATATTGATTAGGCTACGTCCGCACAGACAGACGGATCGCTTAGCCGCTGTAAATTTATTTTATTTAGAAATTTATATTTAAGTTACCAGAAGTTTTAGTACCTACTTTATATGAATTCCTACATTTATCCATGATTTATTAAATAAAAATTTAATTTGATTAATTTAACAGCTATTAAATTTGGTAAATATACTAAAAACTAAACTACAAAACTTTAACCCTAGATCTAAAAATAAATAAAAATAGACTTTTTTTTTCTCTAGTTATATCTGCGATCAGTCAGACTATAAGCAGATTGGTTGAATGCTTAATAACGTGACGAGCGAGTCCTCCAGTGAGGGCTACTCTTTTTTTTTCCCCTTTCTATGTATCAGGGAAGATGTCTTTTCTTTTTAACCTTTTTTCATATCCCTTGTCTGTGAGTTTTGCTGCCAGGTCATTTGGGTGGTGGCTTAATCTACGTTGATATGCTTTAGTTGCATGAAGGATTTCTTCCTTCACAGTATTGATTTGCAGGTATTTATGTATTTCCGAGTTGGTTGTGAACCACGGAGCGTTACATATGGACCGCAGTATGTTGTTTTGCATTCTTTGTATTATTGAGATGTTAGAGTTACTGGCACTGCCCCATAGTTGTATGCCGTACATCCATGCTGGCTTAAGGATAGATTTGTAAATTAGGAGTTTGTTGTCTGTGGAAAGTTTACTGTTTCTTCCTAGTGGGGCAGTGTGGAGTTTTCCAGAGTTAAAATAAAATAGACTTAAAATAAAATAAAACTATCCCCCTGCGGCATGGTGCCGTAGACTAATTCTTTGAGCGAGGAAGCTGCCAGCTCTGCGGTCACCGGTGACCTCTCTAATCCTTTTCGAAAGTTCTTTAACCTACTTTATTATTTCGGACCTTCTAAGTATGTATGTGATAGAAGACTTTTTAGGCCTATTTACACGCATCGCCCATTTTTTTTTTTTGCTTTTTATTCTTTAGTATGAGTTATGATTATTGGTGTTTATTTGTTCAGATTTGTTGCATTATTCATTGCAATTAAATTAGATTGTGATTTCAATGTTAGTGCTCAACTGCTTTGTGCTAAATAACGTGGTATTGAAATGTGTTTATCACCTTTTACACGCTAACCACGCTAACTTTGCACTAACTTGGAAGTGAGAATGCATACATATCCCTATAAGCTCCATACTTGACGTAGTACTTGGTCTTAAAACTTGGCGTGGTCCTATCTTATTGTTGTGATATTATTCTTTCTATTGTTATAAAATTTTATTCGTTTTATTTATTATTTTCTGGGTTTGACCCTCTCAGTCTCTATAAATTGTAAGAACTTTTTCCCTGTATAAGTTGGTTCCTGTTTTGATTATTTTTGTTTATCTTCAAGAGAAACAACATCTTATTCACTTAAATGTTTACAGCGGGCTCTTCATATGGCAACGAAAGTGTAGAAATGTCACCATCACTAAAGAACAATGCTTCGCTAGACTCTAGAATGAATACCTCCAGTTTTGAGACGACCACGTCAAAAATAGTCACTGGTGATGGCGATTGGCTAATAATGGACAAATGTGGAGTCAGTCTGTTCGTGCCTGACGGTGTGGTGGAAAAAGGAGAAGAGCTGTTCACGGTTGAGGTGACGGACGAGGAATGGAATAGGCCTTTGCTTCAAGAAGGTACCAATAATCCTTTACACAATAAAGAATTTTTACAGAATTACTTTTTTTATCTTTATCATTTATATGTTATAGCCTGTGTCCAGGGATCAACATCATCTCTTTTACGTAATTTTTCAAGCTAGACTTACACAATGATGAACATAGGTATATGAAATGAAACTAATTCTAATTATTATTCTGGATAATTAATCATGATATGTTATTATATTTATCTACAACTAACTAATCTAAAATTGCAACAAGCTTTCTAAAGTAAAAACTTTCTACGAATTTCGTTACGAATAAAACGAGTTTCACAGCTCCAAATGTAATGTCGTGAACTTTCGACCTAGTTCTTGTCTATTTGCTGCCTTATACTGTGCCCCCGTTTTATATTTGTTCGAACCAGACGGTATGAAATAGGTTTTAACAGTTTTCACCTTCGCTATTATTGGTATGTAACAGTTTTCCAATAAAAGATTAACGGAGAATAACCTAAATCGAAAGTATCCGTTGTGCAAATAGTGGTTAGTCCTGGCAAGGCTTATCAGCTTTAGTTTTTTTATTGTCAATATACGAATCTTTCATTTATTTAGTTTATTGGCTTTTAGGTATAAAATAGCGGATCCCTTTGTTTGACTTGACATAATTATTGAAAGTCATAATGTAATGATAGTCATATTATCATTAGTCATAACTCTGAAACCGTTAACTTTTCAGGAATTTCCTTAGATTATCCTATAGATAGGTTAGGTTAGGTTAGGTTTGTTTTATGGCAATCCTGAAAAGTTACGCGTTTCTGAGAAAAACCAAATTATGACTAACGAAAATGCGGACAAACAATACATTATGACTTAAAACTTTATGGGAAACAATAGAGACCCATAAAATAGACTAAGTTATATCCCAAATGGTATACAGTTATGTATTGTAATAAATATTGTTCAAAATTTACTATTATAATATCATCATATCATTTAATGACTTTTTCACAGGGGAAACTCAGCTGAGCCCAGTAATTCGTTGCGGCCCGAAAAATTTTCACTTCCGGAAAGGGGTGATTCTTTCCTTCCCTCACAATGCATCACTTAAAAACGCCAGCTGGGTCCTTTCCATACTTCAGAAACCAGAAGAAATCAACACACGAGAATGGAGAAAAGTTCTAACGCTGGGTCAAGAAACTCCCGGAAGCCCCATCTTCGCTCAAGTCGATCCTAATAAAGTTTACCTCGTGTGCGAATTTCTAAGCGACTTTGTTTTAGTTGGGCGTAGCTTCACCAGCCTGGACGCAAAACTGCTGAAACTAGCCTTGTTTGTTTCGAAAAAAATAGACGAGAGTTACTACAGTTTAAAAGTTCATGTGATAAATGATACTCCTTATGCCTTGCATGACTGTGTTGAAAATGAAAAGCGAATGGGTAGTTCTTTGCTAACTGAGCCAAAAACCATTTATTTTCAAGAAAGTTGTTCAGATTTATGTATCAATCTTAGAGATTTAGGTGTGGGCTGGAAGGTAATTTCGGGAGGTAAATATCAAGAGTTGTCCTACGCGCATGTTTGGAATCTTGGAGTTAGATCTTTACAGTGTATATTTATCTTACAACAAACTGACGCTATCAGTTGTTTTGAGGTAAACTTATCCGCTTACCAAAAACAAAAGCAATCGAATTCGGTTAACTTTACTTTGAAAACAAACGATTTCAACTCGAATTTGACTTGTAACAAACGGTTTAGCTCTTCCAGTGTCGATTACAACATGCATGTTGTAGAGAACCCGTTTAATTATTCTTCTTTATCTAAGAAAGAAGGCAGATACGATTTTGTGTACAGAGGTAACCATTATAGAAGTAATTTAAGCGTGGACAATAACTATCGTATGAACATTCTTACTAAGTCGGACCGAATTATTTTGTGTAAATTACTAGACTCTCAAACTCCAAAAGGCAACGATTGGAGACTTTTGGCAGAAAAATTAAGGATAGTTTCATACTACTATTACTTTTCAAACACATGTTCTCCGACAGAGAACATTCTGAACCTGTGGATGTGTAGAAACAATGATGCTCACATGTTGGTGAATCTGTCGAAGATATTTAGAGAAATGAGCCGAATTGACTGCGCCACTGTTGTTGAAAGACGTTGTTTCCCCAATTAATAATTGAAACTTCGACACAATAAATTAGTTCTAGACATAGAAATAGATCAAATGACACTCTAGGCTACTTTTATACGAAAAAAGTTGGAATGCTTAAGCAAAGAAAATATATCTTAATATATTAGATGCTAATTTCTATTATTAGTTGATATTTATTTTCATTATACACTAATTTAATAATACAGTTGTCATAAAGAATTTAATATTATGGTGTTGATTGTAACTAGGTATATTTATTTACTTTATGTAGATTCATACATTACCTAGTTTGGACTTGTACATAATATAGTTTTAGAGTTCAGTATTATTTCACTTAAAAAGCTTTACTATTTAAGAACCCAATATGAAACATTAGTTGTGTCTGCACCTTATCACCTATTGGTATACTGTACCTAATATAAACTATGTTACAATATAATGAACCGAAAGACTCATTTCCGGATTTTATAGTAAGTTTTAAAAATTGATACAACTAGGCCCTTATTTAATAATAATTTGAGGTTGTTTAACTTTAAAAAAGACAATGAAAAACATTACTAATTGCTTAAGATGTAATAACTTGACTTAAAAAGGAAGCCATTTTGGTCAAAAAGGATAAATAAATTAGATTGTTCTAGAATGAATGCCAATATTTCATGGACTAAACTCGTATGATAATAGTTTTTTGTCTGTTGTATCATAAAACAGAGTGCACCGTTTTATAAATAGTGCCATACAAAATTGTTGCCCAAAATAATGTAGGGTTTAATTTTTATTGAAATAAAAGTTTAAGCAAACCTGTGTTTTATTCGCTCAATCATTGAATAAAGCATCTTCGACTGCCACATTACAAGCAGCTGGTATCTAAAAAAATATCTTTTGAAGAATGGTTGTACACATACATCAGTATGACATGAGAGACTCCTACTTTGCTCCCATATTTGCTCCAAATTAAAGAAATCATAATTATTATTTAATATATCATCATTAAATTATGTTCAGATGAATTGATATTAAAAAGAACATCTTACTGATCATAATTTTATCGGTACCTAAATCAACAATAGGTACATATCTGAAGTAATTATTAAGGAGCAATAGATACTCATTACAAAGATACAGCATAAAAATATAATATTTGAATATATTATGATTTAACGTTTTACAGAATCGAATAAATACCCACAAGGGAGTAAATTAGGACCATTATATGGTACTACTAATTTTCAATTTTCTTTAATAACAACGCACGAAATGGTGACGATATTTTTGTACCCTACACGGAACGGAAACGGTATACGAGTATGCATTTATAGATAATGGCCAGCATTAATATAAACTGTTTTGTTAAAACAAAATTCTTATCTGTGATACCTAATGTTGTAGGGAATATTACGCGAAACTCTGCGTAGGGGACGCCACTACTACAATCCATCATAATCTGAGGGTCTACCGCGAAACAAGAAAATCGTAAATTCGTCATCTAACCTCTCTATCACTCTTGCATATTCAAGCGATGAAGACGCAGATAACTAAATTTCGATCTTCGCGTTTCCCGATAGGTCCTTTGTAAATAAACCGCCTTGATGCATCAATGTCATATTTTATTATAAACTTGTCAAAAAAACAGTTTAAGGGACAGTATGTTACTCTTTGGTTTAGGAAAGGTGCTAGTGCTCAGCTGCACTCTGGCGGCAGTACATTGCAGTAATACTTTACTAGTTTATAATATGAGTGTAGATAAAATAGTGTATGTAACTGTACATATTTAGGCATTAAAACACCCGTGTGGTCCTTTTAAGAAATTTACTTCTTTCGTTTCTTAAACCCACAGTCGTATTATGATGCCTTTCATTATGTAGCAGTCACATAAACTACTATTATCTAGGCAGTTTCTTTAAACTTTCTTATTATTTGACCGATTTAGTTAAAGTGTAACAAACGATGGTCCCTAAGGCATAAGAAAGGGTTTTTTAAATTTTAAACTAGAGTAATGTTACTATGTGATATGTGACGTTATCTATGAAAAGGGACCTTATTGTTGATGGCGCTTCCGCTGTAATAAACGATGCTCCGATACAAATACAACGCTGCGCGACGCAGTGCGGCGTAAGCGCCATCGACAATAAGGTCCCTTTTCCTAGAAAATGCCACACATGCTGATACGTATGTGTCGAGATGTCGAAACACATGTCTAATTGGCCTTTTGTTATACAAAGTTGTTTTATTGACCTACTTATGATTATCATACTAAGTTAACTGGAAGAGATCCCATACAGGGATAAGTTCGCCTTTGTTGTATTTAATTTACTCTGTAACTGTGTTTTTCGTGTTTTTATTTCTGTGTACAATAAAGTATATACATACATACATACATACATACATACTAGCAGGAAACTGACCATCGCTGGACATAGGCCTCCTCCAAGGATCACCACAACGACCGATTGTGTGCTGCCCTAATCTAACGGTTTCCTACGATTAACCAGTTTGACCAGATCAGTGGATACATATGTACGTAGTTTACAGTGTTCCACTCAAACAAAAGTCCCAAAGTTATATAATAACGCAACAGCGAGAACTACTAAATTATAAATTGTCATTAAACTTTTACTGCACACGAGAGAAGCACGTCCTCTATTCCATATGTGCTCTCTATGGGATCCCGGCAGAATTTAAATGAGATAAAATTCTAGGAAATGCATCTCAAAGTCAGTTACCAGGCAATCAAAGTAATCGTCTCTGGGTATGAAGACAGAATCTCTTAGGAATTTTGCGGCTACTAGACATTGTTTTATAAATTTGAAATTTTAGGATAATAAGTACTCTTATAAAGCCCGATGTTTCTTATATTTTTTGTAAGATAACTTTAATTTCATTTTATTCTTTATTGCACCATGGTAATTATAGTAAGTTACAAAACATGAATAAGTATCGCATGGACCCGGAACGGGTATGGCAATTACTTAAAACTAGGACTTTTTTACTGTGTAACTGTAGTAATAGGGATCTGTTTGTCACCTGTGACTCCTGTGATAGGTTGTCACCGTGGTACGGAAGTTTAGTGTATAGGCGCTGAAGAAAGTAAAACATTTAACATATTTATTTACTTTAATATCACAATATTAGTAAATGTTTAATCATCATCCTCAATTAACCTTTTCGCCGCCACTTCAATACAGTAATAAAGTGTCATCAACGCCACGTAAAAAATTGCACGTATACACACCTGACCAAACTCACAACTTGATATAAAGTCGTGGCGTGTGTAGCACGAAATTTACTGAATTTATATCAAGTCAATGGTGGCAAAAAGGTTAAATAATCGGGAAAGGTTAAATGGTTTTAAATTGGGCGCATATGGTACCAATGAAACAAAATGTAGAGTATGTATACAAACAAGAAAACTTTGTTGAGAATCATTAATAACTATATAAAAAGATGCTTGCTACGGTTCAAAGAAAAGTTGAAAAGTAGAAGGGAGAGCTAATAGAATGAAGAAGAAACGCAAGTAACGTGAGATCATATCTTAAGTAAAAGTAAAAAGTAAATCGTGTCGAATCTGACTCAATGAGAAGACGGAACACAAATTTATACAAGGAAATTACGCCACCGACAATAGGGGCTACCGATCCTGAAAAATATGACGACAATAATTGATATAATCATTTACCTAAACCATCTTATATCTAAGCAATCACCTGAGCTCATAACCAATTAAATCATTAGTTCCATTATCTGAACAGGGCATTCCCTAGTCTCCTGACCCACATACTGCGTTCAAGTATTAAAGCTAGGGTTGCGGGCAGCCTTCATTGTTTAATAATTGAGTCCACGTTCCGACCTTTCACTATATTAGATCGCGGTCCGAAATAGAGACGGATAGCGAGTGCCTCTCTTGAAATGTATGCTTGGACTGTTTATTTTCTATAGAACGAACTTTGTATAACCATCTATTAAAGTTTCTAAGTGTGGCACCCACGAACGTCAGATTCCAAAAAATGTTTATATCTATCTCTAATCCTCTTCTCTCTAACTTCTCTCAATATATTGGAGATAGTTTAATTTCTGAGGATGCTCTAAAACCTCTGGTTACATATTATATTAGATATAGTTTACTCGATATTAATAATATGCAACGAAAATATAACAAATTTTGTTATCAAAAAGTTATATTATTTTTTACACGTTCATGCGACCAGCTGACGTTCTTTCCACATAAATTCAAAATTTACTGGTTAGTCTGTAACAGAAAGAAAAGGAGCTCTTCACTTGAGCCACAGCTCTATTAAAGAAAACCTTTAATAAAGATGAAGGTGTTATGCGAGCCTAGATCGCCTCCCACGGCGGCGCCGAGTTGAAAGGCACAATTGAAATTTTGCATTATTAACGCTGAGGATGTCCCAGACGGTTTTGATGATGTCACATTTTCACCTGATTATGGCCACGAGGTCTTTGTTCAGCCTTTAAATGGCACCTTCACAGTTATTTCTTGACTTGACTAATATTCAGGATGGCCCAAAAATACGTTTATTTTTTTTTTAAATACGGCATTTTGTTAATAATTTTAACAAATGTTTGCGTTTGTGTATCTAATAGTCGTAGTTAGCTTGTGTGTGTACCCAAAAGATTTTTTTTCATACCATGACGGTGGCAAAAGCATACGGCCCGCCTGATGGTAAGCAGTCACCGTAGCCTATGGATGCCTGCAACTTCAGAGGTAAGGAAATTTATTTTAAATATTGTTTCAGTGAAATTGTAATATTTGAATATAACTATGTAATAGGGTAGGATCCATTCTCAGTGACAGATTAATTTGTTCCCACATATTATCATCGTTTCTTTCTTAGTGCTTTCGGCACTTGTATGTTGAGCGCTTGGGCCAAAATTTTGTGGTTAACTATTCTTGAATTGTAATAAAATATTGCTATTTTTTTTGTCAACGTACTTTTGGCCCTCCTGTACTTACGCCAGGCTTTGAGACACTCATACTGTAAGGTGTCTGTCATAAAGTAAACCTCCAAGTATATAGAGTTTACGTTAATACCATTAGTATTTTATGAACAGTGTGAATATTAGCTTCGAGGATTTTCGGGCTGAGGAAGGAAAACGTAGAGGGTGCTTAGGCTTAGCGTAGCGAGTCACTTCCCAGCTCTCGACTTTTAATTTTAAATATGATTGTCGCTACTCGTACATGTTTATCATGTTTGCAGTTTTCTTCAATTTTGTTTTTTTTGCTGTTCAATGCGAAACTTAGGAACATTTTGATTAGGTAAGACTAATAATTAAATTCATTCGAATAATGAATGAATATTTGTGCAGTAGCATCTAATGAGGTAGAATTGTAACTCGTCAATAAAGCTTAGTCAATTTGTCCCAGGATTTCCTGTCCCGGCTCATCAAAGGTACTTTACTCAAGGAAATTGTGCCGAGTTTGATTAGTAGAGAAATTTATTTTGTGTTTCTAACTAAAAGAAAAGGTCAAAAGGATGCGGGGCCATGCTCAGTGTAAGGTTTCGTAGTTACCATTCTGTCAAAATAGGCCCAACGGCGGGCTATTAGTAAGTATCATGTACAATTAACGCATAAGGGAGTACCATTACAGCGCTTTGTAGGTACGTCTTTTTACTAAGAAAAGAAGATTTTTTGCAATAACTCAAAAACGACTGGATGATCATTTTCGCTATAGTTTTCATTGGAAGTGGATTAAGCTTTTATCAAAAAATGCTTAATGGAGACCCTTATTCGTTTTGAAAGACCTATCCAAGGAAACCCCACACTATTGGTACAGCGCAAAAATAAAAATAAACATTTAAACTTAAACGAGGACCTAACTCTAGTCTGTTAAAGCCTGCACTAAAATCAACACCGAAATATTTTCCTCTTGTATATTTATTACGCAAGCATTCAAGATACATAAAGCACTACCCTCAAGACAAACGGACCTCGTTCACGAACAAAAGATGTAACAAATTGCGCTTTTAACATGTACGTTTGCGTAAATGTGTATTGTTTCTGATTTATTCTGGTCGTCAAATCGGTGAGCCGAGAGTAAGAAGAGGTGACGGCTTGGCAGCGGCGCTAATGAGATGTGAACTGTGATGGTAAAGTTTTGAGGCACGCGGTTGATTTTGTGTTTTAGTGCAGTTCGAATATTGTAGGTTGGGAAAGAGAAATAACAATCCCTCTCCTTGGAATAAGAGATGCTTGAAGTTGTAATTATAAAACTTATATGGTATACTTATACAACTTCGTATGGGCTAAGTAGAACAGTATTGGTGTGTCATGCTACTTGAGCTCGTAGTATGGAAGTGGAACGCTGGAAATAACAGCTGACAACAAAAACGCCAGCGTTAAGGCACATTCAGCTTTTAGATATCTCTCAGACAATACAATCTTGTCTTGGCGAGGGCACGGTCTAGTCTACACGAGTATTTCTGAAATAACTGTGATTCAGACATCCCTAATTAAATATTTCCTTTATTCTTTAAAACTGAAACATTATGGTGTTTGGTATATTCACATTCATATTCCTTTATTGATAAAATTACAAATTTTACATGTCAAAAGGTAATACAACATATAATTAGGTCGATGTCAATTTAAATACAATTAAGATAATAATAATCAAATTCAGTTGTAGTAAAATAAAACTTATTAAAATAATTAAAACACTGCATATATCCAATAAATTAAATTAAATATATCTTGCCTTTTTAATTTCTACATTATTAATATTAGATAATATAATAAATGTCTGGAATTCCGGAATGAAACTGGAAATGTTCAATTCGAAAGTTGTTCAAGTTTTACACCCGTATTCACAGTGGTGCACCACAAAGTACTAATCTATTTTTAATAGCAGAACACTGATTCCAATTAACCATTTCGTAGCTGTCATCACGGATGGCCGGTCAAAACCGGAGCCCTAAAATTCACGGCAATTCACGTAACTACGTTGTAAACGGTGCACGCGATTTTATTTTGATTGCGTTTTCATTATTTATTACGAGATCGCTGCTGCGTTCTGATTAGTAAACCTTAGTTGTTTACCCCTACTCTGTGATTGATTGGTTCGTCCAATTACTTTCTTTTTGGGAACTTTTGGAGTAGAACAGTGTTTGGTTAGCTTGGTATAGTTTTGAATAACGTATTTAATTATTAATTTGTTCCTTTTCTTTTTTCTTCTGTTTCATTATTTCATGGTTATGCATGATTTTTCTGTCAACTTAAACCCTTTAGGATAGCGATTGATGCACGTATATACATGGCGATAGGTTTCAACATGATAATAAAATATGTAGGCGCGGGATAAGTTCGCCTTCGCATATGCGAAAAAATTACATCTTTTACTTTGTTATGTCTATTTTGAGTGTGTTTATGTAACATACATACATACATATATTATAATAAAAACATCCAATATCAGCCTGCTTTCAATAAAGTCTAATTACATGTCGCAGTCATATTGTGGAATAAGATGAATTTGTGTCGTTGGCGCAGAATATAAGGGAAGCTTTAGATTTAACACAGGTATTTGTTACGATAGATAAGTAGTGTCAGTTCAGATGATGTTATGCGTTGGTATTATAAAAATCTTAAGTAAAGTAACGACGCTATGCACGAAGAATTTCGTACATTGATCTTTATCGACGCGCGTAATAAGCAGTCAATTGTCTTTCTAAAAAAACTGACTCTGGTATTTCTATCATTTTTAGTTTACGAGATACAGAAAGTGCATAAGGTCGGATTTCATGATTTACGGTCATTATTTTCACATCCGTCTTATTACACTTATTCCATAGACTGTCCTCTGAACTGTTTCGATTTTGTTGTTGGCGGTAAGGGACTTTATGCATCTAAAATGTATTTAGATACATTATATCAATATATACGACGTTTTACCTCTAACTTAAGTAACAATACTCCGTTTTGGATCTGAACTTGAGACTACTATTAGTTACTACTATAAGTACTTAAAATATTCAAGTCAAAAAATAGAATATATCATAGAATAGAATAGAAATATATTTATTTGCGTGAAATGTGGTACAACAAATTAGATGGTAGTATTTTCTATACGTTCAACACATCTCGCCGACAATATGGACATGCAAAATTTTACTTAATCATCTGAATATTATTTGTTTAATTTACATTATATTTATATTTATGCCTCTGTTGTTCTGTTAAATTAGGAAAAATCATAATGTCGAATTTAATAACTTTAGCATAAATATTGCCTTTTTAAATAATATAAATAGTACTACAACGTTTTCTTTTAATCCAGAGTAGAAGGTGAAGAGGCATTTTTCAATAAAAAAGAGATTGGTATTTCTAGACCCCATATTTCTTGAAATAATGGCAAACAATCGTGCAAATTTTGTTTTGACTCTCCTAGAAAGTTGCCTTTTTCACATACAATCATATGGAACTCCAAGCGCTTCGCAATACATTCGCTAATAATACAACCGCCATAGTTCTCTGTTTTTCTTTTTATATATAATCTGAACAGACGCATAAAAATTTACTTGTGAACAGACGGGCCGAGTTTTTCGCATCGGGACGAGCGCTCTCCAAAAGACGTATTAGAGTGCTCGTGAGCTGAGCCCCCTCCAATTAGACGGCCCTACAACTCTTCCACTAATACGGGAAGGTATAAAGAATGTTGGTGTTTAGTATTGTGTCGTCCCCTTGTTTAAACTTGACGTGATTTTGCTAAAAGGTTTTTATATTTCCTGGGAAATGTCACTTTGATTTGTATTTTCACGGAAATCGAGACTGGCAAGTAGGTACAGTCAGCGTCAAAAGTAGCGGATCAAATAACGTTTCATAAGTAGCTACCATTGTTTAATAGCTTACCAAAAAGTGATGTATTTAATATAAAATAACTAGGACTGTAAAAGATATACTTTTGAGTGCGAATTTTAACAATTTATCTATATTTGGAAAAGTTATCCGGAATATTGGATACTTTTGGCCCGTTGTTTCATCCGCTACTTTTGATGCTGACTGTACTTTAAGACGACTCATTGTACATTTTGGTGTCAGGTATCTCGGCATATTTATTTTAGCAATTTGAAAACTCTTGCAAGTATTGTTTGGCGATCTGGTTATTCATGGCATTGACTTCATTTCTGTAGTTGGCGTTACACGATTGATTAACTTTTATAGCATGGAAAATCGTATCAAAGATTCCTCTTTTTAAACAAACATTTTCATTGTACAGGCAAATGGGACCAATTCAAGCTTCTGAATTTTCCATGTATAATACATATTGTACTGTAGTTGTGATATTTCGATTACTTTTTTTTAACATTAACCAAAAAATCGACAAAAGTCAAACGTAGGGGCATCTATTGTAAATATCAAATTATGTGAAAACATTTTCCATAATGTCAAATGGGGACTTCGTTTGTATGGGAAAGCGGCCGTCCCCTTTCCTCTTAAACAAAAAGCAAATCCCAACCGATTTAATAATATGATTATGATTCCTGTAACGTTATCCTATGTAGATATTTTTAAGTTTAATAATGGAATTTAATAAAGGACATCACATTTTTTATGGTTGCAATTTCGTGTTGTGAGCAACGCTGTGGTGCAACGTGATGAAATACCTTGGTTGACACTCGACAGGCAACTGATTTATCAGTGAAAAAACCTACATTGTATACCGTACAAACATTGAGTCTATCTATCATACAATACTATCATACATTAAAAAAAACAATGGTAATTATGTACAAAAAGACAGTTTTCAGATGCTGATATCGGTGTTAGATACTGCCCAAAAATATAAAATAATACCCTTGCCTTCTTTGTCAGTTGGTTAGGTAATAAAGTACCCTGTCAATAGCAGCTCCCTACTGTTCAGAAAACTATCACCCACTACATCTATCCCAATGTTCTTAAAATGATCATGCAGGTAGCCATACTCCCAAAATGCGATATAGCCAAACGCTTACGGCGTTTAGGCCCAACTCCTTTTAAAACTAAAAGACTCATAATAACCAAAGCTTCTATGATGTTAAGCTGTTTTAAAACTAAACTATTTTCTTCTAACCATTCACTAGACGATACAACGCCGTTATGCAAATGGACTCCGGTTTAATCGCCTGAATTTCCACAAACTTTGAGAATTTCCCCAAATCGAAGGGTGAATAAATTTAAAAACCTCTCAACGGCTAGGTGCCGAAAATTTTATGTTTATAAGAACGGGTAATACATTTTCGATCGGTTATTTTGACTAGCTCGGAACTTGTTGAAGCATTAAGTTACATCTTAACCTTTATGATTTTTTTATTTAAGGTTGAATATCGTAGAATGTGATCAGAGAAGACACGAACCATTAAGTATATTTCTTCAAGTTTCCACTCTTTTATCGATTTATTAATAAAGCACAAGTTTGGGAAAAATAAAGTTTATGCATTTATTATTGAAGCGGTTAAAAGCCATTTTTAAATAAGTAGGTACGAGTAAGCTGTTTTTTTACAATTGGGTTATTCTTGACAACGGGGGTTATAGTTATTTATGAGCGTCTTTTACAAACGTAAACAAGGCTGTATATTTAATGTAGTTTATTATAGGAATTTCCTGGATTCAACGGGCATCAGTAATGAACTTTAAAGGGCTGTCACAATAGATCACTACCTGGTCGAAGTGGCACTCAAAGGCCCGAAACCCCAATAATAATAATAATAATGTAGTTAGAAATACTGAAGGTACCTTCAAGACAAGTCTCCTACTAGATGAACAATTATTAAAGGCACGTATTTAACCGGTCAACGTAATAAAATTGCGGTAGCTAAAAAAATAGAAATAGGTACTAAAATTAATAGTTTGGCGACAAAAAGTGGAGCCTCAAAATATTGCAATACTCGTATGAGCATTATTTTTATGCCTTTACAGCTTTTGTTCATTTGAAGGCAAGTACCAACTATATATTTCGCAACTGACTGATTATATTAGAGACTAAATTGTGAAGCACATTTAAAAAAAAACGACTATCAATTAATTTAAAACTGAAGTTCTATTAAAATATTTAGATAGCAAATTAAGGTAAATGCACATTTATCCCTAGTAGATTGTTAACCAAGGGATGAAAGGCACCTTTCTGAAATGGTGCCTTTCACCCGAGTTAAACTCTCTACTTTACATTTTAAAAAATGCGGCTAAGTATAAACTTCAGTAGTATTTCTTGCGGGTTCTTTCAAATAACAATTAAGGTAAAAATATTGTTATTTACGATATAAAGAGTTAATTATCAAATTGGAAATTTTACAACAAATCAACTTTAAACCAATATTTTAAATGCTTACCGTAAAAAAAGAAAGCAAAGGTACTTAGAAAGTACCTGGTGCTCTAGAGCAGAAACGTATTATTTTCTACACACTTTTTAGAACAACAAAGACCCATTTTCAGAGCATGAGAAATGAAAAATTGGCATATCGACAATCATTACTTATGAGTAAGCTGTCATTTTAATATATAAAAGAGTTTTAAAATGTCATTGTGGTGGTATTATAAACGTTGAACCTATGGGTAGAAAACTTAAGAGGAAAGGGGACGGCCGCTTCTCTATACAAATGCAGTCCCCATTTTCCTCTTTGGATATTGACATTATGGAAAATATTTTTATAACATTTGATGTATAATTAACCATAGCTATGCAATAACTACAACTATATGAGACAAGGTGCCAATCTATTATTTTAGACGCCAGACTATTATTTCAAGTTCCTTATTAATTTTTTTGGTGACTTGAATTTTCTGCCGGTTTTTTAGTAATATGATGCTTATATTTGGGGCCATAATATCAATACACAGCCAAATTATATTATTATATGGCCAATGAAAGTTCCCCTTCAATATTTTAGTTGCCCGGTTAATAGTAAGTATGTCATTATTAAAGAACTAATCATCTTCAATATTCTATTTTAAGAAACGCCATATACAAAATCCATACTTGCGAAATGTAGCTCTATCGGTGATGACCTGATGACTACGATTTTCAGGCTTGTATATATCGTTACGGACAAAGTGACAAAAATATGTACACATTACCTTAATATATCGGCAATAAGGTCGTGTATACATATTTTTGGCACTTTATCCGTTTCGATATTTAATACCTTGACTGTACGACAGAAAAAATGTTTTTTTTACGAATCAAATTATTTCTCGAATGTGTTTAGTACAGCTCCTTACTTAAGGTAGGAATTATAATAAAAATAGACGCCTAACCATATCTCAACAAATATTCCGCTTAGATGGTTATGAAAAGGCCTACGCTCGGAATCTCATTATGATAAGACCGGAAACAAACGAATATCCAACAGGCTAGTTCTAATCGATATAGCCCGAACTATTCGTAAGATTATGACTATGACTCCGAAGATTCCATGTGGCAAACTATACAATCCTAAACCCTACTATCAATTTTCTCCTATAAAACCTCCTTGTTTTCTAAAATCGGTAAAAATATAGTCTTCACCGGCCTCTTAAGAAACGAATTGACTGACAGCACATTTATAAATATCAGCTCTCTAGTTTGGACGCCACAGTGAAGCACACATAATAAATGGCACACATACACACCCACCCATACAAAATAGAATAGAATAGAATATAGAATATTTTTTTTTTATTCGTAGACACAAACAAGACACATTAAATTACATGATATAACAAAAACAAAGGAAGTATAAAGTGCCACGAAATGGCCTCATCTCAGCATGTTGCTGGTGGCTTCCAGCGCTGATCTTCCGATGAGACCATCAAGTGAGAAAAATCACGAAAGGTAACAGACAAGAAGGAAAAAGACAAAATAATATAGAGTGAACAAATTGAAAAATAGATAAAAGATAAAAGATAACGACTAAATTAAGTAAAGATTATTTTTATATCAAGCATCGTAAACATAACACTGTATCGGTCCGGTCCAACCATACCTTGGCTGAACATTACAGCTGCATACGCAACAAGCGCCAACGGTAGCTACACGAACTAAAAGGCAATGACAGACCAGACCAACATCGAGCGTCCATTTTATCAATTTACAAGATTTTTATATTATGAAAACAGCATCAGAGGAAGACGAATACTAACATAATAATACTCAAACATGTATGGCATAACAGGAGTGGTAAACTATTGCTCTGCAGAAGGAACAAAAAACTTGTGGTAAGCGTAAGTAAAAGCGTACAAACTACAGGCAGCTAGTATCAAGTCTGTAGGCTTCCTGGTTAAGTTGGTGATTAAGTAAATACTGTTTCAACTTTGACTTAAAACTATGAATAATACTCGTATAAATATACGTATTCTGCTAAAAAATTATAGCCCATACATTATGCTTTGGCTTTATTGGGTAATTAATGAAAACAATTATAAATATTATTATAAGAGTAGGTACCTATCGGTATTTTATAGCTTCTTGAAATATGTAATATTTTAATCATGTGCGTATTACTTGTACTTGCCCCAAAAATGCTATTAAAGTGCGATAGATACTTTCGTGGTCCTATCCATGACTTTTGCAGCTGACTATTGGCCGAGTGCAGACGGCTTGGCGGGAACATAAAAACGATGACAGCGCTTGATGTGGCCAAAGTTGGCGACAAATTTCGCTGAGTATGGGTACTTCTCAGCTAGTATGTTCGCGATAAACTCAAAAACTTCTGAACGGATTTTCACGTGGTTTTCACTTATCAATAGAGCGATTCTTGAGGAAGGTTTAGGTATATAATTTGTTAAGGTTTTGTGTAAGTTGGTTGAAATGTGACTGTTTGCTAAAGATGTCGGAAAAAATCACGCTGTCTAAGAGCTTTATTCGAAAACGCTGCCTAATCCGTTTAAGATATAACTACACAATGTATGGTGGGATTGTATCTCATTGATTGGTCTACAAAAAAGTCCGCGATGGTATATATCTATCTTTTAAAGATAACTTACTATACCCATTCTTAACTTATAAAAAATCGGCCAAGAGCATATCGGGCCATGCTCAGAGTTGGGTTCCGTAGTTACTCTTCCGTCACAACTGTGGATAGCATGTCTTTTTACTATGAAGGGGAAACTTTTCGTGATAACTCAAAAACAGCTAAACTGATCATGTCCGATATAGTTTTTATTTAATGTCTTTCTTAAGCTCTCTTTCTACCATTTTTTTCATATTTTTTTGACGTATGGTTCAAAAGTTAGAGAGGGGGGACACATTTTTTTTTCGGAGCGATTATCTCCGAATTATGTTTGTTAAAGACCCCTATTAGTTTTGAAAGACCTTTCAAACGATATCCCACACTGTAGGGTTGAAGCAAAAAAAAAAAATTCACCACTACTTTACGTGTAGGGGAGGTACCTTAAAAAAAAAAAGAAGTTTTAGATTGTATTCTAGGACTTTGTCGGCTTTATTGATTTATATATCCATCGTGGAAGTAGAGTTTAAGAAATACATTAAATGAAAACTATAGCGGACAGGATCAGTTTAGCTGTTTTTGAGTTATCGCAAAAAGTTTCCCCTTCATAGTAAAAAGACTTACTTTAATTAGGTACTGATTATGCAAATTTGCCGATTTGTTTAACTCGGGTGAAAGGTACCGTTTCATCCCTTGGTTAACAATTTACTATACTTTAAGCTCCAGTTTAGCTTATTGTGACGGAAGAGTAACTACGGAACTCTACACTGAGCGTGGCCCGACATGCTCTTGGCCGGTTTTATTATATTTGAAAACATCATACGTATTCCCTAAAAGAACATCACAAGGTATACTATCAAAACACAACAAAATATAAGTACACATATTTTTCTATAATTTGTAACGAAAGATCAACGAATAATATTGACATAATAGTATTAAATACACAACTAATTCTTACTATTTTCAGTAAAGCTAAAAACCAAATGTGTTTAACCTTAGAAACGAATAGATTTTGCGCATTAAACTGCATTATAAAAATGTTTTTGAAGGAGATAATCTTTATTTTGTTGCGCTCATTATACTTGAGCGCCTACCCAGTTGCCAATGCTAGGCGGCGCTGCCATCGTGCACCCGGCCAATACCTATAAATACATACCTACTAGCACGTTAGAGTTATGCAAACTCTACAACGAAAAGTAAAAAGAGCACAAAGCAAGCCGCAGTCACACACACTGAAAGAGCACTCACAATCAACATGCATTTTAACTTTAGGCAATTCGAAGTAGTGGCAATGCATCATTCCACTTCATTTCTTTACCCAAAAGACATACAATATTAAAAACAGTAACTAACATAAATCATTTTCAAAGTAACTGCATGTTGACCGAATAATTCCAAAAGGACTTATTCGTCGTATCAATTGGAACTAAAGTCATATAGAACTCAACATGGACGTGATACATCAAAAGCATGTGGTATTATTTCCGATGGTTACCGCGTACCCGAAGGCCGAAGGTAAACCAGTATATGTGAGGCCTCTAGAATCATAATATGTTATGTTTAATCGAGGATCATACTAATTGACTAGACGAGCGCAGTGTGCGGTTCGAGCGAAGCGTTTTAGTCTCAGCTTGGGTATAAATGCTTTTGTGTGTTGGGCAGTTCGACTGTTCTTTTCTACATAGCGCATTTCTCTAACAATTTTTGTAAAATTTTGTGAGCAGGTTCGATAATATATTTTTTTGTCGATGAATTTTTTGAATGGCGGGACCAAGGGGGCTCGTAGAGCCACTACCTACTTATAATCTAATTTTTCACTAAGTGGAGAGTAAAGATTAGGATAAATTAGATTGTGACCGCAGCTGGTGCTGTTACATCGTTGCTGTTACAGTGTTGCTGGTGCAGCAGCGGGAATGAGCAATGTCTCTGTCAATCCAAATTCTGGTTCAGAAGATATGATTGTGTTTTCTGTTTTGGGAATACAGCCAAGTTGGTCCCAACACGACTCGTCACTTCGTTCCCTACGTCAAGTGTTCCGGTAGAAGCAACTGTCAATGTGATGACAACCAGTGATATGGTAGGGGGATGCAACCAGAACGTACCTACTTATGATTAAAATAAAGCGAAATAGAATATTGCATTATAGTCGATTATTGTCTGCAAGGCAGGGTTAAGTCCGCTTTGAACTTTTTAAATTTTTATTATCGTTTTAATATCGTGCGATTAATGCGTAAGAGGAGTGTAGGTATGAAGTGAGTACTAAAACATTCTGGAGATTTTAATCTTGGATATTAGTATGCCATATATTCTTTTACGGTTCCATAGCCAACTACAAATCTTTATTATAAGCAGACAGAAGTTTTTGTGGCAAAAACAAGTGTTTGAGAAAATGAAACATCGATAAATCTGTTATTGACAAGGCAGTCATAGATTAATAATTAAAAGATGTAACTTAATAATTAAGTACTTGTGGTAAATTACCGAGAAATTTCTTTTTTAATATAATTTAATAATTTCTTTATTCAGTACATATATTTAATATTTAAAAATAAAAACGTAAAATGTAGTATACAGTGCCAAAAGAAAAGAAAACTACCAAAAGGTATAAAGAAGATAATCGAACGTGTATTTCTCTTCTTATTCAATGTTAAAAATATCTACATATAACGTTAAGATAACATCGATAACAGACATGTCGATATTTCATTTTTAACCGACTTCAAAAAAAGGAGGAGGTTCTCAATTCGTCGGAATATTTTTTTTTTATTTTTTTTTATGTATGTTCACCGATTACTCGAAGACGCCTGGACCGATTTGCAAAATTCTTTTTTTGTTTGATAGGGTATACTTCCCAGGTGGTCCCATAGTCATCAGGTCAAGATCTGATGATGGTATCATTGAGAAATTGGTGGTATTCTTAAAATTTTATAGGCAATTTTAACGTTTTTCATATACTTCGTAAAGCTATTTAGGTATTTGCGCCTGGTAGTCATCATCTCGTTACAGAGCTGATGATGGAAGATACAATTCCTTAACGGTAAAGAGATAGGGGGTAGATGGCTTCCGTTGTTGCAACAATACGTTTACTTTAATGATGATGATTACACGGGAAACCTTGTCAATACTAGCAAACCGCTTTCTTGGCCTAATGAATAGGTACCTGTCTACCTTTAGTCAGTAATGAGATTTCTCAACCGTTGCATTTCTGCTAATGCCCGTTCATCGTGGGGTTTAGTTAACAGTTTAGTGGGTTCTAAATCAGATAGAGCTATTCCTTCCAGTTTTTACTCTGTTGAGAGCTACATATACTTGTCCCTTAGCAAAATTTCGAGCTTTATCGAGGGTTATACCCTGTAGTTTATGTACTGTTATAGCCCAGCATAAAATAATAGGCAACATTCAACTTCTTCAACTTCAACATTTATTCAGCAAATAGGCCACAAGGGCACTTTTACACGTCAACATGGAATTTACATACAAACAAAAACAAGCACATTAACAATTAGGGTTACCCTCATGTGGCAGAACAATATTGGTCAGAAACACACTTGGCATAACATGTTTCGCAGAAACACTTTCGGTCGAATGGTAATTTTGCATAAAGGTATAGTTGGAATTATTAATACCACGCATACGACACATTTTGCAGCACATTGTTTCGTAGAACATTACTTTGGCCGACTTTGGTTTAGCATCATTTTAGATACCATAATAATCCTATAGCATACTATTACAATTGCATAATTATTTTCTGCTAAGTAGGCATAATAGGATTGTTAGGTATCTTGCGTCCCCAACACAACCGACTCGCTGTCAAAAAGGAAATACAGTCCCAGAGTCACCGTTAGGTACGACGACGAGCGTAGCGAGGAGGAGTGTTAGGTATATTGCGTCCCCAACACACCCGACTCGCTATCAAAAACGAAATGCAGCCCCAGAGTCACCGTTAGGTACGACGACGAGCGAAGCGAGGAGGAGTGTTAGGTATCTTGCGCCCTCAACACACCCGACTCGTTATCAAAAAATAAATACAGTCCCAGAGTCACCGTTAGGTACGACGACGAGCGAAGCGAAGAGGAGTGTTAGTTATCTTGCATTCCCAACACACCCGACTCGCTATCAAAAAGAAATAGGAAGAATTATAAATAAAACAATAATAATAATAATAATGGATTTATGATAAATAAAGAATAACAATTGTAATCTTTTTATTTTAATTTCAAATTAGCACCTAGCGCCTTCAATAAACCAATTTAGGCGGCATGACAACTTTATGCCGCCTAAATATTATGCAAAAAAAAAGTATCTGCGAAAGTACTATTCGTTTAGAAGACAGTTATGCTCATAAACATTATGGCAATATAAGATTCGATATTATAAAAATCTGCGAATTGATTTATGCCAAAGCATACTCTGCGTAAGGTGTTTCCGCCAAACGTTAATTCTGCCAAGTATCATTATGCGAAACAAAATATGTCAAAAAAGTTTCTACAAGACAACAGTGAACCCAACAATTAAGTATAAAATACAATTACAAAAAAAAACTAAAATAATAATATTTAAAAAAACATACAGATACAAAAAATATCTAAAATTATTAAGAGGTGTAAATAGCTGTAAATGTGAGAACTAAATGACTTTTATCAAATTATCCTTAGAGATGTATGGAGTCTGTAAGAGTCAAAATTCCGTATAATTAAAACATTCATTAGGATAAAAGAAACATACGAGAACTGAATGTGGTGTCTCACTGTAATTATACACTCAATAAAGTTAGCTTAAACAGACCAGTCTCCACAAACAGCACTCATTCACGAGTATGACGCGTATCTCAGCCATCGCCTCCCTCAACCTTCATTCGGGAAAGTGGCGACCCGATCAACGACGCCACCGTAAGTAAGGACTTTTAAGCGAGCATGATATGTTCAAGCTAACGGGGTATACTAATATTTAAATAGTAATAACATGTAGCTGTGAGACACAACATTTTGTGCTTGTATGTCAGATAAAAGACGCAATAGCTACACAAAATTACTAGCTTAAATTTACTTAGAGATGTAAAGGTCTCTAAGTGTCAGAATCATTAAAAGTATAGGTATACACAATCAAATTAAATACAAAATAAAAGTAAAAATTTAGAGATGTATAAGGTCTCCAAGTGTCTAAAACTAAAATTAAGTTAAACAATATAATTCAGGAATATCTGAAACGGTCATTTTGTTCCAGTTTGCCTGAGCAGGAATTTTTCGTTTTTAGGGTTCCGTAGCCAAATGGCAAAAAACGGAACCCTTATAGATTCGTCATGTCCGTCTGTCTGTCCGATTCTGTCACAGCCACTTTTTTCCGAAACTATAAAAGCTATACTGTTCAAACTTGGTAAGTAGATGTATCCTATGAACCGCATTATGATGTTCACACAAAAATAGAAAAAAAACAATAAATTTTGGGGGTTCCCCATACTTAGAACTGAAACTCAAAAAATCTTTTTTCATCAAACTCATACGTGTGGGGTATCTATGGATAGGTCTTTAAAAATGATATTGAGGTTTCTAATATCATTTTTTTCTAAACTGAAAAGTTTGCGCGAGAGACACTTCCAAAGTGGTAAAAAGTGTGTCCCCCCCCCCCCCCCCCGTAACTTCTAAAATAACAGAATGAAAAATCTAAAAAAAATATATGATATACATTGCCATGCAAACTTCCACCGAAAATTGGTTCGAACGAGATCTAGTAAGTAGTTTTTTTTTAATACGTCATAAAAATTAAAAAAAAAAATTTTTTCATCAAACCCATACGTGTGGGGTATCTATGGATAGGTCTTCAAAAATGATATTTAGGTTTCTAATATCATTTTTTTCTAAACTGAATAGTTTGCGCGAGAGACACTTCCAAAGTGAAAAAATGTGTGTCCCCCCCCCTGTAACTTCTAAAATAACAGAATGAAAAATCTAAAAAAAATATATGATATACATTGCCATGCAAACTTCCACCGAAAATTGGTTCGAACGAGATCTAGTAAGTAGTTTTTTTTTTAATACGTCATAAAAATTTAAAAAAAAAATTTTTTTCATCAAACCCATACGTGTGGGGTATCTATGGATAGGTCTTCAAAAATGATATTTAGGTTTCTAATATAATTTTTTTCTAAACTGAATAGTTTGCGCGAGAGACACTTCCAAAGTGAAAAAATGTGTGTCCCCCCCCCTGTAACTTCTAAAATAACAGAATGAAAAATCTAAAAAAAATATATGATATACATTACCATGCAAACTTCCACCGAAAATTGGTTTGAACGAGATCTAGTGAATAGTTTTTTTTTAATACGTAATAAATTAAAAAAAAATTTTTTTCATCAAACCCATACGTGTGGGGTATCTATGGATAGGTCTTCAAAAATGATATTTAGGTTCCTAACATCATTTTTTTCTAAACTGAATAGTTTGCGCGAGAGACAGTTCCAAAGTGGTAAAATGTGTGTCCAAAGTGGTAAAATGTTGAACAAGATCTAGCAAGTAGATTTTTTTTAATACGTCTTAAATGGTACGGAACCCTTCATGCGCGAGTCCGACTCGCACTTGGCCGCTTTTTTAATATGATTTGAACAACGAGTACAGGTCACGATATTACCTAAAGCGATTAAAACAGCAGGAAGTAAATTGTCTAGATTTGTAGTTACTAGTCTCGTACGCTGCTGAGGATATATCATTTTATTGCAAATGGTGCACACAACATCATGATGGCTATATATATTTACATCACTAAAAATCAAAAAATAAATATTTTTTAATTAAAAAAAAAACCGCCTTCAAAAAATATCCAATAATAAAAATAGAAACTATATACACAGATAAAACACTAAAAAGTTAGAAATAATAAAGTTTTTTCTGTATTAGAAATCCAAAGTTCGTTAAAGAACCCCTTTACAAAATATATTATTTACTTACAAATCAATAATAATAAACAATATTTGGAGTCGGTGCCAGCAACGATATAAAAATAACTAGTGATACAACTTAAATGTAAATGTGTTGTTTTCAATTCAATAACTTAGAAATTAGTAGATAATGTAGGTATGTTTACAAAATCTTAATCCCATTATATCGTTGCTGGCACCGACTCCAAATATTGTTTATTATTATTGATTTGTAAGTAAATAATATATTTTGTAAAGGGGTTCTTTAACGAACTTTGGATTTCTAATACAGAAAAAACTTTATTATTTCTAACTTTTTAGTGTTTTATCTGTGTATATAGTTTCTATTTTTATTATTGGATATTTTTTGAAGGCGGTTTTTTTTTTTAATTAAAAAATATTTATGTCAATCACTTTATTTTGCCACAAAAACTTCTATGTCTACTTATAAGTAAAAAGTGTAGTATCAGTGACTAATTTATATTTACATGGTTCAATGTATTAGAAGCTTTCGACCTACGAGAACAAAAGTTTAATACAAATATATATATCGTACATACAAAGGACAAAGACACAAATGTACCGGATTGATACATAATGCAGTGACATCAAAAATATATAAACACGGTGGTCCTTATTTCAGTGGGAAAAGGTTGAAATCCGTGAACATATTTTTGTCATGAAAGACATGCTCGTTATTCATCCCGCTAGCGAAGCGAATCTTTTGGAACTTAACGAATGAGTGACTTTGGGAGCGGGAGAGATATTACTGTTGCATTCTGATTTGTTCACCCTTACTTGAGCACCACACTTTAGAAGAACGCGGCTTGTGAGTAAAAGTTACCGATGACGGGTACATCGGGTAGGAATATACATACAGTGTGGATGAGCAATATGAGCTTATTATAACTTCTTATAATCATACCTACTACTAAATACTGTATTCCATATACATTTGCTTGTTACTATACCAAATTCAACTTAAATTAAGGTGAGGGGGCCGAAGTGCGCCAAGCCGTCTAAGTGCGCCTATCTTTAATACGCGTATATCAAAAAATGCTTATAGAGTACTAGTAATACTACTACTACTAATAAAACTGCAAGCTACTAACAAATATTAATAGTATTCTGTAAGCAGTTTTCGATATATTAAAGGTGGGCGCACTTCGCCGCCCTCACCTTACGTCATACTCGTATAATAACTCGGGTATTGCACTACATAAAATGAATTAAATTAAATCATAGCAAGCAATTCTATGTTATGACAAGTGATAAAGTTATCCCTAGCGATAAACAGCTATTAACACCACCATTATATCGTATCTAGAGACCGTATATCTTAATTCCGTCGCTTTTCCCCCAACGCTTCCACTACATAACTTCTATTGCGATAAATGATAATTATTTTATTGTTCAAGTATTTCTATGTAGTTGAATAAAATGGGTTTGGTAAAAGTGATTGGCGTATGGCGGATTATGTATGAGTATAGGAAATTATTGCATGAGAAGACAGCCGCTCCTTCAGTTGCATTAACGTTTACAACCTGTTATTTTGTACGTAATTTACAAATATCAAGCAAATTTGTTTAATGGAAGTTAAAATGCACTTTTAAATTTTAAACCCAAATTAAAGGTAGTCATTATGTCAGAAGGCCAATTCAAACTTTCGTTCTGTTGCTATCCCTATTATGTTGTTGTCCTGCCCATGAATTGATGCCGGTTTTCAACGTCACTGTGCGTGTTTGACAGCAATATAATTATAGAGATAGCAACAGGCGGCTCAACGTACGAAAATGTCTCTGAAAGGCGTCTCTTTTATATTGTAGATTATAATTACAATAATTACTTATAGTTATCGTTAAAAAATGGAAATTTAACTACTATGACGGTTAAAAATCTATTTATATATTAAAATATCAATAAAGATTGAATAATTTCCGTCAAAAAAAAAACTAACAAGACTTTAAGGAATACATTTTATCTTGTCTTAATGGCTTATTCTTACCTAAGCGTTTATAAACTGTGCTTCTTGACTAATTCTTCTTCTTTCATGACTTGGACGCGTTCGCGAAGTTGCAAAGTTGGCAGCCGAATGCTCGCTCGCCTCACCGACCACGGCCGAGGGGAATCGGTATTAAAGGGGACCGCGAATTTGGACACTTTAATGCGACTTTTGATGTTTTATGTTAATATCGACTGTAACTTTGCCCGATAGTCATTGAATCGATGCATTTGCCCCCGAAGTTTGCTGTTTAAAATTATCCAAATTTAATCCAAATGATCCTTTTTAGGAACATTTACTCTTTTTCGAACGTTGAACGTTTCTCTAGTACTGAGCGGTAAAAAACCTACGACATTGAAGCGGGTAAGGCTGGGTGGTTAAGAAAACACCCAGACGCTTTCAAATAAAAATATTTATTAAAGATAAACAAAACTTTGCCGAGCGAGGGCCGTGGTAAAAGTCCGTTAATTTGAATTTAGCCTGTCTGGTTCCGTGGCAGGGCGTTACACTCCCCTGTCGCGCTAGCTGGTCGCGCCGCTTGACCGCTCCGGGTTGTTGGGGAACAATGGGGAAGTGCCGTGGATCGCTGGAACAGTTGTGGATGAACGCCTCTGCGTCCCTCGGTACTCTACGGCCGGCCGGGAACAAGGAACCGCGCCGCCGAGATTTTTTTTACCTGTTGGGTTCTTGGGAGAACCATTTCAGAGTGCTGTGGTCCGTGTAAACAGTGAATGGCTTCCGGTTTGACCTCCAGTGTTCCAGTGCGATCACCACAGACAAAGTTTCACGTTCAGTTATAAGTACTATAATTTTTCTGTACTAGTATGCACTTCGAAAACTTTGTCGTAGTCGGGACAGGAAAGAACAGGAGGGGTTACCAAGCACTCTTTCAACTTCCTAAACGCAGCATCAGCTTCAGCAGACCAGACAAAAGTAGGCCCTTCTTATTCGAAGTCAACTTGTGAAAAATTTCGGCTAAATCGGAAATCGGGAAGTGGGTCAAATTTTGCTTCCAAGATTTGACCCACACTAACTAACATACCTACATACTAAAAGTGCAAGTTAAATAACAACTTGTAAAAGCTGTTGGAGCACAATTAGCCAGTATGGAGCAAAGTAAAACTATTGGAACACAATTACCCAGTGTGAATCAAAGTATAGACACGTTTTAGGGTAATGTGAATGTGTAGGTTTTTCTTTGTGAACCGGCAACTATGTTTAAATGCTAACTAGGTATTTATTATATCTAATAGACAATATCTGGTAGACCGAGCTTTGCTCGGAAAACATATGAAAACTCAAAAGTGCATGTTTTCCCTGAGATAACTAATCCCTAGGTCGATTTTTCGCCCCCGAAAACCCCCATATAGAAAATCTTCATCGAAATCGTTAGAACCGTTTCCGATATCCGCGAAATATATATACAAGAATTGCTCGTTTAAAGGTATAGGATAACAAAAGCAACAGATTGTTATTAGTTTCACCATTACCTAGTAATAAAAGTCCTTGTTGGCACCTACAGCTTTGTGTAACTTTGTTCCAGTTCTATTAGGAAAGTTAAAGAGCTCAAAGTGTTTCAAAGTTTCTTGTCGCAGTAACTGGGAATCAAGACGGTGAACTCTTTTATATTACAGAATGGGTTTTGTGCAAAATTAGTTTTTTATAAAATTATAAAGCTTGACATAGGTCGTTACACGTTTAAAAACTACACACAAGTTACAACAACACACAAGTTATTAAAATACAAGTGTTTTTTGAAATTTCATTCTCTAAGGCGGTGAAAAAGAAATTTAAAACATGTATCGGGATGGTTTTGTTTTTGAGTTTTGTAACACAAGATTAGAATACAAAAAAGTGATTTCAGCTTTTTTAAATGTTTTATTCTCGGGATTTTTGTACTGGGGGACTTGAAAACCTAAAGGCATGTCATTAAAATACTATGAAAGTAATTTCAGTGTTTTTAATAATTCATCCCCTAAGAAGGTTAGAACAGAGTTTGAAGTTTGTACCGAGAACGTCAGTTTTCTGAAGTTAGGAAACTTCTGAAATAAACAAAATATTAGAAAAAAAGCGGGACCAGCAGTTTTAAAATTAATGGCCTAACAGGGTTAAAAAAGGTTTGAAAGTTTGTATCCGGAATTAACTTTTTTTATAGTAGAGAACTTGAAAATTCGTAGGAAGACTCAGTATTAGAATTTATTAACGGGGTTAAAAGTTTACATTTTTTAGAGCAGACCTTCAAATTTCGTAGTATGGGTATAACTTTGTGTCAGACAAATATCACGTGTTCTGCCCCATTCATTAACCCAGCCCAATTCTTAGCCCAACCGCTATCTTTTGCTACACAACATGTATGTAGAATGTACAACAAGCATAAAAAACCCACGTGACGAACGGAGTCGCGGTTATCTGCTAGTCCATACTAATATTATAAATGCGAAAATCAAGTGTGTCTTGCTGAACAGATTCATTTAAAATTTGGACATAATTTAAGGACATTTTTTTAAAATCGATCATCATCCCTCGCATATGTAATCACGGGCAGAAGCCAGAAGTATATTTTCCCTGGGCGGGTATGTTTTTATGAACTGTTGTGGGTCCAATTAATAATTATAGGTTAACTTTATATTAGAAGGCTGTGTTGATACGCGGCTTCTCCTTTTATGATTAATAAATATATTATATTTAGTTATGGGCACCACGTTTCTTATTTCAACTTTCAAGGAGACACCAGCCATTGTAATATTCGTCATGCTTTTGAAAGAAATACACAATTTTTAATTTGTTTTTTTTTTTTATTAGACATAAATTACACATGCGTGAAAGATCATCAATCAATATTCGAGGGACACTTTTTATGTTCCGACGGGACGGGTTATGATTATTTTATTTGGTATCCAGAGCGGGTCTGGAACACAACATTGCCGAAAACATATGTCTACATACCTCAAAAAACTAAATAACTGTTTATTATACCGGGTGTTTCCTGTAACACGAGCAAATAATTAAACCATATATTGTACTCATAAAACAATATAACTTTTGATTAACAACTTTTAAAAATAATGAAATCTTTAGATTTTAACTTTTTCATACAAAATTAATATAATTTTCAATGTACGCTGACATCAGTGTGTTTGACATTGCTTGTCACGCTCTAAACATAACAAAATTCGCAATACATTGCGTCTTAGAATTAACTTCAATGTGTAATAAAAATCAAAACTTAAGTTATTTTTCAAAGTTGTTGAACAAATGTTGGTCAGTTTGAGGAGTACAGCCTACAGTTTAATTTATTGCTCCTGTTGCAGGAAACACCCGGTATATGAGTTCTGTCATGTGATGAAATTCAAACGAGCCAAAATATTTTTTTATGCGATTGATGTGTACCCCAAAACGGGTGAAGATGCTTCTTTGGACGCATTTATTCAACGCTTTTTATCGAAGGTAAACACGGCATTATTCTATACCTTTAAAAATATATTTTGTTTATTAATACAGAAGAATATTTTTTGAAGAACCGGCAAATGGGAAAACTTTATGTTTTCATCGCTTGTTTACAAGTAGAGTTTAAATTACGAAAATTTGATAAATCAATCTAGTAGCCTTTATCTTGTACCCACTCCTTGTACCGCATTATGTGATTAATCTGTTTTTGTGCGTGTAGTTAAAAAAAAAACATTAAATTGGGTTTTCATAGGTAGACAACCTTGTAAGGCTAAAATACCCCGACGTTACGGTGCCTATTTATGATATAGATAGATAGATAAAAACATTATTCGTTTCCACGCCATACATGGTAGGTCGGTATGGACAAAAAGAAGACATGCAGCTTAATTCTTAAAAACTAGTTTACAATTCTTGAAATAATAGAAATAATTATTTACGCTATACAATGGGTAGCTACAATAATTTTAATTATTGTAGCTACCCATTGACATGTATATTATATTAACAATAAATTGGATATGATTATGATGTAAATTGATGGATATTTATGTATTAATAAAAATCTATGTACCAATGAACATTTCCAAAGCGTTAAAAAATTGCTTAGAACGGAAACCTTCACATAAATCGGCGATGGCGCCACGTCGTCGCAACCGCAACTAGGACGGGAAACGGGATATTCCCGCCCCGGGATTTATTTCGAATCCCGTAAAAGCGTGGGCGGTTCTGAACGGGCCGTGCGCCAAACGAGAATTCAATAACCGAAGAAGACAATAAGTCACCAATTTGTGTCATTATTTTCTGACCGATTCAGAGTTTCTTGTGCTATTTAGAATTGGAAGTTCATTATAACTTGACTGACCAACGGGAGCATGATTGAAGGGGTTAAGGTTACACTCAGATTGCAACCGACTGACTGTTGTAGCATTGCAGCAACGGGAAACAATCGATGTCACTATCATCCTTGATAATGATAACACAAAATGATGAACTGAATTTGATAAAACATATCTTAGAACCATTAAAACCGCTGCTAGAATGCTTTAAAATAATAAAAAACCGCATCCAAACTGGTGTATCCGTTTAAGAGCTACGGTGTCACAGATAGACACACACACAGCGGTAACGTTTAACAAACTTATAACTAACTAACTGCTTTGGCTCAGCGATCCAAAAAGAGTCTTGGCCTCCAAAACGAGAGAACGCCACCTGTCCCGATCCAGCGCGGTTTCCTGCCGTGAATTGGCATTCAGCCGACGCAGGTCCGCTTCCACGACATCACACCAGCGGTACCTGGGGCGCCCGATCGGTCGACGGCCGGTTGGTCGCCCCAAGTACGCTTCCTTGACTACGCGATCCTCCCCCATTCTGAGTAGGTGACCGAGCCAGCGAAGTCTGTGGGATTTAGTTACGCCGATGATATTGGGCTCAGCCACCAACTCCTCGATCTCGGCATTTTTTCGGATCCTCCAGGAGCCGTCGTCACTTCGGACATGTCCCAGGATCTTCCTGAGCACTTTTCTTTCCGCTATCAGGAGCTGACTTACCTCTTTTTGAGTTAGTGTCCAGGCCTCACAGCCGTACACCTATATTTTTGCGTCGGGGGTTAGTTATTTATTATTTATTAAAATACAGTGGTATGCTTAAATACCTAGTCGTAGTTAATAATATGAGTAACGAAGTTAAACTTTCCAATCGCAATAGCAATATGGCACCGACAGTTACACCCTATACAGTTCACGAGCAGTGTCAGGTATCGTTTTCTTATTTTACAAACAATATTTATAAGTAAGTCTGAAAAAAATTATCGCCATGCTGACACGGTAATAAGGCATTTGAAGCTCGGTGAATGACCCTTAAAATCCTGCTAAAAGAGTCGATATTTTTTTTTTGCTGTACATAAAATAAATTACTCTTGCCTTAATGGGTAACTTGATAATGCATGCCATCGAAGCTGCCTTCGGAAAGTTTTTTCTCAAGACACTGCCTCCCCTAAAGACGATTTCTATAATCCATTAAGTTGTCAAGGAAGATTGATAAAACGAGATAGCATTACGTGGGTGCATATCTAACTAAGGAGGGGTCACAAATCAAAGTTGCAAAAGTTTTCAAAAACAAAGTACTTAGTTGGTATTTTTATTACTCGCGCGAAGTATTGGTACAACCAACATTGTTACTCTTTGTAGAAATGCACTTACACTAGGGTGGTCTTTATTTCGTCGAAGTTAGGTATATTTTTCTGAATGTAATATTAACCACTAAAAAACCTATGTAATTTTTCTTTAGATTGTTTAAATACATTTTAGGTATCGCTGCCGCACTTTGAAAATTTGGACCCTGGCCTCCATAGAAGATGATTTTTTTTCGAGTTCTCATTGTGTTTCACCTTTAATGTTATGAAACAAATAATACCATACGATAATTATTAAGTACTTATTGCTATTAATACTTAATACTGAATTTCCGAATGCCCCGTATCACCCTGTAAGTGCACGGCGATCTATATTGAGAAATAGCGACTGCATTTGTCTTCAAATATGCTGAGACACACACACCGAACCAAGTTTCGTTTAACACTTCAGCAGTAGGTTTTCTGTTATGAGTAACGACTGTTGACTAGAAATTTTTCAATTTTTACACAAAGAGAGGTTAATTTCAAAAACTAGTCCATTTTCAATATAGGTAAGTTCTGAACGTAGTGGTAAACATGCATAATGTTTATAAGTACCTATAACTTTTCCTAGCAAAAACGAGGTATTGACAAAATTAAATATCGACATTAACTGTTATCGATATGCAGGTGCCGCAACTCTACAGAAAATATTATATATTGTTAAAAATGATAGCTACCGCGAAATAGTAGTATCTAATATATAAGTACAATTTTTCGTGTTTACACATTCAGATACTCATCTTATATATCTTATCTAGACACGCGGTAGCGTGTCCAGCCAAGTTCAAAAAGGAACTGGTGACGCAACCGTGTGTAAATATTACACGAACCATTTCGAGCTACTTTTGGCCCCTTCTCAACTTGAATCCTATTTAACCTACACCCATATAGATCTCAATTCTTTTGTCGGCGAGTCAACAACGACACGTATTCTTAATATTGAACTTGGCTCTCATGTCACATTTATGTTTTTGTTGGAATATATTTATCTTTGACATGCTTTGCTTATCGATAACAGTTATGTTGATATGTCAGTATTTTGTCAGTTCCTCGTTTTAGTTAAAAATGGATAAATAGTGCCTACAAAGTGAAAAAATGGTGCCTTTTACACTTCCAGTCCCATTAGGTCATAGGCAACTTATATATTTATGTGTGTCAGAGATGAAAAATGTCATCCTTCTCATATTTTAATCAAAGTCAGTAACCACAGACTAATTTACAAAAGAGTGGAGTTTACTGTCGGCAGTACCTATACAGATGCACTGCTGATGTAAGCCCTTAAAGTTCACATTTTTCCTACGCCGTGTGTTATCGTAATTTGGTATTTTCCATTTTGTAAGTATGCATACTTCATTCTCGGATGACTTGAATTGATGTAATGGGTGACTTGATTGGATTTCAATTAGGTTGTGTGCGGCAGTACCACCACTTTCCACACTTCGAAATTTTGACAAAGTTTGATTTGTACATGTTGTTACCTCCCTTCGATTTTATATTTCTTACGTCAGTTAATACAAGCAGATCTCAGAATATAAGAAACTATTTCTATAAGAATTTCTATGCATGTCCCGCACTCGCAATATTTGAACGCGTTCCTTTCAAGTAATTTTTTGTCCGCTCCGTACATTTATCAGTCGACAGGACACAACAGCCGAGCTTCTTCGCTGCATACAATCAACTACGGAAGCAGACAACTTTTGAAAAATTTCCGCCATATCCTGCCTTTGTGAGTCAAAGAATACGGAGAAATACATGTATTATTGTTACGTTTCGAGAATAATTTGAATGGAGAGATAAATTCGTTTACTGAACTCACAGCATTTTTTCTATTATAATATTTTGTTACTTTTGTTAGGTTTGTTAGTTGAAACTATTACGGTTTTAGTTGATGCGCTATGATTAAGTAAGCTTTCCTGGATATCTCATATTTAAATTTTGTTTGGTCTTTACTTTTTAAGAAAGTAAATAAATATTTTTTTAGGATTATATTTTCTTGAATTTTTCTATTCATCAAAACAAACGCTAAGTGTGCCCGGGTCCTTACACTTAGCGTCTTTCGAACGTGGTCGTCTAGTAAACGCCCGCGCAGCGCCGCCTCGATGTCAGGTGGTGACTGTCAGATGCCGGCATCTAGCCAGCGCCTGCGCAGCGCTCCTCCCCCGGGAGTTAGTCAGAGCTGTAGAGAACACACATCATGTTGGAAATGCAGTCATCGCCAGACAGTCACGAGTTTGATACTAAAATGATGTTCTTGACATTCTTAAGTATTCATTAAAGTGTATTTCATTTTATGTTCAAATATATATTTATACATGATTGAGAAGTTTTCCTTTCTTTATGTGAATTTAAATTTAAAAGTGTTGGCGACGACGTTGATATCTAAACTGCAGAAAATAACAAAAGGACGCAAAAGGCCAATACTTTCGAAGCGACAAAAGTGAAACGTAGTGAAATAAAGTTTGTTATTTCAATTTGAATTTATAATATCATGCTGTATTCTACAGAATATCTAGGTTTTTAAACAATTTTTAAAATTGTTGGTAAATTTCATTTTTGAATTAAATGGCCGTTGAAGTATTGTTACAGTTTTTAAATTGATATCAGCCAGAATAGAAAGTTAATATTTTTTTAAATTTAACCTTTTGAACGCCAAGAACACCTAAAGGCGTCGTTACTAGTCGTACCCACGGCGCCAAGGACACCTATAGGTGTAATGGTGGACGCTGTCAAATTAACCTTCACACTTTCGAGTAAGGTTTATATTAGCTCCCTTGCGCCCGGGAGCTAGGCGTTTGAGTCATGTTTGTGTTTATGATATAAAGCGTTCAAAGGGTAAACTTACGTGTGAAAATGCTAGTTGGCAATACCTACTGATTTTAATCGATTGTCAACTAACATATAAGCTGCCCACCAGGTATCACATGAAGTATGGCATGGCCATAAATGTATTGCAGTAATTTGTGATCCTACCAGTTTTTATTTGCGGCTTACTCTCTGAATATCACGTGACGACACTGAAAAGGCGGCTTCTTCTAGTGAAATATCACGTTGTAAATTGAAATTACAAAACTAAACGAACTAGTTAAAAAAAAAAATTAAAAAATTAAAATTTAATCTGTTTCTATCAAATTTTCTATTCTGTTCATATCAAAAAAACATGCATTTTTCTAACTTAACTACTAATCTTAAATTAAAAAGATTTTTTGAGTTAAGGAGTCTAGGCGTGTAATTAGTTCGAAAGTTCGTTAATTTTGTAATTACAGTTTGTACCAATCGGCACTGTTGGCAGTGACAGTGGTGACATTTATACTTAAGGTGCAGACTTAGCGTGGTCTACGTCTAGAGATAAACTAACATAAACAGGAGGAGCGTCTCGCTTGACTTATCATGGGACAAACTCATAGGTAACATAAAACATTTTGCTCATATTTTCTATATCTTCTATAAACCTTTTATGTATATCAGAATTGCAAAATATTGTTGATGCTTAGTGCAACCTGAACACAAACCACACCACACACAGTTCAGGAGCGTTTCAGTGATTTTATTTAAAAACAACTCTTGTTGTGGAGTGTCGAGTCTAAGTTCCCCATCTTAGCATCGTCATTTCCCTCTCTCCGGGTAGTGTCACACGTCACACGTCGCCGCGGGGAGTGGAGTGTTCCTGATGTTTCCATTTTTCGCTTACTTGCTAGCTCAAAACCTATTTCACCTCATAAACGATATTGCTATCTAGCTTGCTCTTATACATCTTCTATTGCTACTGAAGCAGCAAGTAAATAAGCTCAATCAACTCGTATGGAGTCCTGAAAAGACGGTCGTGATACTCATTTATGGTTGTATATTTGAACACTGCTTCATTATGTACTGTTGTATAGTATAAAAAGAGATTTAAAAAAGGCTTTTAGATATTTGTATTTCAAAATTCAAGGTAAACCACGCACCCTTTTGATAATTGCAGCGTCAGATATTTTTCATAAACTCTAACCTAAGTAGCTTCAGTAAATTAGTGTGATTTGTCATCCCATAATTAGATATGCAAAGTGTTTATATATATTATGCGTATTTGAATTTTATTCGGGTTCATTTTATAATCTACTTACGCCCTGTCTAATACATGTTAAAACTTGTTGTTATGTAGCCACTGACTTGTAAAATTAATGCCGATCCTTGTTTCGAAACTAGTCGGGTTAGTGAACATTCCCCGATTAAAAAACTCAAGACTTGGACTTAATCGTAATCAAAGGACTTACCTAATGACTGCTGGGTCTTCTCAAAATGATCTGGCCTCGAGGAAAATCAACACTTTTCCGGCTTTCTCGGGATAACGACACTATCTTTTAGTCACAAATCCGATAATGTCCCTTTATAAGACGTTTCAAACGTATACAAATATTGTGTATCTAATTATTCACAACAGCGGGTCCGTGCTGTTGTAATAAATTGATTTATTGAATATTTCGGAGCAAATGGGCATGATTCTTTAAATCAAAGTGGCAGATTTGGTGACGGATGTCACCACGTTTTTACTATTCACCTCTGACAGGTGGCCAGTTATTTTTGTTTTTAGACAATTATCACTTTGCTCAACATGTTCTTTTTCATTTCTCATGCTCTGAAAGCGGGTCATTGTTGTTCTAAAATGTGTGCAGAAAATGAAACGTTTCTGCTCCAGAGCACTGCAGTTTCTAAGTATGTGTATTTCTTCTTTTATACGATAAGCAATTAAAATTTTGGTTTTAATGGATTAGGGGTACAATTTCCATTCTAATAATTAACTCCCCATTCCATAAATAACGATATTTTTACCTAAATTTCTAATTAAAATTACCCTCAAGGAATACTACTGTAGTTAAGTGAAGTCAAGAAACTAGTGAAAGGCGTCAGTCTCGGCCTATTGGTGCTCTCACTGCGTTCGTTCGAGCCCCAAACTACCTCGATATAAATAGGTGCATTTCATCCCTTTGTTAACAATTTACTATTATAAACTCCTTTCTATCATCCTTCTTTTGTAAACTCCTGGTTACTTTTACAATTCTTGTATATGAACAGAATAACCAAGTTGCCCAAATATCCATTCATTTCCACCCCTTTTCATTCAAAAATTTTAATATTTCCCTAACCACTTGATTTAAAAGTTAATGTGTGCCATTATTTAATGCTTTGATCTTCTTTGTGCGGTACCCCAAAGGAACAGAGGTTCCGTACATATTCCGTTACCAGGGTGCACATCATTATTGTTCTGTGCGAACTCTAATTGTGCTCGTATCAATTTGCAAGCAATTTCCACCGGTAATAGAGGCAGATGTATCGCTTATTTTCACCGCGGTGGTTGGTTTCAAGTAAATAAATTCCGTACACGGCGGGAAGAAGTTGATAAGTCGAGTTATAATATTGAAGAAATTTGGACCTAATGCAATCCTATTTTAAGTTCAAATTTCTTTAGTTTTATATCTCTTGTTGTCTGGAATTGTTCTTGATACTTTTTTGTATTTGTGTGTTTATACGACATAGATACACACTTATACATAACAGCCACAAAGTAACAAACTGAACCCATTTAGGTTATCTTGCAGAGTAAAGAAAAATAATAAAACAAAATAAATATTATTTATGTGTATCGTGGCCTAAATTCAACATTAAAACTAATGAAATCAGCTAAACATGTTTATAGGTAACGTTCATTACAAGATAAATTTCACTACTCCAGCTGGTATAGACCTTCGTGATTGTTCAGAAACTGATGAGAAAGTTAAATTTTATCCACATGCGTGGCAAAGTAATTAAATGCAAATTTTGACTTATTTCCTTATGTTGGCTGGTAGAATTGCCTTTTTAATTATGATTTTGATTGATAAATATTTAAAAACATTCCTTTTGAATTTATTTGGTTTCCTTGCATTGGTGTGGTGAGAAATGTTGTGTTTCACTCGGTGGCATAATTTGTTTAACTCTCGTGCCTTGAAACCCTCGCTACGCTCGTTCGTTCAATTTTGGAACCTTTCGCTTGCTTGGATATCAATAATTAGCACGAGAAGCTCAATAACAACTTTGCCCCATTGTAAAACAGATAACATTAAATAGAGAACGAATTACATCTCACAATTTGTATAAAGGCAATTCTCATAATAACACTGCAGTCTAATTTTCACGACTCCATAGTCAGTACCAAAATAATACCAACGATAGTTGAAATCAAACCCAACCGCGGCCACATTTTCTTTAAACAGCCGTACACCAATTTCAATCATTATAACTACTCTCCGGACCACAAACACCCCTCTACAAAGTCACGCGCCAAATCAGTGCCCGCGACAATCTGCAACAACTTTTCCGATGCATCATATTTAGCTCCGATCAATCAGTCTGCCATCGGCCATTACTCAATTAGCCTCGTGATGGATCAGGGGACATCGTACGTTGTTCGACATGTTGCTATGTACCATACACGTGAGTGCGCAGAGCCTAAAAGCGCTTTGAGAATCAATGCAGCTATGTAACATGAGTAAAAGTTGTAAACGTAGATTTTTTGATTATTTTGCTCTGTTTAAATATTGGCACCGGTTAATTTAGAGCAAAACATAAAGCAACTCTATTTCTCGGTAAAGTTAGTAATTAAAACTAAAATGTTGAAAACTAATTGTGTCGCAATGCACGAGACGGCAAGTAAAGTTGACGCCGCAAAAGTTACGAGATCTCTCTTGTTTGCACACACGATAGAAACGGATGAAGTTTGCTGGCAAAAAGTTTGATAGTTACAGTTGTCGCCAACGGCTAGGTGTGCTTGAATCACTGGACTGAAAAACGTTCACTGCTTCTCTTTCTCTCGGTACAGTAGCATTTGTTGAGTGAATGAGAGAAGACGAAGGAAGCTTTAAACTGTCAGCACAATTTATCTGAAGGTACAAATATTGGATCATGGGGAAAGGTGGAATATTGCCCCAATTTGGGAGAAGCACGCGCCTCGCCTCCAGATAGAATTGTTGTATATAATTATTTTATTATGACTGGAAAAGTCTTTGTTCGTTTTTAAAATGGCGTAGCTAAACTGGGGTGTGGCTGGGGGTAAATAAAAATGACAATAAATATCAAGTTTACGGACATGTAAATAAGTGATTCTTAGTAGGTTACAATAAAATGGTTTCCAAAAGTCCAGGGCAAAAAATGTGTACCGTCCGCAGTTTCAGTAGCTATGCGGGCGAGGTACTCAAAATAAGTTGACTACTCGACTGGTTTGTGCAAATAGTTTTCCACGCCTAATCTTTTTTTATATTTGACATTCTTTCACAAATCGACCAAGTCCCACAGTAAGCTCAATAAAGCTTGTTGTGTTGTGGGTACTTAAACAATGATGTATTTATAAATACTTGAGTACATACAAAACAACCGTGACTCAGGAACAAATATCTATGCTCATCAGCATCACACAAATACATGCCCTTACCAGGATTTGAACCCGGGACCATCGGCAGGGTCACTACCCACTAGACCAGACAGGTCATCAAAATCTACATAGCTACTCCCGCTGCTGATTGTACATTTGTGCAATAGCCATCTTGCCGTACGATATAAGTACATACAATTGTCATAAATATTTGTAAATTTTTATTGGAGTCGTAAAAAAATCATTGATTCCAGACATTTTATTGTCCACGTCCGCATATCGAACAACTTGTTTTAGTATTATTGGCATCCGTGTAGTTTTATGGCCACTTGAAATGCAATAACGATATTATTGGCGTGTTAAGAGCAAATATACTAGGAAATCTAAGAACTTAAGTACTGAAATATGAACTATAATTTAGCAAGCCAGCGACAACGGTAGACAAAGGCGGAAAATTATGAATCTCGCGCCTCTATCTGTTTACAAATTTGGCTTGATAGAATATGAAACTAGCGATGTAATATAAACCTTTAACCGATGTAATCATAACTACAAAATGGTAACATTAATAGTACTTATTCATATTTTTTCCTTCCAAATGCAATACCTGTCTATCTATCGGGCTATGTATTAAAACTTTGGTCTGATATCCTTTTTAGGGACGACAAAGGAAAACGATAGCATTTAAATCAGTTATCACTGGCGTTTTTAAACTACCTAAAATTTACACACACCACACCCCCACACCCCCCTCACCCACACCCCACAGATTCCGTTGGTTGGGCCACCTTGAGAGAATGGACGAAGATCGGAAAGTAAAAAGAGCGTACCTGGGTCGCCTAGCAGGAGGACGTCCTATCGGACGCCCTAGGTATGGCTGGAGCGACGTGGTGGAGGCGGATCTGCGCGAGCTTCGAGTCGACAATTGGCGAGAGGTCGCACAGGACCGAGAAAAGTGGCGCTGTCTTGTCTTGGACGCCAAGTCTCATTTTGGGTCGCTGAGCCAACGGAGTAAGTAAGTAAGTAAAATTTAACCTAATTTCATTGACCGAAGCGTTAGCGATGGTTTACATTTTGACTCGGGCAATATGCTTTCTTATATCCGGATGTTCTCCTCTACTGGTCGCAATATTCTCAACTGAATATCGTGAAATTTTGTAAGCAGGGCCAGTAGCTACATATAATTTTTTTGTCGTTTTGGTTTTTGAAAAATGTTTGAAATGGTGGAAATTAGCATTGGCAGACCATTGTGAGTATGCTGTGAAAATGGCTCAACGAAGTTTTTATTTAAGCTTATCGATCTTATCGCGGGGTCTACAGTGCAGAGCCACTAGTTTTTTTTTTTTCTATTATATTTCCAGTACGACAAAATGAAGGCTTGATGAAGTATAACTAACTACCCCTATAAACTGTATTCAATCTTGTTATCCTTAACATTATGTTCTCATGGAGACGCCTACGTTCTTTTCTTTCACTAACAATCATGATAGTTGAGGTCACCAAACAATTTATTTTATTTTATACTGTTTGTATAATCCATAAAATCAAATACATTAAAAGCATTTCGCTTACATTCTTGTGACTTAAATGATTTTTACGACCGCGACGGCTCAAAAGTTTATGATTCAACTATAATACTTCTACATGGCATAGAATATTTAATAGTTAAAAGCAGTATTTTAACTACATAATTATTGTGAGAATTGGACAGTTAAAAATACTAATTTTTTTAATACGTAACTTACTACGTGGCTCTATGAGCTTTAGACCTCGCGATAAGCTTAAATAATGTAAAATTTAAAAATATTAACTTCTGGTTGAGTCATTCTTGCACTGCGAAGTCACAATAGTCTTAGTAACCATAGACGCTTAAGTATTTAATTCATCTTTTCTCTATTTTGAAATTTTCAAAAAAAAAACGAGAGGGGAATCCTGAGTCCTGCTCCCAAAATTCACTAGAATCGGTTGAGAAATGAGACCTGCAGAGGAGAACATCAGGACATTTTGGCTCAAGCTGAATCGGAGATCTTCGATAACGCGCGATTAATAAAAAATATTTTTCGTAGGTATAAATAATGAACCGTTATAACGCTAGAGGTCAATTGGGATCAACTTCGTCAGTTGGACTAAAAAGCCTGTAGAGTTAGATACAAGAAATTTCTAAGGTGAACAACAAAAAGCAGTCTAAGGTGAACTTTTCATCAGTAAGTTCCCTTCCTTACATGCATTATTGTTATAATTGCATCTAACCCTATCCATTTTCTAGGAAGAAAGCGCATCTAACCCAATGGACGAAATGGTCTTGCTGTGTTTTGCGTGTCCAAGAATAAGTGGGCATATCGCTAATTTCTTCCCAGAACGTGCAGAATTTGGATTCCAGCTCCTGTTCCTTGGCGCTACGACATAGGGTTATTCAAGAAGCAGTTATTTAGGGTTCTAAAGGTTCGGCAACGCTAAGTGGCTCCTGTGATGTTGCTTATGTCCATGGGTGACGATGACCGCATCCCATCAGCGCGGCTCGTCTGCTCGTTTACTATCACATTAAACAAAAACAAAGTTGTGTTACTGCTTTAGCCACACTGTGGCTGTATCATGACAGTTTTAACCCCGGGGACTTAAACCGCTAAACCTCATAATTCAATTACTGTAACCCAGAAATAACAAGGAACGCGACGAACTTACTTTATTTAACTATTTAAACTGAACTATGATATTTTATGTTTTGTATACAATGTAGCGTCAATAAAATAACAAGAGTGATCTTGTTAAAACGTCTCGAGCAGGGGCAGGGAGTAGGTAGAAAAACACCTTGATTATTTGTCGCGTTGTCAATTAGTAAACTGCCGATTATGCCGTAGACCGTAGTCTGTTTAAGTGCAGTAAATATTCTCCGTAGGAGATCTCAATTAACACTTTTGTACCGTTTTTGGAATTGTTGGGCAGGAACCGAAAAAAAATTCATGTTCTTAACTACCTATGTAAGCACATTCGACAGGACGAGGATAAGCTATAGTTACGAAATATAAAAAGGTGCACAGTGTCGACAAAATTTTGATTTATTTTCATAGTTTTTATATGTAAATAAATAAATATACTAAACATTTATTCAAATTATTCCTAATCTGGATGGAGCGGTAGCCAAAATTGTGTCGACCGTATAAACTAAAACGCTATAACTTTTTCTCTCTCAAAATGATTAAACTCCACAAGACGGATGACTTCCTCAGCCTGATTACTGAGGATCAGAGACTTATCGCAGTTAAACGAATTACCGACTCGTTTAAACTGGTAACTTGCACTTTGAAGGCTCGGGAAAAACGTTATTATGGGAATCAAACACTTTAATTTGGAGCATGATTTGGAGTGGTGTTGCTGACGATGCGTAATGTGACAGGGAACAGTTTTGATGTCCTTTTTACTTTCTTGGATAGAAATAAAGGAAAGAAAGAAAACACATTTATTTGGAAAACAATACATACATTTTGGTATAAATAACGGTCATTACTGTTCAGTAATGTTCAAAAGTGTAAAGGTTCAAACCCCGGCTCGTACCAATGAGTTTTTCGGAACTTTTGTACGAAATATCATTTGATATTTACCAGTCGCTTTATGGTGAAGGAAAACATCGTGAGGAAACCGGACTAATCCCAATAAGGCCTAGTTTACACTCTGGGTTGGAAGGTCAGATGGCAGTCGCTTGCCAATGCTGGGGATTAGTTGAACCCCATGAGCCGTGGCAAAATGCCGGGACAACGCGAGGAAGAAGAAGACTGAACTGAGCCAGTGTGATCCCATAGATATCCACAATGGTAATGAGCTACCCTCAATATGATGTATCTAAGTAAGAATCAATTGGCTCATGGTAAAGTTGAAAAAGTATTCTCAGGTCGTATTTGGGTGAAATCAGTTTAAAAAATAAACTAAATATCTTATACCTTTAAACGAGCAATTCTTGTATATATATATTTCTGTGATCTCGGAAACGGCTCTAACGATTTCGCTGAAATTTGGTATATGGGGGTTTACAATCTATCTAGAGTCTTATGTTTGGGAAAACGCGTGTTTTCAAGTTTTCATGCGTTTTTCTTTCGACGCAGAATATGGTCGCTAATTTCGTGTTGCCGGCCACTGTCCGTCTGGTCCAGCGGGTTAAGACGCGGACTGCTAAACGAGTGACGGGTTCGAATCTCGCCCGGTGACTAACTTTTGTTTTTTTTTTATATGTTCAAGTTTATATATTTTTTTTAATTTTTATTGTTTTAGACAAGTTTAATTTAGTAAAAAAAATGACCTATGTAATAAGAGAAATTGACAATAGATGGCGTTACTCTGTGACAAGTGCTGTAAGGTTAAAATCGATTGTAAATAATAATAATTGTTAGTTCACATTTTACTTTTTAAGTTTATGTAGATTATCACCTATACACCACCATATTACAATAAATAGTTATAACCGAGCAAAGCTCGGTCGCCCAGGTACTTATTTATTAACCACGACTAAGAAATTGCTATTTGTATATGGGTTTAATGACGACCGGTCTGGCCTAGTGGGTAGTGACCCTGCCTTGATCCCGGGTTCAAACCGTGGTATGGGCATTTATTCGTGTGATGAGCAGGGATATTTGTTCCTGAGTCATGGAACTCATGGGTGTTTTATATCTATTTAAATATTTATACATATCGTTGTTTAAGTACACACGTACGCGGTGTTTTCTAGAATTCTTGTATCATAATCGCCTCCGCAAAACTCTTTTCGAAAATGCGAAATCTATGCAGACAAAAACACCAATTTTTCTCACTTCAAAATTATTCTTTAGAGTGCAAGTTGAAAGCATAAATTTGCAGTATCTCAGTGACATTGATCTTATCACGCTTTAATCTCGCCGGGGCGGACAGGGCTTCCAACTTTCCAACTACGAGCGAAGACGCTTCATCTACTAGTAAAGATGCGGTTTGGATGGCTGAAGCGAAGCGTTGACTCTAGTTTGATTTTAGTACTATTCATTGACAATAGAGGTCGTATAACTCGTATATACAAGAATAAGTGGATCTAGGCTTGATTTGAAGCGGCGGCGTTTCTAGCTTTCATGGCTGTAGGACTCCTAGGCCACTCATTTTGTTTTTTTGTCTATGGTATAAGCATTATTTGAAAGGCTTATTGGCTCGGACATCCTCTAAATGTACTTTTTTCTTCCCATAAAAGTTATTTGTGTCCCAAGGGAGAAAAAGTAGGACAGTCCGTGCCGCGTGTAAAATTGGCACTTGGCAAACAGCGGGATGGAATGTCCTACGATCCCTCCCGTGGTGCGCATACTATTTTTCTGCCCATAATATTTTATTACACAATTTGATTCGGATTTTTTACATAGAAACAACACAATGAACAAGTAAATAGAAAAAAGTGACTAAGGTCACTGAAACAGTAGGAAATCTGAAAAGTTTTCTGGTGATAAAACCGTTTGTGACCAATGATTTTCTTTACCTACATTTTTTTGGTTTCCTTGTGACAAAAAGATTGCCATTGAATATTAATGAAATCCGCTGTAGCTATATGGCACTAAGACCGCACCTTAATCTGAGTTACTGCATAAAGGAGAATCCGTGCAAAGTAAATATTTGGCCAAGTAATTAGCGAGTGGGAGGGCTTCAGCAGTATCGAAATGCCACATATATCATATACTTATAACAATTTAAAATCGTCTTTAAAATTTTACAGCGTAAAACTGAAAATCTAATAACATATATTAAATAATAAGAGCTTTTGAAAGTTGCTGGCGGGTTTACTGCACAAAGCAGAGCTTATATGCATTGAGTATATCTTGAGATCTAAAGCATCGAAGTAGATTTTGTTCTACATGCGATTACTCTACTTATAGCCGAGAACGGTGTAAATACTGTCTTAATTTTAATATTTTGTTAAAGTAAGACTGTATAAAAAGGTAGTGCACGAAAAATTCGTGTTGATTATGTTTTAAGGATGACGCACTCTACAATGGTCCAGGCCCGGGCCGGGCGCCCGACACTTCAGTTTCTTATAGAAAGCATCACGTGATCATCGTCACCTGTCATAGAAGAACAAGTGTCGGCCACCCCGGCCCGGGCCCGGATCGTTGTAGTGTGAATCATACTTTATCCTGTAAATTATTGTTAATGGGGTTAATTTACAAAATGTTTCGATAATCAAACCTGTGGTGTCTTTAAAATCGCTTCCATAAATGTAGGTACATGGACCGACAAGTCGAAGGCACAGACAAGCCAGTACAATTGTTAGAGTCTTAGAGTTAGTACTCTGACTGCCAGTACGAGCTAGATGCGTAGAAAGTAAGTTACGCACGCGCTAGCGAATAAGTCAGTGTCATGTGACAAGCTCGTGGTAAGGCTACTTATTGCATAAATTGAGAACTTTAACTTGACATTGATCCAATAATAACAGGTGACCCTTACAGTTCATGTACTTACGCGCTTCTTGTTAATCCTTTGAAGTGCATAGTATTGCGGAAGGCACTGACTTCCAGCTTCCTGAACGCTGAATTCTGGTTAGGAAAAAATGCAAGATCGTCCAAGGTTATGTTATTCCTGAACGGTATATATTGTGTAGTAGTCGGATTTCTAGGTTATGATAAGAGTAAAAATCAGAGGGTTTGCACTAGGACTCGTTCGTTCAATGGGAATACAAAGCTTTTGGGGCCGTCCACATTATGCCACGCAGCATAGTTGAGCGCATATTTCACGCATATTCGCATCGCTTTGTGACCTACATTGTTTGCACAAAGCGGGCGCGTAAAAGTACGCCGTCAGTTAAAACCTTTTCAATAGTTGAAATGTTGGAAAACAAAAATGAGTTTTAGTATTTTGGGTCACGATTCCAGATTCCAGCTGACATTTCCATGTGAGTTCTGTACGGTACAAACGAGCGAGGCATTTTTGAGGATTTTTTAATACTTAGGTTGCATCCCTTAGGCATTATTGAATGTTATTTTACTTGCAATCAATCAATCAATTTCAAGACGCAACAAAACTATCTACGACAATAATATAACATTCCGGATAGTATCAATTGATTTCCCTGTCATAATCGTTTAGGTAAACTTCAACTCCGTTTGCATAGATCCTTCCGCTGACTGAATAAAAGAAATGGTAAAAGGAAAGGTTAAATAATCAAAGATTTAAAGCCAAGAAACGGGAGCGAGCTCCAAGTAATGAAACACGTCCGTCGCAAAGGAAGAATTCACTTTTTATGCTTTACGGGAGCAGAGAACTTATGAAACATTTCTATTTTCTAAATTGAAGAATGTGAACGGGGATATAGTATCTAAGATATAAGTGTCAGCTAAAAAATATAGAAAGACTATAGGTAGTATCTGCCCACGAGCTTCGTTCGCTTATCCTATAACTGCTTCCTACTTAAGTACTAAACCTCAATCCTAAATAGCAACTTCTCTTAGCGAATGAATTCTGGAATATAAAGTATCCTTAATTATTTTCAACGCAGAGACCCGATGGCAGCTGGAAAATTCGCAAAAACGTCGAAGTCGAACAGATAGTTGCTAAGTCAAATATCATGGGTGTCACAAAGGCGCAAAGGCTTCGGTGGCTCGGCCATCTAGAGCAAATGGAAGGCGATCGGGCGGTGAAATGAGCGTTTGAAGGAAAACCGACTGCACGCCGCCCGGCCGGTAGACCTAGGTATCGATGAGCGGATGTGGTGGACACAGATCTACGCAAGCTCTAGGTTGAAGACTGGCAAAAAACTGAACAAGACCGGGATCAGTGGCGAGCAGTCGTATACACACACACACATTTAACACACACATTTTGGTCGCTGCGCCAGAGGAGTAAGTAAGTAATTATTTTCCAGGTTATAAACTCTCTGTGTTAAATTTAATCGAAATTCTTTGTCCGTCATCAATACATTAGAACTTTCATGAGATGCATTGGGATAAATTCGAAAGCGGGGTAATTATGAAAATGGCTAATATGTAATAAACCAGAAGCATTTCATACTTTGTATATGTATAATATAAGCTTATTAAGCTAGTGCAAAGCTTTACAAGGCATCTTGCTGTTTCTATTTTATAAAGTGATTCTAGTTTAGTACATATACCCAATTTTGATAATTATCCCACGTTCGAAATTATCCCCATGCACCTTAGTTTTAATATTAAGTAGGATGAAGAGGATAAATCCTGAGATTAACACGAGCTTTCCAGTGTCCAAAGACAACGCAGAATTATACTATAACTTGCCCTATTCATTTTACCCTACCACAAAATTACGATAAAGATACAAGTTCCACAGACAACCAAAATTCCGCATGAACAAGCCCCATAACTAGCTCCTCTGTGACCCACGTATTACCATTACTACCCTTACATTACGCTGACCACAAGCGAGCCATTAGAGCATAAACTTGTAGTAAAACGAGGCGAAGTGCATGAAAAGAAGTACTACAGCTGCATATCCAACTTGGCCAACACAAAAAACTAAAAAGCTCGCTATGTGCCTTTGTGTTGTGTAAAAGTAATAGTCCTTTTAGTGCGGGAGGCAGATCTATCTTCAAGAGTGATGCGATGCTAATAATAATATATTACTTTTTTAAGAAATCCGATATGGGAAAAACAACTTAGCAACCAAAATATCACGCTAACGAGTTTATTATTATCTTTTTCTCGAAAGTCGAAAAATGTATACAGTTTAACTAGTAACTTGTTTCTTTTACCACGAGATACCAGTAATATCGTTTATATCGTTGTTCGATTACCTACAACACAACCCTTCTTGAACTTACCGTGGGGCTTAGTCAATTTGTGCAATGCCCGCTGTACACACTCGTCGAGACACCCCGAGACAGATCGAAAACGAGTGTGTACATACTGCTGCTGAGAGGGGTCTTGACTCGCTCTTACTCGTCTCGTCTCGCGCCTCTCCCATTGAATCGGAGCGGTGCCGAGACTCTCGGCGAGTGTGTACAGCAGGCATAAGAATGTCCAATATTTATTTATTTATAAGCAATGTGCTAGTTGTAGAACATTCTCAAAATATCCAAAATTTCTGGAAATATGTATGAGAAACTTCTTAAGCAATTTTCCACTTAGAAAGTTCCCGTTCAGATTAGGGATTACCTATTACTCAATGTTCTTAACTGTTAATGATTGTTTTAATTAATATTTACGCCTTAGAAATCGAAAATGTAACATGGTTTGGCAAAAAACGTGCAGAAAAAAAATACCTAAAACATTTCATGGGAACTATGCAATCAAAAATTCTCTGTGGTATATTGCTAGATTGCTACCAGCTACAGTAAATTAAAGATAAACTACTCGTACCAATTACTAAGATTTTACTTGTCTTACTGGTAAAACAAACCATAACATAACCAGGCCTTATCGCAGGATCGCCGGCGCGTCTCCGAGGGGCCGGCCACAAGATAACAGTCGATCTAATTGAAATAGAACATTCGGGGGCGGAAGAATTGGATTGCGGAATTAAGCAACTTTGGTGCGATAATGCAGCGTCAGGGGATGCTGGGGTACGCATACTGAAATAGACTTATCGGTGGACATAATAATATATATTTGGTATTAAGTTATTATGGGTGCATATTGCATTTACCTATGGAAAGGAAAATGACTTTCAGTGTACATCAAAATTATTTAGTTATTTCAAAAACGATAAAACTAAATTATAACGATAAAGAGAAAATATAAAATTGTCTCTTGTTTCCAAAAATTAAGTATTGGAGCCAAGTTTCTTATCGAGTCTTATAACGGCTACCTATAAAGCCTCACAACGCAGTTTTGGCCTTGCACTGTATTAAAGTTTGTTTGCACCAATGTTCTCAATTCAGAAAACAGAAAAGACAAATTAAATGCAAACCTATTTCTGATCCTGATATATAATTTTTGTTCATCTATAATATGTGCATAAATAGAACATTTCAATGAAGGAGCGCTGGAAATATTCCACACCAGCACCAATGACGTCATCACCCCCAATCAGTCGCCCTCGCCAATACCAAGGCATCGGCAGTCCTCGAGCCCCCTCGAGTTCCCTACCTAGCGACAGATTCCTAGGGTATTTAAAAGAGTTTTATTTATAAGTTATTAGTTTAAATTTTTCCTTTATTCTGTTTTTACTTGTGTACCGGCATTTCAAAGTTAAATGGGTACTTAATTTCAATTTAATTGAAAACGTACACTTTTTGATCATATTTACTGTACGTCCCAATACCGACCGTCTTTGACCATGTATTCTGTGATCAGTTTGTGGAGGACGCGATAAAATTCCGCCAAATTTTGCCCAGTTGGTAGGCAGGAATGTAATTCTAATCGTTTCCGATCGAGAGCGAGTTGCTCACTCGTGAGAGTCGCGCGTATCAGAACTGATTTGATATCTCACTGATTACCTTTAGAAACACAGCCCATTTTGATGTCCCAAATAACATATAGACTTGGTGAAGCGCCCAAAGCTAAGATTGATTAATTGGTGATCCCATAATTTTTACGCACGCTCTCGCATTTCGTTCAAGGTCTTGAAAACTACCCTGTTTTTTCAATAACCGGTAGTCACGCAATGCCATCTTTACCATAAGGGCACGAGTGGCCCAAGCTCAAAAATTCGTAACTTATTCACTTACACTTATCATGGGAATTAAAACTATTATCTGCCCAAGTCCTCCTCTATGACTATGACACGCAAAGTGGATCCGGATCTTGAGGGCTTATTTAACTACACTAGTACCTACTCCTAAAAACTATACTCGCTTAACCAATGAGAACACAAAACCAGATTCTATTGTGAATACACATGTGCAACAAATCTCGTAAACAAAGACGCCGACAGATGAATGGACAGTGAATGGAGGGCGGCAGACGTCTGAGGCAGGCGCTGAATTTATAGTTGGCTGTGGAAAAACGTGATAGAGATGCTCATTCCAGTTTTAGTCTGGGTACTTTTAACTGAATGGTGAAGAAAAGAGGGTATTGGTTTTCGCGTGTAGGTGTTATGTGTTATACTCGTATGTTATGTGTATGTGTAATTTTTTGTTGATAGTTCAGGCCTAATAGCTTAACGAGACGTATCCTTGGATTTTTCTCGATTTTGTCAATAATCGACGATTTGACGATACTTACCTAATATGTGATATATGAAATCATTATGAGTTTAGTTAAAACATCTTATAACTTTACTTGTTTTTAATTTTTGATACGAGTAACTAACTAATAAGACAGAGGAAGAGTGTCGACTGGCACTGGATTATAACGTAGGCTGCCGTTTTTGCTAGCAACTTTTCCCTTATTATACAATAAGCAAAGTATGCAATATATTTAATTATCAATAATATTGAAAACTAATATAAAATCTAACATAAAATATTTGGTGCGGTTTTAAAGGTAAACCAGTTTTTCGTTTTTGTATGAAATACTAAGACCCTCCTTTAGCAACAAACCTAGATAAGAAGAAAAATAGGGCGGAGGCCTTTGCCCAACAGTGGGACATAATGGGCTCATAATAAATAAATAATACCCTTACATTTCTAAGGGCAACGCAACCAACTACGAAATCAAAAATCGTTGAAACCTACAAAACCATTCACCCAAGAAACCTAATGAACAAAACATTCCATTCCGCATCGTAATCCGCTCCAACAAAACTATTATTTCTAATTCGTATAATAAACTAATTGGGTGCAAAAGCAAGGGTGTAGGACCGCAATTAGCGGTGTAACGACGGAAACTAATGACTCGGAAGTTTGCAGCCTCTAATTACTCGTGGTGGTCGAGTTTCTCGCCCGAAAAACCGACCCTTAACTGGGAATGAAATGGGCTGGTGGTGACTGAAGGCGAAAGATTTAATGTCAAAGCAGCATTGGAAGTTTAAATAGTATTTTATACAATCGTGATATAATAGAGAGCTTTTCAGTCGAGTACTGTGTTTAGGCAATGAAGCTTGCTGAGTTGCCTAAATAAAGTACGATATTGAAAAACTTGATAATATCACTATTGTATATAATACTTTTGTACGAGTCTTCTAAAATAATACTTTTTTTAAAATATAAAACCTAATCAATTAATAAAAATTAGTAAGAGTCCCAGTAGTCAAAAATGTAGTACCGATAATTTAAATAATTTATTTGTTATTGTAGTTTTTAATTGAATAATAATATTTACTTGAAACTTCTGTACTTAAATATATAAAATTTTGTACTTTAGCGTGTAACTGCGCTCTCTCGGAAAGGTTTCCAGGGAAGACCAGCGTCGAGATCCTTAGGTGGTATCTTGACATTAAGCTGAGTGGAGACCTTTTCAGTGACGCTTAATAATAAATTGATTCTGTCGTCTCATGTATTACCTAAACATAAGCGTTTTCTGAATAAATTTCTTCTATTCTATTCTATTCTAGTACAAAAGACATAAACGTCTAAAGTAAAATATGGAGTTAAGTAGTATCAATATAAAAGTTATAGGACTTTAAAAGATTCGATGTCACTCTAGGGAGCTTATTGCTTAAATGTCTGATATTAAATTATTATTATTATTTTTTTTGGAGATCCAACAGCTGTGACATTAACATAGAAAAATATAGTAGATACAGGAAGCCAATTATAGGAACTCACAGGTAGTGACATAATACTAAACTAAGATAACGCACTATTGCAACCACATATGTGAACAAAGCGAATACAAATGATACTTAATAAGGATAATGTGGGAGTTCAAAATACTAATTAACTTAGTAACATAATGAGGTCTAAGGTAAAAGTATAAATAGTAAATACGTAATTATAGGTATTCAAGAAGGCGACAACACGCTCACTCAAAAGACTCAAAGTATTTCTGCACTAAATTACGTCTCAAGCTAGGAATGCCACAGTTGAATATATCCATATCCAATTCTTTAGATAGCTCATTTAGGTTACGACTGGCGCGTGGTAAAAAACTATTCTGTCTGTATTTGGAAGATGCATTGCTGATTGCTATTGGGGGATGATACCTTTTAGAACGAATGGGGGTTTTGAAACATAGTTTACTTAGCAACTCAGAGCAATCGATTACACCATTGGTTATACTTAGGAGATATGTAATATCGGCTATTTCACGGCGTTTTTGTAATGGGACAAGGTGATGGTGCTTACATATTTTAAGATAGTTGGAAGAACTGTAGGGATATTTTAATTTCTTTGCTTTAAATTTGTTTTATGATTTTTTTCTGAATGCGTTCAATTCTGTCAATATATGTATTGTAGCAAGGGTTCCAGACCTGAGAGGCATATTCTAACTTACTTCTAACATATGAACAATATAGCACCTTAAGCGTCTTAGCCTGAGTGAAGTGAACAGAATTGCGCATTACGCATTTGCGCATTTAATGATATTTTATGATTTACCTGTTTAACTTTGAAAATACAAATCAAAAATAAAGTCAAATTACGAATTTGCGAGCGTTTCTCAGCATGTTACAGAAAACGACATTGTTTCCTCTTATTACGGCTTGCATTAAGCACTTATTCTCTCTTCTTAATATCCATTGCCAAAAGCATGTAATGACGTCATTCTCGTAGATGCATCGGGAGGGAGGTACGGATGCGTTATTTACTGTTATGTCCCGGAACCGCCTTCTTGGTCTGCTGCGCCCATATATTACTGCTACGGACGAATACGGAGGATACCTTAATGTCTGAAGAATCGATGATGGAATCGCGTAGCAGAGCAGTAAAGCTGACTATACATATATAATTTATTTTAGAACAGATAACTCAATTCGCGAGGAAAAGTTATATTTTCTTTAATTATTAAGATACCTACTTTCATGATAGGACCAATGCCCATCGACAGAAAAAAAAATATGTACCGAGATACATAGTACGGCCAGGCCTGGCAGATCGAAGTAATGATCGGATCATGGGTAGTAGAGAAGTGTTCGATGAGAACTGTTTAAGAGTTTTATTAGCGAGGAACCTAAACAAATAGTCTATTTTGGAGGAAATGAGCCATTTAATAGTACTTAGGTACATTTTGTACCGTTTTGGTACGGAACCCTAACAACTGGACAACAATGTTAAACCAACATGTCGCCTACACTGTGAATACTTTCCAAAGAATACTACAATAGCGTCCCTGCATACATATTTACCGCATCAAAGGCCAGTCCCAAAACTTGTTCCACTTTTCCAAGATGTCAGTTTAATCTACCGGACCCTCGCGAACTAACAAACTATTAGGGAGTTTTTGAAAAGCCGAAGGTCGGCGACAAAGCCGCGATAAGGCCAACCCGTGTATTCCTCCTGTTAACTAAGCAAAGGCGAGCTTAACGTACCGGAACCACTCTAACTGGTACCTCAGAATAAATAGCAACTACCCAATATTACACATCACATTTTTACTGGTTTCCTTGAGCCTTTTACTCCCTTTTTATTTTTTAAAGATTGCAATAGCACTTCAGCCCACCATTAATTTCAATCACCAGATGAACGGCTGTCTGTACCTAAATACTGATAAGAGTTTCTATAGGGCCAAGGTTTTGTAAAAGTGCAGCGTTAAGCTCGCGATTTATCGTTTGCTTCCTTGTAAGAAAACAGCTAAGAAAATAGTTTTCTTAGATAGAGTTTTATTTCTGACCTTGACAATCTATCTCTGGTATGATATTCTTAATTAAGATAGTAGGTGCAGGCCCCACGTTGGGCGCCAATGTAACAAACATACTTGGCATTCGATTTGGAACAGTTTTTATCGAAAATCATAAAATGTCAATTGTCAATAACAATGGAGGCGGTGATAAAAACACAATAATTGAACTTCAATTAGGTATCTTTAAAAGGACATGAAAAACGTTACGATAAGTCATAAACCGCCGTATTTCATTAATTTCCGTGTCCTTCGACGGCTCTTCTATTACTGCACTATATATAGAATGTACTTCAGTAAATTAGTTCTATAATATTAAATATGATTTATAAAATAATCACAAGTATATACAAAACATAACCAAAACTCAGAAAAGTTTTCGTCCAAAGCATCGTTCTTTTAACAGTAAATTAGTGTTGAAAGCTACTTTTCGACACACAAGAAAGCGAATTATTTTATACAAAATTAAGGTAAATTATTAGTTTATGTTTAGTTAAGTGTTTTAGTTTATTAACATTATGAAAAATACAATTTATTAATTTCGCAAAAAAGGAACAATGCTACATTTAGACAAATGCCACCTCTAAAATGATTTATGTACGTAACGAAGTTTTAAATGCTTCCTTATAGTTATCGCATTCGCAACACTATGTGGCTCGAATCGTTGGGCCAGTACACTATCAATTCTCGGTACGACCAAGTCATAGAATCGTATTTATGCGTCTGAGGAGCGCTGTCGTTCCAATACCTCGCCAAAAGCGTGCAAGTTCATCGCTTGAGATAACCAGTGTAACAACGTTTTCTGGTTACGTATAGTTTGTCTGGAACTCTAGATCACGTTACCTGGTTCGTTCGTTCTACTAGTAAATAGCAATAAGAATATACTCCGAGGACGCAACATTAATAACATTCAATGGCCCGAAACAACCCGTTCTGCGAGGGAATAACGCAAGCTATGAAATGTGGATTGAACTGCTCATTTGGAAATTTCGGTATCTTAGCTTACCGATGAGTTTGTAGCTGGGATTCCTATGCTCGAAACCTGGCTGACGACTACTTAGGTAATTTAGTGAAATATTGTCAAGTCTAAACTGGAGAAAACTTGGATGTTTTATCCTTAGCTTAAAAAAAACTTGGTATACCGGTTCGTTTAGCTCTGTGGAGTAAATTAATTAATAATTCCAATACTAAGGTATTTATGGCACCTCGTATACTATCCCCCACGCACTTTTCCTTGCATCATTATAAACACTAGCAGTCCTCCCTCAGCTCAATCACGACCGGTCTTATTGACGTAACTTCCGGCTCGTTCGACAGCACCGGAAGTGCGTCTGTCGGTATAAAAGCCTGCATAATGGCGGGCATTAGCTCGTGACGGATACCAGAAACTTTCTGAAATCAGAAAGGCGTAACGGACGTAAAAACTCAATGGAGATATGGCAATTGGATGAAAGAAATTGAAACAGGCAGTCGTGTCTGCTATAGTCTGATTTCTTCAGGACTATAGCGACTATTGTAGGGTTTTTTTTTACAAACGATTGTGATGACGATAGCATTTATTAGGTGGCTTATTATACAGGATGATCAATCCAAAACGGTCAGTATGGAGAAGTCAGAAACTATGAGAGATAGCCACATCTGTTCTTAGGAAACATGGCCTCGATTTTAAATTAAATAATAATGACATTTATGTAAATATTTTGATTGTTTGTTGTTTCGTGTTTTTGTATTATGGATCTTGTCCGAAATAAATGCTTTTTTTTTTAATCTCTCATACATAACCGGGAATCGAACCTGGTCAATCTTTATGTAATCGCGTGTAAATAGTATTTGTTTGCATAATTGATCCTGAAAGTATACGTAAATATAGAAAAAGATTTAATGTCATTATTATTAAATTTTAAATCGAAGCCATGTTTCCTAAGAACAGATGGGCCAATCTCTCATAATTTCTGACTTCTCCATACTGACCGTTTTGGTATGATCATTCTGTATAATGTAGTGTAAGGCTTTTTTTAACCTACACTAAGACGGTGGCAAATGAACGTAAGAGTCACCCTAAAGGTAATTCGTACTAGATTATATATTTTAATAATTTATTATTTTTGAAGCGTAGTAGTGGTAGTAATCAAGAGGGAAGCCCTTGCCCCGTAGTGGAAAAAAAAATTATCTATCCAAAGGTGTTGAGTATATTAAGTTACAAGAGGTCGCTTTTTTGTGTTATGGCCGCTGTTGCGTGCTTATATAAAAATTGGTCTCTTAATGGTATTTTATCAATTGTTAATTATATGTGTTATAAAGAGTGTAAGTATACCTGTCCATTTGCAGCCATAAGTCAGTGTTATACCTACCGTAATTATCACCTTGCCAACTCCGCAAAGTTATTGTTTAAACTAGTCCATGGCATATAAATTTGGCGTCGCCGTTTTGTTAAAGTTTGACGGGAATAAATCCCTTTCAGGCATCACCGAGCAGCGATGACGCTGCGTTTCAGCCAATGGACCGAGATCAGGCCTCTTTGCTGGCGGGTAGATGTTATGCAATTATTTTTGTCTTATCTTGTTTTAACCTTTTGCACGCCAGACGGCGAAGGAATATGCCATGCCCCGGAAAATTGAACTTTACGAAGTCCTGCGTAAGTCCCTATTGCATCAGCGAAGCTGTCGGCTTAGCCATCGTTGGCGTCCTTGGCAGGACTTTCCGATGACGGCCACAGCCGACTGTGGCGGTCAAAATGTTAATGTCGTAACATCGTAAATGCCTGCTCACGCATCCCTGTACAAATTCTGACACTACAAGCATTTATTTAGTGTAGAGAAGAATACAATAGTATTGCCGCACTAAAGATTAATCAAAGACTAAAACAGCTTTGCTGTTAGTAACACTCACGTGACCTTTAATCGCTCTAGGTGGGGCTCAACCTCACAACTAACGAGCAAAAAGCCGTACTCAACGTCCCGATTACCCTGATTCCGGGTAATTACAGGGACTGGCAACACCGTGTCATCGTGACGTCATTAATGGTAAGCAAAATTGTTTAGGACGTGAGAACCTTAGGGATAATCAGTGGAGCTCATACATGACGTAGTTTGACGACTTTGACGAGTTACTTAATATGGGAATTTAGGTTTAGTAGGGCAGGCATGTACTCGTAGCTATGCTTCCGTCCAATGCAACAGATCTCAGTAAGTACGTTTGGTAAGTAATTAGCATATTCTAACTACGTATATAACAAAATCTTTGTAAATGCAAACATAGCTAACCTAACCGGAGTTTATAGATGAAACAAACCACAGGAAATAAAATAACAGGTAGTTGAGTTTTTCTGTGGAATAAACTAACAGTTTGTGTTGTTTGCAAATAAATCTAGCCAATTAATAAAAACTAAATTGCCAACAGTTAAAGGTCTGTTCGAACTTCACAAATTCTGTAGCGAAGCGAAGTGGCCCCTCGCACTTAAGGCAGCCTCGCGGAAGACAAGACTTTTTATAATCTTGGGAATACACAAGAAAAGAGCCTCGCAGAAGTCGCAGATGTAACTTTGCCTTCAGCTAGATTAGTTCACGCTACGCCACAGCACAAATTGATTTATTTTTGAGACCATTTGTAGTGCATCTCGCTCATGCACTTATATTGGTGTGAGCAAGACGTGTGCTAAACCAATTCATAAAGGTTAGGCTTTTAAGAGCTGTGTGAATAACAGCTTCGGTTACAGTTTGTTTTCAATTGCGCTTCCAAACAGTAAAAACTGAAATAATTGAAGCCCGCTAATGTTAGCTCTGCTTAGTTATATGATTTATGGAAATAGTTTAGGTATCACGGCACGGGTATCACAAATGTACTTTTTTGTATTTTTGGGGACCAAATATACTTTTAATCAAAAAGAAACGTTTAAACACAGAACTGTCAAGCAACTCTTTTGCACGAATATTGTTTAAAGTCATATCTTCGAATAGTGTGCAGTAGACAAGATGCCAATCGTTAACGCTCCGTAGCGAACGAAACGCAACTGTCTCTGTCGCACTAATATGGAAGAGTGATAGAGAGAGATAGCTACGATACGCTACGGAGCGTGAACGACTGGCGTCTTGTCTACACACCCAGTACCCCTGTGATTGAAGCGGTGTACTAATTGCGAAATATTCCGAAATGCCGTACCAAATGTTTTTTTTTTTTCAATACTACGTTGGTGGCAAACAAGCATACAGCCCGCCTGATGGTAAGCAGTATCCGTAGCCTATCTACGCCTGCAACTCCAGAGGAGTTACATGCGCGTTGCCGACCCTTGCGACTTAAACTAATTTATAATACCAATCAGTTTCGTACACCCAGTCCGTAATTGACGGTAATAACTTTTCAATAACCGCCCCAATTAAACCATAAACCCATATATAAGTATATTCCACATTGGTTTCACATTTGCCGTGGGTACGTATGCAAAACCAAAACGCACCCAGTATTAAGCCTGTACTCGTTAGATAACATAGAGATTTAAATCTGGAAATCCTCTATATAGGTATTTTCATTCAAAATTGGTCAGAGCAGTCTGACATAGCACAGGCATGCATATGCAAGCATTTTAATTAATGTCCCGACACGCAGGGTTATTCTCAAATATGTCCACTCTAACGTACAATTATGAACTGGTCTTTTGGCAAAGCTGAGATTTCCATCGTAAATCTAATGTAATTAATACTAACCTAACCTAACTAGTTTCATTGAACTACGAGCAATTAATACTCGTCGAGACAATTCTAAGGACCCCTAACATAACTAGGTTGCGTTGTTTCAAAACACTAACTGACAATCTAACATACAAATCATGGCAAGTTAAATAAAAACTTGTAATAATAGAACGTAGGTATCAATAATCCACCATGCCACGTGTTTTCCTCTACAAGGCACCAATTGGGGATGCTAGTGATATTATATAATGCTAACACTGCATTCATCAGAAAAATAATTTCTGATTTCTTAATCACTGACTTGTTAAAACAGCCTATGCTGTAAATGCGACAAAGACTAGGGTTCTATCTTGTGATGTCAAAAACTGACATTTGGTAATTTCATGTCATCACCTCGTGGTTATATTCTCTTTGATTGACCACGACATATATCATGTCTATCATGTCATTTCGACATCCATCATATTCCGACAAGGGTCAAGAAATAATGGTAGTGGGGTAGACCATGCCGCAACTATACCAAATTAGTGAATTACCCTGTAGGGGGATGGAAGATAGCAGCCCGCGATAGCGGAGTGTTCCGAATGTCACGCCCGATTTATTTATACTAATTGGAACGTAGTTCATGCTTTCGTACAGCCGCTGTCATAAATATGTATAGTTACGTTACCAAATAGAGGAAAATATCTGAACGTTTCAATCAATCAAAAAATGTATTATTGGTCATGAGTTACAGAGATGTTATTCTAATTTACAACGGTCGGGTCTTTATGTCCTGCCTCAGAGACGCGTACAATGTGGAAACGTTACCCTAAATAAGATCACTTAGGTATGTACATTAACTTATTCTACACGACAAAAAACATTTTTTATATACAGAGATACTGCAAAAACATTTTTCCACAAGCCAATGAAAAAGTTGTTTTTTAAACTCCATAGGTATCAATTTTTTGGGTGGATTTGTAATTGATTATCTACTTACACAATTCCTAAGCATGTTAATAAAATAAGCTGTAAAACTTGTAAACCCACACGGCTCCGCCATTTCGAAATATTTATTGAAACTGAATCGACAAATAAATCTATATAATTCTTGAATCTGCTTAGCAAATTTCACGAGAAATGGTTGAAAAATGCACATACGAAATGAACATGTGAAAGAATTTTCGTCCAAGCTGAAACGAACACCTTCGCTTTCGCTCGGGCAATAAGTTTCATTGTGACAAATCTACTATGGCCCGATTCGAAGAATGATTAAGACACGTTTAAGATCTTGGCAAGATCTTTAAAAGATCGATAACTAAACGACATGTAAAAATTGACGTTTATTTCGATTCCGGTGTGATCCCAATAAGATCTATCTACTTTATTTCTAACGTCAAAGTGACATTGGTTGCCCGAATTGAGCTGCTTCTGTCAATTATACGACATACAAACGATATCTAAATGAGAACTTATCTAAACCAGAACTTATCGTTATCGTATCTCATTCTTCGAATCGGGCCGCTAGAGGGGCTACCGTGAAAATCGAAGATCGAAATTTGCATCTGCTCCTCTCTATCGGTCTTGCTTATTCAAATAGACGAACGAACGAAGTAGTTCGCGGTAGGCTCTCTGTTTTATTGAATTGGAATGTTGTACAAGGACAAAATAGGTATCATATTTCTACATCACCTAACCCCGTGACGAATGTCGTTCAAACAAGAAAAAGCTAAAAGTTAAACAAACGTAAGCCCTACAAATGAGGTTAAGCAGGGGAATTATTATAATCTCTGGATAATTGTCCCACCCCTGGCGTTTTTGAGGGCGACGATGTATCGGGTTTCCAATTTTGTCACTTTGACACTTTACTTAGCGACATGAATGATTCATAATGTAGGTACGTGCATTTTTTTTAAATCTGTCAGTTATTTTATAGGGCTACTTAACAAAAGTAGTAGTTTATTTGATTTGGCAAGACTTTTTTTAGAAAAATCTTTACACACTTTGCGTATCTAAGTAGAATTCTTAAATATTATTGAGTAGAATCCAGACAAAATATTTTATTAAGTTTCTTGACTACCTACTGTTGGTATTGTGTGATTTGTTGAGATATACATAAAAAAACTACTTAAGCCGATATTTTCGATTTGTATACCTACCAGTACTGCATTATCTATTAGTACCTAACTGATATAAAATAAAGAAAGAATAGAATAGAACATTTTTTATTCGTTAGCTCTAACATAAGAATAACATACAAATAATAAAGTGCCACGAAATGGCCTCATCTCAGCATATTGCTGGCGACTTCCAGCGCTGATCCGATGAAACCATTAAGTGAGAAAAATCACAGAAGGTAACAGTAAAAAAGAAAAGAAACGTAAAATAAGTCAAAGTTACATACAGTAGACAAATGGACACTTATACAGAAAGGAGATACACTATGACGAGATACATTTACATAATACTAAATTAAAATTACACAGGTGAGCCGATCGAACCTGCACCGACCCGGTCGGACCATACCATCAAACAAAACAACATCGGTCGTACATACAAACACAAAATCGTCTGAACTGTTTAGCAATGCATGATCCACTTCTTCCCTGACATTTTCCTTTACCGATGACTCATCGCCCTCTGGTTAGGTCAATGTCATGCGATACTTACACATTAAACCAGCATATGTGGAACCCTATCCAGAAACGCATTTTATCTCATACGAGTTCTACAGTTAGTGGAATGATTTTATATAGCAAGTACTAAAACAAAGTTAACATGCGTGTTGAAAAATACGCAGTGAGTTTAAGGACGATAGTGCTAAGGCTGAATTTGCGATGTGTTTTTGTATATTGGGGGAATGCTTGTTGTTGTATTAGCTGTCAGTAAGGATACCTATAAGGGGACGAATGAACAGAATTAGGGGTGGATTGGGATGTGTGACGCTTTGCTTAGCGTCATTGAGTGCGAATGAGTGTGCTTTACGGATTTAGCGCGGAGGGCGCGTTTACTATTGAACTGCCACATTTATAGCTAGTGAAATCGCCTTTACGAGTAGTGAAATCAAATGGACAAAAAATATATTTTAACTTTCATGATTTAAGGAAATTCCATTTGAATAAGTTGATACGAGTATAATTAGGGTTAAAAATTACGGCTCCGGAGAAAGTCCGTAAACAACACCACCACGAATGTCACTTTCGAAACGTCGGAGAAGATTAAGAAAAAAATGGTTGAGAAAAAAATGGATATAGGGAGTGCTCGTACGTGATCAACGGCTCCACCATAATAGGTGTACAAATCCAAACAGATTGTATAATTAAAACATAAATGTCGAAATAAAAACTCAATAAGACTAATGGTTTCAATTGTCATTCCCAAAATCTGTCTCCCAGCACTAAAGTGAAGTATCAATCAAATTTTAATTTTCACCCATATTCCGATCCCCAATATCGCCGAATCTGCATGAGTCGTTACGCCCAGTCATTTAATGGTGCCAATAAAATCTTGTAACGTCTTCCGTCTTCAAGAGCTTGTTATGTCTTGTTTTATTACGAATGGTAGGCAGAAAGGGTACCTATTCGAACTTCAAATAACACTCACTCACACTCTTCACTTTAAACTTTAAGCATCTTTGTGGCTACCGCCAGTTCGGCATTGACGTAAACGCTATCGAGAACGTTACTTACTTTCTATGCATCTCGCTCGTACTCGCACATAAGTGCAAGCGAAATGTATAGATAGTAAATTACGTTCTCGATAGCATATATGTCAGTTTTGACATTGTCAGTGACTCATGGTACAGGTACTATAGTAGATATAGATCGTCTAATTCACGAAGACGCGTGCCTTGACTCGTATTGTCATGTTATGAAGGTTAGATTTGACAAATCTGCGCGTCATCATGGATGACACGAACTATAGTAATCATTAGTAGTAAACACTTTAGGATTGTCCACAATATAGGTATTACGATAAGTCATAACAATAATTATAAGTACAAAGGCAAACTAATTAGTATTTAAAAGGGATCTGTTATTGAGTATATTACGTTATTATAAGTATTTAATTAAAAATGACATGAGTTTAACGTAAGTTTGTATGCTCGAATCAGCCTCTATGTCTATATATCTCTCGCGTCGAATGATGGTACCTTTGACAATTTATTTTTCTACTCTTTATAAAAATCATGTGTCACGTTAAATGTTTGTAAACATTATACGGAAGTATACATACATTTATATAGAAATGTAATATTAGTAATAAAAATATGGTAAAATCAAATTTCTTAAACTAGGTATTTTTAGACATAGACATAGACATATAATTTATTTATTTAACACCACATTGAAACATGTTTACAGGCAATACTACAAAACATTACAAGCCTTAAAATGAAACTTAATTAGGCACAAATTTATGTTTACATGTAGATATAAAAAACTTTTAAAATTATGATGCTAAAAAGGAGCGAACCTCAGCATGTGTTGCAGCAGGCTTACCTACTACAACGCTGGTTTTCAGGCCGACCCTTCGTACAATACGAATTTACTTGCTGCTTGTCGGAAACTGTATGGCTAAGACTGTTTTAGTTTGTGTAGAAAATAATATAGGTATGCAAATATATGTTTATGTTTATGGATATATTTATAAGATTATACTGTATGATACTATGACATATGTGATAGTAGGTTTAATGTTTAAGCTAAATAAATACGTTGGGTAATAAAGTATATATTGAGGAAATAAATAACATGAATATAATAATTTTACTATAAGTAAGTACCGAGATTAACAAAGTTGAACGGCGTATAAGAACGATTTCGACCACTACAGATACGACGGTTTTACTCTAGTACCAGGAGGTAGCATGCTTTGAAATTCTAGAAGTTGTTGTTTGAGTTTTAATTTAAAAGTACTAATTGTATTTAAGTTTTTGATAGGTGGCGGTAAGTTATTCCAGCATTTTGTTGCTGAGTATTTAAAACTACCTTTGAAAACGGCAAAGTGACAGCGTGGCAGTAACAAATTATCGCAAACCGATCTGATTCCATACAAGCTTGACCTGCTACCACGAAATTTAAACTTATTAAATAGATATTTTAAATGAAACCGCAGCCAAATAACCCTAGACAGTAGTGTCCTAGGAGTAGTCCTAGTGTTGTATTCCTGCCGGAGAGTAAGGTTGCCAGCTCAAGGAGGTTGCGGAGTGTTAGGGCGAGCAAGGCGCATGTAACACCTCTAGTGTTGCCGGTGTCCATACAGAGACTGCTAACCATCAGGCGGAACGTATGCTTATTTGCTACCAACGTAGTATAAAAGAATTGAACGAACTGACACAGGCACCAACATTCGACGGGAAGGTGTAGAACATACTGTTTAACTGTTTAAAAAACGTTCAGTCTCAGTCCTAATGCAAGTATCACTGGTCCTGGCTAGGTGCTACACGAGAAATAGGGCTACTTAAAGCCCCATTACACGAGCTATATTAAGATCGTTACGTACTTCATTTTTTCCGCACCAGCTGTGAAGAGCCCCTAACAATAGAAAATTTCCCGACATGGGGCAAATAGAGTCCTCAAAGCACAAGTTTATTACAACATGATTTGAATTTCACATTCTTCCCCCTACAAAACCCACAAATGATTTGCAATTATGCGTCCTCAATGGACTTATTACATCAATAGGGGGTGAGATGGACCCCGCGGAGACCGCAACAATTGAATTTTAACGACCTCTAATACGGGAGACTTATAGATGCGAACGTTGATAAACTTTTTATTTAGCAAAAAAATACACTTTCCTTTTGAGTAGTTATATCAAAATCTCATTAATATAAGTACAATTGGTCTAATTGTGTAGATTAGGTAAATAAAATACTAAATAAAAAAAATACCTAACAATAATTTATGCACAAATGTTTATATGGACATGCTGCCTACGTTAAATGTAATATAATCGTTTATTGCATATCACATTACAAGCATGGATGGAATGGAACATAAAGGTATACATGTGACACCCTGTAAGGCACAGCAATATAAGAGGGCTACAATTATAATATGATGCTCATTTTATTTAAATAAATAAATAATAATAAATAAATATTATTACACAAATTGACTAAGTCCCACAATAAGCTCAATAAGGCTTATGTTGAGGGTACGTAGACAACGATATATATAATATATAAATATTTATAAATACTTAAATACATATAAAACACCCATGACTCAGGAACAAATATCCATGCTCATCACACGAATAAATGCCCTTACCAGGATTTGAACCCGGGACCGTCGGCTTCGTAGGCAGGGTCACTGCCCACTGGACCAGACCGGTCGTCGTATTTAATTTCATTAAAGCCAGCTTTAGTAAGTAGATAAATGGATCAACAGTTTTTCATAAACCTTTTTATATTGTTAAGGGCCTGTTTCACAATGTCCAAGCAAAGTCGTGACTCGTGAATAAGCCACTTGCCACTTATCTGACGAATAATCTTCAAATAAGCTTAACTGGTAGATAAAGTCCTGAGTTTTGTTTTATGCGGCAATTAGTTTATTTGTTAATTAGCTATCCAATTCTTTACTTGGACATTGTGAAACGGGCCTTATATGTTCAAAATATTGTATACGGTAAGTTTGGTAAGTGTTCGTTAGTACGTTACAAAACAATACAATACAAATCCTCTTTATTGCACAACCTCGAATAAATATACAAATAAAATATGTATGTATGTGTAAATGTGTGTGTATGTGTATCTAAGTCATCATATACTTATTTTTTAATTTATCTCCCTCCTGACTATAAATTCTCATTGTCCTGTATTTTTACGTACTAATATCTCAATCGGCGCGTCCGTATGTCCAGACCAAAGATTCGGCCACAGATGGCTGGCCAGATTTGATCCTTTAAAATCCCATTGGAAAGAAGAAAGAAGCGCTGCGGTCTGCGAAATGTGGAAACGGAGTTACTGTTGATAAATAATTTATATGGACCACTTTATAGGCTTTAGGAAATTCAATTGGACCTTGAGGCAGATTATTGGAGACGTTATCAAGATGTTAGGGACATTTTTTATTTCGCCTGATTTTATGTAAGTATTTACAGTTCAACGTATGGAGATTAGCTTCTTATGAAAGGTACAAAACAAAAGTTTATTTGCTGTTTACGGCCTATGGAGACGTTTGTATCTCACTATTTGTGTATTTATATTCGTAAAATGACGAAAGCGCTATTCGTAATCGTAAAAGTAATTAAAAAAAAAAAAACAAGTTTCGCAACTCAGTTCTTCTACCGTAAAAAGTTGTGAGATCCATGTAATACCAAGTATAGAATTCTGGACATATTATTTGATCTTTTTCTAGGGTTCAGTTAGTCAACTAGGAACCCTTATAGTTTCGCTATGTCCGTCTGTATGTCTGTCTGTCTGTCCGAGGCTTTGCTCCGTCGTCGTTAGTGCTAGAAAGCTGCAATTTGGCATGGATATAAACAAATCATTAACCTGAAAACGACGTACCATAAAATCTAAAAAAATTTTTTTTTTAGGGTACCTCCCCTACACGTAAAGAGGGGGTGAACATTTTTTTTTGCTTTAACCCTTTAGTGTGTGGTGTTGTTGGATAGGCCTTTCAAAACTACTAGGGGTCTTCAACAAACATTTTTTTAAAGTGAATTATTTGAACGATATAATAGATTATAATGATAAATAATGATAGCATTATTTATCATTATAATCTATTATATCGTTATCATTTTAATTACGCATTTATCACTTCAATAAAAATCAAGCGGGTTCTTTGTGCCGTCGTTTGTGTTGCTCTGTTGCTGCGCCATTAGTTACGTGGAATTTTATAACTTGTTTACTTATACCATTATTTTTTATCTGGTGTTTTTAACATAATGAGTGCCAAGCTCCCAAAATCCTATACAAAATGAACCCACCTAGCGGGTTCCCGGCAGCGAAAGTGTTAACTGAAGTCAAAAATAAGTCTCTCGATTATGTGAAATCTTTTGTTAGGTTTTTATGCCCCGATAGTAACAAATACGCGTGGATATATGATGATAGATGCAATGCTATAGACGCTTGTAACCCATGTGACGTCACAAGTGCGTTGCCGACCTTGAGCACGTAGCTACAATAATTCACAGAGTTTCACAGGTTTGTCCCTTACAAATGCAGGACCCCTCACATATATGGGAACTTATGTTTTACTTTTACGTTGCCCGAATTATCTATAGGACCTAGATTATTCCCAGGGTACCTAATTATACCTATATTCCTACGAATATGCACTTTATCACTTCCTTGTACTTATTTATTTATATTAGCTTGAAGCGGTGGTGGCCCAGTGGAACTGACATAAAACTTTCAATCCGGAGTCGCGGGTTCTAATCCTGACTCGTACCAATTAGTTGTTCGTACTTATCATATCATATTTACCACTAGCTTTTCGGTGAAGGAAAACATCGTGAAGAAACCTGCATACATCCTCGAAAAAATTCAAAGGTGTATGTGAAGTCCTTAACCCACATTGGGCCAGCGTCGGGACGATAGCCCAAACCCTCTCGCGCATGATAAGAGGCCTGTGCAGTTACTGTCGAAGACGTCAAGGTCATCTCTCCTAGTACTTAGTATTAAAATCACCTTAATTTAAGCACTGAATTTTGCAGTAAATACGATTGGGATTGTAATGATTTGTATACTGGAGTGTGTAATACATTTACCTTTTTATTAAATAAAGCTTTATTAATCATCAACATTACCATTTTCGTATTTAAAATATTCAGTCATAATACAATATATAATTTATTTACAAATTTTGTTCGACGACTTCCCTTGCGACGATAGTTATCAGTTGGTTGATGTCACTCTGTAAAAATACAAATAAAAAGAAATTAGATAACCCTATGCTTTCATACCGAGCAAGCCTACCTAAACACAGTACATAACAATCTAAAAGCTGTAAACATTTTGTACTTTTAGCTTGACGTCATACCGATTTTGGAACTAAAAACACGCCTTCCAATATTTAAAAATTAACAGGGCAAGTAGGTAATCGTTTCTCAAAAGCGTGTAGCTTGTAATAGAAGTGGAAGTCCCTTTCTAATAAAAGCTGTCAAAAAGTGACATCCGCTTGTATTACAAGTTACAAGCTTTTGAGAAACGGGCGCATGGTCGTTGAAATGTGGAATTTAAGTAAGTGCTATTAATTGTGCAATCAAATTACCATTGAATTGAAAAAATACCATTTTAAACTGCTGTACTATAAAATTCGTTACTCACCTCATAAGCTTTCAGAGTTCCAGGAATAGTCTCTCCCAAATAGTTGTTGATTTGTCGAGAAAGGTTAACTCCTTGCAGCAACACATTCAGGTTAGACTGTAAAAAATATTGACAAGTTAAGTTTTGTATCACATCTAAAGGAATCAAACAGTGGACTGGATCTACCTACATCACAAGGTCACTCTGGTTATTCGACTAGAAGGACCTCCGATGCCAAACTTGATAGTAGAGTCCGTCTAATCTATCTCTGCACTGATTTAGTTAGTAACGGAGTGTGGACAACCATAAACGTAAAATTTCTAAGAAAATATGTGGCTTTCCATGAGATAAAGATCCTTATGCTTCATGTGCATATGGACTTGTCTATCAGAAAAAGTTCCAAATGAGAATAAGGACCGTTTTCTTAGGGAAGGGTCCTTATGCTTCGTGTGTCAATGCTAAAAAATCTCACTTGAATTCCTCCCAGGCTGAATGTCACTTCCATACTCCTGATGCTAATGCCAGTAATGATGCCAATGTTCACGCGAATGTCGCCGGTGACGACAACGTTGTTCACAGCAACACTAGGGCAGATAAGAAACAATCAGTATATTAACAACCACATTCCACGAGCAAAACGTTTGAAAATGCAATGCTTCCAGTTCGTTGATGTGAATAATGTCACTGACGATAAACGTACACAAGCTTTTGATCATTTAGAAAATAAGTTGAGTGGGCTAAGGACTACGACAACTTTTATTAAAGTTATTTTTTAATAAACTTTGCTTACCGTCCACTGACGACACCGTTTAAGTTTCTGTCAAAGAAGTTCACGTCCCACTGAGCAAGACCTGAAACACAAGTACAAGGTCAAATGTTAAAAACATCCATACTTTTCAGTAAAATTAGATTTATGTAGCACACCCCGTACAATATTAAACGCTAGCTAGAAGTTGGACGCTTACCCTCCCTGCCCCACAGCGCCGTACATCCGTAACAACCATTGAAGAACAGGGTAAACAAATGATGTTAGAGGTCATATTTTTGACTACATGAATCATTGAATTATTCACATGTGATAAAAACTATAAGCACGTAGTGTTGAGTTGTTTAATGCTGATTGATAAAAAGAAAGAAGTAAATTGAAATAAATAATTTCAAAATATCGGTGACCGTAGAGCTGGCAGCTTCCTCGCTCAAAGAATTTGTCTTACGATAACGCGAGGAAATGCTGCCAGCATCTATAGCACCATGCCGCAGGATGATAGGTTTTAGTTTTTTTTTTTAAGAGAAAACTTACATAAGTAGTAGATGGCGAATAGTGCGCTCCACAATAAAGCTAACAATGTTGTGTATTTTTTTTAAAGATAAGTAATCTTATTTATTTTTATATCTAAGCTCAAGTTTTATAGTATAGTTATTAATAAAACTTATGTAATTTTTAAACCTTAAAATAGTGTTTCCTGAGATAAGACGATCTTTATCTGGTACAAACGATCTGGGAACTTACCGACGCTTGTAGAGATTTCCGGGAGTTCAATGTTGAAAGTCAGCCTAGAAGTCAACACAGCATAGTTCATTCTGTTGATGACGATGTTACTCAGACCAGAGAAGAGGAAGCCGTTCAGAGCAGCCTTTGCATTCAAGATGCTGGAAATAAGGTTTCATAAATTGAATTCATATTTGAAATAATAATATTAATTCAAGTTAATCTTTTTTCTCCCTGAACATTAGCTTGTATTCTGTAATAAAGCTTCTCCTGATTATGTCTTCAGCTGCTTTGAAGGATCGACTGTAAAAAAAAATCTCCTCCACTTTGACCGATCTTCAACATCGACTTGAAAACCACGGATTGTGATCTCCCGCAACGCCCAGCCAAGGCTTACCCCTTTTACCGGGTCCATGTAGAGGCAGTATATTACCCACGTAAAGGATGATTCACGCTAGAATAGTGCGGATCCAAGCCAAAGCTTCCGACACCTCATTTTCTATGGCGGCTGATAAGTGATCACGTGAAGTTTTCTATAGAAAATGAAGTGTCAGATGCCTCGGCCCGGATCATAGCCGTTCTAGCGTGACAGCGTGAGTTTAACTTGGTGGTTTCCCAAGACAAAAACGGCATAACAATCTTGCTTCTTCCTATCTAAACTTGCAAGTTTTAGAAACAAACGAAAAGAAATATTTCGCAGTTGTTTTTGTTACATGTCTAAAAAGTGCCTTGGCTTTTGTAGTGCTGAAGTTGCGCTGGTAAACAACAAATTGATTTTTATAGATAAATATATAATAATAGTTGTTAAGAAAACTTACGAAGGTACCGGCAAGGCATAGTCGATTTCTTGATCAATGGCAAGAGGGTCCAAACCGGCATCGCGGAGGGACTGCGCCAAGTTTTCGATGGCGTCAACAATGCTACCAGTGACCAGCCTCGTGTTTCCAGACCCTAGAAACCGACTTGAATTAGAACATTGGCTAGTTACGAAGATAAGTACAGGCTGGCCAAATAAGAAGTATACATTTTGTTTTTAAATTTTAACTGTATTAAGTTCAAAAATTATTAAGTATTGTTTTAAAAATATATTCTTCAGGGTTGGCAAATTCATGCGAAACATAATGTCTGACATATGTCCACCTCTAAAAGCAGGCAAACGTAAGCCCTTATCATCCCAATGTTCAGCATCTATTCGCACATTTTTGGCATTATCTTAGTACATTTGTGTCGAATAGTCGGTTTTAACTGTTTAAATTTCATCAGCTCGTTAGCATAGACACGTAATTTTAGATAGCCCCACAGAAATAAGTTACGAGCTGCAAAATTTGGGGAATTTGGGTGCCAATCCCAAATCACTTTTTTTCAAAATTAAACGAGCAAAAAACGTGTTTTAAACAACAGAAACATTTGAGATAAAATTGCTTGCTGCTAGTGGTAGACATTTGGCAGAAATTATCTTCCGTATACAATTGCCAACCCTGAATAATATATTTATAAAAAAATATTTAATAAAATTTCCACTCAATGTAATTAAAATTTAAAAACAAAGTGTATCATTCTTATTTGTCCATCCTGTATTTATTTACAGTAATCATGGAATTCGATTTACAAGAAACCGGTAAAAACTCGGTCAAATATATTTGTTGAAAATTGACCATCGAATTTATGGATAATCGTGAAGTCGGTGAAGCGGAATATACCTCAAAATTATTAAAATTAAACATAGAGGAATTAAATAGTTTTAATATAAATTAAATTGAATTAAAAATAATTTTCATAAGGCCATTGTCAAGAAAGGTAGGTACTATTGAAAAAATACTTACTGATGGCTGATTCGAGTTCCTTACTCTGTTGGTTGGGCAGGGCACTGACGGTCGCCAGCAGGCAAGCAAGAGCAATTACGATTATCTTCATAATGATTTTTTAGTATTTGTGTGTGCTGAAACAATTGACGTAATAATGGTATGTAACTTTAGAAATAAGCTCTTCTGACGCGTAGTCTGATCCGCTACTTTTCATGTGACTGTACCTTATAATTTATAAAAAAAACAGAAAAGTGCTAGTCAGACTTGACCACTGAGGGTTCCGTACAAATGTAACGTATTTCTTATTTTATTTTTATTTTTTACAAATGGCATAAAATAATAATATAATGTAACTCGTGACCGAAGAGCTGGCAGCTTCCTCGCACAACGTATCAAACTATTGCGATAGAACGAGAAAATGCCGCATCTTTGGTACAATACATCAAGGACTTATTTTAGATTTAAGCTACCTAGTTAAAGTAATCCTCTGTATATCTATTATGTACATTATTATTGTAAATATACGCTTTTTATTTTTTACAAATTTATAGTTTTCAGATTTTTCCGTGTAAGTACTTGTAATGTAAGACGATATTACTTGCCAAATTTTATAGTTGTAGGTCAACGCGAAGTACCCATACATACATTTTGATTCCGTTGAGACTGTCGAAATATACGTTTTTGCGGCAATTACGGCCATATCTTTTTTTACGGGAACTAAGAAGTTTGATTTTTTCACAGCTTCAAGGACTTTAAACTTATAAGCATATGGTTTTGATTTCAACTCGATACCTCCACGCGTTCCCGAGAGAAAGGGTCTTAACAGATAGACAGACGGAAGGACGGACGGACGGACAACAAAATGATCCTATAAGGGTTCCTTTTTTTACCTTCGAGGTACAGAACCCTAAAAACAACTCGATTTGATATTTATTTGGTCGGTGTGAAAAAGCTCTAACGAACGCGATCGACAGTGTTAATAAAAATACAAATTACTTAATATTTAGACAACACTCACCTGCAAAAATTTTGCGATTCAGAGCAACTTACTTCAGTATTTATACAATGTTTAATCTTGATTGAACGAAAAAGATAAATAATTAATTTTATTAAATCATTAATTTGATTGCCTACTTTTTCTAATTATCTAATCTTATTTAGATATGACGTCAAGATATCGCACAATATTTTTTTCGGCTTTTGTTACGTTCTTTCCTAAAAACAAGCAAGCCAAGTCAGTCAATTTTTTTATCTGCCGAAGTAAATAGGGGAGGCAGATTATTTGGCTTTCTCTGTAAATAGATGCAGATTATTAAGCAGTAACTATTGGGATTGGTCCCATAGTAAATGTTGCTCAATATGACCAATACATGGCGTCCCAAGACTATGGGACATCAAGGGAAAGTACCTTAAATATCGTCGATAGGATATTTTGCTGAAAGAAGACTTTATTTTATGTTTAAAAGTAAGTAATATTACATTCAAAGAATTAAAAAAAAAAATTGAAAATTATTTAATTTTTCTGGGAATTAAACAGTCTCTTGAAATTTTAATCAAAAATTGTACTCTATTCATTTCTTTTGCGATATCATATTTCTGAGATGACTTATTTTTTATGCATTCTTTCGATTGGTATCGTAAAATTACAGGATGTTTTCTTTTTACAGACAAAGTAACTTATTTTTAAAATCTTTGAATGCAGTATTACTCAGTTTTGAAAATAAAATAAAGTCTACTTTTAGTAAAATATCCTATATCTTAGTACTAGAAGAGAGGCCTATGCTCAGCAGTGGGCGATAAAAGGCTGATATGATATGATGATGATATGATCCTATATCTTATATTTAAGGTACTTTCCCTTGATGTCCCATAGTCTTGGGACGCCCTGTATATGCAGCCCGTAAATTATTGAAGGTAACTAAATAAACACCCTGTATTATACTCGTGGCTCTGTCAGCTGGAGACCTCGTGAATAACCATTTCACCGCCATTAAAAAAAAACTAGAAACGGAGTCGACAAAAAATATATTTATCTATTGAACCTGCTCACATTTCACAAGAATTGGATGAGAATGAACCTTGTAGAGGAAAAGATCCGGACATTCGAAAGCATTTTTGGCCAAGCTAAAACGGAGATCTTCATTTCACCCGGTCAATTATGTAGGAGGGAGTATCCGAGAAGCTTTCCACTTTAATAAAATTGTAGCAACCAGACTCACACTAAAATTAATTATTTATAAATAAGAGGATACCTATAAGATATAATCGTTATACGTATATTAATGATTTAACACGATGTTCGATGCCTTTTTGAGTATAAAAATCCAACTGGATCATTGAAAGTGAAAAGTCTCTAAACAAACGGAAACGTTATTTAACATATACAGTATATTACTCAATATCGTCGCTATAATTACTCAACCTCGTATCTTTATATTAGATACGTATATCAGATACGAGTTTTAATAAGTATAGCGACGATATAAAGACTTAAGAGGCTGTCAATACCTAAAGCGCGCACACTGTCTATTTGTATCGGAGTAAATGAGATAGCACTGTCGCATGTTACTGGGCCTGGGCAAGGGAATAATAAGAAAAATATTTAAATAATAAAAAGTGGATTATTAGTGTAATATTTAACTCAACCACGGTTTAGATATAAATGTTTTGAAATTGTGATTTTAATTGCAGACCCATAAGTCAAAACAATAAAGACATAAAACCGTTTAATTGTGATTTTAAGACCAATCTTTGCAATTATTTTCTATCGAGCCGATTTCGTTCAATCGTGTATCGAGTACGACCACGGTCTTTGAAATATAATTAATATGAAGCCAAGAGTGCCTGGATAGCTGGACTGCACTTAAATTTACCACCTAGACCTAAGGGGCAAAGAGCTTGGGACAACATAGCCTCCGACGTCGTCCTAAAATCCCTGATCCATACATCCTCGGGTAAGGACCGCGCAAGGCTCCTTGCGGTTTCCCGACCAGAGTCTGGACACTGGCTACACGCATACCCATCACCAAACACAGGCACATTTATTGATCCGGAGACACTTCGAATAGCCATCGGTCTCAGAGTGGGGACTGATGTATGTGTGGACCACAGCTGCGCTTCTTGTGGGGCAACCGTAGATCGTCTGGGGCACCACGGACTTGCTTGCTCTTCGGGCGCCGGCCGCCTATCCCGTCATGCGGCACTCAACGACATCCTGAGAAGGGCGCTCGTCAGCGCCAACGTCCCCGCAGCTCTGGAGCCCCAGATCGTGCGGGACGATGGTAAGCGCCCCGACGGGATGTCGTTGATCCCCTGGAGGATGGGCCGTGCGCTGGTGTGGGACGCTACTTGCGCCGATACGCTGGCAGCTTCCTACTTGCCAGCGACCAGCAGAAACGCCAGGGCGGCGGCTGACGCCCGAGAGCGTTTTAAAACTAATAAATATAGCTGTCTCGGCACCAACTACGAATTCGTAGCTTTTGGTGTCGAGACACTTGGTCCGTGGGGCAAGGGTGCGCGTGGGCTCCACAGGGAGCTTGGAAAGCGATTGAGGGAGGCAACGGGAGACCCTCGCGCAGGCAGTTTTCTCGCGCAAAGGCTTGCCGTCGCGATACAGCGCGGGAATGCTGCCTGCGTGATGGGCACCCTGCCAAGAGGCCAGGGTCTGTTTTAGGTTTCTTTATTTTTTCTAGGTAGGTTTAGTTTTAGTCGTTTTATTTTATAAGTAGTCATAATTTAATTTTAATATTATTATTATAAATAAAATTTTGTACAAATTAAAAAAAAAAAAAAAAAAAATTAATATGAACATATATTTTTCTTACTTGACTAAAACAAATAGTCTTTCTTAAAAAACTGTTTAAGTAACATCAATTTCAAGGACATTGGGTGTTGACAGCCTCTTAACACTCACCTGTTATTTTGAGCGCCAATTTTCAGTATTTATACAATATTTAATCTTAATTGAACGAAAACGATACATAATTACTCGTAATAATGATACCTAAATCATTAATGGGATTTTCTAAATTGTATCCATCTTATCTAGTTTAGTTCAGATATGACGTCAAGATATCGTCTAACATTTTGACTATTGTTATCGCCTATCCTTATCCTAATAACAAGCACGAGTCAAGGCTGTCAATTTCTATATCTTCTGGCCGAAGAGAATCGGGTGCTTTTCCATTGTCTGTATGTAAATGCAACAAGAACAAAATGCATTCAAGCTTGTCTGCTTTTTTATTTCAACAACAATGAAATAATTAAAAATATTCAAACTTTATTGTGGTGTACTTTTTAGCGATAAGACCGCCTGTTGTTTACCTCTTCTTAATTTTCTGTAACCTTTGTATTGTTTTCTGTATTGAGGTGTGCAATAAACAGTATTCGTATCGAACTTTATTGTAAATTATTATTTTAAAGATGAAAACATTAACACATTCCGAATATGCGATTCGCTCGCAATACACAACTGTACCCCTAGTGTAAATATTTTCGACAGCGAAACTTTACGTACGCGTTTGCGTTAAGTGTCATTTTGTATGAGATTTTTGACTTTCCAAAACGTCCCGCGTGGCGCACTGTTCAAAAACCCATACAAAATGAGACTTAACGCAAACGCGTACGTCACGTTTCGCTATCGACTAAGTTTACACTAGGGGCACTGATTGTGCTAAATACCTATCAGATTCATGAAAATAACACTTGTATGTTAACAAATGCCACAAGACATGCACAAGGCAGAGACGTAACAGGAAATATGTTTAAGAAATGCTTAAAAAACATTTCCCAAAACTGCAAGTCTCAAATAAATAAATGTAGATTTTACTTAAACCTAACAAAATAAATATTAAAGATATTTCTTCCAATGTCAGATAGCAAACAACCGATCAAATACATGTCGGGCCATGCTCTGCGTAGGGTTCCGTAGTTGCTCATCCGTCATAATAGACTGCCAAAAACAGTGGGTCTCCTGTATATAACAGCAGAAGGACCTTAGCAGCACGTTTACTAACTTGACTTTTTACAAAAATTCGCTACCTATAGTTTACATTGAAAGTATTGACTATTATACTTGCACGATTTTTTCGTAGTTTTTGGACTCAATGGTTCAAAAGTTAGAAGGGGGACAAATATTTTCTTTCTTTCGGAGCGATTATTTCCTAAAATATTAACTTTAATAAAAAATGGTTATTGAAGACCCTTATTCGTTTTGAAAGACCTATACAACGATACCCCACACTATTAAGTCAAAGATTTTTTTTAAACATTAATTATTGTATGGGACTGTTTTTTTTTTTAGTTTTTATTAATAAAATGCGTACAAATAATTGTCATATAATTTAAAGTTTTAGAAAACCTATAGCATGTATGTCTTGGACCAAATGACCAAATCCACAATCTACTTAAACATTTTTAACCCTCCACCAACTCTCCGAAATTTTAAAAAATAACTACGTGATTTTTATCTCGGTTACGCAATGTCATTAGATAAGAAACATTTTTGATCTTGCGATCTTGTCTGAGTCAGTAGCAGGTGTTGTTGTTATTGTTTCCAATCGGAAAAACACAAATTACCTACTTATTTGCAAGTTTGCAGGTGTAGGTTATCGGTTTTATCAGAATAGGTAATCAATTGATGAACTCAAATTGTTTGATGTAGTAGTAAAATTCTTGCGCTGAAGCTAGAAACAACCTTGACTGGGTGTGCATTTAAATACAATGCGCAAATGTTGGGTACAATTCGTTATTTATAATACATATTTGTATGATTTGATGTACATATATATTTTTAAATCAAATTTCTAAGAAGAAAAGTAGCTACTGTGTGTAATTGCGTGATTTTTATAGTAATCTAAATTATATCTTATCTTATTTAATGCATGTTAATTAAAAGATGTCATGTATTAAAAAGATGTGTCCCGCCGAGTTTCTTGTCAGTCCATATTGGGATAGCCTCCTCCAAATGAGGGGGGATTTAAATATTCTTGCTTCAAATGTGTTCATAAGCGCATTCTAATATGCCTACTTGAATAAAAAACTATTTTTATCTTTATCTATTCAAGAGTTAGTAGGTAGCATAGGCTAATGAAAAAGCGTGCCACGCATTTTAAAGCTGATGTAAATGTCCCTGTATAATATGCAATAACTTTGACCATTAAAGGTTGACGTTTGATAATTTAATTAACACAAAACATATTATGGCTGTCAAACCCGGGAGAAAGATTTTTCTTCGAATCGAGACCTTACCTACAATTATTAATTTCTTCAAATTGATTATTTTCAATAAGTTTGTCCGGGACTGTAACCAGTACCCCTAGTGTAAATATTTTCGACAGCGAAACGTTACGTACGCGTTTGCGTTAAGTGTCATTTTGTATGAGATTTTTGACTTTCCAAAACGTCCCGCTTGGCGCGCTGTTCAAAAACCCATACAAAATGAGACTTAACGCAAACGCGTTCGTCACGTTATGATGTCGATCAAATTTACACTAGGGGTACTGAACACATGTACAATCGAACAAACTAATTTGTGACCCTAGTCAAAATTCTTTTAGTTTTCTTGTTTCTGACCTCTCTGTCACACTTATATCTATGTCTTCTATCAAATAAATAAAAACGTCGAGTGCTATTGTGTATCTTTCTAGCTGCAGATTATATTTTAAATGTGAAGAATTAAAAACACAATTTTGTATTTATATGTACTTACTTTTAATGCATTAGTGCACTCCTTTGAGCTCTCGCTGCATTGATGTCTAGCCCACACTACACTCAATATTAAAGTTGCCAAAACGGTTCTTGCTGCTGACAACTGGTATAGATGGCGAAGAATCGTAAGGAAGGAACTGATTCCCTGATCAGTTACGACCCCCAGTGTTGGGGTATTGATGAAAGGAGCAGCAGCAGCACACGTTTTGGTTAGTAATGAAGTAGCAGAGGTTTTGATAGCGCCATTAGTAGGGAGACTCTTTTTCGACACTATCTTCCTACAATTGTTGAGTCCCTTAGCGGACGCTACCAGATCAGAACTGTCTATGTCAAATATTGTCCATCAAACATATTAAATAAGTAAAACTTTGAACAGCAGATTAGATTTGAAATTAGGATTTCATTTCATCACTGTTAACATTTCGATAGGCAACAAGGTTTCTTAATTGATATGGTGAGGCCGAGATATTTGTTTCAGATAAGACCAAATGATCGTTTGTTGTAACCATGGCCATCCATAACTATCTAACTTGCAACTAATATTATAACGACATTATCATCTTTATTAATCAATAAACATTTCGATAATAATCGAGCGGTATTGTTGTGCTGGATCTTGTATTTTCTTGTACTTAACTTTTATGTACGAGGGCGAATCAAAAAAGATTAGAATTCTTCCTTTTCGTATCCTCATGGCTGAGGGACGTGACAACATATTTGATACAAAGTGAACGGTATAAAATTTTGACATATTATTTATTCCGAATAGTTTAAAATAAATTCAAACAGTCCCACGCGACAGCACATAAGCATCAGCAATTAGTGTAATTCTTTCGCCCCTTGAACAAAACACGAGGATAAAATGAGGGCTAAATTATCAATTAGAACACTCGGTGATGAAGCACGCGGCAGCCACGTGCGTCGTAACAAGCCTGTGATCGTGATCGCAAGTCTGTGATCATAAGTCTGTGATTATGATCGTGATATGCGATGCGTGTTCGTGTCGCGTCAAAGAGAAGCGCAGCTTTTAGACCCAGCGATGCGAAATGAGATTTTTTTTCTAATTTGTTTCAAGCATTTTGGTCTTATACGAATATGTAAAACTGCGTAAATCTGAATACGGACAATTATACTTATTAGGTCTACCGTTTAACTGACGTGGTCGGTAAGAAGTTATTTTGAAAGCTTGGCAGCATGAAGCTGATTTGTATTATGGAAAGATAGCCAAGCGTGGTTGCAAGAATGGGAAGCCCAGCAACCCAAATTAAACAACACCCTCTATGAATTTAGCAGAGATGACCCAAAGGGTTTAATGAAAGCCGACAAATATGGCGCAAACTGAACCGCCTGAGGACTGGGTTCGGCAATTGTTCATACCTTTGGCACAAGTCCCCATGGAGCGAGTCGGCGGCGTGCGAGTGTGGAAATCCGGAACAGACTATACACCACACCACAGGGTGTTCAAGTGCCCCATCACCAAATACAACGGACCCGCTGAAGATTTCAAAAACCTAACAAAGCGCCAGTTTATATCTGCATAATTGTACATTTTGAATTCTTACTGTAATATTTTTTTTTTACCAGTTTGTAACCGCCATACAATAAATAAATAAATTTATAACTTTAATTTTAGAATTTATATTTTGCTAATGTATGACAATTATCTGTTTAACCGACAGGGTTTCACGGCGCTTTTCTGATACTTTTATTGTCTGATTATAATATGTATAATAGAATAAAATAAAATAAATAGGTTAAGTAAGTAAAAATGAGCAAGCTAAAGTGGAATTGGGCTTGTCATGTCAGCCGAATGCCGAGTGAATTGTGGGTCAAAATCGCCACAGAGTGGCACCCCAGCTCAAAACGAAGATCTGGCAGACCACGTCGCCGATGGCGAGGCGACTTAGACTACTTTTTAAATGAATGGCCAGAGACTGCACAGGATCGGGAAGACTCAAAAAAGTAATAATAATAAGTAAATATGAAATTAAATTACTACTTGTTTTAAGGGGCCCACTGATTACCAGTTCGCCGGACGATATCGGCCTGTTATTTATTCGCGATTCAGCTTCAGCTTTTGCGAATAACTGACAGACCGATTTCGGCCGGCGAACTGGTAATCAGTGGACCCTTTAAGTCCCAAAAGATAAATACGTAGCTGAATTTTGGGATATACTAGTAAAAGTACTAGTATATCACAGTGAGCATTTTTTTTTTCGACCGCATGAGGAAAGTGCCTGCCTCAGTAAAATATATCAGTACAATGCGTTTTCACATAAGTGGTTGTAAGAGCATGGGAAATTTAGATTTTGGTTTACTATACTTACACTCAAGACCATCAAAATTGATAACTTTGTATAGAAATCTTCTTCGAAAGCCGCAAAAATATATGACGTGACCTTATGGCACTACAAATAGATCGTGTCAGATAGTTTTGCGGCCTTCGTTATGTAACATATTTGTTACGGACAGCATGGACCCCTGCCGAGACGAATGCTCGGACGGTACAGACCCGGGCCGGAAAGAATTGCCTAACGCGTAAAACTAAATAAAATAGCTATAGGGTGCCTAGCTATAGGATAGGAATAAGTTGACACAAACACACTTTGTATGATTGACTTGTCGGTCGATTGACTAGAAACAGGATAAAATTGTGGTCGCTATGAAAATAGCGTTTTGTGTCAGCTTGTTACGTGACGTCATCACCGCGGGTGAGCGGCCGGTGCGATCGCTGCGGAAGCCGGAAGCGTACTGAGCGGCGCGGACCTCGGTGCGCGGTATTTATATGTTCGGGTCGAGGCGACCCAATTTCACCTGATTTCTCCCAAGTTAGGCTTTCCCCAGGGATCGTAGTGACCTGTATAGATAGAACATAGGATTAGCTATCCGTAGACACAAACATTGTAAGCATTGGGCCTAGAATTATCGAGATATTAAGACTTAAAGTTATTTTTGTATGGAGTTGAACTATCGATGAAGATAATTCTTATATTCATGAATATTTTCAGCTGAAACTGGTATAATAGGGTAGATCTTCGTAAATGCTTTCTAAAAAGGTACGGTTCATCACTGAAAACCTCAGGGTTCCCGAGATAAACCCGAAAGGTGGTTAAATACGGGGAAAGTTCTACGCCCAATGCGAGAAAGAGATAGCACAAGAAAGAGAAGTCCACGTAACGAGGCCGTTCTCGAATTATCTGGAGTTACTTTCGAGACCTCGTATTCGCCCTATATAAGCAGGCGAGATACGGCCTGCGGACAGTGAGTTAGTACAGTCAGTTCAGTTCAGTTCAAGCGATCGGAAAACAAAAAGGAAAAGTGAGGAAAAAGTGAAAGTGCCCTAAAGTTGTGATCAGTATTAGTGGTAATAGTGGTTTTAGTGCTAGTTACGTGGACCGCTTAGTTATTTTACCTTAGTAAGTACTAGAATAACGTTATAGTGAAAGTGCCTATAGTGTTAGTGTTTTAGTGCTTAAGTTTGGTGCCTAAGGTCTAGACTAAGTGTGTGCTAGTGCTAAATAAATAAGAATCTAATTAAGTGGTGTTTGTTTGACGCTCCAACTACGTCCCACCGTGGGAGGAATTGGATTTCCGAACCAGCAGGCTCCGTAAATAAATATTAAACTGAGTTATCGCTGAGAGCTGACTCCAGGGTGTCCTCTGGCGGTTACAGTTTTGGTCCTTCGAGCTTGATCCTGAAATTCAGTGGGACCTAGTAACTTTCAGTGAGTACAGTGAGTGTCTAATTAGATTCTTATTGGACTAATACTGAACAGTGGAAACTGTGTTGTGTGAATATTGTGTGTGACTGACGAACCGTGCAGTGAACTGTGTTGTGAAGTGTAAATAATGTCGGGAAGTAACTCGAAAATGGGAGTTACAACAAGATCGCAGTCGGACCGCACCAGGAACGAGCGGGAACGTACGACCTCCACGGATACCACGGGTCGCGTATCAGAGGTCGCGGAGCGGGCAACGGACACGTCGGGAGGGTCTAGCCAGCGCACCGGGAGGCCGTTAACGACGGCTACCGGAAGGGAGTCGACGGCTAGCCCTCCATCTAGGGGGGAACACCGCGAGGACGTCGAGGGCACCGGGTCAAAGGCCATCGACGAGGAAGCAGAGGCGGGTTCCAAATCTTCGCCGCCGGTACTAGGGAAGGCTAAGGCCGAGGTACCACTGACAAAGGCCGTGAAGATAACTGTCCACAAGGGGCCTCCGCGTTCACCGTCTGTGATCGAGCGGTTTAATCAACGGCGGATTGAGCGACGCCGCGCCGAGCGCGAACAGTTGAGCGCGCAGTCAAGGAGAATGTCGCCCATTTCCGAGGGGGAGAGTAGGGCGGCGGAGGAGAGGCAAGAACCTCCGCGCACCACACCCCTACCTCCAGCACCCTCGCCTAAGAAAAACGCACGGAATGAAGGGTCGTCGGTCAAATCTGCATCATCAAGGGGTTCACACATCAGCAGTCTATGTTCAAGCAAAATAAAAGAGCTTCAATATATAAAAGAAAAAAAGAAACTGGAACTGAAGCTCAGGGAGCTCGCTCTGGAACGCGAGATGCTTGACATAGAATATAAGCACCGTCTTAACGTCGTGGTAAACGAATATGGGTCACTTTCGGACACCTCCGTGGCATCATCACGCGGGAGTAGCCCCAAGCTACGAGTACGAGCCGAACCCGAGAGCCGAGTCAGCGAGTGGCTTAATGACATTGGAGAGATCGTCGAGACGCCGCATCGCCCCCACGACGACCCGCCTCGCGTTCGCGTAGAGACGCTACCCGTGCCGACACGGGCCGAGCGCGCCCGATCGCCGCCGCACGGGCCGCGAACTGAGTACCGATCGCCGCCGCGCCAGCCACGGAAAGGGGATAGATCGCCGCCGCGCAGACCGCGCAATGAATATCGGGCGCCGTCACCGGTAGAGCCGCCGCGACGATCACAATACGAGTACCGTGCGCCGTCGCCCTTAGAGCCAGAAATGGGGCCGTCGCGACCACGCAACGAGTACATGGAGTCACGAACTGAACCACAAAGGGATTACTTCGCGTCAACGCCGTTTACTCCTCATACCAAACTAAGGTCGTCGGTAGAGCCGCCGCCGAGTGACGCGGCTACTGCATTTAATAGGCTCGCCGACCAATTAAGGGACGCCGTACGCACAACGCCGCCAAAACAATGCTACGAGCTGCCACCTTTCTCGGGCAACCCGAACGAGTGGTTATTATTTTATAATGCCTACAGCGAGTCAACTCGACGCTACAATTTTAGTGCATTCGAAAACATGGCAAGGCTTCGAAATTGTTTACGTGGGGATGCACGCCAATGCGTGCAATATTTATTATCAACGTCAACACAGCCAGATTTAATAATGAAATTGTTGAAAAAGAACTTTGGAAGGATTGACCTTTTAGTCGATAAAGCGCTAGAAGAGCTTAAACGTCTGCCGCCTGTGGGTCCTAGCGCCATAGATTTAAATAACTTTGCTACAAAAGTCGTCAATATAGTAAGCACCTTGTGTGAACTGGATAGTAAAAATTACAGTAACAATCCTTTGTTGGTAAGAGAAATAACCGATCGTCTGAGTCCCCACTTACGAAGCAGATGGTGTGCATATGCCCGAGAAAATATAAAGAATGGTAAATGTGAGCTTATGCTCATGGCGGATTTTCTCATCGAGGAAAGCGACGCCGAGTTAGAGTTCTCACACGCTCGGCTACCTACAAGCAATATGAAGAGGAGGGAAACGACAGCGAAGGAAACTGCCCGCCCATCAACGACGAGCCAACAAGTCCAGGGAAGTAGACGTCCACAGCGGGCGCAGTACCACGCCGAGCAGGCATACACGACGGGTAACGCCGAGGCGCGGCGTGTACCCTGCCTATGTTGCGGCGGTGGCCACAGAACCCCGGAGTGCAAGCGGATCTTGGCCATGGACATAGGAGCTAGATGGGACTGGGCCAGGAGTAACACAATATGCTTCAGATGCCTAAACAGCAAGCATAGAAAGACTAAGTGCCATGACAAACCTTGTGGAATCGACGGATGCACTTTTAGGCATCATAAGTTGCTGCACGAGGGAAAGGCGCAGGAAGTGACGCGTGAACGCCGGCCGCCACCAGTGTCCCGCGCGGCCGCACCCTCTTTGCAGCCCACCGCCAGCCTAGGGTCCGGACATACGCCGGCGGTTATAGCACAAGAGCCGGACACTGTTACGAACACTACGGAGTATGTGAATAACACAACCACGGTGTTCCTCAAAATGGTTCCCGTCACCGTAGAGGGTCCTAAGGGGAAGGTGGACACCTACGCTATGTTGGACGACGGGTGCACTATAAGCCTGATTCAGACAGACGTAGCGGACACCGTAGGAGCTACGGGACCTGCCACGCCGCTATGTCTCGCAGGCGTAAGCAATATGGAAGCGGAGCCTGAAATAAGCAGACAGGTGAAGGTGCGCGTACGCGGAAAGGGCTTGGAAACCGCATACGATCTCGTCTTCACGACGGTACGACGTATAGGCCTACGTACGCAACGGATGAGTAAGAAAATCATGGAGCTGGAACACTTCAAAAATATACCAACTGCGTGCTATGAAGAGGCTATACCTAAACTGCTTATCGGCATCGACCAATGGCCTGTGCTACTACCACAGGAAGCAATCGTCAGGGGTCTGGACGAGCCAGCGGCAGTGCTAACTGGGCTTGGATGGGTGATCTTCGGGGGAAAACCACGGCTGGTTATTCCCAAGGAGGGCGAGGAACACCTGATGCTGCACTGCCGCGAGAGGGATGAGAACCTAGACTCCATGCTACGAGATTATTTCAACATAGATTCGCTGGGAATAAAAAACGTTACAAAGGTGGATCCGCAAGTCCAAAGGGCCATGGATATTTTGGACAGAACAATAAAGAAAATCAACGACAATGGACCACGCTATGAAGTAGGTCAGCTATGGCGGGACGACGAACCACGAATGCCACCGACCATACAAACTGCAATGTGTCGGTTAAGGAGTATCGAGAGAAAGATGGATCGGGATCCGGCATTCGCTGAGAGTTACAAGGAACAAATTGATAATTTATTAAAGAAAAAGTACGCCGAGCCACTGCAGGAGCCGCCAGATAGCAAGATAGCGTGGGTGTTGCCGCATTTTGCGGTAACTAATCCGAACAAACCGGGAAAGATAAGGCTAGTCTTCGACGCTGCGTGTCGCGTTCAAGGGAAATGCCTAAACGATTTTCTTTTAGAAGGACCGGATCTACTACAGTCAATTATAGGGATTCTCTTTCGGTTCCGCGAAGGGCAATTTGCAGTTGTGGCGGATCTACAGGAAATGTTCCTCCAAGTAAAAATAAGGGCCGAGGATCAACCGTCACAAATGTTCATTTGGAGAGGGGACCGCCGGACAGGGAATCCGCAATTTTACAAAATGACGAGCATGCTTTTTGGTGCAGCAAGCTCACCATTCCTGGCCCATAGCGTCAGGAATAGAAACGCTATGGACAACGCTGATGAGTTCCCGGATGCTGTGGAAGACATCACACGTAATCATTACATGGACGATTACGTAGCCAGCTACCCGGATGAGAAGGAACTCTTACATCGTGCTACGCAAGTCGCGTCGTCTCACGCCAAGGGAGGGTTCCAGTTACGAGGGTGGACTTCAAACAGTGTGAAGCTACTCCAGCAGATCCCGACGGAGTTACACGCAAGTACACCGGCACAGCTCGGCAAAGGCAAGGAAAATAAGATCCTTGGGATGTACTGGAACCCTGAAACCGACCAGTTGGGTTTCAACACAACAATGATAAGGGTACCGGCCGAAGTGAAGGAAATGATACAGACGCCTACGAAGAGGCAAATGTTATCGGCCGTGATGTCAGTATATGACCCGCTGGGGCTGTTAAGCCACTATACTATAACAGCAAAAGTTCAGCTGCAAAATCTGTGGGCCAAGAAGCTGGACTGGGACTCTCCACTGCCAGAAGAGGATAAGCGTGACTTCGAGGCCTGGCTGCGAGCTCTGGATAGCGTCGCGAAGCTCAGGATACCAAGATGCTATCTTTCAACGGGGGCAGTGGCGAGAAGGGAACTACATGTGTTCGTGGACGCCAGCACCAAAGCATACGCATGCGTGGCGTACTGGCGAGTAGCCTCAAATGGCGGGGAGGCCCAAGTGAGCCTAATCGCGGCAAAAAGTAAGGTTGGGCCAACGAGGCAACTCAGCATACCACGCATGGAACTTCAGTCGGCGCTCATCGGGTCAAGGCTACAGCAGACCATCCGGGAGGAGCACCGTCTGACACCAGATCAGGTCATCATGTGGACAGACTCAAGGACGGTGCTACACTGGGTCCGCAACGACGCAAAACGATACAGCCTACTATGTAGCCAACCGCTTAGGTGAAATAGCGGAACTGACAATACCAAAACAATGGCGCTGGGTTCCCACAAAAGAAAATCCGGCGGATGAAGCTACCCGCCCGGATAAAGATCGACAAGTGACCTTCGAAAGCCGATGGTACCAAGGACCAGACTTTCTTAAGCGCCCTGAGGAAGAATGGCCACAGGAAAACGTCAAGACAAATATTGAAGAAGACCTTCCCGAGTATGAGGAGGTTGCCTGTGCTGCTCAGGAGGAGCCAAAAGTTAACAAGGAGCCGATTCCAGACATCGAGCGATTCTCGGACTATAATCGTTTGGTGAACGCAACGGCACGAGTCTTCCAATTTCTCGATTGTCTCAGGAACCGACAACGACAACCACTGCAGGTCATACATAGGAAGAAGGCGGAGCATCTACTTTTCCAATATGCTCAACGCACAAGCTTCCCTGAGGAGTATCGGAATCTGTCTAAGGGCGAACCAGTCGGCCACAAAAGTCGACTGCATGAATTGGACCCAGTATTAGGCCCAGACGGACTGATACGTATGCGAGGACGGCTCAACGCAGCGCCAGTACTAGGGTTAGAGAAGCAGCCAATCATATTGGACGGGAGGCATCAAATAATTAGATTATTAATTGAACGCGCGCATAAGAAAGCTGGACATGCAAATAATGAACGAGTTGTAAATGATCTACGACAGCTCTACTGGATCATTCACCTACGGCCAACGGTGCGCATGGTGGCTGGCAAGTGCCGCCTATGCGTGTTAAGGAGAGCGCAACCAAAGGTGCCAGCAATGGGAGACTTACCGCTGGCTAGAATCCAGCCGTACAAGAGGCCATTCACAAACACGGCAGTGGATTTATTTGGCCCATTAACAGTGACCATCGGACGAAGGCATGAAAAAAGATGGGTTGCATTGTTTACATGCTTAACGACGCGAGCCATACATCTGGAGATCGTCCATAGTCTCTCAACGGACTCGGCGATAATGGCTCTCAGGCGACTAGCGGCACGACGAGGATGGCCCGCAGTCATTTACAGCGACAATGCAACGAACTTCAGGGGAGCGGACGTCGAACTACGCAACGCCTACAAGGAGTGGTTACCAGCACTTCGAGAGTTCGGCGTACAACACAACGTCACATGGAAGTTTATTCCACCCGGTGCACCTAACCAAGGCGGAGCTTGGGAAAGATTAGTACGCTCCGTAAAGAACGCCCTAACAGCAACATTACACACAAAGGCACCCAAAGAAGAATTGTTGCTGACCATATTGGCAGAGGCAGAAAATACTGTCAACGCACGGCCACTGACCCATGTTTCAGTGGACCCGAGGGATGAGGAAGCGTTGACACCGGCTCATTTTCTCCTGGGAGGCTCAACGGGAGCTCCATCGACCGGACCGTGCGAGGAAGCGGACCGCAGGACTTGGCGGGCCAGCCAAGCTTTGGCCGACCACTTCTGGCGAAGATGGATACGGGAGTACCTGCCAACACTCGCACCACGCCAATCATCAAATAACAGGGTCAGGCCAATCCAGAAGGGCGACTATGTAATAATAGTGGACGGAAATCTGCCGCGCAATGTGTGGCCACGCGGCATCGTCACCCAGGTGTACCCAGGACCGGATGGTGGAATACGATCGGCTGACGTGCAAACCCGAGGAGGCGTGTTCCGGAGGCCCGTCACAAAGTTGGCTGTCCTACCGTTGCAACAGGAGCAGTCGCAGGAGCGTCAGCGGGGGCAGACTGTTACGGACAGCATGGACCCCTGCCGAGACGAATGCTCGGACGGTACAGACCCGGGCCGGAAAGAATTGCCTAACGCGTAAAACTAAATAAAATAGCTATAGGGTGCCTAGCTATAGGATAGGAATAAGTTGACACAAACACACTTTGTATGATTGACTTGTCGGTCGATTGACTAGAAACAGGATAAAATTGTGGTCGCTATGAAAATAGCGTTTTGTGTCAGCTTGTTACGTGACGTCATCACCGCGGGTGAGCGGCCGGTGCGATCGCTGCGGAAGCCGGAAGCGTACTGAGCGGCGCGGACCTCGGTGCGCGGTATTTATATGTTCGGGTCGAGGCGACCCAATTTCACCTGATTTCTCCCAAGTTAGGCTTTCCCCAGGGATCGTAGTGACCTGTATAGATAGAACATAGGATTAGCTATCCGTAGACACAAACATTGTAAGCATTGGGCCTAGAATTATCGAGATATTAAGACTTAAAGTTATTTTTGTATGGAGTTGAACTATCGATGAAGATAATTCTTATATTCATGAATATTTTCAGCTGAAACTGGTATAATAGGGTAGATCTTCGTAAATGCTTTCTAAAAAGGTACGGTTCATCACTGAAAACCTCAGGGTTCCCGAGATAAACCCGAAAAGGTGGTTAAATACGGGGAAAGTTCTACGCCCAATGCGAGAAAGAGATAGCACAAGAAAGAGAAGTCCACGTAACGAGGCCGTTCTCGAATTATCTGGAGTTACTTTCGAGACCTCGTATTCGCCCTATATAAGCAGGCGAGATACGGCCTGCGGACAGTGAGTTAGTACAGTCAGTTCAGTTCAGTTCAAGCGATCGGAAAACAAAAAGGAAAAGTGAGGAAAAAGTGAAAGTGCCCTAAAGTTGTGATCAGTATTAGTGGTAATAGTGGTTTTAGTGCTAGTTACGTGGACCGCTTAGTTATTTTACCTTAGTAAGTACTAGAATAACGTTATAGTGAAAGTGCCTATAGTGTTAGTGTTTTAGTGCTTAAGTTTGGTGCCTAAGGTCTAGACTAAGTGTGTGCTAGTGCTAAATAAATAAGAATCTAATTAAGTGGTGTTTGTTTGACGCTCCAACTACGTCCCACCGTGGGAGGAATTGGATTTCCGAACCAGCAGGCTCCGTAAATAAATATTAAACTGAGTTATCGCTGAGAGCTGACTCCAGGGTGTCCTCTGGCGGTTACAATATTACTGCAGGTGACTTGTATACAGTCTCGCCTAGTACAAATGTAAATATGATAGGTAACATAATGAATTTTCAATTTAATTACCTAACGTTATGAATATACGTTAGGTAATTAAACGATAACACAATGCATCAAACATCACATTATAGTGCCCACTGCGTGATTATAGATTTACGCAGTACCTACTATGTGATATCATTTATCAGAAAACAGGCAAATTGACCTTGGCGGTGTATCGTTACTTAATTCATCGGTTGATAGCCAAAATTAATTATAGAACCAATTTAATGCCTACTGCAAAGCTCGAGTGCAGCAGCGTTACTAAATGAAGAATTTCTTTCTGTTTCATTTTATTTTTTAATTAAAGATTTTCATTCAATCATCAATCGTTACTGTTTCGGCGTTAAGGTGACAGTCCATTTTCAACTGCAGATGAAATAATCGCGTGGTAGTTCTATGCGTTAAACGCAGCGTTGAACGCATGCGATCAACGGAATGTAGGACAACTTACAATGCGCTTATCGCTGCGTTTACCGCGTCATGGTCATTACATTAGATTATCTGATGTAAAATGCTGAGCGGCAAGCGCATTACGTTTATCGCATAAAACAACTGCGCGATTAATTTTTGCGACATTACAATGGTGGCGTCGATTCAGCCGCTGTATCTGTAAATTTCCTTAATAAAATCAGTGACGGATTGATCGTTCGAATCGCGACAGTAATGCAGCGGTGAACGTCATTTATTTTATGAAGGATATTGACAGTTGCAGCGGCCGTGTACGCGCCGCAATAGTAATGCAGCTGCAGCTGCTGTTACAGCAGCGTTGAGACGTGAAATGTCACTGTCAATTTTACTGATAAAAAATAATTTCGGATTGAACGTAGGTAACAAGTATTCGTAGGACATTCTACCCAAAAATTAACAATTTTGTCCAATGCTTGTCCTAAGGACCTGTTTACATAATAATTAGTGCTAAGTTCGAGTTCATACATTTTCTATTTGTGTCTAGTAGCAAATGTATAAACCTATAAACTTGCATTAAACATTAATCAATGTGTGAACAGAAACGGGCCCTAAAACGTTTTATTTCTTCGTCAGATTAATTCGTTCTGTATCAGCCCAAAATACGTCGTCGTAGATAAGATATTTTTACTGTTTTCATTAAAAATAAAAAGGTAAGGGTGAGTAAGGTAAATGAAGCTGCGGAGTGTTAGGGTCGGTAACGCGCATGTGACTGTATACTTGTTTGTCAATTGAAATTGAAAATATTTATTTCAGATTTACAACCATCCATATTTGTTAGTATAACTTAGGAACTAATGTTAATTTTGTACTTAATATAATATTCCAACTAAATACCTAACCTATTTTCTAAACTTCAAAAATCCTATAACTTGGCGAATCCAATGCGCCAGTATAGGATTCTCAACCCTCTCTGCAATTACCTCCAGAATGCTGTTGGTACTGCCCCTAAGCCTGCCCATCATCGAGACGATTCGCTTTCGTATAACCGCGTGAAAATCATCTGTATGGCCCAAATGCCCAGAAGCACTAACTAACTATCATCTGTATGGGTCTCGGCGGACATGCGCGATGCACTACACCATGTGGGCAACCCCAACAACATTCTGAGGCATTATTATATTGCACGCGCAGGGCATATAAGGCTTTTTTCGAATACTCCACCCACAGGCTGACATAGTTAAAAAAAAACTTTAATTGTTTAGGATTGTAGAAAAAAATATTATTGGTAGTTTTAGTTTACAAATATGTGCAAGGTTAGCACCCAATCAATCTCCAAACGGTAGGGTTGTCCAGGTCGCACGGCACTCGACTGCACCATTATAATTTGGACAGCCATTGATCGCGACACCGTTAGGCACATATAAGGGTGCGTTTACAATGGGAATAATTTTATGTATATGAGTAATTACAATTATATTCTTCTCTACATAGATGTTAAAATGTGTATGGTATAAGCTCTTGTTGTAATTTAATATAAATAGAAAACACAACGTACTAAGGCGAATTTACCCCGTTAGGGGAAATAATACGTGTACTGTGTACGTATGCTTGTTAAGGTCTTTTAAACTTGGAGGCACAAGCACGTGTCTTCTGCATAGCTTAGAAAAGGTGAACTTATATCGACTATTTTTAGAATGCGGAGCTAGAAAAGAGCGAAGGACTCCGGGTCTTTTAGATCGTTTAAACTTTTAAAACCAGATACGTTAGCTTTCCTACCAAGACAATTTTCTCGTCTAAAAATCACTGAAACAATTATCAAGTCAGAAAGGCTCTTAACAGCCCGATGCGCTTTCGAATTGGAGTCAAGCGTGATGACGTCACGTGACGTCACTGCCTCGTTATTCGCGACTCACTGACTCACTCACTGACTCGTGCGAGCCACGCGTATTCCCATCGTGCTGATTCCAAAATGGCGTACGTCACGAGAACCATAATGGAGCATACATCTTTTTAAACCTGATGATTATTGTCTAATAGAGACCCGCTTTTACACGAATATCATAAAGACGTATGTTGCTGGGAACCATAAGTAAGTTATTGCTTTCTAAGCAGGTTGGTATTTCAAAAAGCGCCATGGGACGTCAGCTCACCATTGTCATTTAGAATTTTCGTTGTTTTGTGCACACACTGTAATTAGAGTAAATCACTCAGTGCAAAAATTTTATTGTGTTGATTATTATAGAGTGGTGAAATCGATAACAAAAGAAATCTGAGTATGAATTATTAAATAGGGGGTTAGTACAATTTGTACAAAGTTATTTGATGGAGATAATATATCCCCTGGTAGTCTGGGAATGGAGCTAGATACATTCCGTCGCAAACAAGCCTACTGCTGGCCTGGAGCCCATTTCTCGAACGGTATTCGCTAATATTATTAGTCCACAAACTGTCAAGTCGTATGTGTCACCATGGCAAGACACTAATAATATTAGACTAATACCGTTCGAGAGATGGGCGCCTGGTAGTAGTTAATTGTGACATAAGGCAGCTTGTAACTCGAAATATGCGTGCTGGCAACCCGCCAGCATGTCAAAAATATGTTGGCGAAGTTCCTTTTTGAAAAACCCTATATTGCTGCCTAAATAAAATCTATAGGCAGGGAGCACATTCCAAAGACGAAGTGTTTTTGGAACGAAATATGTTTAAGAACGTACGTCTAATGCGCGAATGTAATGAAAAAGACAGTCGGTAACAAAAAGCGAATCGAATAAACTGCTACAATTGTTACCCTTGCTGTTAGCTTTGCCATAGTGGATAAAACTGTTATTATTTCTTCAATACGGTATCTAATCAGCTTATAGCATTGCTGATCACAGGATGCCGATACTAATAATACAGGCCTCGACGGCGTCATATTTTCCCGGCCGGTGGGCTCGAAAATTACTCGAATTAGACGTGTGAAACGAGGCGTGATATTGTTATGCCGTTTTAAACATAATGTGAAAGAAAATAAGGCTCAAAATTCAGTATTTAAACAAGCTTTACTTACTATATTGACTACAATAAAATACTGGGTTGAATTGGAACTACGAGTATCAAATATTCAGATATTTTATTTTGTTCCGACTATTCCGATATAACCCAAGTAGCATTGCTAGCTGTATAAGAGCTGTATATCAGTTTATTTGAATACTATAAGCTGTACATTTAGGCTGTACTACAGCTGTATAAGCGCTTATACAGCCCTTATAAGTTAAAAAAGGGCCCCAATTATACAGCTTTTCGCGTTATTAGAGCTGTACAGTAGCTGTACAGTAGCTGTACAAGCAATAGATAAGCTGTATAATAGCTGTAATTCGGTGTAAATGGAAACCTTAGCACTACAGATTATTTCTTATAAATATGATTTAAGAATATCAGTTTTAAATAGGTTTTTAAGAAGAATTACAATAGAATAAAAAATATTCAAGTCTAAAAATGTCTTCTGTTCATTCGTTATATTTGTAATGGCGACAAATGACAAATATAAGTGGAAAGTAATAAAGTGCAGTTAAGATACAGGATCTTGAGAGCAGTTATATTACTATTGGTAAGTGCCGATTATTATTTATTGTGAACATGTGTATCTTTTCTGGCAAAATATTCACGCCCCTGCTTAATAATCAAGAAAAACATAACAAAAATATCTAAAAGTGGTACATAAGTTTAGTTTTTGTTTTTAAGGTTAAGGTTTTTTTTCTTTTAATGTTAATTCTAAGGTTAAAGTCAATTTATTTTAGCTGGTTATCATAATATGACAAGTTTTTGTTAAATATTTGCAAGTTTATCTTTAATTATATTTTCAAATATGTTTTTATTCATAGTAAAATGGCGACAGTATTTAAACAGCCTATAGGATAGTTGGAGAGCATCATAATCTTAGTAGCTGTACTATGTAATTAATGGAGTCACTTCTACAGCTTTTGGATTTAAATCAGCTTTGTAATAGAATATTTTTATACATTTGACTGTATTTCGGCTTTCTGTACATAAGTTATAATTCCCGTTAGAGATCCGTATTATAATCCGTTAAACTGTACTACAGCTGTCATTTATTCTTTTAGTTCTATAATAACCTTAAAGACAGAAGTTATAACACCATTATACTTATAATAGTGTAAAATTACGCCATAAGAATTAGTTTCAAATCGGAGTTGACAAATACTTTTATACAGCAACAAGTGCCAGGTGATCCTACACTACAGCCTCTATACAGCTTAAATGATAGAATAAGCTTGTAGCGTCACACAACACTTAAAGTTTTATAACGGAGTTTACAGATACTTTTTTACAGCAACAAGTGCCAATTGATACTACAATACAGCCTGTATACAGCTTTAACGATAGAATTAGGTCGAAGTGTCACACAACACTTAAAGTTTTATAGTAGATTTTTTATTTTCTGATATAACACCCCTTGCGTACGCAGATTCCTTTATAATGATTTTATACAGCTTGAGCTCAGGTTAGTTTTCTCTGACACTCTTATAAGTCCCTTAAACCACCCTAAGTTCTAAATTGGCTGGTATATTGATTTTACCGACACTTAAATGCTACTTGGGAAGGAATCCGTTGAACATGTTGCAACACACTTACCTTTAGGTATCTACAGTGTGTCCCTAGCCATTGGACAAAGCCGAAATGTACATATGCATTAGGGTACTTAGAACCAGTATACAAAGTATCATAACAACCGGTTCGAGGTCAATCAAGTGGTCGAAATTCAAAAATCGGTCCCCTGGCAGCCTAGCGGTAAGAGCGTGCGACTTGCTATCCGGAGGTCGCGGTTTCAAACCCCGGCTCGTACCAATGAGTTTTTTGGAGCTTATGTACGAAATATCATTTGATATTTAGTAGTCGCTTTTCGGTGAAGGAAAACATCGTGAGGAAACCGGACTAATCTCACTAAGGAGGTCAGATGGCAGTCGCTTTCGTAATAACTAGTACGTTTACCGTCCGTCCGACGACACCGCTATCATTTTTCACGGGAGTTCATGGAAGAACGTCTATGATCATGTTGAGCATGGTATGTCGCTGGTAGCACGCTGGTTGAAGAAGAACCTATTAACTCTAAACACGTCAAAAACTAATTTTTTATGTTTTCATAAGACTTCGGCTTCTTCACCTATACCACAGCAGGTGCTTAAAATTCACACCAGTCACTGTATAAATTCTCCAGTTCAAGACTGTGCCTGTGGCCACATAACGAGAACGCCCTCAATTAAGTACCTAGGAATTATCACAGATGAAAAACTAAGCTTCAGGGAGCATGTGGGTGCAGTTTCTGGCAGAGTTAGAAAGCTGATACACTCTATGAAAATGTTACGAGAGGCAGCCGATTTTCCCTTATTAAGAACTATATATTTAGCACTAGGACAGTCTATAATTAATTACTGCATTCTAGCATGGGGTGGCCAAACCTCTTCTATTCTCCTAAAATTGGAAAGAGCGCAAAGAGCGGTGCTGAAAGTGGCTTTGAAAAAACCAATTACATACCGAACGAATGATTTATACTGCGACGCACAGGTGCTCAGCGTCCGGAAACTATACTTAGCGAGTGTAGCATTGCACGTATAGTTTCTATTTTCCTCCGTGAGCTTCTACGGATTATCGTCTTATCTATTGTTTAAAAACCGCAAAGGCGCGTGCCACTATGAAAAAATGGTCAAGCCACATAGGTAGCGTTTATTGAATTACTACTCTATTGAGCACGGAATAAGATTCATTACCCAAGTAGCATTTAAGTGTCGGTAAAATCAATATACCAGCCAATTTAGAACTTAGGGTGGTTTAAGGGACTTATAAGAGTGTCAGAGAAAACTAACCTGAGCTCAAGCTGTATAATATCATTATAAAGGAATCTGCGTACGCATGGGGTGTTATATCAGAAAATAAAAAATCTACTATAAAACTTTAAGTGTTGTGTGACACTTCGACCTAATTCTATCGTTAAAGCTGTATACAGGCTGTATTGTAGTATCAATTGGCACTTGTTGCTGTAAAAAAGTATCTGTAAACTCCGTTATAAAACTTTAAGTGTTGTGTGACGCTACAAGCTTATTCTATCATTTAAGCTGTATAGAGGCTGTAGTGTAGGATCACCTGGCACTTGTTGCTGTATAAAAGTATTTGTCAACTCCGATTTAAAACTAATTCTTATGGCGTAATTTTACACTATTATAAGTATAATGGTGTTATAACTTCTGTCTGTAAGGTTATTATAGAACTAAAAGAATAAATGACAGCTGCAGTACAGTTTTTGTCTGTATTTCTGACCAAAGTCGCTTAAAGTAATTTTTTGGCGTAATTTTGCACTCATATAAGTATAGTAGTTTTATGATTTCTGACAAGGAGTGTATTATAAAACTAAATGAATAAATGGCAGTCATATTACAGCTTTAGTTTTTTTATTTATAATACGGATCTCTAACGGGAATTATAACTTATCTACAGAAAACCGAAATACAGTCAAATGTATAAAAATATTCTATTACAAAGCTGATTTAAATCCAAAAGCTGTAGAAGTGACTCCATTAATTACATAGACTAAGCCTACTAAGATTATGATGCTCTCCAACTATCCTATAGGCTGTTTAAATAACCACCCAAATATATTTGTGTGAAAATCCGGCCCTGTTTTGTACCTGCTCCTCGAGAAACATAACATTGCTTCCTTGGCGCTAGCTAGCCGTGCGCTCGCATTACCAGTGCAAGCGAGGTCTTCGAATACGTATCTTTGTTTCGGATCGCAGTGTCACAAGTTAAGCTGGTTTGAGAGCGTTTAGTCGCCTACGTTAGACGCACCAATAGAGATCAGACAGCTATTCTGTTAGAATTCTGTATTAGTTCATAATGAATCTTATTCCGTGCTCAATAGAGTAGTAATTCAATAAACGCTACCTATGCGGCTTGACCATTTTTTCATAGTGGCACGCGCCTTTGCGGTTTTTAAACAATAGATAAGACGATAATCCGTAGAAGCTCACGGAGGAAAATAGAAACTATACATAAAGCGGTTCTCAGCTCATCCAACTACAACCACAATCTACTAAAAAACCGTATCTTTAAAATCCCAACCACAGCAGTTAATACCAAATTTGCACACCATTTCCCAGTATTTTTGTTCCCCCGTATTTACAATCGTCTAGTAGGGCTATACGAGTTTAAAGAGCACTCCGTTTTCAAGACAAGGAAGCTTCTACTGAAAAACATGATAAGCCTATCTTATGTAGACACCGAAAATCTATTAAAGACGACATCCTAACGACACCTAAATAAACACACACACACACACACACACACACACACACACACACACACACACACACACACGCTTGTGCTATAATACAACTTCATTTTTATTAACACGTTACTTACGTAGGTCATAAGTCTTATCTGTTTTTAATTGCTACTTAAATTAATTATATGTATTACCTTTAGAATAAGTACTTACTGTTGCTACTAGCCGCTAATGCTTACAATATGTTAATCTTATTATTTCCTCTACGAGACCGGCTATGTGGAGGTCAGTATAACATGTAACACTGTTTAAACTTATATTTGTCAAATAAACAATTTGTATTTGTATTTGTTTGTCAGTGCGTTTTTTAGGAACTGTATTAATATTCAATGTAATTTTAAACTTTTATTAGTGTGACTCGAATCATTGTCAGATGTTGGTTATTTATAGTTTCAATAACAATAAATAAAAAAAGGTTTGCATGTAGGTTTATGATTTAGAAATAGTCTTGTTGAGTCTACTTGAGTCGATATTCTATTAATCACTAGCAGTGGTGCAGTTTTGCCCCCGTGAAACCAGGTTATGCACTAATGTCGCAACAGCCCCGCAGTTGCCTGCCGAACGTCACCTTTACCTCCGTACTTCCATGGCACGATGACAAAGGCAATAGACACACCAAATGCGAGGCAAAGAAACGCGCATCAATCTTTTACGTCACAAAGAGCTTTTCTCCAGCCGCTTCAATAAATGCATCGCGCGTCTAGCATGATGCTTGACAATCTTCACTACAAAAAGGATAATAAAGATAAAGATATATTTCTTTGCACAATGTAGTGGTAAACATAATTGGACTGTCGGTAATTTTAAATGCGTACATAAATAAATATTTGGAGACAAAACCATTTACAGATTGACCTAGATCACAACTAAGCAAAATTTGTAGATACTAGATGACGATCCGACGTTATATATACTTAAAGAAATACATACTTCGATACATAGAAATCATCCATAACAGGAACAAACATATTAATTCGAACCCGGAGCCTCCAGCTGTGTAGGCAGGGTCACTACCGACTAGGCTAGGAAGCCATTTTATTTAGGTGCAATATGTTTATTACTCAAAAGATTAGAAATGATCACTTACTAAGAAATACATATTTAAACTTAACACAATACAAAGGAGAGGGTAATTAGGTATACATATTTCAAAGCCAACTTTAAAACTAAGTATACAACTATGCAATTAACTGATTATACTTATTAACTAACTAAATCGGGTAGATATAAGCATCGAAACATGCATACGCTTCTACTAGGTTGCATTATAACAGGGTCGTGTAATAAATAATATATATTACAAATATTCTTCGTTACGCATCCATCTGAAAATGTTATGGTACCAAAGTCCTTGCAAAAAAACTTAATCCTATTAACATAAGACTTTTAGACCGAGCCGACGCAACGCAACGAGTGTAATTCTAATAATTATATAAGGTGCTAACAAATTAGGCACCGATATATTAAGATATGGTAATTTGCATTAAAACGATTAACTTTAAATAGAAATTAAGAAAACTTTTTATATCTTTTTTACGTTTTTATTTACTGAACAAAAAATATTATTATTCTAAAAATAATCATCATGTGCATTTAACTGATAAGATGTTAAACACTTTCTGTCACGTCAACAATTGTTTGTCTTAAATATCATTTAAATCAAGTCTTAAGTGTCATTCGATTTATCAACGTAAAGTGGCCAGAAAAGAGGTTCCAGAATCTGTTCATGTTTAATGAGGTCTCATCTAATTAGCAGCGTGTTTTACTTAGCAAATTTGTTTTCCAATTTTCTCCAAAGAAACATCATGAAACCTATAATGTTTCATACTTGTTCATACTTAAATATACTCCAGGATCCGCTGCGCTGTAAAAATATTGGTAACTAATTTGTTAGCACCTTATGTAAAATAAAGTCTGCTTATTTGTGTCTTTCACTGACAGGTCGTGTTACCAATATTGAATGTCGTTATTAACAATTTGTTTTCTGTATCTAAAATTTTAAAACAAGGTAAGTACATATAGTAGTCATGCTAGGGCACACGTGGTACACTATAGTCGCACGCCATATAGAAGATAAATTCTACTTGTATGTATAACAGCTCATGATATGGCTGCTCTTGTGACAAATTGCGATGGCCCCATTAAACGAATTGTATTGTACTCGAACAATAGTTAGCTTATGTAGGATCACTTGTGTAAATAGGAATAAATTGCAACTACCTCAAACCAAACTACAAATGTGTAGAAATAGTCCACATTAAAAATGTATCCTAATAACTAATAAAATTCCAGACTCGATTTGCTATTTTATTTTTAATTATTACTGTACTATTTATTTATCCATACAATTGTAACATATTTAAATGTATTAATTTTGTGTATTTGTAATTTCGGATGATGATCGTGATGAATAATTTTATTTTATTATATTTTATTTTATTTTATTTTAGCTTAGATTTGTAAGGTATAAGTATATTGTTGTTGTATGTCCTCACAGGGCGTCATGGACTGACTTACTGAATTGTATTGCAACACCTTAATAATGTATGTACATGACTATACAATTAATAAATGAAATGAAATGAAATATTAAGAAAAATTAAACTTATATTTCCAAACTTCTAATAGTTACCAAAAGTTACGTTGAAGTTTATAATAACGAAATATGCTTAAATAGGAAAATACCTATTCCAGTTTAGCCATCATTATAGGACACCCTTAAGTAATTAATAAGTAAGTACTATTTGTTAACAAATAATACTATGATACACAAAAAATGCAAATTTAACCAAAAATTATTCTAAAAATAATAATTTGGATGTTATTGTTTTCTACGGCGCACCAGCATGCAGCGGCGCGATGGTGAATAAGTATAAAAAGAAATATATATTATCAGGTTAAAATTTAAAACACTAATTTTCGATTTATTTTGCAATGAAATTGTATTCATTGCATATTATGATTTGTATATAAAAGTATCAGATTAATAAAATTTTCATAACTTCAAGACTGTTGAACAAGCTAAAAGTGGCACCTCTAGCATATTTAATTAGGCAAATTTTGAAACGTATTACACCTGAAACTTCACACTCTTGAATATTCAAAACTCTCAGAATATGCCACATTCTAGTAATTATGTATTCGAACTAAGTACGTGATATTTACAAGTAATGTCGCAAGCTTGCCAAATATAATATATAATTGAGTCCCGGCACAATTCCACGAGGATCGCAGGGGCGACGATAACCGGCATTCGAGTAGCGTGCACAATATGCACATAAAGAATCATTCCCTTTCACACCTACCATGTGCACTTGCATCGTTCGCGCTGAAGATGATATTGGAATCACATCAGTTAGGTTAGCTGCCATTCGCGCGAGCGTCTCGCGCGCACTAATAGTTGTGCGGACAAGTCCGAGCGAAATGAACGCGCAAATGACAGCTAACTAATATGATTCCAATTATCATCCTTATAATGGTTACATTTTAATTGGCCTAACAATAGTAGTATCATCGTAGTAGTTCGCAAAACCCGCGCAGCTAGAAGATGTTGAGGTTTAAATCAATATATTCTAAATGATACGAGTTTGGAATTATTTTTAAATCTGTATATCCTAAAGGTACAGTTTAAAACATAATAAAAGCATTTCAGGTATATTCTCATTTGATGGCGCCATCTAGTTTTAACATTATAAAACCATTTCAATAGGCTAAAAACACCTTTTTAGGTATACTTTAAGTCTACTTTTGTGGCTATAACTGCAGTCAGTCAAGTCCATACACGTTGGTAACAAAAATGTTAAAAATATTAAAAATATATATATATGGCATATTTAAAGTTATCAACATATCTACAACAATGATCATTCTCGCGACGTTGTCAATCTTCCTTATTTTCTAAACTCTGCTATGCCCTGACGTAAGCTTACTCAATAGCAATTCAAACCGGTCACTCTGAAATTTCCTCATAAACCGGCCCTTTTTCATAGCTCTCGAGTATATTTGAACCCGCCGGCAACACCTCTGAGTTTTGACTCGCGACAAATTAAATCAATTACTCCGGCTTTGTCCGCTAATGCCTCCATTTGTTGCATTTTTTATTTGCCTTTGTGCTATAACAATGCCAATTTGGTCTGTTTGTCCGTGGGATTGTTTTAAGAGATGTCTTAATTACGGTTAAGGCTTGACGTCTTTTATTCTGCAGTTTATGCCATAAATAAAATACAGTTTTATAACGTACTTCGTACAGACTGCAAAAATGTGCAACTTTTATAGGCTTTTGGATGGTCACTGGCAACAGTTACATATTTGAATTTAGAATCAGATCTCGCTGTCAGATGGAACGGGTATGCGAGCCGGCATTCCAGAAAATGCAGCCATCAAGACTAGACGAGTTGTAACGTAGCTGCTATATTGAGAAAATAATAATAACATAATATATAAAAGTTCTGTTCATACATGTTTAACCATTGAACACATCCTCCCTGTTAGACCGCTATCGCTATCCCTTACAATACTAACTTCATCTTTGTGAATAGGACCCGTGTCTTGATAAAGTAATAAGTAAGGCACACACTACATCTACCTTATTCCGTGGCGAGCTCTCCGTCTATGAACGACACTGCGTCTTCATCAACGCCATACCTTGTTAGAAATGTGGTACTGTTGAGGTTGTATATAGTTTTATATCCTTTTATTGTATATGTTAGTTTTAAGTTATTTTTCTAGTATTCCATATTTGAATTCTTGAAGTATATTTGTTCATTTACATTTTAATGTCAGTTCGCGAATAAATCTGGTGCTGAATAGTCAACTGCTTGTGTTATTTTTCCACTTTCTCTAAACTAACGAAGCCCTCGTCTTTAGGTACCAATAAGTCTCATCGATCAAATCGTTATAATACTGTATTGTCACTTCATTTGCATAAGTACACAGTCAATTGGATGGAAGTCACTATTTGAAATTTTCCTCGTCACAAGAAACCTTCTCAAGAGCAAGAATTTTTATTTGAACTGTAAGCCGATTTTTTTCCATTTTCGATTGCAAAGAATCGCGCATAAAACTAAATCCCAACATTTTTTAACTTTTCTCTCTAAATGAAACGTTCCAAACAGAATGGAGGGCTCCGAATAAAATGAAAACAAAGCATCAATTTGTGAAGCGACGTGACAGATGTCGTTTCACGCGAAAAAAACAAAAAGTCGAATTAAATCAATAGAGTGCGGCTGTTTGAGCAATTTGAGCATTCCTGCGCCTAACTTAAATGAAGAGGCGAGTAAAAAGTTAGATAAGTTTACAATCGAGTTGACTGTGTTCTAGTTTCAAAGAATTTAAGTAGGAACAAAGTTTCTTGTTTAACGTTGTTTTTGATATAAACACACACGCAGTATACTTGCTTTGTAATACGGGTACTTTAAAAAACCGGACAAGTGCGAGTCGGACTCGCCCACCGAGGGTTCCGTACTTTTTAGTATTTGTTGTTATAGCGGCAACAGAAATACATCATCTGTGAAAATTTCAACTGTCTAGCTATCACGGTTCATGAGATACAGCCTGGTGACAGACGGACGGACGGACGGACGGACAGCGGAGTCTTAGTAATAGGGTCCCGTTTTACCCTTTGGGTACGGAACCCTAAAAACTAATTCTGTATTACCAATTTAGATGTATTTTTTTTTACTATGGAATACTTTTGAAGAACTTTTTTGGTATCACGTTGCAGTGTTGGCCGAACGTTAATTAGATTTGAAAATATTGAAAATGAACCATTACAAATTGAACTGTGAACTGTAACTGTCACGGTGTATGTTTACATATTCGCTGACAACTGCGACATCTTTGTCGCGATCGTATTCGCTTTGTCGCTTCAGTTAGATAGAACAATGGTTTTACGATATTTTGCCACAAATATAATCTGCTATAAGTTACATAATATTTATATACAGATCTTTGTAACCTAGCAGTTGTAGCACGGTTGCATTTTTATCGCCCGTCACCATACCTGTCACGTTCTAAGAAATATGTAAGTGCGAAAGTGACGCAAGATATGATAAGTGACAAAAACACGACCATGATACCGCTGCTGTTGCCACCGCAGATATAAAACTTCTGACCAAATTTGTCAATATCTCTGAAACAAAAAAATACTAAGCGCACATTTCTCATTCTGATAGTTTATGAGCTTCTATATCAGATATTTATGCTTCATCGTCTCGTTATGGGACTATCTTTATATTTCTATGGTCAACAACAGTAGCTATCTTTGTGGTCAGCCACAAACTTTGCGCAAAGGATTCAAATGCCATTTAAACATTTTCAACAGTATTAAGTAGAACGTTTGCAAAGCGTTGCCAAGCGTTTACCCGTAAATACACAATATAAAAATATTAAGCAATTTATTGACATTATCAAGATGTCTATTTCAATGATACGTTTTAAACTCACATTGCGTTTTAATCTCAGAAATCTTCGGACTATAGGTAAAATAACAACTAACGTGGCGGACATAGGCCTTACCGAAGGACCTCCACAACTAATGGTGTGTAGTGCCCGTATCCAACGGTTCCCTACGATCTTGACTAGAACAGTTTGTCTAAATTCAGTTTAATAAAAACTTTAAAACGAAAGGGGACGAAGGGAACTCCTTAATACAAACGTAGTCCATATTTTCCTCTCTCGATATTAACATTACAGAAAATATTTTTCGCAATTTGATGTATATTAACCTATGAAGGGCTACGCAGGTCTCGTTAGATTATTCGATTTATGAATTTGTATAAATTGTATAAATAATATAATGTCATGAAGGAGGAAACAGTACGGTACACTTATATGGAGAAGCGATCTTCCATATCCACTTAAACATAATGGTGAAAATAAAAATGAGCGGGTAGCCGAAACTTAAGTATAGTTCATATACTGAGTGTATATATTGCGGCAAATAATGTGTTGAAAAGCTTTTAGAAACCAGTCTTACCAACAAACAGACCAACTATTTATTACACTAGCTTAGTTACAAAAATAAAACCTTGAAACGTATACGATTTTCCAGTGAAACATAATGATATAACTCTAGCGTGTACGATTTGGGAGTAAAATAAAACTGCTCTTTTATTTCTTGAATATAACATTTATTTTCAAGCTCATAAATATCTTTGAAACTACTTGAAACACGAAGTATAGAGAGAAGAATAAAATATTGATTCATTGACAGTGTGCACTGTATATTTCATTGGCATTTTCACTGTTTCAGGGGGAAATAAATTACGAAAGGCAGTCGCTCTCTTAGCATAATCTCATTAATCTAGAATCCAATACTGTTTCAGATAACATCGCGAAAGAAAGACGAGGCAAGGACCTGTCGGCGCCGGACAGACTAGCTTCAACATCAGCGCTTACTCACGATGCATACTATCAATAAAACTGATGGGTTTTCTTCTTTTTCTTGTGTATTAATAATCCCATTTTTTTTAGTTTGTTCGCGTGTTAATTTTGTGCTTCGGCAGCTGCATAAATCTCAATAATTGCTCAAATAGTGCCAGCTACAATGTCGACAATTGATCGAACCGATTAAGATGGAAGTATAGCACGTACTTAGCGTAGACGAAAAGAGAAATTGTTTTTCCACTTTTTAATATTTTCCATTCTGCATGATTTTTTAGCATGTTATTGACACAATAAAAAACTAATTTAAAGCTTTTCTTTTTTTTTTTTTTGCAATATATATATATTTTTAAAGCGTAACCTATAAACCTAAAATATTTTATGCTAAGCCTAGCCAAGATGACAATCGCTTGCGTTACGACAACGAAACGCTTTGTGTCTCTTTATCACTCTTCCACATTAGTGCGACAGTGACAGTTGCGTTTCTTTCGCTACGGAGCGTAAACTATTGGCATATTGGCTGTGACTACCTGCCTATCCACGAGGAATTCTGCCACCCACCCCCTCGGCGACTCAAATTCCGGAATCCACCCTGTACTGCACCTTAAATCCTGAGCAGCTTTCACATTTCGGATAGGTAGAAAGCAGATTGGTTTCTGAGTGGATCTGACCTTCCTCGGAAAATTTGGTGCCGCCTGAACAGGCTGAGAACCGGACTTGATCGCTGGAATTTAGCCACAGATAATTCTTCCTCACTGTGCGAATACGGAGAGGAAAAGCAGACGAACATATCTTCAAACGCTGGCCACTCCACTCATATCCTGGGCCTGCTGAGGACCTGCACACCGTGACACCTGACTTGATTACCTGGCTTAGCAAACTCAAGGCTACACTCTGATTGTATATGTATATGCCATACGATTAAATAAATAGTGTTTTAGTAAATTGATAAGTATAACTACCGGTACAAATAACGACGTCGAATTGTTAGTAGCAGTATACTTTTTGTGTAAGAAAAATTACCCCAATATATTATCAGAGAAAATATTATTTTATAATATGAACATGAAAGAAAAATACCAAAAAAAACATACATAAATAATACAAAATACATATAAACACATTACAAAAAACCTAACCTAGGGTGCGGCCAGCAGCGGGGCAGGGCCCAAGCCTGCCGGTGGTCAGGGCCGCAGAGAGAGGAACCGCCGGACTATCCGCGCCGTGTCCAATACTTCCGCCTTCTGCATCTGACCCTTGAACCAACTACCTAGCGAGAGTCTCTCAAAGTATTAGTCGAGACTTTTCGCTATCAGACCGTTCGCTAAAACGACTATTGGGACAATGATCGTCAAATAAACATCCCACATGGCGGTTATCTCGTAAGCCAAGTCTAGGTACTTGCTGGACTTGTCCTTCTCGGCTTTCACGAGATTCTCATCATGGGGGATGGTATTTGCTTCATGCACATTTCATATTTGTAAATCTAATTTCCCCTAATTTGCGTATAATAATGAAACGTATTTGTTATCTGTGCGAAAAAATCAATAGTTTCTTTTTTTATGATATAGGAGGCAAACCACAAGAGAGATACCTGATGGTAAGTTATTACCGCCGCCCATGGACACCTGCAACACCAGAGGGGTTGAAAGTGCGTTGTAGACCTTTAAGATTAGTACGGTAAGGGAGTACGCTAAAATCTAATTATGAACAGCGTCAATCTTTACTGACAGTATGAAGCGGTTTTTATCACTCAAAGAGTTTTTATTAGCTGTTGAAGTCTTGTCTGACGGGACTTTTTGCCATTAAGATTGGCTGCGAATTCTTAGGATAAAATTGTAGTAAGGTTGTAGTACCGCTTTGTGAGAGAGTTGATGGCATACTTAGCACGGAAATACTTTTATTTGGCAAAAATATACTTGGCTATATTTTCCAAATTCAGCGTGTCGATTTTATTCAAATGCAGTGACATTGTCAGTCTTGCAGGTGATCGTATCGCACAGGGTGGAAAAAAGATTATAGGCCCTGGATCCCTCCAGGCTGCCTTAAAACCTTAAGTTAGCTCATTATACACAATGGAAACACTATTTCATTTATTTTAAAGTCACAAAACTACATTTTTTTTTATTTGCTCCTCTCGCCCGGGAATCGAACCGACTAAAACTTTCAAAAAATAAATAGGTACTCGCTCTTTTATTTCGTTAGTCGATACAGTTAATGTTGAAATTTCTCCAAGAAACATTAGGTTTTACACTCGTCTGTCGTACATAAAATATTCATAAAATCGAATATTTAGTATACAACAATATTTTTCGACAAGCGAATTGTAAAAAAGTTTGAATGCAATTTTGTTTCTTTTTAAAAATAAAAAAAAGAACCTTTAGTAAAATTATCTAGCTTAAGGTTTTAAGGCACTTTCCCTTCAGGGCGCATAATTTTTTTCACCCATTATATACAAAGTAGGAAATTGCAACTGGTACTTGATGCAGCGACAACCAATTTAAACAGATTATTTGCACTTCTCATGCTCGTAAAATTGTCATTTAAGTCGCGTTTAAGCGACATAAAATTATTTATTGTTAAAATCATCTATCGACCGTATATATGACCCTTATAAACTTAGCAATAAAGCTCAAAATCTGCCATACAAACTGCCAGCCCTGCCGGCGCGCTCCCGACCGGCGCGTCCCGGGCCCCCGACCGACCCGAGTCTTCTAGTTGGGTTCTTTAGTTTTGAACAAATACGGTAAAATAACCTAAAATATTGGACATTTTGTAAATTATTCTCGAAATCGAAATGAAAAGCAGAGTGTATAACTCAGGCATAAAATCCATTTCTATCCTCGACATCATCATCGCATAAAATGGATCGCTTTATGCCCTTATTGTACAATCTACTATTTCCAATATTTAACTTAAAAAAGCTTCATAGCAAGTTATAAACTGAACTGAAATTCATTTATTGCAAGATATAGTTAAATAATCAAAAACAAAACTGAAATATTTAGATTTGCACCACCAAACTCCAACCTTTTAAATCTATAAAAGTAATAATTAAACTCGTATCGCTCTTAAATTTCAGCCTCTCTAAACATTTCAGAAATCCATTGGCAACCTATTTAATTAACTTTGAATGCCTCATCGTCCTTTTATCTGCCCCGGAAGTTCCGATTCGTCCAATTCATCCGTCACATTTTTAGATTAGTTGGCGCGTGTAAAAGGTCCTTTATTCTTCCTTTGATTACCGACTAAAATTATCTGCCTATACCGTAGATTAAAACAATCGTAGATGCGGACATATATTTATAGGTTAGTTCCTACTAAATGGCATGAGTATAGCAGGTACATTCGCCATCAGATATATCAGAGTGGCCCTGGCACACCCTGGTGTTCACAAATATCTGAACAAAGCCTCCACTATTAAGACGTTAAAGTGTCCGTTCAAATATTTTTGAGCACCTTAACCGCTCTGATATATCTAATGACGATTGTAGTCCCATTAATATTAAACACAACAAGGACAATATTTTATTATTTCTTTTTGTTATCTTGATTGTGCAGGATTCAGAACATAATGAGCGTTTCGTATATTTTGACCTCTAGCTACTCATCATTCGCTTGCCCTTCAACACATGATTCAAGTATTTTGCGTAATAATACCTGCTTAATTAACGTAGTTAATTAGTAGTTAATTATTGGCCTCCTAGCTCAACGCCTAATCGATAGTGATCCTGCCTATAAAGCAGGAGGTCCCAAGTTTGAATCCTGTAGGCCTAAGATGGTCGGCTCTTTTGCCTTTACTATTTGTCACCAAGCCTGTCACGTTCTAACAAGTATGTAAGAGTGAAAGTGACGGGCATAGTGACAAGGGATAAAGATGGAACCATGCTGCCACCGCATTTTTTGTGTATTTATCCCAAATACTTTCATCTGAGCTTGAGACATGGATGTTTTCTATGTATTGTTGTACTCGAATATGTCATCACCTAGCACAGTCGCCATCAGATATTTCGGAGCGGCCAAGATGCTCACAATTATCTGAACACGTCTCTATTTTCAAGGCGCAAGCATGCGTGTTCAGATATTTTTGAGCACCTCGATGGTGACTGTAACCACAACATAAGCCTTATTGAGCTTAGTGGGACTAGGTCTATTTGTGTAAATTTGTCCAATAATATTCATTTATTATTATTTGTTTAACACTTACCTCTTACCGCTTTCTTGCCGTACCCTCCCCAGTGTTTAATCTACGGCCTGTAGGGGCTCTAACGCACCTTATTGGATTAACAGCGACTTTGATCTCCGTCGCTCTGAAGACGTTTAAGGTAATAAAAAGTTCGTAATTCTTTAAAACGGGTCTTGTTAGTGAAAAAGGAAATTTTTCCTAAATGGTATATTGGGAGCGGCGTAAACGAGTTTCCTGAAGTTTATTGAAGGCCGTGTTGAAAATATTAGGAGCTTGAATATGTTTTTTGTAAATTTATGAGAAAACTAAATTAACTTTTTATCTAATATAGGTACTTACTAATACTTATATTTATAAATCTTATGATTATGAACTTTTCATACGGAGATTAACTAAATTGAAAATAAACGTGTTGGAAATAAGGGTCCTAATAGCAGAAATATATTTGAAACGAAGTTAAGATGTACCAGTTAAAATGAAGATTGCGGGTCACTTCTGGATGAGATTGGCTCAGGACCGGAATAAGTGGCGTACTCGAAGAAAGGGCTATGCTCAGCAGTGGGCGATAAAAGACTGATATGATCATAAGTCAAAATGCATGAATGTCACACTTCAATCAATGTTAAATTACATAGATAATACTGTTTTTTTTTTGGATGGACCACTTAGAGATTATCAGCAGTTTCAGCGTGAAGAGGTAGGTAACAGTGACTTTCACATGTATAATATTTTATGTCAAATGTTATTAAGAAGAATGTCAGCTCCCAGTATCGGAGAGGAAAGATTTTCGCAAGACCTTGGGGCATATTCAAAGAATTGACGGCTCCTGGAGAATCCGGATAAATGCCGAGATCGAGGAGGTAGTGGCCGAGCCCACAGACTTCGCTGGTCACCTACTCAGAATGGGAGAGGATCGGGCTGTCAAGAGTGCGTTCTTGGGACGACCAACTGGTAGCCGTCCGGTGGGTTGGTCCAGGTTTCCCTGGGAAGACCGTGTCGCGGCGGATCTTCTTCAGCTTCGCGTCAGTAATTGACAGAAAGTTGCGCAGAATCGGCACAGGTGACACGCTCTCGTTTCGGAGGGCAAGATTATTTTTGGATCACTGAGCAAAAATAGTTAGTTAGGTATACTATTTTTAACCGAGACATTGTTCGTGTCATAATTTTATACGATTGTCCATGTGCCGGTCCACAATAAAATTACAATGGGTTTTAGTTATTTTTTATGGCGCAGCTAGTTCTCGTACTGTTTGGAGTTTTTTATTACAAATGTATCATCGCCTTTGTACTTTTTAAACAGATGATCATAGCTGAGCATGCCATTCAACACCGACGTCATAAGTTAATATTAGTAAATGAATCTTGATCATGTTAAGCTCACGCTATACCGGCTCGTGCCGGGCCGAGGCATCCGACACGTCATTTTCTATGACGTCTGATCGGTAATCACGCGGTGCTTTCCATAGAAAACGAAGCGCCGAAAGCTCTGGCCCAGTATATATTTTTGAGTTCGACAGTAGTCGCCAACGGCCGACATTTATGATTTATTCATTTACAAACACATGCGATAGTAACACCTATATTTTTAAATTAAGTAGAAAATATAAATCAATCGGAGAGGAAACTATAAAAAACGTATTGCTGTCAAACTAGCGTCGTGTTGTTTAACAGGTAATTATGTTATTCCAGGTGAAATATTCTAATATAAAATAAAAGACCTATAATAAAAGTTTTTATTTAGTTTTATGCTAATATTTTATCATTTCATTCAATAATCAAGATTATTCTGTGTAAAAATCTTAACTGTTACGCTACGCTAGGGCTTGATGGACCCACTTTCCGATTTCCAATTGAGCTGAAACTTTTAAGTCTACGGACCACGCTCGGTCTATAAACATCGCTAGCTCGAAGAAGTTTTTGCTATGAAAAATGCATTATTGTTGTGTCAAATTGTGTGGCAAGAATAGTAAAAGCTTTGGTGTATAGCGTTAGTCAATCTACTTAAAAGGACAGTATGTGTAAACTCTACCTGCCAGCAGTCCCGCATAACCATTTGTTCCCAAAATGCGCTGTAGATAACTAGTCAATATCACAGTTGCCAGGATGGTAGTGTTTGAACAAGCCCGCATCGAGTCAATCGACGATCTAACGAACAAACAGACAGATAGATCGCAATTAGAGAATGGATTGTTTCCTCTTCGGGCAAATGTTTGTGGTTTACATCAAGAGTAGAAAGTGTAGAGGTAGCGTGTTCAAGTGGTACCACTGGCCACATAATTTAAAATTATTTATTAGAATAGATTATAAAAAAGGTGACATAAAAAAAGTGTCGGCAAGTGATATCGTCTTATACTACAAGTACAGGCAAAATGTGAAAACTATACAATTGAAATTATAGTTGTATTTTTTAAACTTTTTATAATATGTAGATACCTACAAATTTGTACGGAACCCTCGGTGAGCGAGTCCGACTCGCACTTGTCCGGTCTTTTAGTTATTTAAGGTGGCTGTCCCCAATGTGTCCAAATATAAAAACCGAAAAGATATATGCTGTAGCAACCATAGTGATGATCTGATGATGAATAGATAGTTAATATGATAACGTGGGCTTGAAGCAAAGGTTTATACTGTAGAGTCTCTTCTTCTCAAGTGCAGCTCGGTAATATGTTCTCCAAAGAAACGGGGTCACCTACTCGTATTTCCTCTCTAGCTAGACTAAATGCTAAAGTAAACATTCAGAGTGATAGTGCAATGGTATTGCGTGACTAGTGACGCAATATGCCACACACATTGGCGGAATATATTATATCAAATTCCTATTTGGATGAAAATAATTGATGATGATAAGTAGGTATATATGATTCATAATAATATGCCTCCTTGAAAAATAAACTACCTTTATCTTTAATGTTATACTCTCATTTATACATTTGGACAATAATTACAACCAAAGATCGATAAATTATTAAATAAGAAATGAAATGAATTGACAGTTTTCTGTAGATATTTTTTATTTTTTTATTTATCCGAATGGCAGCTGCACATGTGATCGGAATACTAACCTAGACGCCAAATAAAATCGGTTTCCGAGAGAAAACCGATTCCCGATCGGCTTCCGAGAGGTTGTTTTAGAGTGTTAGATGAGATATTAAAATATCTCATTCTTAAAGTATAACTTGTAGGTATAAGGCTAACATTTTTACCAGTTAAATGTGAAAAAACGTGTATTTTTTTTTGAACAGCATCCTAATATTAATAAAGACACCGTTTATCAAACCAAAAGGCAAACAAGACATCTAAAGAGTGCACCTTCTACTTCCACTATTATCTATTCCGCGGTGCAGGGTTGTATGCAAACGATGGTTTTTGCTAATCAGCCATCTAACGGTTCTGCATTATGCTGCCCTGAATTATTGCCAGTGCATGCTAATGCTGCTAATCTAAATGCAAATCTGCATCTACACGGTAATTACGATCAAGATACTGCTACTGTGCTGTGCGCCGTCAAAACTATGGCTTAGATAACGAATGGGCTCGGTGTGCTGGCCGTGTAAATTAATTTGGAGACATGAGTGTTATGTTAGAGATTTGGAAACTCCACAACATATAAAGAAAAACAAAATAATACACTATTAACACGCTTGTCTTTCCTTTATGCTTTGACGATTTCAAAGATATACAGGTAGGTATTTCTTGGACGATATATTGCACATTGTTACAACATCTTGATTTTTCTAGACTAGAGAGAGTTAGACATTAGGACACCAGCTGCGCTGGTGGCCTATCGGTAAGAGCGTGCGACTTGCAATCCGGAAGTCGCGGGTTCACACCCCGATGAGTTTTTCGGAACTTATGTACGAAATATCATTTGATATTTACCAGTGAAAGTGTGAAGGAAAACATCGTGAGGAAACCGAACTAATCCCAACTAGACCTAGTTTACCCTCTGGGTTGGAAGGTCAGATGGCAGTTGCTTCCGTAAAAACTAGTGCCTACGCCAAATCTTGGGATTAGTTGTCAAGCGGACCCCAGGCTCCCATAAGCCGTGGCAAAATGCCGGGACAACGCGAGGAAGAAGAAGGAGAGAGAGTTAGACATTAATTAGCGCTTCGTTGCATATACCATGTTAGCAAAGATCTACAGTAATAGGCCACACACCCGACGACAAAGTACAGACAAATAAGAAGGTAGACACTGTACATCGGCGATATCCATTTCTTCACCCTGACACGTCATTCAGGTGATGAAGGAATTGATTATTTTACTTATCTTTATACTCTTGTACGAGTTAACCTCCAAAACGCTAAGATAAATATTAGCAAAAAATTAAGATAAGTAATTTAAATAACGAGTTGCGTAACTGTACCGAAAAATTATAAAATTAGCATTTAAATTAATAATAATAAAACATTAATAATAGAATATAATGTATTGAAAATTTGGTGCAATAAAACAAAAATTCAATATTTAAAAAACAATTTAATTACAGCGTTAAGAATACCATTAAACAGAGTGATAAAATACAGGCCAATAAAATACAACGTAAAACCAGTACATACTCGTACCTTGAGTTTATTGTAAAATATACTCAAAGGTTTACGAGGCATAAAAATCTCGTTTGTATGCTCCGGAGTGTTTTTAAAATTTGAAAAACCACGGTAGTATTTATGAGTGCTGCTGTGTGGGATAGTATTACGCTTTCCTTACCTTGAAGTTTGTTACCTACTTCCTTATTTAAGAATGTTGCTTCCTTAAAAGGATATAGAGAGTGTATAGTAATTTTCAGTCAGGAGTATCGGTAGCAGGAAAGTCAGAGCCACGGTTTTTAAAATAATATGTCTAGTTTCGTATTCTAATAGCAAAATGGGCAATATATACGAGTAAATTGATATCAAGTTTTTATCCGATTAGGAACGCTCGAGACCGCGGCCTTGTTGCCACTTCGATTTTAGATATGTAAATGTAACGAAGACTGCTTATTGCGCTAAACATCTCAACGTACTTGTACCTAATACTTTAAGATTTTGGCAGCAGTCAATAACACCGTTATTAAATATTTTTTTACACAAACTGACGAAGTCCCACGGTAAGCTCAAGAAGGCTTGTGTTGTGTTGGGTAGTGTTATTATGTTTTTTTTTTTAATTATAATATAATTATAATTTTGAGAAAGATAGATAACCTTACCTATTCAATTTCAAATATAATGTTTAATACTACACTATTTATGCTTTTCATGAACGCACTAGCTACGAAACCCCTTAAGAACAATGTTTTGAAAGTTTCCGTAAGACTGCCGCCGCTTAAAGTTAATGATATCATACATTTTAAAGTTTAGCTAGATGGCGCTATGAAGACTAAGAAATAACGTGGCCTAATAATAATAATTTTCTAACGACAATTTCGGGGGACTAGTGAAAACATTGTTACGTCAGGTGCCCGGACGTCTTTGCAATAACCCAGTTTCATTGTCCACCCAAACTTCAATCCATAGACCGTTATACTGTTCACTTTTTCTACAATAGTCCCAATGCCTGCTGCCACCGGTTCATGGTTGTCTATTGTTGCGCCTGTGAACGGGTTACATCAGGCGTTTTACATGACATTAAAGCTCTCCTAGGGGCTTCTACGTGTTAGATCTATATCCCCACGCAAGCCCTATCATAAGACCGGGAATACGGAGTTTTATAGGCCAGTAAATAAATATTTTGTATTATATTTTATTTCCATCCAACATCCAATATCGGATCGGGTAATGACAAAACGCTCTCAAACTACTAATACTTAGACCGGATCTCTTACACACTTAAGGAACCGTTCGAATTCAGACTACACCAGCATTAATACAGCAGTATTTCAGCGCGACATTACTGCCGACTGCATTACTACCGCAAATGTCAAAAATCGATATTGCTGCCATGATTTTTTATATTAGAGGCAGCAATGCAAGGAGCAGTAATGTCGCGCTGCAATACTGTAGCATGAATGCTGGTGTAGTCTGGACCCGAAAGGTATCTTCAGCAGTTAAAATCTGGAAATAAATCTATCATAAATATTACCTTTACAATACAACAAGAATCTAACACAGAAAGTTCAACACAATCCAAACAACAAGAACTTGCAGCCATATGTCATACCAACGTATTTTATCTAACTTGCGTATGCAACTGAATGCATTAATTCCCACACCTGGATATTTTGGCAAAAAACCACGAGCAGACTGGAAGGACAAAGCACACAATTTATCGTCCACCTCTGTGCCCAAAACACGCCGTAAAGGATATAAAGTTGTGTCAAAATCTAGATAAGACTCTATTTAAATGTTGACTTATTTACGAGACAAATAATCTCTGTTTCAGTCGAGAAGGTAAAAGTTGAGTCAGGACTATGGTCTTGGGCAAGGACCGCGCACTTCCACCCCTCCTGTTGCTGCTGGGACGCGTCACGAAGCTGTACCCGGGCACGGATAACGTCATCAGAGTCGCCGAGATACACACGAAGAAAGGAGTCATCCGTAAGGCTTATAACAACTTGTGTCCACTCCCTATTACTTAATTTGTCATAAATACTCAAATGAATTTACTTTTATTAACTTCCATTTATTTCTTTGTTTTTTGTTGAGTCTCTCAACGCCCGGGAGTATATTGCGAACGCAACTTTTTATTTATAAAAAATCAATACATTCCCAATGCAGTAGCAAAAACGCAGCCCTCGGGCTCGGCTAGTATTCGGAGGCTTTTCAAAAGCACCAATAGGAGCGCTTCACATATTTTGTATAGCGGGCAATTAGAGGCACCTAAATTTAAACCACCTTTTGTACTGATCAAATATTGCAAATTACTCTTTCATCATCCTCCAACCATTTTCTGCACGTAACCGTTTGTCAAGAACCCTTGTAAACCAGTACCTTTGGGAAAATTATAACACTTCACTACAAGTCGAAGTTTTATTCAAGTCGTCGTGATCTTGACCTGCACGTCGGCTACACAAATAATAAATATATTTAAACTTATGAAACGGTATGTGAAAATGTTGTAAAAAGTTGTAGAAAACGAAATACTTCTTGAGTTTCATTCGGAAAAAGCGATTGACTGTTTCCCTGACGATTAACTTCCACATAAATTGTCACTATCTCATTTTGAAATGCGTCCAAGTCATCCCGCTATCTCGCACATCGTCAAGACTTCCTAACTATACTAATATAGTCCGCAAGATAGAGCAACGCTTATCAGTGTAACCGCGCAAGTTTATCACAGTCAACCCAGCAACCATGTTGCAGCGCCCCAGTTCTCGATTAGACATCCGTGTCCGCGATAAACAATGCGCGGCACAACTTTCCCTTTGTGGTGGCTTTTTCAGTAATGTACTACATTCTACCGCGACGCCGGCGCCGGCCTGCGGTGGAAGCTTTTGTTTCAGTGCCCTCTTTTGCGGCTTGTCGCTAGTTTAATTGTTAATCTCATTGAGGGTGTGAAATTAATGGGTGGATTTGAGTGTTTAAAATGAATGGCTAAAACTTACGTTCAGTCCAGCGCAGGCAGCATAGTTGGATTTTTATCGCTAGTCACTTTGCTTGTCACTTTTGCACTTACATACGTGTTAGAACGTGACAGGCATGGTGACAGGCGTTAAAATGTGACCGTGCCATAGTCGCAGTCCATTGTTAAATATTTTTTGACAGCAATTAAAGGTGATTGATACAAGAGTCACAGTCACAGCTGATGCATTTGATATTATGTGGTCTATATTTCTATAGAACAAATCAACTATATAATTACTAAGAGGTCTGAATCTCTGAATAAACTCCAGTTACAACAACTAGTTGATTATATGAATGGGATGTTGATAGTAATTATAATGACCTCCAGCGGCCCGATTCGAAGAATGAGATACGATAACGATAAGTTCTGGATTAGATAAGTTCTCATTTAGATATCGTTTGTATGTCGTATAATTGATAGAAGCAGCTCGATTCGGGCAACTAATGTCACTTTCACGTGAGAAATATTGTAGATAGATCTTATTGGGATGACAGCGGAATCGAAATAAACGTTAATTTTGGCATGTCGTTTAGTTATCGATCTTTTAAAAATCTTTCGAAGATCTTAAACGTGTCTTAATCATTCTTCGAATCGGGCCGCAGGTCATTATAATTTTACATTATGTACAATCAGTAAAAATGTTCAATTCTATATTTTAATACAGGACATTTTGTTTTCAACTTTTTTTGACGTATATATTTATTTCGGCATCTTATATTTAAAAATCTTACATACGTATCAATACTTCATTCGTACCATCGTTTCATAACCATGGATCAAATAGCCGTACTAAATCACTCACATATTGTGGGAATACGTTACGTCTACCTCCATATTAATGCGACATTTGAATTACAGACTATTAATTCCATTCGGTTGAACTAAACCTTAGCGCCACCCTGTGAATTCCCGAATGTCGTTTAAAAATTAATTAAAGCGACACCTTTGACAAACAGTAGAATATCGACACGATATCCCGTTGATAACAGGATATCAATTCATTGTAATATGGACGAAATATGTAAAGGAATGAAATAGGCGTCTCATGGTGTTATTAAAAAGGACGCGACGACCGCCTGCGTCCGTTCCCTCATTATTTATTAAGACTCGATCGGATTGTCGTGTCGCGTCGTACGGCGCATGGTACAAGTTACAATGATATTGAATCCTCAATAATTTGAAGCAGTGAAATGTCAAAGTGCTAATATTGTATTCAGACCATAATATAATATCATAAGAACTTATATTTAACGACCGGTCTGGCCTAGTGGGTAGTGACCTTGCCTATGAAGCCGATGGTCCTGGGTTCGATCCCGGTAAGGGCTTGTATTTGTGTGATGAGCACAGATATTTGTTCCTGAGTCATGGGTGTTTTCCATGTATTTAAATATTTGTATATTATATCGTTGTCCGAGTACTTACAACAGAAGCCTTCTTGAGTTTACTGTGTAACTTAGTCCTTTTGTCTAAGAATGTCCCTATAATATTTATTTATATGTTCTCAAATTAAGCTCTCGCCCGTGTAGAAATCGCCACTTACATATTTTAAGGACCTACCTCTTAAGAACCTAGCTATTTCGAGCGTATTGCTATGTACTCGTATTCGAAGCCGGTCAACCTTAACGCAATGCGAAGAGAGCGCGAGTAAGTTTATTAATAGCAAAAAGTAATGAGAATGTTTCTTGAAATATATCATCATCAGCAGTTTAGGTATATACGTCCCGCGACTGACACAGGTTTCTCAATTGGGTACTTGACACATGTTGAATATTATAACAAAATTTTGTTAAATGTATAGAAAATGAGCCATCCATTATAAAAAAGTGGAATATAAAAAAATATATTGAAATTATAAAAAAATACAAGGCTCCGAAGTCTCAAAAAAAAATTTATTTTTGTCTTTCAAAAATAGAAAAGAAAATGGTACCATTCGATTCCTTACATTTTATTGAAAAATAAATTATATGACAACTATACACATAAACGCAATATTTCAGGGTTAAATGGCAATTTCCTTGATCTTCCATACATTTAGGACAGACTTATATGATGTGACGTCACATCACCTTATCATTTTGTTAGAGGCGTTTCAATCGTCGACTGCGAGCGTCAGACTTTAACTCTCATTTCTTACCTTTGTGTTGCTTAAATGCCATGAGTCCCATATAGACATTTGATCCTCAGGAAAATCAAGATCGTTTGACATTATTTACAAAAAACAGTCAAGTAGCCAATTGTACCCGAACCTGTGAAAATGCGAAATGAGAGGAAACCTGTGCTCAGTAGTATTTAGGACCGATGACTATGATGATGTTTTTGCCGGTACTAACATGCATATTACCGCCGGCACTTGCGCCACGGCGTGCCGAAGAGCTTTTTAAAACTTACCCCTTATTTTCGCACTTTGAGCACTTTAAGGGATTATTCTCCCCTCCGACGCGTAACTTCAGTTTCAGGCTTACGAGTTTACCTAAAATGTGACTTATGTTCAGTTATTGGCAGGCCATGTGGAAATATAAATCTTAAATGAGCTTTAAATATTTTACGATAAGGAATATGGGTATAATTACAGAGTATCTATTATTAATATTGTAAACCCCAGGTTACTTTCTTTTATGAGTCGGTAAATTGTCAGTTTCTGGAAAGAACAAAAGCAATATTTACAAAGGCTAAAGGTACTCCACGTAACATAATCCATTGGCGCCAAAGAAATACCTGTACAGTAAATATTAAATATTCCCCTCCCTGAAAAGAATAGGCAACAAAACCTTAATTTGCAGACCATGAAGGAATTCTCACAATTTATTTCCACGCTTTAAGCATAACACAATTTGACATTAACCTCACATCATTTTCTGCTTTCCTTAGCAAATACTTATATAAAAAAGTACAATAGGTACCATCTGCTCTAATGCGGTCCTTATTACAGATTACTTAAGTTTGAAATCGAATAGCAACGTATTGCGTTATTGTACCTTTTTTGCAATCGTCATAATACAGCCTTCAGTTTTGTAAATAGCCGTAATAAAGGCATTTGCACTCGTGTTATTGACACTAACCATACAGCAAATCCCCTGGACTGATTGTACTCGTATCACGAGCACAAGCGAGCATTCGCTTGTAAAAGAAAAACCACTGTAGCAATAACAATATCTACTCCTAGCTGAAAATACTTACGTTTCATACGTGTTTTATTTGCCTTATTATAAATTAATAATGTTTTCACCTCAGCAGCTCGAACAAGCCTACTTTCATCACTCCAGAGAGTGAGACAAAGTAGCTTTTTAATTTAGTGAAGGCCATGAATACAGGAATAAAACCTTTACTTGCTGTTGAATTTTTTTGATGTTCTCATTACTGAGGTGAAAAGTTGTATGTGTCACACGGGAGCAAAGTTATTTTACATCTCGTTTTTTTGAGTTCCTCGCTACGCTCAAGATTCTAACTTAGAATCATTTGCTTCGCTTGTGATTCAATTATAGAATCTTTCGCTTACTTGGGACTCAAAATCAACACTCGCCAGAAAAACTAACTTTCCTCTCTTGTTGCAGAAATAACTATTTTTATCTATATCATCCAAATTTTTACATATCAATAAATGAGTCATAAAAATATTAAGGTTATTGTCTTTTGTATGTAAGTATGTATTTATCTATATACGTATTTATATCTTCGCCTATACCCATAGTACAAGGTATTAGTTTGGGGCTAGGTAGATCTGTGTAAGTTTGTCCCCAAATATAAATTTATTTTAACCAGCTTTTATTAAAATCATACGAATATTATTTATTTATTAACGTAAATAATGTAGTGTGTGTACTATGCCTCACCCTCACATGTACGTAGCTGTAATATACGAGTATAACAGCATTTACGCGTTCTGCAGCAGCAACCGTTGTATCATTGACGCCACAGCTTACATGGCGATCCTGCCAGTGCGGTCTTGCGCTGCACTGGCGGCGCGACGCGCCAGCCAGAAGAGAATAAGAACAAATTTCAAGGCTATCATTTAGACATTTTGTGCAAAATTTCTGACATTTAAAAACAGTGCAAGTGAAATCGGCAGGAAGATAACCAGTGATAATGCAAAGAACTTATGGTGAAATTGCGAAACTTTTTTTATTTATTAAATGTGTGCTAGGTCAAAAGGTGAAAATGGACATTTCCAATAAAAAATATAAGTAAATAGCATAAAAAGTGTGTACGGACATTCGGGACACAGTGAATAAAATCATGAGTCATAAAAAGTAAGTGGTGAAAAATTCAAAGTGACGATACATAACTTATTAAAAATTGACAATTTGAAATGAATGACCAACCAAATTAAAACTCTATAAAGGACTGCTAGGCTAGGTGTAGTTCGTGCCATGGATGTCATGAGGTCAACGTGTGTTTGGCGACAGTAAGGATCTGTGTAAGTTTGTCCCCAAATATAAATTTATTTTAACCAGCTTTTATTAAAATCATACGAATATTATTTATTTATTAACGTAAATAATGTAGTGTGTGTACTATGCCTCACCCTCACATGTACGTAGCTGTAATATACGAGTATAACAGCATTTACGCGTTCTGCAGCAGCAACCGTTGTATCATTGACGCCACAGCTTACATGGCGATCCTGCCAGTGCGGTCTTGCGCTGCACTGGCGGCGCGACGCGCCAGCCAGAAGAGAATAAGAACAAATTTCAAGGCTATCATTTAGACATTTTGTGCAAAATTTCTGACATTTAAAAACAGTGCAAGTGAAATCGGCAGGAAGATAACCAGTGATAATGCAAAGAACTTATGGTGAAATTGCGAAACTTTTTTTATTTATTAAATGTGTGCTAGGTCAAAAGGTGAAAATGGACATTTCCAATAAAAAATATAAGTAAATAGCATAAAAAGTGTGTACGGACATTCGGGACACAGTGAATAAAATCATGAGTCATAAAAAGTAAGTGGTGAAAAATTCAAAGTGACGATACATAACTTATTAAAAATTGACAATTTGAAATGAATGACCAACCAAATTAAAACTCTATAAAGGACTGCTAGGCTAGGTGTAGTTCGTGCCATGGATGTCATGAGGTCAACGTGTGTTTGGCGACAGTAAGGTGTAAATAAATACATGTTTTTTTTTGGAATATGAGTTACACTGTTTGGCCTCACCTGTGGCCAGTTCTGAGGTGTGAGTGGGGTCAGACACTGCCAAATAAGTACATGTGAGACAAATGCTCTCGATACATGATGTTATTAAATTTTACAAGTTCGATTTATAAACAGCCTTCTAGCTTTGGTGACAGTATTACCGTCTACTTATTTCAAGAATTGTCTTATGAAATTATTACCAATCTGAAATGAAATTACAAGGTTCAGTAACTGGTAAGGTGTATTTTAACGTTGAAATGTGCTATTATCTTTGAGTGACGAATAGTATTGGTAAAATGATTTTAGCCGTGTGTATGTGTGTGTTGTTAACGGGTATTTGTTTGTTTTGTGCTGTAGGTAGTTCTCATCGATGACTTTTTTTTTTAATTCATGTGATTCTGCATGTGGCTTGTACTTTCAGAAGTTTACATGCAGAATTTTAAAAACTTAATCAAAATCTTCAGGTTTGCGTTTAAAATTACGATAATTTAATTTAATTTTCATTTTTAGTATTTTGAAAGAGGGTCATTGTTGTTCTAAAAAGTGTAAAATGATATGTTTTTGCACTAGACCATTTTACTTTCCAAAATTGAAATTTGAAATTTGATTTTAATTGGATTTTTATACGAATTTCAGTCTGATATTTAACTCGCCATCCCATAAATAACGATACTTTTACCTAAATGGCAAATTGAAAGTACCCTCAAGAAATGCTATAAAAATTATACTTACTCATGTCTAAAAAAAATTAAATAAAAAGTATATAGTAAAAACTACTCGAGTGAAATCCATCATTTCACCCTTGGTTAACAATCTACTATTAGTTTTAAATCCGTGACTTCCGATACTGTTTGGGCGGTGGCAGCTATACATAAAAGGAGGATTTCTGCTTGAAGAAATGTCACTATTGACAGTTGCATTTGCAGAAATGCAGATCAAAGTCATAACATGTTATTAGAAGCAGAATAAACTTCAGGGAAACAAAACTTATTAAAGCTTAGGCAATTCGTAGCATGCTACGGGTTTGCGTAGGCCTCCTACCGTAGATGGCTGACTCCTCCGACAACAAGTTTCTATGCAGGAGGGTCAGTTATCTCTTTGTAAAATTATTCATATTACTCTCAGCTCTCAGGTTACATTTTCTTGTACAAGCGTGAAGCATGGGCGGGTACCCTAATGTCAAAATTAGACCATAGTTCGAATAGGCCTCTAAGCGCGCCTCTAAGCTAACGGTTTAACATGTTAACTCCGGGTTAGTGGCCCGTGTCAACGGGTATACTGACTATCACGAAAACAAACTGATTTACTGCAAAAATGATGACTTTCTTCTTTCCTGACATAAACAATGTTACTTATATTTATGTAAATATATAAGTACTCAGTACCTATCTCGATGTGACACATTGCGTCGGTCTTACTCCATAACTGCGCTTATAAAGCTATCAAAAAGTCCCCTTTTGCCAATATTCAGACATCAAACGAAGTCCAATTAGCCAGAGCAAAAATAGAACCGCTATGTCTAATTGTTTCAAGCAAAAGACAGCGGCAACAAACAGTGGCGTGCCAACCGCCAATTATTATAGAGAATCGCAAATGTAACAAGATAGGGTGTTTTATAGCGAGGTACGTATCTACCTACTATTTTTAGAAGAAATTAATATACACAGATGGTGTAAATACAATTTGTGTATGTATAAAAACAAAGCAGTTATGAGCCGAATGATATTGATTAAGATGTGTAAAATCTAAGACAATTTCTTACTTCGGATTTGACAGGTAAACTTTATGGCGCTGACAGCTCCTTATAGATATTTTACGGTACTCTGACTGTCAAAAGTTGACGTTTGACATTTCAGTACACCGCTATCTATTTTGGATATCAAAATAAGGATCACGTTTTTTTCCTAAACTTTACCACTCTATTATAATCACTTCTCTTTGCTACATAAGACTTCCAGTACTTAAAGGTACGGTAGGTTTAATACGCCGTTTTCAAGTGTTTTTTTTTTACTTAAAATTATGGTCGATTTTTCACTTAACTTTAAGTTACTTATTTGTTTCATTTAGAAACTAGGGCAACATTAGAATCAGTCAAAATTGTTTTGAATCAAGACATACCATGCTATGCTATGCTAGATACTAAGTCATTGTCTAACTAATCTGATGATACTTACTATAACTTTAAACTCACTGACCGCTAACTTGACTTGGCATCAAATCCCGTCCCGAAACGTTCTCAAGCGCTTATCTCTAATCTATTGAATATCTAAACGCCCCGTAATATTTCACGGCCTTCCACATCACTGCTTCGGCGCCTCCTTGTCTCAAACGTGAACATTCTTAGAATCGCGCCGAGACGATTCTAAGAATGAGATACGATAACGATAAGTTCTGGTTTAGATAAGTTCTCATTTAGATATCGTTTGTTTGTCGTATAATTGACAGAAGCAGCTCGATTCGAGCAACCAATGTCAGTTTGACGTTAGAAATATCGTAAATAGATATTATTGGGATCACAGCGGAATCGAAATAAACATCAATTTTGACATGCCGTTTATCGATCTTTCCAAGATCTTAAATGTGTTTTCATTATTCTTCGGATCGAACCGACTGAGTCTGAAATCAGTGAACCATGGACATGACAGGCATTCGATATACAATATTTAACATTGTAGTATAGTCGTTAGATTTGTAGCTGGCCCTCAACGGCTTGCGGCAACGGCGCGTGCCACTACCTGCAAAAAAAGCGTCGTATAATTCTAATTGGCACCAGAGCGCGGGCTAGTCTAAAGCTCAAAAAACCAGTGTAGGTGTGCTCTCCGATGACGCGCCTTTGTTACGCATATCGAGGACACATTTTAGACTGGTACGGTAGCGTTCGACTCGCCGGCACTCAGTAACCGTATAGGGACCACACAAGCACTCGCAAATTATTTTTCCATTTGTTCATTTTGAATCTTATTTCAATTACCATAGGAGATGTAATTAAATAACCGGTTAAAGTGACCGGGCCCTTTTTTCTGCAGGTAGTGGCACGCGCCGTTTTAGTTAACAATGGACAATGGATAAGCCGCTGAGGGCCAGCTACAAATCTAACGACTATAGATCACGCTAAACACCTACTTCGCTTGCCCTACATTTTAAATTCATCATAGGTACGCAATATAATCCATTATAATACAGTCGCGGACAAAGAATACGGGTCAGTACGAAAAACTAGAATATTATTATTTAACCTTTAAAATAATAGAGCTAGCGGTATGAGTGAAACTATATGTTATAGGTAATTTAATACTTAATCAAATAACACCAAATGTTGGAGACGTTTTTTGTTTAATAATATAAAAGACACAAAATATTACGCATTTTTTCGTTGAAAACTTAAAAGACTACCTCACATACCACACAAAAACGAACTTTTAAGAACACCGCGGGCTCTTCTTACATCTGCCAGACGATTGGGCATGCTGATTATTAATTTACCTTATGCGATGTTGCAGGATATTGGTTCATTCTTTTACTATCGCATGTGTAGCTGAAGCGGGGATTCAATTTTTTAAATTTTAATTCGTACTAAAAAAGTATTTGACCCACTAATACCTCCACAACAGTAACATTTTATGTTTTTTATAAATATGAATACCTCTTTTGATACACATATTTTAAGCCTTATTTACCAAACAACTGAAAAGGCCAATCCTCAAAAAGCAGACAAATTGCCCCATTTCTCCCCGTGGTCAGATCTTGGTAATAAAATATCGCACCTTTGTCCCGCGTCGCTTTGTTCAGGGCCTGCTTCTGAAGTGTGACTAATGGCACGAATATTCCCTACTAATACGATGGGTCTGTCTGTTACTCGGTGAAGTGGGAACTGAAACTTGGATAGCTACAGTAACCAAAGTTACATTACAAGTTGAGATGTTCATAACGCTTGAAATGGCCTCAGGAAACTAAGTGGATTATAATTTTCCAATAATTAGAAAAGCAAACTAAACAGGTCACTGGATGAAATTACATTCGATTAAACTGTACCATGGATTTAATTAAGTTGATACGTTTAATGATCCGTAATGATGATCTGAACTTTTAATGTCCTTTAACAATTAGGACAGTAAAAAAAGTCGTGATAAATATTGTCACTTTCATAACATTGACATTCGGATGTCAACTGAAGCTGCAATGTTGCCGCGACATTACTGCGGCGGCGTCGATCTCGCCACTGTAACTGAAAATTTGCTTGACAATATAAGTGACGTTCGCCGCCGTATTACTGCCGCGATTATGACGTTCAAACCGTCACTCATTTTATCAAGTAAATTGACAAATACAGTGGTTGCATCCACGCCGGCGCAGTAATGTCGCAAAGTAATGCAGCAGCAGTTCCTATCCCAACGAAGAAGAATCTGAAATGTAAAAAAAAGTGAAATCAATCTCTTAATCTGGCGCACCATTTTAGAATTCACAAGGCGCGCGTTTTGTACAAGTGTACACCTTAGTAGAGTCTGTTTGGAAAGAGAAGAGTCATGGAATGTATATTGGGCCCCATATATTCAACGAATCTTCTCTTTCCGCACAGACTCTATGGGAAAAAATGCACGCTTGCACTGGGCGAGCCTTCTGCAAACTTTGATTTTCGTGAGAAACGAAAAGAGAAAATGAAGAAATATATCAAAATAAAAAACATTAACCTCCGTTCTACGTTAGTTGAGTAAAAATTTAGACAAAGCCACAGAAAACCACTGTGTTTGGCCCACGAGAGAGGGTTGTGATAGATGGCGGAGCAGGGATTTGCATATTTTTCTGTTTACAAGTGTTTTTGTCACAGCTATGGCCCCGCTGCGTAGCCGTGATGGGCAACGTGAAATAGGGCCCTTTTATACAAATCGGTGTGTTGCGGAGACATAATACGAATAGTTTAGATTTATTACTTAACGTGGTATAATAAATAAAATAACATTTTACTGTAACAGTGAGTTCATGTTTTTGGTGAATTATAGTTTTCGGGATAGGTAAACGTGGGACCGTAATTTATAGGTATATATAAACCATGACTTTAATTTCACAAAACACATTTAAACGAAAATAACAACGTCACGTTTTTTTTTCAAAGAAATTTAATGTTTTGTAGGGGTAACACTAATCAACTTAGTCTCTAATAGAGGAATTAATATTGATAGAAATTTCTAACAATTTTGCTTGCAACTTTAAGAAAATACAAACATGAGAAAATGCCCTCTCTATAATTTTAAAATATAATATTCAAAACGGCACTAATTTTTCCGATTGTTTTACCTAAATACCTAGAGAATAAACATTTAGCGCGATATATATTTATGGTATTTAGGCAAGACATCTTCAAACAAAGTCATCCATAGACAAATTATAAAAGGGAGTTCTCCCTCTCGTCACGGCCTAAGCAGGTGATCTAAACGTCGCAAATCAGTCGTGCAACAATGGTGGAGTTTGCCGAGAGGGCCGGAGCGGCAAATATTGACATTTCGCTGTTTTAATGCCGACGTCAAACAGCCGCCGATTTTGCTCAACTCCCGAACTCGACAAGGCATTAGACACTTTCAATAAAGAATCAATTTAATCGATGAGGGCGTTTTCCATCGGAAGAAAGAAAAACAAAGAAAATATGCATATAATTCACTAACGCGATAAAACAAAAACAAGCATAGCAAAAGAAACTTAAACTGTAAAACGTTTGCTTACAGATATCAGCTGTTTAAAGTATGACGCACGCAGTGCACACACGCTAGAACACTCCGGGCCCGGGCGCCCGACACTTCTTTTACCATGACAGATGATCAGTGATCACGTGATGCTTTTTATAGTAAACTGAAGAGTCGGGCGCCCCGACCCGGGCCCGTACAGTTGTAGCGTGAGTCATACTCATACTTTAGATGTAGAGGTACTAGAGGTAACAATTGTTGAGAGTTTTTCTTACTTGTACACCTCGAGTCCCATTTCTGGGAAATGGATCGTTAATATTATAGTGCTCTGGGATATAGTCAGGTCAGATTTTTGTATTATTTCTATTAGAAACGGATATAGTTAACTCGTCAGTATTAGTATTTTCAAACGTAAACCATAAAGAAGCATTTTTTTTAAACCATATCTAATTTGGTAGTTCCCATAATTTTAAAAGCTACTTAAAGCTAACTTAGAGCTTGGGCTGTTACCGATACTTGAGATAACGTAAGTTAGACAGTCACTGAAAATATATAACATAAAAAACATTAGTAATAGGCCAAACGCGATGTCCCTATTAAAAGCTCCAGCAGAGGCCGATGGAGCGATAGCGCACACCGCAAATAAGAGGGCTCCTTTGTTCAAACCCCGCGATTTGCAATACAGCCTTTTCTCCCGCTTTTTTGTGCATCTTAATACTCGCACAATAGTCTGTTTACTTTGTCGCCAGATGCCGCGGGCGCCCATTTATATTTAAAGGAAAATTATTCCGCAGCGTGTTAATGTGAAACTAGGGCGGGAAACGTACATTGTGAGGCATGTTTCTTTTATGCAAGCAATATGGGTGTCGCTGGAAATGAATACGTAGACATGAATAATTAAGGCTGTCTACTTTGAACTGCATTCGCAAAAAGGAGTCTCAAAACATACGTTTCAAAGTTTAATTATTATTTCAGATGCTTGGATTCGCAGGCAATTTACAGGGTTCTCCTGACATCAATGTCATCAAAAAACCCCAGAGCTTCTAGACTTCAGTAATAGCTGCAGGCGTAGGGCGAACAATTCTCGGAGAGCCGTCGGTGAATATGGTAGAAGAGATCTTGAAGTACAACCACGTCGGGAGATGAGTCCTAGGGGCATGATAAACCGACATCTGGTCAAAGAAACCTGCTCAAAGGTCAACATTACAGATAATACCATACCATACCTTTATAATAACACTGTTCCAGTTAGCCCAGAGAAAGCTACTTTACAAGTCGCGAAATTATATTATTACTAGCTGTGCCCGCGGCTCCGCCCGCGTGGAATTCTGTCTGTATCAGTAACCGGCTCATTCATCTAATTTCTCTGCCTCTCCCCTGGAGGTGGAACTTGAAGTAAAGTTGACAGATGGATACGCTAGAGGATTGTAGTCACTTAATAAAACTACACTCCAAAAATCAATTGTTTTTGTTTTCAATTTCGCCCTTATTCAAATTTTTGACGTGATTTAAACGACATAGAGTAGTAGATGTATATCGGACAATACAGTTCCACTTTTGTATTTTTTTTTTTTACGTCCTTGACTGTACCTATCCAAATCATGTCCATGGAAAATATCATCCAAATCGGTGCTCCAGACCAATCAGTCTAAGTATGAAAAAGTAAGAAATATACACATAGAAATCCATACTTCCAAACACTTTCGAATTTAGGTGTAATACCTATTAGTTAGAAGTAGGATTAGAGGAAAGGAGAATAGACATGAAAAACTTGAGGCCGAGTATTTACATTTTGTTTACAGTTATGTTTATGTATGCATAACTAAATGTATACATATAATTATATCTACAGTTACATACTAATAATTACGTATGTAATAGTAAATGTACATAACATTGACACTTTACAATATTTATTTGTACACCACATTGCGAGTCTCCCCGGCGGGCATCAGCACGAATAGCTCCGTGCCGCTGGTAACGCGCGAGCAGAGCTGCCCGTGCGAGAAGCAGCCCGTGCGCAGGTCCACGCCGGCGGCGCGCAGTGTCTGCCTCTGCGACTTGTTGATGTTCATGGCGAAGCAGACGCTCACGGAGAACTGTAGGCGCTTGAAGTGGAACGGGAAATGGCTCAGGATGAGGGGGATGCGCGGGATGAACACGACTTCTGCGGCGCTGCACCCCTTCAGGATCTGTGCCTCAATGAGGTTTCGCTGCAGCTGCACTACTTTTAGCTGGGTTCCGTTGCATAAATTCGGAGGCGACAAATTCCGAAGAAGCATGATTGGAACTCCAACTTTCAGGGTTAATGTGTTTGCTGGGAGTCCTGAAGCACTCAATGAGCTAAGGAACTAAGGAACTCTACCGGGTATGTTGTGACATTGCCTTCATCCAAGACAGTGTTAATGGAATTATATACTGAATGTTCACCTTCGATTTCCGCCTGCTCATTTTTCTGCGTGAGCATGGACCGCTCCTCTAGGGGCGTGAGTATGGATCTCTCACAAACCCAAGAATGGCTCAGGTCTCCGTACACGCTGCGAATGAGGTTTTCAACGGATGGAACGATCCTGCATAACGTCTCTGGTAGTTGTGGCTACGCCTAAAATCACGATCGTCGCTATATTTTCGTAAACTCAATGCGTTGCGAGACTTTCGTGAAAGGTTCGCTTTTTTGGGAAGGCATTTTCAGTTCTTAGTCCCAAATCGTTTGACATTTACACCGCAAACATCGGAGATTTTTTTTTTCATAGTACCCACCTTCGTAGCCATTATTAATTGCTTAAAAAAAGCGTTACGTATGAATATGGATACGATAAAATTACGATTAGGTATAATTCATGACGGCGAAAATATTTTTTTAAATAATTATGCAGCTATACGCGTGTTGATGTGTGTGTTGATTTTGCCACTACTTAACTATGTAAGTAAACTCATTTTTAACCGACTTCAAGATTTCAAAAGGAGGAGGTTATCAATTCTAAAAAAAAAATTTTTATGTTTGTTACTCCATAACTCCGTCATTTCTGAACCGATTTTGAAAATTATTTTTTTTGCTTGAATCTATATATATATATATATATATATATATATATATATATATATATATATATATATATATATTTATATATAATATATATATATATATATATATATATATATATACAGATTGGTCCCGTTTTTATCAAAACTCAGTTACATAACACAATAAACATGAGGAATCGAGGGAACTCTTCAAATCTGAAAGGCATACATATAGTGATTTTTGTATTTTGATCAACAAATCAAATATTTACATTTGTAGAAGTGACATTTTATGAAGTGAAACTGTTCATCATGAACAGAACGGAACTCTTCAACGATGCATAGTTCACGTTTGGCAATTTGTTCTCTTTGCATGTTTGTCAAGCAGTTAGGTTTTCAAGGCACATTTTTATATTTCTATCCTATTTAGTTTTTTTTAATAATTATCGGGTACTTTATTTCATGCATGGTGTAAAATAATTTATCTTAAATACAGTTGAATACCCTATTGCGGGTATCTTACCAGTCAACTATAGGGCAAATCTGAAATGTGTCAAGGTGGGTGCAGTGACAAAAAAAACATGTTACCGCCTTTTCGACATAATTAGGCGTAGGAAGCTGTCTTTTTAATTTAATCAACAATAATCGTTCTTTCACCGGTCACCCTCATTGATGTCAGTTTTTTTTTTCTTAAAAATTATTAGTTTACTTGATTACTAAATGTTTACTCAGTGTGCTACTCGTATGTATGGCAATTAATTTACTGTCGTTTAATTTCGTTGTATTATTACATCAACACAATTGAAATTGAATTGATATCCGTACCCACCTTTTCTAACTTTAGAGTTAATTTGGCAAAATCCTTCCTCGGTGGCTTAATTTCAGCACCATATCTGTTAGTTTAGCAGGGTACTCGATACTCGTAGCACATATTTGTTGTAAAAGTATGCACTTCCTTCCTAAGTAGCGCCATAAGATTCAGGTGCAAACTTAACTCAATCGAGTGTAGTGGCTACCCCCCCTTCTAGGGGTTGAATTTTTATAGCCTATAACTTGGCCGGGGATTTTCTCGACAGATTAGTAAAGTTTGCATCAAAATCCATTCAGCCGTTTTCACGTGATGCGAGGTCAAATAAACAGACAAACAGATAAACAGACAAACAGACAAAAATTCTAAAAACTGTTGGAACGTGTTCTGTTATCGATTCTTAGTATCCCCAGCCTACTTTTTTTCGAATATCTTCCATGTACAGACTTTCGACCCCCTTCAGCTTTATTATATGTATAGATATAGATAAAAAACATTAAAATCCGCCACCTACCTATTTTAAAACTTCATATACTTCCTATTCCTAACTCTGAGAAAGTAGCGAACTATGCTTCGAACGTAAACTAGATCATAAACTGCCAGCGAAACTTTTCTAGATCGGAAGTCTGCCACAAAATCTACCTCAAAGTATGAGGTAACTTCCAAACCTAATAGTGATTCTATATCAAAGGCGTCTCGTTTGCCGCCATTTATATTTATTTATGCAGATGTCATAAAATGTTCCCGCGGGTCAGGCGCGCGAATTATGCAAATTTCGCCCTTCGGCGGAGCACAATTAGAAGTGATTATCGCTTGAAATTGAGTTTCGAAGTTGCGGATTAAATTCCGCCGCTGTGAGAGCGTCGATTGCGTTTTGTTCGAGTTTTTCGATGAGTCGTTAGAGCGTTTAGGAGTCTTTTATGATACTTCAAAGGGTCTTGTCTTGTGTGTGCGAACACAGCATTTTTGGCGTAAAGCGGTAATTGTATTTTTTATGTTTAACTATCATATGCAGTCTACTTGGTATGTATATTTTAGGTGTAAAAGCCAGATAGCTAATTCATTATCAATATGAACTCTTCGTTGCTGTTTTCAAGACGTCATGATGAATTCTTCGTTTCAGGCGGCGGAATCTTGATCGATTCTTATTGTTACAATAAAATTATACTTTAAAAAAATATTCGGTAAGTACAAGAGCACGCTGTAAGATACAAAAATCATAGTGAATAAACTAAAATAGTAATCATATTAAATTCACCAAAGCAGTTAATTCACTGTACCTAATCATAATAGGTAAAACTACCTATTAATATAGTTTTAAAAACTCATCTCAACCTCCCTTACACTGCATATTCATAGCCAGATGCTCAAAAACAATTAAAACCCGCCCATGGGCCAGTACGATACGATAGACGGCGTGAAATTGTTCCGCAGATTATGACATCATCTGGCCGCCATATCCTTTGAACCAACCCTCATAATCATGGGGAAAAAAGCCTAGCATCTGCGACTTTCATTTGGAATTAAGTCTGCGACTGGAAATAATTTAATCATTGTTAATGCAAGTTGAGTTAAGCAATTTTGGTTTGAGGTAAGATAAATATGTAAGTGAGTAAAACAAACTATAATTATTCATTATTTATTTGCCTGTATATAAATAAAATGTTTAAGTTCTACGAGTAGGTTTACAATATTATAACAAAGGTGCGTATACAACTGCAACTTTGTGAGTTTACATGGAATGTAGCTTTACGTATCTCTGATTAAGCGTTTTTTTTATACTAAGGTCAGAAGTTAAAACATAGTCATTGATACAATGTAATTGTAATAACACATCCTCTTTCTTCACATATCAAACCTAAGAACTACAATAACAATTATACTCTAATGAAATAGCATGTTTAATAATTTGACTACATTGTTAAATAAAAACGTTAAAATTAATTATATATAAAATAACATTTAATCTATAAACTATAAAACTAAAATAATCCCCCCTGGATCGTACCTGGCTCAAATGTCCCCATTATTCCCGCTGCGTTTCCTCGCTGAACCGCAATGAAGACCCGTTGAACCAGATACGACCCAGAGCGAGGATCGCAGCCCCTCTCTCGCAGGCGACGCCCTAACTCCCTGAAAAAGGAGCGAGCCTCTGAACCCCAAGGCCCCGCTGTCTCAATAGCCACCGGCACAAAGTCATAAGCTGATTCCAACGCAGAGTACTTTGCGTGCTTAGACTTTGCCGCGGACTCCGCTGCTGAGCCAGCACAACTTGTGGTGTGCCTCAAATGGGATGCAGCGAAAGTACTGACATCAAGTGGCATCCCATAAAAGGCAGCGCTTCTTTCGCCATGGAATTAAGGTTAGTCCATCAGGCCTTTTACCGTCTGTGCGACTCAACCCCGGCGGCTCCAAAACACACGCACATTGATAATAAAATATTGTTATCATTTTGTCAGTCGATAATTTTGGTACTTCAAGTAGGTTACAATACATAAATGAAATTTATTTGACCTCAAGTAAAATAGCTTTTTGTTACGAGACACGAGTTATCGCTTGAAACTCAAAAAGGTTCTTGAGAAAACACCCATCTGTATACATTAAAGTTAATATTTAGAATGAACTTTAACCTAAATACTTTACTCAAATGCTGATAAAGTTTAAATGTTCTCTGTGTATCTGTTTATAAGCAAAATTCAGTTTATTCTGTAAATGATCGCTTTCTAAGTAAATCAAACTTCGCTAACATTGTAGCGCGTCTTAATTGTGTTTACTTCCGTCATTTTAATTTCAAATGGTCTTAAGTCTCATTGGCTTTAATGTACACATTTACCCTATTACTTCTTGAATGCATCGTTCTTCTTTTATAACGGTAACCGAATGACCCCTATGCTGTAAAACTGTAAATTTCAGTGAAAAATGTAGTGGCGTGACACAGGAAAGGCTTTGTTCCCCTTGGGTCCGATGGTTGCTTAACAAAGGATTTGTTGAAGCTATTGTGTGTCACGACACATCGTTTTTTTATGCGACTATAATTTAAGAAAGCGAGTACCTGATTTGTTATGTGAGTTTATCTCCTCTTATAATAACATATATTTTCGTGATTTTCGTACGGCGCTATCAATTTATCTTTATACTGATAGTATTATTACTAATTTTTGGACCCGGGTATGTCCTTAAACTACGTCCACAAGAGAGGTATGGGCATTGTGAATGTCATCTCGCTCTGTGTGGTAGGGCACAGCACAGCGGATGTCATTCCAGATCTAGAGCAGAGCCCAACTGGGGAAGTACCTCCACCTTACAGAAAATCGCAGCCAAATAACACTAGACCCTACTCATAGTGTTGTGTTCCTGCCGGTGAGTAAGGTTGCCAGAGCTCAACGAGGGTGGGAGGGGGTTAGGGTCGGCAACGCGCATGTAACTCCTCTGGAGTTGCAGGCGTACATAGGCTACGGATACTGCTTACCATCAGGCAGGCCGTATGCTTGTTTGCCACCGACGTAGTATAAAAAAAAAATATATATTATTAAGATCACTTAATTACATTTTTTATATTTCGAACAATACATACTTATCCAGTTTTATAAAATTATTATCAGGTGTAAGAGAAACACCTACTTTTCTTAGAGATGTGTATTTTCTTTTGCATTTTTTAAAATCACATATAATCATCTAATCGGTTGACTGGTAGAGAATGCCTTAAGGCATTAAGTCCGCTATTTGTACCTTCATGTATTGTGCAATAAAGATTAAATAAATAAATAAATAATTAATAAATACTCACGTCGATCTTCAGATTCCTCAGGGCATCCTCATAATTGATACACTGCGTAACTCTTTATAACGTGTAAACACGTTTCTCATCACAAGTTATCAGAAGTTCCTCGACTAATTTCAGGAAATTCCAAGCAACAAGATTAGCGGCAAATCCAGAATAAACCAGAGCCGGTTTCCGTCACGCAAGCACGAACAACAGGTAACTTTATGGAACCCCTGACGTATTATTTATGGAACCCTTGGTCCGTAGTGGAACAAACGAATAGCTTATTAAGTTATTTGGAAAATTTCTTAATGGTTTAAGCGAACGGGTAACATGGCTCGTTAACGACGGCAATGTGTGCTATCGATGACTTAGTTGAATGAGTTTTAATACTTTTAATAGAGTAGGTATGTATGCAATTTCTGAAACGAAAAAAAGGGTAAATTATTTTATATTAACAAAAGATTATCTATAAGTACTTGTGTATTTGATTGCAAAAGTCAATTTTCCACAGTGCATAACAAAAAGAAATTATGGAGAGACACAAAATATTAAAAACTAGGTTCCTTGAATTTAATTTTTTAAGTGTTAATTGAGTTTTGATACAACAATTTGTCTTATTTTCACTACTTTTAATTAAAATAGTTTTTAGACTAGAAGTCAATTCTATATAGTAGTCGATGTATTTTACTAAGGAAAGATTAGGAATTATTTTCATACTAAGTGTTTTTTTTTATACAACCCGTATTCAATATTCATTACAGACAAGTATTACGAATGGAACATCATAAATCTTTATTCCTTAATCAACCCATACAGAACTCAATATAGTTAAGACCGGTTGCAAAATTGAAAGTCTCATAAAGGAGCGTATTGGAAATGAATTAAACACCGATTCCTCGGAGTCATAAAGGCGTTCTAAGGGCTATAAACGGGTGTAATACAGCTGAAAGCTGCGATGGCGGCCGCCGGCTTAGCGGTGTAAGGCCACGTACATACACGCCAGGGGGCACAGCTAAAATAATAATAATATTGTCTTCGGTTACCGCGACAATTGTGACCGCGGCTGGCAAAACGTCCCACTTTGTCGTTAGCCATAAGGACGCATTGACAGGTTATTCGTATAAAGATACAAGCAAATGTCGTCCTCGTATTTAATGAATTTAAAATACATCCTGACGTTTTGAACCCTATACACAGTTCGTGGTCAACGGGTGACTGAGAAAAAATATTCACTTCTGTCAAAATTACAATGTGCAAAACGTAGGTAGTTGTTGCAACGTAGGTAATGCAGAAATAATGAACAAATCTATAAATTTCAAGGGTATAAATTGGCTAATAAAGCTAGTTATATAACAAATATTTTAGGTAACATTTACTATAATGAAATGCCCACACCATTGAGCGAAAAATAGTAATGCAACGAGGTGACAGCTTAGAAAAAAAGTCACGTAGTCATTTCCATACAATAAATTCAATTGGCATTTTCTATAAACTATTTAATGTCCAATGACTAGGAAAGCACGGGGTCCTTTAGACCTCCATACTAATTTTAACTGAAGCCAATTTATAACTTTTCATTTGACCTAACACCTTAAGTTTAATGGCTTAATTCATAATCGCGCTACGAGCCTCGATCAGCTATTATTGATCGTTTGTCTTAATCTGTCATTTTGACTTATGTATGTGTGAAAGAGATAAAAACTATGGTTTGTAAAGCTTTTATGAGTTAGGTGATTAAACTATGGATTCCAATTCTTTTTATAAGGTCCCAGATCAAGACAGCGAATAGCAATCGACCATTTCTCGCACGAGAAACGTACCTAAGCATAAAATAAAATTATGCTTTTTTAACCCTGAATAAGTATCCATAACAATTATAATATACTTTCAATTTCCGAACTGTTTTGCGACTGTGTCGTGTGTACGTGCCTTTATCTATATTACAGCTGTATAACTTCTGTAGTCGGTGTCGATAACTTATGAAGCCCGTATAGTTCGCTTTTTGTGCTCTTTTTCTTGGAGCGAGAAGCCTACAATCGCAAAGAGAAGTGGAATAAATTAACTGAGAAAACGCACACCTACACGACGTCGGACACGAAACGCATACACACACCGACCGCCATTAATCTAGCCCACTAGCGAGCAAAGGGTGCATGCGCCGCCCAGCTCAAGAAAAAAACATTCCAAATAAAAACCTAGCCGTCGCCATACAATCGAAGTTGAGCCCTAATTTTAAAACTACATTCTGAAATAACATGAAATAAATTTGACGTTAACATTCTAGTTTTTAGTATCATACCTACAGGATAATTCAAGAGACGTAAAGAAGGATCACCCTACGCATTCAGTTAATGATAAAATGTTTCGTACTAGTATTAGTGAGATAAACAGTATTGGAGCGACTTTTTGGCTGACTCAATATAGTATTTTATACAATTGTGATATAAGTTTTTTTTGTTACTTAAGTAAGGTACGAGATTGAAAAGCTTGATTATATCACTATTATATACAATAATTGTTCTACGAGTCATCTAAAATATTTTTTTTACTATAAAACCTGTATAATTAATGAAAATTGGTAAGTATCTCGGTAGACAAAATGTAGTACAAAAGACATAATGCGCGACTATATAGTCCTGTCCCGCGCCGGTTTAGTATTTTCTATGGGAGCGCAGCGGTACGTCATTGGTCATTTTTTTATAGTTGACTACAGCTTATCGAAATGAATATTATAGTTAAGTTGGGAGCCCATACATGAAAGTACGCAATTATAATTTGGTATACGATACTTTAATTCAACCATTACAGTCGACGGGTAGAAAAAATGTATTGCGATCGGCCGGCGTCAGCCTCGAGCGTGCACGCTCGGAGCGTGCGTTTCATGGAACTCTTGTAACTGTAGGATTGTCAAGCATCGAAATTTAACTCGCTCACCGAGCAGTTTAGCTATGTACAATTTAATTAAGATTTATGGGGTTAGTAAACACATTTTAAATGCATAGGTACCTAATTCTAGTTAAACTTTTGCACGCGACTGTAGCAAGAAGTTCTAATTGAATTACCGGCTTGCTCGAACCAGGCCAGTAACTGAATAACCTGGAATTATTTAAACTTCTTTGCACTCGATTGTGGTTGGTTTCATTTATCTTTACAGCTATAGTATACCTTAATCAAAGATTTATTTTGTGAGACGTGTAACGTCTAAGACAATTTCGTGCTTTGAATTTTTACAGACAGCGTCAAAATTAGCGGGTCAAACTACACATCAAACGTTCTCCCATTCTCTAAGCTTATGAACCGCTGCCATACCTACAATCGCGGTTACGCTCTCATAAAAAAAAGTGTGCGGTTGTTGTTTCATCCGCTACTAGTAGGTACCTAAATATTGATGCTAACTGTACGGGTCCGTCGTACGGTTGATAGTTCTGTTACCATAAAACATAAGGCTCCGTACAGCGCCAGCTACCAGGTTGCAGCTTCTTCAACTGTTAAACTCGAGACCACAATTTTTGAAGTGAATACTTCTTTAGGCGCGTTGGGCATTTTTTGAGATGGGAAAAAAACATTGAACTCGCGACACGGTTACCGTCACCGTCACCGCGACCTATTAAATCTTAAACTATTTCCTGACAATTGAAAACCCCCTGACAATTGAAAATTCATAAAATACACATGTAATTGTTCAAGTTTTCACTTCTGTCGGCACTCCTGGAGTGCCACTGTTTTCTTTCTGAATACTTTACACATAATTAATCTTCTGAATTGCAAAATTTCAGGTAGAGAATATTCAATGCAATGCAAGGTAGGCACTGAGAGTATGTCAGTACCTGAATAGCAATCTCAAACATGTGTAATCCAGAGTTGTGGCTCAACGAGCTAGGTCCGACATAGCATGGCCTGCATTCCCTTCCCGGGCGTTCAGGTCATGTTGCGGTGACAATTTCGCCAGGCGTTTCTTTCGATTATAACAAATCCTGTATACATTTTTTATCACCTATTGCGTAATAGGTAACAGGTAATTTTGAATTTATTAAGTCCCGTTTTCATAAATACTAATATGTAAAAATCATTAAAATTTAAATCTCTGTCCATAGTTATCCAACATAAAAACGTGGGTAGCATTTTCCGGGAAGATTTGCAAGAAAATATTGAGCGGTGAGTATTTAAATTTACAAAACATGCATATTGTGGTAGTTTGAAGTAATTTCCATAATGGGACATCTACTAAACGTGTTAGTAGAACATGATGCAACATTTCTTTTGTGAGCTTGTAGGTCTACCGGTTAACTGAGTCAGTTTCGCAGTTCTAAGGCACAATAGTTTCATAAATGAAAGAAAAAAGCCCTCTTTAAAGGCCTCCTGACCCAGTCCGTAGTGACCCTGCCTACGAAGCAGGGGGTCCCGGATTCGAATACTGGTAAGGGCATTTGTGTGTTTATCAGAAATATTATGGATGCTTTCTATGTATATAAGTATTTATACAACGTGTTACACCAACCACTGAAAGTTGACACAGTATAGGTCATATTGAGCAAATTCTACTATGAGACGAAACCAGAAATCGCGATAAATTGATTATGTGGTAAACTTGTGGACCAAAGGTTGTAGTCTACTACTAGAACTACTAGTCCTAGTAGTAGACTACTTAGATTAGTTAAGTGATTTTACGGTACTTATTTTTAAGCGAAGAATAAAGCATTTATTAACTTAACCCTCTATTTCACCCCATTTGATTTGATTAAATAGACACCCCATGTATCTTTTGTGCGAAATTTTGCCGCAAAACACAATATCCGTGTCTCCCCAAACAGGGTAGGTATTACCAGTTCTGCTTAAAACTGTCCCTATTTCATTAAGGTGTTAAGATCAGATAACCGCCCCTCGAAGAAGCTTCTTTACACCTTCGACATCTATAAGCGTGTAATGTAATAAGGGATTACATGAAATGGGTATGAGAGTATTATTAACTTGAAATGAGATTATATGGTAGAATATTTGTCAGGTTTTGCGGGGAAAGTGTAATTATAACGAAATTATTACGTCATTTGAACCGTATAAATCTGTCTATTTATATTAGTTTCTTAATACGAGTAAATCACAAACACTCGTCTACCGAATTCATTTAGTATTAATTTTACTAACTAATTAATAGGATACCTCCAATGTTTGTTTCACCTAGCTAGCATATATGACAACGCATCTTATGTCGTTCGCAAAAATGGCGAATTGTTAGGTAGGTACTAGCCCATTTCACTTTTTCTAATCACTATGGTTAGAAAGAGAAGGGTTACCCTTTGAAATTAAATTTAATTAAAATTTAATATCATTTATTTTCAGGCAACTAAGGCCAATATACTCGTATACATACTTTACAAACTAACATACAATAATAAAAATCTTAAAATCTAAAAATCATTTTGTCGACGCAGTTTTCGGTTGCCGCATTGTTACTTATCTTTGTCTGTAGCCTTAACCAAGCCTGTAGCTTCGGGGAATGATCTTTTCGTTTTTGTATCGTTTGCCGTAGCATGTATGCTGATATGTAGACAATAATATTTAATAAGCAGTCTGGTGCCTATCTCTACCACCCGCATACTTCATCATTCGCCATTCCTAAGCGCTTGCCAAAGCAGGCGTAGGGTAAATGCCTCAATAGTAGACGCATAAATCAGTACGTCGAACATTAAATCTGGCTCTCAGCGCGCCAACAATGCGCCGTGCCGTTGAAAACATCGGAAGTCACTTGCAATACCTGCGTTTCCATTATACCGGTTTGGTTTTGCATTAAACTTCAATGCGCGATCTCGCAAGTTTTTGTAGCGATGAGATTCTTCAAAACGGTAGTTTAGGAGTTAAGGCAGTAGATAATTAACGTAGATGTAGTGAACGTGCTACTTTGTTTCTTTAGTCTGCCATCTTCAGTCAGACCGTAAGCTACTTTAGTAGGCTAGAACCTGTGGTTGTTTTTGACATTCATTAATACATTGTAATAATTATATTTTTAAGAATATTTTTTTTTTTTTTTTTATTTTTCTTGTAAATTCTGCTTCAACTTTAGTCCTTCTTAAATTCTAGCCTCATTTTACCTATACGCATAAAAAGCTTCTCGAAAAACATTAGGACTACTATAATACAACTAGGGACATACGTGCATCAGTTTTAGCCAATATTAGACCGTGAACGCAACTTTACTCAAAAAACCCTTATGGAATATGAATATAAAAACTTCATTTACCCTGGAAATGGAAACAGAAGCACTTCACCGTCGTAATACTTTCAGCAAATACTGACGTGTATGAGACAAACCTCGGAGGGTGGATTAGACGAGGGCTAAGGTGACGAACTTACAGCCCATAAAATCTACAATGATCCTTTTTACCTGGTTTTAAGGTTGAATTTTGACTGATTTTTAGTTCGTTGAGTGTAAGATGGAGTTGGTGGGTTGTGAAATATGATAATCGCGGCTGATGATGGTATTCATAGTTCGAGGGAAGTCTTATAGGTGAGGGGAAGAATTAGAAGGCACTCGTAATCCGTAGACGAAGTAAATCTGAGACCGCAGAGCTACAGTTCGAGAAAAGCTTAAGATACCTGCACCTGCGCCAAAGTTAAGAAGGTGCAGTTGTTAAGCTTGCCTACTTTCAACATTTCAAACTTTCATAAGGTTCAAATTTTACGTCCTTGTTCGCTAGTACCAGTAGTAGTAATAGGTTAGCGTGGTATGGGCATCTACTGAGGAGAGATGAATGCCATATAGGAAAAAATGTTAGGAATGATTGTTGATAGACGGAAGGCGGATGGTAGATTTTAAAAACGATGGTGGATTGTGTGAAAGAGGATGTGAGAAAGAAAGGAGTGAGTGCTGAGGTGACGAAAGATAGAGGAGAATAGAAGAAAAGAACATGTTGTGCCGACCCCACATAACGTGGGATAAGGGCAGGAGGAAGAATAAGGAAGAAATTCGCTAATACCAAAGACAAAACTGCAAATTCATATTGAACATAAGAAAAAGAATATATATATAAGTATATTCAGCAGGTACTACCATGAAATGATGTCATTTCTAGCAATGCATTTAAACGAAACTTGTGTCACTGCTTCATTATCAGTGATCGGAACTATGGGAGTAAAACTTTAACAAAACTTGTTAAGCGGACATCACATAAAATAGTGCATACAGCCCTAAAACATTCATGTCCATAGGGATAGGAATAGTATAGTACTTACAGCCATAAAAATATTTACATTCATAGATATTCGAATATGTTTAAGGCTATAAGCACTCTTTTTACGTCCGCTTGATAAGTTTTCTTAAAGTTTTACTCCCATAGTTCCGATCACTGTTCATTATCATCATCTATCATTTTTTATGATATAGGAGGCAAATGAGCCGACGACTCGCTTGATGGTAAGCGGTTACGGCCACCCATGGATACATTCCAATCCATACATATTGTGATTATACATAAAAATCAATTTTGAAAATCAACCCCTTTTCTGAAAACGTGACGGAAAGTTTTATAAGTTTTTCACAGTATTATGTCTTTCACAGTATTATGTCTTATGGCATACTGGTGTGGGGCAAAGCAGCTGACATAGAAACCATCTTCGTTCTTCAGAAGAGGGCAATCAGATCCATTTATAACATGGCTTCTCGTGACTCACTGAGAGAACGATTCAAGGAAATAGATATTCTCACAGTAGCTTCACAATACATACTAGATGTGATAATGTATACGCATAAGAATATAAAGTCCTTTAAGAAACTGTCTAATATCCATAGTTATAATACGCGAAATAAACATAAGTTAGTAGTCTCCAAGTTTCGTCTACAGAAAGTTAAAAAATCGTTCATGGGAAACTGTGTAACATTTTATAACAAAGTACCCTTAGAGGCATGGAACCTGCCCTATACTTCATTCAAGCAATACGTCAAAAATGCACTTCTCAAAAAGGGATACTATAAAATAGATGACTACTTGGGAGACACGGAATCATGGCCAAGTATCCAGTCTCAAAAGCTGTAATAGTTTTGCGTGCAGTGTCCCGGAGAGGCATATGGCGCTGTTGTTTCTAGCTGTTCAACCTTATGTATTAATGTTTGTTATGTTTTAGTTATTTTGATGATGACATTGACATATTAAATACATAGTAGTTATGTATTCTGTAGAACTAGTTTTAAGATTGTTAGCTTAACAGTCTCTTGACGTGAAATATGTATTTCATACAATTTTTTATTTTTTTTATTCTTTGACATTTGGAGAACCTTTACACCTCCAAATCTTATTATTGTGTATTATTATTTTTCTCAGACCGTGGGGACCTTATACATCTCCAAACTTAATGTATTAACCGTGGAGACTATACGTCTCTGTCATATTGTATAATATACTTGACTTGGTACATACTAGTTATGTACAGAATGTAGCATTAGTTTATGAGACTGCTAGTTTAACAGTCCAGACGCGGTTTATTTATTTAGTATAAATTTTATTTTGACTCTTGGAGAGACTTTACACCTCCAAATTTTATTAATATTAGTACTCTGACATTGGGGACCTTTTACATCTCCAGATTTAATGTGTTTTTAACCATAGAGACTATACATCTCTATTGTATTGTAGTAATTATTTATTTTAAGATTATTATAATGTAATGTTTACCCAGGTATTGGCTGTTGTATTTATAAAATGTTGTTATGTATTTTTCATGTCACTATATGATGTTACTGTAAATGTTGTATTGACTTGTAAAAGAGCCCTTGAGGCCTACTTGCAGAATAAAATTTTGAATTTTGAAAAAAAAAAAAAAAAAAAAAAAAAAAAAAAAAAAAAAAAAAAAAAAAAAAAAAAAAAAAGATGCGGGATGTTATATTAGCGGGATGCGGTCAAAGCTGTCAGGGGAGACCACAAATTGTAGCTATTATTTAAAATATTTCAAATTAAACGCCTGCCTATGACTGCTCAACCGTTGCACTTTACGGCTTGTAGAGTGGATAACCGTTTGAAACTTTGGCTACTTTGACTTTTTTTGGCGTTTATCGCATCACAGAACTAATACAAGCAAATAAGTTTGTTCGATTGTACTCGTACATCATCTATTACTTTCTCTAGCAAAATATCACCCTTGTACATAAGACCTTATATTATTGGATAGTTGCAAGTGTTGAGTTGCGGTAAGACGGTGGGGATCAGGTGTCGCGGTATTGGATTTTGTAAGCCGCTTCGATGGTGTAATTAAATATTGTGCAAGGAAAATGCAATTGGAACCTTAATATGAAATTTACTTACCTAGTAGATTGTATTAAGTGATTTGCGGTTGCTCTAACAGTTGGAAATCGATGTTTAGATATAGATTTAAAAGGAGGGTACATTACAGGGATCGGAACCGGTTTTTTGGAAAAACTTTCAAATAAACATATATTTCGGTTTATTTTATACTCCAAATATAGGACTCGGTTGTGTTTTTAGATAACGACTTCGTATTATGAGATTGCCCAATTAGAAATGAAATAATTAACAAAGAACGAAAAAATACCGTTTTCGTTCCCATACAAAAAATACCGGTTTCCGATCCCTGGTACATTATATTAAAGAGTGTGGGAAAAATAATAGGACACAAAAGAATCTTGCTAACGTTTTAAAATATATATTACGAAGCAGTATTCAGATTTTTGGTTGATTATACTTATATTGTTATGCTACAACCTTGACACTCGCAGTATATTTCGCGCAGTACCGCTAAGTTGAAGCGAGATTGCATATGACACGAATCGCGGTGAAATGTACACTATACACTAACATATCAATAATAAAATCGTAACAGATTTTAAAACCAGAATACTTACCGACCTGTCTGGCCTAGTGGGTAGTGATCCTGCCTATGAAGCAGATGGTCCCGGGTTCGAATCCCGCTAAGGGCATTTATTTATGTCATGAACACAAATATTTGTTCCTGAGTCATGAGTGTTTTCTATGTAAATAAGTACCTATGTATATCGTCGCCTAGTACCCATAGTACAAGCTTTGCTTAGTCTGGGGCTAGGTCGATCTGTGTCAGATTCTCCCCAAATACTTATTTATTTATTTACCGCTCAAACAGCCAAACTGCAGCCACATACTATATAGAGGTATAGACGCACCTTAGGTATGTAGATTTAAACGTGCTTTGCCTGTATTACAGCCGGTTTTTGGCCGACATAACACTTGAAAGGAGCTTAATCCCCGTAAAGCTTCCGTTCTCCGTCATAATACGTCAAGTTTAATCCGTTTAAGAGGCAATTTTACTGTTAAACACCCTCCTAAATATCCGCAGGTAACGTATTTAACGTAACGTCGCTTACCGAAAATTACTTTAAGTAATTACCTATTATACTTTATTTGATGTTCCAAAGATGCAAGGTAGAATCTAAAGAACGTTTAATTACGTTAAGGAAATCCTAAAAAAGTATGTAAATCATGGGGCAATATAATGGGTGAAAGAATTCAGTGGATTTTAGAATCAGCTGGGATTCCAGGATCCACTGAATCCTTAAATAACTAACTAACTAACTAACTATTGTGGCGCAGTGATCCAAAGAGGGTCTTGGCCTCCAAAACGAGAGAATGCCACCTGTCCCGATCCTGTGCCACTTCCTGCCAGTTGTCGGCTTTGAGTTGGCACAGATCCGCCTGTACACTGTCGCTCCAGCGGTATCTGGGCCGACCCACTGGACCCTTAAATAGAAATGATAAATCGCACTTTTATTAAAAGAAACAGTTTAAGTTCCTCAAAAAAAAACCCACATCCAACGATTGCGGGTAGTGTGATAATATTTTTAACAGAGCAAAACTATCGTTTGACAGTCCACCGCTCCAATCCAAGTACTTCAAATTAATTATTTTTCAATCATTCATGGCATGTCATTAGAATACTTACGTCTATGGAGTGTGGAATTAAAAGGAGTGAAATCTCTTATGGTAGAACTGTTGCAAAAGTTTCCAGCTGTCAGCTATAAATAGTAGTTCCAAATCTCTCCAGAGAAGCGCTAGAATAGCTAAGAACCTAGGCGTTATTGACGGAGTGAAGTTCGCTGTCTATTTTTTTTTGCAAATATTCTAGGTATTGTAGCGCCACCTATTTAAGGTTTTTTGATGACACTTTTTGGTACATGGAGATTCCATTCTTCACCTCCACCTTCTATACTTACGTCGTAGTGGCAGGCATGCGGAATGCATGGAAAACAATTGAATTCTTATTTCAAATCAATACCATGATATTATTGAATTTAACCAAACAAAGTTAAAGTTGAACGTCAACATCACAATTTCAAGAGAGTAACAACACCTCCCTCCTCATAACAAAGTTAAAATCTTAAATTAGTCTGTAAAATAATGAGTCTAAAAATATATTCTCCCATTTCATTCGCAATGGCTAGATAACTCATATTCTAAGAAAAGAACAGAGAATAGTCTTATCCGCATTTCCCAGCCATTCACGGACTTCAGTGGCAGACACAAAGGAGATTATCACCCAATTAGTTTTGTTTGCTCGCATTCAGTATTTTTCTTGTGAATGGGATCTAATAACTGAGATTTATAAGAGCGAGAGGTAACCTGAATAATAAATGGTATGGAAGTAATGAATTAAACGTTCCCGTTCGATGTACGCAGGCATTTAACGCATTCAGTGATTTAAACACATCGCGTATAAGGCATTGTACTCAGTCGACACCGTACGTTTCATATAGTATACATGTGTAGATAGAAAGACTTTTATAATATAACAAAATATATATATATGCAGCGTTCTGTGTCAACCGGAGACCAAGGCCTAATATTTTTGACTTCCGCACAGAGCTTTAGGCCTGTAGAATACTTTACGTATTTAATAATGAACAAATAAAATACTTTGACTTAGACTAAGTACGTACAAGGTAAATAACACATAAATAAACTCTTACTAGGTTGAAAGTTGCTTTTTTTTTCATACATACTTACTTGGTTACAAATCGAATGTGGATTACGGGCTTGGAACAGAACATTTAAAAATTCTTTATTTACAATAACAATATACATAATGGATATATACAGAGAGGATTCCTATAACTAGCTTATATCTAAAATAGGCCCTTGAGGCATTGTACCAAGGATGCTGGCGGCATTTCTTCGTTGTATCGCTGATACGTTGTGCGAGGAAGCCGCCAGTTCTTCGATCACCACTTACGTCAACCAGACGTTTCGCGATTTCTCTTGTGCGCGCTGGGACCCCATGGACCTAGAGTTCCAAACAAAACATTTAATATTAAAATATTATTATTATGTATATATTTATATTTATGTATCATATTATTTATGTACGTATAATTTTATATAATTTTGTGATATTTTTTTTTGTCATTTTACTCTGTATTCTGACCCTGCACCTAATTGGTTTGGCTTCGGTTTGGCTCATGGTTGACTGGTAGAGAATGCCTTCTGGCATTAAGTCCGCCATTTGTACTCTTCATGTATTGTGCAATAAAGTTTAAATAAAAAAAAATATTATTATTAAAATATTAGTGTAGTCGAGGTCCTTTCATGAGATTCACAATGTATCTGTCATTGGGTTATCTAGGACTAGCTTTTGCCCATAAGTAATTAATTTCACGTAAAATTGGGTTGTAATATAGGTATCTCGTATTAAGGATAGTCATACACATAATATCTAATTGTATGTACATAAGGTACCACAATATATTTGTAACTACTGTCCGAGCAAGTTTCACTTGACGATTCTATTTCCATCAAGTTCTAGCGGAGATACAAAGGTACGAGTATCCTATACTTGTCCCAACTACGTTGAAACAGCTCAACTGCGGGCCTGGTTCCCTTAGCCTGCTCAGACAAGGGAGGGACACTAAAAGCTCAAAACTCAATCCTGCATCAAGGATTCAAGTGCCACCGTAGACAATAGTACGCACCTGCCACTTGGGAGCGTGGTTCAGGGTAAAAGCGATAGCGTGACGTCGTTTTTCAACAAAAAAAATCCGCGTATAACCAATATAATAGTACATTACGATACAAGTGCGAAAAATAGGAAATTCGAAACGAGTGGCGATAAGTTAAAACACGACCGAAGGGAGTGTTTTAAATCGGCACGAGTTGCGGATTACCTATTCGCACATGTATCGTACAACGTTTTACAGTACATATGGCCCTTTAAATGTTCGACACAGTAACATAATATGCTAATTTTCTCACTAGTGCGGTAATTTACGCCGGTTTACCGCCGGTAAAGTAGCACCATATGTACTGTAAATAACTATTATATACTGAATTTAGTCACATTAAGAACAAGGCGACAGAATCAATAATAAATTAGACATAATTTTCCTAGCGACTTTTACATCATACACAAAGCAAAGAGTTAAAAACTAAAGATTTTAAATGCCCTGTTAAATAGTAATTGCTTGACGCCTAATTTATCTAATTAGGTAAATTTTCAAATTTTGAAGCGGAATCCGCAAAATTTGAAGACTACGTCCAGAACTACTAATTATTGCAACATTGCATCACACATGGGAGTGATTTTGATTGTTTATGAGCTCTGTCGGCCGCCTTTATTTTATTTTAATGGACAGCCTGAATTTATCGTTGAGTCTGATATTTATGTTATAAAATAATTGCAATCTTTGCAGTTTTTGGATGCTCCTAATGTTTATAATACTTAATAAAAAACCGAACATCTGCGAGTCGGACGCGCCCACCGAGGGTTCCGTTTGAAATACATCATCTGTCACATCTGTGAAAATTTCAACTGTGTTCACGAGATACAGCCTGGTGACAGACGGACGAACAGCGGTCTTAGTAATAGGGTCCCATTTTACCCTTTGGGTACGGAACCCTAAAAACAATAAAACTAAAGAATCATAACGTTTACTTAATCAGTTATAATAGCCAGCTATAAACATGTAACTTAAGGCAACCAACTCCTTTGTTTGGGGCCCTCACTTAGTGAGGGGGCCCAGGTGTGTCCCCGGATCGTGCCCAATCACGAGACAGCCCTTTGATGATGTTTACCTCCCGTGTTATCCGTAAGCAATGACATTCGACATTCATCTAAACGACGAAATTTCTTTTACATTGTATTTTTATAAGAAATAAACCGTCAAACTAGCTAACTTTAGTATTATGATGCAAGAGGAAAGGGGACGGTGGCTCTTCTATACAAACGTAGTCCCCATTTTCCTAATAATGAATAGAATTAGGCGTTACTTTGCGGAAATCCATATTAATTAAAACAAAAATATTACTTTGTTCATCCGCGAAAAGATGACGTGGTATTTTTACATGCAATTAATGTCATTTTGCTCTCTTGATATTGACATTTTGGAAATTATTTTTACACAATTTGATGTATATTAACCATAGCTATGCCCCTACGTTTGACTTATTTCGGTTTTTTATTATTATAAAAATATGGTGCGAAAAACAGATTTCATTCAATTCTTAAATGCTCCTAATATATTTTCAATTATGTTAATATCCAGAGAGGAAAATGAGGACTACATTTGTTTTAACCCCTTACTGCATGTAATAAAAATATTCGTTGAAATTTAAACTTTAATAGTTGTCAATAGAGTTGAATATCATATCCGCCATATATGGCTTCGTATGCGGTAAAGGTAGCCAAATGTGCATGGGATATGCTAACACTACTATTTTTAGTACATAATAGCACTTATATTGGGTATCCAGTAATTAATGGATATCCTTCTAACACCCGACCTTAGGCCGGTCCAGAAAATGTACTTATAGGTCTAGTAAAAGTTTCCTGGTTTTCGAGATAATAACATTCACTTCCAGTGATGAAAAAGCTTATTGGATGTTCCCATTTTTTGCCAATTTCGAGTAAGATACTAATATCTAATAACTAAAACCTTATTTTTATACGTGGTTGAAAATTTTCAAAGTGCATGTCACATTTCTAAAAAGAGAGTTGTTTATCTAATTTAATTCCTTTGTCTGCTTCAATTCAGCATCTTATTCGTATTTCTAAAGATTTAATTTATAACATCATTAATTAATCCAAACAAATGCTTGACATTGCAAGTGGATTTGACATTTCGGTAACAGCTCATAGATTACGAAATGTCTGATGAATCCACCTGCTTTTGACAATTTTCCTTGAGTCGAAAATCATAAAAGTATATGACTGTTAAACTAATTTGAGACCTCTCCCTTTTACATAAGATTCATATTTGGCTGCGTAAGCTATTTAGTGAAGACATTACCAAAGTAAGGTAAGTAGTTACAGATAATATATTGCCAGTAGTTCAAGTGTAGCTGCGGCTGTAACAGTAGCCTATCGCTACTAAAGAATCGTGGGTATGTATAATGTATAACGATTGTAGCGTATAAAATCCTGCTATTTTGAAATGTTGGAGCTAATGCTTCTTAATATAAATAAACGAGAAAGTACTTATTTAATACTCAAGCTTTAACTGAATACATGCCAGTTATCTATGTATATAATTTGGATTTTAGTTCGTTGGTAGTTTAGTTAATTACGTTATGCCAATCAATTAAGTTAGTACCTACTTGGTTTTAGGTACTAGCTTCAACTTACACAATAGGGTATTTGACTGTATTTAAATAAATTATTTCACACCATACACGAAATAAAGCGCCATAACAATATTAGAGAAACGTAAACAGCAGTTATTTTTAGACACTATTTCTATTTTATAATTCTTATAGAACTATAAAGAGTAGATAACTTGACCGTGATGTTATTTGCTAGTATTTCATATAAATTCCATAGTAGCAAATCGTTTTGGCAGTTCGAGAAAAGAAACTGATTTGACTAGTAGTCAAATACTATATACGAGTGGTTCATGCAGAGCCACTGGCTTGAGTAACACATCTGTGCCCTTCGCCCCGCCGAATCAGCGTAATGCATCATTAGGCGAGAGTTTGGCATTCAAGGTCCCCTGCGGGGACGATCCGCACGATTGATATTTCCATTCATTCCCCGCTACGGCTCGGCAAACTTCGGGAAACTTTCGGGAAATTCCGCCTGCCGCCATTTTCACAAATGTCTTCTATTATAGATAGAACATAAGGCCACAATGCAATATTGATTTTGGCGGTGATATCGCAAAGCTTGCGTTATATAATAATGACCAAACATAAAGCTAATGTTCCAAATTTCAAATTTTAAACGTTGTAGGTCTTTACCTGCTATAACTCCTTTGAGTTATCCTATTTGTTTTTATTAACCCTCGACGCAAAAAGATGATGGGCCGATTTCGATTCGGTTTTTGTTTACTTGAAAGCGAGTTTTCGTGTAGTGGTTCTTAGCTTTGTTTCAGCAGTTTGAAGAGTATCAGCTCTTTTCCAAAATGATGTAAGCCATTTTTGGCATAAAATTCTGTTGACATATAGCATAGGATTTTTCAGTTTTTTAAATGTAGTAGTTATCAAAATTTTATATCAAATCCTATAGCGAATAATACTTCACAATGTCGCAATTTCCAAGATTACGACTAACCTAATGTATTATTAAGACAATTAAGCTTCATGAAGATGAAGATGACTATAAAGATAGTCGATACGTGATAATGGTATCTCATAACAATATTACAGGACCTGTTTCTAACATATTACATATAATGCTCATTTAGATATCATTTCAGGATCCATTTTAGAAACATAGGGTACACAGAAATATAAATGTACGGGGTGGTTCTTGTATTTAGATTTCATTAGTAACTAAGAGATTTTAATCTTGAACCTGTACTCGAAGAGGGTTAATCTTGTACTATGCTCAAAAGTAAATTTAAAAGCACCTACTGAGATGGAGATGGACCCTTTAGTACCTACTTTTGCTGCTTTGTACCAGCCTCCATTTATTACTCGAAGAGGGTTAATCTTGTACTATGCTCAAAAGTAAATTTAAAAGCACCTACTGAGATGGAGATGGACCCTTTAGTACCTACTTTTGCTGCTTTGTACCAGCCTCCATTTTGTATAAGAAGTGGGACTTTGGGAGTTATTTTTATATCTTTAATTCCACCTCATGCTTCGGCAATTTTTTTAATAGCACTTTATCCTAATTATTGAGTCTATAATTTCAGAGCATGAACGACGTATCTAAACTGGGACGTCATTTCACTCGAGGTGAAGCAGCCCAATTGAGAACATATCTCTAGGTACCTAACAGAAGGCCATGGCAATAATATACTTCCAACTTTGTATAAATGTACCGTGTCGCTGAACTCGCTGATAATGAGCAAAGTTACCAGAATTCCCAAGGATAGAGAAGATTTCCAAGGATTGTGTTAATGGCAACGAAGAATAAACCTGTTGGCAATGCAATGATCGTAGCAACAAACCTACTATGAGATCACCTCGCTGGACAGACCGCGTAGCTCACCGTGTTATCCGAACTTTGGCAATCAGGAACGCATAAAGAAGTAAGCATAAGCATATAAAATCAATATGTGCGGAAAAAAAAGCCTGAATGAATAACTGGAATGGTAGCATGCCTTCCGGGCGCTCCCAATCTAATCTCCTAAGTACAACGTCTAGACTCAGCCCCCTGTCAATTACTTTGAATTAAATGTAAGGAGATTTTAAAGGAACTTATTTTTTTTAGGATTAGGAGGGAGTCTAACGAGATATGTCGCTTTTTACGGCCTGCCGCTTAACATATTTGGTTTCCTAGGAAGGCGCGCGGTTATGTGAGACGTATGTACGAGTATGGCAACGGGACAAAAGAGCTTAGTGAATTTTAATTGCAGCCGACAAAATACATTCTGTAATTAGAAGCCAAAAGCTCCTTAATATTAATCCGTCGTCAAAATTGTGAAAAACACCCGTCATCTTAATATTTTTCATCACACTTACCCGAAAAAGATCTTATTTCATACAGGTGTACTAAAGAACAAAGGCCTATACTGTTCCCACGGGAGTAATAGTGTGTGAAAAACAATGCTATAGCTCCCTAGGGAGTTATAGCTTTTTTTAATTCTGTAAAAAAAAATCGTACCAACCAAGTAGCGTAAATGATTTTTACTTTTAAAATACTGACGTTTATAATTTCATATTATGTTTGTGTTTAAAAATATTTAATTTGATTAAGTTGATAGCCGTTTAAAATTGGTATTTTTTACATAATTTTCAATCGTGGCTGAATGCCGAATAGTTCTGTGCCTTCGATGCCTAAACTGTCAAGAAATGACAATATTACGGACGAATGTTCAATATTTTACCGTACCAAGGACGATATATCGTCCTTGACCGAACTTAAGAATCATTTCGCTTAAAATTTAGTTTTTTCTTTGCGATTGTGATGAAAATATTGTTTGTAACTTCGGGGGTAAGAATATTGCAAACTGATGTGTAATTACCAGTTGCCAAAACTTCATTTACCACCCTCGTTGTACAATGAATTAATCGCGTCAAAAATTAAATAGCTATCAATGAATCCACTCTATAATTCTATAGGCAAAGTAAAAAAATATAGCTTTTTCGATTTCAATATTTTGGCGAATAGCGAGTTCACAGTTTGGAGTGAACTACTGTTACTAGTATTAAAATCTTCAATGCTAAATAAAATAGGTAAACCAGGTATACTCGTATTGTACCTAATCAAATAGTCCAATCTAACACACGCCGTGCTAATAGCCCTTTACCCAATACCCGGCGTATTGACAAACCATTCCCAGACCCATGTTCGGTCCCGCCCAGGCCGTGTCGCAGGTACTTTATTCACGTATCTTTAGGGTTGTCAGCTACAGTATTATAGGCAATTTTCATTTCTAATTACACCTTTAACAGGTTATTTGTAGTGCCAGGAAACGATGGATAGAAGACCTATTAGATCCGCTCAGGCTGTGTTGCATGTACTTTAGTCAAAGGCCATTATAGTTTCAAATTGTACCATTAGTATCGTAAACGTGGATGGGATTTCCCTTTAGTTTCCCACTAGACGAACAGAAGAACTAAGTAGAAATTGATAAACCATTCGCATACCCATATTCGGTCAGGCCCTGCCGCAAGTACCGCTTTGTAACGTGTCTTCATGATGGCTAACGTGAAAATCGAAATGCAAAGAAAGCCTGCGCTCACCTATATCGCTCTGTTAATAATCGAGTAACTAGTAAACGTGAGTGAGCTACTTCATGGCTGCGTCAGGAACAGAATACTCAAACGGCTCATAATTCGAACAAAATAAAATTGCGCAAACATCTTCTTGAAAAGTCTAAAGATTAAGAATACTCATAGTATATTTGGTAGCAGGTATACGTGTACATATATATATATTTTTTATTCGTATATATTCTATGTATATATTATTGTTGTATATAGTTATCTACATTTTTTTTTTTAATCGAGGCAATTGATTAATTTATTTAAGAACAAAATAGGTACATTTAATTGGGCATTATAAAAATAAACTAACTTATCTATTAAATAAAACTAAATTAAAACTAAAAACTAATACTAAATAAAATTAAAATATGTCTAAAAAATTTGGCCCCTTTGGCATGGTGCCGAGGATGCTGGCAGCATTTCCCCGCTGTATAGCGATGCTAATACGTTGTGCGAGAAAGCTGCCAGCTCTTCGGTCATTTTACATTTATATATGTACCTATATTTACATTAAATTAGTAAGTAGTTTAGTGTTATTTACATACCCCGCACCAACTTACTTTCTCTGTTTGGCCTAAAGGTTGACTGATAGAGAATGCCGTGTGGCATTAAGTCCGCCTTTTGTAACTGTATATTTTTACTGTACAATAAAGTTTAAACTTAAAAAAAAAATTGAACAAAATTATGGCGTTATTGAAGTGATGTAAACATATCTGGAGAACTGACAACCCTAGGATACGTAACAGTACTGTAACGCTGAATTGATTCCATAGCATTGTACTGCGGAATCGGATCTTGGCATGCGTCGATACCGGCTACATACTACATACCCCGCGTTGTGAGACAAAACCACTGACTTCCGTTATCCTGGGGGCCTATTTTCAAATGAGCTTATGATGTATTCAGATTGGATCGAAAAAGTTAAAACTGATTTCGCGCCCTCTTTTTACCGAGAATTTAACATGGACTAGGTCATACAACGGGTGGAAGTGCAATTTACCGATCTAGCGACCTTTTTTTGGCTCAATGACACTAGCTTTTACCAGCAAACGCTAGTGTCATATGAATATAGTAACAAAGGCAAACCTGATCGTAATATTAAATCCGTCTTTGTCAGGCTCGTAAAATACAGAACAGTACAGAAATAAACTTTTGGTCCCAAAATGCAATTTACAAATATATATAATAGCCCACACTACAATTGTATCGCAATAACTAATAAGATCTCAAATTCCATTAAACAAGAACCTCGACACGCAGTGTTTAAAAACAAGCTAGAAAAATACAAGGATGTTATTACTCTGTAAAAGATTTTCTAAATGATAATAATTTATTATAACCCTAATTGAATCTCATTTCGTGTAATTGCATAGATTACTAAATTTACTTTGACTGAATTTGTTTTAATTAATCATTGATGTGACTTGATTTATTTTGATATATATATGTATATATATATTTGGTTTTTGTGTTATTTCTACTTATTTTTTTTGTTGTTTAAATATATTTGTTTTGTTTTAGCCTAATTTAGTTTTAAGTATGCTGTGTGCCCTAGCAGGGCGTCATGGATTGACATTATTATTTAGATTTTATGTACATTATTTTACAACGAAATAAATGAAATGAAATAAAATGATGATGGGGTAGTTGGACAACTCATTATTTACGATAAGAAATTTCTATAGTAAATATAATACTATTATTTTTTTCATAATTTCTGTTTTGTTGACATCTGTTTATGTTATTATTAAAATAAGCTAAATAATATGCTTAAATTTGGTGTTAGTTGTATATTTTTCACATGTGTTGATTTTGACATTAAAGCTATTGAAATTGAAATAGTATATAGGGAGAGTGGATGAACTGTTGTAGGAGGCAAACCAGGAGCCGTCAGATTTTTGGCGCGCGTAAATGTGATGTTTATTGTTCCGATGTAGCCCAAAAGATGGCAGAACCTACTATGCACAAGAAAACATGTGACTTGTAAATGTACATGTTTATGGTTCCGATTCAGGCCACAAGATGGCAGACCCTCCAACGCGCACGGTGCCTATAGCATTTAAAGGGTTGAATTACAACTAAATTGGTAGTCGCTAAATACAGGCACTGGGCCCCTGCTTCCGTCATACGCAGTCAAAGCCATGGGTATTGAAGAGTTTCCCCTTTTTATGTTATGGCGTAAAAGGGATCATACATTTGACGAGTATTTTGATCCTGCACACGGGTACAGTCAGTGTCAGTCAGTCGTGTCTAGTCTACACACGCACTTATTCCCTTGACAACGAGATGGCGTTCATATCATTATAAACACCTTGTCCGCTGTAACTTCAGCTGCTATCTGTACTTTACTTACACATTATTGATTAAGTTTATAAGTGAAATGATAAAGTAATTTTCTAGTAATAATGGAATAAAATATAGGTACGAATAAAGAATTGAAATTTTGTAGCTTTTATGCTTTTACGTAAATCCTTTATTGGCAACGACTGTTAACCCTTTACGTATCGATTTGATCGAAATGGAAATGTCAGATCCTCGTACCTTTCACTCTTGATTTTTCACTGCCAATTGAATTTAGAAAAATGAAACAGCGGACAAATGCGAGTCGTACTCGCGCTCCAAGGATTCCGTGCACAATTTGTTGGCTAAATATGTTGGCTAATTATATGAATCAGGGCTCGGAAACCATTTTATTTTTCAAACCGGTTTCGTTCATTCACCCGCGAATGAAAACGATTTCGTTTCCGCTAGCAGTTACCGGTTAAAAAACTGTTCTATTGAGATACCAGTATATATATACCAATTCGTTTCGTTTCGTTTTTCATCGTCTTTCGTTTTTGTGGAATGAAATTGCAGTTAAATTGAAAATATCGAAGCAAGGTAGAACGAGTAATTTATTGCTGTCTCTTTCACGTATGACAACGAGTTTAACCGAGAGTCTCAGAAAGTCGAGAGTAACCGGAATTATATCGTTCCCCCAGAACTAAATTTTATTTTATTATTTTATATATTGGTAACAAAAACTTACAATAGACAACCCCAAATAATTTAAAATATACCCTAAGAATTTAAACATCCTAATATATTGTAAAAAATATAATAATTAGAAATTTGGAATAACTTACATTAGCCTTTTTTAAATTGTCGTAAAATATGTTGAACTGGCATGTATCGTAAACAGACTTTGAGCTATTTCCTTTTACTCGTAAAATGTTTTCTTATCATTTATAATGGATATTTTGTTTTTTAATTCTCAATGACTATTAAAATCTTGCATGAAAGTCACAGTTTTTTTTATTGTCATATTAAGCTTGTTTGCATAGGAATGTACAGTTGGCTTCAAAAGTGCATGGATAAGTTATGCACTTATGAATGAAATGATTCATAAAATGTAACAGTAACAGACTGACTAAATAGGTAAACAAACCTAGTTAGTTAGTTTGTTATTGCTACTAATGATTATTGTTAGCTTATATCTTAAATCTGCTTATCTAAAGCTGTTACAACTGTTTGTAAGAAATAGCACTCGTACTATAAAATATAGTTATAAATTAAGAAGGCAAGCAATAAGTTATTTAACAATGGTGGAGGGTAGAATAAGTTTATTGCCAACAAACTGCTATGCAGTTTGGCAGATAAGTAACCATGACTGGTGTAACTTCTCTTTATATAAAAAAAAAAAAAAAAAAATTGAACATTTGGAACCTGATGGTACATATTAGAATAGCCGTGGAACACCGACGGGCTCGGCTATTTAAACTAGGATTCTATTTTTGCTATTTTTCCTCGCAAACCGGACTCTTTCACCGCAAAGCTAAACAGCGGAGCAGACGGCAAACACCACACAAAGAGTTGTAGAGACACTAGAGAGCCTGGAGCGCTCGTGCCAAGAGCGGTCATTAGGGACACACTCTACCTGCCGTCTTAAGACTTCTTGTAGAGTCGTGGTTTTAGTGCACGTCTGTTTGAATCGGAATGTTGACTGTATTTAAAATAAATTATTTCACACCGTGCATGAAACAAGACAACAACAACATACATTAATAGAAGAACGTAGACAACAGTTATTTTTAGACACAATTTCTATTTTATAAATCGTACCTATAGAACTACATATAGAGCGCTGGTAGCCTAGCGGTAATAAGAGCGTGCGACCTGCAATCCGGAGGTCGCCGGTTCAAACCCCGGAGAGTAGAATGAGTTTTTCGGAAGTTATATACGATATATCATTTGATATTTACCAGCCGTTTTACGGCTGACTAGTAGAGCACATTGCAGCCTAAGCGATATGCATTAAAATTACGTTGCCCAAAACTGATACCAGGCTTCTTTCTTTCCACAACTGGAAAAGCGGCAAGATGAGGAATACAAAAAAAAACCTTTTAAAAAACGGGTAATCTCGAAGACTACATACGCCAATTAGCAAGAGTAAACGAAGAAACCGCGAACAAAGCCTAATTGGGTTACTGGGCTCATAATTGTCCGCTATTCTTTATTAAAGATCTTCAAAGATGCGCGATTTCGTTTTCTCTGTCTCCCGTTTTCCCGTCTGTTAATAAATCCTGTTAATAAAAGCTGATGTGGCCGTTTCGTTTGAAAAATAATATCTACAGGCATTACTACTCGTTATTAGTGGGTATATTTTTTCAAATCATGCAGTTTTGAATATCCACGATAGTTATTCAACGTTTGACCATACTCAAATCAAATTGAAGTAACTTTTACTAGAGCCTACCTGGTTATAACGTATGATTTTTTTAAAGATTCATTGTATGTAATAACAGAACGGAAGGCAAAGAAAGAGGCCAATTAATGTTTAGGCCATACTGAGTAACTTTTACTTTGGGACAAACCCTGAAATGTCGACAAAAAATAGCTGTTTCATACATTTTGCTGGTCTGATATTGAAATTTCCTATGGGAGCATCAATTTTTTTTGCGATTTCTAGATTGCTCCCATAATAAAAGTTGCTCAGTATGAGTTCAACATTAATAGGTCTCTTCTCTTTGTTTGACGGTATGTATTGACCCGGTCGAGTACGGCAAAACATTGCATTAAATACCTACCTGGAAGGGTCCAAGTAGACAGGGAGGGTCTACCACCTGGATTCGAATCAAAATATGGGCAGGTATAGCAGCCCGGATAAGTGTCCCTGTCCGAATCAAACAGCTTTGTGTTCGGGACTAGATCTGCTTTTATTTCTAGAACAGAAAATGTTTGTGTGTTGTCATAGTATTATGATATACTTATTCTTATCCTCACGGCCCGATCCGAAGAATGAGATAAGTTCTGGTTTAGATAAGTTCTCATTTAGATATCGTTTGTATGTCGTATAATTGACAGAAGCAGCTCGATTCGGGTAACCAATGTCACTTTGATGTTAGAAATATCGTAGATAGATTTTATTGGGATCACAGCGTAATAGAAAAAACGTCAATTTTGACATGTCGTTTAGTTATCGATCTTTTAAAGATCTTTCCAAGATCTTAAACGTGCCTTAATCGTGCCTTAATCATTCTTCGAATCGGGCCGTTACAACATCGCTTCGTTTCTATTAACACTTAATAACTATCACAGGTACTATTAACAATCGGGCTATAACCAATATTAGTTATCCAATATGTGGATCCGTAACCCTTAACCTGCGACTGCGACGCCATAAATCGTGAGCCGTCGCCGGGGCCAATATAAGAGAGTTATAGACCAGGAAATTAATTCGGTCGACACAAGTAGGGTTATGTGGCAGGAGGGGTTGAGATTCAGGTAACCTTATTTATATTACTCGTATATTTGGCTATGAAGATGTTTAAACAGTAGCATTTCTGTGTTACTTTACTTGGTTACTTTATTTTTCAAATGTAAATGCTGGATTTGTTAATGAAAATATAAAAATCACTATATGTATGCCATTCACATTTGAAGAGTTCCCTCGATTCCTCATGGATCCCATCATGAAAACTGACTTTTGACATAAATTTATGGATTCAGAAATGACGGAGTTATGAAGTAGCAGACATTAAAAAAAATCATACAACCGAATTGAGAACCTCCTCCTTTTGAAGTTTTGAAGTCGGTTAAAAAGATTGTTTATTGAAATTCTACGTAATCCTTCGTCCTTTTATTGATGTTAATGGTTTATTGTATTCAAAATATTTTACTTGCTACTTTGTAAATTTTTTTGCAATTTGGGGTAAAATCTTTTATAATTGCGACATCTTTTTTTTACGTTGGAGACATTCGATGACTTTAAAAGGGCTATAACCGCGAAAATCAAAGATCACAAATTGCGGGCATCCCTCTGAGTCACTCTAATTACGCCTTCATTGGAGTAAAAGAAAAAGATATTCGCAATTTGGGAATTACGGTTTTCGCAGTAGTGTAGGCCCCCTGTTGTCTCCTGTTGTACCTATTTAAGTGAATAAATGAAAATGAAACGAAAAGAGTCTCCTTGCCAGTAAAATAAATCAGTAGGTACCACTGAAAATCCGCAACATGGCGAAGGCCAAATAAAATCTTGTCAGGGTCTTTTTCTCCTGACGGATTAAGACGAGAGAGAGAAGTGAAGACGAGATTTTTTCCTTCCCTATTTCCTAAATTGCCAAGAAAGGTCATTATACGAGGACTGTTGGAAGGGTTTTATAATAGGATATAACAAGGTTTGTCTACCCGACAAATGAAATTGATTTTTCTGGTAAGAGGCTTAAACGACATGGCAACAACGCACCGTCAAGGAGTAACCTTCTATGTTTCTGCACTTCTTTGTTCAAATGGTACTTAATAGGCTTATAAGTTATTGGATTCGTCATTTGGGTCGTAAGATTATCGATCATCTAACCTTACTTGAAGTATAATACATAATACTAATCCCTATTAACCGTTTACTTCGAGTTGGCCGTTGCTTAATGACGTCCCAGTACTAAACGGGCCTGGGTTGCGGCGTGGTGCGAGGGAGGTAACGGCCAACGTGAAGCGAACGGCAAATTCGCAAGTTAAAAAAAGAATATATTGAAGACCTGATTCTTACAGATCCTGGTATTTTTTGGGTTCTTTCAACTCAGAATCACTAGCATTTTCAATCCTGGTGCTAAAAAAAATGCCCCAAATATTTGTATGGTTAAATTGTAGTTTTACTACTTACGTCATACACACACAAGTGAAAAAAAAATCCACCCTAAAACGTGACGTAATGAATGGAGAATGCTGTCAATTCTGAGTATAATTAGCCCAAGAATGTCCAGATTTGTAAGAATCTAGTTTTCAATATTTATTTTAGAAAACGTTCCTCACCAACGGTGCAGCTCCTCCTCTGTCCCAATGTTCGATATTAACTTGAAACTTCGCAATGGCCTTTAAGTAATGAATTCTTCGCTTCACGCCCAAAGCGTGTAATTATACGTGGTCTATCGCTTGCCTTATGTAATGCATGCTTTCGATCTTTGCGCAGATAACAAAGGTATGTGCACAGTGCAGAGATATACCCACATAATATTTATGTATTATTTTCATCCCTAAACATCCGTACTGTTATGTGGATGCTTTGTTTCGTACTTTAGTAATAAAAATAGTCTGGTGTTTCACAGACACGTGATTTTGGTGACAATAGAATACAACGTTTCGGAGAGCGAAAGGTGGTCATTTTCGTCTTTTTATTATCTACTGTTGAGGTGTAGGGCTAGAATTGTATTCTTCCACTAAATCCGATCCTGGGCAGTTTGGACAACCTCCTCCCCTCCTATTAATCATACGCACTGTAATAAAATAATGCAACCTTTTTGAGTTTGTGCTTATCAAAATCGTCCTGAATTGAATGAGAGTAGGTATAGTAGGTATAGCAACTATGCGCAAACGATGCCCATCCCTGGTGCGCCGGGTGCTATGCGGGCCAGCCCCAACCCAATCCTGCGCTCGATTGCCGAGAGGTTTGACTGCCCATATTTGAGGCATTGTAATGATATGCATGTTTCTAGAAGTACCTATTATGTCTAACCACTAAGTAGGTGCTTCTAGAAATATAGCTGTCTTAGTAATTATTTAGTCATAAGTTTGTACATATTAACATAGATGTAAGTGCATACTAACATATTTATGAATCTAAAGTTACTTGAAATAAATGATTAAAAAAAAATCTTACTAATCGAACACTAAAGTCTTACTCATCGAAAATAGAACACAAGTTTGAAGTGCCATATGTGGGAAATATATCTCCCTTAGCCTGGTAAAGGGTTAAGTAGTTATCTAACAGTGTCGGGGCGTCCCAGCATCTTGTTCATGAAGAAATGGAAAGTCAAATTAGCTGCTGCTTTAGAATATTTTTGATCCTCCGCCACTATTGCGTATATCTTAATAATGGTACTTACAGAATAAATAATAGTACTAGCGTACAGAAATGACACTTCCTACAAAACCGAAGTTTGGCAGCGATTCAGGGAAGAATCGTGCTGTCAAAATTCAGGGTATTATGTTATCTGTGAGTGTGCATGCAAAGGGACGTCAATTTGTGCCAATCTTAATGCAATGCTCGTAGCGAAGCTGAGCCGAACGGAGCCGAAAATGCCTGAAAGGATCAATATCGCCCCGCTGATAATGGTCCGTAAGACGGTTTATTTTTATATGGAGTGTAGCTGTGACGTAAATTGTTTGTAGACATTTTTTGAAGTTTATTTTGAAATATCACATTTAAGTAAACACATATTTGTTAATGATTATTTTTTTAATTAAGCTAAACCAAAAGAAATTTAAAGGAGCTGTCATAGGGACCACCATTCAACGCGAGACGTTTAGAAACTAACGGCCCCATTCGAAGAATGAAATACGATAGCGACAAGTTCTGGTTTAGATAAGTTCTCATTTAGATATCGTTTGTATGTCGTATAATTGACAGAAGCAGCTCGATTCGAGCAACCAATGTCACTTTGACGTAAATAATATCGTAGATAGATCTTATTGGGATCACAGCGGAATCGATATAAACGTCAATTTTGACATGTCGTTTAGCTATCGATCTTTCCAAGATCTTAAAAGTGTCTGAATCATTCCTCGAATCGGGCCGTAAGTAGGCATTGTACGCGGTCCGCTGTGGTCGTGCGGTGTAGGTATTACCCCTACGCGGGTGTTTAGCCCCGCACTGGTTGTAAATCTAAGCGATTGAACGTTTTGCTACGAGGGACTGGCCGTTAGTGAACTAATAGCTTTGTCCTGCAGTTTCACTTGCAATTAAACTTCATGTAAAATTAGACATTTTACTATAATCAAGTTTACAGAATTTTCACTTTTTGTTTTAAGAGCGAAAACCAGATTCCATATATAAACTTTTCGGGTTAAAGAATATTTTTATTTTCTCAAAAATAAATTTACATTTCACTTTTATGAGAAACATTTTTCTATAAAATTTGATGAATAGGTACATAGAATTCATAATTATTATTTATACATTTCGTAGATAAAGTATTTAATTTTTACAAATGTTTGGTTCAACAAACATGCATTAATATAATACGATAAACGTAAACAATAATATTACAGATTTATTTCTAAGTACTAAAGCATGCAGTATCACTAAAATTACATGGTTTGTAATTAAAGTAATTATCATAATTAAAAAATATAAGTTCGAGAGATCCAGAAATTACACATTAAAAATGAAAAATGAGGTAGACGTAGAATTTCAACGGGCAAGTCAAGGCAACTTTTAACAGTTCCTAACTCTTATAATAATTTTAAAAAATAAACGTAGGGTGTGGTTAGTATATACTATAACCTTAATATCCATAGAGGAGAATGGGGACTACGTTTATATGAAAAAACCGTATCGACCGGTCGTCCACTTCCCTCTTAACGCCACGCCAAGACAGTGGCTAGTGTCAAAACTAATCTAACCTTTACTGGGCGTAATCTATATTGTAAGGCAAATTACCACCCTAAAATCATCATCTTTTGTATTTAAATTAAAGTCTGGTCTGTTAATGGTTTTGGTACACATCGAGAACATAGCCGCCATACAACTGTAGTTACGTTTTCATTTTAAAACAACATGAAACTTAGGATGAACATAACATTCACTAACTAAGTAGTATAACTGGGCTGGTATAAGTTTTGTTGCTTGAAATTTTAAAATAAAGAAATAGAGCGAAGTAAATAAATAAATAAATAAAGTTTTGCAAGTAACACTTCTACGAGTGTAACTTCGAATATGTTTTTAAGTTCAATTCAGATTGTTTATTGATTGTTATGAAACGGTTATGGGTATGATCAGATTTGTCAGCTGTCAACAGTGACCTTTCTTACCAGACCAACCATCTTAGAAACCATCTCAGTCCAACCATCTTAGTCAATTTTAAATCAATGGTATTAGAAAAAGAATTTAATTTGTTTAATTTTAAAATCGAACGAAACAAAACAAAAGCAGTTTTAGTAGTACACACAATCATTTTGTTTGGGGTACTGCACGCATACTACAGAAAACGGGATCCTGCAAAAGTCGTACCCGCAAAAAAGTAGGTAGATGTAATTAAGTGGAAAAGAGCTCTTAACTGTACAAAGTACCTTCAATAAAAATTAAATCATTATTAAATAGAACAGGGTTGCGTTTGTTTTGTTTCGTTTGATTTTAAAACGATACAGTTTCTATTCTATTTTCTATTACCATTGATTCAAATTTGACAGTATTTTTTCCTTATATAATGCAAGGGGATAATTTAATAGTATATTGTGCAACAGGCACATAATAAGGGTTTTTTTAAATTCAAGGGCCGAAGTTACAAAACGAGACGAAGTCGAATCGAAGTCAAAGATGTGTAATGTTGCACACAATATTTTTTCTAAGACAGCAGCAAACACCTTAAATGTTAAATAAAATCAAAGTAAATACCTACACATGAGTAAATCTATTCACTTTGTAGTTGCCCAGAATTTAGCATTAAAAATACAACAGGTTCACTATATTGTATTTATATTAATTAGATGACTACTAAGATATGTCAATGCTGCTAAGCACATGTAAACAGTTCTGTTATGATCCTATAGACCAGAGGGCCTACCGCGAACAACGAAGTTCACAAATTGCAGGCGTCTTTCTCTTTTACTCCAATTAAGGCGTAATTAGGGTTTCATAGAAAGATGCCCGCAATTTGCGAACTTCAGTGTTCGCAGTAGGCCCTCAGCACACTTCGTTTCACGCGCCGGGCTTCTAATGTAGCTGATTTAGATATCACTGAAGTGCTGGAGTAAAAAAATCTCAATATTGTGACCCTTAAATCTGTTGCAAACCCTCTGACCCAGAGAAAACTTCGCTGTCACGTTAGCACGCTAATTACTGCCGCATATACATTCCTTCCTCAAAGACATGCCTCGTCCTTTGTAACCTTGCTTTGTACAAGCGTTAATTGTTTAATTAATGTCCCTGTTAATTATGTACGTCGTTCAATGCAATAAGGACTTTAAAGACTGAAATAATGCTTGGCTATTATGTACCTAACACGTTTATTATTTGAGTTTAAATTTATTAGTTTGAATCGTCGCTTGATTTGTTTCATATTTAAGACGAAAGTGGAGGACCCGCTCGAAATCACCTTTCTATACAAACATTATTGAAAATAATACAACAATATAACAATTTATAATATTATAATATAACAATTTATTGTAAGGTAAAAGTACTAGTGCTCGACGCTGCACTAGTCACCGACATGGGCACTTTATGTCCGAAATATAGGTTAAATTTTAACAACTAAGATTTTTCTGTATTCGAACTTAATACTTTTTTCTTAATTCGAACTTTGACATAAAGTGCCCATGTCGAGTACTAGTGCAGCGTCGACCAGTAGTACTTCTACCTTATATCAACCACAGTTACGCCCCTACGTTTGATTTCTTTTCAATTTTTTATGTATAAGATTTAGGAGTATTTAAAAAATTGTATTAAATCAGTTTTTCGCTCCTAATTTTTACAATAACAATAAAATTTAAAATAGTCAAACTTAGAGGCATAGCTATAGTTAATATACATCAAACTATGTAAAAATATTTTCCATAATGTCAATATCCAAAGAGGATAATGGGGACTACGTTTGTATGGGGAAACGGCCGACTCCTATCTGACGGATGACGAAACAGAAGTTAAAAAAGTAAGGTCTTCTTGTCGACAAGAGGAACACAATCAAAATAAATTGGCAACTACTATCTACATTTCTAGTTTTCTAGGGAGTCTTCTTCATCATCACCTTTATAATCATATTCTTAATTATCATTGGAAACCCTTTGTAGCTTTTAGTTAACCTGTTAATTATAAAAATAAACAAAAATTTATATTTTTTTATTTTTACACGTTTTAATGAAAGGCAAAGCAATGAAAAATTCATACACATTTCTGAAAAAATGTAATCAGAGAGTTATTGAGGTAAAACGTCAAAATCCGCGCAATCGTAAAATCTTCCGTCCGGATCCATGCGGTAGACGTGACCAGACCAGACAACCAGATATAAATATTATAATCACAAGCTGTTACAATTAACATGGTAAGTTACAGCAGCTCATCTTAACCCAGAATTAACGAATACCTGTACCCCTAGTGTAAATTTAGTCGATAGCGAAACGTGACGTACGCGTTTGCGTTAAGTCTCATTTTGTATGGGTTTTTGAACAGCGCGCCAAGCGGGACGTTTTGGAAAGTCAAAAATCTCATACAAAATGACACTTAACGCAAATGCGTACGTCACGTTTCGCTGTCGAAAATATTTACACTAGGGGTACTGGTTAGTATTGGTAGCGTTTAAAAACAAATGAAAGCACGGGTGAGTTCGCTGTGAATAGCTATAGTTCGTGTCATCCACGATGACGTACTGATTTGTCAATTCTAACCTTTAATAATATGACAATACGAGTCAAGGCACGCATCGTCGTGAATGACACGATCTATAACCTACCTGGGTTTGCAGTTTCGCACTAAAAGACTAAAAGGGCACACTTTACCCTAGACGTGTCACGCTAGTAACACAAATCTCACTATACATGTATGCCCGAATGTTTCTGGTGCTTCTCTCTCCTTAATATGGCAAACGAAGCCTAAGTATCACAGCCATACAACGCGATAGACAACCACCTAGTAAAAGCATCACAGGTGCACGACTGCACGTTGCCGGTTCCAAACAACAACAAACTATAAAGGTTAGGTTACTTTATTTCTGTTGTCTGGTAGACCGTTGGTTTACCGCTACTGGGAAAACCTTGAAAATTAGGAAATAAGTGCAGTCGAAAAATAAGTTTCAGTAAAATTTTACGTTTTAAGAACACACTTACTTTTATGCTTTTGTTTTAGTACTTTAATTGGACTTTAAAACGAATCATATGAGCCCAATCTCAAGTCTACTAGTAGGTACCGAATAGTTTCAGTATCCATTTTCTGGTTCCCTCATCAGATCAGCTCGATGGCATATATATCCTTATAAATTTTCAAATCGATACGGCTATTAAAAGTTGTCAGATTTTAATACATTGTTTGTTAATTATATGTTAAGTTATTATAAACATGTGAGTAATAAAACCCCACATTATTATACCTAGGCAACACGAACGTGTCTTCCGTAAAGTACGCGAAACTCCTTGGGTACGACATACCTACTCGTAAGACATCTCACAGGTGCACGCGGTCGGTTCCCAGCAACTCGTTAACTGAAGGGCCCGCTCGGATAAACGGAGAGGCGTACGAATGTGTAGAAGAGACGTGGTATTTAAACTTTTGTTTATGGACTGCTAAATAATGTAAATTATGATTTATGAACTACACAAAATTCGATCATAGAGGTACAAAATTTTATACAACTTATGGAATGTCGTTGGATGAACAACTAATGTAGTTTTTTTTGTTTAAGTTCTTTTATAGTCAAAACTTATAGTTCACAGTGTAGTATTTTAACTCGTCATCCACCAAAGCACCAAAATAAATGAGATGATCCTGTGCGATAATAAAATGCAATATTTTGGGGGCAATTTTTGCCACGAAGCTATGGCTTCCATAATCACTACGGGCTGCAGAGTATCTTCGCTTAAAGCGTACGTTTATACCGTTTTTGAAACTTTAACGGGCCTACTGATTACCAGTTCACCGGACGATATCGGCCTGTCAGTTATTTCGCGATTGTCAGCTTTTGCGAATAACTGACAGGCCGATATCGTCCGGCGAACTGGTAATCAGTGGGCCCCTTTAAAACAAACCTAAGAAATTAAAACTTATTCATATTCTTTTGTATTTTTCTGAATATAGGTCCTCAAGCTTCGCAAAAAAGAATTGTACGAATAGTACTTTAATTTTTTTTCCTAACACTTCTAAAATACAAGTGGTATTTTCACGGTTCCTTAAAGATAATTTTGATTCATTGGTGAAGAAAGTATAATCGGTTAATTTTTTTTTTTGTAAGACGTCTCATACACACCATAATTTATCTATGTTTGAACTAGATCCACGTAAAATTTGTATCAAATCAAGATTTCAAGTTCCTTTCGTAGCTCTTGTTTACTTTAAAGTAAATAGTTACAGCCAAACGGCGTAACTGGACGTACGCCCTGTCGTCCCGCTCTTAAATCTACAAAAGCGTGTAGGGCGCTATTTGTCTCCGGGTGGATTAGTATAAGTGTTCCCGTGCCCACCTGTGCCAACATAAACAACCTTCACTCACCGACGCAACTTCTACTTAATAGCTTACTAAGACATGTGAGCCGCTTGCCGTTTGCAAACCTCATGAGGATGAAATGGAAAAATAAGACAATTTATTTTATTGTGTACTTAATTATCGTGCGGAGAGCGCTAGTTTCTGCAAACGTCTCGTACGTGCTGGAACCCCGGGCCTCAGATGCTTTGACGGGAAGAGACCTGATGGGTTGACGTTGGTTCCCTGGGAGAAGGGGACATGTTTAGTTTGGTAGGCAACGTAGGTCAGCACTTTCGCGGCGTCGCATATTGGCCGTAGGGTGATGGCAGCAGGAGCAGCAGCCGAGTTGACTGCGGTTCGAAAGCGGGAGAAATATGAAGTCGTTGTGAACTATTTATTTGTCCCGCTTGCGGTGGAAACCACTGGGTGCTGGTGTGCTGATCCCAAGGTCTTTTTCGGGGAAGTGGAGAGACGTATGCGAGGGAGAGGTTTGAATCCTCGCTCAGGGACCTTCCTGATGCAAAGGTTCAACGTGGCAATGCGGCGAGCGTCATGGGTACTTTTGCATCGGGGGGGTCGCGGGGTGACTTCCTTTCTTTTTACATATATAATTTTAATAGATATAAGCTGAAGCCGCCATGTCAAGTATAGCAAATAGTATGATCGACATCATCATTCCTATCCTACCCTGCGTCGTCGCAAATAGACAATACATCTTCAGGAAGAAGATGAAAAACCAAAAACCGAATTTATATTCAAATCCACGATCTTTTGTCATACCGATTCACTAGGTCGGATAGCAGAAGACCGTGGTTTTGAATTGAATATAAAAGACATCCTAGATACGTTGATACTGCCCCTGAACATCCAACAGCCATAACAGTCATTGGAAAACAACTTTGAATTTGCAAACAATTGAATAGCTTTTCCAATTACTTCTACGACTATAGTCGGACCCCGGCGCTAAGTTTTCATGCCAAGTGCTACGTCAAATACGTGCTTATTCGAATTATGCGTGGTAAAACCGATCTAAGTAAAAATATTCTAAACCAGTGCACGCTTTAAATCAGAGCATCTTACTCTGTATTATATTAAAGCTTACCTGATAATACCGCAAGCTCGCACCATATTCCCTTTTCCCTGAAAATGGCATTTCAAGGGATGTCACGTGTATGAGTGCATTACCTCGCGGTGCGTACATTATCTGGGCAAATCAGCATCAATCACCCGTGGAGACAGCCCTGTGGGAAGTTCTTGTATACAAAACTATACATGTACCTATAAATAATGTGGCTAAATATATATGCTTCATCATCATTTTGCTCGCGTTTGTAACGGCTTTTCGCCACGGCTCATAAGAACCTGGGGTCCGCTTGGCAACTTATCCTAAGAATTGGCGTAGACACTAATTATACAGTAAACTAATGTGGTAGTGTGCAGTGAATGAGGAATTAATACTGAACCGCGTTTAAATCACCGTACACTGTCTTGTATTAACCGTACAATTTTAGTCGTATCTGAAGCTCATAATACAAGAAGATATAGAAGTAGATAATATAGAAGAAGATAATAAAATCACCGTACACTGTCTTGTAGGTATTGACCGTACAAAGCTCCCAATACCTTGATACTGGTGAAATAGTCCCTCTGGACTGAAGCCATTTTTTTTAAAGAAGTGAAGTAAAGATTGATATAATGCTCAATTCAGCAGGTCGCGTAAAGAAGATTGGAATCATCTCATATTGGAATGATATCAGATCCATTTTAGATCAGTATCATATTACATTGTTAGAATTGGCATGTAAACCTTAGATAATAATATATTATATCTATATTATTATAATTTTATTTATGTATTATTTATTTATAATAACAATATACAATATTAAAATTAGTCCGGTTTCCTCACCGGTTGTTTTCCTTTACCGAAAAGCGACTGACAAATATCAAATGATATATGGTACATAAGTTCCGAAAAACTCGTTAGTACGAGTCTAGGTTTGAACCCGCGTTCTCCGGATTTAAAATCGCACGCTCGTATGGTTAGGTCAGCAGCGTTTAAGTATGTATAAATTGTGTAATCATGTAAGGGATAGAATATTATTTCGCAGTCTCCCGAACGTTTACCAAACTAGAGTCGAGACGGGTTTAATTAGACATATAAATTGAATGGATCACTCGCTGTTACTATCTTTTGAAACGGCAAAAGCAGTGCATGCTTCACATGCTATTCATTCACATGCATTCATTCATATCTGCCTAGTTGTTTACGTCGATGGTCAAACATATCGGGCTATACATTTTTAGGTACCTACTAGGAAAATATACTCATAAATCAAGAGAAAAAAATTGGAACTGCACATAATCAATGTATTGTAACACATTTATGCCGCACTTATAAGCTGATCATTTTAAATGTACAAGTGTGCTGCGAAATCACTTTGTAGAACAACAATGACCCGCTTGCATGCTCGCGGCGGAGCATGAGAAATGAAAATGAATTTTGTAATCGGGTGTTTTAAGAACTCGTTTAAAATTCTAAAGATTATCTACAGATTACAGCTCAAAAAACCGAAAATCTTCCTTCACAGCCTCCCAACTCCTAAATTGAGACTGAATCCATGTAATTTGTATTCATCTGTCCAAATCCAATTAGAGTAAACCGGCCATAATGGAAACGAATAGTTGCCAATCGACGGCTCGTTGCTTCAGCCGGTCCAATAAAACTGTTAACGACTTGCTTTTAATTAAATTTACTTCTTTTGTTTCTTGGCAGGGGATGGCCCTTTTACTCTCTGATTGTTGTTTCTGTTTAGATCTATAGATCTTATCTAGCCAAGTGACAATCCGTTATAGAAAACGCAAAACGAAACTTTAGACGACCTGTCTGGTCTAATGGGTAGTGAAACTAGTGACCAGTGTTGGCCGAACGTTAATTGCAATTAACCATTAACCGTTATAAATTGAACCGTAATCGTAACGGGCGGTTACAGTTTACGGTTCAATTTATAATGGTTAAGGCCAATAATTTTTAATTGCATTTACGATTCGGCCAACACTGCTAGTGACCATGCATGAAGCCGATGGTCCCGGGCTGCGGTAAGGGCATTTAATTGTGTATATGTGTGATGAGTACGGGTATTTGTGTTCGGGTGTGTTCTGTGTACTTAAAAGTATGTATATCGCTGCCTAGTATCCCCATATATATATATAGTGTCCCCAAATATTTTTTATTTATTTATTTTATTTAAGAGTCACCATCCATACAATAATATTTCACGCTTAAATTATTAAACCGATTAAGTTGAAATTCGGTATACAAATAGTCTCAGTCCCAGAGAAGAACATAAGATAGTTTTTATCCCAGAAATCTTCCCTTGAGGATGAAAAGTGGGGTAGAAGTGAGATAATTGATACTTTAAATGAATATACGCTCAAATTGAATAATTGCCCTTACACTTTATCTAGGCATTATAGTTGTCTCTTAAATACGGAAGTTTGTATTGTATGGGGAATCAATAAAAAGCAGATTGAATAAAAAATAAGCTACCCAAATTACCAATTCCATGCAGATGAAATTGCGGGCAAAAGCTAGTTTTTATGAAAAGGAAACAAGTATTTACCTACCAGAAATAAATATAAAAAATAACGTAAATGTGCATGCCAAGTTTTTGCTTGAGCGCTTAATTTTGAGGAAACAGCTTTTTGGCGGCTGATTCGCTCAAAAATAACTATTTTTACATTAAGAAGACCCTTTACAACCTTACAACTTATCCGGTCTTACATCAGTTCAATATTATGTCTTAAAAGGCCTAACTACGTGAAATTGCACATATACCTACTTAATTACTTAAGTCTTTTTCTCATTAGAGTTTGGAATAACCTCGGTGGATTAATCACTGCTGCACAATAGCAGGAACGGGAAGAAAATTTGCATAAAAAATGGCTACGCAAGAAATCTAAATAATAAATTGTGCATTGTTGTGCTGTTAAATAATTCTAACAGGTAGCCACGTTTACAGTAAACGTCGCTAAAATAGCGGTAAAGAGCGCTTGGAGGCTAATTTGAATTACTGCATTGACAGATGGTAACATGGCGAACACAGGAGCGATATCACTATGATGCTATAGCAGCCCGCGGCGCTATATCTGCCGACGATAGCTCAATGGAGAAGGCACCGGGCTGTCGCCACCACTCCTACTGCCAAAACCGTGACCACGGCCCTCTACGTCGCCGCGTGAAGAGGAGCGAATACGATACGCGAGGAGATAGCTAAATAAACTACTGATGCGCACAAACTCACTTTTATTTAACGCGATACAAGGTATAAAAATACTCCTACAATCCCTACTACGCGATTGAACCGCTTCTGGTTCTCTTCCGGTTGGTTTCTTCTTGGTTTTCTTGAGGCTTCTTGTTGCTGGATCACTCGACGACTGACTACGATTTCTCCCCGTTCCTTCCTCGCTTATATACGAATCTCGTAGAAAAGGAACACCCTTACGATAAGGAGATAAGACGCGTTTCGATTCGTTCTGAATCACGCCCTCTGATTGGTCGGTTACTTAATTCGGCTTTGTTCGGGTCAAATCGTGTTATCTCGTTATCGCTTACATCACTATAATTCTCACAAATATCTAATTATTGACTTAAATATTGCATAACACGCTAACTCGGTTACTAGGTCAGTGAAACAAAACAATAACACCTGTCCGACTTGCTTACTTCACGAATACAAAGCCTATTGTTCGTCCGCGCTCGGAACAATAGCCCGTTTCTCGACGGTTTACGGCATGCTATTATCTAATAGCTAAGGATTACGATAACATGAACTATATTAGGGTGTTAAGCAATTCACGCTCTACGATTATACGTAACATTCATTAGTCTAATTAAAGTAATTACTGAGATAATAACCTAAATATGTGTGTCTCATAGTACAACTGAGCATAATCGAATTCTGTACGGGAAATTGACTGACCAATCACGATCGAGATTTTCTGTCTCGCTGTTTTTTACCTTTCCTTGTCTTTATTTACGTGTGATTGGCTATAATTATGAACCAATGAATAAGTTTTCTTTATTTTCTTATTCCTTCGTCCATCTCGCTCTTCGAATAAGGAATTGGGATTTAGGGTTTGCGTGACCTAAATATCGAATAATATCTGATATACCTAACGATTACATAACTCTTATGTCTGATAACAATCTAATTATATATTTGCCCTACCTAACGGATAAAATCTTTATTTCGAATACAGCCTTAATCGTATTTAAACTTAACTAATCTTAGCGTCATCTAAGGTTTTCTGTCGCGTCGCTAACATTTTGTCCCCGCAGTCGAAGACTCCTGGTGCATGGGTTGCGACGCGATGACCGCCAATCTGCAGCTCGGCCTGCGTAGCGTCCCGTGCCTCGTCCTGACGTCTGCGGAGCGGACCCGTCCATCGGGGCCTGGATAGACGACCTCGACGACTCCTTTGGGCCATACGCTGCGAGGTCCATTGGGTTCAGCGATGATGACCACGTCTCCCGGCTGGATCTGTCGTCCTCCCTCGTCGGACGATTTACGTGGTGCTAACAGTGGGAAGTACTCTTTCGTCCAGCGCCGCCAGAAGTGGTCTGCGAGCGCCTGTGCAGCCTTCCACTGCTTCTTGTCGTTCTCTTCGTAGACTCCGGTCATAGGTAGGTTTGCGTTGTGCAGTAGTAGAAAGTGTGCCGGTGTAAGACTTTCCTCGGATTGCGGGTCGACGTTAACGTGTGTGAGAGGTCTTCTATTAACGATATTCTCGATCTCTGCTAATAGTGTTTCGAAGACTTCTGTTCGCGGTGCTCTTGTATGGAATGTGTACGCCATTGCCGTCTTCACGGTACGCACCATGCGTTCCCAAGCTCCGCCTGCAGAGGGATTACCAGGCGGGATGAACTTCCATTCCATCCGATGATGTAGACCGTAAGCACGTAGCTGTGGTAGCCACTGCTTATATGCTTCTCGTAGCTCCGTTGATGCCGCCTTGAAGCATGTCGCGTTGTCGCTGTACATCGTGTGTGGCCATCCTCGTCGCGCAGCGAATCGTCGTAGGGCGAGTAGCGCGCTGTCCGTCGACAAACTATGCACGCTTTCCAGATGGATGGCTCTGGTGACTAGGCATGTGTATAAACAGACCCAGCGTTTTTCTCTTCGCCGGCCTATTGTCACGTACATGGGGCCTAGATAGTCTTGCGCGGTGTAGGTAAACGGTCGTTGATAAGCCTGTAGTCGCTCGGGGGGTAGGTCTCCGAAGGGCTGCGCTCGCGGTGAAGCTCGACGTAGCTTGCAAAGTGCGCAGTCTCTTGCTACAGCTTTCACTATCGGTCGTAGATGCAAAATCCAATAATCTTGACGTAACTGATTTATCACGGCTTCGTTGTGTATGTGCGCTGATCGTTTGTGGGCTCTCTGAATCAGCAATCGAGTAAATGAGTCTCTGCCGTCCAGTATTATCGGATGTAGTGACGTGTAGAGTACTGGAGCGTTGCCCAATCTCGTTTTCATACGTAGCACGCTGTCGTCGCATAACTCTGGTGCTAGCGTATATAACTTCGATTTCCTGTCGATTTCGCGTCCGATGTGCAGAGTTCGTATTTCGTCTGGAAAGCTTCTCCGTTGACTATTCTGTATCCACATATGCTCTGCTCGCTTAATGTGTTGCACTTGCAGCTGTAGTCTCCTATTCTTGGATTTCAGCTTATCGATGAAAAGTAGCACGTAGGCTGTCGAATTAATCAATCGATCGTAATTACTGAAGCGACGTATATCGGGTAATACGCTTGATGGCTCCATTTTCGATGTCGTAGTCGATAAAACGATTCCTGACTTGACTTTCAGCTTCCTTTCAGGGAGATCTTCGGTACGGCTTACTGTGATATCTCGGCTCGGCCACTCCACCTCGGCTAGGTAGAGAAACTGCGGTCCTCTGTACCAATCGTCCTGTATGTCGATCCTCCTTGTAGGCTTGCCTCGTGTAGCATGGTCTGCCGGATTAAGATCGGTCGGTACATATCTCCATGCTTGACGATTCGATTTCTCGGTGATCTCGGCTAATCGATGTGATACGAATGGCTTGTAATTTCGTGCGTCGTCTTTAATCCATCCTAGTAGGACTCTTGAATCCGTCCAATATATCACTTCGTCGATGTCGTATCGTTGCTCGTTGCAAATTGTTTCTGCTAACCGTACTCCGATGACTGCCGCCGTTAGCTCCAATTTCGGTACGGATAGCACCTTCAGTGGACAAACTCTGCTTTTGCCCGCTGCTAAACTTACTCGAACCTCTTGCTCTGAGTTTTCTATGCGCCAATATGCTGCAGCGCAATATGCTTCCGTTGACGCGTCGGTGAAAATATGCAGAGTATATTTCGTAGCAGCTCTCGGTGTCTCGTACTGTCGCGGTATGCGTAGCGTAGCTACATGTTTCAGTGCATTCAGCCACTGAAAAAAGTCTTCAGTTTCTTGGTGCGGTAGCGGTGCGTCCCAATCCGTTCCTTTTGACCAAACTCGCTGAAATATTATCTTCGCGCTTATCACGAATTGAGCGATAAGTCCCATCGGGTCGTAGATTGACATTATCGCGCTGAGTAACTCTCGTTTTGTCGGTGGTCGCTCGTGATTCTTTACTGCGTCCGGTACGCGCAGCATCTTCGTATTGTATCCTAGAGTATCGGTGCTAGGATCCCAAGTCATTCCTAGAACGGTCTGTTGCTTCTCGCCTAGGTGCGTCGGTTCTTGTGCGTGAAGCTCTGGCTCGATGCTCGCTAACAGTCGCTCGCTGTTGCTCGCGTAGCCTCGTAGATGAAAGTTTCCCTCGGCGTGAGAGTCTCGTACCTGTGATGACACTCTCAGTAGCTCGTCTTCAGTCTTGTAGGACGCCACATAATCATCCATGTAATGATTATTGTGTATATCGTAGACCGCCTCTGGATACTTGTCCTCGTTGTCGGTTGCGTTACGATTGCGCACTGAATGCGCGAGAAACGGTGACGATACGTTTCCGAAACAAACTCTGTTTAGTTTGTAGACTTGCGGCTCCATGTCTCTTCTCGTACCTCGCCACAAGAATAACTGGCTCTGCTGGTCTTCGGCTCGAATCTGGATTTGCAGAAACATCTCCTGTATATCTGCTACTACTGCGAAGCTCCATTCGCGAAACCTCAGTAGTATACCCAGCAGGCTTTTTAGCAGGTCTGGTCCCGCTAAAATATAGTCGTTCAGACTATTTCCCTGACTTTTCGCGGCACAATCGAATACGGCTCTTCCTTTGCCTTTATTCAAATTGAAAACACTAAAGTGCGGCAAAAACCAAGTCTTGTCGGTTTGCGGTGGTTCCATAATACGCTCGGCATATCCTTTTTTCAGCAACTTCTGAATCTGGGCTTCGTAGTCCTCCGCGAAGTCCTTGTCGCGACGCATTCTCGTTTCCAAGCTATGTAATCTTGAACGCGCCATAGCGTAGCTCGGTGGTAGCTTCACGTCGTCTGACGCCCATAGCTGGCCAACCTCGTAGCGATTTCCAACTTTTCTCACGGTTTTATTAAATATGTCGATGGCTCGTTGATCGCTCGGACTCACGTTCTCCTTTTGCGTTACGCCTAACGCTTCGATCGACCAATGTTTCTTCACTTGCTCGTTGAGATCTTCATTCCCCATACGGCAGTGTAGCACGGTTTGCTCGTTCGTACGAATGATGCGTGGCATTCTACCGAAAAACGCCCAACCTAGTGGTGTTTTCATAGCGCACGGCTCGTTCTCGCCGCCCTGCCTGATTTCCGTCGGTGTAATCAAGTGGCTATAATCACCTCCGATTAACATCTGTGGTACGCCTGTTCCGACGTAGCATTCGTCGCCTAAGTCCGCCAGATGTTTATATTTGAGTAGTTGCTCCTTATTGAGCGACTGTGACCTGATTCCTAGGCCATCTACGGTCTTGACGGTAATCTCGTGTTCGGTACCTCCTTTCGCCGGTCTCACGGTGGCCTTAACAGTCTGTGTTATCGACGTGTGCTTGAGATTCCTTATTCCTCGAATACATAACGGCTCGTCTTGACCCACTGCACCTATCTCATCAGCAACATCTTGATCGATCATCGACAATGTCGATCCGTCGTCGATAAAAGCGAAAATATGCGCTGTTCCTTGCGGGCCTGTTACCGTTACAGGCAACACTTTCAATAACACGTTGTAGTTCGGGGTCGATGACACGTAGACTCGTGGGTCGTTGTCCTCTCGTGGCGTAACTTGCGTAGATTGCGGCTCTTGTGCCGCCGTCGGCTCGATCGATGCTGTAGTAACTCGCGCTACGGCCGCTCGTTGCGTAGCATGAGTCATCGCCATCGCGGTATTATCACGGAGCTCCTGCGTCGTCTCCGCGTGGAGCAGACGATGATGCACGTGCGGACAGCCTGCCACACCGCACCCTTTCGCCTTGCACTGTATTTTGAGGTGCTTCGCGTCCATGCACCTATAGCATATTCGGTTGAGTTTTGCCCACTCCCATCTTGCGCCTATGCTTTGTGCGGCTAGCTTGCGACATTCCGGCGTTGAATGATTGCCGCCGCAATACAGGCACGTCGACTTCGATGTACTGGCTTGACGCGTCGCATACGTCACCTTCTGTGCTGTGGCGTATCGACCTCCGGGTGTGGTAGCGGGAATCGGATAACGCGGCGCGGATGTATTCGTACGAGTGCCGGTCGCGCGCGCGTTCGGTGCTGCTGACGATACCTGCGCACGCCTCGGGGCTGCGCGGGCATGACAAAACGCCATTTCTTGTTCACTTTCCTCCATCAGAAAGTCAGCAAGTTGCAGGATCTCGGGTTCGTCGGTATCACGATGATTGCGTGCGTAGTCGCACCACCTGCTTCGAATATGGGGCGATAACCGGTCCGTTACTTCGCGAATCAGCAACGGGTTGTCGGCGTAGTGTCTCCGATCTATATCCATAATAGTGGACACTATGTTCATAATTTTGATCGCGAAGCTGTTGAGATCGTTTGCTGTAGGTCCCAACGCTGGCAGCTTGCGCAAATCTTCGATTGCTCTGTCTAGCAATACTTCACTCCGACCAAACTGCTTTTTCAGTATTCGTATAATCATATCTGGACGAGTTGCGGTCGATAGGACGTGTGACACACATGTCTTCGCGTCCCCGCGTAACGCCATACGCAGTCTAGCGACGTTCTCGTAGTCGGTAAACTTATATCTTCTCGACGTCTCGGTGTACGTGTTGTAGAAACTTCGCCACTCACTCACATCTCCGTAGAAGTGAGGTAGTTCGAAGATATCCTTCGGTGCCGGTCGAGCCGCCATTTGCATCTTCTCGAATAACTGCAACATAGACTCCGCTACGGTTCCTTCCTGAGTGAGCTGTGTACGCTCCGTGTGCGGCGTACGGGGCTCGATCGGTGGCGATAACGATCGCCGACGGTCCTCGCGGCTCGGTGAGCGACGTCGAATATGCCTCTCTTCCCGCGTGGAGCGCCTTGGAGTCTCGTAATCCGGTGGGGGCTCGTTGGCTAACCTCTTCTTGGACTTAACGGGCTCGGTTAGCGTCTTATCCTGCGATTCGTCGATCCATGTCAGGATGCGCTGGTGTTGCGGTCCGATTTCGCTCCTATCGGATGCCGCGTCGGATTCACTGGCTTCTGCACGAATTTGCAGCTTCTGGGCTTCCAACCTCTTCTTCACTAACTCGGCTTCTAACTGCAGCTCCTTCTTCTGTATCTCCGCTAGCCGCTCGCTCGCCTCCAGCTCGGCTTGCGAGAGTCTGGCCTCGATGACGGTACTCGCTTGTGAGCGCACGGACTGCGCACGGGTGTGCACGTGCGGAGTGCTCGCCTCCTTTGGAGTATCCTTCGGTCGTTGCGATGTGGTAACGTCTTTAACCACTGTCTTCGAATGACGTAACGGGATCGGTGTAGGTCTCGCAAGACGTCGCAGGCGTTGGTTCAGGTCCCTACGCCATAGCAACATCGTATCTTGCGAGGAAGACCTCGGTGGCCTCTGGTAGACGTCGTCGATCGATAATGTAGCCGCTGCGCCTAACGGTTCCGCGCTAGCAGCTCGATGGGTGACCGCTGCCGCGTCGGCCGACTCGCCAGGGGGGAGGGGAGGGCGCTCCGCGTCGGCGTCCTCTGTCCTCTCAGCGTGTTCGCGGGCAACCTCACGATGTTGGGCCGCCGCCGCGCCTTCGTCTAGGAAACGCTGCCTGTCTTCGTCGCTCTGTACCGACGTAGCCTTCTTGGTCCGAATTATCGGCATCTTGACGATGTCGCACGATGGGGTTCTTCACGCAGAGTAGAAGCTGATCTCGACGGTCTTGATGGGCTGACAGTTGATCCGGTGCTCGAAGGACCAGGAAAATATAGCAGCCCGCGGCGCTATATCTGCCGACGATAGCTCAATGGAGAAGGCACCGGGCTGTCGCCACCACTCCTACTGCCAAAACCGTGACCACGGCCCTCTACGTCGCCGCGTGAAGAGGAGCGAATACGATACGCGAGGAGATAGCTAAATAAACTACTGATGCGCACAAACTCACTTTTATTTAACGCGATACAAGGTATAAAAATACTCCTACAATCCCTACTACGCGATTGAACCGCTTCTGGTTCTCTTCCGGTTGGTTTCTTCTTGGTTTTCTTGAGGCTTCTTGTTGCTGGATCACTCGACGACTGACTACGATTTCTCCCCGTTCCTTCCTCGCTTATATACGAATCTCGTAGAAAAGGAACACCCTTACGATAAGGAGATAAGACGCGTTTCGATTCGTTCTGAATCACGCCCTCTGATTGGTCGGTTACTTAATTCGGCTTTGTTCGGGTCAAATCGTGTTATCTCGTTATCGCTTACATCACTATAATTCTCACAAATATCTAATTATTGACTTAAATATTGCATAACACGCTAACTCGGTTACTAGGTCAGTGAAACAAAACAATAACACCTGTCCGACTTGCTTACTTCACGAATACAAAGCCTATTGTTCGTCCGCGCTCGGAACAATAGCCCGTTTCTCGACGGTTTACGGCATGCTATTATCTAATAGCTAAGGATTACGATAACATGAACTTTATTAGGGTGTTAAGCAATTCACGCTCTACGATTATACGTAACATTCATTAGTCTAATTAAAGTAATTACTGAGATAATAACCTAAATATGTGTGTCTCATAGTACAACTGAGCATAATCGAATTCTGTACGGGAAATTGACTGACCAATCACGATCGAGATTTTCTGTCTCGCTGTTTTTTACCTTTCCTTGTCTTTATTTACGTGTGATTGGCTATAATTATGAACCAATGAATAAGTTTTCTTTATTTTCTTATTCCTTCGTCCATCTCGCTCTTCGAATAAGGAATTGGGATTTAGGGTTTGCGTGACCTAAATATCGAATAATATCTGATATACCTAACGATTACATAACTCTTATGTCTGATAACAATCTAATTATATATTTGCCCTACCTAACGGATAAAATCTTTATTTCGAATACAGCCTTAATCGTATTTAAACTTAACTAATCTTAGCGTCATCTAAGGTTTTCTGTCGCGTCGCTAACAGATGCATTTCCACTTTCCGTTAAGGGCATTCATTTGCGTGTTCATCACGAATCTGGGGCTAGATCGATTTGTGTAATTAAACTAGATCGATTTGATCGATTGTCCCTAATTTTTTTTATTTATTTAAGAGCTACTCTTTAATAAAGCAAATAGAAACGTGTAAGTAATAAGGTAGGTACGTGCCTACGAGGGCTTTACACGAAACTGAATTTAATGCATTCTCGTGGCACGTCACAGATAGGTAGCATATAGTGAATGCTTTTAAAACATCAATTATGTATCAAGTTTCTTCTTTACGGCGTTAACACATTAGCGTTATGGTCGATTCAAGGCGCGTCTCCAACAACACGAAACGACGCCAATTCTGAATTAACAACTTGTTACGAGTTTTGATCATAATTCAATTTGATACGATCTTGGCGATAGCTCACGCTGATGCGAGCGAAATGCAGATGAAAGTTGTGTTACACATCCCGCTCGCGCTTGTTGGTGTTCGTGAGATGCACTATGAGTGGTGTCAAGGTAATATCATAACAAGAGCAAAACCTTAACAAATTGGCATATCACATCATCATCATTAAAATGGTACACGATCGACCTCGTAGTGGGAACAGTAGATTGTTAACCAAGGGATGAAAGGCACTCAATACTCTCTAGGTAGTTCTGCGTTCGAGCGCCAATAGTCCGAGACACCATTTCAGGAAAATAATTCTGAAATAGATATCTGCCTTTCACCCAAGTTAAACACTTAACTTTTCATTTCGAATACGAGTACGAGGAATGAATAATACATGAGAATTAAAAAAAAACACGACTAAGTATACTCTGATAGTATTTCTTAGGGGTACTTTAATTAACTATTTAGGTAAGAATATAAAGCTGAACGACATGCCATATTCTTATTTATTACCGTAAAATTTAGATTATTTATTATTTTACTGCCATCTAGCGTTGCCACTAAACACCTTGCTATGCTAAACTTGACAGTATAGTCTCGTGCTTTCATCTCTACTGAGATGCAAGCGTATTCCCTATTGTAAAAGTGTTAGAAGTGGGAGACAGATGGCGTATAGCGTGATAGTCGGCACCAAACAAATAGTAACAGTCGCGATGTGGCAAAATATATTTATTTCTACGACAACATAATATGTTTGGTTTTTAGTAGTACGAAATTCCTGGTACCTGGTTCCTTGGTCTGAATCATAGAGAGGCGAAACACGTGTCGAGTTTTGTACTTTTGGTGATGGTTTATTATATGTATTTATTTGAGTATTTATTTTTGCGGTGGGAGGGTGGTAAAATTAATTGCATGTAAATATATAAAACGGGTTGGCACTGATTGACTAGCACGTAATATGAAAAGAATTGACATAATTTCAAACCTCACTTAAAAGATACACAAATTAGCACACTTGTTAATTTTACACTTACATAAGGAATTTGGGTCACGGATAATTCATTGAAACAAGCTGCTTCATCCAATAAAATAAATATTTATGAAATTGCAATAAAAGTTATAACGTATATTTCTAAAGCCATTTAAACATATTTAATCGTTTCCGCTAAAGATAAAGGAACCAGCGTCTTTGAAATTAATGTGAGCGTTATGATTAATTCGGTGATTAATCATTTGCGTAACGAAAGTCAGTTGTGTAACGTAAGATGTAACGTCCGATTAGTTACGCGGCTGAAAACGATCTATTTGCGCGGGAAAACTAAACACAACTGCATCAATGGATCGGGTTTTTATGTGTTTCCACGGTGCAATGCAATACGGCACGAGCATTGACGCCAGTCATCTTAATAATAAATTAACTGAGCCCTCACACCGGTGTTGCTCTTTAGCCATCCTAGATGTCGCTTTTTGAGGGGAACCATTTTGGGGGGCGTGTCACTGCCGGAAATAAAATTGTATACCATTTTACTAGTCAGGAGTCCGGTTTTGTATCCCATAGCCCAGTATTTAGTCTATCGCTTTTACCCAGCCTAGTTCATTTTCATCGTCATCATCATTTCAGCGTTTTATCGCCCACTGCTGAGCATAGACCTCTCTTCCAGTACGCTACTTATCCAGGTCCTAAGCCAATCTCATCCAGAATTCATTTTAGATTCCATCAAGTATCAACTCTCAATAATCCTTAAATCCTGGCGGGCGCTGCCTCTGCGTGCGACCCATGACACGGGCAAAGGGCAGCTAATTCAAGTGTCAAAAGGAACTCTACGTGTAGGCTCCGCTCAGCGCACGCCTCACAAATGTCTGGAACACCATTGTTCCGTGATGGGAAAGACATACAAATAATTAACTGAATGCAATTATAAGCAACGAATACATTAATAATTATGTTCTGTGGACTTTACAGACTGCACAGACACTGCATTATGAAGCCTTTACAAAAAGCATGACGTCACCTCATATAATATATTATGTGTGTATTATGTAGGTGCAATTCTACTAGTTTAGCTATGTTCTCAATTCGTCGAAAAAGTTATTTTAGCCATTTGTATTCTCACTCATACGGTTGCCGAGTTTACCATATTAAACTTGGGACTTAGAATAAAATACAAATCCGCCCTTACAGTCCCTTACGGACTACAGTGTTAGTTAAGAGTCATTAATGCCTAGTAGGTCCCTATACCTTTTCATTGTTTGTCCATTCCATGGCCATTCTCTGTTTAATAGTCAGGGACCTTATTTATAGGTCTAGCGTTTGACTGAAGCGGTTGATAAGAAGTTGTTATAGTCAGCTACCGACTGGTTTAAGGTTGTGAAGTAGGTACTTCTGATCAGTGTTGGCCGAACGTTAATTAGAATTGACCGTATTGAAAATTAGAAGACCTTACTTGTGGGTGAAAACACTTACAAGGGACTATCCAAATTTAAATATCTTGGGTGCACTGTCACTGACACATATACAAGGGAGCACGAAATCAACATCCGAACTCAAAACACCTTAGGCTGCAGTGCTGCGCTCCATAAGGTGTTGGTGTCCAAGCTTCTTAGTAGACGCACTAAACTACGGATCTGTAAGACCATGATCCGCCCCATCCTCATGTATGGGTGTGAGGCTTGGACACTAACACTCAAAGAGGAGAACAGCCTTCTAGTCACAGAACGTAAGGTGTTAAGGAACATTCTGGGACCTGTCAAAAGAGACGATGGCATTTGGAGGATTCGAAAGAATGCCGAAATAGAAGAACTAATAGCCGAGCCGAATATAATAGGTAAGACCAAAGCACATGGTCTCCGCTGGCTTGGCCATCTCGAAAGGGTGGGTGACGATCGAACAGTCAAGAGGGCTTACTTGGGTCGACCAACTGGACGCCGTCCTGTTGGTTATCCTAAATATCGTTGAGCGGATAGAGTGGAGGCAGATCTCCGTCAACTCGGGAGTCCGCGAGTCCGCTCTGTACCGAGCAAAGTGGCGTGCTCTTGTGTTGGAGGCCAAGACCCATTTTGGGTCATCGCGCCGGCCAAGTAAGTATTGAAAATTAACCATTACAAATTGAACCGTCAACCGTAACCGTAATTTATCTTGTTTTAGTCCCAAAACTTAGGTACTTTCTACTACAAAATTACCGCGCAACTACTTTACCAACCACCTGAAATAAGTGATAGAGCTATATCAGCGAAATAATCAAGTTTCAGCATGATGTTCAGAATGTCAAACAATTAAAAGTTTGTGGGAACAATGGAGACACGCCTTCTACGCATCACGGGCCGGCACGCAAGCACCTGTTTTCGCGGCAAAGAGCTATTTTCGTGGTGTTGATGAATGTTTTGCCAATTCTTTTCTATCGTAGGCGCGTCCGGGCATTCGGTGCGTAACTAGCTTAAGTGAGGCTACACACTACTGTTTATATTATGGGATGACGACTAAAACAGACAACTGTAACTGTAATGCGGCGAAATTCTACTACTGTTAGTAGCGAATCAAGCCAATATACAGTGCATGTACGTGTACAGGTAGAATCTTGGTGAAACAAGTTCAAAATATTGTACCCAACACCCACTTATGTAATATTCATATGCAAATAAATCATTCATTCATTCAACTCTGTACGCCACGCATAACATCTGTAGCAGGTCTTAGAAAACTTGTTTATTTATTATATTAAATGTGAAATTTTGCTACGCGTAGTATTGTACAATGTTAATTGACATGAACTTTTTTTTTATACTACGTCGTTGGCAAACAAGCATATGGCCTGCCTGATGGTAAGCAGTCTCCGTAGCCTATGTACGCCTGCAACTCCGAAGGAGCAATATGCGCGTTGCCGACCCTAAGGCTAGGTTCACACGGCGTAAATTTTTCCCGTATACCGTATACGGGATTTTATCGAATACCGCAGTGACAGCAAAATTTGTATGGCTTCTTTCAAAATCGTTCACACGGCGTCTATGCGGGAAAGCCGTCTAGCCGTGTGAACGATTTTGAAAGAAGCCATACAAATTTTGCTGTCACTGCGGTATTCGATAAAATCCCGTATACGGTATACGGGAAAAATTAACGCCGTGTGAAACTTTTTTTTTTTTTTTTTTTTTTTTTTTTTTTTTTTTTTTTTTTTTTTTTTTTTTTTTTTTTTTTTTTTTTTTTTTACCCAGGGGGAATCTGTTATGGATCCCACTGGCACGGGAGAAGCCGAGTGGGTATGTCCGACTCCCACGGACTAAACCCCCTGGGGTGTTCCACCGCGCGCTTTGTGGACGGGGTTTCGGGAACGCGATTGTAGACTTCCGATACCCCGTCGGCGTTGCCATTACGGGCTCGACTTTTGTGGCAGCCTACTCCGCTGAAGACGCCTCGGAACACTTGAGGGCCTTCCAGCTCGGAACCTCTTTAGGCGAGTGATGGAACTCCCGGCCTATCACCCGCAGGTTCCCGTTAAGGCGGTATCATTCGGGCTGCGTATGCCCTTAGACGCCGACCTGGCCTCCTACGGCGCTGAGGGAGCGAATTCGCATCGTCCTCGCGCATTCTCTCTGCAGCCTCCTTTTGCGACAGGACGGTGACGCTAAAGGAGGCCACTGCCGCCCACGCTTCCTCACTGCTGAGCATGCGGCGTATTAGCGCCGGCAGCGAGAGGTCTCCTCCTATGGCCGAGGACAGGATAGCGCGAGGCTCCGCCCACGCAGGGCACTCTTCGCGCGTGTGTTGCGCCGTGTCCACAGCTCCTCCGTCGCAATGATGGCACGCTGTCGTCGGCTCCCTTCCCAACCTCTCACACAGGTACCAGCCGAAACAGCCGTGCCCCGTTAAGAGCTGCGTGAGATGGAAGGAGGGTGCGCCATGCTTGCGTTCGACCCATTCTTTCAAAACGGGCCGAACAGCGGCCACCAGGTCCCGGCTAGCTCCCGGGATTTCCAGACGCTCTGACCACTGCTGGTAGAGGACGTCTCGTGCCTCTTCACGCCACTGGCGGACCTCACGAGGGGCAGGCCAGTTCTCCTCCCTCCTTGCTGCCAGCACCCGCCAATAGACCGCGGACTGAACCTTGGCTTCAAGATCCCATGGCGGGCTCCCAGCTAGCAGGCCGGCTGCTGCGTGCGAGTTGTCGCGGTACGCTCGAGCCAACCTGAGAGCTATGGCCCGCTGCGGCCGGCGCAATAGGGCCGCACTCCGAGGACTCAGGGTATCCGCCCATATTGGCGCCCCGTAGAGCGCCATTGAGCGCACCACACCCAGATATAGCCTCCTGCAGGCTCCTCCTGGACCGCCTAGATTTGGGAGGATCCGCCCAAGCGCTCCGGCTGCAGCCATCAATTTTGGAGCCAGGCGCTTGAAGTGCTCCTCAAACTTCCACCTACCGTCGAGAACGAGTCCCAGGTACTTCATCGTCGACCCGACGGCGATGGAAGTTCCTCCCACAGTTATCTGTGCCCCCTCTGGTGGTTTATTTCGAGGTCCGTGGAAAACCAGGACCTCGGATTTGTGCAGAGCCACTTCTAGGCCTATAGCCCGGATCCTGTGGACCACATGAGCCACACCTGCTGTGGCTAGGTAAGCGGCTTCCCTGTGGGTCCTTCCACGGGCCGACACGAGAGTGTCATCAGCGTAACACGTGACGCCGATCCCCCGCAAAGTGACCCCGCGTAGGACCCAGTCGTACCCAATGTTCCACAGGAGCGGCCCAAGTACCGAACCCTGTGGAACACCGCACGACATCTTCCGTCTGCCCCAGCCGTCCCTGGTTGGGAATACCACAACGCGGCCTGCAAAATAATCCGCCACTATTTTTTGCAAATACTCGGGCACGTTGTGGTATTTTAGAGCCGCCTTAATTGTTTCCCAGGGCAGGGTGTTGAAGGCGTTGGAGATGTCTAGTGACACAGACATCACAACCCCACTCTGAGAGACCTCCTCCTCAGCAAAGTCCCTAACTCGGGCAATCGCGTCGAGCGTCGAGCGCAGCGGGCGGAAGCCATATTGGCAGTCGCTCAGACCCGGCTGCAAGCTCCTGACGAGTCGAGTGGCAATTATACGCTCAAAGAGCTTACTCGTCTCGTCAAGCAACACTATTGGGCGGTAGGCCGACGGCTGATCAGGTGGGCGCCCACGCCATGTGAACCTAGCCTAACACTCCGCACCCTCCTTGAGCTCTAGCAACCTTACTCACAGGCAGGAACACAAGTAGGGTCTAGTGTTATTTGGCTGCGATTTTCTGTAAGGTGCAGGTACAGTCAGCATCAAAAGTATCGGATGAAACAACGCCAAAAGTATCTGATATTCCGGATAACTTTTCCAAATATAGATAAATTCCTAAAATTCGCGTTCAAAAGTATATCTTTTACGGTCTATGAGTAGGGTCTAGTGTTATTTGGCTGCAAACGAATAGATTCTAAAGAATAAGAATACCTAAGAAAAACAGGCGGAAGATGGTCCTTCACATCTGGGGAGGGCGATTCGAACTTCATAATCTTGTTATTTTTCGGTTTAGCCCATGGTTGACTGATAAAGAATGCCTTCTGGCATTTAGTCCGCCATTTATACTTTCATGAATTGTGCAATAATGTTTAAATAAATAAAGTTATGAAACGGTTATGGATATGAGCTGTCAGCTGTCGACAGTGACATTTTTTCAACTAGAAAAGACACTTGACTTACAGAATAGGCTTCCGGTGCGCTAAACGAATGTACAAACTTCTTAAGAACGGCACGGTCATGTGACGATGTGGGAGCCGTATGGTGAAAAAACATGACGGACGTGACGTAAAACAACAACATGACGCTGTCTAGTTAGCTGGAATATATTTAACGACTTAACAGCGTAGTTTGTTGTTTAGGCGTCATTCATATCGCTTTTGGAATCGCCTTATTGAGGCAAACAAGGCAGGGATACCAGTAAAATTTTCATACCCGGTTCTTTTCGCATTAGTTCCCAATGTAGCTTTTTTAACCAGTTGATGGGGGAGTTTTAAATAACGGATTTTTTGTGGTAAATAGGTTTTGCTTATAAACAATGAAAGCCATCCGAGACTAAAATACTCTTAAAAAACCGGCCAAGAGCATGTCGGGCCACGCTCAGTGTAGGGTTCCGTAGTTACTCTTCCGTCACAATGAGCTAAACTGGAGCTTAAAGTATAGTAAATTGTTAACCAAGGGATAAAACGGTACCTTTCACCCGAGTTAAACAAATAGGCAAATTTGCATAATCAGTACCTAATTAAAGTAAGTAAGTCTTTTTAGTATGAAGGGGAAACTTTTTGCGATAACTCAAAAACAGCTAAACTGATCATGGCCGCTATAGTTTTCATTTAATGTATTTCTTAAGCTCTACTTCCACGATTTTTTTCATATTTTTTGGACCTATGGTTCAAAAGTTAGAATGGGGGGACCCATTTTTTTTTCCTTTCGGAGCGATTATCTCCGAATATATTCACTTGAAAACCCGTATTAGTTTTGAAAGACCTTTCCAACGATATCCCACACTGCAGGGTTGAAGCAAAAAAAAAATCACCCCCACTTTACGTGTAGGGGAGGTACCCTCAAAAAAATTAAATTTTTAGATTTTATTGTACGACTTTGTCGGCTTTATTGATTTATATATCCATGCCAAATTTCAGCTTTCTAGCACTAACGACCACGGAGCAAAGCCTCGGACAGACAGACAGACAGACGGACATGGCGAAACTATAAGGGTTCCTAGTTGACTACGGAACCCTAAAAAGGCTAAAAAGTTTTAAACTGGTAATACCTACTTGTGAAAGTACCATCATAATGGTAGCGTGGGAAAACTTTAATAAAATACCTAGTGAGTGAGTACATCGAATAAAATAAAGGCGAGAAGCTGGAAAATCACTTAGGTGCCATTAATTTATTACGTAAGACGATTTAGGGGGGAGGGGGTTGACCATGTTTTATTTTTTCTTACACGGGGGTGGGACGTCTTAACAGTTCTTACGTAAAATCACATATAATACCTTGAAAAAGCGAGAGCATCCGCGCGAGTGCAAAGGAGTGATTATTACTAAAAAATACAAATTACTAGTACCTTTGCAGGTACAAACAAACGTCCCAAAAATGATTGTTAGTAAAATAATAATTAAAACAAACCAAATATGTATTAATTGTTTCCTTTAGATTGTTATGTAATTCAGAGGGTAGGGGGTCGGTGTATTCTTATTTTTTTCTACATAGAGGTGAGAGGGGGGGCAAAAACTGGCAAAGAAAGTTTTACATAATAAATAGTAATAAATATGCTCAGAAAGCTAGAGAATAACATCCTTGGAATATATTTAACGATGCAAACGTAGTTTTGTTGTCCACGACTTATTTAGCGAACCCACGCTTAGAAATGTAGGCGCAGTAAAATTATGACGGAGCTATTCGCAAAAATAAGTTTATAGTGTTTCTCTCGTGATAAACAAGCCCCACGTCGCTTTGTCGGTAACGCGTCACACCTATATCATTCATAACATCCTTTACATCGTTTACTATATTATAACATTGATAACAACTAACGACCACTTCATACGCAGTTGCAAAAACAATATAAACAAATTCGAAAAATTATACTAAGACTGGCAAAAATTCCCGGGAATCTAGATTTAAACCAGATATTTAAAGTTCGACTGCTTCTTCTGGGCTGTAAAGAGACCCACTGATTATCAGTTCGCCGGACGATATCGGCCTGTCAGTTATTCGCAAAAGCTAACAATCGCTAATAACTGACAGGCCGATATCGTCCGGCGAACTAAGGGATTACCGCGAATCACGTTCGACGTGTTGCCTCCCTGTCGCACTTACGTACGAATATACAAGTGCGACAGAGCGGTAACACGTCGAACGTGGTTGGCGGTAGGCCTCAGGTAATTAGTGGGCCCCTTAACTTTGTTATCCTTTCCATGTAATAAAGTAGAGATGTAGAGTGAGACCAAGACAAGTTGGCAGTGATTTTGATAGTCCAGCCTGTGCAAGTGTCAAGTAAATGTCATAATTTCGTAGAATATTGACGTTTGAAATAACTTTCACTGCCTGGGCTGTCAAAATCGCTGCCAACTTATCTTGGTCTGACTCTCTCTATTTATATTAGTAACCGTATTTGTTAGAAAGAGAGGCAAATAGTTTTTACAGGCCTTTCTAAACCGCGACCCAGTTGTTCAAAGAGCTAAGCTGCCGATATTACAGGCTTTCCATTAAGCCGTAAGGCCGTAACGAACAATGCACTTGAGCTGACTGCAGCATTGTATAATATTTCAGTGAGGAACCGACATGATGGGCCTCCTCCGTGCAAACATTTACCAGGTAACTGTCACGATTACAGCAATCATTAGTTATAATGACATAAATTATAAAGACTTGCGTCGTCACTTCACGTCACGCGCCTTTTCGTAGTCATCGCTGTGCCGGCAACTGAAAGTTAAAAGACAGAATATTAAAATCACGCAGCAAACAAAGAAGCATTAACGTTTTAATGACCCCTAAAATATTTTAATAGTGCGCAAGAATCCGTGACAAATGCGCGATAAATGCTGGCGAAACAGCCCTTTCGTTGCTCGCCAAAAACCGTTATCGTAATTTTATCGTACCTCGTGACGACAAAGCATGCCAGCTATAATTTCCAATTTTCCAAATAATTACTCTACGTGTTAAGTAGTGCCAGATAATAGTAAAATCTCATAACGTACTTAGGCCCCTCAGCAAGCTGCATACCTAAACTTCGCCACTTCGTCATTCGTTTTAAAGCAGTTCGTGGCGCTACTTGTACATTTCAAACTACCTGTTTTATAACCCTAGAATATTTATATGTTCAACATAGTTTATTTTTGAAGTAGTTTTTTATTCCTAGAAAAATCTTTGCCACGTGTAGGAAAATATTTAGCCTCGTATAAATCTGCTATGAGACGAATACAACGCAGTAACATACGCTAGAAAATAAATAATAAAGAGATGGACGTTAAAAAAGACTTGGGCCTTTTTATTTGGCCGAGTCCAGGCCACTCGGCAGTTTGAGCGACGGCCAAGGATCATTAATACCTGTGTCTTTTGGAAGTTAGGCTCAGTCTCGACTAATTATAAAGCCTAGAATCGATAAGACATTGTTTTAACACATTCATCGCTTAGCTACGATCGTAGCGCTACGTCGTAGTCAATAACATGGGTTTCCCGGTATGTAGCGAAAATGCTTCGTAGAGATAAAACTACAACGTGTCGTAATTAGCGCTGAATGGGTTAATGACGGCCTGTGTCTGTTTTGTCCTTCACGAAATTGTTATTAACAGTAAAATAAAAGAATAAGGCATACATATTTCAAATTTCACTTCTGTATGCAATTTCAATTCCTTCGATTCTAATTAGACACGCTCCGACTCTGACCGATTCGTAGGAATTTGTTCCTTAATTACTTTTTATTATCCTTTTTCTAGCGTTGTCCTGTTATTATGTCGCAGTTCACTTGAACATGTAGTATATAAGGTGCTAACAAATTAGCTACCAATATTTTTACAGCTGATAGTACTCGGCACCTGAAATATATTTAAATTAAACATTATAGGTTTTATGATGTGTATTTTCGAGAATATTGGAAAACAAATTTGCTACGTAAAAACACCCTGTTAATGAGATAGTTAAATGAGACCTCATTGTACAGATTCTAGAACCTCTTTTACCGAGCACTTAACTGGCCACTTCACGGGCCGCCGAACCCCAGAACTATGGAAGGTAGAGGCAAGGAACAAAATCTCCATATACCAAAATGTGTCCGACAAAAAACCATAAATAGGTGGCGCTACAATACCTCCGTCAATAACGCCTAGGTTCTTAGCTACTCTAGCGGTACTCTGCTGAGATTTGGAACTATTATTTATATCTGACAGCTGGACACTTTTGCAACAATTCTGCCTAAGGAGTGTCTGTTCCTTGCCTTTACCTTCCATACCCAGAACCATAATGACGCTTAAGACAAACAATTGTTGACATGACAGAAACTGTTAAACATCTTGTCAGTTAAATGCACATGTGATTATTTTTAGATAGAATTATGATCTATTTATTTTTGTTCAGTAAATGAAAGCATAATTATTAAGTAAGTATATGAACAGTTTTCTTAATTTCTATTTAAAGTTAATTGTTTTAACGTAAAGTACCATATCTTAAAATATCGGTAGGCAACTAATTTGTAAGCACCTTATGAGTATCTTATATACTTATTCTACTTTTTGACCAAACGAGTGCGAAGTACGAGCGGAGCATCTTTTAGCTTGGGCCAGATTACTTTTGTACACGTCTGGCGGTTATCCTCTACATATATGTAACTATTTTGTCGATTCAATTTTTAGATTTTTCTCATAATGACGGAGCCATGGGGGCTCTCGAGGTACACAGCTCACACAATATAGCACAGCACAATATCTACTTACTATGTGAAATCTTTGTCATCGCTATTATAAACCGTCAGGCGTTCCTTTAGAATCCGGCCGTGTAGACCATGCCTTTAAGAATGAATGGCAACCACGTGAATTCGCCTCACTGGCCCGGACACGATCTGACAGATGCGGAAGAGTGAAAATATAGCTCAAGGCCATGCGTAAACAACAGCTGCCTATTGTTTGTGATGCCGCGTCAAACGGTGCGTATCTAATAAATTAGTGTGGATTAAAATGTGGCACGTGTAATCCTTTGAAAGCTGAGTGGGACGCTGGGAACGCTGTAATTCAGGCATATAAAAAAGTATCAAAAAAAAAAACTAAGTTAGTAGTAGTAAGTAGTTCAGGCATAAAGTAGGTTTGTATCCATTTTTCTCGGTACTTAACACTTTTTCCTGTTTGCTTATTTATCTCTCTAGGCTCTTAGCCTAGTCGGTAGTGCCTACGAAGAAGGAGGTCCTAGGTTCAAATCCCGGCAGGGGCATTTAAGTGTGTATTTATCGCGAATATTTGTTCCTGAGTTATGGATGTTATCCTAGGTATATCTAAGTATGTATTTATCTATATACGTATGTGTATCGTTGTAGTTTTGCTTAGTTTGTAGCAAAGTCGATATGTGTAAGATTGTAAATATTTAACTCATTTAGTTCAACGAAACCCGTAGGTATACATATCAAAATACCTATCTACTTAAAAACGGTTTTATCAAGCTTACAACAAAAAAAATCCGCAGAGGTGAACAATTATGTCACAATCATTCGTCTTGGCCATTAAACATACGTTACCGAAATGGAGCCAACTATTTACAATTATTTTTTAATATTGTTAATAATGAAATAGCGCTAAACGCATGTTTTTCTGCGGTAGCAACACATAAACCGTTTGTCCTTGCTTCCCTGCCAAATTCCATAGCAATGTGCTGTCCCCGAGAGTTATAGAAAAACACTTCATATTATTCATTGAGGAATACAAATAGTCTTTTATTTTAAAATTGAGTATGAAAATAAAATGAACCAGCCGCAGCTGACAGGGGTGGCGTACCAGAGACTTTGGAAAACATATTTGAATGACCACAGACCACAGTGACAACCTGACAAGTTGACAACTATTTAGTAAAACTAGATGCCGTCCATGAAATTGAGGCTATTTGGAATCTTCAGGATCCCAAATAAGTTTGGGAACCTTGATCTCAAATATTTTGTATAATATTACTGAACCACATCCAAATTTTCAAAACGTTAACATAAATAGTAATAAATATGCTCAGAAAGCTAGAGAATAACATCCTTGGAATATATTTAACGATGCAAACGTAGTTTTGTTGTCCACGACTTATTTAGCGAACCCACGCTTAGAAATGTAGGCGCAGTAAAATTATGACGGAGCTATTCGCAAAAATAAGTTTATAGTGTTTCTCTCGTGATAAACAAGCCCCACGTCGCTTTGTCGGTAACGCGTCACACCTATATCATTCATAACATCCTTTACATCGTTTACTATATTATAACATTGATAACAACTAACGACCACTTCATACGCAGTTGCAAAAACAATATAAACAAATTCGAAAAATTATACTAAGACTGGCAAAAATTCCCGGGAATCTAGATTTAAACCAGATATTTAAAGTTCGACTGCTTCTTCTGGGCTGTAAAGAGACCCACTGATTATCAGTTCGCCGGACGATATCGGCCTGTCAGTTATTCGCAAAAGCTAACAATCGCTAATAACTGACAGGCCGATATCGTCCGGCGAACTAAGGGATTACCGCGAATCACGTTCGACGTGTTGCCTCCCTGTCGCACTTACGTACGAATATACAAGTGCGACAGAGCGGTAACACGTCGAACGTGGTTGGCGGTAGGCCTCAGGTAATTAGTGGGCCCCTTAACTTTGTTATCCTTTCCATGTAATAAAGTAGAGATGTAGAGTGAGACCAAGACAAGTTGGCAGTGATTTTGATAGTCCAGCCTGTGCAAGTGTCAAGTAAATGTCATAATTTCGTAGAATATTGACGTTTGAAATAACTTTCACTGCCTGGGCTGTCAAAATCGCTGCCAACTTATCTTGGTCTGACTCTCTCTATTTATATTAGTAACCGTATTTGTTAGAAAGAGAGGCAAATAGTTTTTACAGGCCTTTCTAAACCGCGACCCAGTTGTTCAAAGAGCTAAGCTGCCGATATTACAGGCTTTCCATTAAGCCGTAAGGCCGTAACGAACAATGCACTTGAGCTGACTGCAGCATTGTATAATATTTCAGTGAGGAACCGACATGATGGGCCTCCTCCGTGCAAACATTTACCAGGTAACTGTCACGATTACAGCAATCATTAGTTATAATGACATAAATTATAAAGACTTGCGTCGTCACTTCACGTCACGCGCCTTTTCGTAGTCATCGCTGTGCCGGCAACTGAAAGTTAAAAGACAGAATATTAAAATCACGCAGCAAACAAAGAAGCATTAACGTTTTAAACTATTTGGAACTATTATTTATATCTGACAGCTGGACACTTTTGCAACAATTCTGCCTAAGGAGTGTCTGTTCCTTGCCTTTACCTTCCATACCCAGAACCATAATGACGCTTAAGACAAACAATTGTTGACATGACAGAAACTGTTAAACATCTTGTCAGTTAAATGCACATGTGATTATTTTTAGATAGAATTATGATCTATTTATTTTTGTTCAGTAAATGAAAGCATAATTATTAAGTAAGTATATGAACAGTTTTCTTAATTTCTATTTAAAGTTAATTGTTTTAACGTAAAGTACCATATCTTAAAATATCGGTAGGCAACTAATTTGTAAGCACCTTATGAGTATCTTATATACTTATTCTACTTTTTGACCAAACGAGTGCGAAGTACGAGCGGAGCATCTTTTAGCTTGGGCCAGATTACTTTTGTACACGTCTGGCGGTTATCCTCTACATATATGTAACTATTTTGTCGATTCAATTTTTAGATTTTTCTCATAATGACGGAGCCATGGGGGCTCTCGAGGTACACAGCTCACACAATATAGCACAGCACAATATCTACTTACTATGTGAAATCTTTGTCATCGCTATTATAAACCGTCAGGCGTTCCTTTAGAATCCGGCCGTGTAGACCATGCCTTTAAGAATGAATGGCAACCACGTGAATTCGCCTCACTGGCCCGGACACGATCTGACAGATGCGGAAGAGTGAAAATATAGCTCAAGGCCATGCGTAAACAACAGCTGCCTATTGTTTGTGATGCCGCGTCAAACGGTGCGTATCTAATAAATTAGTGTGGATTAAAATGTGGCACGTGTAATCCTTTGAAAGCTGAGTGGGACGCTGGGAACGCTGTAATTCAGGCATATAAAAAAGTATCAAAAAAAAAACTAAGTTAGTAGTAGTAAGTAGTTCAGGCATAAAGTAGGTTTGTATCCATTTTTCTCGGTACTTAACACTTTTTCCTGTTTGCTTATTTATCTCTCTAGGCTCTTAGCCTAGTCGGTAGTGCCTACGAAGAAGGAGGTCCTAGGTTCAAATCCCGGCAGGGGCATTTAAGTGTGTATTTATCGCGAATATTTGTTCCTGAGTTATGGATGTTATCCTAGGTATATCTAAGTATGTATTTATCTATATACGTATGTGTATCGTTGTAGTTTTGCTTAGTTTGTAGCAAAGTCGATATGTGTAAGATTGTAAATATTTAACTCATTTAGTTCAACGAAACCCGTAGGTATACATATCAAAATACCTATCTACTTAAAAACGGTTTTATCAAGCTTACAACAAAAAAAATCCGCAGAGGTGAACAATTATGTCACAATCATTCGTCTTGGCCATTAAACATACGTTACCGAAATGGAGCCAACTATTTACAATTATTTTTTAATATTGTTAATAATGAAATAGCGCTAAACGCATGTTTTTCTGCGGTAGCAATACATAAACCGTTTGTCCTTGCTTCCCTGCCAAATTCCATAGCAATGTGCTGTCCCCGAGAGTTATAGAAAAACACTTCATATTATTCATTGAGGAATACAAATAGTCTTTTATTTTAAAATTGAGTATGAAAATAAAATGAACCAGCCGCAGCTGACAGGGGTGGCGTACCAGAGACTTTGGAAAACATATTTGAATGACCACAGACCACAGTGACAACCTGACAAGTTGACAACTATTTAGTAAAACTAGATGCCGTCCATGAAATTGAGGCTATTTGGAATCTTCAGGATCCCAAATAAGTTTGGGAACCTTGATCTCAAATATTTTGTATAATATTACTGAACCACATCCAAATTTTCAAAACGTTAACATAAATAGCACACAATTCGGACTCAAAACTAGTTTCTAGATGTAGGTACCGTAACCGGGCTATTCGGTACAATTTTTGGAGTAAAACATCAATAACTCCAAATTTTATTATTTAAGAACACAATTTTTTTAGGTAACCGGGCTATTCGGTACAATTTTTGGAGTAAAACATCAATAACTCCAAATTTTATTATTTAAGAACACAATTTTTTTAGGTTTTACTTTATTCGATAAGCAAAATTTTACCTATTTTTCAGAAATATCGGTAACGGTCACATCACATATTATAAATTACAGTTGCTAGTAACGAAATCCGCTTACAAAATGAAAAAAAAAACACGTTAAAATAATGCGGTGGATATATTGGTAATTACATATTATTACATTTATTAGGCGTAATCTAAAGTCAAGGGAGGCCATTTGATATACAATGCTGTTTAAAAACAAGATTGAGTTTCTTAGCTTTTATGTTGTGGGACGTTCCTTTCGTTCTGACACTTGATTGTTTTGTTGACGTTGATTGATTGTTTTCGAAAAAATTACCTACCAATATGAAATATCTATTATTTAAAATAACGAAGATTAACCTCACGGTACAATTTGTTTAGTTTGATGTTTTAGAGTTGTATTTTATTATTGCTATTCATAAATTAATATAAATCATTTATGATGACGATGAATGTGTAACAATAAAAACGCCGGTCAAGTGCGAGTCGGACTCGAACACTGAGGGCTCCGTCCGTTTTTACCTAAAAAGTACGATTTCCAATCCCTTAACGAAATTATATACTGTACTGAGGGACAAACAACCTTGCCGTTGGAAAATTGTTGTCCCCGCGTACATCGATATAGATCGCGGTTAGTTTACGAAAATGAAAATAAAAATCTTACCAACTGTAAATAAGTTTATAATCGCAAATCAAAGTAATTATTTTGTAATGACTACAAACAAAATTTAAGGTATTCGGATGTATTCCTTTATTTGTGCTATATGTCAATATTTTTTGGCAAATTTCATGATTCTAGGTCAACAGGAAGTCACCTCTATTACTCTTACGAAAGTCAAAACATGCGCAATAAACGGAGCATGAGCGGCTTTATCTTTAGCCTGCGTTGACTTGGAATTTTGATTTTTTCACCGCACTAAAGGGGTTGCAGACCTTAGTATTCAGTATTAATTTTAGCTTGATCCACGCGTACGTAAGAAAAAGGGTCTTGACAGACGAACATACGGGCAGATGGACAACAAAGTGATCCTGTGAGCTTAAGGATCCCATTTTTGCCGACTGAGTTACAGAACCCTAAAACAAAGAATCCCATTCGGTTAAAAATAAAGACACTTAAACCGTTCCATTTAACTCCTACAAGTTCCCAAAAAGTTTGATTCCAGTAGAATCAATAGGGCTCCTGATTTAGCGTAGGATTAACTAAAAGTTCTAAAAATCCTCAGAACACAAAAAACGCCCTAGCTCAAATAACTAATAGGACCTGATCCCTTTTTACTTTCAATATCATTCTTGGAAACGATGTTTCATCAGTCATTAGCTAGCGATACAGACTAGGTCACACACAGTGCTCAGACTGTTACCCAGGTGCGAGTTGGACTACTCTCAATAACTCTTCTAAATTTACGCAAAGGTGCATCGCTTCATCAGTGCGACAAACATGACTCATAAGCTTTTTGAAGAAGAGCCCTGAAATGCATTCTACATACACGTCTTGAAGCGTATACAGAAATAGTAAATATAATACTAACATGATATTCCCGAGATGTTTCGTTTTTACTACCTACTGATGTGTCGTAGGAAAGTTTCAAAAATTGTCTATTTCCAAAATGAAAGTTTCCTTGATTTCCAGTAAAATTTCCAAATTTTTTTCTAACAATTAGGACTTTTCGCAATTTGCACATCTGTAAACTGCCCCACCACGCATAAAAGTCGTAGAAGTTTCGGAAAACCAATAAGAACGTTGAATTCGTTGCGCGAAAATACAGTAAACAATAGCTTTTTCAATGACTGTTAAGTGGCTGATAGACGGGCGAGTAAGTTCGCGAACTTATGGCTCGACGACTTTTTTCGCTTGTAAAGTACGCGTACTTAGGCTCACACACGAGCGAAAAAGGTCGTCGAGCTGTAAGTTCGCGAACTTACTCGCACGTCTATCCGGGACTTTACAGTTATTTACATTTGTAATAGTTAACCATGTTAATAAAACACTCCCGGTAGTGGTATTCTAAAAAAAAACCTGAACCGGGAAATCTCTGTACTCGCCATACAAATTCAAAATGGGAGCATTCCCAAGAGGTAGTGTGCTAGGGCAATGTAAGTATAGAATTAATATCTTATTGGTTTAATATCTTTTAAATCTGAATAGGCCAGCTTGTCGGGCAATTTGAAACCATGTTAAATTAGTATAAAGGTTTAAATTGCATGTAGTTAGCTGTACATTAGAAATAAGCACTTGTAGGTAATTAAACTCTTGAGAATTACGAAATCATAATCTTTTTAACTCTAGTTACATATTGAAGTGATGCATTGCAAATCGAATACCTACGTACTTACACAAAGGTGCCACTAAAAGATAAATAAAGTTAGTTGAAGTTAGATCAGTTTAATCGTCGATTTATTTCCTAATAGTATTAAATTGCACGCACCCGGCCCCGTATTCAAAATAGAGAGAGGCGTAAACAGGGCGACCCGTTATCTCCGAAATTGTTCACCAGTTGTCTTCAGGAAATATTTCAAAAGCCGGCGATCTCATGGGAGACGATGGGCATTGAAGTTGGCGGCAAGAGGTTAACAAACCTGCACTTTGCTGACGACATAGTCCTCTTTTCCCATACGTCATCACATCTGCAACAAATGCTATAAGATCTCAGCACGGTGAGCCTTGAGGTTGGACTTACAATGAATAGAGCGAAAACTCAGTTGATGACCAATCAAGCTAAAGCTACACATAGGGTAGTAGTAGATGGGCAGGATATACAATACGTATGTCGATGAGTACACTTACTTGGGCCAAATAGCATCCTTCGAAAACAGGCAGTCCATAGAAATCGATAGACGTATCGAGAACGCCTAGAAGAGCTTCTGGTCCATGAAAGCGCTAATGAAGGGCGACTTTCCTTTGTGTCTGAAGCGTAAACTCCTCGACATGTGCATCCTGCCTATCCTAACTTACGGTGCTCAAACTTGGTCATTAACTGAGGCTCTAAAGTAGAAAACTCAAGGTTTGCCAGCGAGCGATGGAGCGTAGTATATTAGGTGTTCGTAGAACTGATCGAATCAGAAACACGGAACTACGCTCCAGAACTCGAGTTGTAGATGTAGGCGTCAAGACCGCCATGCTCAAGTGGGACTGGGCTGGATATGTTTGCCGCATGCAACCGGAAACGTGGGCCAAAGTGGTTACTGAGTGGGAACCCACGGAACACCATAGACGGTGCAGGACGGGGTGCAGGCAGACTGAAAAGGAGATGGCGGGACGACTTTGATGCATTATATCCAAAATGGTGGGAAAATGCCGATGCACAGGGTCGAGTGGAAAAATCGAGGCCTTTGCTCAGCAGTGGGACACTAATGTATGCTAACAAAAAAAAATATTTCCAATATTTTTGCCCTTCACACTTCATAACTGTTGTCTGAATATGAATCGTGCGCCAAGCCACAAAACCTTGAAGAATACATATATTCACCTGTTAACGGCTTTGTTTACGGAACTAAACCCCGGTATGAGAGAACATATTACACTTCTGGTCTATCACCACCACGTTGATATATATATTGTTATAATAAAGTTTGGTATACTACCCATAGAAGTCATCTAACGCCATTTAGGGTAAAAACACGATTTTTTGCGAAATTACGAGCACAAACAAGGCTAGTAAAACAAATTGAAACCTAGCTATTTGCAGGTACCAATCCTGACTTGAAGGTTTGAGACAACATTGACTTGATTATGGTAGGATAGTACCAAATCCACTCTGGAAGTTACACCCAGCACCATATTGCACGTAGATATCTCACATATTACATTTATTGTCTTTTTAATATTTAGCTTTTTAGAACTTATGGGAATAGAAATGATTCCTAAAGTCGTAACATAGACACCGTTAGGCAGGATTATGCAATAGCATATTAGCAGGATTATGAAATATCACGGGAGCCATAATGCAACCCTCAACTAGTATTCTGTATCTCAAGTATAATGGAACCCTCTCGAACCCTATAAATACTTGCATTCGGAATGGCATGCGTCCGGAACCGCTCGCATTTGGCGGCCCGCCAGCGAGGTGCAACGATGATTAACGCTGCATGGCGATCCCCTGATGTCATTACCTGCTCCGATAGATCGATCAACTTCTGATTAGATATCAAATATATCACCTACTAAATAACTAATCACTTTTTCCATATTAAATTTTGATGTCTGAGGATAATCACCATAATTTGCTCTATGTTGAGTAAATTTTTCGCCTTTCAAATGGAGCCCTAGAGTCGACATTCTTGATTAAAACAGATAATAGGCGAAAGTGCTACCTCCATTTGTGGTCTTTAATAGAATAATAAATAAATAAATAAAATAATAATTGAGTGGCGACACCGCGGACCCCTATTCCAGAGGGCCCTTTTATTAGGCCCTCGCCTCTGCGCTTGCCTTCACCGGCCGGCCAGAGTGGAGTCGCAAGAGCGGGACCTATGCTCCAGGTTGGAAGTGTAAAATGTCATAACGCCGGCGGCCTGCTGAACGGATTACCGGGATCTGGCTTCCGCAGACTCACCTCTCGACAACCTCACAGCCGCTCCAAAGTGTTGCCCTATTGTCGCACTGTGCGTGCGGCCGTTGTGGGGCCCACTCAATGAGTTGGCGAGTCACCGCCTGTCTTACACAATTCCGAGACTGATTGTCACGGCAGGTGTCCGCTAGTCTCCTCCCATAGCCTATTATCCAGTCCATCCAACTTTCAAATCAATAGCCTTATGACCTTAGATCCCATCGCAGCACAAAAGTGCTGCACTGCAATAGTCTTTGCACCTGGCGGGGACCATCTCCGGATGTATCATATTGTGCGCTCGGAGATGGTATCCGCGACGTGTATCCCTTGCTTGTAGATTAATTTGTCTTAAAGGGCCTCTGCGCTGTTGGCTTCGGCCCCACGTATGCCTCCCAAAGGTCCGGGACCCCATGGTCCCGAGATATGGTAAGACAGACAAATAATAATAATAATAATGTGCGGTTATGCATGTACAGCGGGGGAAGGTTGTAAATTCAACAAATTTACAACTTTCTGAGACAATGTCTTTCAGATCTATCTCTGAATCAGAAACCTACAAATACCTTGGTATGTCACAGTCGTTGGGTATTGAGGACGAGGGTATTAGACAGTCGGTGAAGGAGCGCTTTTTCAGTCGGCTCACAAAAGTCCTTAACAGTCTTTTGTCAGGAGGCAACAAAGTGCGCGCCTTCAACGCCTGGGTAATGCCCCTACTCACATACTCCTTTGGCATACTAAGGTGGACTCAGACCGAGCTGGACGCCCTGGATCGGAGGGTCCGACTACTGCTCACCACACACCGTATGCTACACCCACGCTCGTCTGTTATGAGATTGTACATCCCACGGAAGTGTGGAGGTCGAGGCTTCCTAAACGCCAAAGATCTCCACAACCGCGAGGTGTGCAATCTCAGGGATTATTTCCTTAACAACGAGTATGGGATGCATCGTGATGTGGTGGAAGTAGACAGGAACCTCACGCCGCTCTCCTTGGCAAACGAGAACTGGCGCAAACCTGTGGTACTAAGTACTGCGGATCGCAGGGCGGCATGGGAGAGTAAGGTGCTACACGGGCGGTTCTACAAGGCCCTCACGGGACCTGACGTGGACCTGCTCGCGTCGGTGAACTGGTTACGATTCGGGGACCTCTTCGGAGAAACCGAGGGTTTTGCCTGTGCAATTGCGGACGAAGTTATGATGACGAACAACTATCGGAAATATATCCTGAGGGACGGTACGGTCGACATTTGTCGGGCATGCCGCCGTCCCGGAGAGTCACTCAGGCATATCATCTCCGGTTGTTCTCATCTTGCTAATGGCGAGTACTTGCACAGACATAATCTCGTAGCTAGAATTATTCACCAGCAACTTGCTCTTCTATACTGCCTTGTGGACCGCGAAGTACCGTACTACAAGTACTCACCTGCGCCAGTTCTCGAAAATGGTCGTGCCACGCTTTATTGGGATCGATCTATTATCACTGACAGGACTATTGTAGCCAATAAGCCTGACATCGTGATAATAGATCGATCGCAACGCCGGGCCGTGCTCGTCGATATCACCATCCCCCATGATGAGAATCTCGTGAAAGCTGAGAAGGACAAGTCCAGCAAGTACCTAGACTTGGCCCACGAGATAACCGCCATGTGGGATGTTGATTCGACGATCATTGTCCCAATAGTCGTTTCAGCGAACGGTCTCATAGCGAAGAGTCTCGACCAACACCTTGAGAGACTCTCGCTAGGTGGTTGGATCAAGGGTCAGATGCAGAAGGCGGTGATCTTGGACACGGCGCGGATAGTCCGACGGTTCCTCTCTCTGCGGCCCTGACCACCGGCAGCTTGGGCCCTGCCCCGCTGCTGGCGGCACCCTAGGTTAGGTTTTTTATAATGTGTTTGTATCTTTTGTAATGTTTTTGAAGTGTTTTTATATTTTACTTTTATATTCATATTATAAATGACCTAGCCTAAGACGAAAAATAAATAAAGGAGATAATAATAACAGCTCAATCAGAATCTCGATTAATGAGAATTATTTCCGAGCTGTGAAAAAATACTCATATAACTTTTTACGATAGTTTGTTATTATTAGGCAATATATACATGATAATTATTTACAATAACATTAATGGAGAATGGGGCCCGTGGTCAGCTTTTTGACGTAGTTTAGTTAGATATAAAGTTCGAATAAGACCTTTGGACACCGTTTTTGTCCATTTTCGGAACACAAGTCTTAGTCATTTTTATGGGGCACAATTTTCAGCTCTCCAATTGTTTTTATACACTCAACTACTGAAACAGCTAAAAAAACTATAAATGTGGAAGGTTTGTGGAATTTCGAACATTATTACATACAAATCGTATTGTATTGGAGTCCAAGAATTGTAATGTATGTCTGCTAAAACTTGTCCATAATACTTGTGTTTGATATGGCCTGGTATTGTAGAATTATTGCTAGTATAGTATGAACCATTGCCAGGTATATCAGTTTTGCTAAAAGAAAAATAACTTTCATCATCCAAACTGAATAATTTCCCTTTGTAATTTCGAGTCATCTAGCGACACTGAGACATAATGGTCGATTTTTACTGATCAGTGTATCCCGGGGCTCTTACCTTCTAGCAGAACTCCAGACCTATTTTTTTAATGATCGGAAAATGTACGGTTGGTAACACAACAATTTTGGCCACATCTCGCTGGCTCATGGAATTCCTATAATTAAAAGTGCTTTAGAGTCAATTCAGGCTTGCTTTGGTTATTATCTTCGCTGGCCAGCCACTACCAGCTTTGCCATTTATAGTCAAGGATGCAAGAATTATATATTAATAATATTCTATGTATAGTAGAAACTGGTACATTTCCTGTACTAAAATGAGCCACTGTCCCAAGGGACACATATTTAAGTTAGAATTTTTAAAATGTACAATACATTTTCGTAGAGTTTCTTGTTTCGACTCCATTCTAACAACAATAAATGTTTGAAAAAATAAAACATTTAAAATTCAAGAATCTCAAAAGAACTAGCAACAACTTTATTAACAGCATTTTTGTTTATGTAGATACTTTTGTTTATAAGTCTACAAAAAATCATTCTCATTTTTTTGTTATCACCCGTTAACAATTGTTTATTAATCAAAGGAATGTCCGTAAAATGTCACTAGCTTGAAAGGACTAGTCGTTTTAATGTTTAATGTTTGCGAGATGCTTACTAGAATCTCGAATACCCTTTACGATTATAGGGCCCTCGAAATGGCTATTCTGACTAAACCGGGATCGTTTAAATAAAGATAAAGATAGTTTATTATTCAAGTAGGCATATTACGATGCGCTTATCAACGTCAACTAAAGCTACACCGGCTCTAACTCTACACCTCTGACCCGAGAAGATTTAAATCCCCCTCAATTGGAGAAAACGTTTTAGTTTCCTTTAATACTCTGTACGTTCTTTACAGAACTACGCAGTAGCGTCCTTAAAATAAGATCTTTTAAAAATATACTCGCTAAAACAGTATCCCAAATATGTGTAATTTGTCACTTGATAAAACAGAATGGGGTCAATCGAATCGTGACGTCGATATAAAAAGTTAAAACTGTTTTGGAAGACATACATTACAGATTCTAGGTCGACATTTGGTTAATAAATTACCTAGAAATTCGCAAACGACTTCTGCTTAGCGATGACAAAAACCATAATAAACGAACAGACTCGAAATAGGTTAATAACCAGCACTGGTTATCCTTCGTGTATTAATAACTGCATGTCTAGAGATGGGACATGACAAAACAGTGGAAGAGCAATTACACAAAACATCCCAACAGATGGCATCACACCAGATCATATAGGTACAAGAAACAGGGACCGGATATTCGAGGACTCATTGTTCTCAAACCAAACTTAAAATCGTATTTGATGTGCTTAATAAGTATCTTGATCAGGTTTCTTAAGTGTTTTTAAATCATCCAACTAAATCGAGTCACTCGAATAGTTTTAAGCACACCACTATACATTAGTAAAGAATGACTTTGTAAATACATGAACTAGATTATTTAGACGAACGTGCTTTGTGAGATAAAATTTATTATCTCAAATCGTGTCGTAATTTTTGTCCTCTTTGAAAAAAGTATGTAGGTTTCTCGATCAACTTACCCAATGTAGGTACATTGAAACAGCGAACCCACGGTATTTGTTATAATAGAGTCAGACTATGATAACTCTTATTTAAAATAACACTTGCACACATATGCTGTAAAAATCGCTAGCAGAGTTAACTTGGTCTGACTCTACCAACTTCGAATAATTAAAAACTAAAAAGATAGATTAATTTGTGTGCTGTGTAAAAAAACTAAGTTGATATCTCTCAACAGTAAACTTTGACCTTACAAACTCTGATCGTAATAACAGGTTATGCTTACGATCTGAATTTGTTATCGATACGATCTGTCAGTGTCTAACGTGACATTTCTTCAACCAGAAATTTTCGGTATACCTTTATCCTATATTTCCCAATTTCATTAATTTACGGCCCGATTCGAACTGATACCGAATCTCTTCTGAACCGATACGTCAAATATTATTCATTCTATTAGAATTATGGCTTCAGTTCAGTGGGACTATTTCGCCAGTACCAAGGTATTAGGAGCTTTAAATACGACTAAAATTGTACGGTTAGTACAAGACAATCTACGGCGATTTTATCAGCTCTTGTAAAGCGATAGCTGGACTTTATAAGTAGCACGTAGACTACCGGCCGTCGACTATAAAATGGTGGTTAAACGCGTTTGAAGATTAATTCTCAATTTCACAGCAAAATTCAAAATTAAAAAAAAAATCTGCAAGTAGGGCACTTTTACAAGTTAATAAATAAATGCAACAGCCAATACCTGGGCAAACATTACATTATAATAATACTGCACACTGCCACATTAGTTTACTTTATTAAAAGGTATCGATTTTACACTTTAAACAATATTAATGAGCAAAAACCGGCCAAGTACGAGTCAGACTCGCGCACGAAGGGTTCCGTACCATTATCTAAAAATCACTGTTTTGTATGGGAGCCCCCTTAAATATTTATTTTATTCTGTTTTATAGTATTTGTTGTTACAGCGGCAACAGCTTTACATAAAATGTAAAAATTTCAACTGGCTAACTATGACGGTTCATGAGATACAGCCTGGTGACAGACGGACGGACGGACGGACAGCAGAGTCTCAGTAATAGGGTCCCGTTTGACCCTTTGGGTACGGAACCCTAAAAACAAAGGAATTAATCACGAGGCGTGACTATCAAGATGACGCTCGAACCTGGCTTCCATCAAATATTTGGTACCCATAGATACGATATATTTCTTCACTCAAAAACGTCAGTTTTGACATTGACATATCCGATCTACATCGTATCTAGAACTAATACGACGTTGACGTATCCTGAAGTTCGAATCGGACCTTTAGAAAGAGGATAATGCTGACCTAAATATATTGTTTTCGCATTATTACGCAACCCGCACTCAGAGAAATTATGACACAGCGCGCGGGGAATAGGAAACATTTTTTGTCTGTCATCTGCGCGTACGCACGCCCGGCGGTTGTGTAACGAATAATGAGATATTGTTGTGTTTTCCAAAACGCTAAATAATAATCGTATGGCTATTTTTACTTATGCTCGTGAGAAGACTTTTGTATTGTTATAATGGTCCTTAAAGTTTCGAAAAAGTTGAGATAATATTGCTTGAACCCCAACTAAGTTACACTATGACACCATAGAACCATCTTCTTCTTCCTCGCGTTGTCCCAGCATTTTGCCACGGCTCATGGGAGCCTGGGGCCCCTTGACAACTAATCCCAAGATTTGGCGTAGGCACTAGTTTTTACGAAAGCGACTGCCATCTAACCTTCCAACCCAGAGGGTAAAGTAGGCCTTGTTGGGATTAGTCCGGTTTCCTCACGATGTTTTCCTTCACCGAAAAGCGACTGGTAAATATCAAATGATATTTCGTATATAAGTCCCGAAAAACTCATTGGTACGAGCCGGGTTTGAACCCGCGACCTCCGGATTGCATGTCGCACGCTCTTACCACTAGGCCACCAGCGCTTTTCACCATAGAACCATGACAGCAACAAAACTGATCACAGGTTTCTGTCGCTTGTCGCTCAAAGTATACCCTATTTGCAAAATGTTTTCATAGAGACAATTTTAACAAAAACGCGCAAAATTCAGACTATCGACATTCCTTAAACATTCAGATATTTCTCAACCTGCATCCTAGACTAGAATTAGGTAATTTAGACGTACCTATAAATTACCAAATTCCAGTCTAGTTTACACGTTGTCTTTTATGCATATGTAAATGACAATCTAGTGTTGCCGTTTTTACTTACGTCCGAGTTATGTGCAAACAAATAAATAAAAAACACGTTTGAAAAAATTGTTGTTTTGGATTGAAGCATCTGCTTCATATCGACATAAAAGTTAAACAGTCGTGACAGAATTTAAAAGAAATACAAATACCATGTCACGGCCAGAAGTTAGATTCCTGTGCCCTGGCTAGTCTCGGGATCGGCCTTAATTCGACATTAGAGAGTGTAAACAAACTACTATTACAATCACCTAGCGAGTGGTCGGTTGAACACTCCAAAAACCAGTGTAAGTGGAGGTCCAGACAGGACAATCAAATTGCTAACTTGATCAGAAATTAAAGCAATTTGATTTACAGTCCCGTTTAGCGTCCTCATGCACACAATTCCAGAGTGAGATCAAGCCAATGTCCTTGAATTTCATTTGAACGTCCGTATCACATAATAAATTTAACAGTTTAAACAGATTGAGCGAAAAATGGTGCCCTCTGGATGCCTAATAAAGCATATGTCCTTTTCCAGTGACGAGAAAGCGAGTAGAGATCGACTAATAGAAACGCACGTGTATGAGTGGTTGTAGATCCCCTGAGAATAACATAACATGCATACTTAATTATTGATTGTTGATCGCTGCCGGTGAGAACTTTATCAAAAAGAAAACATAATGTTACTCGGTCGACGAAGTCATGAAACTCGGTGGGACTCTCACCGGTTGTACTTTTTTTCAGATATGAAAATAGATGACATCAATGACATGAACGTCGAAGGTTAAGGAAAGGTGATGTGCGCTTTTAGCAAAGAAGCGCTACAGCTTTAGACACATTAAGCTTGCCACAGTAAAGCCTTTGTCACCTGACAGGGCTACTGAATGTTCTTTTTTATTTTTAAACATCCATACGTATGCTAATTTAAACTAAAATTATTACATAAAACTGTGAGTTTGTTTAGGACATTTCACAATAACAAATAACACTCTTATATTACATTATTGATTATTTAGGTTTTATAAAAAAATATTCAGCTTACCCCTCGGTAAGCTGAATATTTTTTTTCAACTTCCTAAATTTCCCCCTAAAATAAGAAATAAGCGGTTTTGACTTATTCACAATATTAGTGGCGGTTATTGCTATAGCTGTTCCAAATGTTTGCTGTCTCCGTCAAACGAAACGCTCTCTGAGAAAAGCGCATTTAACTGATTTGCAAGACTAAAGTGATTCCATAAGTGTTCCGAGAAAAAGTTTTGTATGGAACACTAATAAGAATTATTTTAGATGACTCGTAGAAAAAGTATTGTTTACAATCAGCGATATAATAAAGCTCTCGTACCTTACTTAGCTAAGCTAAGCACGGTACTCAACTGAAAGCTCTCTATTATATCATGATGCATGAGTGTATAAAATACTATTTAACATTCCTGACAACATACCAAAAACATAACCCACTTAATTTGGGCGGGCTATTTGTTGCCCACCATAAACCATACTAAAATTATCCAATGGGGAATGAAAACAATGAGACTGTGACAAGGACAAACAATAATAGCGCTTTCTCTGCTGCTCCTGCTGAAAGTTCCATAAGTGCATGTCTTTCGGTCATCTGATCCCTCCCCCATTTCATGTCTATATTATTGTACTTACCTCATATCCGGTTCTAAGCGTCGACGACACGGATTTTCAGTCGTACCCGTTGGATTACTGTTAGTGCGCTATAAAAGAAGAGTCTGCGCAATGCTTTAATTTTTCTACTGGATTTATGGCTCTGGCGATCGCCAAATATGGTAACAAGTTCAAAACTGTAAAAAGGCCCAAAAAGAAAAGCACTCTTGTTGACTATACAATAATGTAATAAATTCAATAGAGGTACAACTGTTATAAAAGCTTGACAATAATTAGTACCGGCCAGACGTCATGTTTCTCGGGAAAATCTTAACACCGCGATCTAGGATTTTCAACACATGGTATAGCGACATCTAGCAGGCAATTTGACAACTAAAATTAACTTCTTGCAAATAAAATTAGGAAATACATACAGAGGTTGGACATTCCGCCCACCAAGGACAATAATAACACAAGTGTCCTTATTTCCGCCCACCATGAGACATCTAACTCTAACAAAAAAACAGAATGTCATGTAACATGGCACAGTGGAAAGAAATTGTAACATGTGATATTCAAAATGTATAAATACAAACTCAGAATTATTACACTGCAATAAGTTTGCATATAAATTGAACCAGTGATACCAAATTAAAAAAAACCTCAACTTATATTTGGCAAGAAACAAAAACACAAAAAAAACTTAACTAACAACCTAAAGTTTCTATTGGCAAAAAACATAGTTTGCCAACAGGTCGTTTGATAATATTCCCTTTGCAACGTAAACTAACTACTCTAGTGATTCCATCCAGACCTGGGTGTTTATCAGTGACTACACCATATAACCATCTTGCTGGAGGCAAGTTATCTTCCTTTACTAACACCACACTACCTACCACTGGCTCGGGAGTTTGATGAGCCCACTTATAACGGTGGTAAAACTGAGTCAGATATTCACGCGACCATCGGCGCCAGAAATCTTGGACCATTTTCTGTGTTAGCTGCCATCTTCTTAAACTACCTACATTGGTACACTCATAGTTAGAGTCCGGGACAAGTACTAGGGGCTCTCCAACCAGAAAATGCCCAGGAGTGAGTGGTATAGGATCATCAATGTTGCTACTATTAATTCTTGACATAGGCCTTGAGTTAAGGCAAGCTTCGATTTGAGCTAAAACTGTTGCCATTTCCTCAAATGTCAAGGTGGAGTTTCCAATCACTCGTCTAAGATGATGTTTTGTGGATTTGACTCCCGCCTCCCAGAGGCCTCCAAAGTTTGGAGAATGTGGAGGAATCCAATGCCAATTAGTGGAATTTGTAGCAAGCTGGTCGGCAATTTCCACAGCTATGCTTGATCGTTCTTCCGCGTATAACTGCTTCAGCTCACGAGCAGCTCCTACGAAGTTTGTTCCATTGTCGCTCCACAAATCAGCGCAATGACCACGGCGTGCTGTAAAGCGTTTAAAGGCCGCAATAAATCCTTGAGCTGTCAAGTCACTGACTGCTTCAAGATGTATTGCTCTTGTAGCCATACAAATGAAAAGGCAGATGTAGCCTTTGTAAGAGCGGTGGCCTCTTCCCTTTGAGGTGCGCATGTTTATTGGACCAGCATAGTCCACACCACTCTGAAAAAAGGGGCGATTGACAGTTCCTCGAACTGACGGCAGCTGTCCCATCAGTGGATGTCGCGATGCAGCAGCATAGCGAGCGCAAGTCACACATTTGCGAACGAATAACTTAACGGAATTGGTTGCTCCGATGACAAAATATTTAGATCTTAAGTAATTGAGCATCAGTTGTGGGTTGCCATGCAGAGTTTTTTCGTGCGCGTTGTCTAAGACCAAAGTTGTGAAGTGTGACTTATGTGGAATTATAACTGGGTGTTTCATTTGTTCACTGATTCCAGCATGCTCTAATCTTCCACCAACTCTCAGGATACCATCTTCATCAATTATAGGGTTTAGTGAGGTAAGTTGACTCTTCTTATTAATTGTTTTATTTTCGTTCAGATTTTTCAATTCTTCTTTGAAATGATTCGCTTGAACAATCTTAATACACATTTTCAAAATCTCTTGTATTTCAGTGCTTGTTAACCATAAACTTACTTTTTCTTTTCTAACACATTTCAAGAAACGTTTACAGAAAGCCAGAACGCGTAGCAGTTTCCACAATTTAGAAAACCTTGAAATAAGTGTTTCTTCGGCATCTGCTGTGACATCATTACCACAAGTATTCACGAAGCATGCTTTAGTGCTTTTTTCTTCTAACTTCGTGTCCTTTATGTTTGGTTTTTTGTAGCTAATTTCTTTATTTTTCAGCCACGACGGACCTTCTATCCAGAGTTCTTCTTTACTCAGGTGCTGTGTACCTCTAGACGCGCAGTCTGCAGGATTATCTTTCGAAGAGACATGGGACCATTGGTGTGGCTCAACTGATGTTATTATTTCAGATACACGGTTGGCGACAAAAGTTTTCCATCGATTTGGACGACTATTTAGCCAAGAAATGACCACTGTGGAGTCAGTCCATGCATGAATGTTTGCCTTGCTGATACTCATAACGTCGGCTACTTCAACTAGCAATTTGGTGAGTAACACAGCCCCACACAATTCCAGACGTGGAATAGAAATTTGTTTGATAGGAGCCACTTTAGTTTTGGACGTGATCAGTGACACGTGCACCTTTCCTTCTTCATCTACAGTCCTCAAGTACACAACAGCAGCAAACGCTTCATTAGAAGCGTCGCAGAATCCCTGAAGTTCCGCAGTTACATTGGATCTAGCGTTGTTCCACCTAGGCAGCTTGAATTCGGTAAGTTGGTTTAGACTTTCTCTGTAGTTTAGCCAATTCTTCAGTAATTGTGGTGGAACTTCATCATCCCATTCGATTCCCGAAAGCCACAATTTCTGGATGAAAATCTTAGCCACTATGATCACTGGAGCCAACCAACCAAGTGGATCAAACAGCCTTGATATGTCAGATATGACACTTCTTTTTGTTACAGGAACTTTGAGTGGAGGAAGCTGTACCGAATATTCAAATTCGTCATTTCTGCGATTCCAGACCAGTCCCAGAATTTTCATGACAACGTCTATCTTCAACTGGAGACTTCCTTCCTCTTTGACATCAGATTCTTTCATGTAACGCATTAATTCTTCATTATTACTGCTCCATTTCTGTAATTCGAATCCACCATTTTTCAAAAGTTCATTCATCTCTTGGTACACTACTTTACCCTCTTCTACAGATTCACACCCTGTTAACAAATCATCTACATAAAAATGCTTGAGGACCCTATCAGCAGCATTTGGATACTGTGATCCTTCATCGTGGGCTACTTGCTGAAGAGCACGCACTGCGAGATGAGGTGCTGATGCCGTACCAAAAGTGACTCGGAGCAGTCTCAAGTGCTTTATCTTCTCCCCCGAGTTTTCACGCCATAGGATGCGTTGAAAATCTACATCGTCTTCGTGCACTTTTACCTGCCTGTACATTTTAACAATGTCTGCTACCAGACATATAGGATGGCAACGCCAACGAAGGATGGTATGACGCAAAACAGGTTGCAGAGTTGGACCTACTAATAGGTCTTGATTTAGGGATACGCCATTAGAGCCAGGACAAGACGCGTCATAAACTACCCGAAGCTTTGACGTGGATCTGTCATCTCGGATGACAGCATGATGTGGCAAGTAAACTGCATCTGGGTTGTTCTCCTGTTCTGGGGGAACTTCTTCCATGTGTTCTAGCTCAAGATATTCATTGATGACATCTGTGTAGCGTTTCTTCATTTCAGGATCTTTTGCGAACCTCTTTTCTAATTGGTTGAGACGCCTAGTTGCAATAGGCACAAAGTTTCCGTGTTTGCAACTGGGATCTTGATCACGAAATGGTAGTTTCACAATATATCTACCTGTGCTATCACGTTCAGTGGTAGCAGTAAAAAATTCTTCACATTTCTTCTCGTCTTCAGTGTAATGTTGCTTGGGATCTGTCGTATTGTGGTCAGCCTCGAGCTCCCAAAATTTTTTGAGTAACTCATTTTCATCTAAATGAATGTGGTTAACGCTAACGCTTTTACGAATTTCCGACTCACCTAAGTGAGTTGGCCCTGAAACGATCCAGCCTAAAGACGTTCGCTGAGCGATGAGTGCTCCCTGTGGAGCTTTGATCATTTCGTTTAAAAGTATTTGACCGTACACCTCTCCTCCTAGGAGCAAGTCGATTTTGCCGGGAATGTTGAATGTGGAATCTGCTAAATTTAATTTAGACAGTTCGGACCACGAATCAATGACAATACGTTTTCTCGGCCGATTCGATGTTACCTTGCCCAAAACATGAGCATGCACGTTCACTTCAAAGTCAGGTTCTAGGAGTGATGAAATTTTTACCTTTACCACCGCCTTAGAGTTCACAGGTGAACTCTCTTCACCGCCTAGACCCGTGACTGTGCTCTTGTGGGAAACCTTGTTTAGTCCCAGCAGTTGTGCTGCAGACTCCGTTATAAAAGAGGCTTCCGAGCATTGGTCGATTAAACATCTGAGGGTTATACCTGAACCTGTTTTCGACTGAGCTTGAACCAAAGCCGTTGGCAAGAAAACTTGCCCACGACTGGTCGAAAAACAAGTTGTTACATTATTGGGCTCATCACACGATAATGATGGAGCTGTTGTTGCATGTGCAACAATACTGCCTTCAACCGATTGAGTAGGTTTGACTTGAGAATCGGTTGCTTGAGTGCTAGTTTTTGGGTGCAGTAAAGAATGATGTTTGCGCTTGCAAATTCGGCATCTAGTAGATTGGCGACAGGAATATACGTTGTGACCTGAACCTAAGCAATTGAAGCAAAAATTACCGGACTGGATGAAATCACGTCGAGCATCAACATCGATTTTTGCAAAACCTTTACAATTACACAATTTGTGATTCTCTGAACAATAGCCACAAGAAATTTCAGTGACATGATGCACTTTAAAGTTGCTACTACATTGTGCATTGGGTTTCTTTGAAACAAAGCTAGTCTTCGATGATTTCCCATCAAAACATTCGAGTGCCCTAAATCGGGTTTCTAAAAATTCTCGAAGTTGGTTGAGTGTGGGCAAATCTTCAGAAGACTCGCTAACCTTAAGTTCCCACTGTTTCCTAGACTCGTTGTCTAATTTAAGACAAATTATATGAATCACAATTATGTCCCATGTATTTGTGTCGATGCCTAAGTTGTTCAATCCATTTAAACACTCATTTGTAGTGTCCAGCAATTCTTTGAGTGCATTCGCGGACTCCGTCGTAATATTCTTCTGACTCATGAAGCGTTTGAGAATGCAGTTAGAAAGATACTTCTTATTATTATAGCGCTTTTCCAATTTCTCCCAACATGCGCTGTAATTATCCTGCGTGATCTGTACGTGACGCAAAAGCTGTTCAGCTTCACCGACTAAATAACCTTTCAGGTAGTGCAATTTTTGGACGTCGTCTAAATCTCTATTCTTATGGATGAGCGACGTGAATAGATCTCTGAAGCTAATCCACTCAGAATAATTTCCTGAAAACGTAGGAATTGAAATCTTTGGTAGCTTTACCATCACCGATTTGCCTTGATTAACATCAGACTTATTCTCAATTGTGGTAGACTCAGTGCTCTTTCCAGGAATCGAAACATTTAGTTTGTTTAAGGCAATCTTAAGATCCGACTTATAATCCATGAATAACTCTTCCGCATTAGAATATATGTCTTCAGTAATATACTCGCTGAACTCAAGTGTAGTAGACTCTTGAATGATTCGAGTATGAGTTGACACAAACTTTTCCCATAAAGATTCTAAGGTTTCTAATCTTGTGCTAAGATAATCTACAGAGTTAAGCCGTTCCTTAGGCGATTTTTTAAAGTTAGTTTTAGCCTTATCTATTCTCAAATACAAGTCCTGTTGCACTTTTATAAGAGCCTCCATGGTGAAATTTTCTAAGTGTTTGGAACTTAGCAATATCTAGGCAAAATTGGGCGTGGATTCCCCGTCGTTCCACTTTCTTCGAAACTATTCTAAGTCCAAACTTGCTACGAATTTTTCTATGTCCAAACTTGATGAAATTTATTCAAAGTCCAAATTTGTTGAAATTTCACTAAGTTTTTGACAGTTGCACTACTTAATAATTGAATGTACTCACGGTTGTCACTTCACTACGTCACACATATAATCCGCTTACGTCATACTGCTGCTTCTCACCACTGACGTCACGATGCATTTGCTTACGTCACACGCTGCTCCGGGAAACATAGGCTCTTCTCGCCTTAACACCGCTGGCAGCAAACCACTACCTTGCCCGGCGTCCGTTGGCCCGAAGTTTACCGAATCCACTAGCCGAACTCATCCGGCTCGAAGGACCATGTAAAAAGGCCCAAAAAGAAAAGCACTCTTGTTGACTATACAATAATGTAATAAATTCAATAGAGGTACAACTGTTATAAAAGCTTGACAATAATTAGTACTGGCCAGACGTCATGTTTCTCGGGAAAATCTTAACACCGCGATCTAGGATTTTCAACACATGGTATAGCGACATCTAGCAGGCAATTTGACAACTAAAATTAACTTCTTGCAAATAAAATTAGGAAATACATACAGAGGTTGGACAAAAACCTTAATCAATTGTTTAATCAGACCAAGGAATTACTATCTCATCGGCTTTGGACAATGACTCGGGTGTCAAAAACTTCGCTTTCTGACACAAAATCGATTGAATTTTAAAATTGACTACTAAGCGGAGGGTAATAAGGCGGGAAAACCCCGACATTATTATGAAACATACAAGCTTTCAACATGCTTTCAACACCTTGTTTACCGTGGATTATTTCTATTGCTTTATGATCTGCAACTGATGTTTTTTCAGTTATGCCACATGACTCATAAAACTCTCATTGCGCGAGCTTTACAATCATTGCATGCCGAGTTGTTGTGTCGGCACACACAATATATCAGAGAGTAGGAACTTCGCAACCTTCGTATACCAACTTACCTGAAATAGCCACAATGTGGGAAGAACCCTAATTTAAAGGAACGACGATCTGAGCAAAGATGATGGAGAAGGCGCATGATCGGAAAAGGTGATCGGAGAAGATATTCGTCCAGTGATGAACGTCTTACGTGTATGATGACTTACTCCCTTATTCATAAAACTTTACGGGGCTGATTTAGTTAAATTATGTTTTATCCCTTTCTTACAAATACATAAGGCAAAATGACAGATAAAGATGAACGATTCATAGCTAATTCAGGCCAGTAACGCGTTTATGTGTTCACTTTTTTTGTTAAAATTAAATAAAAATAATTTAATAGCAATGACATCTGCGATCTTGAGCACGCACGGCCGTCCGGTCAGTGCTCAGCGAGCTACAGTTGGAGAAGGACCGGAACTCACGGCGCCTTAATTTCTTTCGTACCTACCATGTATTTATCCGACTAATGCACTGCGAATGGATTATTTTTCTTACTTCACTGTGTAACCAGTTTCTTGTTTCGCGAATCAAAGGATAAATTCCTTCGGTTTTGGCGCCACATTTTGTAAACAGTTTATTTATACGACCGTAAAATATCATTCTGTTGTCTAAATGCCGTGAATGTTTGCTTTTGCATTCCTGGCCGGGTAATATCGTATGTTTTGGTGAGTCAACATCTACATTTGATTTTACGCAATTGTTTTTGTTTGTATCTTTAGATTAGTGCACTTGCTGCTGCCAAGGTGATCCATACATATTTAGTTTTCATTCATTTAGATCCATACATAAGATTAACAAAAAAAAACAGATTACATCAAAGTTTGTCGGGTCAACACAGGGTCAACATAATTTGAATATGCGAATTTCTAAACGGTTTCGACCGCCCGCCGTGGATCTCATTTCATCAACGTAGGTCATTTCATGAAGCGGGTGACTAGAAAAACTGATATTTTATCAAGATATAGTGTCACTAGGAAAATCTGGGAGCTTCCACAAGGGCGATTTCCCACCCGTAAGTCATGACTCGAAACGCAGATTGTAGCAATAATCTAGTAAAAGTGAAGGAACATTTCACGAGGATACCTGCATAGGCACATCTATGAAGAAATTAAAAAGTGTGGGAGCTATTGTATATGTATTTCGCCCCTCTTGGAGGTATATGTAGTGGAACAAATACGTATAGACTAGACCTAGTACATTATACACGTTACACGTGCATGTTCTCAATATCATGAAAGACCTTGGAAAACCACTGCGCCCTTCAACGAACGACTATTGTTCACGCGCACATACCATGCACATGCCACTCTAAATAAATTCAACAAGGTACATTCATGGCATTAAATATCGATACGGACAAAATGCCTAGAATATGTATACTTTCTTAATGTACGGACAATAAGGTGTTGTAAGGTATAAGTAACCTACTTGCTGTCCGTCCGTATAATAAAAGTTATTAAAGAAGGAAATAAATTTAATGAATTACAAGGAAATGAATCTGGATAATGAATAGCAAATTATCTGCTATGGAAGTAATTTTTCTTCAACTAGATTATTTTAAAATTGTCCGCCTTATTTACTTATAAGAATAGTTCATCAGACTATATGTTTTGAAATTACTTACTACTACTACTTATGAAAAACCTAATGCCTAACCTACATCGTTGTCAGCCTCGCAATTTGTCTTCAGGTCCCTCGAGGCTCCCGTGGCGACACAGCCGTGGGGAATGTTTGGCATTTGGGACATAGCTGACTCTTGTGACATCGTTGAAGTGGACTACTTTTTCCAGCGTGCCAATGTTTACCCGCATCGTGACTTTAAAGAAATGCTTTGTCGCTCCAATTTCGATTGAACTGGTTATCGTTGAACGAGCATTCCATCTGAGTTTTGCGTTCTTTTTACGTTTAATAGTAATGTGTTCCTGCCGGTGAGGCTACGGAGACAGCTTACCATCAGGCGGGCTGTATACTTGTTTGCCACCGACGTAGTATAAAAAAAAATTTAGTCTACCTTTTTAAGCCAAAAACCAACGAGAAGTGGGAAGATTTTAAAGAAGGCGTTCATGGACATCAAAACCTCAGGCATCCGAATTTTTATAGAGGAAGAAAGAAGGAGAAGTCATGAACTTTCTCCACGCATGTAATTGAATAAAAAGGCAATTTAAGGTCATTTTGGTGATGTGTATTGAAAATTGTAACTTCAAATAAAGAAACATAAAAAACGAGAGGAGGAGAAATTGTTAAATATATTCAAAAAAATAGGCGGTATCATGTCAAAAAACTTCTAAATTTACTATTGAGGTGAATCAAGAGGATGTTTTGAGATACGAGTATCTTCTTTTCCCATGGGGAAAAAAAAAATCTATGCATATGTTTGTATATAATGTGCGTGCCGTTTTAATGGAGGCTATGTTGAGAACGGTATAACCTTCAGCTCAATTTAAAGACATTCTAACCTCTACGCATAGTTTAAGCAGAACCGAACAATGTGCGAACAAATATTCTCATTTCGACATCACATTAACATTTCAACGTGCAATATCAGAATAACTGGGCGAAGTCGATATAAACAGCACATTCCTCCGACGATGTCATTTTGGGCGCCAGCCAGCTTGGTAGGGCTTCGTTCTCGTGGTCCGCACCGACCACTCGGGCCGCTCAAACATCCGGCACTCCTTCTTAGCGATGCGATCTAGATATCCAAAACCGTATCGGAATTATCTTGACGGCTTTCCGTGGCGTATAGTCGGTGTGGACCCGACTTTGATAGTCTGAGGATTGCAGGTGCAAAGATATATTTGAACTGCGGATTTCTATCTATTTGTGGGCGGGGAGATCGCATAGCGATCGCGGATGATTTACCTGTGTGTGGTCACACACGGTACAGGTTTATTTTAGTGCCTAAACTTCTTAAAAAGAGACATACTAGTCTGGATGGCAGTCTCAAAATCTGAGCTAAGGAATAAATTAAAAGTGGAAAAAATCACTGTCGTAAGTGGGACTTGAACCCACGACCACTGGATCACTAGTACAGTGCTCTGCCATCTGAGCTACCAAGATCGCGTTAATACTTTAATAGCATGCATAGTTCGCAGACGTTTCTGCTTGATAGAAAATTAATTTAAAGCTATGGAAGTCAAAGAGTGAACAAATGATTTTTCATTTGGCTCAGTTTCGACTAAGGCTTAATTTGGATTTATTTAAAAAATGGATGTCATGTAATTTACACCTATTTTAGTGCTCCGTAAAATACTTTGTTCACGGAGCACATATTTTTTATTACGAGTAGGTATGTAGGCACAGTCCATCTAAGTTAACTTTGGCCGACTTGAACAAAACAAAGTGTGGGAGTGTCATTATAAACGACATATTTTCATATAAATTTGACATTAATCATGACATTTCTCATTACAAATACCATGCAGCAGGGCTATTATGGTCGATTTTATAAATGATATGGCTGTATAAATGATAATATAACTAACATTTTATCCAGTTTTTATTGATTTGACGTCTTTTCCACTTTTGACAGCGATAGATGTTAAATGATTTACTGCATAACATGGTCGGTGGATAATTTGTCATTTGTCTAAATTTCTGACTTAAACTTAGTTGATAAGTGGATAAGTTAAATGATATAAATGACACTTGTCTAGATTTATATCGTTTTATAGCATTTATACCGTTTTGTCTACTTTTGACAGCGATAGACGGTAAATGGCAACGTTTGTTGAATAATTAAATATATAGTCGAGTTTTGACGGCTAGACTTTGATTATTTTATCCTAGTGCTCACTGGGTCACGATAAGTGCTCTTGTGCTATATAAATGGTGCAAAATACAAATTTTTGGAGTTAAATATCAGTAAGTATCTGTGTTTTTCATTATATATACAATCAAACTCATTTATTTACATATAACATTATCAATACATTTTTCAGGGATGGCAAGATATCATTTCTTCTTGGCAGCTGCTGCTATCGAAGAAAAACAAGACAGAAAACTTCAACGCCGAGCCATAAGGGATGCATGCAACCCGTTTGATAAGCCCGACGAGGAGTTATGGCGCATATATAGGGTGCGGAAAGAATTAGCACTCTATGTGTGCTGAACTATACTATGGATTGCCGGCACATCTTAAAGTAAAGATATAATGTTGCACTATTCCTCAAATCATTCCCGCTACCTTTACCACCTTGATCATAATCATTATTTCATAATGATATACCTACTTACAAGTCTTTGTCTTAGGTTTTAACATCACTGCACCTATTGGCTGGCGGTAGTTACTAACGGGGAACTGGAAAAGACCATGGCTTGTCCATTGCTCAGTCTACCGTCAGCCGGTACTTGGATCAATTTGTAATTGTGGTGAATAGAAGGTATGTCCATTTTGGTACAGAATACCACTGACACCGGAGATAAGAAGGTAAAAAAATACGAGTATGGATGTGCAGTGAGATTTTTCTATAATGATGTTCCTGGTATACAGCGTAATCAGTATGATCACATATGAAGGCAAAAAGACGCAGTCAGTAACAAAATATTTATATTTATTTTCTTACGTAGATTTTTAGGGACCATGAAGTACAAATGAGGCTTGAATGTGGATTTTTGTGGTATTTGTATTTGAAGTGTTTCTACCTAAATATTTCAATGCAGAATCATACCTTATTTTTGTTATTATATGCAACTTCTTTACCACTCTTACATATGTATTTATGTAAGTATTATTCAATTCTACGTGTAGCTAAAGTACCAAATCATGAAAGTGTTGGATTGTTTACAGACTCAAGGACACTTGGATAGTCTTCCCAGAAAATGAGAGGTGTTCAGGAGGCATATGGGGTTGCTAACATTTTAGGCACAGTAGACTGCACCCAAGTAAAAATATTTCCATAACCTTTACCGCATGGCGTACAGTTTCTAAACAGAAAAGGAATTCATTCGCTAAACGTTCAGTTGGTATGTAATGACTGCAAAATCATAATTAGAAATTTTAGAATAAATCGAATGGATGGACAGAATCGATATTTTCTTGTAAACCGTAAGATCGCCAAAGTAAGCCCTGACAACACCAATGGGGATTACTTTGAATCGGGATTAGTACGTTTTGTTACAACTCATCTATCATTCATTCTGCTAAATCGGATACAAATAGGTAGTCAAATACTATTTTGTAATTTCTAAAATATTAAGAGATTACATATACATATAACCGTTGTTATAATATTTTAAGTATAAATATTTGTGAAATGTTTGACGTTTTCCGCGATTAGGTACATAGATACCCAGAGTCGTTCCATGCAAGTCACCTGTTAGTTTTACGTGATGTATCTGCAAAATTGCATGGACATTGGACACTTTATGAATAAATTAAATTTAGGTTTACCTACCATGTTTAGGGCTCCACTCCTCAAATTTTCTCTGCGGTGACCGAACACATACCCATGTACATGGATTTTTTTAAATGGGAGACTGGGGGCAGCTGCCTACCATATCCATTGAAAAAGTATTGTACCTACGTTGGTTGCTCTTAAAGACTAAGAATTGTTATTAGAGAAAAGTGGTTTACAAATACCTTAACTAGGATTCCTTGTGTTTCAGGCAGAAATGGACAATATGAATATTTTTTTAACTATTCACTTAATTATAAAATCTTAACGTCATAATGTGTTGAGAAAATAACTTGTGAGACTTCTAATTGTTTTTGCTGCAATTACCTTATATCTTGCGATTAGCTTAATCAAAGTAGTTTTAATGCAACAATATGATATTGTGATCAGAAATTTTAATATAAACTGACGATAAGGCACCGACTTCAAACATATTAGTTGGTAATGCATATACTTAAAAAAGTATAATATTTTATTTTATCCTTTTTGAAGTCGGTTTACTTTTTTTGTAAAAAGTTTTTTTGATTATTTTACTTTATAGGTATAATAGGTTTTTCTTTTTTCCAGAAATCTTCCAATAAAAGGCGAACCTGAAGCGGAAATGGAAGGGGGAGCTGCTCGAGGGATGCATTACATGCAAAGAAGCGTGCCCTATTAATAAATAAATATTTCGCCTAGTATTATTTTATTTTGTTATGTTTATTAACACTGCCTTCCTGAAAACATTCTGAGGAAACCGGACTAGCCCCAAGAGGTTATCCATTAATTAGATCACACGTTAAGGGGGAGAGAGGGGGTCAAGAAAATGTGCCATGTTGTGACTAGAGGGAGGGGAAGTCATAAACTTTGTGACGTCATAAGTCGTAAGTCATTCATTTACGAAATATAAGGTATACATAGGATGTTGCAGTTCATAGTTAACTGAGCCAAGCTAACAATAAGCACGGTGTGGGATCGAATTTAAACGGTTGTGAGTCTAACTTTAGCAAAAAAGAAATATGACTAGCGTGAATGCTCACATGAACTAGACATGATTGAAAATGAAGACCTAATAGGTTCTCCGAAACATGTCGCACAAGTGTCAAAAATAACGTGAGTTAGTTAAACCGTAGTATAGTGTTTAACTTACGGTGTGGGCTGTCATTAGATAGGTCTTTTAAAACAAATATGGGTCTTTCATGACCATTTTTAGATAAAGATAATATTTTTGTAAATAATCGCTCTGAAAGAAAAAAGAAGAGTCCCTCCCTCTAACTTTCGAACCATGTTGGGTCCAAATAATATGACAAAAAAATCATACATTCAACTTGGAACACACGACTGGCTATTGGCAGGTCTCGACATTTTTTTTTTTTTAAGAGCTCTCAGAGGATAGCTTGTTATGCAATAACTTTAGTTTTGTACTAATTTAAATTAAATTATGAGCAGGCTCAATCAAGGGGTTCTGGAGCTATATAAGAGCCTAGAAACCCAAAAGCTATTTGTGAGGGGTCTTATTGCTATTCTAGTCAACTTGTTTGCAAGAAAGTGTGGTCGGCGGTATCAAATGAAAAAGCCTGGCTTACACGTTTTTGATATTGTTTTTAAATGTACCATTTTACATAATTAGCAAGATAAACGAATTCAAAATTACATAATATAGTCATTTGACAAGAAACGTAACCGTTTACCACAGATACGGTCTTTTTAAATCTCTATGGTGACTTGAAACTATACTCAAACACACCCAATTTGGCAGTAGAAAAAGGCGCAAAGTTTAAATTTTATATGGGAGACCCTTTGCGCCTATATTTTTAAAAATTTACCGCCTTTTTTCTACTGACCAAGTTGCTGTACCAGAGTTTATCATTTTCCGAGTAAGTAGGTGCAACAAATGCAATCGCTATACATAATTTTTGGCAAACCGCGAGTTCTCAGTTCCGGGCGAAAAACTATTGAAGGAAAACTATAGCGAACTCTGCCGTATACTAAATCATCCACATCGCAATGGAATGCGGTGCAACGCCAGTGTGAAGACCGCCTTACGTTAATTTCACTCAATAGGCACAGTCCGCACCAAAAGTAACTCATCGTGTGAAATGTTGGAAATGATCTACACGCTTAATTTTGAACACCTTACACGCTTCACTACATTTGCCTGTCTTTCAAACCTTAAAACGTGCCTTCAAATCTAAGCGAGCAATGATTCCCCATTTGCTATGTATGAATTGTAGACACAACTTAGCTCATTAAGCCAACTATTTATTAAAAGACGTCTTAATTAAACACAATAAGAATCTATTTTGCAAACTCTTAAATCATGGATAACTTTTAACTATCAATGTCAAATGTGGATAAGTGGTAATATGTCATTTAACCAACTATTCATTAAAATACGCTTTAAGTATACTTGTTTACGATTTATTTTTCAAAAGCTCAAACCATGGATAATTTTTAACTGTTAATGTCATATGAAGATAAGTGGTAGAATGTGATTTAATCATCTATTCTTTAAAATACGCCTTAAGGCATAGAGTTTAAAATTCATTTTTCAAAACCTCAAAATATGTCGCGCTATCATTAGTCAATTATAGGTTATCCTCGCGACTTTATACCGAATTAAGTCACTTATCAGATAATCGCCAATCCAAGCATTAAATGATTAATGATATAATGACAAAACCATCATAGGCCGGCAGAGTTAGTTTAATCAATTTTTAACGGGCAATACTGGCGGAATAAAAATTAAGCGCTGCAACCCTTAGAGCATTTAACTAATTACTAACCAAGGTCTGTAATTTTCTGTACAAAAAAGTCTGAAATTTTTTGCAAAGGAGGGGCACGTCAAATGTATGGCTATTTGTACGTAACGTATAAAATAGCCATGTCAATAGCCATGTCAGATAAACGTCAGTCCATACAATAAGTATGACGTGAGTATGACCATTGGCCGAGGTTTTCGACAGAGGGGTAAGCTCTTAAAGGGGACTCCGGTGATTTAAATGCTCTAAGCTGCAACTATAACTGTTGGTCTGAAGACCAACTAACAAGCTTGCATGTTTTTGCTTGCACACAAAGTTTTTTTTTTATTTCTGTTAAAATTTCCTTTTCTTTTCCTTTTGTAAAAGTTTTGATTTATTTTCTGGTAGACTACGTATTTATAAGATTTGATGTTTTTTTTTTCAAATGCGTCCCGCCGAGTTCTTGCGCCCGGTATCTGTTCGGGGCTGTGGTGTAGAGTTAAAACCGGTGGTAGTTTTTGGCATTAATACGTGCATTTTAATATGCCTAAATTTTAAAATATAGATTTTCATTTTCTAGATAATACGGAAAATGTCCATGTCCCGTGGAGAGGTGGAATGCGAGCATGAAGCCGAGAATGACAGCGTCCAGCGCCGTATAAATAACCAGGCATGCGGCAGGAATGCGAAGCGACGACCCTTTGAGCACCTCGAGTGTCGCGACGACTGCTGGCTTTCGTGAAAATTCACATGTCAATTTTACTTTACTGTTGTGAATCAGTCAATTTTCACTAGTTTTACTATTGTGAGTCGAAAATGCTAGTGCCTTCGCCTGCGGCTCCGGCTCACATTGTAACCCAAGCCACTCGCCTTTTTGGACCCTTCTTATACAACGTTTGCATAAAATACTATTATGTTATTAACATGTAGCGTGCAAAAGAAAAGACATCGCTAAGAGCGGTCTTATAATGATTTGAATAATTCTACATCAGTCATGCAGTGAACCTGAAGGCAAAACGGATTAATTGGTGTTTAGGCAATTCTTTGTTTTAATAAATTATTACAATTATAGTAATATGTTTTATTGCTTGATAAAAATGTCCCTTAGTTATTTATACTTCTAAATACAGAGGTAAACACATATAAGTTACTCTTTTACACACGTATGTAGATATGTGTTTTTGTCATTTGATTAACGTATGTTTTTAGGACTGTAGCTGTAACTTGTAACTTAAAAGTCACTTTATGTCCATTGTGTATAATTCATAAATAACGAATCTTAAAATATTAGAGCAAACATTCGTGGTTTTGGTCACGTACACATATTGTTTTGGGAACGTTAACTACCTCCACGTGGAACCAATCATCGGCAAAACACATCATGAGCCGAACACAAAGCAGTGCTCAGGAATGTGGTGTTTATAAACTTCCTCTAAATCTGAATACTCAGTCTAAAGCCATATGGCCACATGGACCGTGCGCGTCGGAGGGTCTGTCACCTTAAACTGAAGCTTGAAATTAACATTTCGCGTAAATATGCCTCTATGGTGTTCCCTACATTTCACGCGCGTTCCCTGTAGCATTCATGTTTCATCTGATTATTATTTTTACCAGCCTGCATATATACTTCCTACAACTCGGCATAGGCCTTCCTATGGCACAATTGCGCCCGATTCAGATAATAGTTGCGTCCGATCGGTTTTATATGACATGGCGTTTGAGAAAACAAGATGTAGAATTGAAAGCTTGTGGAAAGCAAGGCTGAAACCAAACTGCACTTTAACACAGTGAAAATATTTAATTCCTTGCAAGTATACTTGTTTGGTACCAGCTTACTAATTTATGACCGCCACTGGCGCCAATTTGATCATAAATGTGTTTGCAAGGTAGGTAAGTATTAATTTATTACGCCCTCGGATTTTATCGCCAAATGGCCTCAAACACTGGCCGTTTATAAACTCAATGTGCGTGTATTCAAAATTAAATGATGAGTCGGACAGAAAGGTTGAAGTGGGAATGCTTGCTGGCGAAAATAGCCCGGAATGTGCAAGGTATGGCCGCGTATTGTCAGTGTACGCGCGAGCGCCGGGAAGTCCAGTTTTCAGTCGCTAGAGTAAAGTGGCCTCTAAATTCTTAACAACTATACTTGATCCGAAGGTACACTTATATTGGTTCCTTTGAACCATCATATCGGTTGGAAATACAACCCTGAGCTATGAGTCTCGTCTGCGAGCACAAGGCCGGACAAAACTATTCATCATAGTTTTTGTGAGCCATGTACAAACAAATGTAGGTACAAACAAAATAAAATATTGTGACTCCTGCACTTGATACAATTATACGTAGGCGTTGTGTAGTTCATGGGTTGAATAGTTGAATAATAATATTGACGTAAGGTATTCAAGATACTTAGAATTTTCTTCTGGCGTGTTTAGTTTTACGGTTATTTTGTAGAAAATAACCGTAAAACTAAACACGCAGATAACGTACCTTAACTTTTTAATTATTAATTAAACTAAAAGAAAATCTATGACATCGTTTGTCTTACTTATAAATTAATCTAGTGAAATGACAATGCCAGAAACTGTGAACAAAATAACGAGAGGCAAGCAGTGCCAAAGTTAACAATATCATTCTCAGCCATGTTTTTAGAATGTTGTCGGTTTTGCCGACCAAAAATAATTACAATTCGTTGCCAAAGCCTAATTAAGACGTGGCGTTATATTTGGCGAAGTGGCAGCAGTCCACAAAACGGCAAGGTGAGGAAGCCGTACATTTGAGATGTCAAGCCAAATCGCCAGCAAAAATAACACATTGCCAAAAGCTCGAAATATCTTTCGGAGCCAAAATACTATTGGGAAAGGAGACTTGAAAATAATTAGTATTTTAAAAGCTTATTGTAATAAATCAAGGAAAACCTAAAGGTAAATATTGAATTTATTTTCTGAAACCAAATAAGAAATATTTGCTAAATTTAAGTCAGCAAACTAAAGGATGACTCACATTAGGATCCCATACCATAAAGACCAGACCAGACCAAGAAGGTCTGAAAAAAAAAATTGTTTTCGTGCTAAACGGAGCTTTTAATTAGTTTAAATGATTTATACATTGTTCATATTCATTTTATTTAGCTTAAACCACCACATATGATGTGGGCTTGAGTATTATTATCTAACAATAAACAAAACATCCAGATTTTTGCTTAATGACTTCTTACATTGAAAGAACCCAGGTTTCTGATACATTAGAGAAACACATTAACAAAGATAATATTTTCCGTGGGCGAACGATACGCAAAGATCTGGGGTGCTGTTACCTAATTTCCAGTCCTTTGAATGTGTAAATTACTACAACTACATCACTACAATAAGGTATACGATTAAAGAATAAAGATATTTTCAAATAAAAAAAAAAAAGAGACGAAACATTGAGTAAATGATCGAATGATTTCTGACCCTATGATAGTTCCTCCAAGTCGCGTTTTGATAGAATTAAAAAACAATAATTGAAGGGATATGTTTTTACCATGTTTTTATTACTTAAATGTTACTTTTCAAAATAAATGTATGTGCTTTATTTCCAAAAATGTCTACACACATTTTACGGGACAGCTGCCCCATATAAAATTAACTGTCATGGGGATCATCATTGGACGCGCGAACAAGTTTTGCTCGTTTCGGGGGGCCTACCGCGAAAACCGAAATTCGCAAATTGCGGGGATCTTTCTCTTTTACCCCAATGAAGGCGTAATAAGAGTGAGAGAGAAAAATGCCCGCAATTTGCGAACTCGGATTTTTGCGGTTATAGCCCAGGTACCATCGTTGGTAATGTTATTTTGACAGTTGGAAGCCCATTGGATATATGATATTCTAACATCTCATTAGCGTCGCCATCATTAACATCACCTTCAAAAATACTACGTATGGCCTGTCGGCTAATTATATTCCTGCCGTGGCAATTAACAGAAACATTGAACTTGAATCCTGTAACATTGCCAACTCTCGCTTAGCTAACCTAGACCTGTCTGTCAAAAAAAATATTCACTCTCGCCAATTCTATTACCATTCAAACTTAACCTCTATATCGAAACACATAAGTGTGTTTTGTTTTGTTGATAGCAAAATGTTTGAAGTTTGCCAATTTTTGTTTTCGCTAAGAAGCCGTCAAAAGGTAGTTGTAAAAGGCGATCGAAACTGGACGACAGTCAGGAATAGTTTTAGCTTCAACCTTTAATTTGACCCGGGTGAGGTAGCAATCATTATAGTTGTCATGGAATTTAAGCGCCAACAATTAAAATAATGGTAGCGACTGCGCGAGTACCTGCACCAGCATCAGACTGGATTTCAAAATCCGGAAAAAATTTATGTCTAGGTCTCTATAAAAAAAACGTATTATAGCTATTTCTAACGTTCATTTATAAAACAACAATAATAAAAAATAATTTAATGAATCAAATCGTCAAAAATAAGTAATTTACTATACAAATTATGCTCATTGGTAAGCCAGCAATTATCTTTTACGATACAAATACCAAGACCAAGACACGCATCAGATACAAGAATAACCGATATTTAAGAGTGAAATATTGATAATATGATTTAATATTGAAAAAAACAAAAAAAAAATCACAAATCGCCTGTTTTGGACTATAAATTAACTTAAATTATGCAATACCCGTACTTGTTAGTTATTTTTTTTTGATGAATATAATAAATTTATTACAATTTTCTGAAAATAATTTTTGTAATATTTGTTAAAGATTGAAGCCCTTTACAATTAAAAAAGTTTTCCTTTTTTTAATATGTTTTAAAGTATATATAAATTAGTTCACAAATCGTCATCACCATACATGCAGTATCATCACCGTCCATAAAAGAGTTATTACCGTCGCATGGTTGTCATCACCATCTTACGTTCTTATTTTTCTAAAGCGATAACTTCAAAGTTTAGCTCACAAATTATTAGAAAAATACCATAAATATACTCAATATACAGTCTATACCTGTTACTTTTGATAGCTTGAATCGTGTTAAATTACACATTGAAAAAAAATTGTAGGGAAAAATTTTTAGTGATAAAATCCACCCACCAACGAGATTCATTGCGATGCGAGTTTATGCAGTCGCTAGCGATTACATTACAGCTACTGTAAACTCATGGTTAGTAGGTATATATCTAATAGAATGAAATGTTTTCAGGAATTTCACATTTCCTCAAAGTCCACTATTGTCTACTGCTGACATCAGCAGCCTACTGTACCCCTATTCAAAGGCCAGGCTAAACAGATGTGTATTGCAACGTTTGATGTTCACATAGCAAAGTTGCATAAGCGATTGTAAATAATTTTTGAAAACTGCGTTTATTGAGAAGCACGAATATCGTGTGAAAACCCTTTACCCCACGTCATATAAAATTATATTTTTAAATTTCAACTTTGACATATATGGCTTCTTATGCACAAAAGCTTATTAGGGTAAATTAGCCCTTATGAATCGATATATTGATATAAATAAATAAATATTAAATAAATAAATATTATAGGACATTATTACACAAATTGACTAAGTCCCACAGTAAGCTCAATAAGGCTTGTGTTGAGGGTACTTAGGCAACGATATATATAATATATAAATTTTTATAAATACTTAAATACATAGAAAACACCCATGACTCAGGAACAAATATCCATGCTCATCACACAAATAAATGCCCTTACCAGGATTTGAACCCGGGACCATCAGCTTCATAGGCAGGGTCACTACCCACTAGGCCAAACCGGTCGTCCAAACTTAACACGTTGAACGCCATGGGGGGCACCGGCGACCTCACGAAGTCAACTGCAACACGCCATGGGGGGCACCGGTGACCTCGTGTTAAACCTGTTTTTAAGACGCTATCCTGCGCCGCGTGTAGCAGTTATAAGCAATGCGTTGTATGCAAGGGACCGGCATGGCGCTCGTTAGTAAAACGGTGGCTTGGGACGTGGGTGCAGTTAGTGACATAGTAGATTTGTTGAAAAAATGAAAAAAACAAGGCATTTTTTTCAAATCACAGCTTTAATTCTATAATTTATATAATTAAGTATTTGCAATAATTATATAATTAATAGAAATTAATTTCAATTATCTGGAGATACACGACAATTATCAAAAAATAAGAAAAAATTAATTTCCCAATGCAGACACACACCTGATACATGCATTCCACAAAAAAAACATCATAAAAACCCAAAATTAACAAAAATAAACAAAAACAGCGTATCTTCTTGAACCAGTAGCAGGAATTGCCAAACCAAGCTATTGTCACACAATGCCAAAGCAGTTAAATTTTATATTATAAGCATATTTTAGCGGGTGCGAATGTGACAGTATAATGACCGGCACAGTGACCGGCGTGGCCGGCGGGGGGACCGGCGTGGCGTCATGGTAACGGTTTTTGAAATATGAACTTCACAGCGCCACGGGGGTCATCGGTGACCGCGAGTTTTTTTTTTAATAACTTTTTAACTAAACCTCCAATAACAAAATAAAATATATATCTATATACATATCAAAGTAATAATTGAATTTACATCAAGTTTTTTTTAAAGAAAAAATGAATATTTTGGTCTGGCGTTTAACGTGTTAACTCGTACTTGATATATTGTATCTTGATATATTCGTTAACTATAAAAAAAATTACAACCTAAAAATTTTTTAAAAATAAAAAAAACATGATAACATGGTCATCAATCAATGAACGAACCTTTCCTACTTTCGTACGCATACGCATAAACCCGGAAAACATGAGTCACTGATGAAAGCACTGGAGTTCAATGCCTTCATTTATCTCGTAAAAATAATTAATAGCTACTTCAACATTGTTATTTTTAACAAATACCGGATGAAAGATAGTTATTCTGTTAATAAAACGTTAGTAAAAGTTGTCAGTAAAAATACCGTACCGTACCGTAGAATTTAGATTTAAACTGATTTGTACAAGTTTGGCAAGAACATCAGCTCGCAGTCGCTAGCAACTACGGACACAGTTAATTCATGAAAAGAGTACAATTCAACTATTATCTCCTATATAGTAGGTATTGGTAGTTAACACATCTTAAAAACACGTTTATTGCCGGAAACGGTAACCGGTGGTTATAAATACCTTTAGGTTACATCTGACATATAGAAAATCTTTAGTAAGACATTTATGATATGACACATATAAATTGAGTTGGAATTCAAGTGTTTTGAATTTGTAGACACTAGCTTGCAATATCGTGAAACAATGCGGCGATGTAAACATTGCCAGCAAGACGAAATATTACTAAAATTAATTTAAGATCAAAAATGTAATACGCAAGGGTGCTGTGTATCTCTCTCTATATCTCTTCCACATTAGTGCGGCAGTGATAGTTGCGTTTCGTTCGCTACGAGCGGTAACAATTAACACGTTGCATACGCACGGTTTGTGCACGGCAGGACAGGAAAACAGCCATCAGAGAAGAAAAACGGTGCGTTTAAAGTCATCGATAGCTTAAAGATGACCACGACCACTCTACCAAAGTTAAACGACAAAAAGAAGAAGTTTGTGTAAGAATAAAAAAGCGGCCAAGTGCGAGTCGGACTCGCGCATGAAGGGTTCCGTACCATTTATGACGTATTAAAAAAAATCTACTTACTAGATCTTGTTCAACATTTTACCACTTAGGACACACATTTTACCACTTTGGAAGTGTCTCTCGCGCAAACTATTCAGTTTGGAAAAAAATGATATTAGAAACCTCAATATAATTTTTGAAGACCTATCCGTAAATACCCCACACGTATGGGTTTGATGAAAAAAAAAAAATATTTTTTTATTTTATGACTTATTAAAAAAACTACTTACTAGATCTCGTTCAAACCAATTTTCGGTGGAAGTTTGCATGGTAATGTATATCATATATTTTTTTTAGATTTTTTATTCTGTTATTTTAGAAGTTAAAGGGGGGGGGACACACATTTTTTTACTTTGGAAGTGTCTCTCGTGCAAACTATTCAGTTTAGAAAGAAATGATATTAGGAACCTAAATATCATTTTTGAAGACCTATCCATAGATACCCCACACGTATGGGTTTGATGAAAATTTTTTTTTTTTTTAATTTTGATGTATTAAAAAAAACTACTTACTAGATCTCGTTCAAACCAATTTTCGGTGGAAGTTTGCATGGCAATGTATATCATATATATTTTTTTGATATTTCATTCTGTTATTTTAGAAGTTACGGGGGGGGGACACACATTTTACCACTTTGGAAGTGTCTCTCGCGCAAACTATTCAGCTTAGAAAAAAATGATATTACAAACCTCAATATCATTTTTAAAGACCAATCCATAGATACCCCACACGTATGGGTTTGATGAAAAAAGATTTATTGAGTTTCAGTTCTAAGTATGGGGAGCCCCCAAATTTTTTTTTTTTTCTATTTTTGTGTAAAAATCTTAATGCGGTTCATAGAATACATCTACTCACCAAGTTTCAACGGTATAGCTCTTATAGTTTCGGAAAAAAGTGGCTGTGACATAATCGGACAGACAGACGGACATGACGAATCTATAATGGTTCCGTTTTTTGCCATTTGGCTACGGAACCCTAATAAAACCACAATTAATATCGCGTTGAAACTAGGGCCGTGCGGTCCCAGCGCGCACAAGTTTTTTTGCAGAAATCGCGAAGCGTCTGGTTGACGTAATGTAATGGGTGACCGAAAAGCTGGCGGCTTCCTCGCACAACGTATCAGTATTGCGATACAACGAGGAATTGCCATCATGCCTTAAGGATTTAAGCTAGTTATAGTAATCCTCTGTATATATCCATTATGTATACAATTAATTAAGTTAGACACTTTTCCAGCAAGGACACTTCATCCGTAACAAACCAAATCCATTCGGCACAGCGCAGAACACACGCGCAACCCCCGCTCCTTTGGGCGAGCTATTTCTGCTCCTGCTCAATGCCACGAGGCCAACAACTCGTGACTCAGTACTCGACTATGCCAATTAGGTAATACACGAGCTAAAAGTGTTAATGGATGAATTGGAGTAATTTGCGGTTTTGTCTGACGCGCATGAGATATTTTTGTACGATAACGTTCGGGCTAATTATTGTCTCTCTATCGTGCGCCGTCATACGTCGTACTTTGCAAAGTTTTGACACTCTCGTTTTCATTTGTTTATATTTACTTACTGGCAAATTAAATGAAATCTGTTAGTCTAGATACATTGTTACGGACACATATTGTGGCTTTCAAAATATGTGTTAATAAACGAACTGCTGCAATTGTAGCATTTGCTTCCATTACGTAAGCAAACGTAGGTACTTACAGTAAATTAGACTCAATTAATATGACCTACGAGTACATTCTGTATTCCGACTGCTCACTTTGAATATCAAAACTAAGCTTGTCGTTTTACAATACAAGTGTTGATTTTTAGTTTCTGTCGATCTTTGTATTTACTAGAAATAAGCTGGGTAAACAATAAAAGTAAAACTGAAAATTCATGACTTATTTATTTTGGTCCCAATAAATTAAACACAAATAAATAACTTACTTGACTAATATAACATAACAATTACATATCACATTGCTTTGAATTGACTGTGATGCTCCTACTTCAAAAGCTCAAGCTATTTGCACGTTATTTGCCAAAATCATTACATATAAATATTAATTTACTCATAACAGATCTTAAGAGCCTAAAAACAATTGCAGTTTTACACGTGAAGAAATGAAGTTCCGTCTATTATAATTTTACTATTTCATTATTATTGTCATAATAGTCATTAATCATCATATGGTGAGTTGGTAGATATTTGAAAACAGTTTTGAAAATGTTGTTGATTGAATTACGGACACCGTAAAACAAAATTTCGTTTTTCCTCAATAAATATGATACTTACAGTTCCTTATTATACGAGACATTTTAACTTAATTACCTACTTAAAATTATATCGACAGAAATTCTTAAGAAATTACTCCTCCAGTCTTTCAAACCTCTCCTAGCACATCCGAAAACATTCATTCGTTCAGTCTTGTATCACTTCATACGATCTCTTTCAGAGTTCCTATTTAGATCTATACAGTCACTTTACCAAGATACTAGTAATTATTCCCCAAGAGTAAGACTGAAAATTAGAAAAAAAGAACGGAAGAATTAATATAAATAAATAGATCTGAATACTGGTAAATCAAATCGTGAAGTTAATAAACCAAGAATAGGTGAAGAAAATCACCTCTAAACTTCAGTTTCTGATGCCGAAAAACCACTAGTACCTTGTTAAATACGCAGTCATACTTGTTCAGTCACTAGTTAGCACTTCTCGATCGGACCATATCTCTTCCGGAACCACATCATGCCTCTATAGTCCGGTTCGTACACGTCCGGGATCTCCTTGTCGATGGCCTCACAGTACACCATCTTGACTGAGGGCACGCCGAACAACCTCTCTTCGTACTTGATCAGCTGTTTGAAGAATCCGGTGTTCGGCCGAATTTGCGGTCTGGAACAAGTAAGGCTTTATTAGCCAAAGGTAGTCCCGTCCCACAAGGTAGGTAGGTACTCCCATCTCAAAGGCCGGCAACGCACTTAACTATAATCCCCCTAGTGTTGCCTCCTATATCATAAAACTGATGTCCTACATCCAATAGTTTGGTGCAGTCTTCTCATATAGTTCGTGTCATCCATGATGACACGCAGATTTGTCAAATCTAACACTTAGTAACATGACAATACGAGTCAAGGCATGCGTCTTCGCGAATGACACGATCTATAAACGTATGAGAAATATACCGAAGACAACCGTGTTATAATCTTGGCATGGGTTTTCATACAATATTTTTTCTAAAATTATCAAGACATAATAAATATGGTTCTCAATTTAAGTTAGTTTGTCAACATTCTCCTAGCTTTTTCAAAGGTTTTGTTAAAATGACTGACATTTCCTTCGAAACTAGAACTTATGGGAGTTATTAAATTAACACACTTAGTAGTATCTTAGGAACAGTGTAATTATGTTTGACGACGTACCGTCTAAGTTTCATATGGTGGTAGGCGTCCCGCAGTGTCATCTTCTCCCACTTGATCAGGTAAGCTAAACACAGCGTGACAGATCTGGACACGCCAGCGACGCAGTGCACCAACACGACTTCTCCTCGTGATACGACCTACGGCAAACAAATTTAACTTAATATAAACTTGTAAGGAGTCTTCAGCATGATAATCAAGTGGCAGAAGATTTGACCTTCTTTAAATATCTTATACAGTATTGTTGTGGCGTAGACCAGGTATGTGTATTAGAGGACCTCGATATAGTGTTTAATGCTGTACAATGAATGCTGCTGTTAGTCTAGAATATTTATTCTACATGTTAGGGACATCTCTGTCCTACACACAAATGTATAAAACATTTCAATTTTAGGCATTATTATCTTATGAAAATGTTTTGGATACTTTTGTGTGATGGCCGTCATTAATTATCCAGTAGGATTTTCCACAGTACCTACGCTTACATTTTAATTCAGGACAAGGTATACCTACATTTTATGTTTACTGAAGGAAGATACTACCAAAGTGCCGATTACGATTACACATCGACTTGAAAGTATACCTATTGTTTTTATCAACACGTGTGAATTGCTTCTAAATAATTAAGGTGTATCGTGAACTTCGAAGTTAATTACCTCATTAATCAGATCAGCAACCCTCTCCATATACGGGTGCATGTCAGAATGCAGGGTGTCGAGCAGCGGCACGCAGTGCAGCGGCGCGCCCTCAAAGGGTGGGAGCTCCGGCGCCGCGCTCACCACGAGCCCGGGCCGCAGCGCCGCCACCGCGCCGGGCAGCGCGTGCGCACCACATACGAACACGGATGTTGTGACGCGGGACACGCCCAGGGGACAGCCTCTGGAATAATTTGATGCTTAAGCTAATAGGTCGGATACTAAACAGATCGGTATCTATTCTTCACTGCTGAGGTCATGACCTCAGCAGTTATTCTAGGTGCCAAACGTTATAAAAGTCCTCAATGATTACGAAATGGTTTGCTACGAGCACCTTACAAATTATTAAAGGAGATAAGGGACACTATTTATTATTTAGGAATAAAAGACGAAATAATACTTTTTTCTAAGCATGTTAGTACCCATAAGCTCCATGTAAATAAAAAATAAATAAATATAAATAAGATATAATAATATAATCACAGTAAAACTAATTTGCCGCTCACTTATCTCTTCGACACGAGTGAAGCGAGTAGAATCTGAATCCTTGTTCATTATTAAACTTTAAAATTAATGTGCACTTAAAATACAAGAAAACTATAAGTCGGTAACATAATAAGTACCTATTATATAATTTAAAAATCCGTAATTAATGATTCTTAATATTCATCGTCGTTTTCAAATATTTTGTATAGGTACCTTAACTATTTATTAAAATAACTGCCCTAACTTATTTTATTTTTCAGTTTTACAAATTTTATCACGTGATAAAAACGCGCCACAATCACCATATAATAAAAACATTACAGTCCTTCAGCGCTCTCAAATTCGTCTCGCCAACATCCCGTGTTGCCGAAGCCCACATTCCAAACAGAGGAACGTAAACAAGGCACATTCCTGATTGCCGTGTCAGCTGGCACGCGGCCAGCGCAAGGGAAGCTTCGCCCGTGAACTATCACTATCACACACATGACATATTTCATACATCATAACATTTTTGTCAACGATCGATTGTGTATCAAATCTCTGGGCGTTGGCGCGACGACGCGTCATAATGAAAGGATAAAGTGTCCGTGTCCTATTTTATAAATGCTCGGAGTACAGTAAAGTTTTACAGATGTGTTGTAGGTAAGTATATTTTATAGTAGGTGATTTTATTTTGTTTTTAGGTTTAATTTTAGTTTTAATTTTGTAATATCATGTTTAGTTTATTTATAGATTGTTTAAGAGCTTTATTATTCCCATTTATAAATATAGTCTGATTAGTAATTAGCTCAGTGTACTATTAAAATTGTATATTATTATTATTATATATTAATGAAGTGGTTCTATGTTTTCACGTCCCTTGAGTTAGGAATCAATATTTTTAACAAAAGTATTGATTGACACAAAGTTGGCATTGGCATTCACCCCGAGGGGTTATAAAAATGATAAATTATTAATTTTGTTACTAATTTTTTTTTTTTTTTATACAACGTCGGTAGCAAACAAGCATACGGCCCGCCTCATGGTAAGCAGTTTCCGCAGTCCCTAACACACCGCACCCTCGTTAAGCTCTGGCAAACTTACTCACCGGCAGGAACACAACACCAAGAGTAAGGTCTAGTGTTATTTGGCTGCGGTTATTCTAATAGAAATATGTTCTAGTATAAAAAAAATTGTATTAAATTAACACTAGGTAAAAAAAACTTTGTTTAGGTCCGAATCATAATTTAACTTTTTATAGTAGAAGCTGGTGCCCATTTAATATTATCTATTCCAATTTCTGTTTCGAAAAAGTTGGTTCTCAAACTAAGGAAAATAATCGTTTTTAGACTTTTCAAATTCCTGTAAATACCTGTTTAATTCCTCCTTGGTCAATTTCTGTGTTTCCTCCTCCACCCGCGGTTCCTCTCCCACACACGACACTTTGTCGTCAACAAGAACCTTCATCTTATTCACCAATAACAATTCAATTTTAAATTCACTTCCAAAAAAAAGCTATGTCAATGTTCGGTATCGTGTTCGATATCGATAAAGTTGTAGATTTGATCGAACGTTAAAGACGTGTGTCTCTCGCGGAGTCTGAAGCTGAACTGAAATGTTTGCGCGCGCCACAGATAATAAAAGAACCGGCGCCCGCGCAGGCACCTGAGCGTCCTGCGGCGCAATATCCGGCATTCCACGATTATTTTCGTACGCGTGACGATTATTTTGTTTACAATCCGCCTGCATACTTATTTTGGTTAGTCAGATCAGGATTCCTCTATGTATTCATATTGTTATTTGAGTGAGATTAGTTCGTCAGATTTAACACTTTATTAAGGTTTTGATCTTATTTTGATATATGACCTCGACGATCGCTCACGCTGCGTGGTGCATGCGAAATAAAAGGAAAGTCATGCGTGATATGCGCGCCAATCACCAAAACGATCGTCTGTGTCGTATCAAAACCATATCAAATTATTAAATTAGAACTGCCCTTCATATCTTCGCATAAGGCTAACGTCTCTGTATAATTAAAAAAATCATATTGAGTCATATACTTTTGAGTAGGATCAAAAATCACGAGTAAGTTCCCACTCATTTGCAGGCAAATGCAAGAACAATTTTAGGATTGTTTAGTCATTTATTTACGAGTATGTAGTGGAGTGGAGACAAAAATATAATTCATGTTGTATCTCAGTAATAATATATAACTATCCGACCAGAATTCAATGGCCTGCAGCAGGTAGGTAGGAATATCATTGTCGTTAAAAATGCCAATAAATTGTTTGTGTCGGTCAAAAAGAGGAGAAAAAAGTCAAGAAATCAGATATATGTCTCAATCAAACTTGTTTATCTCAAATTGCTCGACATGTTTCGCTGCATAACGAGTAGCTTCAACAGGAGCAAGCGTTGGCGGACCAACGCAGGTTGTGTTTCTCACAACGCGTGCTCCTGTTGAAGCTACTAGTTATGGAGCGAAACATGTCTTTCGACATAAAAACATTTGTGACCCGTTTAATATACAGGATGTTTATTTAGTCACCTACAATAATTTACGGGGTGAATATATAGGTCATGCTGAGCAAAAGTACTATTAATTATATCTAAGTCTCAAGGAAGTTTTATTATTAACATTCAGTATCTACTGTCGAATCAGATAGCGGCTCCGTCACATCTGCAATTACCGCCATTTTTTTTCATCTTTATTTTATGTTACTTATACATTATCAAGATGAACAAAAGAATTCGTAAGCTTCGTTAAATCACAGACGTCGGAGCTTCCGCTGAGTGATTTATATTTCCTCAAGCCAGTCACAGAGGCGACTCTCAGCTTACCCTTCACATTCTTTGTGTGACTGAAATAGCCGTGGAATTTACCTAGGGAAATCCGTCAAAGCTCTGAGACGATGGGGGCCCAGCGCAAAATTCTTGTTTAATGAGATTTCCCAGCGCCTTGGTGACCACTACTTCGGCCATAGAATAAGCCTGGCCCTCCAAAGGGGTAATGTTGCCAACGTCCAGGGCGACAAGTGACGACCGGTCTTGCCTAGTGGGTATAGTGACCCCGGCGAAATGAAGCCGATGGCTGGACCATCAGGTTCGAATCCCGGTAAGGGCATTTTATGTGTGCTGAGCACAGATATTTGTTCCTAAGTCATAGGTGTTTTCTATGTATTTAAGTATTTGTATATTATATATATCGTTGTCTGAGTACCCATAACACAAGTCTTCTTGAACTTACTGTGGGGCTTAGTCAATTTGTGTAAGAATGTCCTATATATATATATCTATATATGTGTGTGTGTATGTATATATTAAGTCAAGAAGGCGGCCTAGGTAGCATTTATTGTGTACATGCTAATGTACTACTGCCCGCAAGTCCGTCTGCGTTGAATGATAATTAGTTTAAATTTAGCAGCAAAAATATAACCATAACTCTATCTTGATAACTTTTTTTTATTACCAAAATAAGATTTCCGAATTCAATTTTCAATTTTTACATTTAATGTCTATCTTAATGTATGTCTATCTATGGGTCAAAGAGATATAAGATTACATTAAAGACACCTTTTTCTGCCTTTATAGTTACACGAGATAATTCAAAGTTTATACGGAACCCTCGGTGAGCGAGTAAAACGAACTCGCACTTAGCGCGTTTTTTTTCTTAGACTTTACCGCTCAATTACAATCAACACTTTGATAATAGCTTGTGGCGGCCTGCTCGTCCCGCCGGCGCCACCCGACCAGCGGTATAAAATCTCATACTCTATGCAGCAAATTCCATGCTCATGCACGATACGGCGCAACCATCGTCAGGTAGCAACTTTAATGACAATGGTCTTGCTGAAAAGAAAATCTCGTAGACCTATTTTCTTTGGCCTTCCTTTTCCATAGTCCACCTGTAGTCCCACAACCTATGTGTAAAATTAAATCATACAATACATTAATGTTACTAGGTACTTCTGAATAATTACGAGAATTATTTTTTTTTTATAAAGGCAAACGAGCAGACAAATCGCCTGATGGTAAGCGATTGCTGTCGCCCATAGACACACACAACATCAGAGAGGTACCGATAGTTATGTAATTAGTTTTGCTGGCTTTTTTCCACCAGAGAGGTTGTAAGTGCATTGCCGACCTATGGCTTTACGCTCTTTTCTTGAAGGTTTTTAGGTCATATCGGTCCGGAAATACCGCAGACGACAGTTCATTCCTCAGTTTAGCTGTGCGAGGCAGGAAGTTTCGGGAGAAACGCACAGATGAGGAATGCCAACCATCTAAGTGATGAAGATGGTAATGTCGCGTAGGGCGATTGCGGAAAGAAGCGGCAGGGATTACTTATAATCCCAACATTTCCTCGGTACTTCATAGTAGTATCTCTACGCAGCGCCAAGGAGTCAAGCCGATCAGAAATACGCTGACAGCCGACACTTCGAATCGCATGCTCACAAAGATTGCTCACTATATCTATACAAATATATACATAAATAAATATATGTTGAATGTCAATAGACCTATTTTTAGAGATATGTTATCTTTATCAAACATTTTGGTCTAGATACTTATCAGACTTTTAAATACAGTCAGCGTCAATAGTAGCGGATAAGACGCGGAAAAAGTGTCTAAAAGCGTAATAATGTAAAGCTTTATAAAGAGATATGGCATGTTTTACGTAAATATATTTACCTAGATATGTAAGACCATTAGGTAACCAGAGCGTGGCTAAAACTTTCCAACGGTCCAATAGACCCTTAGATTGCGACTGCATTGCTGCAGGAAATATCAATTATCCAGACGTCGAGGTATATTTTGTCAGTTTCATAAAGAAGACATCCACATTATTGTAGTTTCAAGCTTATTTATGTGCGCTTTTCCACATTTTTCAATCTTCATTCCGACTCATTGGCCCCTAACAGTAAGCTGGAGCGGTAGGCCTCCCTTGACAGCCTGCACGATGTTAGACCGCGAGTCCAGGGGCGGCACCAGCTTTGTGGTCGAAGCCGGTGCCACGCTGCACGCATGCAGGACCGCCGCCAGCCCGGCCAGCGACTGCATCTCGCCCAGTCGTGATCCTGCACACAGAACATTATAGCTTAACTTAAAAAAAGTACTGACTTCACAAAAGATTATACTATGACATCATTTTTGACCGAGCATCAGCGAGGGTGTCCGTCTCAACTTGGGCAAAAATGGTTTCGTGGAGATACGAAAGCATTTTTGCCACATGCGGACAGATGGAGAGGAGGCTGCAGATCACACTTTCTCAGAAGATTCCCGCGTAAATTTGTGAGCAGGTTCGGCAGTTACGAGTAGATAGATTTTTTCTGTCGTTTCGTTTTTTTGGGAATGTTCAAAATGGTGGAAATTGGCGTAAAGAACTTCAGTCAACCACTCGAATATGTGGCTTAAGACCATTTTGAGTTTGCTGTGATAGTGACTCAACGAAGTATTTTAATTTTTACATTTTCTAAGCGTAATAAAGCTTATTGCGAGGCCTACAGCTCATAGAGTCAATGGTATGATCTTCGTCAGAAATTCCACTTCACCAAATAGTGCAATCCGAGAGCACTGGCAGGAATTAAATATACCCAAATCAGTAATAGGTGTACTTATATTATTTAAAGAGTTCCCTCAATATCCCCAGGGTTCCATCATCAGTTTCTAACATGGTGACAATGGGACCAAATGTTATCCAAATCCTTTCAGCTGTCTTCAAGAAATCTGATAATATATTATAAAATTTTCGAAGTGAATTATATTTTTTTACAATACGACGAGGAGACACTCAATATTGTATTTCGCCGACCCTATGGACGTTCTACATGCTACATGGACGTTCGTGTTTGCCGACGTCAAGCGAGCAATTTTGGGAGATATCTCCTTAAAATATCACAAGATTTTAATTGACATTCATGGCCACAGATTGATAGACAAAGTTACAGAGCTTACAACGCCTACAACCATTGGTAAAGTGAAGCAACCGCCGATTATTTCTATTCGGTCTATTGGTGGAAAAATTAATTCACCGATAAAGGAAATTTTAGAAGAATACGTTCATATAAAAAAGCAACCTTTAGGTTGACTGGTAGAGAATGCCTCATGCCTTTTGTACTGTAAGTTTTCTTTTGTGAAATAAATAAATATAACACGGCCGTCGTATATGAAGAAACCGCCAAAACATAATGTTAAGCATCATATTTTTACGAGCGAGTCCACTTCATAATGGTTAAAAAGAAGAAAGGCGAAGGGAGACCTTGCGAAGATCATCATATGTTAAACAAGGTTCCAAAAAAAAAAAACTTATTCCGGACATTTATGGTATTTAGTTGAGAGGGTCCGAGAGATTAAGAGATTCCATATTCAGGGATCTGGACTTCATATTTGTATACTTATGTTGATGATTGTCTAATAGCTTCGCAAAACAAGATTATTATATTACTTTGCAACACGTTTGTTACGGAATGTGTACCCGTCTGTCGTAGGTACCAAATATCACTAACCACATATACTAGTTCCAGTGACTTACCTATGCATGCTCGAGGTCCATCACCGAAGGGCAAATAAACAAATTTATGTCGCTTCTTTACTTCTTCGGGACTAAATCGCTCTGGCCGAAACTCCCACGGGTTGTCGAAGTATTTCTCATCGTTCTGCAGTGCTTCCAGCGGGATTACGATCCTCGTTCCGGGGCCCACGGTTAGTCCCAGCTCGGAGAACGTGTAAGGCCGAGCACACACACGGTTCAATACGCCCAGAGATGGAAACATCCTCATCGCCTCCTTAAAAGCCATGCTTAGCAGCTTCATCTCCGCCACGGCATCGTAGCACAACTTATTATCATATTTCAGAAGCACTTCATCAATCTCCAATTGTATTTTTAATTGTAATTTAGGATTAAATGCGAGCTGGTGCAAAGTATAACTTGTGGCCGATGAGGACGTCTCAAAACCCGCGGCAAAAAATACGAACACTTGGGCCGTCATCATTTTCAAATCCATATCCACGTCCACAGTCACAGGTGTACCGTCTGGTTTGTAGTGCTCAATTGATTCGCCTACGATTTTTCCCTTGCTTTCTAGTTCCAGGAGGAGGTCTATGAAATCATGGCGTCCGGAGGGCTTGCACTGTCTAACTTCTCTAATATTCTTAACGAAATTTAAAAAAGCGTCTTCGAGTTTCTGATCGGCTACATGAATGTGGGACCTTAGCGGGGGGAATAATTCCCACACCATGTGCTTAATTAAGACTGGAAGCGGTCTGGCAAATAACAACCTGCCGATTTTTCTGAAGTGTGAGTCTTCGCTGCCGAGGGAATCGGTCTCGACGCCGAAGCCGCAGGCGCCTATGAACTCGGTGGTGAAGCGCGCCATAAGCTCGCGCACGTCGCAGGCGCCGGGGCGGGCCGCGGCCGCGCGCGCCACGCCCTGCAGCCGCTCCGCGCACCGCACCACCAGGGGGAACATCGCCTTCAGCCGCGCGGTGGTGAACGCTGGCGTCAGCCGCTGCCGTGTCAGCTTCCACAGGTCGCCGTCTGCGTGAAACATATTCGCCAGCAACGGTTCCACCTCCGGATTCCTTCCGAGGCCTCGTGGATAAAAATACGCAAAATCATTGCTTAATATATTCCTCACTATACCTGGGTCTCTTATGTACAACTCGGGAGTAGATCCTCTGTAGTATCCGACCACTTTCTCGTTAGGGAACCGGTTGTATAAGTCGTTAGCTACCTCTGTAAAGCTTTGCCGTCCGAAGAAGCCCTTGAAGTTGTTTCCGAACATGAACACGGGCGGGTCGTGCTTAACGTTCCTCTTGGCCCAGTAATCGTGGTTCCGAGTACCGAAATAGTACCCAAGAATTGCTAGTAACGCGAGCAAGACAAGAATCATGCTTACTGCTTGCAACACAAATGATAACTGAATGGAATCAATAAATAATACAAGATATTTTATCTAGAACTTTTTTTAGTAGAATCAAATGATACGAGACGACTGATTATGTGTGTGTGTGTAGGTCGTTTACTATGGAACCCAGTTTCGCACTAAAACTAGTACCTATATACAAATGATTATGCTATTTACGGCCTTATGTCTTAAATCTTCGATCCACTTTTGATGCGCACGACGTTTTATCATAGATACCTACTCGTAGGTGTACTATGAAATCCCGCTTTGAATCGGCGCAATATTTACTGTCCGAAACAGACTTTACTGTCCGATTTAACAAATAAACTATGTTAACCGACCTTTCTCCTGCACTCTTTATCTTAATACAGAAGTTTTCTCGGACCTATTAATCATTATTTTAAAAGAAACGTAAAGATACTTGCAATAAATAGGTATGTTTAATTAATATGCAATAAATTTCTCATGCTCTGAAATTAGCTTTTTGTTTATTTACGAAAGGGGTTGAAAGTGATATGTTTCTACCTTTTTAAAGATTCCGTTCAAAATGAATTTATCGTGTGTTTTCCAAAGAAATTAGTTTACGTATATTTTATAAATAACTTATCAATTTACTATTGCAACAACATAATAACATAACGCCTCTTTAAATCTTCTGGATGTAAAGCAAAAATTTGATTTCCTTACACCAAACATTAAAATAATAGATAAAAGCTCTCTTTGCCTCCTTGGGTCTCCTATTTTTGAAGAATCCTATTCAAATTTCATTTCCGACACAACTTCTAAATTCCAAAATTATGAAAGTCGTCTTCTCGAAATTAGTCCGCATTTCGCTTTATGTATTATTAAATTCTGCCTCTTTGTACCAAAATTAATGTATGTACTTCGCTGTTGCTCTTTCTCAAAATTTCAAAATTTGTTAATACCTTTAGACGACATTATCAAAAATAGTTTGGAATCGATTTTGAACTTGCAGCTTAGTGAAGAGTCCTGGACCCAGGCATCCCTTCCCATTCGTCACGGTGGGATAGGGATCCGCAAAATTTCTAGTGTTTCTACCCCGGCGTTTTTATCTTCCGTTCATAGCTCAGCAATTCTCGTAGGCAAAATCCTAAGGGCCTGCCCTCCAAACTATGAGATTGCTGGCTTAACGGAGTCTAAAAACGCCTGGTCCATTGCCTGCCCGGGTAAGGATTTTCCCGAAAATCCAAATTCACAAAAGACCTGGGACGACATTCAATGTAAAATAATTTACGACGCTCTTTTAAGCCGCAGCACAGGTTCAGCACGCGCCAGACTGCTAGCAGCAGGTTCCAGGGAGTCCGGCGCCTGGCTGCACGCCTTCCCGTCGGTACATACCGGAACCTTCCTGGAACCGCACACTCTGCGCGTTGCTGCTTGTCTGCGTCTCGGCGTCCGGGTTTGCGCTCCACATAGGTGCCCCTGCGGCACTGACGTCGACGTCCTCGGACACCACGGACTCTCCTGCCAAAGGAGCGCCGGCCGCTTCTCTAGACACGCCGCGCTCAACGACATTCTCCGCCGGTCTCTTGCCAGCGTCAATGTGCCAGCTCTACTCGAGCCCCCCGGCATTATAAGAGATGATGGTAAGAGACCGGATGGAATGACACTAATTCCGTGGAAGTTGGGACGGGTGCTGGTGTGGGACGCCACCTGTGTAGACACCCTAGCCCCGTCTCATCTCCACGGCACTTCTGCTAAGGCTGGCGCGGCGGCAGAGGCGGCCGAAAAATTAAAAAAGACTAAATATAGGGGTCTCGGCACCGAATATAATTTCGTACCATTTGGCGTCGAGACCCTTGGTCCGTGGGGTCCGAGCGCCTTTAACCTTTTTAAGGAAGTTTCTAAAAGGATTAGAGAGGTCACTGGTGACCGCAGAGCTGGCAGCTTCCTCGCTCAAAGAATTAGTCTTGCGATACAGCGAGGAAATGCTGCTAGCATCTACGGCACCATGCCGCAGGGGGATAGTTTTATTTTATTTTAAGTCTAGTTTTATTTATTTTTAGATCTAGGTTTTTAAGTTTTGTAGTTTAGTTTTTAGTATATTTACCAAATAAACGTTTAGTATAATTTTTTAAAGTGCATTTTAGACATAAAAAAAAAAAAAAAAATACTAATAAAGAAATTATGTAAAGAAAAAAAAAAAAATTATTTAGAACGACATATCGTACGCCTAAACTTTGAGCGTGATTTTAGACGAAAGAGTGAACGCTCAAGTCAATGACATTGTTGACATTAAAAACGTCTTGCAGTCTGCAAATTACAAAGGCAGCCGCTATAAAGATCGTAATCAATGTTAAATAGGTATTGAATGTCCTGACATTTATATTGCACTGATTATTGATATTATACTAGCTGTTGCCCACGACTTAGTCCGCGTAAATTTATTTCCCGAAACACACTTTCAACCCCTTTTTAGGGTTCCGTAGTCAACTAGGAACCCTTATAGTTTCGCCATGTCCGTCTGTCTGTCTGTCTGTCTGTCTGTCTGTCTGTCCGAGGCTTTGCTCCGTGGTCGTTAGTGCTAGAAAGCTGAAATTTGGCATGAATATATAAATCAATAAAGCCGACAAAATCGTACAATAAAATCTAAAAATTAAATTTTTTTTAGGGTACCTCCCCTACACGTAAAGTGGGGGTGAAATTTTTTTTTCGCTTCAACCCTAGAGTGTGGGGTATCGTTGGAAAGGTCTTTCAAAACTCATAGGGTTTTCAAGATTTTTTTTTTGATAAAGTGAATATATTCGGAGATAATCGCTCCGAAAGAAAAAAAAAATTTGTCCCCCCCTCTAACTTTTGAACCATAGGTCCAAAAAATATGAATAAAATCGTGGAAGTAGAGCTTAAGAAAGACATTAAATGAAAACTATAGCGGACATGATCGGTTTAGCTGTTTTTGAGTTATCGCAAAAAGTTTTCCCTTCATAGTAAAAAGACTTACTTTAATTAGGTACTGATTATGCAAATTTGCCTATTTGCTTAACTCGGGTGAAAGGTACCGTTTCATCCCTTGGTTAACAATTTACTATACTTTAAGCTCCAGTTTAGCTTATTGTGACGGAAGAGTAACTACGGAACCCTACACTGAGCGTGGCCCGACATGCTCTTGGCCGGTTATTAACCCTATTAAGGGGTGAATAATAAGCACTCAAATTATTTTTCGTAATTTCTAATATTTTCTCTTCCTACTAATTTCAAGTCCCTACTCAAAGCGTTCCCGTTACACACTTTCATCCCCTTTTTAACCCTGTTAGATGCATTTACAAAAAAACGCTGAAATTACTTTTCTCACTAAGATTTGGGGGTGTCAGGCGAGTTTATATTTTTTGTAAATGATTAATAGGAGTATCCAACTATTGACTTGCAGGAGTTATGGAATAAATACCTAAACACAATAATATGTATCATTCACTCAAAATTTAACTCATTTACGGTAAATTAAAAGACATTGCTAATGCTGTGTTAACTTGTGAAGTTAACAGCGCCATCTATCTGACTTTTTGGGGTTCCGTAGCCAAATGGCAAAATACGGAACCCTTATGGATTCGTCATGTCTGTCTGTCTGTCCGTCCGTATGTCACAGCCACTTTTGTAGAAATCTTAATGCGGTTCATAGAATACATCTACTTACCAAGTTTGAAGTTTGCTGTTTCTTATAGTGTAGTGTGTATAGTATCGGATAAAAGTGGCTGTAACATAAAAGGACAGACAGACGGACATGACGAATTTATAAGGGTTCCGTTTTTTGCCATTTGGCTACGGAACCCTAACAATAAATGTTGGGGGTTCCCCATACTTAGAACTGAAACTCAAAATTTTTTTTTTTCATTAAACCCATACGAAAAAAATGGTCTTCAAAAATGATATTGAGGTTTCTAATATCATTTTTTTCTAAACTGAATAGTTTGCGCGAGAGACACTTCCAAAGTGGTAAAATGTGCGCCCCCCCCCCCCCATGTATCTTCTAAAATAACAGAATGGTAAAACTAAAAAAAATATGTAATTACGTGAATTATTTGATGTATCAGTATTATTTGCTTTTGTAACAGCAGGGGGTGAAACTTATCCGGGCATTCTCGACTCCGTTCCGCTCAGCATTGTTATGAGGTTTGGCACAACTTGACGTCCCTTTGCATGCACAACCACAGATAAGATAATGACTTTAATTTTGACAACCCTAAATAAACAAAAGGGATAGTGCCATACATTAGAAAGGGACAGCAAGATTCGTCCCTGAATGCTAAGCGGCCAACCGCTAGTGCGTAAGAGGCCTTATTCTGTGGTAACAGTATATTCCAAGATATAAACCTATCGGAATTACGGCTATAGGATCGAAACGAGTAGGTTTAATTCCATTTCAGTCACTGTCATAACGACATTATCAATGGCGCGTTGTCAACATAATACATCTTATACTTCCATATAGACAACTGTTAATATGTTTAAAATCTTATAGTGTAACTAAAATCAATGCCTCTTGTGTTCGGGGAACGTTTTTTGGCGTACCAATGACGCAGTACGTAAAAATTCATTACGGGCCTTACCAGGCGTTTCACACTACCTCGCACAAACCTGCTAAATTAAAAGGAGTTAGAGGTGAGTTCACGCGTTGTCTTCTCCTCATACCCCTTTAGGATTGGCTAACCTATGCAACCCTAATTCGCCTTTACCACATGAATTCGCCTTAAGACGAAAGTGGAGGACCCGTGCAAACTCGCCTTTTCATACAAACGTAGGCCTCTTTTTCCTCTCTGGATATTCACATTATTGAAAATCTTTTGATACAGTTTTTTGTATATTAACCTCAACTATGCCCCTTCGTTTGATTTTTTTTAGAATTTCTAATTAAATTTTTATAATAGTTAGGAGCATTTAAAAGTTTGTATGAAATCTGTTTTTCGCTCCTAATCTTTATAATAATCAAAAAATCTAAAAAAGTCAAACGTAAGGGCATAGCTATGGTTAATATACATCAAATTATGTAAAAATATTTTCCGTAATGTCTTAACGCATTCACTGCCAACGTTTTCGTAGCGCTACACGCGTAGCCGATTCTAGCGATAACGTTTGCCCGCTTTGTGCGACTACGAACAGAGCGCCCACCGAGCGGGTTCCCGGCACTCAATGTGTTAAGGTGCAGCGGGATCAGCGATAATAGGTAGGTACGTTGTCAAAAATATGAATAGCAATCTTGATGCATTTCTCTAGTAACTTAATCGATCGTAACCTGATTAAACAACTATCACTCGATTTAAAAAAAAACACGAGTATAGATCTAAAACGCACCATTTGAAATTTGTAACTATTTTTCGACAAACATGAAATATATGAACATTAAATTGGCTTCTAAAAAAGGCCAATTTTATTTTTGATCTTACTAATCCATTACGTCATTTTGTAAAAACGAACTAAAATAAACTATTCAAAAATTATGATATCCGCGATACTGGGCATGCACGACCATCCATTCAGTACCTACTCAGCGAGCTGCGTTCGAACAAGGACCTGAGCGCCTACCGCGACCCACGTTCGACGTGTTGCCTCTCTGTCGCACTTGTAAATTCGTACGTAAGTGTGACAGGGAAGCATTAAGTCAGAATTCCACCGAAGGTATCTTCGGTAGAAATTTTTGCTAGCCCTTGTTTTTAATAAATAGCTCCTATGATCACGAGGTTTGCTAATTCTTTCTAGTTAAGATTTTCTGACTAGGGACACGTAGGGACGACAGACAGCAAACCATACCAAATGAGTTGCTTACACAAGGCAAACAACGCAACGCAATGTACTTGAAATTATAAGCTTTTATGAATGAGCAGACCTTACGGACGAACGGATCTAACACCGGCGCTTGCGCTGCATTGCGTCGCGCGATAGATATTGCATTTATAATGCTAATGGCGGAAGCGCCATCGACAAAAGGGACCTTCCCTTTTTATGGATAACATCCCATTTATTTTCTAATTAGCTGAAAAGCAACAATTAGAAAATAATATGTGGGTGTTTTTTTTTTGTGTCGACAGAAAGGTTGCTATTTATTCTATGGACATTTTATTATTTTAATCCAGTACTTCAATCCGATTATTCGGTGTTTCAATTTGTGTAAGAAAAATCAAATGAATAACATTTGAAATAAAATAAAGGCAATAAAAATTGAGTTGCGCGGTCAAAAGTTTAGGTTACTTAGTACCTAAAAGTTTCAGAATCAGAATCAAACTTTATTGATAAAATAGAACAATTCTAACACAGAAACAATTAAGTACAATAACAGTTCTAAACAGTTTAGTTTAATATTTCGAAATAGATTATGTAAATAATGTTCGCCTGTTAAATTATAGATAAGCTTCGGCGACTGGGCTACCGAGTGGACCTGAACCCGGTGGAGTACATTAACTACTGCGTTTTCGAGATTATGGGGTACCAGGTATGTACGGCAAGTACGGCCTAATTTCGTTATAGTGTAGTCTAGCCAACGCTTATATACGTACGCACCCGAACGCATTCACTAGACCTAGACGTAATTATATAGGTACAGTCGTTTGCAATAATATGTTAATCTTCTAAGGCCGCAAAAATATGTGACACGCTGTTATGGCTTATAGCTCTACAAATAAGTAAGTAAGTTCTTGTCAGATATTTATGCGGTCTTCGTTCTGTAACATATTATTGCACGTCAGGCGCTCACTACCTTCAACAATATCACGTTTAGTAAATGTCATAATTTCATAGAAGTTTGACGCTTAAAATATAGTAAACATCCCTATAATGGAACAGGCACCAGTAATGGAATGATATGGACAAATCCTGTAAAACAAGTGTTTACCATCAGTTTTTCATGGCTGGCAACATTTTACCTTAAAAAAGAGCCAAAGAGCTGCTTAAGTTTAATTTTTCATTGAGATTTGTTATTTTGAAAATGAATGGCGCCATACATTCCATGACTGGAGCAAAAAGCCACAGTTTTAATTGGCTAATAAAATTGAAACCAATTGCAGTAACTTTCATTAAATACATAGAAAACATAAAAGATGAATTGGACATTCAACTTTTAAAGCGTAAAGCGGTAGAAATTTTACAGGTGTCGGTGAAATATCAAACACACTCCAAATTTTCTCTTAAATGTTCCATGATTGGTGCCGTTAACATAACGCTTGCATTGTCTAAGCTGTCAAAGTCGCTGCCAACTTATCTTGGTCTTACTCTACCCCTTGTATCTACGCCATCAACATTTTTACTTACCTGATCTTTCGAGGCACTTTGGGTACTTAACTACAGGAGTTTTTTTTCTTTTTTTATCAGCTTTTTATTAACCCCCGACGCAAAAAAAGGGTGTTATATGTTTGATGCCAATGTCTGTCTGTCTGTGAGTGTGAAATCATAGCTCACGAACAGATGCATCGATTTCGACGCGGTTTTTTTAACGTAAAAGCGAGTTTCCTTGCGGTGGTTCTTAAATATGTTTGACAGAAATTGATCTAGGAGTTTGAAGGGTACCAGCTCTTTTACAAAATGATACAAGGGATGTTTGACATGAAATTGATTTTATCTGAGCTAGGTTTAATGAAAGATTGCAAACTTGGTACCTGCCCAGGACGCCATTTCCTCTAGTTACGCCCCTACAGTTTACAGCCAAAAACGAAGTCTAGCTCCTAAAACTCTAGGATTTAACATTACATCACCTACAATTACATCGCTTTAGAGTTTAGGTAGTTATTTTCGGAATTGTGTGGTACCTACATTCGGAGACATTCCGAATTATAAGTAGGTTATTTTTCTACTTATTCCGTAAATGAATACTTGTGTCTCCGACGGTAACTAATAGTTTGAAACCAATCACGATGACGCGCAGATTTATCAAGTTTAACCTTTAATAACATGATATTATTATGATTTATTTGTAGTTTTACATGTATGTAAAATGTATAATTGTTGGTGCAATAAAGAATATTTAGGTACTTTACTTAAAAAGATAATACGAAATATCCGATGTCGAATTACTTTCAAACATTTTTTTTGGGTATTAACATATTTCTAGCTTCATGTATTGTGCAATAAAGATTAAATAAAATAATAATAAATAAATATTTTTTCAAGATTTTTTTTTACTTGCAAAATTTATCTGTAGACAACAACTTGACTAAGCCTCACAGTAAGCTTAAGGAGGCTTGTGATGTGGGTACTTAGACACTGACATAACGACATATATACATACATTCATATACCTGCATAGAAAACACTCATGACTTAGGAACAAATTACTATGTAATTTTACAAGTGTTTTATTTAACTTGCAATGATTGTTTGTTATGTTTGTTCGGGTCAAATCTTGCAAGCTAAATTAGGCCCACATCGCATTGTTCGATTGAGCTGAAACTGTATGTGTAAGTTGGGTGACAATGCAATAGTATGGTAAAGTCGAGCTGATTTGATGATGAACACAGGAGGTGGCCATACCTCAATGTATTTGAGTTTGTTAGAATCGTGTTGATGAGTATTAGTTGCCTGTTGAAAAGAAAGTACAGCCATTAAAGCTTGTATCAAAAATGTTTTTAAACAAAAAACTTATTACTTTTAGGTGTTCCGTTGCAACATCCGTAATCTCCTACTAAACATGGAATGCGACTCGGACCCGGTCGCCTCGCGCGCCGTTCAGGCCTGCCTCATCGCCTCCGACGAGCTCCAGCGAGCCCGCGACTGCTTCTGGCTGTCCCGCCTCATCAACGAAGACATCTTCAAGAGAACACCCTACCAAGACCAGTGGCCATTCGATCTAAACATCAAACCTTATGCAACCTGCTTGGATTGCGTGGGATGCTGTGGTATTTTGAGTAGAGAGAAAGAAGACGCCGAAAAGAAAAAGCTGTTAAATTATAATGAGATTAAGCAGAATTTGCTATATGATTTGAGCAATAAAAGGGTGGATATCGATAAAATGTGAAGAAATTCACCAATGTGTTTTTTTCTAGTATTATTTTAAGTTGTTTTAGTATCGGCAAAGATTCATTGCTTAGATGGGAGGATCATATAGATGTGCGTGAGCCCGTGAGCTCCCTCACAGAACATACGCAATGCGACAAAACTAAATAAACATTTTAACATTCCTGACAACATACCAAACATAACCTACATAATTTGGTAGGGTTATTTGTTACCCACCATAAACCATACTAAATTTATGGTGGGGAATAAAAAAAATGAGACTGTGACAAGGACAAACAATTCCCCACCATAAATTTAGTAGGAGTAGCAACTCCTACTGAAAGATACATAAGACTATCCCGTTCTGTCAGTTCCCCCCACCACTCATGCCCAATCCATATTTAATACTAGATTCACGATTCATTTTTTGTTACAAAGAGCTACTAGATGTGTAAACTGTGAAGACTAACATGCCAATTCGAACATACTTACATCATGAGAAACATTAGAATATTATTTGAATCATATATTATTATTTAGTTATCGAACGTCTCGCCCGCGTCAATAAATGTACGGACAACTACGAGCAAAATACACGATAACTAATGACATAAGTTAGATTTCATTCTGATAGCAATGTACGTTCGAATTGGCTTGTAAGACAAATTCGTCTTTCTATATAGATGAAGCTGATATAATCTATTGACCGAGTTGATATAATCTATGACTGACAGCCCGATTCGAAAAATGATTAAGACACGTTTAAGATCTTGGAAAGATCGCTATCTAAACGACATGTTAAAATTGACGTTTATTTCGATTCCGCTGTGATCCCAATAAGATCTATCTACGATATTTCTTACGTGAAAGTGACATTGGTTGCCCGAATCGAGCTGCTAATGAGAACTTATCCATACCAGAACTTATCGTTATCGTATCTCATTCTTCGAATCGGACCGTGAATTCACTTCAACTTTCAGCAACCAGAGTTATGGTTGCTAAAAGTTGAGGTTTGGCAATTTAGTTAAGGCCCTGTAGGTTCGTCTTCTTCTAGCGTAAGCGAAAGTGAAATGGACGTGCGTAGGTACTCGGGATTGCGGACATCAAGTTTTTGAATTTTAATTTGTTGCAAGTTAAAAATAAGAAAAAAGTAATCGCTGAGTTCCCTGAGTTTTAAAATAAAATTGCGTATTTTTAGAAACAATTTTCATATTTTTAGGTTTTGTGCATAAATTGTGCGTTTTAGACCTATGTTGACCTGAGTCGATTCGCTGAAGATCCTAGAGAAAATTCTCAAGATTGCTAACATTTTTTGCCAGCCGTATTACATATTATCAAAAAAACGGCCAAGAGCATGTCGGACCATGCTCAGTGTAGGGTTCTGTAGTTACTCTTCCGTCACAATAAGCTAAACTGCAGCTTAAAGTACATTTCACCCGAGTGAAACAAATAGGCAAATTTTCATAATCAGTACCTAATTAAAGTAACAGACTTACTTGCAATCGGAGACTGCATGTCTAAAGATAAATATCGCATAGCGTAAAACCTTTAGATTGCTACGAGTATATAGATGAATAAAACACATATTTTAACAAACTGCAGTATATTTAAAATGATTTGGTTTATTAAAGCATGAAAAAGTAAAGTATAACAATAAGTCCTAGACATAATGCATCGTAAATGAGTGCAATAAACGAATATGAATATAAAATTAGCGGGATTGCCTCTTACTTTGTAATTTTTAGTCTTTCGTAATAAAACTGCCAATAGTCAACGGCTTTACTCATAGAGCCAACGAAACTGTTTTAGACAAATTAAATATTAAATTAAAATAGGATGAGTAAAATAAGCTAATTTTTATTTTAAGCTTTAGCTTATTTACATGAATAATGCCAAATAACTTTAACAACCCATTTAACGTCGTAATAACGTTTAACTGTAGATGTAAGTACGTCTTTTTACTATAAAGGGGAAACTTTTTGCGATAACTCAAAAACAGCTAAACTGATTATTTCCGCTATAGTTTTCATTTACTGTTTTTCTTAAGCTTTATTTCCATGATTCTTTTTCATATTTTTTGGACCTATGGTTCAAAAGTTAGAGGGGGGGGACACATTTTTTTTCTTTCGGAGCGATTATCTCCGAATATATTCACTTTATCAAAAAATGTTAATTGAAGTCCCCTATTAGTTTTGAAAGACCTTTCCAACGATACCCCACACTGTAAGGCTGAAGCAAAATAAAAAATCATCCCCCCTTTACGTGTAGGGGAGGAACCCAGAAAAAAATATTTTTTAGATTTTATTGTACGACTTTGTTGGCTTTATTGATTTAATGTCCACGCCAAATTTCATCTTTCTAGCACTATCAACCACGGAGCAAAGCCTCGGACAGACAGACAGACAGACGAACATGACGAAACTATAAGGGTTCCTAGTTGACTACGGAACCCTAAAAAAGAGTTATGATTTTTCATAGATACCGGTCTCTGAAGCTACGGCACCTTACGATGAAAGGAATCGACTGCTTCTCAATATCAACGTAGTCGCCATTTAACTTTCTGGATATTTACATAATAAAAAAAAACGAATTTGTAAGTGTATTAACCACAGCTGTGTGGTGTGGTTGTGATTACAGAGGGAAATAGGGACTGAACTAGAAGAGTTAGGCGCTTTTGAAAAAAGTATGAAATTAGTTTTTCGCTGTTTTAATTTGTTTTAGATAATAAAACAATTGAAAAAATCTAACGAATGGGCAATACATTAATTAATATTAAATAAATTATTTAAAATTATACACGGCCCGATTCGAACTTTCAAATACGTCAAATATTAGGTTTTTATACGATATGGACCGTATATGTCAGTGTCAAAAGTTTCTTTAAACAAAAACGTCACTTTTGACACTGACATACCTATCCGATCCATATCGTACATAGACCTAATATTTGACGTATCTTAAAATTCGAATCGGGCCGATAGGCAGCTTAAACATTCCCTATCGCACGACAACATATTATTATTAATTTATAACAACATTGTATTTGTACTATTCACAAGGTTATCAAATAAATTAACGTGATTGATTAACGTATGCCTACTTACTTTTATTGATCATGGTTAGTTCTAATTTGTTGTACAAGCAGTAAACATGATTCTTGTACTGCTCGCTTTATTGGCGATTCTTGTGTACTATTTCGGTACTCGGAACCACGACTACTGGGCCAAGAGGAACGTCAAGCACGACCCACCCGTGTTCCTGTTCGGAAACAACTTCAAGGGCTTCTTCGGGCGGCAAAGTTTTACGGAGGTAGCCAACGACTTATACAACCGGTTCCCTAACGAGAAAGTTGTCGGATACTACAGAGGATCCACACCCGAGCTGTACATAAGAGACCCAGATATAGTGAGGAATATAATAAGCAATGATTTTGCATATTTTCATCCACGAGGCGTTGGAAGGAATTCGGATGTGGAGCCGTTGCTGGCGAATCTGTTCCACGCAGACGGCGACCTGTGGAAGCTGACGCGGCAGCGGTTGACGCCGGCGTTCACCACCGCACGGCTGAAGGCGATGTTCCCGCTGGTGGTGCGGTGTGCGGAGCGGCTGCAGGGCGTGGCGCGCGCGGCCGCGGCCCGCCCCGGCGCCTGCGACGCGCGCGAGCTCATGGCGCGCTTCACCACCGAGTTCATCGGCGCCTGCGGCTTCGGCATCGAGACTGACTCCCTCGGCAACGAAGACTCTCACTTCAGAAAGATTGGCAGGCTCATGTTGGCCAGACCACTCCCAGTCATAATAAAGTTCATGATGTGGGAACTTTTCCCTCTTCTAAGATCCTACATTCATGTATTTGATCGGAAACTTGATGACGTATTTTTTAGTTTCGTTAAGAATATTAGAGAAGTTAGACAGTGCAAACCGTCTGGCCGCCATGATTTTATAGACCTGCTCCTGGAGTTAGAAGGCAAGGGAAAGATTGTAGGGGAATCAATTGAGCACCGGAAGCCAGACGGTACGCCTGTGACTGTGGACATGCAAATGGATTTAAAAATGATGGTGGCCCAAGTGTTTATATTCTTTGGCGCGGGTTTTGAGACGTCCTCATCGGCTACAAGTTATACTTTGCACCAGCTCGCGTTTAACCCTGAATTACAATTAAAAATACAATTGGAGATCGATGAAGTGCTTCAGAAATATGATAATAAGTTGTGCTACGACGCAGTGGCGGAGATGACGCTGCTGAGCATGGCTTTCAAGGAGGCGATGAGGATGTTTCCATCGCTAGGCGTGCTGACCCGCGTGTGTGCTCGGCCTTACACGTTCCCTGAGCTGGGGCTAACCGTGGACCCCGGAGTGAGGATCGTGGTGCCGGTGGAGGCGCTCCAGAACGATGAAAAATACTTTGACAACCCGCGGGAGTTCCGACCGGAGCGATTCACTCCTGACGAAGTGAAGAAGCGACACAAATACGTATATTTACCCTTCGGCGATGGACCCAGGGCGTGTATAGGTACGTAACGTAAATAGGTATGTGTCAAATGCGTACGTAAGCACCTACTTATATAGATTGACATCCGTTTTAACCTCAAACGGAAGCATGTCGATTTTTGCATACTAGGGCTAGGAAGCCAAGATGACAATCATTTGTAAAAAACGAAACGCTATCATTTCCATACATTATTTATGTTAATCTTAAATTAATTAATTAATATTATAGGACATCATTACACAAATTGACTAAGTCCCACAGTAAGCTCAATAAGGCTTGTGTTGAGGGTACTTAGACAACGATATATATAATATATCAATATTTATAAATACTTAAATACATAGAAAACACCCATTACTCAGGAACAAATACCCATGCTCATAACACGAATAAATGCCCTTATCAGGATTTGAACCCGGGACCATCAGCTTTGTAGGCAGGGTCACTACCCACTAGACCAAACCGGTCTTCAATCTTAAGATCTTAACGTTTCGTTTTGTTTTTTACAAACGTTTTTATCTTTGTTAAGCCCCCAGTAGATAATAGCTCACCGAACGAAAACGCTTTTCATACAAACGTAGTCCTCACTTCCCTCTCTAGATATTAACATTATTAAAAATATTTTGACAGTTTGTATATTAACCCCTATGTTTATTTTTCTTCGAATCTTTAGTTGTTATAAAAGTTAGAAGCATTTAAAAATTTGTATGAAATCTGTTTTTCGCTCCACATTTTTATACGAATAAAAAAATCTAAAGATGTCAAACATTGCTAATATCAAAGATAATATGAAATAGAGGTGGATTGTGAAAGAAAGTTTTGTAGCCGCATTAAATTTACTGCCACCTATTGACACATTAAAACTTTTAGAACACCATTTGACTTTGATCCTTATTTTTTCACAGTTATGCGTTAAATTTGTTAAATACCAAAAAGATTCAGGAGTGAGTCAGGAGTGAATCGTGCCTAAATGCGCTAGACCTGTTTTATTTTTCTATAGTCGCCAATAACGTGCTGTAATCATAATTATTTTCACAGGGTCGCGACTAGGAGAGATGCAGTCGCTCGCTGGGCTGGCCGCGTTGTTGCAGGTATGCAGCGTGGCACCAGCGCCGACCACGAGACGGGTGCCGCAAGTGGACTCGACGTCTAATATCGTGCAAGCCGTCAGAGGCGGGCTGCCGCTCCAGCTCACCGTCAGGCAATGATCGGTTTCCAACGAAGCGAGACAATATCACGAGCATAGTACAATTCCACGCATAGTACGATTTATCGACCCCATGCGCCTACAGAATTTCAACCCTTGCAATCCGAGGTTAAAATTAGATTCTACTTTCGGGAAATGTGACCTGTTTTCAAATGAATCATCAAAGCTGGATCAACTGGAGAAGGTTTAAATTTTATACATGCCGCAAAACTAACTGGTGACTGAGATCATAATGCTATCTCCTTGTTAAGACCAACCAAGAGTGAAAGACATGGCATTTTTTTTTTTATAAACACTACGACAAACGAAACTTGTATTATTTTTTCCTTTTGATTCTTACGTAATATAAGGGGGAGGGAGTCAGCTTATTCTTATTTTTCTTACATACGGGGGGAGGGGGTCAAAAACTGGATAAAATCGTGTTACGTAACAAATGAATGGCGCCAATTGAAATGAAATGAAAATCTTTATTTTAGGCAAGTTAGTGGCCGACAATAATAATACATGAATGAAAAAAATCGTAGAACAAAAGCTTAGTATATAGGTACGTTAAATGAAAACTATAGCGAACATGATCGGTCTAGCCGTTTTTGAGTTATTGCAAAAATCTACTCTTTTTAGTAAAAAGACTTACAAAGCGCTGCTTATACAGGGCGACTTCAAATTGGTAATACAAAATTAATGTTTTACACACATTTTCCCTTAACTAATCCCCTTAATTAAGTCTCATGCTATTAAATTAAGCAAAAGTATTTTTTTCTTAATTTTTAATTTATCCCTTTTGTTTAGACTTCACATGGTTATCCTACCATAATAATTAACAAAGAAGTTTAGAGAATTACAAATGAACACTTTCCTCTTTGGTTATCAATCACCTGTCACGCTATTTATGAAGAAAACATGTTTTGATTAGTAATTGTCACTTGTCAAAGAAAATAATATTTTCCGTGAGATTTTAATTTCACAATTAAATTAAAATGCCTCGACGTTATCCGTATACTAATGTTCAAAAAAATGGATATTCTTGAATTTTATTTTACTTCACGGAGTACTGTGCGAACTCAGGCATTATTTCACGAACGATACCCTGATTGCCCAACACCTACACGTGTATTAATAAACAGTACCAGCCAAAATTTACGAGACCATGGTCAGTTTACGGTTCCAGTACATGCTCAAGCACAAGGCCGGCGGGCGCGGTATTCACAAGCTTTTCGGAGTGCTCGAGTTTTTTAACCGCAATCCAGAAGCCAGCACAAGGGATGCTGCTGCGAGATTCGGCACGAGCCAATTGTTTATTTGGCGGCTAATGAAAGCTGAAGCAAAACATCCCTTTAAATTTCAAAGGGTACAGGATATTGTATTGGCTGATTACCCTAGAAGAGTTATTTTTGGGCGTTGGCTGCAGCAAAACTTACACTTAAATATCCTATGGACCGACGAGGCAACTTTTACAAGAGTCGGCCTCTTTAACGTGCACAACGAACACTGGTGGGCTGATCGTGATGCAAATCCTCACGTAACTCGGCGAGACTCTTACCAAACTCGTTTTTCTGTAAACGTTTGGGCAGGCATTCTGAATAATTGTGTGATTGGACCGTATTTTATTAACGGCAACTTAAATGGACCGAAATATGAAGATTTCCTGAGAAACGTGTTACCGATTTTGCTACAAGAGGTGCCGGAACAAAATTTAGAGAATCTCTATTTCCAGCAAGACGGTGCACCAGCACATTTTGCCCCAAGTGTGCGAAATTATTTGGATAGAATATTCCCTGGCAGATGGATTGGACGCAACGGCCCAGTCGCATGGCCGCCTCGAAGTCCCGATCTGACGCCACTCGACTTCTTTTTGTGGGGCGAAATTAAAAGGACAGTGTACGCACGGGAATCAAATACTATCGATGAACTTCGCCGAAAGATAATTGAGGCATTTAATTCTGTAAAAGCCAATGAATTTATTTTAGACAGACTCAAAATCAACCATAGACGGCGGGCCGACTTATGTGTCAGGAAAGGCGGTGGTCATTTTGAACACATCTTAAAATACGCTTAGGTAGGTTCACACTTAAACTTTTAAAGGGCCATGGTGTTAATAAACGTGATTTATGCGTTTTAAAGTGTTTCATTGTTATTTATAATTATTGCGGTAAAGAAGAGAAAATTTCGAGTTTGTATTAATCGGTAGATTAGGTACAATAATAAATGATTTAAAAAAAATAATTCGGCTTATTATTACCATAAATTTATCAGGGTCCTTAAAACCTCATCAAAACAATTTAGTTACACGAGTGTCACTTGTAGTGATATCAATGATAACGTACATTGACGATAACATCGAGTGAGAAGTAGGTATGACAGTTAGATATTTAATGTAGAGTAACCACACTTTGGGACTTTAATTATTGGTTTTGTTAGAAAATTAGCGAGAATTAAATGCAGCTGATTTTAACAACGGAGTGAATGTATGGTATTAATGTTTGGTATTAACTGAGCCACAATCAAGTGTTTGGTATTACCAATTCGAAGTCACCCTGTTATATCCTGAAACAAAAAAACAAACAAACGTACATGGCTGAAAATGGTTTTATTGTTTTTCAAAGTATTCCCCTTGATGATCTATGCACTTTTGCATTCGTGTGAACCAATTTTTGAAGCACTTCTGCCACTCCGCCTGAGGTACCTCCATAACGTGTTGTTTGAATACGTCGACAGCATCTTCAGCGGTCGAAAATCGTTGACCGCGTAATTTTTTTTTTTATATTGGGAAATAATTAAAAATCATTGGGTGCCAAGTCAGGGCTGTACGGCGGATGACCCGTTAATTCCATATTTAGACCTTCCAAAAATAGAGTGGTTTCGCGTGACGTATGACAGCTGGCATTATCATGATGAAGAATGATTCTTCGTCGCTGGTTAGTTTTACGAATTTGTTCAAATACTTCCGGTAAGCAAATGGTCGTGTACCAATCTGAATTAACCGTTTTACGGTTTTCTAGTGGCACTGTAGCTACATGGCCATTAATACCGAAGAAGCAGGCCACCATTTGTTTCAATGTACTTTTTGCACGAGTAACTTTCGTAGGGTTCGGCTCATTTTGAAACACCCATACCGTTGATTGTTGCTTCGTTTCGGGATCGTATGCATAGATCCAGGATTCGTCACCTGTATAGATGTTATAAACGGCCTTTGAGTCACCACGGTTATATTTTTTTAACATTTTATTGCACCATTCGACGCGATCTTTTTGCTCCTTAGTTAAGTTGTGCGGTATCCAACGAGAACAATTTTTTTTACAGCTAAATGATCATGTAATATGCTATTACATAATGCTAGTCATAGAAATACCCAGAGTCGCCTCTATCTCGCGGTACGTAACATGTCGGTCGTCCATTATAAATTTTCGCACAGCCTCAATATTTTGTGGTACAACGACCGATTTCGGGCGACCTGCCTTAACTTCGTCCGTAAGCATACTACCTCCACGATTGAACTCACTAAACCAGTGATATATACACAGTAGTTTTAGATGGAGCTTCATCACCAAAAGTTGAAGTTAGTTGATCTATGCACTGTTGTTACGAGCGAGTGCCATTCTTGCAGCGAGATGACTTTTTTTTTTTTAATGGCTATCGCCACGAAGGCATTTGCGAGCATCACATCAATATAATTCCCCATAAAACGGGATTGCGAATTTAGCACGAAAGTGTTGGACAGATTAAGGAGCAGAGAATAGTTATAAAGTTAATAGTTAGAGATGACATTTAAAACCCATCAAAAACAAAACACTAGCGTTAATAAGAAAAAAAAATATACCGGCCAGTACTTAAAAAAGTTCAAATTGTACCATGGAGGTCAAATATACTATTTAAGAAGATTGTAATCCCGGTTTCCGGATATATAAATAGCAGCCCTCGTAATAGCCCTCTTTTGGCCTGTTCTGACAGAATGCTAACTACGAAACCTTACACTGAGCATGGCCCGACATGCTCTTGGCCGATTTTTTCATTTGCGGGCGCCATTTTCAAAATGTATATAAACTAAGATATCACTACCACAATTCAACGACACTTTATATGTCAAAAACGTCCAGCCGTCTGGGCGGTAAGTACGGCATGCCAAAAAATGGGCATACATTCATACGCTTGAAAAACATTACCCTGCTTCTGACGCAGTCGAGTAATAAATTCCTATTTCAATAATAGACATAATTTAATTTGAGAATTTGCGTTTTTTTTTATATTCCTAGACGTTAATAATCGCCGTTAGTTAACATACGAATATTATGCAGATAATATTGTTTGCTGTTATCTTCTATAATAGAATGCTGATTTCATAGATAAAATAAAAATACCGACTTTACCATTTTATCTGCAGCCCGGTTATTTACCTATAAACCTATAAGATTAAGATAAACATAGGTATGCTTCTCAATCCCAAAGATAAACTTGAGCTCCTCAATCCTATTTTAAACATAGTGATATAAACGTAAGTAATCTGATAGTTTACTACAGTTACACCAAGTTAACTCTGCAGCGATCCATAAAAAGTATTTTTTTTAAATCAGTATGCCACAAGTATGAGACAAAAGTATTAAATAGCCTTGATGCATTTGAATGATTTTACCATTAACAGATTGTGAAAATCAGGCATCTACACCATTTACATTTAAACCATACAAATCGGCCAAGAGCATGTCGGGCATTGCTCAGTGTAGGGTTTTGTAGTTACCAGTCTGTCAGAACGGGCCAAAGGGGGGCTATTTATAATTAAGTATCAAGTACATTACAAGCATAAAGGAGTAACTTCGCAGCGCTTTGTACGTCTTTTTACTAAGAAGAGAACATTTTGTGCAATAACTCAAAAACGGCTGGACCGATCATAATGGTTATAGTTTTAATTGAAAGTATTTATTAAGCTTTTGTTTCACGATTTTTTCATATCTTAAGCAGCTATGTGAACTTAAGGCCTAAATTTGTGCCCATTTAAGAATTATAAAAGTTGACAACTCGCTGATACAGCTCTCATACAGCTTTTATATTCTGCTTCAAGCGTATTCGTACTCCATTTTTTGGCTGTTATAACGCTATCTGTGCTACTTGCGAATTGCTCAGCAAATAGATCTTACAGCAACTATGTAGGTATTGAAGAAAAGTAGAGTTCGGAGACGATACGACATGGTTAGTTGTTTCAAAGGTGCACCGCAAGGCAGGAGGCCGAGATACTAAATAGCGGAGCCCGAAGGCAAACATAAGGTTAATAATTTTTAAGAAAAAAAAACCGACTTCAATGAGGGAGAGCGGTGAAAGAAAGATTATTGTTGATTTTGGATTTCATACAATGAAATTAAAAAGACAGCGTCCTACGCCATGTAGAAAAGGAGATAAAAGGAGGTTTGTAACTGCACCCACCTTTTCACATTTCAGATTTGCTTGACTGGTAAGATACCCGCAATAGGGTATTCGACTGTATTTAAAATAAATTATTTCACACCATGCCAAAATAATAAAAATATAAGTTTGCTTAAAGGAGTTGAGAACTGTCCTCGATTCCTCATGGAATCCATCATCAAAACTCAAGCTTGACTAAAATTTGCCTTGAACACCTAACTGCTTCACAAACATGCGAAGAGAACAAATTGCCCAATGTGAACTATGCGGCGTTAAAGAGTTCCATTCTGTTCATCATCAGCAGTCCCGCTTCATCAAATGTCACTTCTACAAATGTCAATGCTTGGTTTGATGATAAAAATACTAAGATCACTATATATATGCCTTTAACATTTGAGGAGTTCCCTCGATTCCTCATGGGCCCCATCGTCAGAGCTCAGAACTCGAACTTGACAAAAAATTGTTGCGCCTTCCTGAAAACCCGAAGCATTCCAGCAAATCGCGCCTTTGCTTTTGAGCGACGCCCAAAGTCGAATAGTAGGAGAGCCGAGATCACATTGGTTCCAAGCTCAAGTCATTGTTCCAATCCCAAACATTGTTTTCCCCAGCTCGATCTTTGGCTTTGCTCGGAAGAGCGCCGCAATTGGACGATCCGGGTCATCCGGGATTTTCGCACTGTACAGTCTTGTTGTCTTGGCCATAGGTTTTTGTCCCAGCTCAGCTACAAGCTACACTGTAGCTCGGCCTTTTAAGTCCTTTGGGCCCGCAGAAAACTTTAAATCATATTCGTAGCTTTCAGCCTCGCTTAGATATGGCCAGTGCTTTAAGCTCTGCCCTTCTGCTATTCGGCATCCAGCCTCACAGAGCATCAAGCCTGGGCCTTATGCAGAGCTCGGCCAAGCTCCAAGCTCTGCAGAAAGGCACTGAGAAAAAATTTAGCATTTGTGTTTACTTTATGGGGCGGCAGAGTCCCTCTGGCCCGCGGCGCCAAATATTAAAATACTTACGCCTCTGAATGTACGGGCCCTGTTCATGAGGCATGTATGTTTTCTACGTATTTAAGTATTTGTATATTATACAGGATGGGCAAATAAGAAGTATACATTTTATTTTTAAATTTTAACTACATTAAGTTAATAAGTATTGTTTTAAAAATATATTATTCAGGGTTGGCAAATTCATACGAAACATAATGTCTGACATATGTCCACCTCTAACAGCAGGCAAATGTAAGCCCTAATCATCGCAATATTCAACATATTTTCGAACATTTTCGGCGTTATCTTAGTAAATTTGTGTCGGATGATCGGTTTTAATTGTTTATTTCATCAGCTTGTTAGCATACACACGTAATTTTAAATAGCCCCACAGAAATAAGTCAGGAGCTGCAAAATTTGGAGAATTTGGGTGTCAATCACTGCCACTGTTTCTCAAAATTAATCGAGCACACGTTTAGTAAAGAACACAAATATTTGAGAAAAAAAATGCTTGCTGCTAGAGGTATTAAATAGCTGCTGCTGTATTAAATAGTTTTAAAGAACTACACTAACATGAGTGCAATGAACAATTCTGATTCTGATTCTGATTCTGATAGACATTTGGCTGAAATTATCTTCCGTATACAATTGCCAACCCTGAATAATATATTTATGAAAAAATATTAAATAAATTAAAAAAAAAAATTTTTGTATCACTCTTAGTTGCCCATCCTGTATATATCGTTGTCTGAGTACCCACACCACAAGCCTTCTTGGCTTACCGTGGGACTTAGTCAATTTGTGTAAGAATGTCCCTATAATATTTATTTATTTATAATATCTCATTTCTGCAACGAAAATCCGCTTGATGCCCATAAAATGAAATGAAGTAGGTAAAATACCTATTTCATGACCTAACTCTCAGCTCTGTTGGTTTTTGGACCAAACTCCATACAAAGTTGCCCATGGTCCTTGGATCTAAGTCGGTACAGTAGTTTAAGCGTGAAGAGGTAACAGACAGACAGAGTTGGTTTGAAGGGATGTTTGGATCACTACTTTTAACGTAAGTAAACGTTCCCGTGAAGTGGGAATGGGCTGGCCATATCTGTCGCAGGGTTGATGACCGATGGGGCCAGCGAGTACTGTTCTGGGGACCTCGACTGGGAAGCCGAGGTGACGGAAAACTACGAGCCAGATGGTAGGACGATATTAGAAAGAAGGCAGGACCGCCGCATACAGAACAACATGGAAATCCATGAAAGAGGCATATGTTCAGCAGTGGACGCGAATATGCTGAGAAGAGAAGAGACGTTCCCCTTAATAATGCACGAAGTCGCCAAGCGCGCCCTAAAAGTAAAGATTATGAATTGAAACACGTATATTTTGGATTCGTTATAATGAAACAAGTTACAAGGCTTTCGAGTTCAGTCGGCTAACAGTGGCAATAAAATGTTCATTCAGTCAACTACTGGGAGCGACGCGGCTTAAGCGATGCTCAGCCAAAACGCGCTTCTGTACTTTACATAGACGTCATCGGCATGTTTACCGTCACTAAGCATTTTCACATTGCCCGATACGATATCGAATATCGGATGGAAGTAAAATGTATAATATTTGTTTTTCTCTATTTATTTATTCGTTTAATCATCTGCCTCCAGCTCATCTGCTTGCCAAAATAGAGTGTTTTCCCCAAAAAAGGCGGACTTTATGCCACAGTGTACTCTCTAACATCTGTCTTTCCCATAAGGCCCACCCTACATCTGATATCGGATTGGCACTTCCGATAATTTCAGACATTTCGGACCCACGTCAACTGTCGGACCGATAAATTTGTGTGCGTGAATGTGGAGACGTAGGGACGGCATGTCGGATTGAAGGATCCTGTGTCCGATATCGGATCGGATAATGTGAAAAGTTCGATGTAAATATATGAGATATGCAGTCACTTTTAAATTACCGTAGACGTTGATGACCACAAAATACCGTTACCGTAGTGGACGTCCACGGTAAAGTATAAAAGCGTCGAAATACGGCGTCAACATTTCTATTCGTTAAGGCATAGCCTTACTTATCTGCATCTATGAAACATATATATCTGGCAATATAATAACTATTCCTATACTTCGACATGTATTTGTATTTCTGGACATTTCTATCTCCATGTTTCACCCGACCTCATTTCAGTATAAAACTGTCTACCTAAAATTTCATAAATAATTCTATTAAATTTACAATAGAAGTAATATCAAGTAAATACATGGATTAAAACTAATTAATTACAGATACACCTACTACCGAAATATAATAAAAATACACATCTGGCATTCGAAATGGAAAATAAACCATTTTAAAGTACCGTTTACACCTCGCCTTCCCCAGAGTGTAATGTATATTTGTTTTAGGATATTCATTTCACTGTGAGGATGGAAAATGTCTCAAATAACATAGTGCCATCGCGTTGATTAAAGCGTTGAGGTTGCGACATACAAATAAACGATAACATTTTCTATACACAACATCGAAACATAACCGAGACACCTCAGAAAAAAGCAAGGAGCAAATTAAAATTCTATGCGCCTAGTTGACTGAAAGGCCTTCCCTTCGCTCAGTGGATTAACGCGTTAATTTGCTCCTAGCCTCCACTTTTTGAAAACAATCATAGCCTTACTCTATTCGCAATTATATTTAAGATTCCGCCAAGATTTAGGTTACCGTCTCACTTAGATTTAATGCCCAAATATTCGTGGGGGATACCACTTTGCACATAAAAAATGCGGAATCATATTTGCACCAACGACCGAGTGAGTTTTCGGCGCAGCGTTGTGCTATAAAGTGATCTTGCGACAAGTACAGCTTATAAAAATGTTGACAATGTTAAAACGCTAAACGTACAGACAGTAGCAAAGTTGCTGAGCAGGCAAGTGAGGTGTTCAAAAATACATAACTTTATTGTTTAGTGAATATGAGCGCATTTGTTTCAGCTGCTGACTGTACAAAGCGTTTCCATATAATTCCAAATTCTTAGTTCTTAACATTTCTGTTTTGTGTTCATAACAGACTATACCAAATCGATTGTCAAGTCTTATCGCCTCTTTAATTTTCCTTTTTAATCTTTTCAGCTGTCACAATGACTTCAGTCGTTATTCTATGACATGTTATTATTGACTCGTAAGTCATTGAGAATAATACAATCATAAAGTCAGATAAGGCAACAAACATCTTATCAACAAATATAAATGTTGATATCAGTTGAAATATCATCATGCTGTTAAAATATCTGTTGTTTGAAATGTAGATATAGATTTAGCATTTCTGTAGATTAAGCATTCCGTGTTAAAAGAATATAAAATTAAATTAATATGATTCAGTTTACATTACAAACCACAACATAATTCAAATCAAAGTTTATAAAAACAGCCTTTCCTTTGAACAGCGTTTGAATTAAATCACAAGATGTTCTGATACAAATAACTTTATTTCTAAATCACTGACACAATTGCGAAAAGCAAAACAGTGCCTGTAAGTATGACTGAGGAGCCAGTTACTCGGTTTGAAAACCTAATGTCATCAAGATATGACGCCCTCATGTCGCGAGTATGGTTTTCCTTGTCAAAATTGTATACCATTAGGAAAAGCAACTTTAAAATGTGCCTGTAAACCAGGGGCCCTATATTTTCTTATTAAATGAAGTAAATCAACACAATGTGAAAATGACACCCTTTTGTAACAGTTTATGAGATGCCGTCGTTTATGGTACCCTTATAAATCTTGAACTAAGATAGGTACAGAGAAAATATACATCAGAAGGTTCTTGCTACCTATAACACTGCACGAGTGCAAACCCTGGAGTACCAGTACTCCTAGAAGTCCAGGACCTTCGAGCTACAATACTAAATGCTCTGTAGATATGGCTCGAGTAAACGTAACAATACTGACTTATAAGAGACACTTAGCGTCGTCGAACACGGCGACTTTTTCAGCTTACGCAGAAATGTTTGGGGAAACAAGTTAAGTGGCCCTAAGACGATGAAGCACCCCTGACAAGCTGACGTACAAGCTATTTACAAGCCTGTTGAAGTAGATTGATGCAATTCCAATCTTTGCGTCAATGTTTTTCGGGTTCTTTAGGCCTGCCAAATTAACAGGTTAGAAACGAAGAAACACAGGCAAACTAATTACTTTTTCTTGGAGGCTCTGCAATAGGACTGTATTTGACTTGAAACGCTTCGCTCAGCTGCAAAAGTAGCCGTGATTAATAGCTCTTTGCAAAATAAGTAAAACAACAGCAAGCTGTGGCTATATCCTTTATAAGCTCTTGACAATTCGATCCCTAACTGCTACTATTTCTAAGCTGTATGTGTTTTATATGTCTGGCAGTGTCTCTTTTATGCTAGTATCTTCTTGTTATAGTGAGTGCTTCCCATTCGTTCTATTCCCCATGGAATAACAACCTGTATTGGTTCTGTAAAAATAATGAGTAAGCCTTTCTTAGTCCCAACAATTGTTACTTATGTATATAAAAACAAAAAAATAGATACATGTGTTGTTACGATTAAGATAGAACTCGATATATATATATGTAACCGAAACCGGCAAAACGTCCCACTTTGTCGCTTGCCGTAAAGACGAGATTTGCAATCAGATTACTATTTTTATACGAATAACCTTAAGTGGGACGTTTTCCAGTTTCGGTCACATATTTCTTCTTCGGGCTGATCCATACCGTATTGCTTTTCTTTCGTTCGATCTTAGATCAAAATTTTGCAACATTACTTTCAACATAATGTGTATTAAATGCCGTTGACATAGTTTTTTTTTTTCATAATTTATATCTTATATCCATACCTCTTTGTTCTATAGGACCAATGGGAATAACTCCTTGTAGTCGAATAATCTTAGTTACCTATAGATCTACATAACAAATCACACACTTAATAATATAGAATCAAATGCGAATGCGTTCAATATTCGACCACACCTCCATAGTAATATGGTCGAAAATAAAAAGTACCTAATAATCTGTGTCAATATTTTTAAGCGTGTGATTTCAGTTACACTATATTTGACAAATTAACCATAAATATTTACAGTTATAGTAATTTAATTAAATATTTCGTTAAACTACTCGTCAACTTTAATATATCTATACATTTTCAGCGTATTATGGTCTAACACATAAGTCTAAGAGATATAGTAAATTGTGTAATCGACTTACCCCCTTATTCATAAACGTCTCCTAAAGTTGACAAGCCGCTAATAATCGTTTGTCCCTTTCCGACGTATTGGTATGATGGAAAGGGACAAACGATTATGAGCGGCTTGTCAACTTTAGTAGACGTTTATGAATAAGGGAGTTAAAATATATCTAAACGATCGAATTGCGTACTAACATCTTTTCTGTGAAACTGATTACGGTTTCTTGTGACGGACAAAATAACTTTTAATGCGAAATCTTGCGCCGCTGCTTTTTTAAACGTGCCGTGTAAAGTTTTATCAACCGAAAGTTTTATTCCGCCTTAACTAAAACATAAAAAGCATGTTCACAAAGTTGAACCAAAAATAACCAACAATCCCAAAAATATCTGATCTAGCAATCTAACTTCTTGACAATAATCGTGTTTAGATATTTGAAAGGACCTATTATTGCTCCGAAATAATGGTGGGGACTACATAAGGGGCTCATCTATAACAGCTATTGAGAAACTAGAGAAGTAATAAGTCGCCAAGTTTTTAAACCACAGTATAATTCGTATAACTTAGACAAATGTTACAATGAAGGGTCACGTTTTTACAGTTCAGCAAGTATTCAACAAATTCAAGGCCGGTAGCTGTTGTTCAGCTGGTATTGCAGTCGTGCACACATCCATAAAATAGCATTGAGGTAGCGTTTTCAAGCGATACGATCTCAAGTTTAGAAATAAATTATCAGTATTAATTTAATGTTTTCTAAGTTTAGCCAAAATAATAAGATTCAATGTATTATTTAATAGTAATTTAAACGATATCTTTAATAGGCATTTTTCATTGAAAATACATTCGTCCTAGTAACATTCTCTTAACTTACTTCTCGTGTGCCGGGATTTCTTTTTTCTAATAGTTTCCTCGTACGCGGATCCGCGTTCCATACGATGGTTTAATCGATTTCTGAAGGAATCTCAATTATTAATATAATAAGAAAAATAAATACGAATAATAGGTAAGATTTCTTAAAATAAAAACATAGAATCTCTTTCAGAAAAGTATTGTTCAAACGAATGAATTCGACAAAATACACTCGTGATTCAACCAAAGCGCAGATAACACAAAATAACCTTTGTATAGCTATAATCTTCACAAATGTCACCTCAACGCCACGTAGCGATGTGTAACACACGCTCGACTAATGTTGGTACAGTGTCGTCTGAAAATATTGATACGAAAAAAGTGCCAAAAGTATGTATACACGACAATATTCCTCATATATTAAGGTAGTGTATACATATTTTTGGCACTTTTTTCGTATCGATATTTTCAGACGACACTGTACTAGACTCGTTTTTACGGAACTTCAGAGTCTTTTAAGTCCCGAGTCCAGTCCTTTATTAAGTATTTTAAGCGCAATTCATAAGGATTAAAGGCTCTATCAACATTTAATAGGTTTTACCTAAATAACAGTAAAGAAAATGAGGGATATCGCATGATTTCTTTACTTAATAACCCATTATGAATTTTACATACAGACAATGCATTTTTTTTAAATAATGAGTTCTTTGAAAAGGACTCAAGTTGCGCAGGCCTAGCCAAGATGACAATCGTTGATAAACTTAAATTATGGCCGGTGGAGGTAAGGAAAGAAACCTCGATATACCAAAAAGTATCATCAAAAAACCTTAAATAGGTGGCGCTACAATACCTAGAGTACTTGAACAAAAAAATCAAATCATAGGCAGGGCACTTCACTCCGTCAATAACGCCTAGGTTCTTAGCTATTCTAGCGCTACTCTGGAGAGAACTATTATTTATAGCTGACAGCTGGACACTTTTGCAACAGTTCTATCATAAGAGATTTCTCCTCTTAAATCCACAATCCATAACTTAAATAATGTATAGAAATAGTCACATGACTTTTCGTAGCGTCTGTCATCCCCATACATTTTTTCTATTCGTTTGGCTTTTGTAGATGTACCATTGTGACCTTGGCTAGGCCTCCGGGTCTTCAATAAGTTAAAAATCACGTTGTCGAAACTCAAAAAACTCATAAAATGTATTATTTAAATTTATCAACGATTGGCACCTTGGCTAGGCCCCCTGAGCAACTTGAGCAAGTCTGATAAACTGAGTCGTGACTTAAAGCAGAGGACCCAAACGGCTCGAGTCTTAACAAACACTACGTTCAACTGATCATTAATAGACCTTACATCTTTGCAATAAGGTTCACTTATTCCCAGTTGTGTAAACTATATGTATAAACGCCTAGTCAACCGTGTTGACGTTATCATTTGACCTGCTGCTTGACGTGCTGCAGGAACTCGTAGTAGGAGAAGGAGGACTCCATGCGGTCGTCGACGAGCCGCTCGATGAACAGCTGCCGCGAGGGTGAGTTGTCTCTGTGGAGAAGAAATTAACGTTACATTGTTTGAAATAAACTATCGGAATACCTACTGCCACTAAAATGAGAGCAACGTGACTTAGATATCGTCAAAAAAGCATCTCAATGTCGTTCATTGTCGCGTCAAGTCATCAACCTCTGACTACTGCAATTTCTGTAACTCAGTTACTAGACACACTGATGCCCCGGTCGGCCGGTCTTCATTAAACTTCTCAAAGCAGGCGTTCATCGCTTTATTCGCGTCAGTCTCTATGGCCAGTAGACTCCTGGTTTCATCAGGCAATTGGCTAGAGGAGATTACTGCGAAAGTCTCAATCTAGGGGGGGGGGGGGGGAGGGTTACTACACCAATCGATCGATGGCATCGACATGGAACAGTCGACGTCGATCAATGGTTTCTACTAGATCAATCGATCGATAATCGATGGTAGAATGGAACAGGTGACGTCGATCGATAGTGTCTACTAGACCAATCGATCGATTATCGATCGATGGTAGAATGGAACAGTCTACGTCGATCGAAAGTTTCTACTAGACCACACCAATCGATCGATGTTGATCGATGTACCACATCTCAAGTGCGTCAATTCTCCTCCGAATAGTCGCTTTCAGAGTCCAGGTTTCCGAACCATACAGGAATATAGAGGACCAGGGTGCGCACCAGTTTGGTTTTGTTTGCTTTGCTGGTACGTCGTACGGCAATACGTCAGGCAACTGGCTATAGTAGACATCTGCGGAGGTCTCTTTCTAACTTAGTAGACAGATACTGACCTTAAAACAAGTATCCCGGACTCATAGGGCCGGTCCTCATTAAGCTTCTCAATGAAGGCGTGCAGCGCTTCGTTCGCGTCCGTCTCTATAGCAGGCAGACTCCTGGCTTCGTCAGGCAGCTGGCTGAAGGCGGCCACGCCGAAGGTCTCGGACAGGTAGGCGGGGGAGACGCCGTGGCACACGTAGATGATCATCGTGTCCAGGTCGTCGAGGAGGTAGCAGCCATTTACGTTTATCCTGGTTAAAAAACGATCGAATTTAGCTTTGTTGGCCGTTTAAAACGCAGCAAAATGAAAGCCTGATCCACAATGAAACACTGTGACATTAAAAATGAAATTGTAAAAAATTATTTACTTGGTTTCATGGTGGATCAGTCTCATTTTTCAGATTGTTGGAAATAAAGTCAAATGTACAAGTTATTTTGCTATAAGGATTAATTTTTAACAAGCAGAAACGTCTGTGAACGATGCCGTGGCCTCTCCAGAGGCCGTGAGTTCAAGTCTGACCCAAGACAGTAATTTTTCCACTTTTAAATTTATTTTAAGTTTATTATAGCAGAGCCAAATATTTCACTTGCTTGATCTATTAGGAAATATTTACTACATACTGCTGCTATATAAGCGAGATCCCAACACATATACCAAGTAGTACCTATGAGTCTGCGACCTCGCTAAAGTAAACTGTCCTCGAAATAAACCTTTGTTAAAGAAGAACCCAAATTTGTACGGATATTAGCAGTTTTTACTAATTTTTCATGTTAATTTTAAAACTACTTAAGTTTCAGGGAAGACGGTAATAGAGCACTACTAACTTTACCTTAGTATTAGATCTACTTTATTCTCACCTCTGCGCACTGAGCATGAGCTGCGGCAGCATGGGGTCCTCTTCCCTCATATTGCAGAGCTCGTGTATGGGATAGAGAGGGGGATAGGCAGCGCGTATTAGTTGTGGTAGTGGTAGTGACTTGATGTCGCACATGTCGGCGACGCGATCGTCTAGCCGCGTCGATGTGCCCGTTCGGAACGCTTTCTGTAACAACGAATGACATTATTAACGTAAGCTACAGATAATTTTGATAAACAGCATGTTTTTGAACCTCTATATATATTTTGCACGATGATCAGTCATTCTGCGGTGGCAGCATGGCTCTATTTTTATCACCAGACATAGAAGTGTTTGTGGCAAAATAAAGTGATTGACAAAATAAAATATCGACATGTCTGTTATCGATGTTACCTTGACGTTATTGATATTTTTTTAACATTTTATAAGAAGATAGCTATATACATTTTGACGACCGGTTTGGCCTAGTGGGTAGTGACCCTGCCTACGAAGCTGATGGTCCCGGGTTCAAATCCTGGTGAGGGCATTTATTCGTATGATGAGCATGGATATTTGTTCCCGAGTCATGGGTGTTTTCTATGTATTTAAGTATTTATAAATATTTATATATTATATATATCGTTGTCTAAGTACCCTCAACACAAGCCTTATTGAGCTTACTGTGATACTGTGGGACTTGGTCAATTTGTGTAATAATGTCCTATAATATTTATTTATTTATTTATACAGCGGAATACAAAACACGTTAGATATTTTATTTATATATTGTCAGTTTTCTATTATTTTCGGCACTGTATACTATAGTTTACGTTAATTATTAAGTACTAACTATATGTCATAGAAAAAGTATGTACTGATTTGTAATTGATTTGCAGTCTTGACATTACTTGGTAATTTACATCAAGTAGAAGTTAGATCTTTTAATTATTAATCTACATATGACTGACTTATCGATAACCGATTTATCGATGTTTCATTTTCTCAAACACTCGTTTGTGCTACAAAAACTTTTATGTCTGCTTATCTCCTGTCACTATGCCCGTCGCTTTCGCGCTCACATACTTGTTAGAACGTGACAGGCATGATGGCAAATGATAAAGAGCCGATCATCTTAGATCTATTGAACGACTTTTACTATGGAACTAACCCCGAACTCCTAAAAATAAATTATTCGCTTTTTTACATTTCAGGCAAATTGATCTTGAAATTTTGTATGATATAGCCGAAATTGTTATCTTTCAGGATATGGATCTCCATATCGTCAGATGAGTGTCATTGTATATATTGATTACAGTATTAAATAATTACCAATTATCTCAATACTTTGCAAGATAAATGATTAGATTATTCGCGGGGTTAAGAACTGAGAAAAACTGAAACATTTTGTTTCTTGTGTTGCGACTTTCTTTTGGCGTTTAAAGCAGACGATTATATTTCTGTGCATATTTTTGACCATTAGTCACAGAAAAGGAAACTCTTGTACCTGCAAATCTTCAGATAATTCGAGTTTGTACGAAACAACGGTAGACAATTTCATGGAATGCTCCAACGAGAGACAGCAAGCAATTGTAAACGGTTGTTAAGCGAAAAACACCGGAAATCGCTGAGGTTGCCCGCTGGCGTCCAGTCCACGGAATGTTATGTAGTTTTTGTGTAAGTCCCGTGAAACCAGACACAGGAACTAAGTGAACGAACCCTTTTGAGCAAAGCCAGCAGCAGCAGCGGCAGCAGGCGCAGCGCGGCGGGCGCGTGCAGCGCGGGGCCGGCGGCGCCGGGCGGCAGGTTCTGCGCCAGGCGGTGCGCCGACAGCGCGTCCACCGCCACGTTCATCAGCGCCTCCCGCGCCTCCGACATCGACGCGTCCACGCAACGGTCCACGGCTGTAAAAGTATTATGTCGATACAAACTTACTTTTTTAAAACTATTTTTATAGCCTGCCAAACCAGTTTTGTCAGCAGAAAAAGGCGGCAAAATTTAAAAATATTGGCGCGGAGGTTCACCATGCTATTTGCCCTGGATACTATACCGTGAAACGGGATAAATTGGTCCAATCTTCACTTTCAACTGGAATTTTAGCCTTCTTCCGTAAGTCATAGGGCATTTTATAGTACTACATAAAAAATGTGTGATAAGCTCTTTTAGATGCTTAGTAGCATTAGATAGATAACTTATTGCCATATTTCGAAAAATTCAACAAAAACCCTATCGGATTCCAATTTACCCCTGACGGGGTTAATAGACTCGAAAGTGAGGTAAATCGTAATTTAGCCTAGGGCTGTCACTCAATCCATCCAAAGCTAAGTACCTACATAGATAAGTAGGTACCTACTAAACTAGTTTAAATTTTTTTTTACAATAGGTGCTAAAATTAAATAATTTATTTGGCAATGTCAATTTTCTCCATACACACACCGAATATGCCCCGTGTTGTGACAATGCCAATTTTCTCCTTCGCCGTTCCTATTATCTCAAAAATAACCTAAAAACAAGTGGTTATCTAAAACTAAACATTACTCATGAAATATTACAATTATTTACTTATTTTTTTATTTGTTTCAACCATGATGATATTACACAAATTTCAACAATTCGTCATAATATTACACATCTAAAACTTGAAGTTAAACCGTACATTGTACATGTGTTAACGACGACCTACTACTTTTACTGAAACGTCATTGGCTGATTTAAATACTCAATGTAGCCAGAAGCGAAAAATACCTCGCCTGTTCAGAAATTAACAAGTTGATCTCCTGTCTGTTAGTAATGGGACTAACAGAACAGTTTAGAAAAGCAGATTTTTATTCCTATTTACCCCTCCATTCCTATTTTCCCCGTTTTACGGTAATAATCAGCGATTGATAATAAACATAGATGACGAACTAGGTCTGCAAAATGACCCTACACATATTGTGCCGAAGCGGGCGGGGCGTCAACTTTGTACCGCGGAGCTATTTAGTTCGCAAATGGCGGCCCGTTGTCACAGTCGTAGTAAGAAGTATTAAAATTATATCTTTAATAAAAGAAATATGCCTTATTGTGCGGATAAATGATGTGCTAGTCGTTCCAACAAACACTGGAAACAATATAGGATTACTTTTCACGTAAGTATAGTTTAGCTAGGATCATATTATTTTGATTTCTCTTGATCAAAACAGGTTTCATATGGGGATGATGTTATGCATTTTAAACAATCGTTGATATTAAGAAACTTTCATTATAAATTTGTTCAGGTTGTTATTTTGACAATTTAAATTCGTGATAGTAAATACGAATCGTCGTTGTAGGTGGCGCTTTTTTATGTGTAGGTACATTTTTACTAAGTAAAGTAAAGTAAAGATCTCGCTGCTATTTATAACTTTTCATTAAATACGCGGAAGGCAGGACCGATTTGGCTAATTTTTGTAATGCAATATTTCTAGGTCCAGGGACGGTGTGAACGGTGAAAAAATATAGAAAGAATGCAAGTGTGGGTGTTAAATCTACGTGGATCGTAAATAATAATGCACGCACTTAATAAACAATATGTAATGTTCGAAATACAGTTAAAAAGTTATTATTATTTAAGTTAGTATTAAACACAAGCGGTTAGCACAGGCACACACAGTTCACCGAAACACTAGTTAGGTTCATGCACCATACCATGTCCGTGAATCCACAGGTTAGTATCACGATAAGCTACTAGTCAAGTACGCGGATAGGATTTAACTGGCGTTGACGATGTGCGAGCGATCGATCCCGTGACGTAGGTGACACTGATGACAGACGCGGGCGGCGCGGCGCACGCGTTACCGGCGCGGCGCCATGTTTTTCAACAACGAGAAAACTTTTGTAGGCGCGAACTAGTTTCTTTTCAGGTTTTAAATCTAAATACTACACAAGTTATGCCATGCCAATCTTCTATATATTTATGATTATATTAAAAACAATGTATCTTCATGGCACTTTAAAGTGAAACTGCTGACTACGATTGTTCAGTGGCCAAGTGCTTTCCAAGCTGCAAAGCCGAATCAAACAAGGAGCTGCATTGCCCGGTAAGTTATCTTATTCGTTTAATACGTATCCCTAACTACTTTCAGAGCCCTAAGCACAAGGAATTACCTACGCTACCTACAAATACCGACAGTTGGGGCAACATTTCCAATTACATATATTGTTGACACAATAATACATAACTGTTAGTTCTGTTAGTAGCAGATATTCAAGTTACTTTTGTACTTTAATTTAAACCTGCTTGATCTAAGCATTTTCTTTTTGCCAATGGTTGAAACGGATCACAATATATTTTTATGCACAATAATTTCATGTTACTTTCTTTTCAGGTTTGATATACACCATTTGATATGGAATACAAGATGAAAGTTACACACAAGTGAATCGATTCAAGAAATCAAAGAATCATACACTAGATTAACTGGAAAAACTTGTTGCGAAAAATAAAGTATTATAAATGATATCTGAATTTAATTTTTGATAATAAAATACATTTTTAGTTACCTTATCTTACTTTATTTTCTATCTTACACTAAATCCTTTTTAGGTAGTGACTAATGGAGGTAAAAGGTTATCCGGAGAGAAATCAACAACTCATTGACATATAATATATTATTTCACAATTATATTTAAGTGCTTACTTATTATATTTTCTGTCATACGGTGACTTCACTTGTTTATTCCAACAATTTTTTTTTTTCTTTATTGGGGTGATCATGATATAAATCATTTATGAAACATGCATGGGCTGTTGAAAAACTGGTATGGGGAAAACAAATAAAATCAATCTGAGGGCCTTTTATTATGACTGATTTTAGAGCTATTTAGGTATGTTAGGTTTTAAATGATGATGAATAGGGATTGGTGGGTTAATATGTAGGTAGGGTATTGTCAGTAGTCAGTCGTGTGTATAATAAATGTGTAGTCAAGTTTAAAAATAATGGGTTTACACATTCTCTAAAGTATGTTGTAATGCTCTTTTGCAAATTAAGACCTATGGATTATATTTTTACTAATTAACTGTTATGTTATTTCTAATACATGGCTAGGGTTACATACAATTGTTACATTGTAATTTATTTATATGCGACTTCACTGTATGACTGGTTGAATACAAGTAAAATTCAGGAGACAGAAGGGAGGCCATATTATATTTTATCTAACCCAGGTATTGGCTGTTATATTTATAAATGTTATCCAGTATGAAAGGAAACAATTAAGATGGTCAGCTCTTTATCATTTGTCACCATGCCTGTCATGTTCTAACAAGTATGTATGTGCAAAAGTGACAGGCATAGTGACAAGTGGATAAAAATGGAACCATGCTGCCACCGCAGGTTATACCTATTAAACTACTCAGTTGTTCTCATGTATATTCGATATTTCCAGAAGAATTACTTTATTAGGCTCGTAGGCCACTATTGTCTAGACACAGTAAGAGATCCTTTGGCGTAGTATCAAGGTAAGTATGTCAGGGCATGCCGAGGCATCCCTCACACAAACAAATGCTAAGAACATCTGGCATTTCTAAGACACTGGTAAACCTGAAAATTCCAGAGGGATACCTTGACATTCACAAGCAGAGCTCAATGTGTAGGGATGCTGAATCGGCAATATGCTGAAGGACGCCCTGCCATGCCATGTCGCTAATGGGTGCGGGACCCTATAATAGGTATAATGTAATAATTGAAGATAAGAGATACCCAGGTAGCCCACACTCAAAATAAATGTAGATTTTTGGAGCTGTTAATTGTTAAATCTAATTGTAACTTTGTATTCTAATAAATATTAATTTAAATATTAATATCACCATAAATAAAACTGTTTTAGTTAATTACTTGCAAAGTTGTTGTTTCTAGGGTTAATGAATAAGATATGTTGTAAAAGCAAATAAAACACAAGCAAGTATGTATGAATTGAAGTATTATAATCAGTTTTACAAATGGTACACATTTTGGCCACTTATATATAACCTATTATGCCGACTGGTCTGGAATTGTCCAATACATTTTCTTCGCACTAAAATACTTGATTTCATATGTAGCATCTTGTTTTATGTGATTTCATAGTTATAAATATAGTTCACTTCTGTTCTGGGTTACGATTTTCAGAGGCCGACTTTGTATATGTTTATAGTTGTCATCTCGCTGTTTTCGAATATCATAGTTAGTCCACTAATATTTCCAAGGGATATAACATTCTTATCTTGATTCCAATAAACAGAGAGCGTTTTAAATTGATTTTAATGACCAGTCTGTCGATAAATAGTGTTCATTACATGCCGTCGAGTTTCACTTCATGGGACGTATTTGTTAACCTGTGATAGCATCAATCTGGTCTTATCCTCAACTTAAACTCATTCTGCACTCGATTTCAATTTAAAACACACCTTTTCTTTGAATATCCGGAACAAATTAATGTATTTTATGAAACACAAGTAGTCTCGCAACTAAAATGACATTTAAAACCATTATGTCAACTATCACACGTTTTTGCGTTTAGATATTTCCACCTTTTTATTGTTATAAATATATTTTTAATAATTTACATTACTTTTTACTCAAATTATTTAATAATCAAACATAAATTCGTGACACACGGACGATTTCCAAAAAGCGCCGCCATATTTATCGAACGACTTTGCTGTTAACCAGTGCTCTACCACCGGTTAAGGGCAACGTAACTTTTTAACGGACACATAGCGTGGTGCAACCCAAATATGCAGTTAGCATTCGCTAGCGCCATATTTACACATGATCAGTACATCAAATGGGCATGGTGCAACTGGCCCAATCGACCAAATACCGCAATATAACAAAAATCGCATATAAGTTTTTGACCCAGCTAATCGCGATTAGCGATAATACAGTAACTTTATTTATAAAGCTTCCAAATTTCATACAAATTATAATCAAATACACAATGTCCCCAAATTACATAGTTAATTGGACTAAAAGCAACACTCCTAGTCAACCTCATGATAATAAGATTGTCAATTAAGTTTTTATTCCGTTATGTGACATGTAGATCAGAAAACAACATAAATTTAGACCTTCTTTTGCATTTTTTCCTAACCAGAGAACCGTTGTGGCCTTCGGATTGAGACAAATTATACATCAAGGAGGCTTGAACTGAGTACTTACCTTAGCTATTTTATCTTCCTTAGAGGATTAACTGTAGTACTCACCCATTTTACTAAGTAGTCCTATGATGCACATCTGGTCCGCGGAGTGCAGTACGTCCGTGAGTGTGTTGGCGATGGGCAGCGCCAGCGTGTGCACTCGTATCCGTCTTTCACCTGTTGCAACATTAATTATTATATAGCGCTTACTCATCGCCAGAAGAAATTAAACATTAATGCGACTACCTACAATACAGAAAAAGAAATAACAGTAAGTGTGCATCACAAAATGGGCCCAACTGCAAACAATCATTCTTCCATAAGCCCTCTTAGGTGAGGCCACCGGTTATCACTAGCCTACATGATATTATTTCGACTATGATACTTGTACTAGGGGGTTTTCTCGTTGAAATTGTTAATCTCGCATCTTCCCTAAGTATTTCTATCTGGATACTTCTTTTAACGCCCGTTTCACGTCCTATGAGAATGAATTTAGGATAAAAGGTGTTTCTGGGGGCTTCGCGTGATTGAACTCACCTTTACTACTAGTGTAGAGCAGCGCGGCCTGGAAGCAGACCTGCTGCAGGTCGGCCAGCGACTCCTCGATGGCGAGCTGCATGCCGAAGCCGGCGTCCGGCGACACGTTGGGCAGCGACAGCAGGTCCGTCGAGCGCACGAAGAAGTTGCCGTGGAACGTGTGGATGGAGATACCCCTGGAGACAGCCAAGGTATAAATCAGGTGTTCCATCATTTTAATTTTAAATACCACTGGAAAAAATATAACCTAAGGAATATCGCTATCGAGGGCATTTTGACAGTCTTATTTTCATTTGTATAGTTGAGTACGAAAAAATCGCATATGTTTAAGTATCATAACTGCTTTTAGAATCCAAATTCAGCATAATTTTGTATTCATCCGAAAACCTATAAATTACTAGCGCGATAACAAACAATATTAGGTCTAGAATTTTGTCACGACGCTTGTTATGATTAAACCCTGTCATCTGCCCAATACAACTTTCATATTAGCAGTAGTAGCACAATCAGACAGATTGAGCAGTAGATCTTTCGCCAACCAAACTGTGATTTTAGTATGAGGGATGGAAGATCTTGGGTGTACAGTAAGAGTACCTGGTACACCGCACGCGCATGACGGCCTCGAAGCCGATCTTCCTCGTGAGGTATCTGGTGAGCATGCGCTCCAGCGTGGCGGCCTGCCACGCGCGGCTCGCCTTGAACAGCGGGATGTGGTACACCGTGCCGCCGCTGAACTTGCTCATGCCACCTGCGGATCAAAACAAGTACTGGATGTAGAATAGACAAAATATTTCAACATACTTATGTCTTACATATTTACTTATGTCTGATACAAATATGGCCATTGATAGCGTGTAATTTGATATCTGCAATCTTTAAATCACTGAAAATGTTACTCACTTAATGTCGCCAAATCGCTGTATTGCGAGCTGAGTAGGAACAGATCTACCGCCACTTGCGCTCCGCTGCAGTCTAGCGCAATTCGTTTGTAAAAGTCTGTAGCTGGTTTTAAATGCGCCACGTCTTTCGATGACCGCGCGTTGGGATCTTCCCTGAAAAAAAAAGCATAAAACAATTCATTTTACCCGAGGCAATTTATTTGTCCCGAGCGAAGCGAGAGCAAATTTAGATCAAAAATAAAATAATTTTTATGCTAAAATTATATATACAGTTCTATATAATGAAAGAAATAATAAACATTTAACAGAAACGTTTTTGCAACGACACGTATGTTTTATATTTCTAATAATTAAAACAAACAATGCTTGCAAAGAAATAGTTGCGATACAAGAATAAAATTAATTACTTAGTTATTTAAAAGCAGAAATATCTCTTAAGAGTTAAGTTGTTTGGTATTAACCCACATCTGTAAGATAATATTGTGTGCAGCATACCTTGATTCTAACCGTCCGGGTCCGATGGTCGGTAAGCAGGTCTGGAACACTGTAATGCGACCTCCTGTCGGCGCCTGTAACATAACATATGTTATAGATCACTGACGGTGCACTAACAACAGTTTCTGGTAAAGAGTTCCACACATTTACTACACGATTTGGCAAAAAATGTTTCCTAGGGTTGTTGGGTTTATTGAGCATAAAAACAACAAAGCAGATATTGACACGTACACACCGGATGCCGCTCAGTATAAGCCGTGTCTGTTAGACGCGGCACCAGCAACAGAATAGCAACAGAACATATGTAAGAAAGGGAGAGAGACAGAGAGAGAGAGATAGAGAGAGAGAGAGAGAGGTAACAAATATTTATTTTTGACTATGTCCGCTTATAGTTTTAAAATTGTTGTTGTTGTTGTTTTAAATCAATATACGTCCGCTTAGTTATAAAACTTGTTGGGTTACGAGTAAATACTTTTTAAGGTTGTATTTAAAAGAGCTAACGGATTGGCAATTTCTGATTAGTGGCGGTAAATTATTCCAACACTTCGTTGCAGCATATCGGAAGCTGCCACGGAAAGCGGACGTACTGTGTCGCGTGCCGTTAAGTCTGAGGGCACCACGTACGTGACCCTTTGAAAACTTAAGTTTTTCAAATAAATAGGACGGCCATTTATCGTAAATGACTCCAAAAAGCAATGATGGAAAGTGCAAAGTACGTCTAGCTGCCATGTTTAACAGATTATTACGTTTTAAAAATGGTGTGATGTGAGACCGGCTAGGAACAGAAAAGGAAAAACGGGCACAAGCATTTTGAATGCGTTGAATTACTACCGAGGTACGCGCCAGCTTACACCCCCCAAAGATGTCATCAGCGTTACTCAATTTGGAATAAGAGTCACAAAGGTTTATGCTCTAATCGACGTTTATAAAATCACGGACGCGATATAATACTTTAAGCCTATAAAAAAACAGTGTCGTTTTTAAAGAAATGAATGCTCGTGTAAATTTTTGGGATTAGGAATAGAGAAAATTGGGGAAGATTTTCTCCTAAATAAATAAAAGTCATTAAAAAAAAAGCTGACGTACCATGAGCTTGTACCCGGCCTGCAGCGCGGCGCCGAGCGCGCAGGGCCCCGCGGCGCCGGCGCTGCGCCGCGCGCCCAGCACTGCCAGCAGCTCCTTCACCAGATCCTTCCGCTCGCCCAGGTTCACCAGCAGCGACTCGGGGGACGGCAGGAATATGTCTGGGAAATAAACAGGTACTGTACCGAGGCTGAACTCATTTTATATTGAAGCCTCGTTTTCCCTCGATGCGATATCGAGTCAGCAAAGAGGATCAAAATACGAACATCATTTTTAAATCGAAAGGTCTTTTTTACCTGATAAATATTATTAAAGGTGAACGAAATCAAGAATAAAACAAAAAACATCAATAAACCCGTAGTAGCATAATGTCTGTTATTTTTACATGGTGATCTAAATCCACAGACTAGACTACATGATGACGACTTCTAGCTCTCTCACCGTCAATATCCAGCACAGTCATCTCCTTAGGCCTCGTGAGCCCCTCGCTCATGAGGTAGAAGTGGACGTGTGAGTCGTAGCAGATGAAGCCCACCTGCGTGCGAGCGTCACCGGGTAGCTGGTCTAGGTTGTTCTTCAGGGTCTCGCATACTACCTGTAATGGTAAAACAAACAAATTGAGGGGAAATTAATGTCTGCGATTGACCCTTAGCTCATTTACCTATCCATGCGACAGGCAAATGAAGATCACTTCCATTGCGAGGAAAATTAATACAAATATTATAGCTAGGTTATTATATCGTACAAAAATTCACAGCTGAACTAACCCTGACCTCGACAAATCGCTCGCGAAGTTCTCGTAGGAAATCGTGCACTATTCCCGATGACTGTTTGGCGGGTTGGATCTGTCCGACGCAATTTTCATGCTACTTAGAATAGGCTACGCTACTTCCACAAGTGTCCACTAAAAACTTACTTGCAAGTACCCGGAGTCCATGGCGATCTGCGAGATGTCGAACAGGAAGAGGTAGACGGCGGGCTGCGGCGGGCGCAGCATGTACTCGCCGGGCGCGATGAATTCGATGGTGGCCGACTTGATCTCGGGCCGCCGCGTCGGGTCGCCGTACGATTTGCTCACAGGGTCGTATTGGAATTCTTCCGGTACTGAAACACACAAACAATAAGGTTACATATCTGTTTAAAAGAACGCTTTAAGGAGTTTTAGCTTTATCATTGATCGACTACGAGAGAAACAATTGATAAAATCTAAATTGTACTACGAAATGCATCTTTACGTTCGCCAACCTTTCGCAAATGTTTCGCGCAAAGCGCGCAAACGGAGCGTCTAATTATTTGCATAAGAAGTACAAGTGGCACATTAAGTTTGCAGTCAAACAATAAGAAACATTCGTTAGGTGCAAGTCAAAAAACAGAGAATTCATCGATAATATGGTATTCTCACAGTCGTTCACCCGGTAGCACAGATTGCACTTCCATCGCTTGGCGTCCACGAAGTACACGAACGGGTTGATGTACGTCCGACACGCGCGGCACCGCACTATCGTAGAGCATTGTATCACCGGCAGGTGCTGGAATATAGACAATATTTTTTTATGTAATTTCAATATCCTAGTTTTTATTTTATTTATGAAAAAAGTAAATCTCTTTTACAAGCAATAACTCTTTGATAATATGACAGAGAAAGTCATTTGAAGGCTGATGGTGTAACGTTGTGGTTAGTATGTTTGCCGTTAGCTTAGCAAAGTTTTTTTTTAATAGCCTATATTGTATCCTACTGCTGGGCAAAGGCCTCCCCTTTCTTCCGCCACTCATCACAATACAATATACAATTAGTATTATTTAAATTACACTTTAACAGATGGATAAGCCCATCATGAACTGAATGTTTACTCGAATTTCTACGATATTTTCAATATCAATGTGCGCAGTCGAAGCGATCGTAGCGCGCGCTGTGACAAACATGGGAACGTTCCAACAGCCAACTGTCAAAAACGAATTGTCAGAAGTCATACGTCATGGATGACGTTCATGCGTTAGGCTGCGCCACCGCCGTGCACATAGCCAATAATGACACACAAGTGAAGGTTAGAGTCAAGGCGACTGTCGAATAAAGTAGGTATTGGGGTCACAGCGGGCGTGAACGGAATACCTACAATAATAGTGAAAGTGTGACGAGGCACTTGCACGCAGTTCGCGTAATAATCTAGCAAAATTTAGTGAATGTATATTGCAAATATTTGAGTGACAACTGTAAATAAATATGAATTTGAAAGCACTGTAGCAGAAGAAACTGTTTGGTTAGGCCTCTTTTTCATTGATTAATACCTACACTCGCATATCAGATTATATTTATTTATTTATTTTATATAAGGTCTAATGAAATATCACAGAAAAAAAATGATGTATCGAGCAGACATTAAAATGATTTTCAGTAAGATCATAGAGAAATAAGACGTAATAGAGTGCTCACTTCATACATCAGTTTTGGTACCAAAATGCTTATTATATACGCAGTCGACATCTAGCATCGAGTAGCGTACTTTCAGTACTGCTACTCGACAATAGATATCGCGGCAAACAAAAAGTCTAATGCTGTTTAAAATTGTAATGTTGTTGAGCATTAGACTTTATGCATGTACTCTATTACTTCTTAACACAAGCCTTATTGAGCTTACTGTGGGACTTATTCAATTTGTGTAATAACGTCCTATAATATTTATTTATTTCTCTATGGTAAGATTAACGTCTTCATACAATGTCAACAAAAGTTTTAAAAACAGTAAAATACAAAACAGTAACGTTAACTGTTTGAACATTTCTAAGTATTGAAAAAACGATAAAAATAAACTATAAGTCACTACATTTTAGCTACTCAAAACAGTAAAATGTACCCTTTTCGGAACAGTAAAATTTACTGTTTCGTTCGATAGGCTCATATGGAATTGTTTAAAGCATTAAACGTTAATGCAATTTCAATTGTATTAGATAATTTTTTTTTCTCCGTGATCCCTCGATGATAATTTACACACATTTTTATAAAACTTTGCAATGATCCATTATGAATAATATGAATATACACGAACAGTGAGTTATCACTGTTGTTGAAAGTCATTCCAAATAAGCAAATACCTATACGAAATGACAATGATAGGCTTATCGACATAAGAGACTACTTTTTTATTAACTACCACATTACATTGTTATACATCACAAAGTGCCCGATATACACTTACTTATAGAGTTAGTCATGCTTACTTCTGCGATATTTTTAATGCTCGAAAAAACTAATTGCAGCTATATAATATCCTTAGTAATATATCAAAAGCGAAGTAACTGTGTCTGTCCGGCTGTGTTTGTCTGTCTATATGATCTTCACGCTTAAACCACTGAACTGATTTAGATAAAATTTGGTATGGTGATAACTTGAGGCCCGAGGAAGGACATAAAGATGGACATAAAGTGCTTTATCAATCATGATCCTCATCCCATGTAGACGAAGTCGCGGTCAGATGCTAGTTTTGTTAGCCGCAGAGTTAGTTGACCCCCTGCAAACAAATTGCATGGGGATCACTTATCACTGCAGTTTACTGCACATGTAACTTACATTGAGATCCTTGAATGGATGGATTAGTATTCCTAGGGGCAAGCGCGACTTCTGCAGCAGACTGTTCGTCTCGGGTATACGGTTGATCGTACACCGGAAGATCCTGAAACCGACAATACGAGATGTTAAACTTTATCCTTTCTACGCTGTTAGTTGGGTAAGAGACATTTTAAATCCTCGAGTCCAGAGGTTAAAAACTTCCCAAAACTTAAACCATATATTGAATGTAACGTTGTTCGTAATAATACATTACGATACAAGTGCGAAAAATAGGAAATTCAAAACGAGTGGCGATAAATTAAAACACGACAACGTTTTACAGTACATATGGCCTTTAAATGTTTGACACAGTAACGTAATATGCTAATTTGCGCACTAGTGCGGTAAAGTAGCACCATATGTACTGTAAAATATAATTGTGTCCTATCCTTTTATTGTACCACACAAAGAGCGCGTGCAATAGTGCATGCTCGTAAACAATCATATAATTAAAGGCACAATCGTGATAAAGCGTCACCTTATCGATTATACTATTCAACACAATGTAAGTACCTAAGCGTTATTTAACTAAATCAAAACGGAATACCACTTACACACGGTGTTTTTATTGAATTCCGTTAACTTCGGCGTATGGCCAAGTACATTTAAGGAAACCAAACGGCATAGTTAACTTTCAAAAATGTGTGTTATTTTTAATACAAAATAATTAAGTGACGTATACATATAGCGTTGTTGTAATACAAACATTATATTTATCTCAAGCAATCCATTGAAAACTATGACATTTCAATGTCATCTCAAATTTCATTGATAGTCCGAGATAGTACTTGCGTTTAGTATCAAATGGATTAACTCTTACTAAACACTAATCAATATGTAAACAGACCCTAAGGCAAGTGTACCAGCTCGTAAGGGCCTTATCGGATAAAGTTAAACTATTGATTATAGTCAAAATTGAGTTCATTAGAATACCAGTGTCTTTGAGAAATCAACTTAATTTAAGCTCACAAATGCACACTTGAAATTAACGGAGTTAAAAAAAAACACTGCGTAGAGAATTGCAAATGGATGTCTAAAGTAAATAATTATCATCAAACGTGGCTATTTTATTTAGTTCTTTAACTACTGCCTTGTTTTACTCCCTATTAAAAAAGCGATCTGCTACTTTTCACATTCATTATTTACTATTTATTTCATTCCCATTCATACCTCAATATTTACATTACTACTGGTAGTGACTGGATAAGTCAGCTACAACTTTAGCAACTTCGTCAGATCTCATCAAATTGTAATAAAAAAAAAAACTTATTTCGTATGTTTATAAACACAAGGAAGCTTCACAAAACGTCTTTGTGTCCAGTCATAATCGTAACCATAATCAATTAAAGTCATTGTCCGATGACGCATGCATCGAAGACTCAAAGTCCAAATATAGCCCGTATTTACAACATTTATAACATGCCAGTCTCCAGTTGCATATTTAAAACAAACGTACAAATGGCATTACATGCTTATCGTCAAGTGCGTTGTGTATTTTATTCTTGATAGGGCGAAGGAAATCCTGCGACAGTAGCCCGCCAATAACCGTGTTAGCGTCTCTGTTTATAATATCAAAGTTTCATGACAAGTAGGGCGTGAGGATTCTAACAATGCTTAGAGCATAAAGGACGAGTGGAAAAACACAGACGAAAGAGTGATCCTTTATTTCTAAGCGTTGCGTTAAAGTTTGGAGACGTTTCTGCCTAATACCGTCGCCCACGCTGTTAACTATCCATCGGTGGACCCTATTATAAAAGGCATAAGGTCCACCGATGGGCAGTTAAGTGTTGCTGTTTGTATTTTGTATTAAATCAATTTAGGCCTCTAACAACTCGATAATTGCGCACTTTTTCATAGGCGACGAAAAGTGATGTATTGAGTATGGGCCCAACTACAACATTTATTCTCTAAAATGAACTTGATAAGTCTCTGGACTTTTATAGTGCCACCTGCAGTTTGCTACTATTAATTATTGTGACAAAAACGTCTTAGTCTAATTAGTTATTGTTTTTGTTTGTTTTGTATAACTTGCGATGCTCACTGATTTACTTTTGATTTAGTATATATTCTCATTAAGTGAAATGTAAAATTTCTTTTGAGAAAAATAAAGTTCTTTAAACATAACATTTCGGAAGCTTTTCATATTTTTGTATGAGAATTGAAATTTACCATTTCCATAAAAAAGTACCTATCCATTGGTTTGCTGTGATTTTTCCCTTTGGAAACTTTCCCCAATTTGCTGGCCAAACCAATTCAAGAATACGGCTAAAAGACAAACAGTACATAATGCCTTGCTACTCTACTCGTACGTTTTCCTCGTAATCAAACAACCAGGAAAGTGTCAACAGACACCTATTAGCGTTTGTACACATCCATTACAAGTTAACTGCGAGATGACTGCGGTAACGTCGGGCTGTATTAATTGTATTGTTTTCTGTATTGAATGTATACCCTCCTCCCGCTCTATGGGTGCGAAACATGGCCTGTCAAACAAGACAACCAATAGACTCCAGGTGTTTGTAAACAAGTGTTTGCGGCGAATCGTACAAGTGAACGGGCCACGGACCAACCGACCAAAACCCTTTAGCTAAGGACATACTTCTGCGGAAATGGCGGTGGCTAGGACATGTTTTACGAAGGCTAAACAACCACCGAACAAGGGCTGAGGGCTGACATGCAAATTCCCGGAAAAAGGGGTAAAGGTCGCCCACGTGGAGGAGGCCGCGCTGCGCTGGACCGTGAACAACGGAAATCCCTTCTGAGAACCTGATGAGGGATAAAGGATACCATCATGATACCATCGTAACGAACAAATTGGATGAAGCAATTTCAATTTGTTTTGTTTCAATGGTGAATTGAAAGATCATTGGGTGTTCTTATTTGTTCAAGAAAGTAATATTGTACGAGTACTGTATGGCTGACGCTTTCCAATCTCTAAGTTATAAGTTATGACACTTATGACTTGTGTAACTGCAAGGCAAAATTTTAAGACGTAACTCGAAGAACTTTGACCTTCCGTCTGATATATCGTTATCATAGATTACAAAGCATACATAGTTTATCTTTACAAATCTCATATGATAACACGCTACTATTGTCTGTATGGCAGAAGACTAGCGATGTATGGATTTTTAAGCACCTGGGTAAATTAAACACAATGTGTTATGGAAAATATGAGCATGATGCAATTTTTAACAATGTTTAAGACTGCCTCATTCAAACATCTTTAACGTAATATCTACACTTTATTTATTTAATTTATACCTGTTTTTGTAGGTACACTAAACGTCACAGAGATGTAATACACTTTTGTGCCTTACTCCTTTCTAATAAGGCGAAAAATTTAAACATATCTTCGACATCGACCGTACCTACAATCACAAAAAATTAATTGGAGGCAATTATGATAGACAGATATATATCATCTATTATGTAATGCTCCGGCTATTAGTGAAGCCAACTTCAGCATATTCCTGACGTTTGTCCCGGCTTTTTGCGACAGCTCATGCGAGCCTGGGGACCACTTGGCAACTAACCCCCTTATTCATAAACGTGTACTGAAGTTACGATGCCGCTAATCATCGTTTGTCCCTTTCCGACGTATTGGTATGATGGAAAGGGACAAACGATGATTAGCGGCATCGTAACTTTAGTACACGTTTATGAATAAGGGGGTAAATGTTTAGCGTCTACCTGCTACCAAATGAATAATGTGGTAGTCCATAGTCGCTAAACAGGCGCCACTATCATGCAAATAGCCAATAAAATAACTGTCAGAATTTTGAATAAATCACGTTGCATCAAACATGTGACAATATTAAAGGCCTATAATTTTGCATTGTTTGTTAATTTGTAGGTTTGTCTGTCCACTTAATTGGAATGCTCTACAGCCCAAACGAACATCCCAAAGGGTCGGAATACTCTGAATGTGTAAAATGGAACTAAATTTGTCTTAGTTGTAAGAGCTGAACCTTTAACTAAGGAGTAGGAAGATACTCTTTCGGAAACCAGAAAAAAATATAACATGTAAGTACAACTCAATGGAATGAAAACAAAGCCATTTAAATTACGTTACTTTTAAAACAACATTTCGGAAGCAGATCATGGTCATTTAACGACCGCCATCAAGAGTTGAAAATTGACCAAACAATTAGCAGCCACTTAAAACGAGGGCACGTCAGTTGAAGATGTGGTTGAGTTATCTCCAGTTATATGTCAAATTTTAATCTATATGTGACTATGTTCAGTAACGTGTTATCAGTATCATTACACTCGTGTAAGATGAATAGAGAAAAAAGATACATTTCAGTTATTGGCATAAAAGTTAAAATTTTATTAAACTCTTTCAGAGATTTAAATACTGCTACAGTCCTTCTAACATTTAAAAACTCAAAAGAAGTTACAACATGGATGCAAAGTTTTCAACACATTTTTACCTATAAAGCTACATGACAATCAAGATTAAGTTTGTGTGTTCCCAACGACAGTTCATGCAATAACAGTTTAAACATTAGGTAAAAGTTGATTCTCCAAAGCTGGTAGCACAAATAAATCGAATGTGAAATAAAAATAAAATCTGGCATTCCATGCCTGATGGGTCCTTATGCTCCTTGTGCACCCTACTCTGATGGAATACCACAAGTAAATATTAAGCCCTCACATATTGGTTTTACTTTGTCAATTTAATGTGCTAGCTTTGTTGAATTAATTTATTAGGCCAGCAAAAATAATAAAGAAAACTTACTCAGGACTGCAGTTAGATGACTCCGCAAATTGGTGGCCGAGACGTATCTCTGGTGGTTCGTCTGCATACTCAGGCAATATATTTGTACACTGCAGCAAATCTATCATCTGGTGACCCCAGAGCTGGTCAAAGCCTTGCTTTGTGACACTCAACTGACCCATCTGCTGAGTTATACCCTGGGTATTATACTGCTGAGCATTGTATTGCGGTTGAGGATACTGTCTGTTCATAACAGGTTGAGCCGTACTAGGTTGCGCAGGCATCATTGGTTGATTGTTAAAGTTGCTCTGGGGCATTTGTGGATATCTGTTCTGCATGTTGCCCTTAGGTGGCCCTGGTGGGACTCCTGACGTGCTTTGAGGTACAGGCATAGGTGGCATTCCAGCTGGCATGTTTGGTCCTGATTGTATTGGCCCGGAAGGCATGCTGGGTCTTATTTGCATGTTTGGTCCTGTAGGTGTGTTATGAGGCCCAGGTTGAATATTTGGAGGTCCCAGAGGCCCAGATTGCATGTTTGGAGGCCCAGGAGGCATGGTAGGGGGCCCCGGTTGCATATTGTAAGGACCAGGAGGCATGCTAGTTGGTCCAGACTGCATGTTTAAAGGTCCTGGCGGTCCAGGTGGCATTTTAGGCACAGCAGACTGTTGCTGTAAACTTGTAGGTGGTAAGCTTTGGAGACTGGTAGGAGGTAAGCTTTGGGGTCCAGGAGGAGCTTGCATTGGTGGTAGATTAGGAGCTGTGAATGAACCTGGAGGAAAAGAACCAGGTGGTCTTGCAAGTTGTGTTGGGCCTGAAGGTCCATTTAAATTTGGGCCTGGGAACATCTGCTTTGGTGGCATGCCTGGTCCAAGAGAACCACTAACAGGTGGATAAACGGACCCACCAGTAGATGGTGGGCCACTTGGTGGACGACCCATTGGTGGCACCATATTAGGCACAGATGTAGGTGGACCTTGTGGGTGTCTTCCTGGTTGGCTTGATGGTCCATTTACTCCTAAAGGCACATTTGATGGAGCTGCTGTGGGTGCAATTGTGATTGGAGCACTTGTTGGTGGACCACTCAAGGGGGGACTAGATATTAATGGGCTGCTTCTCATCTGCCCTGGTTGTGGAGGCCCAGAAAATGGTATGTTAGCTTGACTGGTTGGCCCTTGGGGTCCCGGTGGTAGTGGAGAGCCCGTTCCTTTTGGAATTTGTGGTCCAATTGTAGGTCTGTAGGCACTATTAACATTAGGCGGTAACACTGCTTGTGGTGCACTTGAAAACACTGGGTACTGGCTTGATGGCTGTAGATTGGGACCATTCATGACAGGTTGGAACTGACTAGATGCAATGAGTGGAGGTGCATTGTCATTTATCTGTCGTTGTTGAGGTGGAATGTTAGGAGGGTATGGATTAGGAGGATTTGCATTAGACACTATTTGTGGGCTGGCTGACGAGAGAGGAACATGCTGAGAATTCTGGTATCCAGTTGGAGTCACAGGTTTTAATGGTGGTCTTATTGGAGACGAGCCTAAACTAGTTTGCACAGGTGGCATCATTCCTGAATTGTTGAAGGCAGGTGAACTGCTTCCACTTTGATTGAAATGATTCACATTTGGAGCTTGTCCGGCGAAGGTATTCTGGGGCATTGACGTTGGCAGGTGTTGAGGAGTGTTTGAGTTTGTGTCCTGTTTTTGTCCATAGCCGGGAGGCAGCTGGCTGATAGGAGGGTTCTGATTGAACAGCTGTGGCTGTGGCCCCATGTTGGCGTTCGTTGGCGGAACCCCGGGCAAGTTGCTATACGGGTTTGGTGGTAAATTGGACATCGTTCCTCAATCTAGAAAATTTAAGGCAATATTATGACACAGTCATTGAACTTAACTGCTCATGCGTTCACAGATGCTTTGTATGGAATCATTTCATGTCCATGGTATATTAAAATAGAGATATAAGTGACAATATTGCATTAAACATGCTAATTCACTGCTGGACTGACGGATGGGCGAAGACGTTTGCCAGACGGAAACCAACACTTACCGCGATCGGAACGGAATATTGAGACGGAAAACTGTACACACACTTTTACACTATTGCACTGTTCTCACATATTAAAAGGGAGCGTAAAACAACGTAATTAAAGCAATAAAGTCAAGAAAAATACGACCCTGACTTACGTGGCCGAGCAATTTACAGCGCCCTCTGCAAATTGATTTTTGACATGTCACGTCAACGACGTTGCGTTTACGAAGTCTGTTAAATTTAAAGCGGCTATTACACGAATTTATTTACTCTTTCTGTGAAGTGTTTAATTTGTTTTTCACTTCACATGTTAGTTTCATCTCTTTCCTTAATAGGAAAAACGAATCTAATGCACAACGCAATAAAATAAACTACACAGAGCTAATCAGTATAGTTTTAAAACATAAAGCGGTTTTTGAGTTAGAAGTTAGACCAAGCTAAGTTGGCAGCGATTTGGATAGCTCATGGCTTAGACTGTGCTATCACTGCCAAAGAGCATATAATCACTAATCACTGCTATCAAAATCGCAGCTAAATTAGCTTGGTCAATGACAATGACAACAAACCAAGACGTGAGTAGTAGTATTTATTTATTTTATTATTTAGGTCGGAAAACAGTGATACGAAAAAAGAGCCAAAAATATGTATACACTACCTTAAAATATGGGCTATAAAGTCGTGTATACATATTTTTGGCACTTTATTCGTATCGATATTTTCAGACGTGACCGTACTACAGTTTATTTCGCATTTATAAAACGACCTAGGGTTCCATGCTCAACTTACGGTACTCCACACGGTAGCCCAAAGAGTAGTATAATATACATATAATATATATAACAGTAGCTTCTTGGATGGTCTTGTGGGACGCCAATATTTCGGGTTGTCTGTGGAAGACATGAAATATGGCGGCAATTTTAAAATTATAGTGGCACATTATTATTATTGATGCAATTTTAGTCGGTGATCTACTTCTATTTATATTTTCCTGGATGCGTATAATGTAGAAAACAAGACAGAGATTTTTGCACGTACGTATCAAATAATTATAATGTTAGGGTTATTTATTTATAACTCAGGCAACAAGGCTCATATTACAAATCGTCTAGTCTGGTCTAGTCTTGTGTCGGATTCGGCAGTTTGCCCTAGAACCTCCGAAACACGACACTCTTCGGCCAGAAGCAAAGAGCATATAATCACTACGTGCCAGAAGTCGGTGAGATTCCGGGCTTTGAGGATGCTAATAATATGTATATTTAATATGCTAAAAATGTTCTTAATATTCCTAGCCCGAGCAAGCAATATTAAAAGCATTAAAATCGCAAAGGAGTTGGGATAATTTTTACTGTAATTTAACTTACAATACCTACTCTTCTAAAAAAAACCGTACCGGTCCAGATTGCGCGAGGCTTTTGGCGGTCATTGGCGGTCGGAGCCCCGGAAGCTGGTTACTGGCTACATGCCCATCCTTCACCTGATACTGGTACTTTCTTGGATCCGACCTCCCTTAGACTGGTGACTGGTTTGCGACTCGGGGGTTACTACCGTAACCCTGTACATACGTATACGTACATACCTGTACGTCACACATACGCTCTTGTGGCACGGACGTGGATCGACTGGGACACCGTGGATTATCTTATCAAAGTCGTTTTTCAAGACATGCGTCGCTTAATGACATAATCCGTCGGTCTCTTGCCACCATCAATGTGCCTGCTCTTTTTGAGCCGACTGGCACTATCAGGGGTGATGGCAAGAGACCTGATGACCTCATCATCTGATGATCCCCTTAGTTCCTTGGAGCTTGGGACGGATGTTGGTGTGGGATGCTACCTGCGTAGATACACTGGCACCGTCCCACCTTCAACGGACTAATGTAAAAGCGGGCGGAGGGGTGGAAAGCGCCAAAATTTTGAAACGTAATAAATATAAGAGCTTCAGTAGAGAGTACCATTTTATACCATTTTTACCACAGAGTTTCAATGCGTACAAGTCTTTTTGCTAAAATCGCGAAGCGTCTGATTGATTGAGGATTGACGTAACTAGTGACCGAAGAGCTGGCGGCCTCCTCGCACAACGTATCAGCATTGCGATACGAGGAAATGCTGACAGCATCCTTGGTACAATGCGTGAAGGGCCTATTTTAGATTTAAATATATATATATGTATATTGTCATAAAATATAAATATGTATATTGTCACCTAGTACCCATCCGCTAGGTTGATCTGTGATGACTGCCCCCATATATTTATTTACTTATTTAGAATTATTTATTTAGGATTTCGCTGCCGTCACATGGTTGTGAGGTGAAAAATTTATTCACTATTTTCTTTCTTCTAGTAGTAACGAAACGGCCAAGCCACATATTTTGAATAAGGTGTAGAGTTTGTGAAGTCAGGACTTGTATATTTCGAAACTTGGCTCTATAATAACTTTTTGCCAGTCCGAGCCTTATGGTTTCGTCTTGGCAACATTTTACATAAAAATGTTTTTGATGGGAATTCACTTTTTTTTGTAAGTCACTTATGATAATCTTACATCCCCTAATTTAAAGGGTTGGGGGTGATTTACTATTTAAAATCCTGAAATACGTATCTGGCGGCATATTTTGTACCTGTTTTTTTACTGATTCCCCATACAAACTTCAACCCCTTTTTTCCCTAATGCCCTTTTCCTCCCCCTTTTCACTATTACGGGGTGATTTTGGGGTTGAAAAGGTTAAAGAGGTTTAGCGGTTATTCATTCCCCATACAAAATTCCTTTTTCCTTTTGTTGGGGTACATCTTTTGTATTGCATTTTTGATGTTTGTAAGACAGTTTCGTTTCTAAATAAATAAAAACAACTTTTCTCCAAGTTTTTGTTTTTTTTTGTTGTTTGTGTATTAATACTATCCTACATACCATTTTTCAATTTCAGCTCCCTAGAACTTCAGGAAGGACCTAAGGGTTTTGATGATCATCAGTGAGTGAGTCAGTGCCGAAATCTGGGTTTTTAAAATATGAATATAATCTAAAGTATGAGAGCTATGCAATTAATGCAATTGACTATTTTTATGCTTAATAATTCCACTATCGACATTATATCCTGAGAATTTAGTTTATCTGGGATAATCCAAACCCAAGTATGAGTGTTCAAAAAAATTACGAAGCCCTCGAGAAAGGGTAGGTAGTGCCCTTGCGCTTCGGTTTGCTCGTCTTGGCGGGGTTACTACCGTACCCCCAGATTTTTTGTTAAATATCTGCAAGGAAGAATGAAACAAAATCTTTTTTCAAAATTCAAACTGTATTCAATGACATTTCAAATCAATGATTTAGTCGAAAACAAAGTTTTAACAAGAATCTGCGTAAGTTCAGGTTTGATTGGATAAAGCCACATAATAGTAAAATAAAATAGTATGTTTTAAGTGAAAATTAAATTGTATTTAAATAAATTATAAAAATAATCCAAATGTAGGTGAGGATGGTATGTTTGTATGTTTGTTTCTTTCTCCAATCAAGGACGCAGGACACAGTCTAGCAGGTCTACACTTAACACTACTACAACACTTCTCTCGCTCAGCAATATAAAAGTATTCAAACTGATCACATGTTCATATGGCAGTCCCATGGAACTCCATGCACTTAACGTACCACAGCTTCAGAAATATATGACATTTCAAACAATCAGCTCACAAGTGCTATTACAATTTATTAACACTATATAATTAAAAAAGCGAATTTGATTCATTCTCACAACAATCGAGCGGCAGCATTCTTGCGTCTCGTAGCTAAATGTCACATATTGCCTTCAACTTCATCTTATACAAAAGGATCGATTCATTCTTAATTAATGAGATGTGGGTTTTCCATCGTTGGTAAAATGCAAATAAACAATCACATAACAGACTAGTTTCCGAATAACTCCTTCGAAAATAGAATATTTTACAATATTGCAAAGGATAGGCCTCGAAAGTAATTACACAAGTAAGCTCAAATTTCAATTGACGGATTTTATAAATCCAAACATAATAATAAATCTGCGTTGATATTTAGTAGAACGGTATAACTATCTCAATATTAATACGTCGTTTAAAGACCGCGCGGGGTCCGAGCGGGCCTCCGCACCGCCAAAATAAACTCACAATACTCTATCGATAAAAACTATTCAGTCGTTTTTATTTATTCATAAAAATATATCTTTAAAAGGCTCAAATAAAACTGTTTACAGCTCTATAAGTACCGTTCACATGGTTGCGATCGGACGTATCACTGGAGAGTATCCGTTGGCACAGTGTCTCTGACGCCCCGAGCGACACCTGCGTGTTCTAGCAACATCTACTCTAGCGCCGCGCCGCGCCAATCACGGCAATACATTCATCGAGAACTAGACGCCGGGTATTCTATTTACGTACATTTTGCCAAACTCAAATTTAGAATTCCATCAGTTAATCGAAAAGGAATTCTAACGTTCGGCTTTATACGCTACGATATCTGTACTCTGCGTCTAATATGAACGACGAAACGTTAATAAAATTTGATTTAAGTAAAACTCGCCTACATAGAAAAGATTTCAAGAAATATGTGGCCTAGAAGGAACAGCTTTACTACGAATTGTATGAACGTTTTGACGCCCGTTCACGAAAAAACAAATTTCAAGACTATCCAGCGAAATCGGGAGAAGTCCACCTGTCAATCTGTCGCGTAACGACTGAAGCTTATTATGCAAATACAATTTTGCGGCTTACAGAATAACAGATCGGCGGTCAGATTATTCGCTGGATGACAATCTAAACTCGTCTAATCCTTTTTAAAGTGCAGCATGGACCGTGCCGAGGTTTCAAATTTCAAGGTTATAATCTGAATTTTCAATTGACATCTGCACCAGGATCAGCCTTACTAAATCAACTCGAAACAATGATATCTCAGGATCTAACACCGAGCTATTAGAGGTTCGACGAGTTTTAATCGTCCACCGACTCAACGTAATCACTGCCAGCGACCCGAGCGGGTTCTCTGTTCGTGTTATTGGCTGCGCTCGTCACGCACGGGCCTCGCCGGCAGGGAGCGCGTTAGGAGTATTGCGGGCACGGCACGACATGAGAGCCCCGGGGCGCTAGTGCGCCAGCGCGTCCTGCATGCGGCGGCGCAGCAGCTGGCTGTCGGCGGGCGGCGACAGGCCGAGCGGCGCGGGCGCGCGGCACGGCCGGCCCGGCGCGGCGGGCTGGCACGACTTGCTGCAGCGTAGCGGCGCGCTCGGCTCCAGGTACGAGTAGTTCATCGAGAAGTGCTGCTGGATCACGCGGTTCACCGCCATCGCCGACTCCGCGAAGTTGGACAGGTTGCGCGCCGACATGTTGCTGTGAGCAAACGGAAACGTACTGTAAATATACGGTATCATTCATAAACCTCTGACGGATCTAAAATGCCGTATAATCGTTTGTTCTTATTTATCACCAACAGAACTAAAGGTTTGCTAAGTTCTATGGATAAGGGGGATAAAGTTTTAATTATGAAATACCTATTTAATATTACTAGTGTTTGATGCATGTCAGGTAACATAAATCAAAATATTCTGCTTCAGTGCTGGCGAAAGCTACAAAAAACACCGTTCCGCGCCTTCCGCCTTCCATAGTAATAAGTTTGGATGGGAGCTCACCGTTTAATGTTGATGGGCGTCTGCAGCGGCGGGTAGCGGTCGGCGCGCAGCTCGGCGCCGGCGCGGCGCAGCCAGGCGTGCTGCAGCACGCGCTCGGCGCTCAGCCGGCGCCGCGCCTCGCGCACCAGCAGCTGCCGGATCAGGTCCTTGGCCTCGGAGCTGATGTGCGCCCACTCCTCCTCGGGGAACGTGTAGCGCCCCTCCTACAATACAACAACATACTTACTCATTTCAATGAATTTTGCAGCTAATCAGATGTGAATACGTAAGTTGCAGTTTGCAGTTAACCAGATATCTTGCAACAGTACACTTGGGAGGCGCATGGCCTAATTTTTATAAAAGCGATTAAAATTTGTCCTTCCGATACAGAAAATAAACTAGGCCTCAATGAGACAGTCCAGTTTCCTCCCGAGATTTCCTTCACCGAAGAACGACTTGTATACATCAAATAGTGCTTCATACACGAGTTCTAAGGGGCTCTAAAGAGTCGGTTGCACTAAACCAACTGTCGCCATTAAAGCATCTAAGAAAAAGGTTCATCAGTCCGCTAATTGTGGTTGGCCCGAAATCTGACAGCCGCACAGTAGCATATATATGTGATGTGCCAACCTGTATGGAAGTGAAGAGGAGGTCCTGGCAGGCGCGGCAGTTCTCGCCGCGCTCCCAGCCGCAGTCGGCGCCGCAGTCCGCGCGGAAGGGCGGGTAGCCGCACAGCAGGATGTAGGCGATGACGCCGAGCGACCACAGGTCGCAGCGCTTGTCGTAGTGCGTCGCCGCCGAACCCGCGAACAGCGACACCACCTCGGGGGCCATGAATTCCGCGCTGCCCACCTGAGGACAAAATATATCATCATGAATATATTTCATTAAGTTTTTGTTGCTAAGTAGAGGCAAGTAATCTTGGGCGCAATAACACTACGTCGATTCGCCAAATTAAACAATATCGGTTGCCTGGCAGCCCCACACTCGACTACCTACTGCAATTGCACCTTCTGAGTGAAATAACAAATGAGGGTACAAATTCATATATTATGACGGATTTTCCCCTACCTACTCCTCGTACCTGCTGCTACTTCTACAACGGCTGTCTACCTTATCTATGCCTATCCGAACGGCCTACAAAGAAGTAATCGTTTAACACCTTTACTGGGGTATTAGGTCCAAAGACCACATGCAAAGTATGCTTTATTACGAGTTACTAATTGCCTCAGCAAAGGTGTTAAACGATTATTTATAAACCTTATTAAAATGTGATATGGTCCATTATTGGTCCCATAATGGTGATAAGTGCTTTACTTTCCTTCTATTACAAAGAGTTTAACTTGTGATACGAGTCATTTATTATTTCTTTAACATAACGTGCTAAAGAATTGGAATGGTCCGATATTAGCTACCATTGCACTTCATAATATGAAGACAAAACAAAAGGACCTGACCTTCTACGCGCAAGAATCTCAAACAAGAATAATATTATGCAGATAATGCTACTATATATTAAAATAAGAATCCAAGTAAACTGAAATGTACTTCATAATCACTGCTCATTCTCATATTACTTTATTTTTATCATTTATCACCACCATAAAAGCGTCAGAAAAAAACTCGTTAAAAAGACTTCATTGTTATGTGACTAAAATAAATTTTATTAATATATATGTTGGTATTTTATTGATCGATACATATTTATTTATGCAAAATGAAAAGTTCGTCACGATATACAAAACATTCGATACGCACTTAGTCACATGTTATATCCATTTCAATACTTTAGTAATCATAGCAATGTGTGAGAATTTCAATTCAATCATGCAATATGTATATTTTAGTTATTATTGTCAAGCGATAAAAACAATATTAGGACTTCACATCATGGCGTCTATGCGACAAAGGGAAGGGTTTGAGTTTAGCAGTATATGTTCAGTAAGCTGCAGAGATAACTGACCCCCCTTCATAGAAACTTGTTCGTCAGTTCTTTATCTCTGCAGTTTAATGTACTATTTTTTAATTTCGTTTCGAGCCGTGTTAAGAAATTGAAACGGTTTACTTATTCATAGGGAAATCTTAAGTTATTTATCCATTAATATTGTTTATTGTTATATAAAATAATATATCGCAAGGATAAGATAGATTTATAGCACACAATGTAGATACGGGGTTTTTCAAACCGTAATAAACAATACGCCTCTATATCTGATAATATACTGGAAACAACATTATGCAACGGTCAAATTATGTTTTTTTCTCAATTTGCTTATTTATTGAACCTAAGGGTAATTTAATAATAATTTAGTGTGATATCTGTACTGCCTCATCTTGACTGCGTTCTGAACGACGAAGGTTCGTGACCGATCAATATTAAACAAGTTTTATTAGCAACTTTCCAAAACTGTATTGCATTTAATAATATAGTGTTGATTATTTTAAAGGAAGTATTAAATTAAGGCTATAATTATTTTGCAAGTCAGACTAAAGTAGCTTCGTTTACATTTTAAATTAGTTACCTATACCGTGAAATCAAATTGCGAACAAACGAATAACTTAATGAAGTATTAGCTAGCGTAATTTAACATAAATCCTGGTATTTGATGCTTTTTGTGTTACAAATCTTGTTTGTAGGCGTAATGGAACAAAAAATCGTGTCCGCATGAAAAAAAACTGTTTGAACGATCTGTTACGGTGTAGTAAACTTGATTACGCATTACGACCCAGTCAAAAAAAGCTAGAATAATGTATAAAAAAATAGCTTACATGCGAGACCCAAGAGACGTCATAGTCGACCTATTTTCAGGTAAGATGACCATTGTAGACTTTAACTCGTTCTAATAAAAGTGAGGAATGGTCAGAGGTAACTGTATCGTCGATCGCATAGTACTCACCGGTGTCATGAGCTGCGGCGTGGCCAGCGGCCCCGCGAGGCTGGACGTGAAGCTGATCCCGCTGCCGAGATCAAAGTCGCAGATCTTCACGGGGCACAGCCGGTCCGTGTGCACGCACAGGATGTTCTCCGGCTTGAGGTCGCGGTGCGCCACGCCCTTGCCGTGCAGGAAGTGTAGGGCGTTCGCGATCTCGCGGACGATCTCGGCCGCCTGCGGCTCCGAGAAGTAGTGGTGCTCTTGGATGCGGGATAGGAGCTGGCCACCGTTGATCTGCGACAATCGAAACGGAAGGTAAGATGATGGATACCATTTTGTGGCCTATTCGATAAAAAGGAACAAATGCCGTCAACACAGTGCAACCTCGGAGGCTCTGAGAAACTTGACTATCTTTAGTGTTTATTATGGCTTCTGCTGAAAACATTTATTTCCGACATAGGTTACAAAATAATGTTTTAAGTAACTTTGGAAAGGTAGGTAGATAATTTACTCGTAAAACAGTAATTAGGTATCGTCCGTAGGTTTTTGCGTCAATGCAACGCAAGTCTATTATTCTAGTCGTGTGACATTTAAAGTATGACAAGTGACATACCTATATAAAGAAATAGTAATGTTTTTTTTTACAAGGGGGCAAAGTTGTTGTTTAACCGCTAGTGCTAATATTGATATCCGAGCAAGGGAAAGATTCCAAAATTGAACCAAGAGCGTAGCGAGTTAAACAAACTTTGCTCCCGTGTGAAACAACAATTTTCAGCATACAAACGCGAGGAAAACATCAACTAACATTACAAATCAAATGCAAATTAACATGATTAATTCAAAATCATCACTTAAAGTCCATTCAATCAGCCAACACGAGCAAACAGCTCAAAGTTTTTGAAACATCAAGAGTCTTTACCCTATTTCTTGAAAGTTACCAGTATACATGATTACATTTAAAACTAAATTTGTACAAGTGTATTTAATTCTGTTTCTCAAAGAGATGCTTACTACAAGGCGGTTTTATTAAGCTTTTTTTACTGCTGCAAAAAGAAAATGATTAGAACATTTAAATACATAACAACACAATACATGTAACAATATACATTTACATTTTACATAACATAACTAACGCGTAAAAATAGTGTCATCTTAATGGTTGATTAATTATACATATAACATTTAGTTGTAAATGTTATAATTTGTAAATATTATTAGTTATTTAATCTTATTATGTAAATATTTAATGTAATCCTGACTTGTAAAACAACGATTTTACCAATAAATAAATCAATCAAAATCAATCAATCAACATGAAACAGAAACTTGTGAAAAATGTTGAAATACAAGCGTTACCCTATAGTAACCCTAATATGGTAATGGTGTATCTTGTAATACACACTTGTAATACAAGGCTTGTATTTTTTGAGAAACAGGGCCCAGGTGTGCTGAAAATATTATTACCTAATGTTCTTCTTATCTCTTCTGAAATCTACATATGAATGTTTTGTATAGGAAGACGAGTAAAGAAATATAAGACTCGTCAACACAACACATAAAAGTAGGTATTATTGCAAAAACTAAATAATCTCTCATTTCCATATTCTACCTAACTTTATTTTTAAAAGCAATTCAGTTGATCCGCACTCGCTGACACGGACTTCTGGTTGTTTACGTTCGATATGTTAAGCTTGACGTATATCGCCATTACCCAACAGTTTTTTTTTATGTTTATGTAGAAAAATGTCGCAACTGACGAGTAAGTACTGTCCCATTTAAAATTTTAAATACCCGATTAAAACAATAAGCCAGCGAGTTAAGCACCGAGAGCGCCCCAAATAAAATACATTATACCGATTATACGCTTCGATGTTAGTCTAACGTTCCGATTGGACCTTATGTGCGGTATGATTGGATTCGGATTTGAACTTCCCGAGCATATGTCACAACACTGTTATCATTCAGTTGATGCATTAACATTAAATCTATGCAATGTTGTGATCTATAATGTGGTCAACTGATTCAAATGTGAAAACGTGATCTGCGACCGCGTGACTACAAGTGTATTCGCAGCAAAACAGGGTTATTATTTGTGCCTACTGATGTGATAGGATAAGGACAATAAAGGCTTAGAAAGAACGTTAAATATTCTGCGAAGTAACTAATACTATCATGTTAATTTAGAAACACAAAATAATGATGTATAACATATTTTGAAATGTGACATCCTTAAGTTAGTTAGGATATTTATCAGTCTTTAGTCAAATGTTATTTTAAATTTCATTTTGAATGTTATGCATGATTTAGGCTAAGTTTATTTTCTTGTATAAAATTTTGCATGATACTTGTATCTTATAAAAGCAAATAAAGAAACAGAATAGAACAGAATAAAAAAGAGTCGCCATCATGAAACGAAGCGGCATGACATACTACATTTTTTCTTTCCAGTATAATTGGTTTTTTTGTGCTGGCAACGCCACGCCACCTACCTACCTTAATTGCTATAACTGAGTAGATTAAGATACACGTCACGTGGTAAGCCATGATTCTTTACAACGCGGTCCACGGGTTTATCGCGTAGAACAGGAACACATAACGAGTAAAGATAAGGTGCCAAACAAATAGGCCGATTACGCCGAAACAGGTAGTTATTTCATCTAAAAGTCCTCTCATGGCTTTACGAGATGTTTAAGGTTATCGCAGACATAGTAAAGAAAGACAGATCGTTAATGGAAACCGCTGGCTACTGCATAATTCTGCCACTAACCGGATTTAAACATTGTATCGAGAACGGATTTATTTGCAGTCGTTGCAGTTTGCAGGCGGTAACAAGATAGCTCGCTGGTAGCATTTAGACTTCAAGTTAAAATAAGTAACTCCAGGCAGGCACTAAATGTTCCTCGAAAGTTTAAAGCGAAACATTGCCGCTACACGTTATTGTGGCTTCAGCGGTTTTGAAACATGTTCACGTTAAATTTCATATGAGCAAAAAATATATTTATAGCCTTGGAACAATACTAGTAACTCTGCGAGATGTACTTATCTGGAGCACGACAATAATAAATTAATTTCATAATTTAATTAGTATTGCGGTAGTCGGGTTAGTGGTCAACGACATATCTGTTTCCTCAATGCTTGTAGATAACACGCACCATAACAAAGTGAGTAATTGTTTACATAGGTACTATAGTATAATATAGGTACAGTTTGTGTCTTTAGTTTACCGCTAAACTATAACAATAAGTTGAATTAACAGAATTCTGAATGTCAATATTGCGAATACCGATATCTGAACAATTCATTGTTATATATTATATAGGATACGCGTGTTTATCCATATGGCGCGACTGTTTCGTTGAGTCATTGCTAAAAGCGGCAAATATCTACGATGTGTTATCACCGAATATCTTATATCTTATTATATGACATCAATACAAAAAGACAAACACATCTAATCTTACATATTCATGAATCCGTGACACGTCAAAATAAATAGGAAACAATGAGAATACTTTATCATTACATCAGTGACTAAATATTTCGTCAGTTAACTTGAAAATAACGCGCTCGAAACGGTAGCTTTACCAACGGAGTACATACAGGTACTACTGCATGACTAATATAGTGGAAAATGAAAAATTCCGAACAGCTGTGTCATAAAAACAGTTTTGAACCTAAAACGGCGTTGCCAAAGTAGTGAACTTTTAGTTGAAAATTGATTACATTCATGTTACTAACCAACTATACCTGCCCTGCCTATAATGGTGGTAAAAGTACCTACATGGTTTCGTGATGTAACTGCGAGAGAAAGTTTAAGGCTTGCACATTCGGCAAACAAGGACCAATGACCGTCTATAATAACTTGCTATAGGTTACTTACCTACAGCTATTTCTAAATAAAACAAATCTGTAGTGTAGTGGGTATATTAATTTAAATTGTAGTGCGTGTATGATTTACAAGTAACAGTTCCAAAGTAACCACTAAACAGACAATGGGAAGCGTGTCGGGTCACAGTTATCTGATATTTTCATCTGCACAAAAAGAGTTTCGCTTTACGATGCACTTGTATTCTGGCAATCAGATAGAAATATGATATCTATATAAACTAAGTAAAGCGAGTTATATGTCACAAGTAACAGATCTTTCCTTTATTGTGCACTCATTTAGCATCGGTCAAAACGATAAAATCATGACAGGTTTTCCACAAAACGATAAATCTTCTAATTCTATCTTACAACGCGTCTTACGGATGAGTACAACAGCTATAGTGCCCAGAATCCAGAAGAAACCATTAAAAAACTTAAGGGTGTTTCAAGTCACTACACTTACCTTCTCAAAGACAAGGTAAAACTTGTCGGTGTCCTCAAAGAATTCAATGAGCTGGATTATGTTTGGGTGTCCCTGGCAGTAGTGGAAGGTCTCCACCTCGCGGAACACCCGGGCGCGGGCGTGCCCCGGCACTTTGTCGATGATCTTCACAGCGAACTCCTGCCCAGTGTAGATGTTCACGCATGTCTGCACCGAGGCGTACGCACCCTCGCCCAATACCTCGCCCGTGAGCTTGTAAAGGTCTGGAACAAGTTATTTTCTGTTAAATAAATAAATATGCGGATGTGATCCTAAAAGTGCCTCGTCTTTCCAAATTGATATTCCACTATTACCTTCATAACATCTAATCTATATCGTCCCCGTCTAGTCCCCGTATCCGGTAGGTATTAAGATGGCTAGGATAGGTAAATCAAAAGCCAAGTTAAAAAACCTGTTTTCTTTGGCGCTTGTTGTTTTTTCTCCGACCTAAGCTAAAATAATTATAAATAAACATGTCTTGTTGGTAATAAATACCATTATACTTCCTCAGCTACGTACGCTCATGTCAATAAACTTCCTATTTCTTACTCTTTGATTAAAGATCCTAGTTTCTATGTTCTACAACTTCTACGTTACATAAAAGTTGTAATACTTTTGGATACGATACCAAATGCTCAACTACAATAAAAGTGGACTGGCGGAAACGTACAAACGGACATAGAAACAGAAAGCGATGGTTGTGCAATTTGCATCATACATCGAATCCTAATAGAAACTATGGTTCAATAACCTAACTAAGGTCATTTGAAGGGATTTTTAAAACGCCTTGAACGTTAAACTGTAATTTACTAAAGATCACGTTGAACACCCATTTTGTCAATGTAAATACGGAAACTGTTAACAATCTGGTCATTATTCACGCTCACCTTGACACGATTTAATAGACCTAATAAAATTGTTGACAGAATTCGACGCGTCGATATCGATACCTATTGATAATTTCCTACTTTATGATTAGTGCTTGAGTCATGGTGATCCTGTCTGGCGAAGGCGGTAATGACACCATATACTTTTTTTTGACTATCACATGACTCAAGCTACCATTTGAATATTAACTATGATGACTATAAGAAGCCAGACGAATTTATGCCGTACTACTACGACAGCAAAGTTCAGAGTGATTTTTGTCGGTTCACCTTGAAAGTGTTGCGACATTAAGGCTTCCGGAGCTATTCTATAATACTAGCTACGAAAATTTAGATATTAGTAGTCGCCCTCTTTTGTTGAAAGAACCTAGTTCAATCGCTTAAAGGTGCGTCCAAGTCTATACTCTATACTTAACTAAAAGTAAACAAAATCTGCCCTCAAATGGCTCCTTAAGCCTGTTGAGGGTAGATGAAAACATTACATGATCAAATAATGTACGTTAAAGTCAGGTTGTTCAGTGACAGATCCAGGCGGTTTTGTATTTGGTTGGTTAACCAATAAATGTTATAACTACCCGAAAATGTTAAAATTGTTTGTTTACTTTCGTTTAAATACCTAAAGATACAGAGTATAGCGAATGCGCTCATTAGTTAACTGTAGATTGCGTACTTTTTGCGAACCTTGATGAGTTGCGCAATTAGCGCACAATGTGAAGCAGAATTAATACTCGCTCATGGCACATTTGCTAGATTAAGAAGCAGCTCAAAAAAAATTGCGAATGGTTTGCGGCTGTACCTTGGAAACACGATGTGACCACCGAGCTTCCAGAGCGCTTCTTCCTTCGGCGCTTCCTTCGCGCCTCCTCCTTGCGCCGTTGCAGGTCCTCGCTGTCAGGTATGGGAACAGGGGCCGACGGCTCCGACCCTCGCGGACTCTCGTCGGATTCGCGCTCGCTCGACGACTGACTGCTGCAACGGCCTACGCCTGCAGGCAAAGGAAAAAAAATCTTAGAAAATAGAAAGCCTAAAATGTAAGCACTTTAAAGTAAATTAAGTGACTTACTACAAGTGATATTTTAATAAAAGTTGTATTATAAGAATCCATATTGCCAACAATGAAATGGTATTGTATAGACACAATTACTCAGACAGTGCGCAGGTGTAAATTTTAGGTCATGAGGCGGCCTTATGAGCATTTAAGCCAACGAATGCATGCAAAATGAGAACGCGGGTTAGAATTCGTATGTGCCTACTTCATTTTCTACTGCACGAAGCGTGCGTAATGGGCGAAGATAAGAAGTGAACATCAAGGAGAAACGAGGATGTAAAAACAACGGAAGATTAATTATCGCGGGGTCGAGGTGAGACGCTGCACATTTAAAAGCTCCACGATCCCCAAAGAGGTCTTAAATCAGAAGTGAAATAAGTACTTTTTACATTATATACTCACAGTTAACATTCCATACGAAAGTGTTTTGCTTATTTCAGGGTGATGTAAAATATTTTTAGCCAAGTACTTCTGTTTTGCCAGTCACGTTAATTAACATTCGCAAATAAATTAACGCGGTTGACAAAATAAAATTTTAAATTAGGTCTTTTAAAAAACTTTTCTATAGAAACTGTCTCCACCTCTAAAGGACGGTGACCTGTCAGTCCAACTGAATTAAGAATTCCCTTGTTTTTCTGCAGTGCATGAATAACGAGGCATCATGCATGCTGCATCGGTACAATGGCGACGATCGACAGCTCTCACTCAACGCGTATGTGGTGCCAGCTATTGTTGCAACGTTTTCACAGTGCTGGCTTGCTTTTGTAATACCGACAGTTTAACATTGTTTTGAATAGATGAACTTTCGAAAACGTCAGGCTTCAAGTAAGTCAGTTAAGAACATAATGGTTCTGAAGTTTGAGCACTCTTTCGTGGAATCCATCCTGAATGTTCGGTTCCAAGATTGTTGTAGTAAAATGATAAAAAATCTTTACCCATTCAAGAGTTAATTCATATGTCGTTGGTATGTTCGTAGCTCTAGATGAACTAGACGTGGATAATTTCGCTAAGTCCAATGCTCTAGTTTCAAAAACGATCTGCTCTTAAAAACCTATAACGACTTATTACTTCCGTTTAAAAAAATACGTGGGTGTCCACCGTCACCCATATCCCAGTTGGCAGTCTCACAAGCAGGCCTTTCATCAGCCACGTGGCATGGCAGTCATCGATATCAATAATCTGTCGAGCAAGCTGAGTTGGCAAACAGTCGCGGTTCAACGACCGCCGCACCCGCGCTGCGCGTACGCCGCGCCCGCGTTACGTAGCGAGGTCGTGGTGGGAATGGCGACGGAGGTTCCTGATGCCGTCATCTGATAGTTATAGCTGGAGTCATTGGTAACGTTGGATTAACAGCTGATTAAATACAAGTTACGCTTACCAATGTTATTTAAAATGACACAATACGAGATGCTACAATACCTGATCGAATTATGCTTTTTGAACAAAACTAGTCTCTAAAGTGACTTCAACGATATAATATAAGATACTATTCTTGATCGAGATTATGCTATTGGAATGGAACTTAGTAATCTTGTTTGTGTGCGGTAGTTGTTTCTTTGGTGTTAGAGCTACTATATCACAGGAGTTATCTGCGATATGGTCAATAGGGAATAGGGACAGAACAAAGTAACACGAATATTGAATATTACTGGTCGTGTAACTAGAAAAAAATAACAAAAAAAAGCGAAACTGAACTACAGAGAGATGTTAGAATAATTACATGCTGTTCGTGCGGTTTAGTGATAAAAGCGAAACTTAGCAACCAATTACAAGCAATGAGGTCATCGAAGGGCGTACTTAGCTACTCAGAGCTAGGTAGAGCAGGGCTATTCGACAGTTTCCCGAGCATTTTCCTCGGATAGACCAGTATTGTGTGACTTCCAATTATGTATAGTTTTTAAGGATATCGTGATCACAATTGTATTGGTTTGCGTGAAGTGATATAATACGGTAGGCTATGGCAATATCAGACAACAGTGCGCAATAGCGAGCGATTGTAACAATAAGACACGCCCACGCACACACAATCGCCCGTTTCAACAGAGCTTCCTGTCTGAATAACTACATTAAATAATATTGCCATTTGTGCTTGTTTACAATAATGAACGGTTCTATTTAATTTTCATAGTCCCCGGAGCCGAGACGCAATCAAAACTTATACAAGAGCAAAAAACCGAATGATAATGATTCTTATCGTTCGATTGCGTCATGTGTACCTAATTTTGATCTCGGAATGAGCTCTTTTCTTAACATGTTTGATATAGGTATTTATTTCCAGTTCGTCGTTAAACCAAACAGTTTACTAACAACTGTGATTGATGATACTAAATACGCATAAACAAGTAAAACAATCATTAAACGCATGAAAACGAAACAAGTCAAACAAGTTTTATCAGCGCACGAAGCTTCAGGAGGGATGAAACTGCTACTTGTTTTTTATTTTGTTTGTTTAACCGGGCTGGCCTAGTGGTTAGTGAGTGACCCTCCCTATGAAACCGATGGTTCCGGGTTCGAATCTCGGTAAGAGCATTTATTTGTGTAAAGAACACAGATATTTGTTCTGGAGTCTTGGGTGTTTTCTATGTATATAACTATGTATTTATCTATAAGCTTGGCTTATTCTGGGGCTAAGTTGATCTGTGTGCGGGTTCGAATCCCGGTAAGAGCAGTCTTGGGTGTTTTTATGTATATAACTATGTATTTATCTATAAACATATATATATCGTCGCCTAGTACCCATAGTATAAAGCTTTCCTTATTCTGGAGCTAATAGGTTGATCTGTGTAAGATTGTCCACAAATATTTATTTATTTATTGTTTTTTCAGAAGTGTCGCGTGGAGATCGCGTGTCACGCGACACCACGCGGCCGTGCCAGCACACCGGGCAACGTGGCCAGTTGTTACGTAAATCTTTAATAAACTGTGTTGCCAATTACAAATTAAAACAAAAAGGGCTAGAAGAGAGTGGACTATGCGTTGCTAAAAAAACCTCGGTCGCCAGAAATTACGAAGTCCATAGCAAGTCTTTATTTTCTGCTTTGTAGATGGGATCACTAGTGACTAGACGCAACTAGTCAATCAAAGTACGCTGAGAAGTGCACTTCGGGGAGAGGCTTCCATATAATCTACAAGATAAGGACAACGAACGATCATGATGCTTTACAGCTGACATGACAACATTGGCGATGAACAGCTGCCCTATTGGATATGTATGGTATACCTGATATAAGTATATGTGAACACCGAAATACACCATATGCGGGATAATTGTCCACACGTATCGCAAATCGGCCGGGCCATTGTTAACCGGCGAACTGAATCCGAACTAACGGAATGGAAAGGGCGGAAAGGCGAACGATTCGCATTGATTCGTTTAAATTTATGTTCAATGGTCAGCGAACAATACCCATAAAACGCTGTTAAAATGCACAGTCAGTATTGTTTAGTAAAGGCCATGATCTTTTTTAATAAAATCACTTGAGATTAATGATATGGTAAGTATCGCTACATTTTACGTTCTTTTTAAGACATCCAAAAAAGGTCCGCCAATATGATTATGTAAACTGACCCAGTCACTATTCAAATGAATATGCGTTATGTCATTAGAAGCGCCGGTCATCCTGCTTATTCAATTCATGCGGGTGAGGCCTTAGAACTTAGCAATTTCAATACAAACAATAATTACAATACAAAGCTACTAGAGGAATTAATGAAATGCGTCACGCGACTTTGTAATATAAATTAGGTTAGTCAAGATTAAACCACACGATTTATCAAAATAACGAGTAGCAGTCACTTCAAATTTTGATACGTTTCAAATATCTAAGCTTGCACACTGGTCCTGGAAACGTGTTCGATACAAAGTAAACTAATAATGTCGTCGTGCCCTAAGCCTACGGATTTCTATACTTTCTAATCTGGTTGCTGGCATTTACGCTTGGGCACGACTCAGTTGCCGAACGCAGGCCCATTATACTTTTATTGTACCCTTAAGCAGACAGAAACAATCACTTTCTAATTGGATGCAATGAAGTTTACAATACAATTGAAACAAAAGAGCTTATTTCGCTGTATCATTGTCACGTATGCAGTAATTTCCTTGTTTGTGCTTCAGAATAACGACGAGACAAAAGTTTGAATAGGCATAGGGTCGGTGTACAAAGCCAATGAGAGACTGTTGGTCCTGTCATCATTTGCCATCAGTTGAGACCAGGGTGATTTTCTGGAAGGTTCGCAAAAAAAACATTTTCCCAGAAAGTGTTCTACAATTCTTCGGTATGAACTTTTCGCAGGATTAAAACACATTGATATTGATACAAACGTAAAGTCGGAAAGGAACTTAGCTTATGCTGAGAATGCTGAGGTTATTAGAGTTTAGATTAGAGAAATAGAAGTTTAAAATAAATTGCCTTCTGGAGCGGCTACTAAACAGCTAAGATCTCAGTGAAACTCCAATGATGCCGTTTGGAAGTAGCAAGTATAGCCTGCATACTAAACTACTTTCACTACTAACAGATTTAGCCCCCATGTAGGCAGTTAATAAAGATAACGCATAAAATACTCCTTTACATCAAGGTACCCATTTCGAGAGCCCTTATATAGTAAGGACCGGTGTCGACACGCAACACCAAACTGCGGCGTAGTGAATAAAATATTCACTTCAGCCATATTTGTGGAAGCTTGAACTAATAAAACAATAACTAATAAACCAGATTACGGTTTTTTTTGTTTATATTCTCCTTTTTTTGTAAGCCTGTTAAAGAGGCATCATAAATATATCGTAGTTCCACCATAGTAGGTGGACCGAACGTGATAAGGATATAAAAATACATTGGCTACTGGCTACTTACATAAATTATAACTCTTCGTTTAACGTTGTCAGGTAAAATAAAAACAAGATCCGAACGGTCAGGTTTTAAATACAGGTTCCTATACGAAATTTAAATTTGGAAACGTAAATATGGTGGTGCGAGGGTTGTCTAAAAATAGCCAAAACCCTATGCAACTTCATTCGGGACGAAAATCGATTTGCAGCAGCAACGCGCAATAAGGGGAGGGGAGGGAGGGAGAGGTATTACGCCGGAACACGAAGGAGTCACGGTCAAGGTTACTCGATTTAACTCAGCTGATAGACACGAATGACTGCTTTCCAATCACCATTACTGAAATGGAAAAATATTAATCTGTGACCGAGGCACATGGCATTGTATCTACGAGAAAACAATTTAAACTCACGTGTCGCGAATTTAAACACACGTTTAATTATTATAAAATCAAATAGCTACGTTACGCTGCGTATATGTATCGTCAAGAGCAAACTAAACGAATTACTTTGTTCAAATGTCCATAGGAAAAGACCCGTTTTCATTTTCTGCTCTTGAGTTTACTTATAATTATTTTTAAACCTCCACCCCATTTTAAGCGCGATTAGCCGATTAAAGAACCTTTCGTCGATCACAATCACAGAGTGAAATTTCTAAATCTATAATAAACCTAGGATGTATGAAAGCGTGTAGACTAGACATGCGCAAAATAGCCGTCGAGGTCACCTCTGGAAATTCACTCTCGGTGAGCTTATCTCATATGGGTAGGTAGGTCCCTATTACATAAGCTAAAACGCAGTAGGTAATGTTTTGTTTTATTCGCTGACCTTGACAATGAACGCTGCGGCGTCACGCTTGGGAGCCACTGTTGTTGTGGAAACGATAGGTACCTACCTCAGTAAGGGGGAACACTAATGGAATTGTGTTAAATTTTCAACGCATTCTTTCACAATTCGATTCACGCGAAAACAATGAAATCTTATCTGAGATGGAAACACCGTTAATAATTGAACAACTTCATTTCGACATTAGTACTTATGAAGAAATTTCTATAATTTCCCATTCAGAAAGCAATTTGATTTCTGTATTGTTTGTCTACACCGTGTTTTTTTTTTTAATTTCCGTTAATTTCGAAGTTAAATAACTTTGTCAAAGTCACACCGGTATTCTAATTCACTCCATTTCGGAGATAAGGTAGAAGTACTAGTGCTCGACGCTGCACTAGTCACCGACATGAGCACTTTATTTCATGGAAATATAGGTTAAATTAGAACAACGAAGATTTTTCTGTATTCGAACTTAATCCTTGTCACTTTGACATAAAGTGCTCATGTCGAGTACTTGTGCAGCGTCGAGCACTAGTACTTCTATTCTACCTTACTCAATATTTTATTTTAATCTGATAAGGCTCATACGAGCGTGTACACTTGCACATTTGGGTGAATCAGCTTTCAGAAGTCTGATTTCGTGTCTCTAGACAAATCAATTACTTATAGCAAGGTAAAATCGATTTTTCAAAAACCATGTTGATTTTTTACTTTTTTGTTTAGACGCGCATTCTTAGATCCATTAGTATTTAACATTAAAATTATCAACTTGATCAGATAAAAGTTACAATTAGTACGGTAACACAGCAGAAGAAAAAAGTTTGCTTCCATACAAAATGGTGTGTACCTGATTTTCTTTGCTAGGGAGTCTAGGGATACGAAATGAGTAGGGTGGTCCTTATTTCTCCCATATAAGGACCACCCTAGAAATGAGTGTTGTAAAAGTTGATTCCCAAATTTACTACTAAACGTTAGTATTATCTCGGACGATCGATGTTCGAAACGACATTGATATGCCACAGTACACAACATTTAATTACTATAAAAATGGTTTAAAAAAAATTAAAATTAACTATGCCATTTAGTTTTCTTAAACGTATTTTACAATCAAACAGGGTGTAGGACATGACGTTCCGTAGATTCACGCGGTTTCGTGAAAAACATCGGCTAATAGCATAGTTATATCTACTATAAAATCTTATTTAGGGCGAGAACGGGAAACGAGCAAAAATGGCAAATAGTTCGATGTTTCGAATGTTTTGTTCCGATGCGTGCTTTTACAAACGTTGGTATTCTCTACTCGAATATTGGTGTTAATTTAGTCAAAAAGAACTATTCTGGATAAATCAGTTTTTTAAGCCAGCCAAGTTAAACAAGGGCATATCATACGTGCCCTTTTATAGAATTGAGGCTAACATTAAAAGTTGCTTTGAACCTGGAATGACAAAAGAGAGAAGAAGATAAGATTAGGATAATGTTTGGAATTGAGCACATTTATATATTATACTCGTATATCTGCAGCCCAATTTACTGGACATCATTGAGTAAGTTCAAACTTGCGAAGGTTAGATAAAATACGATACTCTTAGGCAGCAATAAAGTTTTCAGAGGACTCTCATGTTATTTTGCATACATAGTCAAATTTCGCTTCAATTCTCTTTCCGTTTAAAAACCATGCCCTCCAATACAATCGCGTGTTTATTACTTTTAAGAGATACATTTTTACACATGGTTTTTGGTGAGTCAAAATTTTTGTTGGTGGTTACTAACAACTGCTAACAATTGCTAACCGCTAACAGTTATGCGAAAAGATGATTCAGCAAAATAATGTATTCGTAATTACATACTCGTATTATAGTGCATGTATTAGGTTGGTTATCTTATTATACGTAGGTATATCTGATCGGTCAACGTCCGCTAGAAGAACGGCGAACCTTGACATTTGCAACGGTTAAATTGCACAACTAGCGTGCACTGAACGTTAAAGGTGCCTATTAGGCACCGAAGAGCATTTTCTGGCTACCTTCGATATCACGTCTCAAACATGTTTGGTTAGGTTGGAAAGGATAATACCAGTATCCTTGATAACAGTATTGTCGCTGGGTCTTAAGCCACCAACTGAACAGTCAAATATCATCATGGAACGTGAACGTCTGTATCTTTTTTGTTGTTTATTACTAGAGAACGACTCGCATGAGGTTGAGGCTGCATCTCTTGTCTTATTCTTTACTAGGAAAAGTCTAGCAGGTACTGCTTGAATATTTGGACAAATACGAACAAGTGAAGTGAGTTAGCGGTTAGAAGGAGGAAGGTTACTATGGAGATCGTCCACTATCGGTTCCGAAGAATATACCCGGATAGCCGACCACAGTGTGGTCTAGATAAGACTACAATATCTTTCCTACTACAGATCTTCAGAGAAGGCATTTTATTATTCTTTCCTACCTTCACAAAGCTATTGAATAGTAATCATCGTCAGTTAATAGAACTAACCTTACACAACAATAGAAGTAGCCATAAAACCAATACAAGTGAACATAGGCAGACGGTCACACTTCATAGGTAAGTAATAAAGTTACTTTGAATGATGGACAAATGCGAAATTAGCTACGTGCTACGTAACTTCAAGCTTGTCTGGGGTCAGAACTGACAGGCCAATTCTAGTTTTAGTTATTAAATTTGTTTCCAATATGATACTGATCTGTCAGTATCCAAACAAAAGTAACATTTCTTTAACCAAAAATTTCCAAATCATTATCATATTGGAAACAGATCTATTAACTAAAACTAGAATTGGCCTGTGAGATGAGTGTCATCGTAAATAATAAGAGTTCTAGAAAAAATAATGAAGTAAACCAAATGTGGATGTGCTAAAAGCCGCCGATAACAAATTTCAAAGATAAGGTGTAATGAAATATCGATATAATTGATAGGGGTTAACTAAGATAAAACACAATTTAATCAGATTGCCGATACCAACGGTTTTTCAGCAATGGATAAAATAGAGAATAAGGGGTTAGAAATTTATGGTGGAGTTAAAGGTATATAGCAAAGTAATTAATTCATTTATATTAAATTGAGGCTTTTCCGGAGTTAAAAGAACATGGCTAATACACGTACGAACGCGGACTATCAATATTAATTTATAATATTTAATCATGTCAATGTATTGGTTAATGTTTATCCCATCTTTCACTTCGGGATTGTAACAAATATGAAATATGAAGGTTGTAAAAAAGTGGACAAAGTCGGATTGACTGATAGACAAGGTAAGGTAGTTAAGTTCTAAGATGGTTAACCAACAAAGCAACAGACAGGTATGAAATAAAGATAACGTAACGCCGAATGGAAGTAGGTAGTAGGTACCTAAATCTTCTATAAAGCAAACGAAATATCATGGAACCATGATGATACGTGTAACGTCCACTGTTTTTAAAATATCCAACCTAAATGGAGGGTAGTTTCCTACAAGACTCTCGTAATATGAACGCGCGGTGTTTTGTAAGCATCAAGCCCAATTAATCTAAACGTGAGATGGTGCTATGGCAACAGCAAGAGGCTCAATTACGCAGTTGAACACAAAAGCCGGTCGGGCATATCAGATGATTGTGTTGTATACATACACACACATCACACACACATGACTACCAAGTACACGACACCGGTCAATGAGAAAACAAACAATGGAATATTGAATTATCTACTCACCGCTATCTACACTTTCTTCTGAAATTTTCTTCACCATCCTGATGGCTGCCTGATGCGTTGACACAGCAATATTGAAAAATAACGAGTAGGTGTACTACTCTTGAAAAGCCGCTTTCAAACTTGGTGCGGCCGCCTTCTCGATGTGAAATCGGGACGACAGTAAATTAAATGCGAAGATAAATAAATTTAAAGCACCACAATCGAGAAGGATTTGCGGATAGTGTGCCGAAAGGTATAAACAAACACTGCTAGAAGGCGGAATTAAAAAAAAACTGCTGATGTGGTTAGCGATCCATTCTATACACGCCCGCCCGTCCGATGTTCTGAAATCCAACTGATTCAGATTGAGTGGGTAGGGGCCGCGGAGCCGGCTCGACGCGCAGTTGTTCCCCGCGCGCCCTTCGCTTCCCCCGATCGCTGCGTCGTTCGCGTACCCTCTTCATCCGCGCGCATGCGTTCTCGCTCGCACTCCGCTGACGTGTTTATATTTTTTATCGTTTATTTTTTCACCAAAATGCTCACCATCTTCAGAGAATATGGTGTGATAGTAACGTCTTCCTGTTTGAGAATATTATAACAGACCAGATGTTATTCGGTAGCTAACTAGCAATACCTACCTAGCTGTGTAGTACAAATCTAAGGACATCTATTTGGTAATGGTCGAATCTATAGTTATGTATTACAATATAACCATATCCCGCCTATACCAATTTTAAAACTGATACCTTGTTGATTTGTAAAGGATGTAGATATCTATTGTATCACATTGCATCAGTTGCTAGTGTTGCTACGTTATTTCGTGACTCAACTGAACGTCACTTAATTATTAATCATAAGATTCGTGAGAGTTTGAAATTACTAATAATAATCTAAAAGGTCAATTTGAATGCTACATGTTAGTGTATTACTAACAGTAAACCACTTAACTGAACATTGGACGATCTTATCTCATCAAGTTTTACGAATGGCCAGTTAACAGTGGTAAAGAGATGATTTTACTTCACTGATATCGCTTTGCCTATAACATCAAATATTAAATATAGACAAGACATATATATGTCATATTACTCATATCATAACGCCAGATGACAAAACAATTCAGTTTATTACTTATGGATAATTATTTTTATCCATCAAAACAATATCTTCAAACATATTGCATCATTCGGACTTTAAAGGACACGTAAACGTAACTAATCGTTTAGAATCTAGATTACGATTGTATATATGAATTTATATCCAACAAAGAATAATAAAAACATAGACAGCTACATGTGCTATCATCAGGAAATGTAATCGTTAAAAAATACTTACAAGACATGCCCAGTAGAGTAACGGATTATCGAATAATAGTAAAAGTCGCCCATTGAAACTATTAGCTTCTTTCCGAATAATTTGCAGTCCTTCAAGCATCACTTCATCTCCCAGTTGTTTGTTATGTTTTTTAGTGTTACAGGGTTATGGTGTTACGCAACAGGGATCCTTTGTGTTCCCTTACGTGACCTTCCAGGACGTTTGTTGACAAACAAGCTGCGGGAGCGGCCGCCGCGCACAAGGGTCTTATTCCATTCGCTTTTGATGCACAGGGGTGTAAGAATGATTAGATGAGCCAGTCTACTGCGCACTCCGGTAACGCCAAGTTGTTATGGATCTTGAGTTCACTGTTACATTGATTTAGTAGAGCAGTTGTCTCTTCTGAACACAGTGAGCAATCCGAATACTTGGCCAACGCACGTGGTACCCGACCGGTCCGACCGGCACCCGGCAGCCACACCGCCATATTTGTTGTCACGCCACCCACCCATCCCTCTCTTAACACACTCTGTACTCTTCTAACCCGTTTTATATTCCATCTCCGTCCATCCAACAGCAATCTCATTCCCCTTCTCTCTTGCTAGCCTACGTGACTGACAATAACAAAACATAACCCCAGCAATTGCTGCAGCCAGTCCAATATACATAAATTGAACGCGTCTAAGTGTTCTTTCATGTTGGCATCATAGCAATTAAGCGCCACAACATAGCTGCATTTTAATTCCGAATATTAACATACCTGCTGAATAGACACCAATAACTTTCAAACATTTTATAAGCAGTTGGCAAACATTATAAAACATTCATGACAATGATGACTCTTTTGGTAAATATCACCTGATAACTGTAAAGATTAGAGATAATGTTAGTTACCTTTAAAAAACAAGTCACGATATCCAAATGTAACTTTCTCGATTGAGTAGGTGTACGCTTGCACTAATTTAATTAATCACTTTTATTCAATACTTAGCAATTTAATCATTAGGGTAGCCTCACAAAATTTCATCGGTATCCACCAAAAGTTTTGGGAAAATTGGTCACTGATCCGCCCTAAGGCTTCATCGAAGCCAAATATCTGCATAACCCGTTAATTGCAACATTTACAACGGTTAATGTTAATTCCATGGTCACTTTCCCTTTTCCAGGAATTGACGGTTGGAACGGGGTGTGGAACATCGTTACGTTACGCATGGGCATCCCCGTAAGTTATGGCGGTTGGGGTGAGCAGGTAGCTTGCGTAATACAAATCGGGGTCCGGGAGCACTTTCTTTGTCCCGAAATGCGGGAACAAAAGCGATACTCAGCTTTGTAGTGCCTCATTATAGGTCTTTGAAAAACTTCGGAATATTGACGTCGGTACAAAAATAAAGACCCTATTTTTATGCGGGTGGACTGTAAAATGTAAGCAATCTTTTAATACTAGTAATGTTATTAATCTTGATTGTGCTTACCTTTAATCAAAAACTTTTGAATGGCTTTTATAATATCTTCATCGTCATCCATTTTGAGATTGATCTGAAACAATATATACAATTATACACACTTTGGAACATGATAAACATCATTAATCAAAATACATAAACCAAGTAATGCAATCCATCCACGCATCTCTAGCGAACATTTACGATCTGCTCTGAACCGTAAGTTAAAAATTTAACAGTAGGCCTTTTGCATTTCATTCAACAAAATTGTGCTTACAAGCTTTTGGAATAAAGTTTGCTTTTCAAAATCCAATCGTATCGCTATACCTATAAATGAATAGCTTTAGTTTGGAGGGCGGTGCATTGGGGTATTCCCGTGGATCTAAAATTCGAGCCCTTTTGTGTAACTCGAAGTCGCTCTGCTTCGCGTCACGTACGCAAAATGCACCTGATGAACAAAGAAAGATTTGGGGACTAGGGAATTCCAGGGTCACAAAATCACAATGCTGTATTAAATACGAATTTAAGTAATACATGTTATAATAAGACGTTTTATACGAATTTGACGGATATGTTATGGTGGTGTACCTATTTTGAGCAACATTAAATTCAATTCAATTGAAGTCACAAATTAAAACAACATAAGTAGCACGTAACGATGACATGTAACGATGACAGATGAAGATGAACACATTACATAATAGCATGTTAATTTTGTAAACCAACTCTAAAAGCCTCAAGCAAATATAAGATCGTGGCACTGTTTGTACGTCGACGTCAATCAAACTAGAAGTGTGATAAAAAGAGGTGAACTAAGTGCAACAGATAAAAGTGCCAGATTCAGAGGATAAACAAGTTTTACGTTCATGTGAGATAAAATATCGGGTCGTGTAAGAAGGAAGTCAAAACAAAATGTTACATGATAATTTAATAGTAAATAAAAATGAAAAACAAGTGTGCGTGTATTGTATGTGGAGTTTTGTATTCATTAAATAACTGCATATTCCATATGGATTAGATTTTAGCTAAACTCGGATTGGTATAATAGTTTCATTATTATATAAACACTGCTACAACATAAATGTAAAAATATGTATTATGCAAATGTATAGTTAATGTTTATTTTTTTGTGACTGAAAAATCTATTGGTGGTAACATCAAATAGGTACTGCGAATAAAATTATGAATGCCTATAGATACGCAGTTCATTGCCACTACTATTTATAACGCTGAGTTAGCTTTGAGTTGAATGGATTAAAATCAGAGCAATTATAATTATACATACATAAACACCTTAGTGAGCTGATGAATAATTAGAATACAACTCGTAATTATAAGATATTTAATGTGCATGGTAGATTATGAATTTTCTATAAAAACTAATTTACAAGTTAGGTTTCGGGTGCAAAACCCTTTATTTTTTACATTTTTCAGATATTTGCTCGCAGTTTCGCCCGCGTGGGGTTTTGTATGTGAAAATTCCCATTATTTCCACAAGGGGTGAATTTATTTATTTATTTAATCTTTATTGCACAATACATGAAGGTACAAATAGCGGAATGCCTGAATTTCAACACAATTAGAAGCATATTTTACCTATGACTGTCCACGATAAAAAGTGGTCATGCATGATCCGGATCCGATATATCTTTTTACTGACTGCACATTTTCAAACAGTTCTTTTATTTTTAATAATCTGTAGATATAATACTATATGTGTAATGAAAAATCGTATGGGTATGTGTGATTTTCGCCGAATATATTCCATCATACCTTTCATTTCTTGTACAGGGTTTTCTAATAATCTTCACTCGCTTCCTGCTACAATGTATCAATCGTATTTATATAACGTATATTAGAATGTCATTTTACTATAAATAGTACATTACTATAGAGGACGGGAAACGAAAGGTTGCAAGCCAAGTAGATATAGACGGCCGAGCGTAGGGAGGTCGAATAGGGATACGGGGCCGGCAACCCGTTTCTCGCCGAGATTTGTATAGTGCTTTTCTCAAACTTGCAATGAAATAATTGAAAAAAATAGGATGATGATGTTGATCATTGTTATTATTACTTTGACGTTATTAAGAGGGGAACGAAAATTTGATTATTTTTACGCTACGACGCACGGTTTAGGAGATATCGATAAACACAAAAAAGAAAAAAAACACTAAAAAAGACAAAAAACATAATGGCAAAATTTTGCTTATAGGTTTTTTGTGGTTGAATGCCAAGACGTGCCATAATTTGACGTTTAAAAACAAAAGAAGGTTGCCTTACAGGCCTAGGTATGTAAAGCTGTATTAAATTCCTTTACATATCATCAAGCATTTTCTATAAAAAATTGCTAATAGACCAAAGTTAAAACACCTCCGAACTACCACAACAATAAAAAAGTTAGGTATTGTGAAAAGAGAATATAATAAGGAATAATTTGCATTATCTTAGTTAAAACAAAATAACAGGAAAATTTTGTAAAGACTGCCAGAAGACAACTGCTGTAGATACAAAAAAATATTGGTAGGTACCATGTTATAGATATTGCTAAAATTCATGGACAAGCTAACGTTATATTATGTTTGTAGTTTGGCATAATCGACATCCAAAAATCATTATAAATAGTGCTGCTTGAAAATTCATTCATTCACTTAAGATTTACCATATTGTGCATGACCACTTTTTAAGTTTTTATCTTGAACAGTCTTTACTTGTCAAATTTCATCCCAATGAAAAAGTTTAATAGCCAAGTGAGAAAGTAACATACATACAGGCAGATAGTTAGGTACTTAGTGCTTTCCCTTTCACCTTTCATCTTATTGGTATGGGTATTTCGTTTTTAAGGGTTTATGGCAGCAAGTTGTCTGTTAACTTCGTGTCTACCAGTTTAGACATATACATACTAGGTATATGTCGCTATTTTATACATTCAAACTACCTTCCGATAAATGTGCTAACTTACGCCCCACTGTGTAACTTAAATAAATAAATAAAATATTATAGGACATTATCACACAAATTGACTAAGTCCTACAGTAAGCTCAATAAGGCTTGTGTTGCAGGTACTTAAACATATACTCACATAATATATAATAAATAAATACAGAACAGATATCCGTGCTAATCACACAATGCCCTTACCAGGATTTGAACCCGGGACCATCGGCTTCATAGGCAGGGTCACTTAGTGTCAATACCCACTAGGCTAGACCGGTCGCCAAAACTTAAGATTTCATAATTTTTATATACGAAAACTATGTCAGACCATCAGTTATGTGTTACAACATGATAGTATAGTATTTTTTCAACAGTTTCGGTACGGTGACGGTGACAGATGTCATCGGAATAAAAAAATTCGAGATCATGCGTTTTAAGGTTATAAATTGTATGGAGATGACATCTGTCACCTCAGGTATATCCAAGCTTTTTAAAATATAATATAGGTATATTCGACTTTAAAGCGTCAAGTTCTAGTGTTCTTCACATACCCCGCACTAACTATGCTTCTCTGTTTGGCCTAAAGGTTGACTGGTAGAGAATGCCGTGTGGCGTCCGCTTTTTGTCACTGTATATTTTTTACTGTGCAATAAAGTTTGAATAAATAAATAAACCGGCATATGTATATCAATCAACATACATACCACAATATAATAATATTAAATTTTTAATTAAATTTCGAATTTTGGAGCAAATTTTGGAGTGTAGGTAGGCACATTTTACGGTGTATACTATATATGTATTAAAAACTATTATTGTCATACGGTACATCGTCTCGTATATTCTAATACAACGCAATAATATAGAAACACGGCATGACAAATATGTTCTCATAAGCTTTTCATGAGCTCGATATAATAGCAATAGACATGGCACTATTTTTCCCCTGATCACCATACATTATACGGTCACCCAACACAAGGTTGCGGGAAACATTTGCCTTGCCGATGTATTTTGCACTAATCTAAGATGTTTTAAACATATGAGGCCCGCGGGCGGTAGAGTTAAGTCGACAACCTCGTACAAAAAATCCAGTATCCTTTATTTAGAATAACCACAAAAACACGTACAAAATTTGCCCAAATATATCCTTCATTTCAGCTGTAGTTATGAAAGCATTCTGCAAACTACATCCTATAAAAAGACCTCCCAGTAAACGGTTTCTAACTAAGTGGCTTACTCAACTAGATTACCAGTACCCCTAGTGTAAATAAATTCGATTTCGAAACGTGACGTACGCGTTTGCGTTAAGTCTCATTTTGTATGGGTTTTTGAACAGCGCGCCAAGCGGGACGTTTTGGAAAGTCAAAAATCTCATACAAAATGACACTTAACGCAAACGCGTACGTCACGTTTCGCTGTCGAAAATATTTACACTAGGGGTACAGGACTCTGAACTCCTAAACGCGTTAAAATAATTATTTACTATATTTACATCACATCTATATTTTATAAAAATACCTATATGTTAAAATAAAATAGGCATAGCTATTATCTGTAAGTTTTAATGTACTCTCTGTACAATTTGTACCAATATAGATTAAGAAACTAATACATACCTACGTTTATTTAGTCACCTGCAATAATTGAGGTGAATATATAGGTCATACTGAGCAAATTTTACAATGGGACCAACCTCGAAATCGTGAAAAAAAGTACTCTACTCTCCCACAGATATCAAGGTCAGACAGCCAAAATGTATGAAACAGCCATTTTTTTCCGCGATTTCGGGGTTGGTCCCATAGTAAAAGTTGCTCAGTATGACCTATATATTCACCCTGTAAATTATTGCAGGTGACCAAATAAACATCCTGTATAACAAAACTGAGTCCTGTAACACAGGGTTTCCTAGCTCAGGACACAGGGTCGTGATTTACTGTAAGTTTAAATTTATGCGAAATATTTTCATTTCATTTTAATTTTTCACAATAATGAAATTCACTTTTGACCACAGGTCTAGAATGACGCTTACGCAGTGTGCAAAGAGGAAGTCAATCAATCAATCATCGTTTATTGCACCATGGTAAAAATACAAACGTTGTTACAAAATAATTCAGTCTCTCATGGACCTAAGTATTATTAAAATAACTTTGTACGGAATATACTTATTAACTATAATTCTATCTGTACCCCTAGTGTAAATTTAGTCGATAGCGAAACGTGACGTACGCGTCTCATTTTGTATGGGTTTTTGAACAGCGCGCCAAGCGGGACGTTTTGGAAAGTCAAAAATCTCATACAAAATGACACTTAACGCAAACGCGTACGTCACGTTTCGCTGTCGAAAATATTTACACTAGGGGTACTGATCAATAATAAGTTATTTAACAAATTTATCATTGAGAAAATCTGTAACTGAATAATAAGCTTTTTCTGCAAGGAACGATTTCAACTTATTCGCGTATGTTGTGTCCCTTTCCTCTGCTTTTATATGCTTTTATTATAAGTCGTCGCGCATATGAAATATGAGTGCGAAGGAGGCAGACTACAAATGACAAACTTGATGACTTTGACACCTCAAGCGGCCGCTTGAATGTACTAAAACATAAGGTTATCGGAATCGAAAATACAAAAAACTGTATTCAGGAGATACGTTGGGTGATTAATTGATTATATCTTGGATTATACTGTTACAAAAGCAAATATTATTTCTTAATTTAATACTTCCAATGACCGTTGGGATCATTCCGATTTTGGTCGCACTTTTGTTTGATATTAATTTGACAGGCAATCTTATACCATCAGGTTCAAATTTACATTGACAATTTATGAATGATTTCATTCATTAACTAGTCCATGCACTTTTGAACCCTACTGTACATTACATATCTGTGCTTGTGATTAACAAACTAGTCGATTTAAGTGTACTTTGGTGTACAGTCGGCAAGGAATTTCTTCTATTAGCTTGACATGGTTTCGTGGTTATTTTGTTCAACCATTTAAACAAAAGGTAATTGATACATAAAGGACAAAACGGACAAAATCCGCAATTTGATAGCAATGTCAGAAATAAAACAATGTTATTTGTATTACAATGATGAAAGCTGACGTTTGACCGATAATAATCATAGTTGCGAATTGACCGCACGAGTATCTTTGAGATATCTCAATTGTAGGTATTTGTGATAAAACCGGTTACCGCCGGTTTATATCTGTTTTACCAAAATATTTGTATGACGGCTGTCTCGAAGACACGGAAGATTGAAGATACCTACTGACTGATAGATATATTTTTGACGGTTTGTTTTGGTACCACCCACTGATGTAATTTAAACAATAAATTTCGTTTATAGGTATAAACTAGATACATTTAAGAACAATTGACGTAGGTATATCAATTGCATGGAAATTTCCATACAGAGTAATGCGTTGTTCTTGAAATAGTACAGTGCCAGCCAATAGCACATCTATCAATCGCTGATACATATGACATAAACCTTGTATCATAAAACATTTCTGAAATAACCATTTAAAGGACCCATACCCATATACCTAATTACCTACCCAGTACCCACGGTAGGTGTGTGACCCACGTCTGGCCAGTGGCCACTGGTGGCCGACGGGTAAAGGCAGACCAAAAAGGAGATATTCGCCGATAAACGTTGTTTGGCGAAATTTTATGTAAATGTATATTGTACCAACTTTTTTTGATAAATAAATAAAAAATAAAAAAGATGGCGCGGCGATTTGGACCAATTCTACACAGAATGGTGGGATATGACAAGCGACAGGGCCGAATGGAGAAATAAGGGGAGGCCTTTGAGACACTAAAATAGGTTATTAAAAAAAACTATTACTATTTTTCTAACTTTGACATTGTGGCACATGGCTACGCGAGCCATGCGCGAACGATTGAAAGATTGAAGATCAAACGATGCTTAACATCAATTGACAGTTGTATATTTATTACACCTGTTGATTTCCACGTTCCTCGGGTCAAGGCCTGGCATTGGCAATTCAGATTGCCAAAAACATCACCATTTTTATCTGCTGCATGGCAATAACACCGGGTTCGTTGCGCCCGGACATGTAAAAATAGTCAATAGTCGTGGTTTATGGCTTTGGGTAACCATCCATCACTCCATCACTGTGACGGACGCGAGATCCATAAATTTATTCAAAGTTATCTACTCTACAATGTTGTAGCGTGAAATATAGCGTGGAATAAAGACATATTAAAACTAATTTAGCCATCCTATCTTCCCCTAAGCCGAACAGTAGTCCACGTCTCTTACCGAGGTACTTCTAGAGTAGGGTTAATGGGTACTTGAATGTCAATCGGAAGAACGTTTATCAATGCTATGGATGGGCATATACTAACGAGTACTATCCTCAATCGTGTGCTCACAAAGCTCAGACCAGGTTGGAAGAAATGTATGTATAACGACAACGAAAGCCGAGCCTGAAGTTCATGCTAAAATCACAACTAACTAGAAGATTCCAGACTTTATCCCAACTTTCTTAAGTAAGAAAAGGAATCGGTTTTTTACTTGTGTTGCATATTTGGTTCTTACACATGTATCTCTTTTTCGCGCGTGGGCCGATAGTTTCCGACAGACAATTTAAAACGCTTCCATAATGACTTAGACCGAATTAATACTAAGAAGTTGAAACAGAATACTACTTTGTGAATCGTTGATAAAGCTCAAATGTTCACGACCAAAGCTTACAACGAGAGTCAAAGATGGAGTCCGGAGTATGTTAGTATCATAAATGCTCGCTAACTCAAATAACGAGTTTGAATACATTGATGGCTTATACTTACACATCATGATGTCATCCATGTACACGACTAGACGATACCGCAGGTGTGTGAGTAAGTAGGTACATATGCAAACACTATTAGTGTGATGTGGAAAGTTCCATCCATAGACCCATATTCAACCAATGCTAACATAAAATGAATCTAGAATTGCCTCACGTTAAAATTTATAAATGTAGCCTTGATTTAGAGTCCTTAGCTGTATGTTTAATACTTCTGATTAAGGAAATCTAGCGTATATCAAGATTCAAGAGTAAATCCAGTTACGTATAAAACAAGGCAAAGTTGTAAACAAGTTCCTTTTAGAATTCAACAAGAAAATAAACACCTTTCGTATTATTTTCGGTCAAGGTGTACCAAATACCTGTAGGTATAGTACAGGTATAAATATACATACGAGTACACATACGTTTATGGCCAAAAAAATCATTTTTGGTACAAGCTTTTATCGCTGACTGTGCTTTTCTTTCCACAGGCAACTAAAAATACTCATCGAGACAATTCTAAAAACCCCAAACACAATTAGGTTGCGGTGTTTTATCACAAAGTTCCTATGGCTTCCTCCTGTCTTCATCACCAGATCAGATCGATGGTACCATGATATTGCATTGTCACCGTACTTAAATATGTATGCAACTTTTTAGTTTCATCGGAAACTGGGTCAAATTTAACTTGAAAGATTTGACCCGTACAAACAGTTACATAGAAACATTTGCAAGTTAAGTAAAAGCTTGTAATATAGGGTATAAAATATGTAATTCCGCAGTATATGCTACCAATAATGCCTTGTTGAGGGAAATTAATTTATAATAATAATAAATCGTTACTATTTCATTAACTTATGATTACTTTAATCTCATTTAAACACGAAGCAACATATTTTCTTCATATTATAATATGTAAAATTCTTTAAGACGCAATATAACGATAACCATTTAAATAAAGCACCTTTTTTTATCGGGGGGCCCACTATCTAGCACAATAATAAATAAGATGGATGAGTTTATGATAACCTGGAGCTTACGCACAGCACAGTTGATAGCATGTGATAGCGAGCAAGTAAACATTACGGCCAGACGAAAACAAAACTAAAATGTTGCGTAACCACACAAATAAGTAATCGTCTGCTAAGGCATTAGATAACTAAGAAGCTTAGCAGTCTGCCAAAGGCTTCATACACGAGTACGAGAGGTTCTATGTTAACTAGAACTATTGATCCATCTGTACGGAAGAATTCAAAATGATTTTGATGTTGCTGCCATAACAATAAAATTGACACATTCAACTCCTCAGAGTGATCAATGAACTACCATATGTCTAATATTTTGTTGGACATAATGGTAGACGACAAAAAATTCGCACACAGATTTCGGGTCCTTCGGGTCTTGGATTTGGGTTCGATTTACACCAGCAAGTCAAGCGTTTACACCAGCTTCATATACAAGGTGTAACAAAAATAGTGGGGATCCATTTAAGGGTATATTCGGTATCCTGTACTGATTATGAAAAAGTAAAAGAAAAATTCTTTTGATGCGAACATTTTTTGGCCTTTGTGTGGAGGGATAGCCGCCTTGAACGACTTCGAAAAAAATTCTTTTCATTTTTAGGGTTCCGTACCCAAAGGGTCAAACGGAACCCTTTACTGAGATTCTGCTGTCGGTCCGTCCGTCCGTCTGTCACCAGACTGTATCTCATGAACCGTGATAGTTAGCCAGTTGAAATTTCTACAGATTATGTATTTCTGTTGCCGCTATAACAACAAATACTAAAAACAGAATAAAATAAATATTTCTTTCCAACCTCGAGGTTCTCATCCAATCACTGAAGTTAAGCAACGTCGGGCGGGGTCAGTACTTGGATGGATGGCCGTTTTTATATATGATACGGAACCCTTCCTGTGCGAGTCCGACTCGCATTTGGCCGGTTTTTCTAATCAGAATACACACTGAATATGCCCTTAAATGGATCCCCACTATTTTTGTTACACCCTGTATTAAAGTGACTGGAATATAATAGTATTTTTATTTTCGAGCATTATTCATGCTCACAAATAATAAATCAAGCAAAAATATAGCCCCGGTTTGCCTTCGCCTTTAAATTACACTACGACATTTTGTAAATCCTTGAAAACATTGTTCTCCTTTATTTGTCATTCAGATAGAAATGTATGTGTTGAGTGTTGAAGTATGTATTGCAGCACAAAAACAAACAAAACCATACCAATAGGGCATACTCGCTAGCATTTATCGGCCTAGAAAAAGCATCCGTCTTTCCCACATTCGCCAACTAGTTGCAAGAGTACTATTGCTTTTATTACAATGTAAGTACCTATCGTATAAATGAAATAATTATGACACTTATACTGTAACTAAAATTGTAATTTAAATAGCAGGTTTATAGATACCAAGTAGACATATTTTACATTAATTAATTCAATAGTGAAAAAGTACTTGAAATTATTTTAAGGAACAATCGAAACATTGGAAACTAAAGAATTGTCTTAAATTGTCTAACAACAACATGATTACTGAAGCTAAGCGATGCAAATAAACGGGGTTATTCAGGGAGTGTAGGTCAACTTGAAAATTCTTATTGTGTTTAATATTTATATTTTCACGAAGTACAAATTTCACGTAGTAAAAAACTGCATTTTTATCGGTTCAGGGAGCTACGATGCCACATACATACAGACACGTACACAGATAAACACGTTATACTTATAACAACCCTCACCCGTTGGGGGTTAAAATTAAACCCAATGGACTTCCGCATGAAATCCTACAAGAAAATCCTACAGAAGATCAATTACTTAATAAGTTCAAAAGCCTAACCTTCTGTTCGCCGAAAGTTAATTACCAACTCCCACACTTGTTCGCAAACTAGGCCACTTATTGATTATGTCGTGTCGTCAGGCTGTAGAAGGTTGTATCAACTAACTGGCAATTTCATGCAATGGGTATAACCGAAACCATATAACATTTGCGGTTGCGGAGATCATGAAAATTATAACTTAGATTTTTATCTTATATGCCACATTGGTTTCAAACAAAGATAATAATTATGTTAGCGTTGGTTATGAAATGGACGTTTGCAACTCGAGGATTTTTGCGTTGCGGACCCTGCAAGGGAGTATTCATAAGGCGGTCTAACTAAACATCTACAGTTAGACTTTGCTTCAGAGAGTTCAGAGTTACGTCGTGTGAGCACTTTTATTAACGCCGCGGTCTTAGACCACCCTACTAAACACCTTTTTTTTTCTCTTAAAGTCAGAAATAACACAACAGTCCCTTTTGGCATAGAGCTATTTACATTTGATGGCTGGAAATCCTCCTGCAACCGCATAAACTTTAACGAATAAGAATAAACGTGAACGTCCTACCTAACGACATGTTGTGTGTAACTCTGTCGCGACAGAGTCATACACAAAATAGAAAGCATCAGTGAACATCAACCCCCATAAAAAAATCCCACCTTACCTTCTTCATTGTTATATTTTAATTTCAAAACATTCAGCGACTGTCCTACACTTGAGGTTGCAGACTTAAACGGACGAGTTTGCAATCAATGCATATTAATGGATTTAAATGTGTCAATACATTAGCCAAGCCTTCCATACACGCTATGCACTGTATACGTAGTTTTGCAGTTATTTACCGATGCAACTATGTAATAATCATTAAATACGCAACACACTCTATGTTACTTGTAATCGTTTACCCGTTTATCATCCACGACCTGCTTATCCGAATGCTATTAACGCTATTATTGCAGCTGGATTAAATTGCCATTTACTCATTTGGAAAGTCCCGGACAAAATCTCTGATAGGTAGTACTTTTCATTTTTCAACATCTCTACAATTTTACTAGGTAGGTTACCAAAGAAGCTCAACTAAACTAATATTATTTATTTTGCGACTAAACACCAAGAACCCAACACTCTTCCATGTTGTTACTTCTTTATCGATTCTTAGCACTACACTGAAGTGTACTAAAATCCATCAGACGTTCGCTTAATCCTAGCGTCTGGTATCCCCGTCTGAAGTGTACTCAAACCACTCTGATGATCATTCTGTTATCCATGAAACATGATCACAAGTTGAACACTGCAATTATTGCAAAGCGTGTCGTGATCGGTGGACGCTAATGTACTTATACTCAAGTTCTATTTATGTACCTTAGCTCTTGAGTAAACAGCGCAGTTAGCGCATGTCTCTTTAAAATAAGGAAATGATAACAGATATACATAGTAAATCCAGGAACTGTTCAATTATGTATATTCAAATGACAGAGAATGTAAAAACAAAACTGATCCATCGTATAACATCATTAAACAAGAACATTAAAATTGTATTGCAAGTATTGCAATCTTGAATCAACTTGTATCAAATCAACATGGTCTGCTAGATGTAGCGCTTTCCGTAGTTATACACGACAGAAATCACTACACACATAAAACAGTCAGGACAGGGTAGATGGCGCTTTCTGGCAATATTGGATTAGCCTACAAGCTTGTGATAGAATAAGTTACGTATACATGCAGCATAATACATGGAATCACTAACATAGGTTAACTATAATAGTAATAGACTACTAATACATTATGGAAAAAAGTCCGAAATAAATGATTATTTCATTTATAAAATCTTTATTTCAGAATATTCAAATTCCATAAAACATTGTTAGTACCATCGTTATAGCTACGTTTTAGTAAGTACATAAGAAAAAACAAAAATTAAGGAACTCCGACGATTCCTCATGTCATGAGTATCCTGAGATCTCTTTTTGGTGATTCGAGCGTCCAAATAAACAAAAACTAGGTATCAAAATCAGTAGATACCCAAATAAATAAAGCACGAAGTTTTAAGACATGGTACATACATGTGATAATGCGACCCATCACAATCCGAAGAAAAAATACTCATAGCTTGCATAGGTGTGTTTTGTATTTTATACCAAGCTCAACCCTCAGACCCTCATACAACCAATTTCATCCTTAAACAAGCGTAACGTAGAAGAATGTTAAAATGGAGTAAGGGCAGATAGCGTAAATGATTTATTTATATCATTCTTATTGAATTGGAAATTGATTTACATAATTATGAATGGTGGCTTAGGCTAGGGTTCAAATTGGTTGGATGTACACAATACTGCTAACACTTGATTAAAAAGTATGACAGCTTGATTAGGAACAAGGATCAAATTAATGTATTTTCAATCACACCATCATGTGCGCAGATAGCGACAAGACACATCCAAGTGGAGTTTTATTTTTGGACATGAAGCCATTAAACACCAGATACAGTTTATGGCATACGCTGATGGAAAACACGCCAGAGGTTTCTGATGGGCCCCAATATTTTAACAGTCAAGGTCGACTTATATTTAGATTCGTGTTCGCGTTAATGTATATGCTTTTTACGCCACATTTTTCAAATAGCTACTTATGATTTTTGCAAAGAGTACAAAACAATGTACAAACAATGTATTTCAAGTGTGTTTGTTTCATGTATATGCCGTAAATAAAATATAGTTGAAAAGATACAAAGCAAAATGTCCGAACCATTAGTGACAATCAATAATAAAATAGGTAGGTATTGATAATTAATATGTGCCACATTATTGTTTACAGATTACGTAACTGTGATCAATCAGGTGACTGAATAAAAGCTGATTGATAGCACTTACATAGCGTGCCTCTTCAACAACTAGGAGCAACTCTCGAAAAGTCTAGCTGATAATACCGGTATATAAGTTAATGTATAGTACTCAGTGAACTCAGTCACGTTCACCATAAAGTGAAGACTAAAAAAAACATGTTTGCAAAAACACTACTGACCTTGTAAAACTTGATTCGCAAGAGATACGAGCGTTAAATGTGTATCGTTACGTAACTAATGCAAATAAGAGAAGCGGAGTATGAAAAAAGAATTAAAACAGTTTGTATTTCAGTTTGTGATAAGATAGGGAGCCTTTTGCGCAGTAGTACCATTTCCACATGAAATGTGAACAGCAGATAACGAGCAATTCGGGCTCGTAGTAACTGTGAACTAGCCTTGAAGATATTTGGCGTTGCTCGACGACCCAATAGTACCTTCGATATCCACCTACTCTGACCTACATTTAAAAATATTTCTGGTTCTGATGCGGTCTCGACAGTGGCATTGGTCGGCATCCGTATATTTTCAAACATTATTCTATAAAAAAATATGTTTTTTAACGAGATAGTCTAAATGTGGCTAGCTATATCAAAAGTCGTTGTCGCTGTTATAAACCGTTGTTGTTGGGAAACCGTGCAGTTAATGAACTGTCGAGATTACACAATTATACGGTTGGCCGAGGGTTAATTAGAATCCTGAGTCCTGGATATATGAGATTATACAAGTTTATACTAAAATTTACTTCAAGCTTTTCTATGAGAAGCAACAAGAGGTTGCGAATATTGGGACACCTAGCAAATCCAAAAGCCTAAGCAAATTTTCTAGAAGTCCTAGATAACACAGTATAAATATTAGTTATTATAATATTTAGTTGGGTCATAAGTTCTGTCACAAAGGTTTTGACTGATAAAATGTGATTCAAAGCTTTTTAACTAAAAAAAAAAATATTCCGACGAATTGAGAGCCTCCTCCTTTTTTTGAAGTCGGTTAAAAAAAAAGTTTGCCATGAATTGAAAGCTTGTGTTATACTGATCAAAACGTAATATAATTAGTTTAAAATTTAGATCGCGTCTTAATTTACTACTCTACTCTACTTCTGAGAGAGAGGGGGAACGATCCCCGTTCTGGGTCTTGGCTTGTCCAACAGGTCTCCATCGCCATACAGCGTGGCAACGCTGCGAGTGTCATGGGGACTTTTGGACAAGGCATGTCACAGGACGGGTTTTAGGTTAGTTAAATAATTTTTGCCTTTTGTAATAAGGATAGGTTTAAGAGTAAATAGTCACTCTAAATGAAATAAGAATAATACTACTTGTTTACTTTGGAATTGACGTTAGACGCAAATACGCGACTGGATTGTGAAAAATTATACTTTACCAAAGGAAGTAAAAATCAGAGTTACATTAATAAAATAGGTACAATCGTCTATTTGTATGAACCTACTTTATTAGAATGTTATTTTATCACCTGCAATTAGTTTTCCGACAAGTCTGTACTTTAGCTAATACCCTTCAAACTTAGGGTATTTTCCAGTGATACGCAAATTTTTTATTGCCATCCTACAAGTACGTTTGGTACAGTTGCAGGATGGCAATACCAATACACATGAATTATACATATATTTTAAGACAGATAAATGATCCAGCTTTTATTTTATGCAAAATTCGACTATGTAAACAAGAAAAATAAATAACTACGGATCAAAATCACCTCCGGTCGCGTATTTTTTGCATGTTTTTTATAACATTTTTTCTGAATATTACATAGAATTGTGAAAAACTGAGACAGCAAATTAAGTTTAATTATAATGTAAGTAATTCAGCAATAAATTAGCTTTCAACCCATGTATATGAATAATAAGGGATCTTGTCCTATAGCTTTTTTATCAGTCAAAACCTTGACAGAACTTATGACCTGACTAAGTGTCATATCATATTTTTCCGTTTTCCTACTTAACTATGATTCTAAACTAAAACGTATCAAATAATACAATCGGTAAGCGAGAAGGTATGTAAACTATAAACACAGACTATTCAACAAAGTTATTAATTAAATTTTACTTATTGCGCAGTACACGCGGTTCCGAAGTTATCAATACAGAATAATTTACATTCCTTTTAAAAATAGTAATACCTACGAGTACGAGTTTATAATCGTGATTGCGGTCCTATCTCCAGCCGATTACTTTGTTTCTAATGACTTTTCATTACCCATCATAAAATAAGAAAGGAATGAGAAAGTCAAATTAACACTTTTCCTGACTTACACTTACATCAGCTTCCTAGCAATTTGCCACGGCTCACTTCGGAAGCTTGGGGTTCGTTCGGCAATCTAACCCCATAAAACCCACTATTTTACAAAAGAGACTTCTATCTGGCCTTCCAACCCAGAGGGGAAAAAATCTTTATTGGGATCTGACTCGTACTCACATGTTATATACATTTCCAAAAGTAAAGATAGGTAACACGTGTAAGATAACAGATTATACATACTTAGTTAACCACCTGGTACTCGTAAGAGCTTCTACAGAATCTGTCAAAATAAAACGAATGGGTGCTAAAACTACTAAACGCATACTATCAATGTGTCATCAAGTTTACTTAACCTGAATTACATGCTCCATGAAACTTCAAAACGGTGAGCATGTAAAAATTACCAGAATTCAACATAGGTTCTTCTTCTTCTTGCTTTCATATTGCTTTCCCGATGTGGTTTAACTGGTCGATTACAAAATCTATTGGATTTACGAGTATACGCTTTAATAATTTAATGAAAAAGATCGGATGTTGAAAACGGTGAAAGAGAGAAAGAGTGCTAACTGAATTAAGGAGAAGCGCAATAGACTAATATAGTGTCAAAATGTTTACAATGAAATCAATGAAATACATATATAAGTATAATAGTACTTAATGATCAAAGTTCGAAAGAAATAGGTATATTATGTGAGACTGAAGTGGGCTCAGGCAATTTGTGAAATTTTCGATTCGAATTAATATCTAACCGGCAATATTGATATTATAGTTTCTCATAATTATCATGCATCCATTTGTAAATGCAATGGTCACTGATCAAGATCTTAAACTTGTGATATCACTACGTTAAATACACGAGGGTTACCGCAAAACAGCCTAGGAGCTCCTAACCTTAGTCATGATTCAGCAATCGTCTTGCGCGCATTATTATCAACGCTAAATACCAAAATAAATTAACGCGTAGATAAACACTAATGAGTGGAAGTTACTAGCCCTTATGTAATTTAGTTGTTGACAAGTCTGATATAAACAACCGTTGTCAATGTGTGCAAACTGGGTCAGTGCGAGGCGTTGTGTGGTTGTGTGCATCAGCTGTCGGCCGCCGGAGGTCGTTGCCCTCTAGCAACGAGGACAACGACCCCCTTACATCCCATCCCCTAATTGGCAAGGTGGATCGCGGGTTGTTTATATGTAAATTCGCACGAGAGCGTTGCTAAGTGACGAATGAGTTCAACGCTTTAGGATTTAGGACAACGTAGGCAATTGCTATGCGTAGCACGAAGGATCATCTAAATAAAATTAAATCCAGTTCAAAATAACATGCTTTGATCGTAATATTCCTTACACTAGTGGGTACAAATCTTGCGTGGTAACAACTAGCTCCTTGTATTCCTTTGCACATTAAATACGATACAATATAATATTATAAAATTGATCATAGATGATATGCCCGTGTTATTTCTTTATGTTCTTCATTTGCCTTTGAAATGTCTTTATACACTAATAGGGTATCGTCACTATCATTTATCACTTGATCTATGATAAAAACCTAGGTACATTGCATTTATGTTGTTCTGTTTTATTTGTGAATCTAACCTAATAGTTCGATCACTTTTACGAGGAATTGGTAGTGATCTTTCCATATAAACGTTCTAGACATTTTACTCTGGATTTTGACCCTAAATGAATATTTTTTTATATCATTACAATGGTTATTTCGATGTTTTTGCAAAAAACCGGTTCCGATCCCTGAATCAAACTACATTAAGGCAATAATATAGGCGCCAAAAGGCGGAGGAAAATGTCGAGAACGAAACCTCGATTGCTGAGATTTTTACGTCGGGTTTTTGGGTGGAGCTGCAATTGTCCTTATCGCACATTTTTGAGGTTCCGTCCGTGTCTGCGAGACAGCAACATTGGGGCTCAACTAATATTGCCTTAATGTAGTTTGATTTATTATAAACCTTTGAGGCAAGATTTTGTAATCTTAGTTTTTTGTCTGTCTTCTGTTTACATATAGGAAAAACTTCCTACTGTTCCGTTTTGCATAAAGCGTTTAGTGTATCATTTCATTGATGAATATGATTCACCCTACGAATATGGTAACCCTGATTCAATTATTGATCGAGATAGGATGGTGACAGGTGACAACTCTCATTTGGCAACAACAGATTGCCTTGAAAACAATCGTATAGACCCAGAAGACGACGTGAGAAACCTTATGAATGGTTGTTAACATAATACTAATACTGCACTGTATACCATCAAAACACCAGTCGAGTGACATGACACAGTCATAAATGTAAGAAGTGACGGTTGTAAAACAATTTTTAGCAGAACTTGAACTGAGGGCTATGAAGATAACGTGTTTTTAAGTTTTCCAAAGTTATAGCTTCACATAAATATAGCTTAACCAAAATAAAGCTTTACCTGTAGAACTAAGCCTATAAATAGCAGCCACTTTGAGGTCGTGGATACAGTGGAATACGATTTTATCAAACTATTAATACCGCCCACACAAATAACTAAACCGATTAGAACCTCTAGAACTGTTTGGGACTTAAATCATGCAGGGCGTACGGTCTCACTCGTTTCTGTTGAAGCTGAAGAGGACAGAAGACTAGATAAAGTGTCGAGGGGTCGAGCAACTCTAAATTGGCCTTCTAATGCGTCGGCGCAGATATCGCAGCCGGTAAACACGCCTGCGTTCACGGGAGCACGTACGCAGTGCGAGCGGCCTCGCTTATAATAATTATTTTTAAAGAGAGCTTGCAAAAAGGAAAACAGACGACTTTAAATCACCTCGAACCAAGCTAACTCTACAGCAATTTTTATAGCACAGTGTGTAAGTGTTTAAACGTCAAACTTCTATGAAACTATGACGTTAAAGATAACATTTGCACAGTATGCGCTAACAAAATCGCTGCAGAGTTAGCTTGGCCTGACTCTAATAGCAGTTTGTAAGCAATCCGAAAGTATCGAAGTACCGTTAATAGAAGAAGCAGCTAAACAGAAGACATGTAGTCTAAGAAAAACTCGTGCCTTGAATTTGACTTTGTTAAAAGTTGACAATTGACAATTCCGTTACAACTTGTCCCCGTATAGCGCTATAGAGTTCGGCCGGTAAACTACGGAGCACTTTTTTTTCTTGGATTACACATCTTCAAGAAGTAACTCTTTGATAAGTGTATAAATTATTTTGTGATATTGAGGTAAACCTCAAAAAAATGTCTAAAGAATTTTATTCCTTTTCCTTCCTAATAAAGCATTTGAAACTTAACTACGAATAAATCCTTCAAAATCTAACACTGAGCACATTCAAATATATTTGACAAATAGAAATGTATACGCTAAGTGCGTAATGGGCAGCCAGGTGATAAACAGAATATTTTCCGACGGATCGAATGATGTTTATTGGCTGCCGGTCAATATTGACTGACGGAGTGATGGCACAAATGGACGGTTCTACCGAAAACACAGTAGCTGACCATCTGTAAACCTTATGGCAACGAGTTAAAGTCTACGTTAGTACGATAAGCCTGCGACCATGATAACTCTAGTTATTAGGAACATTAGACAGCCAATATTGAATTAAAGGACGAATTAGGGCAATATCGTGATCTTCACAAGGTTACAAATACAACAGACGCAATATAAATATTTATATAGGGTATCAATTACCAGAAGTAGTAGTTCAACGCCAGTAATTAATTTTCCTCATAGGAAATACTGCAGTTTATGTTTAGCATATTAAAGTGCCTGAACAATGTCTGGGTGTTCGTCCGTCGGTCCGAATTCCACTGGATTTATTCAGCAAAAAATATAATATGTTGATTCCGCTAAATTTACAAAAATGTTACAATGTTAAACTGTGACTATGTAGGTATTTGAAGTAAAACATATTTATTTTGCTTATACACAAATTTATCCCCAGTACATTATTATGGTACACCTCATTACATGAATTTAGCTTACATTTAAACGTTACATTAAGGACACTATAAATGAAAGTAATTTTAATGATTACATCGAAATTATGTATGTAGGGTGCACCTGTACCTACTGTGCCGATTATGAAACAAAAGGCGTTTGCCTGTCTACAATTTATTTTAAAGGACCCTCTTTCTCTTATTAAAGAAGGCAATATAAAGAAAAATACAAAAGCCGGAACGAATACATTCCTTTTTGTAATTTAAGCAATACTTTTAGGACAGATTTGAGCAATCAGGAATAGTCTAATTGTGATTTTTAATTTTGGAAAGTATACCAACTGTACATGTAAAAACATGTAAGTTTACTACGGATAAAGACAAATGGTTCCTCCATTTGTAAGAGGAGGCCGAATCCCAGAAATGATCCTTTGTCATCAGAAGCTAGTTGATCTTGAAACTAAAAGTTGATTGATTAAAAAGGAAGTAGTGTCATAACCTGGCTATTTTTTAAAATAATTTTCATTCATCATCAAGCCGTTTACATTTCCGCAATCAAAATGGAAACCGTCCTTCTTGAAGGTTTTTTGGAGGTTTATATATTCAAGTTACAATGTGTATTGCATTTATTCCATTCCCATTTTGATCGCTGCACAATCCGCACAATACTATATTTTTTATCGGCGGTGAACCAACAAAAGAGAATCGAATTGAGTTCTCAAGTAAACAAAGGAACTAAGACTTAATGAAATTTAAAAACGCATCGAAGTTCCCACCGAAAATGTGTTAGTTCCTGTACATTTGACGACCGATCTGGCCTATAGTGGGTAGTGGCCCTGCCTATGAAGCTGATGGTCCCGGGTTCAAATCCTGGTAAGGGCATTTATTCGTGTGATGAGCATGGATATTTGTTCCTGAGTCATGGGTGTTTTCTATGTATTTAAGTATTTATAAATATTTATAGATTATATATATCGTTGTCTAAGTACCCTCAACACAAGCCTTATTGAGCTTACTGTGGGACTTAGTCAATTTATGTAATAATGTCCTATAATATTTATTTATTATTATTTATTGTAGCAAGCTTTTTACTACTCCTTAACATTGTTCAATAAGATTATTTTTAGGCAATACTTTCGAGTGTCTCACGTTAAATAACGATCCATACAACGAGCGCCCAAAATAAACCGAATGTCGGAAAGTACAGTCAAGTGAGTTGAAAACGGGTCCGCTTTATATAAAAACTTGTACAAGTTGTGCCCTTTTTCGTACTCTTAAGTGTATTCCTAATAAATCGACCCGTCCTTGTTTATATGTGCGAATTTCTAAATATAAGTTCTACTTTCTCGGGTGTTTTGGCATCGAGAGTCAACAACAAGATTGTAATCAAACGCACGACGCTCGTCACGCATTCTTCGGGAGCTATAGATGCAAAAATCTTTGAAGGAACGTCGAAGATCAAAGAAAGGAAGCAAAAGGGATGGTATCTACCTACGCAACATTTTTATCTCAAAAACGACGAACGAAATATAGAAAACCCTCAGCCCTCACAGACAGATCTTAGATGAAAACAGAACGTACTTAACGAAATGGGAGTTAGCTATTTTCTGAAGAACCATCGACCAATGTTTAAGTATCGTGCGACACGTACCTGCGTGTATTTCGGCGATAAGCAGAATTGAACGACATAATATCTATTAACACATTTTCAACAAAATACATCGACCTATTAACAAATACTCACCAGTTTGTAAGAGCACCTATCGAGCAGTGTTGGGCGTAATCAATTACTTATGTAGTTTTATGTAATTAGATTACAAGTAGTTAAATTATTTGTAGTTGATTACATGTAGTTACAACTACCTGTAATTAAGATTACTTTGTAATTTGTAATGGAAATTACATTAATTTATAAGCATAATTACTCAATTACTTATTGATAGGCAAAGATGAGCAAATTTAGTACTTTAGTACTCTCTCAGTAAACAAAAGTAATAATATTTTATTCTATATTTTTTTCATACATTTACTTACCTCATGCCATATAAATTTGAAAAAAAATGCTTTACCGCATCATGGAACTGACCACCTGACAAAAACTCGTTTTTGCCCAAAAATTATCATATTTTTTAATAACTCCCTTTTTACAAAACTAACAATCATTGTTTTAAATGAAAAGTCAAACTTGGTATGTTATAAATAAGATCAACTTAAAATTCGTTCATTTTTTAACCTGATTTGGGATACAAAGATGATCGGAAACATATTTTTGAGTAAAAGTAATTTGTAATCGCATGAAGTAATTTATAACAGATTACAATTACAAAATGTAGTTATTAATTCGATTACTAACTACAAAATGTAGTTAGTAATCATTAATCAAACGCTCAACTACTTTTTCCTAGTAATTGTAATTTGTAGTTAAAACTACATTTTGTAATCATAATCGTTAATCTGTAATCCAACTACTTTTTTCCCAACCTGCTATCGAGTACAAATACCGAAAAAAAATTGTACAATAATACTGAAACAAAAAACAATATAGAACGTGTACCACTGCAATGAAAAGTATGTTAAATGGTAAGCGAATTTGCGTGGTCTACTAAAAGAAAGTAGGTAAGATATGCGTGTCTGTGCGCCTCGTATAAATAAATCACAATAGGTAATCTGTCAATAGAGATCATGGCTAATCAGAATCATCTCATTACTCCCATTATCGAAGTTCATTCGGGATCATCTCGTCAACAAGCCATTGATAGCATTTTTGTGCTTGTTGCCTACGCCCACATCGTACATTACATATATACTCGATGTTTATACGGGCAGCTGACGCACGTGGTTCGGTATCGTACGATTGTTGTGCGTCGACCGTATCTTTCAATCTTTCAAAGATGATGCAAGATATAGGAGATGTCACTTAATGTATATGCAATCCAGTGCGGTATACTGGCGTGAAAAATTGTCCGGTTCGAGGGACCACCTGGGCGCTTAGCCAAGATGTCAATCGTCCGCTCTGTAGCGAACGATACGGTAATCTCTGTCTGTATACTTTGTATCACTCTTTAATATTAGTGCAACAGAGACAGTTGTGTTTCGTTCGAGACGGAACATAAACGCTAGCTACACACCCTGGTCCTTTTTTCCCGCTAATACCTTGATCAGTTTTGGTTATACTGTTAAAACTTATATTGTTCTGAATTTAACTATAGTTGTAAAAGTAAATTTCTTAGATATGATGTTTTTTTTTTCAAAACCGTGGACTTTAATCCTTTTTTCTTTTATCAGCTCCAAAAAGCGAATAAACTCTCATGAAGAGAGAGTTTATTCGCTTACACTTTTAACTTGGGAGCACCCCGAAATTTATTTCTTTGCATTCGTCGCTCTCGACAAAAGACTGATAATGGGGCCGCCATGTGCACAAAATGAGTCGTAACAAAATCAAAGTGTAACTAAGATGACAGTTTTAATAACCATACAGAATAATGGACCACATGGTTTAGTAGTTAAGAAAAAAATTATGATGCTGAGAGAGAACTATCAATTTCTCAAACCAGTCGAGATGCTGCACATCATAACATCCTCCCATCCGGTATTTTATTGATGTTGATCGCATCTTGATTTTATTAATCTGTGGTTTCAAGTGAGCTTGTTTACATTGGTTTATTTTTGTACAATAATATTGTATACTCTCTGCTACTCACAGGGCACAGTCACAGTCAAGGATCATTAAATTGGTCAAGGTTAAGATTATAAAGCGTATTATAAAGGATGTTAAAAAAATGAAATCAACATTGAAAACTAAACCATACAATGTTCTAGCGTATTGAATTGAAAGGTACCTCCATTAATTATTTCCTTTATCTAAAGAACGGCACATGTTAAGTGCTTAAATACGTTTGACGTAGACAGTGCTCACGTGCTTTTGGCAACTGTAGTTACCAGTCGTCACCCTTATATCCTAGGCAATAAGTTCTATGAAAAATATCAGGCAAGTGAGTGGCTAGAGCTCTTGTTGATTGCATATAACGTAATATTTTGATAGTGTTAACGATCTCCGCTATGCTATTCCTCAACGCCCACGCGAGGTATTTGTAAATAAGGTATGAAATATTGTCACGCCGGAGTTCCACGAAAGACGTCAATGGGAGCAGAGGAAATCGACCAGGAAGAACACTAGTGACCGAGTATTCGTTTACTGAAATAGATTTAGTCGGTATCACATAAAGTAGGTGAATAATTACTTTGAAAGTTTACGCGAGTTGGACACTTTTATTGTAGTCCAAGATCTTTATGATTGCATAGTCTGGCACTAAAATTAAAGAGAAGCTGCACTTTCTGCAGTTCAGAGAAAGTTTTCGTACATAAATATTAAGACGTGTTTCTTTAGACAAATTTCTACTAATATACACATTAAAACTCATACTATTGCCTATATACATGAGTATGGCTTCCACCTGGCAGCTGAGGCATAGTCACTAAGTAATTTGATACTTGGCATATGTATGTCGAATTAGTGTATAAATAAATACGATTAGGCGAGTTTTTTTCTTCTTTATCCTATATCGTAAGATTACCTCCGATTAACCGTGGACTTGTGGATCAGGTCCAAATGTCGCAAGCAGAGAACTATAACTGCTGGTTACAATCTCAATTAGACATACAGATAACTGCAACCTGCCCGAAGAGATACGAAATAACCGCTAGCCACGCCTTGGATAAATGCCAACACCTTTCGCCAGGTCATTCTCACAAGAAATCTGGAATAACTTCTGTCTGATCTAGTATGTAATCGACCGCGTGGCCGATACCCAGAACCTCTCTACTTGAGTGGCGGGACGAAAAATAAAAATTACCTCATTATATATCTTGACTCAGTAGCCAGCCTTTATCACAAATCTGGAAGAACTGACTCAAACCGTCTGCTGACAAACCGCATGGCCGATACCCAGAATCCCTACACTTGAACCGAAGCCAGTGGTGTGACAGAAAATGTAAAAATAAAAATTATCTCTTAACTCTTGAGTGAGTATTTCACAAACTCGACACATGTAGTGACTAAAGCCAATGATATAATGTAATATGCGAAATCTGCAACTGAGTGGTAGATTTTTAGAGCACAAGGTTATTCGTTCCGTGTGTGAGTTCCTTGATTATCATGAACAAACGGACTACTGTCTGAGGTATTAACCTATTTAACGTTATCTAGTTCCTAATTGAGTCACAATCCTTCCGCCTTGCAGACGGTTTTTATCAGAGCGTAGGAAAATGACTTTCCTATAACTTATATTTTATCTTAATGCCTGCCTTACCGCAACTCATTAGGAATTTAGCAAGTTGAGCAAGTGATGTACCTAAGCGGGAGGTGGTCCGATTTTTATTTAAGTACTCAGCAACAGCTTTTGACAGTTAAACACAGTTATATTTTAAAGACAGCTAATAAGGCGTTCGAAAGAGTTGGGAAAGTTCTCGAAAGTTTCTGGTTTCTGGGTAATATCGGGAAAAGAAAATTTCGTTCCCCATACAAAAAGGTAAAAAGTTCCGAATTATTTCCACGTGGAAAATTTCGACACAGCAGTAGGTAGACTTTTAGTTATTAATAAATTATGATAATGAAATGAATCCATTACGAAGGTAGATTAAGCACGTTATTTATCGTCGTTCATTAAATAATAATACCATCAACTATGTTAGCCAGTTGGCTACTGCGCAGTAAGTGAACAATATAACATTATCTATGTACAATATGTACCTCAAGAATGTATCTTAAGAACTAAAGTATTGTTAATATTATGTGTGCTAATCCATTGGACACGAATTTCAGTCATGAATCATGAATAATCGTCGCAGAGAAACCCTGATTGTTTTGAACTTCTGACAAAGTGCTTGCATACTGTGACAGCAATTCTGCTGTCACAAAATAAAGCATTCGCTTTATGTCGCACCTTTCTTGTTCCAATAAGGGAAAATAACAAAAGATCTGTAAAAGCATCATCATGGAATAGGTATTTCCTTCAGTAAATTCGTTTAGATTAGCAATAGTTCCAAGGGAAAAACTCTGACTTCCATCTTACTACATTACGTGATAAATGACTTTTGTCTTGCATATCAAATACCATGCCTACTAGATATATACTAATATATATTTTTTTTTTTTATACTACGTCGGTGGCAAACAAGCATACGGCCTGCCTGATGGTAAGCAGTATCCGTAGCCTATGTACGCCTGCAACTCCAGAGGAGTTACATGCGCGTTGCCGACCCTAACCCCCTCCCACCCTCGTTGAGCTCTGGCAACCTTACTCACCGGCAGGAACACAACACTATGAGTAGGGTCTAGTGTTATTTGGCTGCGATTTTCTGTAAGGTGGAGGTACTTCCCCAGTTGGGCTCTGCTCTAGATCTGGAATGACATCCGCTGTGCTGTGCCCTACCACACAGAGCGAGATGACATTCACAATGCCCATACCTCTCTTGTGGACGTAGTTTAAGGACATACCCGGGTCCGGGTAATATATAGGTATAGTAGGATAACCATTTATTTTAAATAATAAAGGAAGGAGTTCAAAAGTACCTGAGAATAGAGTTTAAAACCGTAAGACAACTGCACATTTACAGAATGACCATAAGAACCAATTTGAAAACGGCCTTTCATCGATTTTTCTTTGACTCTATTTATTTATGTAGACATCTCTTATCAAAACCCGTAGAACGTTTAAAAATCTCAAGAACTGCAATTAGCAAGTTCATTTGCGGATACAAGTAATCAAATACAAAACGATAAGATAACCACTCTTAACAATATCTAATATACTCTTGTTCCGTCAACATCAAAGACATGTTTACACGGTTGGACCTTATTCCATGGTGATAAGGGGATAAATGTTTAGATATATTTGGTATGGCCGGCACAATTCCCGCAGCAAACGGAACGCACTATTAAATACCCGCCGGTAGTTCTGTACCACCTTTAAATCAGGTTCTACATCCGCTCGCTATCATTTGACTTGTAATCTTTCCATTTCATCAACTACGTTAACTGGTTTGCAACGGAAATTAAATATAAAGCTCGATATACCATAAATTTACATAAAGTACAGATTTATTTACGAAATCTGGCGCCATGTCTATGAAAATCATTAATAGCATATTAGTACAATTCACGCAACAGTGCCAACAGTCAGACTTAAATCGACCGGGATATGGACTATGAATGTATTGTTTTGGAGCTCCTGATATTTCGAAGCAGTTACATGCATGTTGGTCACGGGTAACTGAAGATAGCGGGAGGGTGTCAAATTATGAAATTAACCGTGAATGATTCAAAACTGTTAGTGCCAACAGCTCTGTTTTATAACTTATATAAAGTTTTCAATTGAGGACTGAGAAGATAAGTAGAATATGCCTTTTACATTGTGGCGTAACCAACTTTCAGGCCAATTCGGACGTAAATACACGGACATCCAAATTATGTCATTTAGTCATCATGCATTCGTTCGTACCTATTCGTACATGTATTGGCGCGAGCGAGACGCACAATAACTAAATGACATTCAGATGTCATTTTGATGTCAGTGTACGTTCGAAATGTTCGAATTGGGCTGATAGTTAAGTACTTCCAAGTATTTATCTAACGATAATTGGAAATGTTACATTTTATGTTTTTTTTTTGTACTATCAGTAGTAAAAGAGAAGAACGAACCCATTGCTTTACAGACAAATAAAATAAAGTTCCCACTGAAGAAATCTAAGACGTGTTTATTATACACGCACTATTACTGCAGCCAACGTATATGAAACGAACAATAAACTTGATAGAATAGAATAAATTATAATTCTGAATTGTGTAAGTATTGAAATGAAATGTACAAATTAAGCGGACAACAAGTTTGACCAGTTCTGACTACGGTCTCGCCTGCACAGGGAATAATTCTATAGGTGATAATTTCGTTTTATAAAAATAATAAGGTGAACAATAAAAGAACAAGAAAAAGTTCTGTGGGCTATTAGGCTTAAAAATACAATTAGTAATCGTCGATATTGACAAATGACATAGCGCTGGTACCTCCACATATCCTGAATATGTCACAGAATAAATATTAGTGCTACCGTACAGATATGACACTTTCTACAAAACCGAAGTTTGACAGCGATGCAGGGACGAACCAAGCTGTCCCTTTCCCTATGTATGGCACTATCCCTTTTGGCTATTTGGGGTTGTCAAAATTCAAGTCCTATCTGTGGTTATGCACGCAAATGGGCCAATCACCTCCGCACTTCCCGATATCGGGGCCGAAGTCAGTCCCGATATCGGGCCTGATAATCATTTTCCGTGTCATGGAATATCAGCACATCGTTAACAATATTTGGATTGTAAAAAAATGGTTCATACGCAAAAATATCAATCATTGAAAATTTTTGGCAATTAGAGACAAAGTATTTATAAGATGACCTCACGTGTATTTTTTCATAGTGAACGAAACTAAGAAAAAATATCTACCACATACTTTTTCTCGGTTTCGTTAAACATAAATCTTCACTTGGCACTTCAAAATAGCGAGTATAAACAAGATTTACTCTATACAATACTATTTATCTTCAAATTAGGTCGAATGAAAAAATAAAATAAAATACACGTGAGATTATGTGGGGGAGGGGGGGGGGGGGGGGGGGTAGTCAAAAACCTCACCAAATATCACCAAGGGGAGGCGGGCGGGTCAAAAAAGTAGCCGAAAAAACCTCGCGTGATTTGTGCACAAGCCCATACGCATTGCGACAAAATTAAAAACACGTTTTTACATTCCTGACAACATACCAAAAATAACCTACGTAATTTGGTCGAGTTATGTGTTGCCCACCATAAACCATACTAAAATTTACGGTGGGGAATAAAAAAAGAGACTTTGACAAGGACAATCAATAATAGCGCTTTCTCTGCTACTCCTGCTGAAAGATACATAAGACTATTCCGTTCGACTATCATTCCCCCACACCGCTCATGCCTGATCCAGATTCAATAATACTAAATTCATGTCTATCAGTCATATGTGAGCAACGCCCAAAGACTAAACAATCAATCAAGTTCGAATCAGTTTAATGCTATTTTTATAGATAGACGAATGATAAAAATTGGCATGATTATCACGCAATGTGGATCAGTGGAATATTTACCCAATATATAGGTAATGCTATTAGATATGTTATTTTCGTGTAACGATACCTATGCTAATGTTAGAATCAACTTCTTCTTGTTACTCGTTGATGCTTACGGTCTCCTGCAATAAATAACATTTCTTAACAAACTATGCTAATGTACTATAGGGATGTAGCCTGTATTTTAATTTTTTTTTTATCATACACCTTGCACGAAATAAAGCACCAGAAATTTATAAGGAAAATATAGCGGTTATTTTTTGACAAAATTTATATTTAATAAATAAATAGGACATAACTGAAAAAAAGATGACTTGGCCGTGACGTCACTTATTCTGTTCATATACCTACATACATAGTGGCTAATCATTTTGACAGTTCGAAAAAGAAACTGGTTTGACTAGCAGGCAAGTATCCTATTGTTGCATGGCTGACGCGCGGACAAAATAACATGGAAAAAGTTGATCCACTCTCAGTTTTTTTATCATATTATTGGTAAAAAACAAAGCTCCACCTTAGAAAAACCTTCCTCATCCGTTCCGCTGACGGTGATAATATAATTAAGTGCTTAATAGGGTGTTTTTTCTTAAAATTTTGAAATTTCAGGTGTGTATTACAAATATATCTCAAAAGTTACCTAATTAAATACATATAATTGCGATTAGCATTAAACATAATCTACCTGAGATGTCACTTTTAAACTTGCTCAATTGCATTGAAAAGCTCTTAGGCTCGGTCTCCCAGATATTATAATTATCACCAAATCTTAGCGAGCAAATTAAGGCGCCATTTTTACCTAAATAAACCACTATGATTGCCATAAAATGTAAGCATATTACCAAATAAAGTATAAAGATGCCAAACTTACTAGCCCCTCCCCATCATGGCTTAGGTTAGGTCTAACCTGTGACCCTTAAGAGAAAAGTGGGGTAGGTTAGGTTAGAACTGAGATCCTTACAGAACTGAACTGCTATCATAAACGTGGGTTAATTAAATTAGACATAAAAAGCTCAGACCTTAGTAGACATTTTTACAATAGTATAGGGTCAAACTTTATATCTTATACCTTTAAACGAGCAATTCTTGTATATATATATATATATTTCCGGGATCTCGGAAACGGCTCTAACGATTTTGCTGAAATTTGGTATATGGGGGTTTTTGGGGGTAAACAATCGATAGTCTTATGTTTGGGAAAACGCGTGTTTTCGAGTTTTCATGCGTTTTTCTTTCGACGCAGAATATGGTCACTAATTTCGTGTTGCCGACCACTGTACGTCTGGTCCAGCGGGTTAAGACGCGGACTGATAAACGAGTGTTACGGGTTCGAATCTCGCCCGGTGACTAACTTTTGTTTTTTTTTTTTAATATGTTCAAGTTTATATATATATATATATATATATATATATATATATATATATATATATATTTTTTTTTAATTTTTATTGTTTTAGACAAGTTTAATTTAGTAAAAAATGTAGTTAACATTATCACCTATACACCACCATATTACAATAAATAGTTATAACCGAGCTAAGCTCGGTCGCCCAGGTACTAGGAATTTATATACTAATGGGGTGAATATATAGTATATATTATATTTATATACTATATATTCACCCCGTAAATTATTGCAGGTGACTAAATAAACAACCTGTATTTGGGTAACTAATGATTTATCTAGTAGTTTATAGTATTTTATGCAACAGTTGTATAAGAAGGGTCAAAAAAGCCGAGTGGCGTGAGTTACAATGTGAGCCGGAGCCGAAGGCGTAGGCGAACATTGTAAAGGAATACGCCACGAGAATTTTTTGACCTACTTATACAATGTTGCATACAATATTTTTCCTACGAGTCAACAAAAATAAATCTTAATTTAGGTAAACAAATTACAGCAAAAGTATATAGCCAAGACGCGCGAGCATACCTTGTTACGCGCCCGGCCCGCCCCGGGCCGCGGCCGGCCGGTCGGCGACACCTCCTCGTAACTCATGAGGCCCTGGTACTGGCTACTTGCTAAATAAATTTTTTGGACAGTTTTTTCTCAATATTGGCCACCGTAGCCTACGGAGACTAACAAGCAACGCTAAGCGGTCTTCGTAGTCTATGGGTGTTGCTATATTACGGGTGTCACATGCGTGTTTCTGACTTATGAAGTAATTATTTTTACTATGCAACCAAATGAATATTTTGTAAGTTGGCAGCAATGCACTTAGTTTAAAACTGTATTCGTTTTGGTTTTGTTAGGTTGGTAGCCATTAATCGCAGTAACGTTATAGCTTATAAAAGCACAAGAGCTTTTATGAGGAATAGACAATATAGACTTTTCTTGAAATCTTTTATGTATGTTCTTATATTCGTGTTAATGAATGCATAAATGACAGATAACAGTAGAGGAGTAGGAAAATAGTATAACGAGATGTTAAATATTTGAATGACATTTTTAATTAAAATGTGGTTAATATTTTGGCGATCATTTACTATTTTTCGCGGGTAAAATGATGTTTTGACGTTCTATAATATTTTACTATATCTGGTGAGTGGTGATCAGTTAAATACAAGCTGTTTTAATATAATAAAATCACATAATTAATTAAATTTAATTGCAAAAAAATAAAATTACTTACTTAAATATACGGTTATCAGCTCGTTAGCAAATTTTCCATCAGTAAAATGGATGGATAGATCAAACAATGCCATGTAATTGTAATAATTTATCCGTTTATTTTTACTCAGCGATTCAAACTCATGTCTTCCGATTCGAGTTTACACTATATCCCGATCCTACACAATTTCTTGCAAGTTACCGGCTTACAGATCGCGTAAGACTGATTTAACAGCGATCTCCCAACCATTCCTGATGAGGGTCCTAAGGGCCTACCGCGAAATACAAAAATCGAAGTTTCGTTATCTGCCTCTCTATCGCTCTTGCCTATTTGAGCGATTTCGTTTTTGCGATAGGACCTCTAGCGCGACCGATCGGCCTTCGCTTTACTGAGCGTCCCTTATTATTATATTGTTCCTTGCCGATTTCAAATTGAATCTTATGGCAGTAACGGCTTATTCACTACCTAAAATAGGTACCCTTTTGATAGAGAAGGTACAGTCAGCCAAGAAAGTGGTTTACCACTTTTCGACTCTAATACTTGACAAATAGAGTCGAAAACTGGTAACCCACTTTCTTGGCTGACTGTACATAAGTATAAGTGTATAGTGGAGATATCGCGGGCATGGCGACGAGCGAACTGCGCAGCGCGTTATTTTGGTCGGAACAGCTGACATGTGGCAGCTAACATCAGAAGCTCGTTCCACGTGGCGGGAAACGCTTTTTATGCCTATTATATTTCAAATATTTCTTTTTAGGCGCTTTTACTTAGCTTAATTATTACTTACTTTTACTTACTTGAGTATTAATCAACTTCCCAGTGACTGGAAAAGTTCTGTAACTTTCATGACATTGCAATAATACCTATGCTGAACTGATGACAATAATGACGCAGTCAGAAAATGGCTATAAAAAAGGTACATCGAGCTTGGGCTGAATAGAAAGATCTCGAGAAGGAATTATCAGACGCATGTACAAAGAACAGAGAGTAGAGGTTCCAGTCAGCAATAAGTTCTATTGTAAGTAAAATATTTTTTTGACAGTAACTATAGTTAAAACGAAAAATATTACTTTGCTAATCCGCGAAAAAAACCACGCGTTTGAATAAGATTGACACCACTTTTTTTATTACTATGGATTTCCGGAAAGTAACGCCTGATTCTATTCATTAGTAACTATAGTTGATACAATTAGGCTAATACGTTTGGGTCCGCCTCTTAGGGACCTAAGTCAGGTCCTTCGCCGTTAACACTGATCCTTGGGAGGTTCTTTTTACATATAATCTAATCGAGAATGTAGTATGTAGAATCTAACTTGCAAAACAAATCAAAATAAAACATTAAACTAACTAATAGCTCTGTGAGCTGTAGATCTCACGAACCCCCAAAACTGAATCAACCGATCAAGTGTGTTCATAAAATTTCACGACTCGATTGAGAAATGCGACCTGTAGAGGAGAGCATCCGGACATACGAAATCATTTTTGCCTAAGCTGAAACGAAGACCTTCGCTTCGCTGTCAAAAAAGTCTTAACCTTACGATGTGTATTGCATTGAATCGTTTGGGTTACACGAGTTACAATGTGCATAAGACTAAGAAAGATGTAGCGATAATATTATTGGAAGAAATTAAATGAAGTTATCTAGCGGAACTAAAATGCGTTAAACAATTACGGCATCGCAAAAACATGTGCTACCTCGATGTCACAATTACTTGACTGTAACCTTTATTGCAACGATGTAAGATCTACCAATGGTCATATAAATATGTAGCTGTTATATAGCGAACATATTTAATAGCTTACTAAAGCAAGTTAGTTCATATGATTCATAACGTTATTGTTGCACATTGTACTTTTATAATATGTAAGTATGTATCACCAACAAAGAAATCACGAACTATTTGAGCAGGAAAATTGCTTGATAACACGACAATATGAACGATATTGATTAGATGATATAGAATGGCAGATAGTCATTGCGAAACAAGTCCAAAAGAGACCCGCAAAAGGGTAAAATGGGGCTTGGATTTTACTTCTTCATTTAACGAAATACTTAAGCTAGAACAGACATTTGTACTTGGACCTTTAGTTAGTCTCTTTATGCGACAGGCAAGACAAGGAAGTTGAGCGCCGTGTTCAAAATGCCTGGAAGAGCTACTGGTCTATGAACGAGCTAATGAAGGGCGATTAAGCGTAAACTCCTTGACATGTGTATTAATATGCCTTCCCTAACCTACGGTGCCCAATCGTGGTTGCTCCCAAGAGTCAGAAGTCCAAATTGAAGGTTAGCAAGCAAGCAATGGAGCGCAGCATTCTAATTGTCACAAGATCGGAACGCATCACTAAACTGCGCTCCAAAACACGCATAGCTGACGAAGGGGAGAAGACCGCCTTCAGGCAGTGGGAAGTGGGACTGGGTAGATCACGTCTGACGTATGCATCCGGATATGTGGGCTAGTATAGCTACCAATTGGATGCCGCAAAATAAATGCGGACGTGGTAGACCCAGACGGAGAAGGCGGGACAACTTAGACACCTTCATCAGTAACTGGCCGGAAAGAACACAACTACGGGAGTTGCGGAGATCAAGGGGCGAGGCCTTTGCCCAGCAGTTGAACACTATAACGGACTAAGAAAAAAGTTAACGAAAAAAAATTGCTATAGGTAGATTCCATTTCAATGAGTTACACAAATTTACATTTAAAGAAAAAAGTACCTGGGCGACCGAGCTTTGCTCGGTTATAACTATTTATTGTAATATGGTGGTGTATAGGTGATAATCTTAACTACATTTTTTTACTAAAATACTGAACATATAAAAAAAAAAAGTTCGTCACCGGGCGAGATTCGAACCCGTAACACTCGTTTAGCAGTCCACGTCTTAACCCGCTGGACCAGACGGATAGTGGCCGGTACCTAACACGAAATTAGCGACCATATTCTGCGTCGAAAGAAAAACGCATGAAAACTCGAATAAATGCGTTTTCCCAAACATAAGACTAATCTATCTTATCTAGATCGATTGTATACTCCCAAAAACCCCCATATACCAAATTTCAGCGAAATCGTTAGAGCCGTTTCCGAGATCACAGAAATATATATATGTTACTGTAAAAGCCCGAAGTACGGTAAAACCTAGGATATACCGGTAAGACCTAGGTTTTACCGATGCCTATCGGTAAAAGCCCGAAATGTGAAATAATTATTGTTCACTTCGGGCTTTTACCGACATGGATTTGGTAAATCCTAGGTCTTACCACGGCGACCGGTAAAGGTTGAATCATGCACTGGTTCTCGACATTATTAGATGAAAATCTTGTATCAGTGTAAGGGGCGTTATATGTAGCGCCATTTAGAGTGATGCTTTGTATTGTTTCGGCTATTTTACTAGTCCTATAGATCTAGGTCTTTCGGTTTTGCTGAAGGTGAGAGTGAACTCTACTCACTGCAAATTCGGACGCCGTGAGTAGGGATGAAGAAGTCCTGAGAGCAGAGTAATGTACAGTGTGTCACATACCCTCTGTAAGCAATATGCCCAGTTGGTGGGAATTTTCGGACTGTAGCTAGCCGCTGTAATGGGTAACAAACGCGTTCCGTATGTGCTTTGCTTTCCAGATGACTAGGGTGCACTGCAGAATGCACAGATTATCGTATTGCGAACGATTGCCATCTTAACTAGGTACCAAGGTTTAGGTATAGTTTACAGTAAAAACAAATTAGGTATCTATTAATAGTTCTCGCTAGTTGAAGCGATCAAATGACACCCAGACGCTTTCAATTAATCAATCTTGAGGATGCTGTTGCGGCTGCCGAAGCACTGCAGCGCGTCCGGCATGTTCGCTGAGGCGCGAGTTGGTTTTTTTTTTGACGCAGGGGTAAATGCATTTACGCATCTCACCCCGGGCTGGGGAAGCCCATTGGGGGGGTGGTATGTGGGACTCGCTCCCCCCGTTACTCCCTCTGATGGCCAGAGGAAGGGGAGGAGAATACCCACTAACATCCCCTGCGGTGTCATCCTCTTTGCCGTTAGGGAGCGTCATGGGATCGCTTGCGGCATTCTATCCGCGACGCCCCTCGGCAGCCCGACCAACCTGTGTTGCACACCCGCGTCACTGAGGGAGAGCACCAGGACGCTTGGCTCTCGTCCCACACGTGCAGAGCCGTTCCGTGTGGGCCCCCAATCCACTGGCTCTACGAGGGGGAACAACTAGCTGATGGCTAGGATATATTGCCTACCTAGGGAGGAGGCCCTCCCTCTCCGCCTACGCCGGAGCGGTAGCGCATCTGCACTATCTTCGCGCAACCGCTCCGCTGCTTCCTTTTGGGAAATCACGGTTTCGCAAAAGGCTTTAACTTCCTTCCATGCCCTCTTGCTGCGCAACGTGGCCGACACGACGTCGTGCAGCGAGAGGTCCCCTCGTGATTTCCGCTGCCATCACCATGTTTTGGCGTACCTTAATTTCATGCAGGTAATGACCGAAGCAACCGTGTCCGGTTGTTTCCTGTGTCAATCTGTAGCTGGGCACCCCGTGTTCTCTATCGAGCCACTGGTTGAATGACGGGGGGAGAGCCCCTATACTGCGGGCTCCATAGGAGGAATCCTCCAGGTCGCTCTTCCAGCGGTCCCTCAGTCTCTTGACAGCCTGTCGTTGCTCTCTCTTCGCCTCCTCTGGGTCGAGGCGTTCTCCACGCGCTCTGGCCTCTGGTCTCATACGGTAATTTCCAGCTATCATATTAGCTTCCAGCTCCCAGGGTGGAGTGCCTGCCAGGGCTCATGCCACCGCGAAATACACCGTATGGTATGCCTTTATTATGCGCAAGGCCACCACCCTCAGCGGACGCCTTAGGAGAGGCTTGGCTTTAGCCAAGAGCCTGTCTGCCCAAATTCATGCCCCGTATAAGGCCATGCTCCGAACAACGCCCACGTACAGGCGCCGACAAGGGGTTTACCCACGTTTGGTAATAGCCAGCTAAGGGCTGAGGCAGCACCCACGATTCGGGGTGCTAACCTGAGGAAATACTGTTCAAAATTCCACCTCCGGTCAAGAATAAGACCCAGGTACTTCATGTGTGAATTGACCGGAACCCTCTCACCTGCAACAGCTATAGTTAAGTCCTCAGGTACCGCCCTTCCAGGTCCCCCGAAGACAATTGCTTCAGTCTTCAGGAGGGACACATTCAATCCTAGGCGTTCGATGCGACCCACTGACATCTCTGCCGCTACCGCCGCTCTGAAAAAGTTATCTTCCATGTGCCTTCCCCACACAGCCACCATGGTGTCGCCACACTAAGATGTGTCGTCAGCATAGCAGATGGTGATCATGCAGGGAAGCTGGGCCCCCCCTTATGGCCCAGTCATACCATATATTCCACAGCCGGGGGGTGTTCTCCCTGTTGCTTGTTGTTGAAAAATTGTAACTAAACCTACAGCAAAACCAGAACATTAACAGTCAGCACTATGACTATTTTTATGAAATACGAGTGTTAAATATTATCAGTGGGAGCGGGACAGCAATATACAGTGTAACGATGCACGTTATTCTAATCAAAGTAAGATTAGGTTATACTAGGCGCGACTGTACAATCGAGAGAGTAGTCTCAGCGTAGCAACAACGTTAGCAGTTTTGACCGCGCGGTACGTTCAGAGTACTCTGGCGCTAATGCACTGCTGCCTTTAGGGTCCAGTACTGTGCGGTCGCGTTCATGAGCTTCGCGCCGTGACATCACACGCGACGCGTCGGACAGGTCAAGTGTCTCCTTTTCTTACAGAATAAAATGTTAGGTATAAAAGTAAATATTTTAGCACAACCTTTAATATGTAAAAAAGGACGTATTTAAGTTTCGCCTCGTACCCTGGGTATAAATTATAAAAAAAAAACCGTTTATTTCAGATCACTGATCCATAACGAAACCGGTAATAGTATAGTATAAACATAATAGTATAAACTTAAAACTTTGCTAATTAGGTTCTAAGAGAAAAATAAAAACAAGAACTTATAACCAAACACTAAGATGTGTGGAAAATAGGGGCGCAGGTTGCCATACTCTATTTCGCTCTTCCAATTGCCACCTCCACCCAAAACTTTATAACGGAGCAGTTGAGGTGCTCGGCCAACACCTTGAGTAGACTGTTGCTGCTGCCGCGCATCCGTCTCAGCATGGAGGCGATTATTTTCCGCCTGATGGCAAAAAAGTCATCTACTCGCGCCTCAGCGAACATGCTGGATGCGCTGCAGTGCTTCGGCAGCAGCAACAGAATACTCAAGATGTTATTATATTGAACGCACAATGCGATATAAGCTCGTTGTGTAAATTTCACCCACAAGCTGCACGTGTAGAAAGTCTGACAGTAAGCTCTAAAGAGCGTCAATTTAACTGATGTATTACACCGTGCGAACCTGCGGGCAAGCATATTGCCTCTCACTGCCGTCGCTCTTTTCTCCCTATCCAGATCCAGATCGTCATTCAATTCAGTTGTAAGCATATGCCCCAGATACTTAAAGCGATCTACAACTTTTAGAGGTACGCCACACAACATGATCCTCGGCTCCGTAGACGGGTTATACTTACGAGCTTTGAATATGACAAGCTGACTTTGGGCCGTGTTGTATTTTAGATCATACTGCCCGGCGTATTCCTCACAAATATTGATGAGCTGTCGTACCGCGTCAGCCGAAGGCCCCAGCAACGCCATGTCGTCAGCGTAACTTATATTGTTAAAACACTCATCACCTGTATGGCAACCGACATGGTGGCCCTGCTGAGTGCCTCGATCAACTCGTTTACGTAGACTTTGAAAAGGAGAAGGGATGTTAGCCCTCCCTGTCTCGGTCCACATTGTAGTTTGTACTCGTCAGACTCCTCTCCCGCCCATCTCACTCGGTTGACCTGGCTGTTGTACCAATGTTTAAGCAACGCGACATATTCAATCGAATCTCCCGTTTTTGTAAGCTTGTACTATAGCTTGTCGTACACAACCAGGTCAAACGCCTTTGACAAGTCCAGAAAGCACGTATAGATCGGCGTGTTCCTGTCCTTGTAGTACCTGACAGCTTGCTTAAGACACAAAATCACACTTTCGGTCGACAGCATTCTCACAGAATAGAGCTGTAAGATTCCGGTTCAAATAACCCTTTAGCGGCGCGGTTAGATTCCTAGGGACGCAGAGGCCTCCTTTCGCATCCACATCAGCTGTCCACGGCGCTTAAAACCGCGACCGCGACCAACTAGCATGACAGCGGAGTACCAACATACAACGGAACCAGACAGGCTTATTTCTCTCCCTTACGAACCACTACCATGACTCACGCTTGGCAAAAGGTTTTTTACTTAAAATAAAATGATTTAATTGAAAGCATCTAGGTGTCATTTGATTACCCAGCCATAGTCGCTTCAACAGGCGAGAACTATAAATAGATACCTAATTTGTTTTTACTGTAAACTATACCTAAACCTTGGTACCTAGTCAAGATGCCAATCGTTCGCGATATGATAATCTCTGCATTATGCAGTGCACCCTAGTCATCTGAAAAACGAAGCACACACGGAATGCGTTTCTGTTACCCATTACAGCGGCTAGCTACAGCCCGAAAATTCCCACCAACTGGGCATATTGCTTACAAAGAGTATGTGACACACTGTACATTACTCTGCTCTCAGGACTTCTACATCCCTACTCACGGCGTTCGAATTTGCAGTGAGTAGAGTTCACTCTCACCTTCAGCAAAACCGAGAGACCGTCTATATGACTAGTAAAATAGCCGAAACAATACGAAGCATCACTCTAAATGGCGCTACATGTAACGCCCCTTACACTGATACAAGATTTTCATCTAATAATGTCAAGAACTAGTGGATGATTCAATCTTTACCGGTCGACGTGGTAAGACCTAGGATTTACCAAATCCATGTCGGTAAAAGCCCGAAGTGAACAATAATTATTTCACATTTCGGGCTTTTACCGATCGGCATCGGTAAAACCTAGGTCTTACCGGTATATCCTAGGTTTTACCGTACTTCGGGCTTTTACAGTAACATATACATATATATATACAAGAATTGCTCGTTTAAAGGTATAAGATAGTAAAGGGCCTGATTTTGCATATTTCGGATTACAATGAACCATTTCAATATCAACCAATGAAAACTCTACAAACTGCTACGGTGTATAATAAGCGCGAACTATTTACTCAATCTAAAGCTGAGTCATCAAACCTTTTTACGGTTGAACAATCAACAGCGAAATCATAAATCGAGCATGAAACGTAGTAGTAACATGATGTAACAGAATATTGTATTAAGAGCCAAAATTATCATAGCCTTTCTCTTTGTACTTGTACAGACATCGACACTACTGTAATTTTTATTTATTTATTGTTATTATTATTTATTATTGGCCGTACCATTATACCGTATCCTAACTCCTGTTCTTTGCACTTCTATTAACTCGATGTTGTTGCGTTATATCGTCTAAATGTTATACACTTACTTTAGAAGACTCCGGCCAAGAGCATTTAGCACATTTATTTAACTTCTAAATACACATTTCAGAAAGCTCGACTAAATTGCGTGCGTGGCCAATGATGATTGATGGAAATTACAAGAAAAAAAGACAAGTGAACAAAGAAAATTTTTTCCCACTAGGATCCTATCGCTAGAGACTTTGGAGCGCCGCCAGTGGGTTCAATTGCCTTAGGTTCATTCACGTGTATTTTTCCTAGTTGTCGTGTTACCAACCCGGTATTAACGAGCCAATAGTGCAATTTTGGTGTCACAGGTAGGTACATGTATGTATAGACGAGCGATTTTAGTATATTTGAATAAAAAAACTCTGTAACGCAGAACTTATGTGGGTTTACTTCTTGTTAACAATCAATAGCACTCACGATCCAGACAATGAATAAGAATACCCCTTAGAATTTATTGCATCACTCTACTATAGAAATCAGTCATTCGCGAATCGCTATTGCGTCATTAACATTAAACGCTAAGGGGAAAAGAAGGGTTGCAGCATTGCGACATACTTTCATCATCCATGGCAGCAAGCCAACAAGCGTTGTGTAGTGTAAACCTACTCTTTTTCTAATTGGATTTAATGACAGCGTTCAACTATTATAATTTGTACCGTCGGTAAACTCAGCCATTAGACATTTATCTGAACTGGTTCAACCTGCACTACGGGCGCGGGCAACTTCAAATGGATCATGCCTGCAATTTGTTCTGCGTTCAGTCCCCACAGGTTTCCTGAGTATAATATATACATTTGCATAATCCACAGCCTTCGGCGAGCTCTAGATTTACATAAGAAGCCGAACAAAAAAGAATTGATAAATGAATTTCAGTACTTACATGGTTTGATCACGTTTAATCATGCTGTAGAATAATTTAGTGGAACAGAGTGTGTCAAAGTAATTTAATATTAATTAAAAGTATACTATAAAAAGGAATTGCAATGCGACCACGCTAAGTTAAGCTAGGAAACTCTGAAAAAAGTCATACACAGCACTTCTACTCATGTCTTTTCCGTTCTTTAAAGTTATCATCAAAGTTTTTTACATTAAGAGGGAAGTATACCAGTACCACGCATTTTCCATTTTTCATGATTTTTTGGTATGTTATTGACACAATGAAAAACTAGGTTTATAGGGTTTAATTTTTTCAAAATTTGCAAAACAAAAACAAAAAATATATTATAAAAAAAGCGAAACATATAAACCTAGAAAACATTATGCTGAAGCGATCGATATAAAAAACAAAGTGATTTGTTAAAATTTAGTAAGTGGAAAACGTTTTCCCCCGAAATGGAATTTCATAGAAAAAAAACGATATTTCGATCGCAAAGCTGTTCTTCCCTTCTCTTCCCTCTTAATATATATATATATATATATATATATATATATATATATATATATATATATATACAGTCCCTACAGTAAAATTACGCAAGACCCTTGGACATAATAAATACCTATACAATAATATAGTTAAGTTCCGGTGCAAAAAGGACAGAAAAACGAGCCGCCTTCCGCTCATTATTTGAATTTATGGTCACCCAGTGAAAATCACAGCAGAATATTAACAGTATGCAAATGAATTACGTAATTTTAACAAAAACATTGGCAAGCTAAGTGTACGAAATTAATTTTCTGTTCCTTACACTAAATTATTGTTTCTGTATTATAACAAAAGGTGAGGTAAACCTATTTTAAGCCACGTGACGACCGCAAGTAGGTACCTAATGTGCTGGAAGAAGATTCGTATGTGATCTCTGACCTACACTTTGAAAAATTACGCGGCTTTTTTTTAAAATGTGTGCCTTTATACTATAATAAAACTACTGACAGCTCTCAAATTTGAGAAACTTCAACCAAGCAGGATTCGAAAATTTCAAAGAATTTTCTAGAATGTAATTTCAGAATTTTCTGAAAACTTTTCCAACCTCGAGAAACTTCCTGCAACGTGCACATCTCTAAATGAAATTGAATGGCTACTATATGACATGACTCAAGTACTAAGTATGTTTAACCATTAAAACTACAATGGCAACGACAGTGATAAACGACAGAGTTTTCACAAAATAATTTAGCTCTGACGTTAGTAAATGAACACGAACGTAATAAGTTAAGAGATAACCAGAAACTACAAACACTAACGCCTAATCTATGGAATCAGAGCAGCGTGCCGTGGAGTCACGACAACAACGCTAAAGCACAGCCATTTCGGTGTATGAATAGACAACACAGCATGTTGAAAAGCGGTTCCAGAGCGGCAAATAGGTATTTATTACAGCTAGTCTACGCCAGAGTAGAAAGAGTAGTAGACCTTCGAACAATTTTAGGTGGAGTAGATGGGCTGTAGTTTTTACTGGCCCAGGAGTCGGGGATGCCACGTACAACTTTTGAATTTATAGTAAATTAATCATAGCTTCCTCATAGCTTTTAATTTCCTCGCCATGTTAATATGGAGTGATAGAAAGAGATGACTACGCTACGCTACAGAGCGTTAACGATTGGAACGTTGGCTATGCGGGTAGGTTCTGTTGTTTAAATGAATACTCCCATCACAACACAAGTCATTGAGTTTATTGCCGTCATTCGGGTCTGAGCTACGTACTCCTAATACAGATTGTTCGGCAGTACGAATCTCGGCCACTCAGCAGTAACCTGTTCGTAGCCAATACAACTTTCACACTTGAAGGGTCAGTAATATACTACTTCTTCCCGCGTACTCTGTCCCTGCGGCCGTCAATAGCAATTGAAGTTCACCGTCTGCGTCAATTAGATTGTTTACCAACTTAAACCGGTAGTAATTCCTCGTTAACTCCCCCTCGAGTATTTAAATCGGTTTTATTGGATCATTTGAATTCGTACACATCGTGATATTACAGGGTACATTGAAATGAATGCACTTCTGCGTCATGCGTCATGACCATATCATCCAATTCGATGTTTTCTTATTCGTTGTCGATATCGTGGACTAAAAACCGAAACATACATGAATCTAAATACTAATAAAGTGGAAATCTGTGTTATATACTTACGACAATCCTACGAATCAGATCGTCATCAACAAGAGATTTCCACGATTGGCAAGAAATTGTAAACAAAAGAAATCCAATTTCGCGACTAAGCAAATGCATTTTGGCTGACATCGGTCGTGCCAATGGCAAGACAGCAAACTTGTAATTGAAACGTATCAAAATAAGAATATCAAATACATGGAGCTCAGCAACTGCTTTACAATAGAATATCACATATCACCTACTTAACATAATACTCTAAACTTTCATGTAGGACAGAGAAAATCATAATACGTCCACAACTAACAGTGTAGTTAGTTGCTAGGTTACTACCTACACCATGTTGCTCAAAAACTCTGCAGATGGCATACTGTACTTAGTTAGAGAGTCAAGAAAACAATATTCAAGTCGTTTGTTTTCTGCTGAGTGGTCGAAAACTTCATGTTGGATAATTTTAATATGGCGACAGCGACAACTATGACATTCAATTCTCTGAAGGCCGATATTTAAAAGTGTCAAACGTTTATATTGTGGCATGTTATTATTATACCATCCACAGACTTTATGCTCTACATTTTAAATTGACGATCCCTTAAGCGCCTGGCACGATTAACTGTCTCTAAATTGTATACTTAAACAATATAAGTATTTCACTTCCATTCTATTGTCTTCTGCAAAACAGGGTCGAGTCCTACGTAAAGTAGATCGACTGTAGCAACCGTTGTCCGTGGCAACAAGGCAACATAACCTGAGGGCAGTGGGAGGCACACCTGCCTCAACTGGTTCTGAGCGGGACCGTCGAAATCCTACGGAACATTATATGTAAATGTAAGCCCCTTGGCTTATTACTATCGCGACCGACCGACGCCCACACAGGATAATGCTGTGTTTACAAAAAATTGACTAGACGATGTTTTGTGTTTACAAAGATACCGACTAGACGAGCCTATTTCCGTAAATCCGTAGTAATTTGTAGTATCTGATACATACATAGGTAAGGTAGGCCGTATTTCAATAGTTAAAGGTCTAGCTTGTTAGAGCCAAGAGTTATGGTTACTGCGGTTATGAGCGCAGATTTTCGCACTTAGCTTATAAATAGTAGGCCATTGTGTGAGTGTTGTATTAAGTATGCAAGCTAGTGGTCTAGCGTAACTCCATCCACACAGAATCTTCATACAGTTTACGCGATCCTGATTACAAAGACAATCCTCTAAAGCCAGGCCAAAATTGTCATCGTCTAAAATGCTTAAAACATGAATCCTAGGACTTTTTAATAGAGTCAGACACGAAGAAACGATTTAGGTAACAAGTGCAGTAATAATAATGGCGATGAATGCGTATTTTGAAATGTGTTCTTCATTTTTGGATATGGCGACTATTTGATTAAGCCAATGGCGATATTATAAGCTAAGTTAAATAAATAGATTACCTACAATGTAAATAAGTTTCTGGCAAAAATTTCATTTTTGGTACAAGCTTTTATCGCTGACTGTACTTTTCATTCTATAGTTAACTAATTCTCATCGAGACGGTTCTAAATACCCCCAACAATAATTAGGTTGCGTTGTTTTATCACAGAGTTCCTATGGCTACCTCATGTCTCCATCATCAGATCAGCTCTATGTCATAATAATATCGTCATCCAATTTATATATATGCATGCTAAATTTCAGCTCAATCGGAAACCGGGAAGTGGATCAAATTTAACTTGAAAAATTTGATTACAGATACAGACCGACAGACAGACAACGGGACAGGTGAAACTAAATAAAAGCTTGTAAATAAGTTTTTGGCGAAAATTTCATTTTTAGTACAGGCTTTTATCGCTGACTGTACTTTTTTCCATAAGCAACTAATATACCCATCGTGACAATTCTAAAAACCCCAAACACAATAAGGTTGCGTTGTTGTTTTATCACAGAGTTCCTATGGCCACCTTCCAGCTCAATCATAAGAACAGCTCTATGTCATAATAATATTGCATTGTCGTCCTATTTATCATTTTATACATGCATGCAAAATTTCAGCTCAATCGGAAACCGGGAAGTGGGTCAAATTTAACTTGCAAGATTTGATTACAGACAACGGGACAGGTGAAACTAAATAAAAGCTTTTAAAAACAGTAACAATATCAGTAGCAATTCTACCCAGGCCAGGTGACGATCTTATGGATTCCTACCATTGCTTATATTATGCTCTGCGGGGAAATATACCTTTACCGTTCATTCAATAAGGTAAATTCATTCAATTTAAAAAGTCATTGTTGGACTTGGACTCTCCTTTTCTAAGACTGCCCTACATTTTTACTGCGTACGTTATTGTGCCAGGTCCGACAAATACTAAGGTAGGGAATGTTAGGGTGCATAATGAAAAGGGCAAGTGGTCGGTTACGCTCGTGACCATTGTTATAATCAACTTCATTCAACCCTCGATTTACTGTGCCCAAGGTCGATATAGCTACGCGCTCTGGTAATTTTATTTACCTGATTACAAGTAAGAACGCTAAGGTATTTATTTTTCGCTTGTTGATTTTGCTGTCGCATTTTTTTACAACTATTACTTGAAAGATGAAATTTATAAAGATATAGGAAAAGAAAAAGGGAATGTAGGTAAGTCATTCATTAATATACATAAAATTGATTGGTCACTTTACGCATGAATTCTGCCCAGATAATGTAGTTATTATGAGGAATAAATTGCACATTATAAAGCGTTAGGTAAGTTAAATTATATATTTCTCCAATCCGTTCAAAAGGCTAATGGCGTTATTCATAAACGTCTGTCAAATCTAACAAATCGTTGATAATCTTTTGTCTTTATCCGAAATTTTGAAATACATATTTGTTAAAACCAGATTACTAGGTTTTAATAACGATCTATAGCTAAAACCATGCCAGGAACCATACATTACGCCTTTAAACATAAACCTCAACAATAAACAGACGAGAAGCTGTTTGAAAACTTGTAATTAGGTACTTCTCTCGTACAAGACAACGGAGCCGTCCTTACTAACCTGTTGCACGAAAAGCAATCAAAACTAATAACGACGGGAAATACAAATTTGAAGTCCGGGGAACATCTAGGCAATAATAGAAACCGTCCTGACAGGCGCACGTCACGCACGGAGCTTTGACCGGCCGCGTGCGTCAGCGGTTTTCGGTTTGCACGGAAATAAACTGCCTAGGAAACTTTGGCACCGTATACCGCAGCGGGAGACACTCGCCTAAATCTAAAACGCGTTGGATTTTGGAGAAATTTTGGAACAACACGCGTGCGTAGTTTGTAAATGTATGATGGCTAGCAATTCCTATCGAAATCTCTTAAGGTGTAAGGTTAAAAAAGAAATGTAAAATCTTTAGGCATGCCAGTCATGGAGAAGTAAACAATGATAAGCACGCGCTAAAAGGTTATGCCTACAACTCTTTTATTATTTGAAGATAAGATAAAAGTAATTCCATGATTAGTTCATACTGTTCAAAACAACACTAATTGGATTTAATTGAATTGAATTAGTCTTGTTGGTCGAAGAAATCGTGAAATACCTACTAAGTAATTACTTAGGTCTGTAACACACAGCGTTACCTGAATTCCTAATGAAACTGAGATAATTGTCATCATTGAAATTGTAAAGCATCATTATATTCACTATGGTGGAATAAAACGATTCCTTAAAACCAACCCACTCAAGTTAGTAAATAGTGAACATTAACATTTAGGACATGTACCATGTACACGGCTAAACTATTTAATACCTGACTTTGCATAAAATTTATAAAATGTACTTACCTCGCAATATGGACGTGCAGCAGGCGCGAGGTTACACGATGAAGATATCGAATGGAAATCGAGCAGGGGCCACGTTGATTATCTGAAATAAAGGAAGCTCCATTGGTAGATAAATTCAATCTTGTTCATGGAAAACATTGTAAAATAAGACTGAAAACAATCAGTGTGATACATATTTATATAAACATGATAGTATTTGGTACAGTACAGTCATCAACTATAACTGTCATCAACAAAATATCTTTAATTGATGCTTATAAATGTAGTTCCTCAGTATTATAATGTTCCTATGTACCTATCATATAAATGATAAGATAAGCTAAGAAATAATGCAATTACAGTCGCTTTTCACGAAACATAAGCTGTCCAAGTGTCTACTGATTTTATTTTACAGCTTCATTTGTATGCCGTACACAATTAATTGTAAACCATATAAGTAGTTAACTCACTGTGATAGTGTTGTACTTAATTTGTAGAATGCAGGAATATTTCGAGATTTCCATAATATTAAGTCTCGTCGCGCAATAGCTTTAGCAGTGCTGCGATTCGAGCTTTATCATTAATCCACGTCCCGCATACAGAAAATGGATTTGACGCAATTTGAAAGCGAATTGGGCACAGATCCAAGCCACCGGAAACCACCGATGTTTATCAGTGATTATCATTTATCATACACAAAGTTTGAAAAATCAATCCATCATTAATTTTTAAATTATTTTATTGACAATAACAATATACATAATGGATATATACAGATGATTACTATAACTAGCTTATATCTAAAATAGGCCCTTGAGGCATTGTACCAAGGATGCTGGCGGCATTTCCTCGTTGTATCGCAATACTGATACGTTGTGCGAGGAAGCCGCCAGCTCTTCGGTCACCAGTTACGTCAACCAGACGTTTCGCGATTTCTCCAAAAAACTTGTGCGCGCTGGGACCCCACGGACCTAGGGTTTCATTAATTTATAATTGAACTTTAAATTTTGACCGAAAAGGAGAAGGCTGGACTCTTAAATAAATTTAGAAATTGACGGTACACTGATTGACCGACATGCTCGAAATACGAGTAGATAAATGTATAATATAATAAACTGGCTCTTATCTAATTACATAAATAAAACATGGAAGGTTCATAGTGGCGCGATTATTATCTCCCAATATACATATATTATTGATGCTTGCTGGCCGGCGCGGCGCTATCAGCACGTGAGCACTGAACGTTGTTTTCAATTATTTGTTATCAGTACGCGATATATTTTTAGTTCACGCGGCGTATTCGCGATGTAGAGCAGGGGAACTGTAAACATTGCAAAAATTGAAAGGGGCAGACTGCGAGCGACCACGTAGTTCGCGTAGATAAAAATCGAAATAGATTTGGCTAGGCGCCGCGCGCGCATACGCAGCGAGCTGAACAATGCTGGAAAGTAGGTCGACAATCTGTTTAGTTTACAGTCGGTCAAAAATGCGAATAATCCGCCACAGATGCTGCCGCCGACTTTAACAACCCTCAAATTGCGTTACTTAAAAATACTGAAATGTGATTCCGTCTCGTGAATTTGAGTAACGCGTCTAAAGAATTCTTATGCGTTTAGCTGAATGTTTGTGGATGAACACATTGAACACAAAACACAACTTATGCAGCTAAGCTCGTATTTCAGGGTTATTTTGCATGGGGGTTTCGCCTGCTCTTTTTTCAACAGAGTTAATACATAGTAGATATATATTACTATGTATAAACTCTGTATATGTATTATGTATGTGTATATGTACTATGTATGCTTGCGGAAACCTTGGGATTCAATTTTATATTGCAAAATTAGTTCGCACTAACACATAGTTGGCATATTTATAACGTTAAAATATACTAAATATTTAACGTTTAGTACAGTAATAATTTGTCGTGAAGACTAAATATTGTGACTTTAAAGGCAGAAGACCTATGAAAGTTTTCTTTAGTGTCGCATAATTTTTAATTAATTGGAAAGAGTTGACATAATTAATTTGCACAAGCGATCGCGGAACTTATCTATGTACCCAGTCAGAAAACGGTTGCCCTTGTCGACCAATTTCATTTCCTTATTTACTGTAAGCGCTCCGTTCAACAGTTTAACGGAAGAAATGAGTTAATTAACGCTTTCAGTAGTTTATTAGTTTCATTGGCGCAGTGTAAAATGTTACAGAGACAATATTACGATGATCATTTGGTCACGGATAAAGCCAATATGTTTTTAAATATTAAGTATCATTAGTGCAGAAATATGGTGTGCTTAATCTTCTACGAGTATGAACAATATTCTATATTTTATGGTTTTGCATTATAGCTTTAATTTCTGAGTTGTTTCGTCTGTCAATCGGGAAGCTGAATAATAATAAAATAGCTCAACGTGAAATTAAATGTTTCCAACATATTTTGTACAAGTACTTTTTTCGTCCAAGCACCATTATTTTATAGCAAAGAGCTATAGTTTTCAAGTTGTTGTTAAACTTTAAAGCTATACCGAAGGTACCACGTAAAATCTAATGTAAATTTACAAATAAACCATGCAAGTTAGCAGCAGTAGCAGTTAATACCGTGTTATGGGTATGGGCACCTATCAAATAGTTAAACATGCCTAACAGATATTTCTAAAATAGACATTTGACGTCAGGACCTAAAAAGGATGTGCCCGATAGTCGAATTGCCATCCGTTAATACAGTAAGTGGGTGTCTATTTCGTTTCAAGTGAGTCAAATGCTGTTTGCGAAGTTCACGTGACCATCCAGCAGACCACCGCGGTGTAATCGTACAATTGTAGTTTCAATGTCAGCATTGTAAGTTTCTTACCACGCTAAATCAGTTTTAACAATTACTAATACATCCTATCGAATTTTAAAAGCAAATAGCAATTTTTATAGCAATATGAAGGGTTCCAATTCCTTATGAATATATAACCGTATAAACATACACACTTCAAATAGCTCGTAAACATAAGTCATCAGGAACAGTGGATCATAAATTCAAGGCTAGTTATTAGAAGTTCTCTGACTCCTCATATGGTTATTGGTAATTTATCTACAGCCACTTGATCTGCTTCAATTTATTTTCGCATATGACCTCGAAGACAGCAATATTCGCGACAACGTTAACGATTGCAATATCGACTTGACCTTCTGTTCATCCAGACGGTATAATGGGACGTTAACATTAAATTTAGCAAATTTCAAGATCTTTGAACAGGAACCTTCACAAATGTAGTGAGAAAGTGCTGCTTCCGCATTCACGCGATTCCCATATTCTCAATTCTAGAAAAGTGAAGATATTTTAGTATACTATAAAGAGCGAAGTCACGCACGTATTAGATGTGAAATATAAAATGAGGCGAGGCGTGCCGGAAACTTTGGCTACACGGCCGAATTAATTTAACTATTTTAATTCGAATAGGTACGCCAATTCAGTTTATTTTTATTTTATACGTAAACTACGCTCTACATTATACTATGGACCGGTTTTAGTGCGTAATATAAAGTGATGTTTCATTGTTTGGTTCAATTTTTCCGTCTATTAACAGTGTCTATTTAACACGAATCACCACTACGAACATGGACGGAACTCTAACACGCAATGAAGCCAGTTGAAAATCTAAATCAAACTCCCATAACTGTAGGTTTTTTTTGTCAATTTCAAGCGGGCAAGACTGTTCATTCCATGATTAAGTAGTCCCTAAAATGGTGACGTTGATTTTCACATTCATTCACTATTCGCAATTGATCAAATATAGCCTTTGCCAATATCAATTTGAAACCTGCCCAATCCACAGCTGATCTGGTTCCTACGTTTTGTAACTGGGGCAGTACGCTATGAGACTTTAATTCGTGTTGGAGTAAATGTGCCAATAAACACGGGCGGACGGGTGGACGGCCATCGACTGTTATTCGGTCAAGGATAACAGTGGATTTTGAGGGGATTAACAACGTTCTCTAACAATGGTTTAAAAGAGGGTATGTAAATGGATTATTTATTATCAAGTGTGAAATGAGGTTACTAGGTCGTGGGGGGAATAAAATTAAATGCATAATTTTAGTGACCCCATGTCTTTCTGGGACATTTTTTCTAGACTAACCAGCAACCAATAACCAGCCTAGATGGTTGGCTGGGTAGTTCGAATGTGTTAAGCTTGCAAAAATTACTCACACGCTCTAATGGATTGACACATATTTAAGGTACAGTAGAAACACATTCGAGATATACAAATTGCTTTCGATTTAATTCCATTCTGATTTAATTCCAAAGGAGAACTAATTTCCCCATTAATATGCTAATGAAGCTTGGCAGTCCGAACAAAGTCTCAAAACTAAGGCACATTAAATTCCTCAACAAATAAAGTAAATGAGGACCAAATTTCATTTGGAACTACTCGTAACATTTATAACAATGTTCAGTGTCTTTTAGTTGGCAAGAGTCACGATCATTTAAATAGACTATTGACACGGGGGTCAATAAATAATCTCTGGTTTGTTGAACTTAGAACATGAAATCCAAATGTAAGCGGTCCGTAAACCGACGGCGAAACAATATTAACCCTGCATCACTGAATGCTTAAAGAAATGTCTTATTAAAATGTATAAAGCAAAAGGAAAATTCATTGTAAATCTCTACCGAATATTTATCCACTGAATAATATACTTAATTTATTAATGTACAACAGGCAATTTCTTTTTAAATTACTAAATTGTATTGAAAGTTTTCCTTCGATCCATCGATCTGATTCCTTCGACATGAGACAGAGAAGAAGAGAAACGGCTGAAAGATGTGCTTCAATCATTTAAGAAAACTCTCGATAGCGTTTTTTTAAATTAAAACTAAAAATAAATCAAGTCTAGAATATTCTAATTTCAAGCCAATGTTTCTATGATGCCACAGACCAACATAAAGATGCACACATCAAACATAAAAAATTCGTTGGTTAACGGGGTTCCAAACAGTTTTACAGATTAACGAAAGTGCGAATAATAATATTCAAAATGTGTTTCTACAGAATTGAGACAAGGATCAATGAGGATAGAAACGAAAATACATATTAACGCCCACTGATAATTTGCAGACAAGCAAATACTATTTAAATCGAATCGAAGTAGTAGGTCAATGCCGCATTGGCTATCGATTTTGGAAGGTGACTGTAAATGCTGAATACACTTGTACTACATAATACATAAGTATGCTTTTGATAACAAATATAATGTCAGTCGGTTTTTCATAATACCACCTCATAAAACTCTTATGATAATGTCGACGAATAAGCTGTTATAGATTATGGAGATATGGAGGTTTAAAAAAATAAATAAAAAGTAGAATAGAAGGGCAGTAGAGTTAAATGAACAATCTGAAATGGTTTTATTAAAAATAACGATATAATATGCTTTAATTTTACGAACCTTTAATTGATAAGTATTTGAAACTAGAAACAGTCACCATCAGACTCATACAAAATCTGAACATGCACGCCTAGTGTTGGTTAAGTTAGACTCATGTCCTTTGAGTCCTCTGCTTTAAGACTCGACTCAGTTTTTCAGACTCTCACAATTAAGATGGAACTCTAGTTCTTTTCAACTTATTAGAGACTCGAGTTCGGAGAACTTGTATTTTTTTACAAATAACTTCGAAATGTGTTGTCTATGTGAAATTCATGGATGTACATAACATAAATCATACAATAACGCCTATTTACTTTACTGTGTTTTAGGTAAAACCTATAAAATTGTTGACTGAGTCTTTATCCGGAGACTCGAGTCCTTTTGAGTAGCGCTCAAAAAAGATTCAATAAAGGACTCGACTCGAGACTTAAAAGACTCAGAAGTTTTTTAAGCTCGGAGTCTCGGAAAAACAAGTAGAGTTCTTCATTTTAGACTCAAAAGACTCGAGTTGCTGCCAACAATATCACGCCTTGGCAAAAAAGACTCGTAAGTAGCCTTATAACATTATTTTCTCAACCCAATGACACAAGGAGGTAAAATTCCACAAATAATTACCAAATTGGATTTACTGACAAATACTTCGGGCCTACAATTAATAAAAATCAGAATCAGTAACGGTGTCGATACTATAGGTAAATAAAATGATTTTGTATCAGTTATGCGTGTTGTAATTTTGACACGAATTGCGTCAGAAATTACACGAGAGAGACAGCTTGGGTCACAGATTCGCACTCGGCTGATCCTTCTTTAATTTAACCATTATCTGCCTCGTGACCACTATCGCCATTATCAGGAGTATTTTCTTGCAGCCAATACAAAATAAATGCAGACTAGGTCTTAATAATTGCTGTCTAGCTGAAGGTAAATTATTATTTTTTCCTCGTCCATTTAAAATCATGATTTAAATGTCTAGTTTCAATTACAACGAAGGCAGAGTTTTCTTCTTGAAACATGCACGTGTCTGCTGAAGATGCCGGAGGTTCAGAGAGTGGAATATTTGAAAAATTACCGCTCTTTTAGATAACAATACAATTTATGCACAAAAGCTAAAAATATGAAAATTGCTTCTAAAAATGCGCAATTTTATTTTGAGGGAACTCGGTGATTAATTATTTCTACTTTAAATCGTATTAAAATTTAAAAACATGATATACACGGTCCCGAATGAATACGCACATCCATCACGCTTACGCTTACGAGATACATACTCAGTGAGAGTGAGTAAAGAACACGAACCTAAGGCCTTAACACAGCGACTCTAAATTGAAGACCAAGGGCTATACATATAAAATAGGCTGATGCTTGGCCAACAACCAACAAATTTTCAATGTTCTAACTAAGATCTGAAAGAAATATACTTACTTGTAGCTGGATGTTTAATTAATGAAAATAATGAAATGATCGAAAAGCAAATTCCCTTCCTTAGTGGGGTCGTTATAGGACAATACCAATATTTTTTTCATTAAAGCATGAGACTTGGCACACTTGTTACTAAGGTGGACCAGAGTCGAAAACGCCCGGGAGGCAGCGGGAGACACCCCTCTAGGGGGGAGGGGGAGGGGGTGAAGTTTTCCTACGCCGCGCGCACTGTTGGTCGTTATAACTACTAAACTATAGCTACTAGGGCAAGTGTGGTATCATTTTCGGATAAATAAAAGATGGTCAATCATTTTCTAAAACAAAAAAAACACCTTTACATAGAAAAAAATTGAAATACGGCCCAAAATCTAAAATCTTTTGAGTAAAAAAAATCTTTCAAGGTCAATAAATTTTTAATGATTACCGATATCGGATTAAAAAAAATATATTTAAAAAGGCGCATTAATACAGATTCCAAAAATATAAGTAACATTGCAAATATTTAAGAAAAAAATTGTTTAAAAAAATATAGAACACCGCGCGGCAGAGTCGTAAAAAATTCTTAGCCAATTATGAACATCAAAAACGAGTTTTATAGGTTGCTAGTGTCCTGTAAGCTGTAACTAATAAGGATGGAGTTTTCATTAGATATAGTATATCATCATATCAGCTCATATATGTCCCCACCGAGGGGCTCGAGCCTACCCTGCATTAGGGTGATCGGGCCTTAGTCGATCACGCGAGCCCAGTGCGGGTTGGTCGACTTCACACACAAGCTTCGAGTTTCCTCGCAGCCGTGTGCAGGTTTCCTCACGATGTTTTCCTTCACCGTAAGAGCGTCGAATAAACGTACATATGAAATCGAGATTCGAAAACACATTGGTATGCGGCCAGGATTCGAACCACGACCTCCCGCACAGGAGGTAGCGGTCTTAAGCATTACGCCACCGACGCTCTCTATATATAGTATATAGCTCAATTTTAATAATTATTTGATAGAAGACATTTTTTATCGTGTGTATAAGCATATTTAAACTTATGGCTCAGCTGGGCACGATTTCAAGTGACCCAAAATCTATAAAGAAATTAAACAAACAGTATAGAATTTTACTTAAAAATGTTTATTATTTACATTGTCCCCCACAATCGCAAAGCTCCGTGCACTTAAGTTGCCGCTGAAAGCACCGGCACCTCGAGCCGCCGCACCTCTTTTTGCATCTGTGCACCGGATCATTTCCAGGCATGCATCTGCAGCTACGGGCAAGTCTGTCCATGTAGGTTGCCAGCTTTCACTGACTTTTCTCCATCCCCAGTTAGATGGACAGGGAAGATTTTGATTCGGTGACATCTGACCCCATACATGGACTGCTTGGAACACTGCCCGCAGGAAATGCTGGTATAGAGCAGCTTTCGTCGGAGGTATATTCTCCAATTGGCGGTCTTTTTTCGAGAATAGGTGCTTTCGGGCTTCGTTTACGGTTGTAAATGAACTGGCTCTAAAACAAAACAAAAAAATTAGTTACTAGACTATTTTATTGTATTGCTAGTTTTAAAAAGTGCTTATTACCTGTCATATGAAATGACGACAAACTTTTCGATTACTGTAAACGCCTCGCTAGTACTCCCCTTATATGCTGCCAGAAACCCTTCTGTGGCATTGGGAAATGCGTTCCATGCATCTATTGCACTTTTTTTTCCTTTCCCGTTAAAATAGGACACAGTATCACAACCTGTGAAGGCATGGAACAGGGGGAGGACTTTCGCTTTTTGTGGCCCTGTAAAAGAAAATAATATGTTTTATATAGCCCGCCTAGCGTTATAGTCTCAGTGCATTCTATTCTATTCTAGCTAGTGGCTAGGGCGTAACGTAGATAAATACAATTTATAATTATTTTTTACCTAGAGTTTTTGCTATTTCGTGCCCACAGCTCTTCTAGCTCAGGTACTAGGCGGGCTATATAAAACGAGGTCGTGGTTCGAATCCTGGCCGCATACCAATGTGTTTTCGAATCTCGATTTCATATGTACGTTTATTCGACGCTCTTACGGTGAAGGAAAACATCGTGAGGAAACCTGCACACGGCTGCGAGGAAACTCGAAGCTTGTGTGTGAAGTCGACCAACCCGCACTGGGCTCGCGTGATCGACTAAGGCCCGATCACCCTAATGCAGGGTAGGCTCGAGCCCCTCGGTGGGGACATATATGAGCTGATATGATGATATACTATATCTAATGAAAACTCCATCCTTATTAGTTACAGCTTACAGGACACTAGCAACCTATAAAACTCGTTTTTGATGTTCATAATTGGCTAAGAATTTTTTACGACTCTGCCGCGCGGTGTTCTATATTTTTTTAAACAATTTTCTTCGTAAATATTTGCAATGTTACTTATATTTTTGGAATCTGTATTAATGCGCCTTTTTAAATATATTTTTTTTAAACCGATATCGGTAATCATTAAAAATTTATTGACCTTGAAAGATTTTTTTTACTCAAAAGATTTTAGATTTTGGGCCGTATTTCAATTTTTTTCTATGTAAAGGTGTTTTTTTTGTTTTAGAAAATGATTGACCATCTTTTATTTATCCGAAAATGATACCACACTTGCCCTAGTAGCTATAGTTTAGTAGTTATAACGACCAACAGTGCGCGTGGCGTAGGAAAACTTCACCCCCTCCCCCTCCCCCCTAGAGGGGTGTCTCCCGCTGCCTCCCGGGCGTTTTCGACTCTGGTCCACCTTAGTAACAAGTGTGCCAAGTCTCATGCTTTAATGAGAAAAATATTGGTTCCCATACATTGAGTGCACCTAAAAACCCCACTACCTACGGTGTAATCTTTATTTCCTTTAGGCGTTTATGTTTAATAGTTATTTGTTTTACAAGAGTGCAAAGTTGTTGTTTAACCACTCGTGTTAATATTGATAACCGAGCAAGCGAAAGAGTACAGAATTGAACCACGAGCGGAGCGAGTAATTCCATAAGTGGAATCTTAATCGTTGCGAGGGTTAAATAATTTTAGCCCGGAGTGAAACACAAAGTTTTCCACCACACCAACCCGAAGAAAATATAATCTGTAAGATATCAAACAAATTCATACCAAATCAAATCCAAATGAACATCATTAAATATTTATCATTCAAAGTCATCATTTAAAAGTCAAATCCACCAACATTAGGAAATAACTCAAAATTTGCATCTGATTACTTTGTCCCACATGTGGTTAAAATGCAACATTCTCATCAGTTTTTGAACAATCAAGAGAGCCTTTACCAGCTGGTGTGGTGAAAAATAATGTTCATATTCATACTCATAATGTCCTTGTAAACACCGATCAAAACTGGTTTTGTTCGGAAAATATATTGTTCCACGCTATTTAGTTTGTACAAGTGGATCTTTTGTAGGTGTACCTACAATCGACATAATCCTAACTAATCGTGCTTCTGACACATTTCTTATGAATGGCAACTGTTGAATTCGCCAGATTCCTAGTAGTAGAATTAAGAGGAATTCCTAGTTGCAATTTTTCCATACAAACGCTCTCGACTGTTGCCTACCTGCATTTTAAACCTAGAGCAATGATTTTTCAAATTAGATCAATATCATATCAATATCTGTGCCGCTATTTTTTGCTTTTTTGAATTATTTTATTTTAAAGAAACTTACAGCGCTTCGGAAATAGCAAAAACGGCTCAATTAAATTGGCTGCAAAAAAATGCGCAGTTTACAAATATGACAACAAATATCCAAAAAATCAAAACATAGCGGCATATATTATTTCTTCCTCTTGCAGTTTCCAAAATTTCATAGTGATTAGTTGCGTTTTGGAGGATTTCCTCCTCCAGTCGAGAGCGAAACCTCGATTTTTGAGTTTTTTGCGTCGGAATTTTAGTCCGAGCTGTAGTTGTCCTTATCGCACGCACGCACTCCGGAGCCGACTGCAGCGCGACGGAAACATATCTTCAAAAATTCGAGATTTGAAAAGTTGCTCAGCTAGGAATTGTTCTTAATAAAGCTGTTAGCATTTTTTAAACTAAATACAAAGTTTATTCAGTAGCAAAGACGATATGTTCAGTCTTAGTAATAATAAACAGTTTTTAATTACCAGCGGTGTTTACCGAAATGACATCACTGTTGACCGTTCATGTTTAAGCACGTTTGTTGACGATGAGGTTCAGGACATATAGGGCGCAGACAGGACAAAAATATTGGCTTTACACCATCGTACAAATGTCCGAGAAAACACTGAGAAGTTTCACAACATTGCACACCCATGTCGAGTAACTGTTGGGACAGTTGTATAAATGTCATCTTCTGTCCACAGTTTGTCAATAAAGTGTTTCTATTCTATTCCAAGAAAAGTCAAATAATAAAATCGGAACTGCGCACCAAACGATTAGCCTTTGAGTAATTCTAACTTTGAACAATAACTTATCTCACATATGATACGCGATTAGTGTTGTGCCGTCAGTAAATTACCGTTACCAGTAATTTACCATTTGGTAAATTTACCGGTAAATTACCATTTTTCCCAGTAACGTTACCAAAAACCGGTAATTACAATTTCTGTGGGTTATGGCATGTGTTTACTTTTCTTTTGTATTACTTGTGTTAATTACGAATAGATACCTCATTTCGTCTTTACCTCGCTTGTTATTACGTATTTAATTATATTAAGATACTTTTATGATATGATAATAATAATAAAAAATATCATATGATAAAACTGTGTCTCTGCGAGCTGTGGACTTGGCGATAAGTTTCACAAGTTAAAAATGACAAAATAAAAAAGGCATGTTTCGTATAGTCACAACGAACTAAATACATTGACTTTGTTAATAAACCTATTTTTTACATTTTTATTTTATTTTCTACTAAAATCTGTAATGATTTAACATGTAATTAGTTTTAAGTGTGAGCAGGCAAGGAGTAAATTTACTAATAATATTAGGAAATTAAACGGTAAATTTGGGAAATTTCCCAATAATTTTGGTAAACGTTTTAATTTGTAGTATTAGTACACATATGTTGATTTATTTAATTAAATATGAAGCAATATTGTATATGTAATTTTTTAATGAAATACAGAAACATGGTTTATAATAGAAACAATATAGTTCACCCGTTATTTACTGATTTTTGGGACCGTTACTGGGAATTGACTCGCGTTGGAAAATTTACTGGTAACGGCACATCACTACGCACTTGACGTATATTTTTCTTTCCTTACCTATAGTGACCTATTGTGATGAGAATTAACCGTAGACGTTAGTGTTTCATCTATACAAAACCCTGTACACCGTATACAATACAAGCTCATATTGTAACCTGCTAGATCAATCTTATTCTCTAAACGGCTTATTAGAGACAATTCGTGAATAGCTCGATCTGAAATGATAATGGTAATATTGAAGATAATTATAGTTAAAAGTTTCATAAAAGGGATCTTAGCCCGATTAGTGCTAAAATTGCACCGAAATGCCCTAAGATACACCTTTTTGAATATAATCAAACAACTTACAAGGCTTAGTAGATTTAGTATAAGCAAGCATAGCAAGTTTTAGCTAAGCAGTAAAGTGACAATGCTCTAAAAACATAAATACTACCTAAAGGCGAGGCTAAGCGAGAATTTGCAAAGATAAATTAAAAGCTAGCGTTCAACGTAAACAAACGAGAATATTTAAGCAACATCATAAATATATGCGCAATAGTTCAAGCTATTCAATAAGGTTTCATGTCGAGACACAAAGAAATGCTAATTGAATTACTGACAGCAACACTTAAGGGTTTATACAAATATACATACAGTTTAAATGGAATTAGATTCAAATACTTGTTAAAATTAAATAAACTCGTCCAGCCAACAAATAAAGCCAATAATCAGAAAAATATTTTGCGTATGTTACTAAGGTAGTAATAAACTTATTAAAATGAAGTTATTTTTTGTTATGTGTCATGACATCGACGACCTATGCATTCGTATCTCGTGTAACCCAGTTCGTGAAAGATTGGAGATAATCACAGAATGGAAATATTAATGCATGTTTTGGTGCTATAGGTAAAAGTGTCACGCCAACTTATTAAGATATTAGCATTAACTGCTTTAGTGGTGATGCAAAACGAATAAATGGTTTCATCAGCAAAATCCGTGCTGTCGCCTTTTTTATTCGAAAAAGGTAAGCATTTGACCACAATCTCACCCGATGGTACGTGCCGATGCATGCTTACCTAAAAGTCGAAGAGAAGTCTATTCACCCTCGACTTAAAAAGATCCAAGATCCAAGAAAAGATCCAAGTTTTAGTGTGCTGGGAATATATTTCCAGGAAGTGAGTTCCACTCCTTAGCCGTCCGCATAACAAACCTGGATGCATAATAGAGTTTAGTGCGATTCGAAATGAAATGAATTAATACTCCGTTCAGTTTCTTTCAAGTAAAGCATGTTCATTTGACGAGAGATCTCTGTGAATAACCAATGCTCAGGTCGCGATTGAGTTCAGGGTTTCTGGGGAGCCATCTGCGCTGAAGGTGAAAGGAGGGCACTGCCGGCCGAGCCTAGCATAGACAACCAATGCCATAAATCAACAATAGCAACTGACTAGAAAATATTGAAGTGCATACGGGTATTACAATCTCATGTCGGTACCTAATGGACTTATAGAACATATCGTGTTGCTAGGGATTTTAATACTGATGCCAAGCCAACGGACTATGTTAACCTCCTGGGACCTATATGGAATGTTGTATTCCCATCTGTGCCCGCCCCACGTGACCACCACCATACAAGAGGCAGACACACATAGGGACCATAGGGTGCTCGGTGGGGACAGATGAATTGAGAATTATAGTTATAAGAAGCATCATAAGCTTCTTAAGGTACGAGTAAGAGTAGGTAAATTAGACTCCCATTATGCAAATGCTACAATAAGGTGTAAAAATGTTGCGATTAGGAATTTATGTTTATTATGTACTATCATTACCATACCTGAAGCATTAAGTACAGTCACGTCTGAAAATATCGGTACAAAAAAGTGCCAAAAATATGTATTCACGACTTTATTGCCCATATATTAAGGTAGTGTATACATATTTTTGGCACATTTTTTGTACCGATATTTTCAGACGTGACTGTACACCTTGAGGTAAAAAATACCTACCACAACCCGGTATTATGTAGCGGGCACGTAACACCATCATGAGATCATGACATTTTGCTTATGTATATTGAATACGTCAAAGGAGCAGCGGCGGCAAGGGACTCGTAAGGTAATGTCAGTAATGTGCAAGGGACTTTCGAAGGCTGAGCGTTCAGTGACCGTAGGCGGATTTATCATTTCACGCATTTAAAACAATGTTTTACGTACCATTCGATTGTGAAACTTGCGGGATTGTGATACTCGAAGAAATTACCCGTATATTTATAAACATTATTGCAAGACCCGTTTGTAGAAAGTAAATAGTCATAGCAATCGTAATTAAATTAATTCATTAAATACTTTAAAAATATGCATTTAAAATGAGAAAGTGAAAGTAGAAGCTGCGCTTATGTTTAAAGGGACAAACTGAAAGACAAGGACAAATTTAACGATAATATTGTATAATTTCAACTCTATTCCTTGTCAAATTAAGTAATTTTTACGTCATTTTCCAAATCCGAAATTTGGCATAGTTGAGCAAAATTTTCCATTAAATAGAAAAGTCCGTCTATTCCTGTTCGTGGCAATGGCCATGGGAGCCCCTGCGGACGTCAGAAAGAAAATTACTATGATTCTGGGAAACACTAAAATGGTTGCCAAAAATACGTTTTACAACTGCTCTGCCAATATCTGGTCACCGCCTGTTATATTCCTAGAGCTTTCTACATGCGAAGTGCAATAAATGCAAAGTTATAGCTCTGCCATTCAAGTCGGGTGAAAAGTAACAGTAATATTCAGAATTAGAATGAGTAAAATGACAGCAGTTTGAAAAAATATTATGCGATATACACAATTTTTGGTGAAAACATGAATGAGAGTAGGTCGGAGTTCGCTAAATTTTATTGTATGCGAAGTAGTTCATTGCTGTGTGATGTTGATCATCCCGCTATATAGATGTGGTAGATGCAACTGGCTCTATTCCTACTAATCATTTAAATGCAAATGTAACTGTCTGTCTGTTACCTCTTCACGCTTAAACCGCTGAACTGTTTAAGATGAAATTTGGTGGTATGGAGATAGTTTGAGGCCCGAGGAAGGACATAATTATGATAGTTTTAAATCAATAATATAGAAGCTAGTATACCATAACGTGGTAATATTAATTTAATAAATACACGCCAATTACTCTTTCTTGTTATTGATATCACAGTACGGTTGTCTTCGGGTGTTGTCGAAAGCTTGTACTAGATTTATACCTAAACAAAGTTACCATAAACTAGAAAATGCATTAGATTCTACTTGTGTAACTGATTGACTACACTGACTACATTGAGCGACTAGATATTTCGGAGGAATTTTCTGTAGGCGCGGCACTGGTTCAAAATTAAGTATTTAAATTGTAAGTAGCCATGTAGCGATTAACATAACTGGATTGTTTGTGGGCGCAAACGTTAACAAAGATAGATACCCGTTATTAGAAGATAATTTACTTTACTTCATATACTATTTAGCATAATAAATAATAAAATGACTTTTCAGACCTGAAATGCAATGAAATGACATACATATGTATTTTCACTTTTAATTTTCAGTTAACTCTTTAAGAGGAAAGTGGACGATCAATTCTCCATAGCCCTCATTTTCCTCCCTGGATATTGGCATTATGGAAAATATTTTTACAGAATTTTACCCCGACCGTTTGATTTTTTTCGTTGTTTTTTTAAATTATTATATAAGGTAGGAGCCAAAAACAGGTTTTATACAAAAAATTTTAAAAGACATCAAACTGTGTTAAAATATTTTCAATGATGTGACTATCCAGAGAGGAAATTGGGGACTACGTTTATATGGAAAGGCGGTTTCGGGGCGGTCGTCCCCTTTCGTCTTAAATCGACAGTGGTATTAAGATACCACGATTATGAACTGAATAATTATATTTGCATCTTTATTTTCCGATTCAAAATATCTATTCGGACGAATCCTGCCGACGATAGGACCTAAGCATACCTTTGATGTTATTGTGTTGTCAATTAAACTTTTCTACTATTAAATCTATTACTGTTTAAACAAAAACAAAGCACTCAAAGTTTTACGCGATAGGATTAAAATTCCCGTAATCAACAAAAGAGGATAATGTTGTTTTATCAGTCATTCCCCTATGATTTATATACAAAAAGGTATCAATTTCTTAGCCATAATCGATCAACTCGCAATGCAAGTACTTAATCGTTTCAAGGTATTGTAGATGTTAAGCATCTTATCGCGTAATACTTCGAACACCAGCCGATTTGTGGGTCTATATTATAGACTCTATAACGAGAAAAGTCGTGTACAATGCCGGATTTAGAGGTCTGGAGGCCTCGGGCAATAAAAGAGTGGAGGCCCCCTGGCCCCAAATTATTTTCCAAATAAAATAGTAAATTTTCCGAAGTCTCTATTGTGGGGGCCCCTCTTTTGTGGAGGCCCGGGGCTGTAGGCCCGGTTGCCCTCCCCTAAATCCGGCCCTGGTCGTGTATGGTTTGATATAGTTTTTGCGTCAATTTTCTATGTAAGTATTCATACTAGTTAGTAGTTATTCATTTGTTTTAAATTTATTAAGTGTTGGCGCGGGCCCTTCGGGGGCGACCTGTGACCGCGGGAGAGTTAGTATGTTTTGGCTAGACGAAGGATATACGAGTACATACCTGCGACATAATTGGGTACTTGACACATGTTGAATATTATAACAAAATTTAGTTTAATGGATAGAAAATGAGCCATACTGCTGTACAATCAGTACGATGGTGTTTTAACTGACGAATCCGCTTACAGTCGTAATATACTTTTAACTTTAAACTCTGAGTAAAATTTAGATGACCCTTAAATTAAACGGGCTAACTTTAGCGCGAGTGACGTAGGTTCTAAATAAGTAAGTCAATTGGGTTAACTTTAAAAATTAGCTTTGTTAAATAAGCGAACGCCACAAAAATAAACAATTTTTAACTTGATTGGTTTCAGTCATAAAAACAGATGACGCTCCGCAAAACCGCAATATAAGATTACAGGCATTTTTACACATCAGAAATCATCAGAAAAAACAATCAGTCAGTTGGTCAGAAGGCTCTTTCCTGGTTATAGAACACAGATACATAAGTATGAAAGGCAATCCCAACCTTTTTCATGTAGTGGCTAATCTAGATCCTTGTCTCCCAGGAGTCATAGGTTCTAGTTCAGAGCATGTGGTCAGTTCACTGCCACCTAAGCTGCGTAAACTGTTTGAGCTATGTAAGGCCTCCAACATGGCGGTTAGATGCTTTGGCCCAGAGATCACGGGGTCCCAGGACTCCCATATAGAGGAGATCCTCAGGGGAGGCCTTTGATCAATAATGGAACTGTTTTGAGGCCTAACTATATGATCGCGGTAACGATAAAAAGGAAATAAATTTCAGAAAGAAAAATAAATAATAACCGGCCGGTTTATATCTGGAGTCGCGACTCCAGATATAAACCGCTAAATTCAACTCGATGACACGAACAAAACAACACTGTAATAAATAAAAAGCGATGAGCAATCAGTCCTTATTGCGAAGATGATTGCCTAGGCACTAAATAGCAATAATAGGCAATTGAAAATGTTAAGCAATGCGAAAAGAACGTTAATGAACTCTTGGACGGTACAATTTGTTTACTTTTTTATAATTTCCTTGACAAAGGTAAATGCATTTACATATCATATATTTTTAATTTATTATTATTATTTTATTGTATAGTATTATATTATCTATACCAGTTTAGTTAAAACGAACAGTCTTAATATTAACGTGTAAACTACTAGCTAAATCAGCCATATTTGTACATGTTTTCAAATGTGGCATGTGTTTTTAACTTTATATTTGTTTATACATATATGAATGTCTGTTTGTAGATATTTGTACTTAGTACAATAAAGGGTACAATAGAAAAAAAAATACATAAAACATTTTCAATTATAGCACATATAATTACAGCAAAACCTTTATTCGCTTTTGCAGTTATTTCTCCAACTGAACAATACAATAATTTAACAAGACTACACATAAGCCATACCAATACCGACTCTTCGCGGACGCCATAAGCACCTCTCGTGACGTATTATCAATATTATCATGGTGCTGTTAATGTCAATATATCGGAGGCCGTTCCCTTTTGTCTCCGCGTTATCTGCGTAATCTGGCATTACGCAAGTCTTCAGTTGAGCGGACTGAGGACTAAAGCGGTCACGGCCGGCCGTCGCTCCGCAGCCCTGGCATGCGATGGAAATTGATGGAAAATTACTACTCCTTGCTGGCTAGACGGGAAATTTAATTGCCAGTTATCGGGATGGGGCGAGGTAGAGAACTATTAAAGAGTAGTCGGAACACGCACTTGCCCTTAATTTGGCAAAAAAAACTTGTAAGGTCTCTATAGTTTATGCTTCGTAGGACTAAGCAGGCCCAACAGTTTGGGTTCAAAACAAATGCAAAAAGATAGTCGATAGTCAGTTCTTCTGACGGACACAAGAGTGGGATACAAAGGATTATTAGTCGCAAAGCGAAGAAGAAGTGGGAAATATACCTACTTAGTCTCAGTTTTGCTCGAATAGATGGCGCAGTCGGTACCTTTATTAATAAATATATATACTTACTAACATCATCATGTGAAGTGGGAAAAGAAATTAAAAAGGACATATGGAGAATATCTATAGGGCTAACTCTTATACACAAGTAAATTTATAGCCCAAAATAATATATATTTTTCCTATCCACCACCCCATCCTAAACACCTATCCAAAACACAAAGATCATCCTGCTTCCTAATCCAACTGCGTTCTACAGTTTTTAAAACAAATATAAACAATAGATGTAAATTCCTTATTTAAATACAAAACTAAAACTCATTGATTATAACTAAACTCACGTTCCAAACTTTCAAACGCCTACAGAATCGTTAAAACAAGCGGCAGAACTCAACCGCATATCATCACATGTCAATCACATGACAGGCATTCAAATAACATAAATCATGGGAAGTTTCGCATGACACTGCTGATACGTATCATATTATCCATATCTCAAAATCTACCAAACCGTTTACGCTGCCTGTAGAGTGTGCCAATGAATTACGAGTATACTTAGGTATGTACTTTGGTACAAATAAAAGGCTCTTACGTTTGGCAGGCACGAGACATGTCTATTTATAGGTTAAATTCAAGAGAAGTGGGCATGCGGTGGCTACGTCAGGACCTTGTTATGCTGGCGAATCAAATAGGCTCCCACTGAAACTATGACCTCGAGGCTCGAGGTTCTTACGAGTTATGTAGACCGCGAGCCAGGAACAGATTTCCATGACCAATCGCCTCCCCGGCGAAAACTTGTATAGTGGTTAACGGCTATGTATGATGAGCCTCGGGGACGTTACCTGCCGCTGTGGTTGGATTGAGGGATGGCAGCCACCGAAAAACGTAAAAAAAAATTGTCATCGCCTCCCGTTTGACACTCTAAACTATCATCTGACAAAGTATGAGCCGGTAGGCGGTGACTGACGATATATGCTCTTGGCCAGCGTGCGTGCGTCCGATCGCACGGCCCCGCCGAAACTATACGTATTTTCGGTAGTGTCCGATAAGTTTCAGTTTCGACTAAAGGTTAGTTTTTGGCCGAAATTAGAGCAAAACCGAACCTTACGTTTCGGCAAAGAATCCGGTTTCGCTTGGACAGAGTATACGGACCTAGGTCCGGGCGGAATCAAAATGTCTAAAGATGAAAGCCATAACGTGTAATTGGTAGATAAATCGATAAATTTCAGAAAGTTGACTTATAAATGCCATGGAACGAAACTTACATGCTCCTCTACGAAAGTGGCTCCAAATGTCACTGATACCTTTTTTGTCACGTTTAGGGAAGTCCATGTCAACATTTTGTCAACACAAACACTGATAACATTAACAACTAAACAAAAACCTTTCGTGGCACAAATGTGATCCATACTGACTGCTCGATCAATATGTGAATACATCACGTAAGTCGATTAGGGGAATTCCCTTATTCCAAAAGTAAACGTTCCATTTTACGCTGTAATAAAGCCAAAGGAAAACTCGCTTAAGTGCAGTATGCAATATGAATAGAACATATTCATATCACATATGTATTTTACTATTATAGATTTTTGCCAGATATACGAGTAAGTATTTTTTGGTTGGCAAGTGTCGTTTGTCAGTGAAACATATTATATCACTGAAAATAGGTCAGACCAAGCTAAGTTGGCAACGATTTTGATAGCTCAGACGATCGACGAGACAAGCTTCTAACTCTACAAGCCCTAACTTCCCAAACTCTACACCTCAGTTAAAATATGTGGCTTGGCGGTTTCGTTACATACAAGAAGTATTATTTATTAATTTTTAATTAATAGTGAATACATTTTTCACCTTACGCTCATGTGACGGTAGCAAAACGGCCAAACCATATATTTTGACTAAGGTGTAGAGTTTGTGAAGTTAGGGCTTGTAGAGTTAGAAGCTTGGCTCTACAAGAGATCTGATAACTTTTTGACAATGCGAGCCTTATGGTTTTGTCTTGGCAACATTTTAGATGAAAATGTTTTTGATGAGATATTTATTACATTGTATTTTAATTTATAATAATTTTGTAATTAATTATGCCTAAATTGTACTTAATGTGACAGTGTATGATTAATACCAAATAAAATCTATCTATCTATCTATATTTATTTATTTAAACTTTATTGCACACATAAAGAAAAATGTACAAATGGCGAACTTAATGCCAAAAGGCATTCTCTACCAGTCAACCATTGGGTCAAACAGAGACATTTGTGTATGTTGGTGCAGGAAAAAATAATAACAAATAAGGAAAAAATTAAACGTGAAGTCAAATAATATTAAAAATATATAAATAGTTAAATACTACTACTTATATAATGTATAAAAGATAGACTAATACATATAATTATGTACATATACATGATGGTGAACCTTATTTAGGGATAGCTTTTTTATCAGTCAAAACAAAATCTTTTTGGCAGAACTTATGACCTGACTACACAATTAACTTTTAAGATCAGCAAACGCATCGTAATAAAAACAGTCTACAGATGTAGTGCATAAATGTTTTCCATTGATGGAAAATAATTATGCACTACATCTGTACCTACTGGAGTTGACGTTGATAGGTACCTCTTTTATTTGATAACATATGCCGTAATCTAAGCAACTTCTTATGTACCTATTGGATATCAAACATGCAGAATAAGAAAAAACGGACATGACGAATCTATAAGGGTTCCGTTTTTTGCCATTTGGCTACGGAACCCTAAAAAGCACTGAAATTCGAGTTAATTAAGAGTGGGATAAATGTTTCAATTTCAATCGGCCAGAGAACAAAACTTTGAGGGCGCTTGCATTTTAAATCGCACTCGGCACTTTTATAAACGCGTTAATGGAGACTTTTCTACGTCTTTACGTTTACATTATTGTTAAAAATAAAGCTGTATAATCAGACTACGCTGCTAAGGCCTTGTTCACGATTGACAAAGCAAGGATTTTGAATCTGTCCCGATAGTCTTGTAGGTGCGTAACCGCATCAATTTAATCAGCTGACGGGATCAATGGCAGGTAGCGACCCAACAGGCCAACACAGAGATATGTCCAGAATGTTCGAATGTTCAAGCGCCGTCTCTTACCGATCGTCATTTTCGACTCAATAAACAACAAAGTGAATAAACACAAAACTGTTGTAGTTAATGGTTAAGGAATTGAAATGTATGCTTAAGAGGAATTCCTAGTTGTGATTTTTCCATACAAACGCTCTCGACTGTTTCCTCCCTGGATTTTAAACCTAGAGCAATGATTTTTTCAAATAAGATCAATATCATCAATATCTGTGCCGCTATGTTTTGCTTTTTTGGATTATTTTATTTTGAAGAAAATTACAGCGCCTCGAAAATCGCAAAAACGGCTCAATTGAATTGGCTGTAAAAAAAGGCGCAGTATACAAATATGACAACAAATATCCAAAAAATCAAAACATAGCGGCATAGATTATTTCTTCCTCTTGCAATTCCCAAAATTTCATAATGATTGGTTGCGTTTTGGAGGAGGAAACAGTCGAGAGCGAAACCTCGATTTTTGAGTTTTTTGCGTGTGAATTTCGGTCCGAGCTGCAGTTGTCCTTATCGCACGAATTGGAGGCGGAGACAGTTTCTAAATATACGTACACAGAAGGAATAGTGATGGGCATAACATCCTTATTAGGGATTGCAGAACCGGTACTGTTTTAAAGAACCGGGATTTCCCGGTACTTTCGGAACTGGTCTAATTATTTCATTATTTTAAATAAAACGACAGCATTTTGCGATTTGACCACCTTTCGTATTATAATTTAATAATCACATTTTCTTTTACTACGTATAATCACAATAAACAAGTCATTTTTTTTTAGAAATATAGTATTTTACATTGCTCACACTTGTGCGTCACAAGTAAAAGATAACTACATTGATGTTTGCCACTAGATAGCAAATTAAATGAAATTACATTGACAAGGGGATTTATATACATATAAGTATCGCAGTCTTATTGTATAATCCGCCGTATTACATTACGGCTAGCCGATATCAAAATAAGGCCCATTTTGAAATGCGGCGGTTCAACGATTAAGGTATGTTGGGTAAATACCGGATGCGGGTGAAGAACGTAGGACATTCATTTCTCCCTAATTTGGCTTTATTTTTTAATGTTGGCAACATTGTGTAAGACGCCATTTCATTGCGCCTCGACTGCCAGTGTCCCCGCGTCGCTCAGGGAGTCGGGCTTGTGCTATGCGCAATCACAGAGAGCAAGGTAAATTTTGCGAATTCTTTCTTCTATCCGATCTTCGACCTGTAATTTATTTTGCGTATTGTGATGAAACTGTGTTAGTTCTTGTAATTGTGTTAACAGACCTAGCACTGCTGTAGACCGCTATCCGATCTCGACCCTTCCAGGTAAAGATCGGAAGAAACAATCCGATCTTTACCTATTTCAAAAACAGCAGTGATTGTCAAACTTTAAATTTTCTTTTATTTACCTACTGACCTACTTAATTATCACATTTATTGTTTTCTTGATCACACTTTCGCACCATTATTTTTATCCAGTACCACTACCAGCGCGACGGTAAATCAAAAGGAAGAGATTTTGGCAGTCTATTTTGTATGTTTGTATGTGTATGTACACCTACTTACTGACAATGTAATTTTTTTAATTTCCGCAACCCAAAGGTTGCCTGGAAGAGATCGCTTTTTAGCGATAAGACCGCATGTTGTTTACCTGTGCTTATGGTTCTGTTTTCTTTTGTATTGTTTTCTTTTATTAAGGTGTGCAACAAAGAGTATTTATATTGTATAGGGATGATGATACACGTTGAATTGTATAACAAAATCGAGTAAAATAGCAAGTGAGCAATTTTTCGCAATAAAGTACCTACACATACGGATGCATATGTAGTTGTGCACGCATACATACATAGCTAGTTTAGGATACAAATTAGAGATAGGGCGTCGAAATTAGTTTCCTTAAAATGCTTCAAGAGGGCTCTCTTTTCCTATATATTTACTTTACTCTTTACATACGATCCTTACATTTTATAAAAAAAAGATTGTATATCAACTATATATATATATACATAATTGCAAAATTATACCAACAAAATCGCAATTTTACTTATTTTCCATACTTCAAGATGGGCTCTCAGTGAGCTCAACGAGGGTTGGGAGGGGGTTAGGGTCGGCAACGCGCATGTAACTTCTCTGGAGTTGTAGGCGTACATAGGCTACGCATACTGCTTACCATCAGGCGGCAAACAAGCCGTATGCTTGTTTGCCACCAACGTAATATAAAAAAAAACCTTGACCTTTTTAAAGAACTACTTAATCTTTTTGATTTCTAAGTTTGATTCTTATTTTTTTTGCGACCTTCATTAAAAATGACTGGGCACGATTATTTTTTATTTTGATTTTTGTCCCTCCTACTTAAGTACTTAATATCTTCCAGGACATTCCTTTCAATAAACAATACATTTAAACTTTCACTAAACCTGTACAGTTCACGAGATCTTAAATTGTCAAAACTTCGAAACCTATCTATTATTTTAGTGGTTTTTCTTACTATATTATTTCGGGTAAACCTTACAATAAGAGGTTTCTTAGCACATTGTTTACTTATCAAATTGCCTTATGACATAGGTATCAAAGTTTGAGAGCCACAATTTTACCAATTTTTGTATCAGGGTTAAGATCGGATACAAAAATACGAAAAAAAAAACTTTCGTTGACAACTTTTAAGTTTGTAAATATTGGTGGCTGTAATGTAATTTATATACATTGGAGAAGGGTAGACACCGGACCTATTTCTTTGTGATACCTTATTCTCTTTCCATTAGAAGCAACTTTTTTTCACCATCCGATGTTCTCCCTTGATGGTAAAACACTCGTTACTCTATTAAAACGTATGTCTTATCTTTACACAGGTACAAAACTGAAACCGTTCTAAGTTGAATATAACCAAAATTCAGGCCGAATCTACGGTTATTATTTAACGATTCGCTCCGTACTTCCAAGAATCTGTCACGTGCTGAGATCTCGAAAAAATATTTTCTCACGAGTTCTCTCAATTGGGCCCAAAATTGTCCGGCATTATCCCAACATACTTTACCCAGATTGTCATTGCGATACCTACGTTCTTCAATAAGGCGGCCCAAGTTTAGCCCCATCGTACTACAAGTTAAATAGATTGTAGTTTAACCATAATATATTTATACCTACTTACAAAAACGGATAGGTACAGTCAAGTGTAAAAATATGGGTGTACACATCTTACTCAAAAATATGTCCCATAGCATCTTGTTCCAGTGTAATAAGAGCGTAGTACCATATTTATGAGACGATACTTTCGATACATATTTTTGCACTTGACTGTACGACGACGACCGAAGCAGGGACATCATTCTTTTTTGCAGTTGTTACCTATATGGTTAATTAATAGATACAGTATAATATACAAAAAAAAAAACAATATTATGTGATAATGATAACAACAAAAACAACTTGCGTTCGGCAGCGCAGGATAAATTCCGTCCGCCTCGCGGGCGATGTCGACGGAACGGCGCGCAATGAGCGAGCACTCGAGTCTCGCGTCTGTGTGCGCGCACTCACACTTAGATAGCTCCCGCTCCCGCCCACCGCAGCGCGACAGAAACATAGCTTCAAAAATTCGAGATTTGAAATGTTGCTCAGCTAGGAATTGCTCTTAATAATGATTTGCACTTTTTAATTACGTCCGCATAGCTTCTTCCAAAATAAACATTATTTAAATACGACCGCCCGTTGTTACCTAATTATAATATTGTGTGTAATTTCTTTGCTAATTACATTTTACTTGTTGGTGTTGGTGCAATAAAGAATATTTAGTTATTCCCCTACTTTAACAATAACACTAAGACGCTCTGAAATTGTGCTTTTTGTAACTTACCCTTTACATCTATGTAATTTAGAACACCTTGCTACTTTTACGTTTAACGTGACGTGAATCTACCTATACTGAAATATAGAACAAGTGACGTCACGGTCAAGTTGCCGGCTTTTTATAGTTCTTTCCTTTCCTTCTAATTAGAAATTGTGTGAAAAAACTGGTCTACGTTTTGCTAATTAATCATTTTCTAATGCACTATTACTATTTCGTGCATGGTGTGAAATAATTTATTTTAAATACAGTCAACAATGTCAACATCCCTATTAGGTAGTATGTAGTGTAAGATTCGATATATATTTGAGACATTATTGAATGTAGATATTCATTGTTTTGTTTCGAATATCAAGTTACGGCACCTGTATTTAGGCCCGAGCCCGACCTGTGACTGCGAGTGTATCTTGGCTAGTCTAAGACTACGTACGTTGTTTTGCTTTAATTGAACTCATTGAACCCACACGACTGTATTTATTTCCTATATTATTGAATAAAAGTTAATAGCTGTATATTTGAATTTTAATTAAAAAGCCGCTTACAAAAGTTTCACACAGCTTACTAAGAAAAAATATAGAACTAAAAATAAGTACGTGTCTTGGATGCCTATAGTATTTTTCAAACGACTTGGGTACGGTGACAGATGTCATCTCCAAGCTTACTAAGAAAAAAATATACAACTAAAAATAAGTACTTACGTGTCTTGGATGCCTATAGTATTTTTCAAACGACTTGGCTACGGTAACAGATGTCATCTCCATACAATTTATAACCTTAAAACGCAAAATCTTATTGAGATGACATCTGTCACCGTACCCAAGATATTTGAAAAAAGCTATAGGTAGTAGTAGAAATGGTATTCATAGAAAAGAACATTCTCCGTTGAATTCAATAGGTATTCGTTTCGTAAATTACTTTCCAATCCAAAACATATTCATTACGCAATCTAAGGAATTGAAAAAAATTAAAATAAATTCACTCACCATGTTTCAGAAAAACAAGTTTCATTTATTCTAATTCGCTGGTTTAGGAGGCATTGACATTGACCTCATGAATTTTGGAAGACGGTCTCGGTAAATAATCAAATTATACAATATCATACGAATATATACATATTTGTTTGTTTCTCTGAATTCTACACCCCTCAGAAGTGAACTCTTTGAGGAAAACTGTTTCAGTAAAATAATAAATTATAGATGGCAAAAGTAAAGACTGGAGCTATTAATAATACTGTTTTCACGCATTAATAATACTGTTTTCACTCACGTGCTTTTACTCACTCGCGCGACATGTTTCGGAGAGCCTAGGTTTGACTAAAAACACGTGAGTGTAAAACGTAAAATTAGTTTAATGCAAATATTTCAAAAGTAAAGATATGTAATTCCGACATTCATATAATTCCGACCGAATATTTTCATTGGGTGTGCCTCGGTGGAATGCTGCAACGCTATTGGTTAATGAGTTCGCATCACGTGCGTGATTGGTCGCATCTAGTTGTGTTGGACTGCACGCTTGGCTCGCATTCGTGCATAGCGGTGTCAATGACACCGCTCTGCTGGCACCATTCTTGGTGCCCGTAAGGCCCGTCTTTCCGAAGTAATATATAAGTCAATGGTTTAGTTTAATGTTAGTGTGTCTCGCGACAGTTTAAATTTGATGGTCAAATATTACTGAATAAATGGAATATTACACACAGCTGCTAAAAGTACCTGCAGCATGCTGTACCTTGTATGATTATTTTGTTCATAAAATGTACAAAACTTAACTTGTTCATTTATTGTTTAGTGTGGTAAATACATTGCATCATCTTAGCTCTTTGTATATCTTCAGTAGTGAATAATGAGAGTTATTTAATTGAATTAAAAAGTAATATACAATACATTTTTATTTTTTTATTAGATTAGCTTATTATAATGGATAATTACTGATTGAAAATAAGATCTATGTAAATGTTTTTCTAGACTTATAATTATAAATCTTACACATTGGTTTTTATTGAGCGCTGGTAGCCTAGCAGTAAGAGCGTGCGACTTTCAACCCAGAGGTCGCGGGTACAAACCCCAGCTTGTACCAATAAGTCTTCTAGAACTTATGTAGGAAATATCACTTGATATTTGCCAGTCGCTTTTCAGTGAAGGACAAAGATCGTGAGTAAGCCAGACTAATCCTGATAGGGAATATTTTCCCCTTTGGGAGATGGCAGTCGCTTTCGTGAAACTAGTGCCTACACCAATTCTTGGGATTAGTTGCCAAGCGGACCCCAGGCTCCCATGAGCAGTGCAAAAAGCCGGAATAACGCAAGGAAGATGATGATTGGTTTTTATTTTAAAAACCAGGATAATAATAAAGATAGTTTTTTTTTTAATGGTTATTCATTTTTAAGTTCTTTCGATGATAATTCAGTAAATAAGGTAATTTATAGCTTTTTCTAATATTTTTAAGGAATTTAATAAGTTATAGTGTGCTATTGTGCTATTATACTACATATAATATACATATGTATGGTGCTATGAATGCAAATATTAAATTATCTCTCTTAATACTTGTATTTATCCTCCTCTGTACTCATTGTTCATAGGTGGAAAAATTTAAATTATTAAAACTAACTACATATATACTATCAGACACTAGAACTAGATGTAATAGTGGTTTTCGCTATTGGTTAGTAGCCTTAATTTCTTGCAAAAATATTTCAAAACCAATCAAAAATAAACAACCTAAATACAATTGCATTTGTTAGAATGAGACTTGCATTTGTATGACAGTTGTGTATTAAACAGCCCTCTTACAACATCCTCAATTCCATACAAAGAGAAAGAAAAAACAGCCATCTATTGGTTGGTACTTGGAACTGATACTGTGAATCGTAAAGGCGGTAGCATGGTCACATTTTTTCGCCTGTCACCATGCCTGTCACGTTCTAATAAGTATGTAAGTGCCAAAAATGATAAGCGATAAAAATGCAACCATGCTCCGGGGCCTGAATTGACTTTGTGTTTTGTTATCCAGTTGAGTGGCTACATTACTTTTAGCATATTTAGGAAAATAGCTGCAACATGGCATTGCTGTGATTAAGTTAAAAACATAGCATAAGCCCACATTAATTCACTTACCTAGGTTAAACATTTTGTTGTAAATTTGTAATAAAAACTAAGTTTTGTTACAAAAATCTTCGCAATGACTATATCACAGACACCAGATTCAATAATACCTACAAAATGAAACAATGTAATGTAAACAAAACATGTACATACGAAGTTTAATACTGATACCAGTCGAAGGTATTTTTGGCATATTTAAAGAATCATATTGAGTAGGATTGTTTGATATTGTATGCCAAACGGATTTTTTTATAAATACAGTGTACGTGTACAATTTGTACTTGCTAGATACAAAGTTCGTCACGGTAAAAAACAATGCCTACAAGAACCGTTGTTCAAATCGAAAAATTTGTATACTTGGCTCGTATTGTATGTCTGGCAAAATAATATCATTTATATCTTACTCACCGAGATTGCTGGTTTTCTTATTTCATCCATAATCCTTCATTGGGCGTAGATTACTTGGAAGAAAATCTTAGATTCTCTTCCGATGAAAATTTTATGGCGTGGAGCGGTGAATTCAAATTTCATTTGACAGATGACAGTTCCATAGACAAAGTAAAAAATAGTGACGTCCCTACCATGGATCTTAATTTAGGGGTCCGTATTTCCATACGGAACCCTATGATTATAAAAGAAAGTCGAAAGTGTGGTATGCACGCTTTACTCACAGATTCACGAATACAGTTAATAAAATAGAAAAACGCCTTCGGGAATGTCAAAAAAAATTTGGCTTAAAGGACTCGCATCCAGGCCATAATAATATTAAAACAAAAAAATGTCAAAAAAATCTAGTTTGCGTTGTCGGTTGTTGAATGATTGAATGTAGGAAAATTATAGGATTGAACAATTATTGCTTTTATGTACTAAAGCTAATAAAATATTTATCATCATCATCATCATTTAAGAGCATGGCTCTTGTCGGTGGAGTTTTAAATATTTATACGTGTTCTCAAATTAGTCTATGTTTCAATTAATAGTTATAGTTTTGTGGAAACTATTAAAAGAGGTTAAGTGTCAACAAAACAGGGCGCCGTTTAGAAGACGAAAAAAATAGTTTATGCATCATATTTGAAAATGAATAGTGAAAAGAGAAATGCCCGGGGCCGTGGCCGAGGTAGAGGCCGCGGCCGAGGTCGCGGAAGAGGCCGTGGTCGCGGCAAGAAAGTGCCGAAGGTGATGTCTTCTGATGAAGAAGAGTGTTCGGTTGAAGAAAGTTCACAAGACCAGGAGGAGTCCTTAACTACTGAGGAGGTAAAGGAAGAAGTTGAACAAGCCGAACCCCCTAAACGTGAGTAACTAGGCATGGTATCATTGGTGATAATTGTGCTTGTACCTTTTCTCAGAATAATCAGAATTTGATAGTGAAACCCACTGGTTTAAGCAGTTTTTCTGTACTTGATAAAATTAGTAGATAGCTTGATGAAAAATAAATCGTCCGGTAACATTTTAGAGATACCAGGACATCTAATTAGACTATTTGTTAAATCATTGCAATTTCACATTCCTTTATTGCTCTTATAGGGTAATTTTAGGCATCTGAATCATAATTCATATGTAAAAGTGCACCTTTACATTACATTTTTTAAATTGTCTGAGGAAAATATAATTGACCATTTGTTAACCTTTTCAGTGGAAGTCCCTTCTGACATATCTCAACTAGAAGCCCCAGTATTCACAACGCTGCAGCGTGGGCCGCCAGAGCCCATGCTGCGTTTGGACTGGGACCACCGTGCAGCACTCATTGGGGAAAAAGTGCTGAACCCTATGATATACTGCTGTGATATCTGCTCAAAGCCTATACTTATTTATGGTAGAATGGTAAGTGACATTTAAATGATATATTAAACAGAAAAATGTTCTTCCATGACTGTACTGTTTTCTGAATTTCGTAATGCAATCTTCTTCTTTGCCTAGCCTTTTCCCATGTCATTTGGGGTCGGCTCTCCTCGTCATTCTTCGCCAGGCGTATCTGTTCTGGGTCGTCGAGACATTTGTTTGAGCTTTCTTAAGGTCGTTGTTTATGACGGACATCCAGGTCGTAAGGGGTCTACCTCTGCCCGATCTTTTGGAGCCAACGTTGATGCTCAGGACTTGTCTAGTCATGTGATCTTCTGGCCTCCTCATGACATGGCCATACCACTTTAAGCGAGATTCGGAAAGCTTATCTTCTATGGGCCGGATCTTAAAACTGCCGCGGATGTGCTCGTTTCTAACCCTATCAAGTAGAGTGACACCTCCTGCCCACCTCAACATCTTCATTTCTGTTGTGTGCAGTTTTGTGGTATGGACCTTCTTCAAAGGCCAACATTCAGCGCCGTAGGTGAGAGCCGGTCGGATTGCGGATTTGTACACCTTCCCCTTCACACGCACCGGCATTCTGCTGTCGCATAGCACACCCGATAGTTCCCGCCACTTTATCCACCCCGTGCTGATGCGGTGAACTATGTCAGCGTCAATGGAACCGTCATTGGCTACAACCGATCCAAGGTATTTAAATTGGCTGACTTCCCGGAGCTGATGGTTTTGCAGTTTCACCGGATTGCACTGCTGGTTGGGATCCGAGTAGCAGCAGCGCATGTACTCCGTCTTCTGTCGACTTATTTTTAGTCCGCCTGACTCAATAGCGGCTCTCCATACTTCAAGGGATTCTTCCAGGTCACTGAGGTTATCTCTGATAAGAACGACGTCGTCCGCATACAATAGGTCCCAAGGCGGCGTCTTATGTAGGTTTGCCGTTAGGTGATCCATTACTAGATTGAATAGCAATGGGCTCAAAGCCGAACCTTGGTGTACACCTACTCCTATTTGAAAGTCGTCGCTTACTCCCGCTGGATTTCTCACTTGTGTATGGACGTCAGTGTACATGTCAGTGACTACTTGGATGTACAATTCCGGTACTAATTGCGCGCGGAGAGATTGCCCGATTAGCTGACGTGGGACTCTATCAAAGGCCTTTTCAAGGTCTATAAAGGCAAGATAAAGGTCCTTTTTTATCTGTTTATGTTTTTCAAGAAGAATCCTTAGACTATGTAGTGCGTCAGTCGTTGACCTTCCCGCTACAAACCCGCATTGGTTCTGGGTTACAGTGGTAAGTTGTAGCAATCTGCTATTGATGACTCTTTCCCATATTTTAAATGTGTGCGTAATGCAATAACATTTGCTACTAAACACAAGCAGCAAATAGCAAATGTACAAACTCGCAATAAAAACTATTCAATGCGTTAACAGAGGGGCAACACTCCTCCTTTTGGGTATTCTCGGCTCCGTTCGGCTCAGCATTGCTCCGAGCAATTATTAGTGTTGCAACTTGACGACCCAATGTGTGCACATCCACAGATAAGATAATGACTTGAATTTTGACAACCCTAAATAGCCGAAAGAGATAGTGCCAAACATTAGAAAGGGACAGCATGATTCTTCCCTGAATTGTTGCTGTCACACTTGAGTTTTGTCATTTCTGGTAGTACTATTATTTATCCTGTGGCATTAACAAGCTGTGGCAAAACCAATGTGAAAGCCAGTCACACTTAGGCCTAGCGCGCATTGCGGATTTCTGCCGTGCGTTTTTTTTCCGCAAAATCTGTGAAGTATATAACCTCCTTGAAATGCGCGCACTGCGGATTAAAATCTGTGGTTTGCTGCGGAATGGTTGCGGTGCGGCGCCGCACGAATTTTCTGCATCCTATGGACCGGCCGGCAGACATCCAGTGACGCAGTTGTTCTTGCGACACGGTGCTGCGCGGTCATGTCGTCGCCTAGCGTGTCTCCGAATTTTCAACGTCCGTTCTTAACTTGAGTTGGGACTAGAATGGCAAAACGTGCGGATATGTCACCGCTGTGCGCGTACTGGACACGCGGATTTTTTTCCTTTGCGATTTTAAAAACGCACCGCAACTCGCCGCACCGCAGTGCGCGCTAGGCCTTACCCATATTGGATTTGGACTTTTTATTTTAAGGTCAGAGTTAGACAACTGGAGAAGTACCTCCACCTTACAGAAAGCAGCAGCCAAATAACACTAGACCCTACTGATAGTGTTGTGTTCCTGCCGGTGAGTAAGGTTGCCAGAGCTCAACGACGGGGGGGCGGGTTTAGGGTTGGCAACGCGCATGTAACTCCTCTGGAGTTTCAGGCGTACATAGGCTACGGAGACTGCTTACCATCAGGCGGGCCGTATGCTTGTTTGCCACCGACGTAGTATAAAAAAAGACACTTATTTGTTTTAAGAACTATCTTTTTTTTTTTGTGTTGAAATGATTTTATTTTATTTTTCCAGATACCATGCAAGCATGTTTTCTGCCTTTCTTGCGCGCGGGCAGACCACACTCACTGTCCACGGTGTAGGGAAAAGGTAGGTTTGTTATGTCCATTTATAGGGTAAAAATGTAACTAACAACTATGGATTTTTTATCCGAAATAAAATCATTTTATTTTATTTATTTTATTATTTATTATAGGTACTCGCGGGCTTGGTTTCCGCAACTGGACGTCATTTAATTGCACCTATTATATTTTATAGACGCATTGATTGACACCATCACAATCCAATTACTACTAGCCTGCTAAATTCATTCATTATGGCATTTGTAATGACAAAGTGTGATAATGCCATCATAAATGACAAATTTTTATGAAAATATGTTGAGATTTATAAAGATACATGGAAAGATACCTGTGACATGGGGCGGTGTGACTCTGTATGGAGGCAGGGGAGACGCCCTTGCACATCCTCGCAGTGCCCTTGCCTAATGCGCACTCGTGATTCAACCCTGGGCAGACATATATTACGCCTAGAGGAGTTAAGGTCTCTCGAGATCAAAAAGATCCTCCAGCTGTTTGAAGTTGCAGGCTTGGATCGAGAGTTGTAGTAGGTGGCGATCACAATAGATCAGGGATGGTCGCAGTGATACATAAGCTGTAAAGCCTTACATAGCCCCTAACAGCAAGAAGAAGACCCCCCACACTTCGTTGTATTAGAGTTGGTGCATAGGCTTTAGACGGACTCTAACACTTCTCTTGTATTGGCAGGTGCTGCGCGTGGAGCAGACAGGCCTCGGCACGGTGTTCATGTGCACGCACTCGGGCACGCGGTACGGGAACACGGGCTGCCGGCGGACATACCTCTCTCAGGTACGGTTTAAACAGTTAACCGTTTCTAATTTACCCCTTTGACCGAGAAGACGTCTGACATTCGCAGTTACAAGCCCAATTGATATTGTGTATTTCGATAAGGTTCACGAGGACGCCTCGCACACGATTGGCGTGGCACTTATTGGTTATAATGAGAAGGTTGCAAACATTGGGAACAAGGTGGACTGATGATATTCATGCAAGGAACTATTGAGAAGGCCTATGTCTGGTGTATTTCTTTAGGCTGATCAACCCAGTATCATTTATTTATATAAGTTATTTTCGCTTTAAATTTGTTTTTTACAAGCTTCAATAAATGTGTTATTTGAAATTTGACTCAGTTCTTGATGTCTGTAATACAAAGTTGAATTTCGATACAAATTTGACTTATTTCTGTACATACCTGTATGGAGTAGTGTACATATATTATAACACCTTAATAATTCAGTAGGACATGCACTGTTGTCCTATATGTCGTCTGGGGTGGTTTACTATTGAACTGAACTGGTTACAGAAATTCAGTGACAGACATCACAAATCACAACTCGTGAGATTAGGTTTATTAAAAAAAATCTTGATGGTCATCTGGAGTCTATTATTTATTTCCATACTCTTACAAATTATTCATTTTCATTAGAATTTTTTATATATGTTTTTAAGCTATTGTTGTTTCCGTTGATTTTTCTTCTTTCTAGAGGTATGGATCCCGTTTGGTTAAAGGCCTCCCATTTCTTCCATAAATGTTTGTTTGGCATTGTACATCCAGTACCCTGGAGTACCCCTACCGAACGTTACCGCCTGTGACACGGTATCAGCCATTAACACAGTCTGATGTGCAGAGGGACCTGCAGGCGCACATCAACCACCGCCACGTGTCGGGCGCCGAGCCGCTCGCCGCCGAGCCCGCCGCCGTGGCCGTCGTCAAGCCTATCTCGGTAAGCGAAAACTTTCTATAGTTTATATAGAGGTTTAGAGGCAGACCAAGATAAGTAGGCAGCGATTTTGACAGCCCAGACAGTGCAAGTGTTATTTTAAACGTCAAACTTTTACTTAACACTTGCACAAGCTGGGCTATCAAAATCGTTGCCAACTTTACTTGGTCTGACTACGCACTCGCTGCACAGTGGCGACTCGCAAGCGACTGCTAGTCGACGGCGACCCTAGTATCACGGGTTCAAATGGAAGCATTCACAGTGCGAGCAACAGTCGAGACGACAAATTTGTATCAGTCTCTCTCTCGAACATAAAGAATACCATGTTTTAGTTATGCTTGGCATTCGGCTTCATCTCCTGGCCCTAATTGCCTATGTTTTAGGCGCCCAGAGACCAAGTCGCTAGCGACTAGTCGACAGTGCGTAACGGATTAGGCGGGACGTAGACAAAGACGGAAATAATACTCGTATTTAGCGATGCGACAGACAGACGGACGCATCGAGTCGCACCATAAGGGTTGTTTTGTACCTTTTTGGTACGGAACCCTAAAATGTTTTTTCCAAATAAATAGGTGTTTCACTTGGTACATAGTCAAATATAACATTAATAGTGTTAATTTGGCCATTGTTCTTATAAAATGTATCTCTGTTATGTAGTTGTTTTATGCAATAGTGTTTTATTACTAATAGAACATATTGTGACAGGTCGGAAGCGGGGTTGGAGTATCCAACGACCCGCGGCACGCGGTGTCGACGCGCCGGAATCTCATCACGGTGCCCATTCAGGACCCGGACCCTAATTATTACAATTATTATCAGGTTAGTATCAAGAATTTTTGAAATATAAGGTTATTGTGGGGAAGATGGTATAGATGAACGTGCCAATAAAGGGTATTCTATCTATCTATCTATGGCATATACATTTTTTTATTGGTTTTTACCATCCATCATAGGACTTGTTAACAAGTTCTTGAAACTGTGTGTGTATAAAGCCGGACCAGAAATATATGATCATTGTCAAGAGGGCGCTGTTATTCTCATGTATAGGGTGCCAGTTCAGTTTAGTATGAAAAATTTAGTTCCAATAAAATTCCGCAATATAGCGTGTGATCATATGTTACTGGTCAGGCTTTTCATACTTCGGTCAGACAGTCAGAAAGAAAGGGCTTCGTTCCTTCTGCTCTACTTTCCCTTCCTTACCTTCTGTAAGTGGACTTTACACAAACGCAAGAGTTAGAAGCGACTAAAGACCTTGTAGACGGTCTTCTCCACATTGAGCTTCATTTGATTATTATTAAGAGCCCTTAATCCTTGGAGCGTTCTCCGATTTCACGAAATAACGCTCGATAGATGGCGTTGGCGCTCGGTACGCGAGCGCCGGCAACGCGACGCGCGTTTCAATGCAGACTAGAATAATCTTGATAGTTTTCAATATAATTTCAAGCAACATTAATTTTAGTGTCATATGATATCATATGGGCACTCTTTATTTTATTGTATATGCACAGTAGTTTTTTTTTTATGTACACTACTACTAAGTGTACAGACTACAGAGTGTACTATAACCCTTGCTCTTTATTCTGTCTCTTTCACACCAATGGAAAATGAAGAAGTTACTAAATGACTGCAGGTATAAATAAAGTATATTAGTGCGATAGAGAGACAGATAGTGTTTCGTTGTCGTATCGTAAACGATTGGCATGTTGGCCACACACTTGCTTAGTGCCTAGCCAAAATACCAATCGTTTGCGTATATTAGTGCGATAGAGAGAGAGTAGTGTTTCGTTGTCGTATCGTAAACGATTGGCATGTTGGCTACGCACCCATGATACCTAGCCAAGAAGCCAATCGATTGCGCATATTAGTGCTATAGAGAGACAGATAGTGTTTCCTTGTCGTATCGTAAACGTTTGGCATGTTGGCTACGCACCCATGCTGCCCAGCCAAGATGCCAATCGTTTGTGCATATTAGTACGAGAGAGAGACAAATAGTGTTTCGTTGTCGTATCGATTGGCATGGTGGCTACGCACCCATGCTGCGTAGTCAAGATGCCAATCGTTTGCGCACATTAGTGCTATAGAGTTTCAGTGTTATTTGAAATCACGTTAGGGTTTGTATTATTATTTTTGACCCGAATGAAGTCCATCCAGGTTCTTATGATGGAGTCAGGAGTTGGTCACCAGAACTCCTAATCTACTCATTATAATTCCATCGTGCTTGGGCTCAAAAGATTTGCCCTGACGAACACCATCGATCTAGATGAGGTCCAGGGTCTCATGACGGAGTCAGGAGTTGGTCACCAGAACTCCCCAGAACTCCTAATCTACTCATCATAACTCCATCGAGTTTGGGCTCAATAGATTTACCCTGATGAGCACCATCAATCTAGATGAAGTCCAGGGTCTCATGATGGAGTCAGGAGTAGGTCACTAGAACTCCTCATCTACTCATTATAATTCCATCGTATTCGAGCTCAATAGATTTGCCCTGACGAGTACCATCGATCTAAATGAAGTCCAGGGTCTCATGATGGAGTCAGGAGTTGGTCACCAGAACTCCTAATCTACTCATTATAATTCCATCGTGTTTGGGCTCAAAAGATTTGCCCTGACGAGTACCATCGATCTAGATGAAGTCCAGGGTCTCATGATGGAGTCAGGAGTTGGTCACCATAATTCCTAATCTACTCATCATAACTCCATCGTGTTTGGGTTCAATAGATTTGCCCTCACGAGCACCATCAATCTAGATGATGTTCAGGGTCTCATGATGGAGTCAGGAGTTGGTCACTAGAACTCTCAGGGTCTCATGATGGAGTCAGGAGTTGGTCACTAGAACTCCTAATCTACTCATTATAATTCCATCGTGTTTGGGCTCAAAAGATTTGCCCTGACGAGTACCATCGATCTAGATGAAGTCCAGGGTCTCATGATGGAGTCAGGAGTTGGTCACCAGAACTCCTAATCTACTCATTATAATTCCATCGTGTTTGGGCTCAAAAGATTTGCCCTGACGAGTACCATCGATCTAGATGAAGTCCAGGGTCTCATGATGGAGTCAGGAGTTGGTCACCATAATTCCTAATCTACTCATCATAACTCCATCGTGTTTGGGCTCAATAGATTTGCCCTCACGACCACCATCAATCTAGATGATGTTCAGGGTCTCATGATGGAGTCAGGAGTTGGTCACTAGAACTCCTAATCTACTCATTATAATTCCATCGTGTTTGGGCTCAAAAGATTTGCCCTGACGAGTACCATCGATCTAGATGAAGTCCAGGGTCTCATGATGGAGTCAGGAGTTGGTCACCAGAACTCGTAATCTATTTATCATAACTCCATCGTGTTTGGGCTCAATAGATTTACTCCGACAAGCACCATCAAATTACCATTATGATGAATAGATTAGGAGTTCTGGTGACCAACTACTGAGTCCATCATGAGACCCTGGACCTGATCTAGATTGATGGTGCTCGTCAGGGCAACTCTATTGAGCCCATACACGATGAGGTTATGATGAGTAGATTAGGAGTTCTGGTGACCAACTCCTGACTCCATCATGAGACCCTGGGCCTCATCTAGATCGATGGTGTTCATCAGGGCAAATCTATTGAGCCCAAACACGATGGAGTTATGATGAGTAGATTAGGAGTTCTGGTAACCAGCTCCTGACTCCATCATGAGACCCTGGACCTCATCTAGATTGATGGTGCTCGTCAGGGCAACTCTATTGAACCCAAACACGATGGAGTTATGATGAGTAGATTAGGAGTTCTGGTGACCAGCTCCTGACTCCATCATGAGACCCTGGACCTCATCTAGATTGAAGGTGCTCGTCAGGGCAACTCTATTGAGCCCAAACACGATGGAGTTATGATGAGTAGAGTAGGAGTTCTGGTGACCAACTCCTGACTCCATCATGAGACCCTGGACCTCATCTAGATCGATGGTGCTCATCAGGGCAAATCTTTTGAGCCCAAACACGTTGGAATTATAATGAGTAGATTAGGAGTTCTAGTGACCAACTCCTGACTCCATCATGAGACCCTGGACTTTATCTAGATTGATGATGCTCGTCAGGGCAAATCTATTGAGCCCGAACACGATGAGGTTATGATGAGTAGTTTAGGAGTTCTGGTGACCAACTCCTGACTCCATCATGAGACCCTGGGCCTCATCTAGATCGATGGTGTTCATCAGGGCAAATCTATTGAGCCCAAACACGATGGAGTTATGATGAGTAGATTAGGAGTTCTGGTGACCAGCTCCGGACTCCATCATGAGACCCTGGACCTCATCTAGATTGATGGTGCTCGTCAGGGCAACTCTATTGAACCCAAACACGATGGAGTTATGATGAGTAGATTAGGAGTTCTGGTGACCAGCTCCTGACTCCATCATGAGACCCTGGACCTCATCTAGATTGAAGGTGTTCATCAGGGCAACTCTGTTGAGCCCAAACACGATGGAATTATAATGAGTAGATTAGGAGTTCTAGTGACCAACTCCTGACTCCATCATGAGACCCTGGACCTCATCTAGATCGATGGTGTTCGTCAGGGCAAATCTTTTGAGCCCAAACACGATGGGATTACAATTAGTAGATTAGGAGTTCTGGTGACCAACTCCTGACTCCATCATGAGAACTTGGACTTCATCCGGGTCAAAAATAATAATGCAAACCCTAACGTAATTTCAAGTGAAAATGCGTTTTTCAGAAAATCGCAGCCAAATAACACTAGACCTTACTCATAGTGTTGTGTTCCTGCCGGTGAGTAAGGTTGCCAGAGCTCAACGAGGGGTGGGAGGGGGTTAGGGTCGGCAACGCGCATGTAACTCCTCTGGAGTTGCAGGCGTACATATGCGGGCCGTATGCTTGTTTGCCACCGACTTAGTATTAAAAAAAAAGTAACACTGAAAATCCATCAATAAGCGAGTCTGTTAGGCATACTGTAAAAAATGAACTTTTATTAAGATTTTCTAATCGCAGTATATAGCACTTCTCGGAACTCCGTAGCTGATTACGATCGCAACGAATGCCTGACAATCGAGCACAGGTCCGTCCTCTAAGCGCGCTCCGCGCGGACTGAGAGCGGGGCGTCGCTGCTGCGTGATTTATACGTGTTTTAAAAAAATATAAATTTACGGCAATGTAGGTCCCATAGTTACGATTTTTTTTTTATAGGTTAACATAAAGTTACAGTTTGCTATAATATTATTTTTAAAGCAAAATATGCGTACAATTTGCGGAAATAAAATATAATAAAACCCTGTTTTCGCCAAAAAAATGAAGAAAACTCGGAAGGTATTTTATCAGTTTTTTCAAATGAATCTTCGATTGTTAATCATTCCAGCCCCTCGTACGAGATATGTTGAATCAAATTGTAGTCATTCATGTACCAAATGATTCTTGTTTATAGCAAAATTGAGAACCGAAACGCCACATCTCACTGCAAAATTTGGAAAAGACTCCCAAAAAACCTCATTAAAAAAGAGGTTTAAAAGAGAAAATGAAAATTTGAACTGTTGGAGCCCCTAGTTTAGGAAACGATTATTTAAGTACGTTATCAGTTTTTGAATAAATACTAATAGTTACGTCGTAATCTTGAATGAAAAAGGAAGCATTTTACAAAATACGCTCGTCTGTAGGAATAAGGACTCTTAAAGAGTAAGTTGAAACGCATCTTAAAAACATGCTCGAAAGAAATACTTGAATACTAATTTTGTGTTTCCAACAAAGTTTCGGAGAGTAATATTATACGAGTATTAGCAACTACTCAAGCATTGATTTAGTACCTATTGAAAGTTAGATGACTCTGTGTACTAATAATTCTGCTTCGCGTCGCGCTACCACATTTCTTTGGATAATTAATATAATCATCAATCATAAAAATTGTTTGGTTTAGAATTACACGATAGATGGCGCTGCTCCGTGTAGCGAAACCCTGCATCACGCTAACAAAATTATTCTCAGGACAATGATTCCATATTCAAATAAAGATTGGTGCGTTTATGAGTTGCACGATAGATGGCGCTGTTCCATGTAGTAAAAATCCTACATCGCGCTATTAAGATTTTTATTGCTATAATGATCTTAAAGCCGTGTTAAAAATATTTTGTCAATAAATTGAATGTTAGATCAGTTAGATGGCGCTGTTCGGTTCGGTATCGGGTATGGCGAAAATCCTATATCGCACTATCCAGGGGTATCAGAATTTTCAATGGATACTAATGAAAATACTACATGATAATGTGACCCCCAGATTAGAGTAAGAACTTTGTAGTTAACAATATGCGCGTTATATGACGTTGTTTGTTGATGTAAACATTCTGAGGCGTGCTAGGAAGATTTTAAAGATAAGGATTAGTTTATTTTTCAAGTAGGCATATTACAATGCGCTCTTGAACGTCAAATAAAGTAACGCTGGCTGTAACTCTACACCTTTTTCCGGTCTGATGATGAAGGTGCCATAGGGCACGTGTAAGAAAATACCATAATTGTGTGCTATAGCTCTTTAGAATCTCCTTTGAGAGTAATAAAACTTTATATGTAAATTTGTTTTTGTTGCAAGCTTTATTTAACTTGCAATGTAACTATGTATGTTTGTACGGGTCAAATCTTGCAAGATAAATTAAACCCACTTCCCGGTATCCGATGAAACTGAAAGTTTGCATACATATGTAAGTCGGGTGACAATGTAACATTATGGTATCATTGAGCTGATAATTATGGATACAGCCATAGGAACATTAGATACTCTGTGATAAAACAACGCAAACAGTTTCCTGTGGAAAGAAAAGCAGTCGGCGATAATAGCTTGTACTAAAAATGAAATTTTGGACAAAAACTTATTTGAAATTGTTTTAGCAGCCCGTGGCGCCGGTGGCGGCGGGCGCGGGCGCGGCGGGCGGCGTGCCGGCGCACAGCCTCGGCGTGCCGCCGCCGCAGTACTACGCGCCCGGCGCCTACCCGCCCGCCTACTCGCAGCCGCAGCCGCCGCCAGGTCTGTATGCTCATTCTGACCAAAAGTGGCGCCATATTATAGATCAAAGGCCAAAGGTATGGCGACATCGTTTCGAGCGATGACGCCGCAACCTTTAGCCGATGCCCGATAAGATGGCGCCACTTTTTAATATTTAGCCCATATCAGTGAAAGAATAAGGATCAATGTCAAATGGCGTTCTAAAAGATTTAGACATGTGTCGAAAGATGGCAGGAAATTTACTGTGGTTACAAAATTTTCTTTGAGAATCCACCTCAGGAAATTAATTTGACGCCACTAATGTGATTCCGGCTTCAGCATTAGCAAATGTTGCAGGCGGCAGCATGGCGCCGGCCGCGGCCGCGCCGGCGCCCGAACGCTGGCCGGACGGCTACGCGCCCGCCTGGCCGCAGCACTACTACCGGTAGCCGCGACCACACCGCCGCCCGAGCGCTGGCCGGACGGCTACGCGCCCGCCTGGCCGCAGCACTACTACCGGTAGCCGCGTCCACACCGCCGCCCGAGCGCTGGCCGGACGGCTACGCGCCCGCCTGGCCGCAGCACTACTACCGGTAGCCGCGTCCACACCGCCGCCCGACCGCTGGCCGGACGGCTACGCGCCCGCCTGGCCGCAGCACTACTACCGGTAGCCGCGTCCACACCGCCGCCCCAGCGCTGGCCGGACGGCTACGCGCCCGCCTGGCCGCAGCACTACTACCGGTAGCCGCGTCCACACCGCCGCCCGAGCGCTGGCCGGACGGCTACGCGCCCGCCTGGCCGCAGCACTACTACCGGTAGCCGCATCCACACCGCCGCCCGAGCGCTGGCCGGACGGCTACGCGCCCGCCTGGCCGCAGCACTACTACCGGTAGCCGCGTCCACACCGCCGCCCGAGCGCTGGCCGGACGGCTACGCGCCCGCCTGGCCGCAGCACTACTACCGGTAGCCGCGTCCACACCGCCGCCCGAGCGCTGGCCGGACGGCTACGCGCCCGCCTGGCCGCAGCACTACTACCGGTAGCCGCGTCCACACCGCCGCCCGGACGGCTACGCGCCCGCCTGGCCGCAGCACTACTACCGGTAGCCGCGTCCACACCGCCGCCCGAGCGCTGGCCGGACGGCTACGCGCCCGCCTGGCCGCAGCACTACTACCGGTAGCCGCGTCCACACCGCCGCCCGAGCGCTGGCCGGACGGCTACGCGCCCGCCTGGCCGCAGCACTACTACCGGTAGCCGCGTCCACACCGCCGCCCGAGCGCTGGCCGGACGGCTACGCGCCCGCCTGGCCGCAGCACTACTACCGGTAGCCGCGTCCACACCGCCGCCCCAGCGCTGGCCGGACGGCTACGCGCCCGCCTGGCCGCAGCACTACTACCGGTAGCCGCGTCCACACCGCCGCCCGAGCGCTGGCCGGACGGCTACGCGCCCGCCTGGCCGCGGCACTACTACCGGTAGCCGCGTCCACACCGCCGCCCGAGCGCTAGCCGGACGGCTACGCGCCCGCCTGGCCGCGGCACTACTACCGGTAGCCGCGTCCACACCGCCGCCCCAGCGCTGGCCGGACGGCTACGCGCCCGCCTGGCCGCAGCACTACTACCGGTAGCCGCGTCCACACCGCCGCCCGAGCGCTGGCCGGACGGCTACGCGCCCGCCTGGCCGCAGCACTACTACCGGTAGCCGCGTCCACACCGCCGCCCGAGCGCTGGCCGGACGGCTACGCGCCCGCCTGGCCGCAGCACTACTACCGGTAGCCGCGTCCACACCGCCGCCCGAGCGCTGGCCGGACGGCTACGCGCCCGCCTGGCCGCAGCACTACTACCGGTAGCCGCGTCCACACCGCCGCCCGAGCGCTGGCCGGACGGCTACGCGCCCGCCTGGCCGCAGCACTACTACCGGTAGCCGCGTCCACACCGCCGCCCGAGCGCTGGCCGGACGGCTACGCGCCCGCCTGGCCGCAGCACTACTACCGGTAGCCGCGTCCACACCGCCGCCCGAGCGCTGGCCGGACGGCTACGCGCCCGCCTGGCCGCAGCACTACTACCGGTAGCCGCGTCCACACCGCCGCCCGAGCGCTGGCCGGACGGCTACGCGCCCGCCTGGCCGCAGCACTACTACCGGTAGCCGCGTCCACACCGCCGCCCGAGCGCTGGCCGGACGGCTACGCGCCCGCCTGGCCGCAGCACTACTACCGGTAGCCGCGTCCACACCACCGCCACCCGCACCGGGACAAAGCTCCGTCTCACTACAGTGTACGACCTCAGTGGCTCCGTTCGGCGGGACGTTATGGTTGGGGAGCCCAACAGGGGACTTTTGTAGTTACTCTAGCACGTCAGATTAAAATATGATATTTCGCTATCCCGTGAAGTCTACCTTATCCACTTTTAGCCGTCCTTTTATCCGTTGGTTGGTGGGTTGTTGATGGGGTGTTCAAAAATCGTTATGCAGATTAAAGATTTGATCGTTTTAGTCCAAATTACTGCTATTTTGTGCTATTACTAAATCTGACAATTATTAGTACGCATTTTCTTAATCAATAATAATTCATTTAATATTTTTTTTCTTGAAGGTTACAATGTGAAAATCAGGCGCCGTATTTATGATCGTCAGATTAAGGAAATGCTAACAAATAATTGTTAGATTAAGTTATGGAAAAAATATCAAATTGACTAAACCCACAATCTACTTAACGATTCTTTTAACCCTCCACTATCCCCCTGAAATTTAAAAAAATCTATAGACGTTTTCCTGCTCGCCGAATAAGAAAACTATATAACCTTTTTTTCTTCCTATCATCTAATCTCTCGATTCCAATAGGTCTCTACGACGTTCGAGTAACTATACATCGCCGGCACCCCAGCTTCCGAGTGCTTGTACAGTGTGCCCGAAGACCACGAGCATAAGTTTACATTTGTTTACCCTTTGAACGCCACTACTATGGTGTGTGCAGTGCATCATCATGAACCTTGTCGCAATGCACAAAGGTTGATATTGGGCTGAAGTCACGCACGTCAGTTAAAGTCGTTGGCGTTCAAAAGGTGAACATGGAACGCCTCGCCGCACGCACCGATTGAGCATCTCCTCAGTTAGGAAAAGACACTGTTACTCGGGTGAATATCACGATACAATGGTGAAGGATACAGTGGACTTGAGACTGAAGTGAAATGCGGCTTTGACGAGTTAAATATGATAAGACGTTATATACTGAGGGCTGGGAGGTGAAACCTGATAAATCAAAATATTTTTTATTAAAATTAGAACTCCACGAATGTCGCACAGTTCCAATTTCGAGTTTGACTACCCACTCCTCGATATATGTACTTGTGAAAGTCCAGTGCATAATAATAATGCGATTATTTCATATGATTTTCTATGTATACATTATTATTCCGATCGTTACTCAAAACTTACGTCAAAATTTGTACTAAGAAAATAATAAATTATAAAACCCTTACATACGACATGAAACCACAAATAGGTATAAGAGACTGGAATATAATATAAATAAAAATATACACCACATTGATTGGGTATTATTTATTAATGTAACACTAGTCAATATTAATTATATTTACAAGTCTCATTCACACCTCCCAATATCTTGATTTAAATTTTAACAAATGCATTAAAATCTGCAAAAAATATCTTTCTTTGTATATCATACTCGCCGTCCCGATACTGAAACAAGTATGGGCTCAAGGGAAATAAAATAGATACTAGAATTGTAACAATTCACAGCGCAATTGCAGAAATTCCAATTTGAAAAGTAAATTCATTTTAAATGCTTTAAAATTACTGCTTAATTGAACATCCACTGTCCAAATATTTTGAGATTTTTAAACATTTTGGTCGCTTCCTCATTTGGCTTTGCGGGATCGGGGTACTTCGCAATTCTGAAAAAGTTAGCAAAAAATTAAAGTGTCATCTATTTTGTAACTATTTTAAATGGTTAAAAATGTTTTTTTTTTACTTTGACTGATATATTATATTATAGGCTTGTATCCCAAGCCAAATTAGGAACCGGCCTTAACCACAGATATTAAAATATCCTTGAAGTGAAATCACTATTTGTGATGATTCTTATGAGCTTCTGAAATTACTGTTTATAGCAGTAATGCTAAAATATTACTGTTAATACATTGACATAAGGTCCATCAAGGAACAAGTACGGGTACCATGAGCTGACGTTTACCCTAGCGACTTCGTGAACTCGATCGCAGTCCATCTCGCTGGCACTGATGAATTGGTGCGAAAGAATTTACGCGGTCGTTAGCGTCAATGTCAACAACCGACATTTTCATAACCCTTAAGAGCCCTTAATCCTTGGAGCGTTCTCCGATTTCACGAAATAACGCTCGATAGATGGCGTTGGCGCTCGGTACGCGAGCGCCGGCAACGCGACGCGCGTTTCAATGCAGACTAGAATAATCTTGATAGTTTTCAATATAATTTCAAGCAACATTAATTTTAGTGTCATATGATATCATATGGGCACTCTTTATTTTATTGTATATGCACAGTAGTTTTTTTTTATGTACATTACTACTAAGTGTACAGACTACAGAGTGTACTATAACCCTTGCTCTTTATTCTGTCTCTTTCACACCAATGGAAAATGAAGAAGTTACTAAATGACTGCAGGTATAAATAAAGTATATTAGTGCGATAGAGAGACAGATAGTGTTTCGTTGTCGTATCGTAAGCGATTGGCATGTTGGCCACACACTTGCTTAGTGCCTAGCCAAAATACCAATCGTTTGCGTATATTAGTGCGATAGAGAGAGAGTAGTGTTTCGTTGTCGTATCGTAAACGATTGGCATGTTGGCTACGCACCCATGATACCTAGCCAAGAAGCCAATCGATTGCGCATATTAGTGCGATAGAGATACAGATAGTGTTTCCTTGTCGTATCGTAAACGTTTGGCATGTTGGCTACGCACCCATGCTGCCCAGCCAAGATGCCAATCGTTTGTGCATATTAGTACGAGAGAGAGACAGATAGTGTTTCGTTGTCGTATCGATTGGCATGGTGGCTACGCACCCATGCTGCGTAGTCAAGATGCCAATCGTTTGCGCACATTAGTGCTATAGAGTTTCAGTGTTATTTGAAATCACGTTAGGGTTTGTATTATTATTTTTGACCCGAATGAAGTCCATCCAGGTTCTTATGATGGAGTCAGGAGTTGGTCACCAGAACTCCTAATCTACTCATTATAATTCCATCGTGCTTGGGCTCAAAAGATTTGCCCTGACGAACACCATCGATCTAGATGAGGTCCAGGGTCTCATGACGGAGTCAGGAGTTGGTCACCAGAACTCCCCAGAACTCCTAATCTACTTGGCTGCGATTTTCTGAAAAACGCATTTTCACTTGAAATTACGTTAGGGTTTGCATTATTATTTTTGACCCGGATGAAGTCCAAGTTCTCATGATGGAGTCAGGAGTTGGTCACCAGAACTCCTAATCTACTCATTATAATTCCATCGTGTTTGGGCTCAAAAGATTTGCCCTGACGAGTACCATCGATCTAGATGAAGTCCAGGGTCTCATGATGGAGTCAGGAGTTGGTCACCATAATTCCTAATCTACTCATCATAACTCCATCGTGTTTGGGCTCACTAGATTTGCCCTCACGAGCACCATCAATCTAGATGATGTTCAGGGTCTGATGATCGAGTCAGGAGTTGGTCACTAGAACTCCTAATCTACTCATTATAATTCCATCGTGTTTGGGCTCAAAAGATTTGCCCTGACGAGTACCATCGATCTAGATGAAGTCCAGGGTCTCATGATGGAGTCAGGAGTTGGTCACCATAATTCCTAATCTACTCATCATAACTCCATCGTGTTTGGGCTCAATAGATTTGCCCTCACGAGCACCATCAATCTAGATGATGTTCAGGGTCTCATGATAGAGTCAGGAGTTGGTCACTAGAACTCCTAATCTACTCATTATAATTCCATCGTGTTTGGGCTCAAAAGATTTGCCCTGACGAGTACCATCGATCTAGATGAAGTCCAGGGTCTCATGATGGAGTCAGGAGTTGGTCACCATAATTCCTAATCTACTTATCATAACTCCATCGTGTTTGGGCTCAATAGATTTGCCCTCACGAGCACCATCAATCTAGATGATGTTCAGGGTCTCATGATGGAGTCAGGAGTTGGTCACTAGAACTCCTAATCTACTCATTATAATTCCATTGTGTTTGGGCTCAAAAGATTTGCCCTGACGAGTACCATCGATCTAGATGAAGTCCAGGGTCTCATGATGGAGTCAGGAGTTGGTCACCAGAACTCGTAATCTATTTATCATAACTCCATCGTGTTTGGGCTCAATAGATTTACTCCGACAAGCACCATCAAATTACCATTATGATGAATAGATTAGGAGTTCTGGTGACCAACTACTGAGTCCATCATGAGACCCTCGACTTAATCTAGATCGATGGTACTCGTCAGGGCAAATCTTTTGAGCCCAAACACGATGGAGTTATGATGAATAGACTAGGAGTTCTGGTGATCAACTCCTGAGTCCATCATGAGACCCTGGACCTGATCTAGATTGATGGTGCTCGTCAGGGCAACTCTATTGAGCCCATACACGATGGAGTTATGATGAGTAGATTAGGAGTTCTGGTGACCAACTCCTGACTCCATCATGAGACCCTGGACCTCATCTAGATCGATGGTGCTCGTCAGGGCAAATCTTTTGAGCCCAAACACGTTGGAATTATAATGAGTAGATTAGGAGTTCTAGTGACCAACTCCTGACTCCATCATGAGACCCTGGACTTTATCTAGATTGATGATGCTCGTCAGGGCAAATCTATTGAGCCCAAACACGATGAGGTTATGATGAGTAGTTTAGGAGTTCTGGTGACCAACTCCTGACTCCATCATGAGACCCTGGACCTCATCTAGATCGATGGTGTTCATCAGGGCAAATCTATTGAGCCCAAACACGATGGAGTTATGATGAGTAGATTAGGAGTTCTGGTGACCAACTCCTGACTCCATCATGAGACCCTGGACCTCATCTAGATCGATGGTGCTCATCAGGGCAAATCTTTTGAGCCCAAACACGTTGGAATTATAATGAGTAGATTAGGAGTTCTAGTGACCAACTCCTGACTCCATCATGAGACCCTGAACTTTATCTAGATTGATGATGCTCGTCAGGGCAAATCTATTGAGCCGGAACACGATGAGGTTATGATGAGTAGATTAGGAGTTCTGGTGACCAATTCCTGACTCCATCATGAGACCCTGGACCTCATCTAGATTGAAGGTGCTCGTCAGGGCAACTCTATTGAGCCCAAACACGATGGAGTTATGATGAGTAGAGTAGGAGTTCTGGTGACCAACTCCTGACTCCATCATGAGACCCTGGACCTCATCTAGATCGATGGTGCTCATCAGGGCAAATCTTTTGAGCCCAAACACGTTGGAATTATAATGAGTAGATTAGGAGTTCTAGTGACCAACTCCTGACTCCATCATGAGACCCTGGACTTTATCTAGATTGATGATGCTCGTCAGGGCAAATCTATTGAGCCCGAACACGATGAGGTTATGATGAGTAGTTTAGGAGTTCTGGTGACCAACTCCTGACTCCATCATGAGACCCTGGGCCTCATCTAGATCGATGGTGTTCATCAGGGCAAATCTATTGAGCCCAAACACGATGGAGTTATGACGAGTAGATTAGGAGGTCTGGTGACCAGCTCCTGACTCCATCATGAGACCCTGGACCTCATCTAGATTGATGGTGCTCGTCAGGGCAACTCTATTGAACCCAAACACGATGGAGTTATGATGAGTAGATTAGGAGTTCTGGTGACCAGCTCCTGACTCCATCATGAGACCCTGGACCTCATCTAGATTGAAGGTGCTCATCAGGGCAACTCTGTTGAGCCCAAACACGATGGAATTATAATGAGTAGATTAGGAGTTCTAGTGACCAACTCCTGACTCCATCATGAGACCCTGGACCTCATCTAGATCGATGGTGTTCGTCAGGGCAAATCTTTTGAGCCCAAACACGATGGGATTATAATTAGTAGATTAGGAGTTCTAGTGACCAACTCCTGACTCCATCATGAGAACTTGGACTTCATCCGGGTCAAAAATAATAATGCAAACCCTAACGTAATTTCAAGTGAAAATGCGTTTTTCAGAAAATCGCAGCCAAATAACACTAGACCTTACTCATAGTGTTGTGTTCCTGCCGGTGAGTAAGGTTGCCAGAGCTCAACGAGGGGCGGAAGGGGGTTAGGGTCGGCAACGCGCATGTAACTCCTCTGGAGTTGCAGGCGTACATATGCGGGCCGTATGCTTGTTTGCCACCGACTTAGTATTAAAAAAAAAGTAACACTGAAAATCCATCAATAAGCGAGTCTGTTAGGCATACTGTAAAAAATGAACTTTTATTAAGATTTTCTAATCGCAGTATATAGCACTTCTCGGAACTCCGTAGCTGATTACGATCGCAACGAATGCCTGACAATCGAGCACAGGTCCGTCCTCTAAGCGCGCTCCGCGCGGACTGAGAGCGGGGCGTCGCTGCTGCGTGATTTATACGTGTTTTAAAAAAATATAAATTTACGGCAATGTAGGTCCCATAGTTACGATTTTTTTTTTATAGGTTAACATAAAGTTACAGTTTGCTATAATATTATTTTTAAAGCAAAATATGCGTACAATTTGCGGAAATAAAATATAATAAAACCCTGTTTTCGCCAAAAAAATGAAGAAAACTCGGAAGGTATTTTATCAGTTTTTTCAAATGAATCTTCGATTGTTAATCATTCCAGCCCCTCGTACTAGATATGTTGAATCAAATTGTAGTCATTCATGTACCAAATGATTCTTGTTTATAGCAAAATTGAGAACCGAAACGCCACATCTCACTGCAAAATTTGGAAAAGACTCCCAAAAAACCTCATTAAAAAAGAGGTTTAAAAGAGAAAATGAAAATTTGAACTGTTGGAGCCCCTAGTTTAGGAAACGATTATTTAAGTACGTTATCAGTTTTTGAATAAATACTAATAGTTACGTCGTAATCTTGAATGAAAAAGGAAGCATTTTACAAAATACGCTCGTCTGTAGGAATAAGGACTCTTAACTTTTTTGACGCCAATGACGGATAACCCGCACCGTAGGTCCAACGCTGAAGACGTATTAACCTTTTGACAGCCAAAGACGTCATATGACGGGCGCGGCTACAGCCCAATATCAACCTTCATGCGTACCGACAAGGTTCACGATTACGCGCCGCGTGCGATAGACGTGGCGTTCAAAAGGTTAATCCGTGACACAGCAACATAGACCTACATGCATGTGCATAAAGTTCAATTTCAGTTTTGACATTTCGGTGACGTGCGTCCGAGTGACAGCTTTAGTGTTTGACACAACGTTGAAAAGGTTATGTGCACGCTTGTTGAAAATAACTTAATTTGTCACCACACCAACTGGTAAAGGCTCTCTTGATTGTTCAAAAACGAATGAGAAAATTGCATTTTATCCACATGCGGGGCAAGGTAAACAGATGCAAGTTTTCAGTTGTTTCCTATGTTAGCTGGTAGAATTAACTTTAAGATGATTTTTTTTATTACGTTCATTTGGATTTGATTTGGTTTTATGTTTTTGGTACATCATAGTTAGTATTTGCCTCGCGTTGGTATGGTGAAAATTCTTATGTTCGACTCGGAGGCAAAGTTTGTTTAACCCTCGCTTCGCTCGTGGTTTAATTTTGGAATCTTTCGTAAGCTCAGTTATCAATATTAGCACGAGTGGATAAACAACTTTGCCCCCTGGCCCCTTATAAAACAAATAACTATTGTATATCGTTCGCCGCGATTATCTCTAGTTTAGAATTGACAAATGGTTTTAAAGATTTACACCTAACTGAATCCACGTACAGTAACCGACAATACTGATTTAAAAAAAAAACCGATAAATTCGTCTCATTTCATTTTATAACCAATTTTCTATAAACCTCTCAAATTTTTGATTAAAACATAAGCCGCGCTTAAAATAGCTGAACTTAGGCAACATTTGTTCATAACTGATCAACTTACCATACAACGCAATTAACTGCAATACCTGCTAGACCAGGATCCCTAGAACTGTGTCGTAAGCATATTAGACCGCGGTTTGACTTCTGATCCTTGCAGTGGTGTTCCTAGGTTTCAAGAAACCCGATGTTGTCAGGCTGAAAATTTCCCCCTTACAATTATCATATTTATCATACATTCGCCGTCGAAAAAATCACACTTTCTATACAACAAACTTAAGTAATTACTCTCAGTGTAATTGCACTGCCTGAGATTGGTATTATTTTGAAGTATGTTTAATCAAGTAATATTTTAGGTTAGTTAATTTTTCAGTCGAGCAATATCGGGTTTCTTGAAGCCTAGACACACTATGGTTAAGGTGGTTCTTCATATCTTATGCGAATTTCATACAATTTTATTCATAGATTTTCTCTTAATACGTTGATTGTCTGCACTTTTAACCATATATTCAAGTAGAACATATTCGTTTGTCTGCGCGAAATTAGAAATAATGACCAGTTATTAACATATTTTTTTTAACCGGGCAAGTGCGAGTCAGACTCGCCCGTCGATATATTCGCCGTCTTTTTGGTATTTGTTGTTATAGAGGCAACAGAAATACATCGTCTGTGAAAATTTTACTGTCTAGCTATCACGGTTCATGAGTAGGGTTGCCAACCGTCCCGCTATATGCGGGACGTCCCGCTTCTGGAGCCCTAAAGTATGCGTCCCGCAAAGAGCCCACGCGGGACGCCGATTGCCCCGCTTTCAGGCTAGACCAGATTATAAGCACTTAAACGTTCAGTTGTAAATTAGAGTAATGTGAGAGCGCGTGATTTTAACTTGAATATATATTACGACGCGAGTAATGCACGAGAACAATATATTTTTAATATTTGTTGTAAAAGTTATATTTTAATGTGCAATAAGAAAGTTAAATTGGTTTAATTCTGCATGCCTTTCAATAAGTTGACGATCAATATACCTTACCCAGATAGGCCAGGTGAAGGAGTCCCGCATTTTATACCCAGATCCCGCAAATTGACCGCAAATCTGTGCACTAAGGTTGGCAACCCTATTCATGAGATACAGCCTGGTGACAGACGGACAGCGGAGTCTTAGTAATAGGGTCCCGTTTTACCCTTTGGGTACGGTACCCTATCCTAAAAACCACCAGAAGAACAGAAGTCAATCTGCGGTCTAATAACACTAGTTTTGGAGATCTTGGTCTACGGTATAAAGATTAAAGAAAGGTAGTATCAACAAATAGAAAAATAAGGTTATTAGTGAAATAGCGATGTGTTGTCCCCGCCAAGATGATCGCGAGAACTCCATATCAAATTTTAACTTTAAAGCGCACCTTACAGTATTAACCACCGTAATGTACTGCAAATCCATATGACAACACGACAAAAGCGATTCGGGTTGCTAAATTTTAAGCACGAAAGATTTCGTACATTGGCTCGCCTGTTCCTTGCTCTTTTGCACGCGCGTAATTATATTGTTGTCCCGCTCATGATACCGGCGGTCAAAACCCCTGGGCGAGCAGTACAGTAATAAATATAACTATGCGTGTGCAAAAGAGATAGGAACAGGAGAGTCAATGTACGAAATTCTTTGTTAGCATCTTTATTAACGAGGAAGTACGAGTATTTTAGCCTCGATCTCGTCAGCTGATGAGGTTATTAGAAATGTTTAGGAAAACTGAATGACTGGATTTTATGACCCGATAAGTAATATTTATGACCCTTATTAAAAGGCACTTAGCGTTTTCGAGCCATCGCGACTGAAAGAATTTGTCACTCTGTCAGAGTTAGATTTTTTTGTGTGGCTAAAAACGCCGCAATCATGCTGATGTAAGTATATTTATAACAGAGTGCTAAAGTAAATGAAACATGTTCTACATACACAATATTTTATCTATTTAGCACTCTATCTCCTTTACAGTAGGAATTAGTGATTTAAATTATCATATTACTGTAGAATACGTCTCTAAGAATACAAAAACATAAGAAACCATACAGGTCTTACGTTTTTTGTTTTCCGAAGCTCCTACCTAGACTACAATGGATTTCTTGATAATTTAAATCCACTAGTGATACTGCTATTGACATTCTTTTCTATAAGTGCGTCCAGATCTGGCGAAAACGGCGCGAACGCGCGCTTGCGTCTGACAGCGAAAGGTGCGCTAACTGCTCGCGTACAGTCGCGATCAGATATATCGAAGCGGCAGAGGTGTTCAAAAATATTGGATCATGCACTTTAACGCCTTGACAATAAAGGCGTGTTCAGATATTTGGAAGCACCTTGGGCGCTCCGATATAGGTATCTGATGGCATTACCGACTCACTTGCTTTTGGTAGCTCTAGTTGCCAGTCTTTGTCCTCATTACCAAGGTTATGGCAGTTCAATGAAAAACATCAAGCAAGTTGTTTTAATAGATCGACCAAAGAGTTTATTCATTGTAATAGTTTGTAGCTGGAACAGAAAGCGCTGCATGGGCCATGTTTTGTGGTAACTGAATTGTCAAAACTTTTGACTACCATAGTTACTGCATAATGTATGGAGCCATACTCCATCTAATTCACCTGACAAATTTGAAGTAAGTATGAATTTTCCTTAACACTTTCGGTGCCGAGTGCCTCATTTCCAGTACAAAATGAACACGTGTTCTTGGCAATGAATGTGATAAACACAACACATCTTATGAGTCGTTTAACTTCAAACTCTGATAAACCACTCTACCCATATATTATATAAGTTGCTCTATGATTCCATCGTACAATCAACGCACCGTGGGCTGGATTGGCAGAAAAGAGGATATTCGTATTTTTTTAAGGAAATCATTTTTTTTATGCTATTCGATGGGAAATTGTTTAAGGAACAACACATGTGGTATACATTTCCTCAAAATAAGGCATATTGAAAGCAGAAGAAAATAAAGTCTGCTTTTTGTATGGGACCCAAAAATAGGTATCTTGTTTCACGGAAACTATTAGCCAACCCGTCTTCCAAAACTTAATTTTTCTACTTTTTACAAATAGCATTTTAAAAAAATGTTTTTCTCAGAAAAGTACAAATGTCGTCTTTTCGGCCGATCCAGTCCGTAGTGCAACGGATCTTTTTGGTTCGACGTAAAGGGCGAGCGATTAGCAAATAGCGCGCTAGCGGCACTTTCGCCAGACCCAAACACACTCGATCACCTAATTACAACCCTCCCCGGTGAACGTTCCTCCTACATATAGTTGGTAGATCACGAGTGCTTGGTGGTGGGCGGGCCCAGGTCCACGAGCGCGGCGTCCGGCGGCGCGGGCTCGGCGGGGAAGGGGGGCGTGACGTGCGCGGCCTGCGCTTTGCGGACGGCCTCCATGTTCACTTTGGTCGAGAGGTTCTTCTGTCGCGTCTGTTCCGACGTTTTCGAGAGGCGCTCGCTTAGAGCTTTGAGCGCGATTTGTCTGAAAGAAAAAAGTCTATGTAATTTTGTCACGCAGTTATCTAAATATGCTTAAACGGTGTTTTTATTGAATAGGCGGGTCCACACAGAGCGAGCATACGCGCGAGGCAACAAAAAAGACAAAAACACAAAACGGCCAGTGTAGACGTGCTCGCTCTGTGTGGACCCGCCTATTTTCGTTAAATGCGGCGTATGGCTGAGTACATTTTAAGGAAACTAAATAACAGAATTAATTTTCGAAAATTTTGAATTTTATATATATTTTTCACTTCTCATGCTCGTAAAATTGACATTTAAGTCGCGTGTAAGCGACATAAAATTGCTTATTATGTTCTAGAGCATAAAGTGAAATCATTTATTACGATCCTTATAAACTTAGCAATAAAGTTCTGCATCTACCATCCATACTGCCTGCCAGCCCTGCCGGCGCGCCCCCGACCGGCCCGAGTACGATTTTCTTTAATCTTGAACAAATACGGTAAACTAACATAAAATATTGGACATTTTGTAGATTTTCCTCGCATTCGGATTTTATGCAAATAATTAAATAATGCATTTAACTCATGTTGTTGTAACACTTCTTCTTCTTCCTCCTGCCCTTATCCCACGTTCACACATGTTCTACTCGCACAACATGTTCTTCTCTTCCATTCTCCTCTATCTTTCGTCACCTCAGCACTCACTCCTTTCTTTCTCATATCCTCTTTCACACAATCCATCCATTTTTTGGGTCTACCACCCGCTCTCCGTCCATCAACATTCATTCCTAACATTCTTTTTCCTATATGGCATTCATCCCTCCTCATTAAATGCCCATACCACGCTAACCTATTAACACTTATTAGTTTATAGGTTCCCTCGTTTAAGTAATACTAACAAGATATGGATTTTTAAAGTCTGAATTAAATCTTTTTTTTTAATTGAAAACATATATCACTGTCATTTCGAACATCGATAGTCCAAGATAGTACTTCCGTACTAATACTACCGAGATAGTAATAATCAATACGTAAACAAGCCTTAAGACAAGTGTACTCGCTCGTAGGCGTCGTATCAGATAGTTAAATTATTGATTATCTTAACCAGCATACGTATCATACTATAAATCAGTCCGAAAAATTGTAACCTGACAATATTACGATGAAAAATAAGACCTAGACCAGAAACAATAACAAATCAAAGGCGCCACTTAATTCTAAGTGCTATCGATTAGTTGATAGATAAGATGGTATTATCATGCCTATAAAATTGTCATCACACAGCCTTGTTTGAAGGAGCAAAGTTTAGTCTAGTATATAATAAGGAGGCTGAGGCAGAGTTGCTATTGCAACGTCACGCCTGTACATATCCCGTTTGAAAGTATCGTGGCCCGACCATTTAGGCTGCCTGTTTACTCGACCAGAGCGAGGCAGTGGATCGGTGAATAGGCCGGGTTCACACAGAGCGAGCAGCCTCGCGAGGAAATTTCCTCGCGCGACAAACGACAGGCCTCACGCGGCCGCGTGCGCGTGTAACTTTTGCCTCAGTCGAGCCAATTTGCTGTGCAAGATGGCGTCCCTGCTGTAGCTCGTGTATGTTTTATTTTGCTTTTCAATGCAATCCAAAAGAAAAAACGAAAACAAACAAGTTGCAGGAGATTTTGGGTGCAACAAATCTATAAATATCAATCACGATACGGAATTCCAGGTTATAAAATTAAGTTAAGATGAATTTTAAACGCATTAAAAAAGGAGTGATTCGACTTGTTATGTTCACAATTACATGTAAAACTAAATTAAATGGAAAGACACGAATTGAAGAAAGGCATCACTTTCAGGGAGATGGTGTTTCCCACGCAGCGATATTTAGCGACGGAAGACTCGTCTCCGTCTATTTATTAAATTTATAATCAAATTAAACAACAGTCCCCTCTAATTCCCCTGTTCGTATAGTTGAAATCTCTAGCATCCCATATCATGTATTCGCTACTTGGAGGATTTAACAACTGGAGACGCCTTTAAGAGCTTACCCTTCTGTCGAAAAGCTCGGCCAATGGTCATATGTATTGTATGGACTTGTTGTTTGACGTGCCGCTCCCCCGCCAAAATCGGCAGACTATTTTGTACAGAAAATTACAGTCAAGGCATCTCCAGCTTTTAAATTCTCCAAGATTCTCTACGTAAAAAGGATATTAATTTGCAACATTGGTCTTATTCATTTTTTCCAATTGGATGTTTCTACGGAACAAAATAACCACGCGCACCAAACAAACACGTCCCGAACATCGCTCCGAAAATTGCTCGCGCGTATGTTGACTCTGTGTGGACCCGCCTAAAGACATAAAAATCCACCAATATTAGAGGATTTTTATTTAGCTCAGCGTTCCGCTCCAGTGGACAGGCAGCCTTAAGACACTGTCGCAGCCGCTAAACCACATAAGCGTATTTTGTGTACAGTCGCTATCTGATATATCGGAGCGGCTAAGGTATTCACAACTATCTGAAGAAAGTCTCAATTATGAAAACATAGTAAACGATCAGATTTGAACGCCACGGCTATGGTGCGCCTTCGTCAACGTGAACCTTGTCAGAATTCACGAAGGTCAATATTGGGCCGTAGCCGCGAGCGTCAGTTGACGTCGTTGGCGGTCAAAGGGACGCCTTGTATTAAGGATCGACAACACGCATATTAACAATCAGTAGCTATTATTTCACGATGTTTACCTGATCGAGTCTTAGTAACCTTTTCGCCGCCATTGACTTGATATAAAGTCAGTACATTTCGTGCTCCACACGCCACGACTTCATATCAAGTCGTGGTTTTAGTCAGATTTGTATACGTGCAATTTTTGACGTGGCGTAGATGACACTTTATTACTTCATTGACGTGGCGGCGAAATCATTAAGTTAGCCTTGTGCGTTTACCATAGTCGTAGTGTTAGATGGGAAGCCTCCCCTACATAAATTTTACCCACTTCAACATTTTACACAGGCTGTAGCAAGTCGGTAGCTTGCTAAAATTAGCAATTCATCACTCTAGTTTTCTGCTTGTTTGAAGTTATAGTACAGATCTGAACTGTAAATCAATAATAAAGAAAATCCTGCTATTATCTGTAATTTATTTTGTAAGCTATATCAATAAAATTCATGTAGGTATTAACTTACCTTCTCCTCTCCATATCCTGGGGCTCCACGCCCGGCATGGAGATGGTGACGCCGCGAGGACTCATGGCCAGGTGCACGCGGCGCTGGCTGGGCGAGCACAGCCCGATGCGCACCAAGCAGCGGTGCGGCGGGCCCAGGATACCCCGCACTATGGGCTGTAGGACTGTTGGGAAGAAGCTGGAACAAGTTTTCATTAATGAGTTTTATTTTTATTAAGAATAAGGCTTTAAACGCACTGCGATAAATTTCTCGAGGTTTCAGAACCGCTAAAAGTGTAATGTATAGCATGCTTCATAAGCGCACGCAATTGCAAGATTGAAACCGGAGTGCGTTCTAAGGGTCTCTATTGTTTCCCATAAAGTTTTAAGTCATAATGTATTGTTTGTCCACATTTTCGTTAGTCATAATTTGGTTTTTCTCAGAAACGCGTAACTTTTCAGGATTGCCATAAAACAAACCTAACCTAACCTAACCAATCTATAGGATAATCTAAGGAAATTCCTGAAAAGTTAACGGTTTCAGAGTTATGACTAATGATAATATGACTATCATTACATTATGACTTTCAATAATTATGTCAAACAAAGGGATCCGGCGTTCTAAGCCTGAGTATATTTTTGAATGATATTAAAGATAAATATTCAATCATGAAATGAAAGTGGGAGAGCTGAAGACCTGCCAAAGCCCTCAGGTCAAAAACTTTGGAGACCTCTAATAATAGATAAAGCGCCATTATTTTATGGTCTACATTACCATTCCCCTTTACCAAGTGGTGATGATTTCCGTAAATAGCTGCCGTGCCTCGGCCGAGGCAGCGCATGCGTTTTCCTCGCCCGAGTGTGCCGCCTTGGCCGAGGCACGTCTACACTGGCCGGTTTGTGCGTGAGGAAATTGCCTCGCGCGTATGCTTGCTGTGTGGGCCCGGCTAATGAATGCAAATTAAAAAGAAATTTCCAAATATAGGACTAGAGTCAAACCAAGATAATTTGGCAGCTATTTTGATAGCCCAGACGGTGCATGGGTTATTTTAAATGTCAAATTTCTATAAAATCATGACGTTTAGTTGACATTTGCGCCACCTGGTCGGCTATCAAAATCGCTACCAACTTATTTTGGTCTGACTCTATCTGACTACAAGAAACGCAGACGATGTATTCCCATCTGTGCCCGCCCCACGTGACCACCGTCATACAAGAGGCGGGCACAGATGGGAATGATTGATTTTTATGTAGCACCTTTGCCCGGCTGAGACAGACGGGAATACACGTCGCAGACTGGACGCGAGCTGCGCGCAGCGCGGCAAGTGGCAAATCAAGGCCGTTTATACATTTGGTCGAGCGCAATGGATGAATGACCTTGATACGACGCGCCACGCGCTACTGGCGTCCAGTCCGCGGCCTAAATGGTACATAATGATACTTGATCTAATATTAATTGCATTTGCAACACATCCCTGCACTTCTTTCTGAAGATGTTCCCATGACTAATCACATCAAAAGTGGGACAACAAAGAAACAAGCTTTGTAAACAAATAAACTATGTATGATATTCACCAGTACTTTATTATGATACAGTTTACACTAACTGTTAAATAAACAGTTACTCACTCCACTGAGGTGCGCACATAACTGTTTGTACTATTTATTACTGCAGATAGATTTTTAGATTTTCGCAAAAGGATTAGCTGTTTGATAAATGAGATTTTATAATTAAATTTTGGAACTGTATAGGGTTTAACTAGACTTAAATCATCTGCTTGTATCAAATTTAATTTAATTTATTTCTGTATTTCAGGCCAATTTGCCCATAGATTGTTAGTTATATACAGACTTACAATACTAGTGTTAGTACATCTTAACCTAGGTCTCACGGCTTCATTTGGGGTCTTGGTACACAGGACGATGAGCTGACGCCCAGTGACAAAAAAATGGACAGTCCCATCTCTCCGCTATATCTACCAGCAAGCTGTTGGTGCTACCCCGCAAGCGATGCATTTGAGAGGCGATTCTTTTTCTCATAATTGCATGAAAATCGTCCATTCGTGCTTGCGCAAACATGCCTGAGGCACTGCAAAAGCGTGGTAGCCCCAACAGCATCCTGAAGCCGTTATTGAACTGGACACGCAGAGCACTGTAAGCGCGCTTCGTATAATTGATCCATAGGCTGCACGTGTAGAATGATTGGCAATATGACATAAATAATGTTTTCTTGACATCCACTGTACAACGCGCAAACCTGCGAATCAACATATTAGCTCTTACTGCCAGTGCCCTGCGTTCCCTTTCAATAACAAAGTATTGGGAGCTCAAAAACAATATAAAGTTAATCATGGTTCTCATCCCGGTTGATTTAAGTCTAGTGAAACTAACCATGAATCATTCAAAACTGTTATTATATAGGGTTGTACTGCAGTAATGTATAAATATAGTTGTTTTTACACATTTAGTCTTATTATACCCATTTATATTTAAAAAAAAAAGTATTTTTTAACATAGTATTTTAGTCGGGGGTTTAGGTATCATGGATTACTCTGAGTCACTGTGTCATTGATAAAATGACATTATATTGCCTATTACTATACTATGGTCATTGTGCTAGTTTCTGTCCTGCTCTAGTTTTCGTCCATTTGACGAAATTTTAATATAAACCTACCTTGCTGCACAAATTTGGACTTATTGCAATCCTTAATTTCTCAACAATAGATCTACAGTTGTGTGCAATATAATAGCAGTACACTCTGCGACGAAGATTGTCTTATAGAAAAGTAATTTTTTTCTGGATGACTTGGGTTTAGATGTAAAGCTTTGATTGGAAATAATAGGAAAGATTCTAAATTACAATTATAGTACACAATTGTATTTTTTTCGTAGGTTTTAACGGTTTTATAGGAATTTCCGCAACTTAGTAAAAACAGCCAATTGTCATGATATTTTTTTTTACTTCCAATATCATTAAGTAAAAGTTACAGTTAATTTTGTAACAATATCAAGTAGTGCAGAATAATTATATAAAAAGATACAATATTATTGTTCTAAAGTTATAGTTTTCCCTTAATTTACATTTTCTTATGTACTGCTATTATATTGCACACAACTGTATCTACATAAAGAATTAAATTTCACAGGTTGCAAATAAAAAAATTAATATATTATTTGCTACTCCATCAAATGGATGAAGACTAGAGCCTGGACGGAAGCTAGTGCAATGACATTATAGTGTCATACAAAAGAATAATATGTAAGTTTTTCCTCATCAGCATTTGTAGGAATTCCATTTGTTATTATGTAGAATACAGTATACTTTGTATAAATATTTAAATGATTTGGAAAGTGCCTTAATTTAATAATATATAATAATATAAAAAGGTATGAAAATAACAAAATGCAGGTAAGTTAGACACCCCAAGTGAGACAACTAGTCCCAGTGAAGCTAGGAAGGCCTGTCTAAGTGTGCTGGTTTCATTTCACCCTTCATAGGGTAACAGTCTCGAAAAAGACCACCCTATATCTTCTTTTTCTTTTTTCTTTTACAGAATTTTTAAGACTATAGATTGGTGATGAGGCCTGAATTGAGGATCTTTTTTATTCTTGCCCGTTAAAGGAGGATTTAAATATTAAGAATTACAGCATTTTTTATATTAACTGCAGATAAAAAGTATCTATCTACTGATACCAAACCTTCCATGAAATTTAAAAACATAAGTGTTGTGTACACAATTTGACACACATACTTCAATATCTGTTTAAAATTACCACCTTATCAGTGACATCACTGTTACACACATGAAACTCACTTGTCAAAGCTGAAATTATCAGCCATATCCCCTCGGGTCCCACTGCTATGTCTCTGCCAGAATCTGAGGTACATCCACGATAGTATGGTACCACTGCCCCACATGCAAGGATACGTCCCCTCCAGGGCCCCAATAGCCCATAGGATTATAGCCGCTATAAGCAGTAGGAGTGGTAAGGATCTGTTTGTAAGTTTGCCTGGAATAGATTAATATTTTAGAAATAGAGATTTATCTCATTTTATTCTATACTTAATTATTCTTATAGTTTTCTTTACACTTTGATTTGTCATCAAAGTAACCACCTTAACTGCATCTTAAATAATAGAAAAGATATAAGAAACAAACTACATATTTACAGGAAACAAAACAACGTATGTCATACCTAATGGTGTCTTTACAAGCAGATGATCAGGTAATATCTGCTTTACTGCCACACACACCGCGGCCAGGTACCCTGCCAGGCCGTGCACATGTATGTCAAACAGATACGATGTCTGGCCCGTGCACGCAAATATCACCAAGTAGTAAAACGTCGTTAGAAATGCCACGCCAAAGTTCGTCAGAAAGAAGAACTTCATCATTTCCATTTGGCCCCATAGCGGCTCTATTAACTTCCCACACAGTCCCACAGTTACTATGTCGATAACTACTTCCCATAAGTGTATCTCGAGAAACCAGAACGTAAAAGTAGACCACAATTGAAACGAAGGAGGCAACAAATATCCTGGTGTTACACTTAGAACGTTCACGACATCTTCAGAGAACGATAACACGTATCCTATTACTACGACAACGCAAATAAATTTCACTGAAGGCGATGTGTTTCCTAGTAATGCTGAAAATTGTTGTCGAAAATATGGTAAATTACGGCTAAATACTCTAAGCGCAGCCATTTTTGTGACGGTTGATTGGGAAAAATAGACATTAGATATCTGTCAATTGTTTTCCGTTCAGAAACGAAACGTTTACTTTTATTGGAATAGGATTGAAATTAACCCTGTAAATTTCTTGGGTTCCATAGTGAAGAGTTGAACTTGAGTTGAACGCAACACATTCCATGCAACCTCCGCCAGGTGCTCAAGTTTGTTTGAGGCTGGCACCGACTCCAAAAATTACAGATTATAAATATATAAATACGGAGTAAAAAGTTATGCGTGATCATACATAAAAAAAAATATATATATACGCGTCGACTTGAGAACCTCCTCCGTTTTTTTCGTCGGTTAAAAATGGAACCCTCTGCTTTTTAAATCTAATTTACGTTATTGTTTAGTTTAGTTAAGAGATGAGTATCAAAGAACTTATAATTTTCCTGAAGTATATTTTTCTGTTACTTACTGACTGACAAGTTATGTTTGTCAGACTATAGTTTCATTTGAAAAAAAAAAAACAATTAATAAATTTATTGTGATTCCTTCAAAAAACCAAAGACAAAATGTTGCCTCAAATAGTCTGATAAGAAAATGTCAAAAGTCAATGATTACAATCAAAGAGCATATAATCACTACGTTTTAATTACAATTATCTGTGTTATCTGTGTTATTGACAATGTCAACGACCTTGTTGTGATTTCATAGTTGAATAATAAATATTTATAATATTTTATTTTATTAAAGTAATTTGATTTGCCATACCGCAAACTACAATTGCTTAGACTCCTTAATCGTTAATGGGTAAATGTTTTTCCTCCGGTACATCGGCAGCGCTTTGTTGGTATGATTGCGGTATACTCTAGTAAATAACCAATAAAATTAAATACTAATACAAGTACATTTGTTAATAAACTGATAATTTTAGTTGCGGGCAGCCAGCGTGTGGGTTAACGGGATGACGGGTGTGAAACAATGCAGCAGTGGCCGGGTGAGCTACCTTACACAGTCGAACGCAGCGGCGCTGGACCAGGACTTATTCAATGAGTACAAATTCAGCGTCGACCAGTTGATGGAGCTGGCTGGATTGAGCGTGGCGACAGCGGTAGCGAAAGTCTATCCACCTCAAACGTAAAACTTGTTCTAATTATTATCTTGTCCTTTCTTATGAAGCCTACTATACTGTTTTATATTGTACTTACTTAGTTAGTTACAATTATTTAAACTACTATTGAAGGATCATAATTAAATTTACTAGCAGATGCAAGCAGGTCTATAATAAATACTATAAGTTCTTTGATGTTGAGAATCAAGTCCTAGTTATTTATTTATTATTCAAGAATAAATGTAAAAATCAGTAAATTTCTTTTCAGTCATCAATCTGCCCTAATAATCTGTGGCCCAGGCAACAATGGAGGTGATGGCTTGGTGGCGGCCCGCCACATGGCTCTGTTTGGATACTCAGTGGCAGTCCACTACCCTAAACGCACACCCAAGCTCCTCTATGAGAACTTACTAGAACAGTGCAAGCAGTTTAATGTGCAAATTGTTGATGACTTACCACCCGTAACAGAATTAAAACAAAATTACAAAGTACTTGTAGACGCACTATTTGGGTTTAGTTTTAAACCGCCAGTCAGAGACCAGTTGAAACCTGCATTGGATGCTTTGATCAATGCAGGACTACCAGTTTGCAGGTATTTTGCATTTTAATTCATTATGTATTAAGAAACCATTGTTTTCTCAACCATATTTAATAATTTATTAGGCAATGTAGACACAATATCTCTTCTTCTTCCTTTTCTTCTTCATTTTTTTACAAATTTTGATAAATTGATCATCAAAGAAGCATGAACTCACGCCATTTATTGTGCTTTAAAGGGTTAAACTAAAATTTTTACTAAACATTTTTAATTTAACAATTTTTTTTTAATGAATAAATTAAAAAGTAATATAACCGTTGGAGTGGTAGGCCTTTGACTCCCAACCGATTATGTCATTTTAATTTCAAATTTGATTAATTAGCCGGGTCCACACAGAGCGAGCATACAGGCAATTTCCTCACACACAATATGGCCAGTATAGACGTGCCTTGGCCGAGGCGGCACACTTGGCCGAGGAAAACGCGCGCACCGCCTCGGCCGAGGTCTACACTGGCCGTATTGTACGGACCCGGTTATTGAAATAAAATCAAAATTCTAATAACTCAAAAACAACATATGCCACTTGAAGAGTTATTCACACTATGTTGGTTAACATTTCGTCAGGTGACAAGCAAAACTCAATAATTACTAATAAAATTATTAAACAAAAATCAAACTTATTATAGTAGTAATATGGTTCATTATGGCTATGAACTTGTAGTGGTAATTACTGTAATTAGTGAGTTTTGCTTGTCACCTGACGATTTGTATGTTTAAATTTATTGTCCTTTGCTTAGCAGTGAACCCCTCTTTGGGTGAAGGCCTCCTCCAACTCAATTCATTTGTTCCAAGCGTCTGTTCAAAGCTATTTCCATCCATTGCTATCCCATAGCCTGGGTTAGGTCGTCAGCCCAATGTTGCTGCGGCCGGCCAGACCGCAGCTCCCCTGGTGGTCCTAAATATTTTTTTAGTAACATAAAATTTTGTTTTACAGTGTAGATATTCCAAGTGGATGGGACGTCGAAAAAGGACCAGGCAATGAACCAGCATTAAAACCATCTCTTCTGATCTCTTTATCAGCTCCTAAGCTTTGTGCAAAGCCAGAATTTCTTCAGGATGCTAAACATTACCTTGGAGGCAGATTTCTGCCACCAGGAATTGTCTCAAAATATAATTTGTCTCTGCCACCTTATCCAGATCAAGAACAAGTAGTTCAGTTGTCTTGTTAACTTTTCTATCATGTGGAAATAAGCTTTTAATAGGGGTTAAGTGGTTGGTGTAATTTTAAAGAGAAATAAAATGTTATTATACTTTGAAATCTTGTGTTTCATTGCTTTAATATGGTTATGCTATGACGCTTAATAAAACACAAAGCTAAAAATTACCTGCTTTAAAAACTATGCAATTTTATTTTTTGATCCAGCTCATCCATTACTTTTTTTTTTGTTAAAAATAACAATACGCCTGCATTTATTAGATTTGCGCTTTAACTACTGACGGAAATGGCTTGACAGACTATATTTTAAAGTTCACCGCCGCAAGTTTAACAGACAGGTTTGCCAACTTACTATTAATAAAAAAAAATGGTGCTATTCGAGACACACTTTATAACTCGCAATGTTGATCCACGCAGCAGGAGCTACATGATTGACGTTTGAACTGTCGTTTTCTTTTCGCGCCGTTTTTTCCCTCCACCGGCTGTCACAAGCTCGTGAGGTCAGCAGCACCCAGCGTCATTTATTTAGTCTCAAGGCATTTGTTCTTGTTGCAATCCTGCAAATTTTCTGTAAAACGTGAGTATTATCGTGCTTTATACATATATAACATGTGTACATGCTTTAGTGCATTTAAAACGGTGTACTAACTTTTTCAAAATCCGTTACCTGCGTTGTACGTTTTGTGTCATGTACTCATGTATTGTTTGTTACCAACGCTTGTAGTTGAATTGAACCACTAGTTTCTAACTTGATTAACTAAAAGAAATGCTACATTCGAAAGTATAATGTAAACGATAGGTGTAATATCATTGCCAGGTAACAATGTTCGAGGCACGTCTACTCCGAAGCTCGATCCTCAAAAAGGTGCTGGAAGCCATCAAAGATCTGCTAACACAAGCCACGTTTGACTGCGATGACAATGGAATTCAATTGCAGGTAAATTCCTTTGTCTGTTTAAGGATTACCCTAACCTATTTCAAAAATACGTATAATAAACTAATTCGTTCATGACCTGAATATAACTATATTGATTATCTCTTTGATAATTCAAAATTTTCACCTTAAGTACAGTCTTATTTATTAGTTACAATACTGAACTCAAGACAAATAATTTAGATCAGGGGTTGCAAACCATAGCTGTCCGCTGCCATGTTAACTCTTTTGTTACACTTATTATAATGACTGAAAATGATTATTTTATATTTAGCATGAAATAATCTGGAAGCATGGTAGTGCGCCGCCAAGACAAGCAAAGTCAAGCGCAAGGGCACTACCCACTTTTTCTTGAAGCGCTTTTTTTTTACCCTCATAACTTGGGTTTGGATAAATATAGACGGCTAAATATATTAGAAACCAACTTTATTTCCATGGTAACAAAGGTGGCTTACAATATATCTAGTAGTCACTATCTATTTGATGACAACACCACATTTGTCCCATGAAAAGGAACAGCTGATTTAGATGCATTTATAAATTTCTTCTTTGTATTCTATTAGGCCATGGACAACTCCCATGTGTCACTGGTGTCTCTCACTCTCCGAGCTGATGGCTTTGACAAATACAGATGTGACAGAAACATTTCCATGGGCATGAATTTGGGAAGGTAAGTTTATTTAGTCACCAAATTATTCTTTCTTAACTCTTCAACTGGCATGCATAATTTTAGAGTTCTTGGAATGAACTGTCTGACAATTAACTAAATTTGAAATAGATATTCTCCTGCGGGAACTTGTCATGTAGGTATCCTATTTTACAGATATAGATTTATGAGTATATATTGTCATAAAAATTCAATTTAAATTTCAGATTTTACCTAGAGATCCAATAAAGATTAGATTTTCAGAATTTATTTAAATGTAGATTATTTTTAAACAGTTTCAAGGAAGAAAAAGAAGCATCAAATCTACCTCTAACATTGATATTAAATAAATAGATTAAATGTTAAAGTATTTTTTTATGCTCAAAATAATTAAATAAATATTATTTTACCACAGCATGTCCAAGATCCTCAAATGTGCAGGCGATAAAGACACAGTGACCATGAAGGCACAAGACAATGCAGACACCGTCACATTTGTCTTTGAGAGCCCCAACCAGGAAAAAGTCTCTGATTATGAAATGAAACTCATGAATTTGGACCTTGAACATTTAGGTAAGTTGTATGAAGATAATGATTTATTTTGCTACTTTGTGCGATTCAGTTGTGAGTGAGGAGTCATCCTATTTTTATTATTATTTATTTATCGCAATTAGACTTTCATGTGCACATTTGAGCATGCACATGGTGTGATGAGCATGCATGTTAGTTTCAAATTGCGCGCCTAATTAGCGCAACTCATGCAAGACTCACATAAAGCGCGCAAAACTTAATTATTTTTCATGATCACACACTTCTCTATTTATATTTTTACTTTATAAGTAAGCCTTAAAGATTCCAAAATGTTTAGGTCTGGATACTAAGTACATCAGATATTTTTACCTAATTTACTGACTTTCCAATTTATAATCACAGCAATTATATTAAAAATTTCACAGTACTTATTTGTAAAATTAAACAGGTATTCCCGAGACTGAGTACAGTTGTACTATCCGCCTACCAAGTGCGGAATTTGCGCGTATCTGTCGTGATCTCTCCCAGTTCGGCGAGTCCATGGTCATATCTTGCACCAAGGAGGGTAAGAATTTTGACATTTTGAAAATTAACAAATTGTAATCCAGCTTGTTATAATGAGTGACAACTGTAGCCTGTAATACAAGTGAAAATCTCTTTCAAAAGTTTTAAACAAATATGATTGTTGGTTCCTTTTGTATTACAGATTACAGGCCTTTACCAAACACAAATTACTAACTATTTTATAAATGTATAATGCAAAAAAAAATATTCTAAGATATCCATTTTTTTTGTGAATTTACACACATACTACGAGAATAATAGGAAACAAAACAGGTAATTAACACAATTCAAAACAGAGAAATATTTCCAATATTAAATTTGAACAGGAGCTACAATAGATTAAGTAGGAATCCAAAGTTAGTTGCTTATTTTTTTTTTTATACTACGTCGGTGGCAAACAAGCATACGGCCTGCCTGATGGTAAGCAGTCTCCGTAGCCTATGTACACCTGCAACTCCAGAGGAGTTACATGCGCGTTGCCGACCCTAACCCCACCCCCCTCGTTGAGCTCTGGCAACCTTACTCACCGGCACCATGTTCGTTTAATAATCCCATTCCATTTGCTCAAATTTTCTAAACCATGCTATTCATAATTCACACCTTAATTTTTCCCTCCATTTTTATATTTATTTTGTCAATATAATAGGAAACAAAACAGGTAATAATTATTAACATAATTCAAAACGGAAATATTTCCAATATAAAATGTTAACAGTACCTTGAATTGAGTAGATAGCCGGCTATCTACGCCGGCTATGCGCGTATGCTCGCTCTGTGTGGACCCGGGTCCACACAGAGCGAGCATACGCGCGAGGCAATTTCCTCACGCACAAACTCAGTGTAGACGTGCCTCGACCGAGGCGGCGCGCTCGGGCGAGGATAACGCACGCGCCGCCTACGCGTACGTGCTTGCTGGCTCGCTTTGTGTGGACCCGCCTAATTAAGTAGGAACCCAAAGCTTGTTGCTACTATGTTCATTCGTTCTACAACTATGTTCGTTTAATAATCCCATTCCATTTTCTCTAATTTAAACCATGCTATTCATAATCCACACCTTAATTTTCCCTTCCATATTTATGTCATCTTGTCAATGTCCTCAGGCGTGAAGTTCTCATCGACGGGCGACATCGGTTCCGCCAACATCAAGCTGGCGCAGACGGCGTCCGTGGACAAGGAGGAGGAGGCCGTCGTCATCGAGATGGACGAGCCCGTCACGCTCACGTTCGCGTGCCAGTACCTCAACTACTTCACGAAGGCAACATCGCTGAGCCCGCAGGTATTTACCGCTTTTGGACAGACTGCGACTGATCTGAATGAAAACAGTGTCTAGCGTGAGCTTTAGCTCATCAAGCCGGCGCAGACGGCGTCCGTGGACAAGGAGGAAGCCGTTGTCATCGAAATGGACGGGCCCGTCACGCTTACGTTCGCGTGCAGTATTTTTAGGATAGACTAGTGTTTATCTATTTAACAACAAAACAGACGTAATGGTAGCGCGTCCAGCGTGACCTTTGCGGCCTGGTCATGGCAAAATGAGCTAAGACGTTGCGTTTGGAAAAATGCTAATTTTTTCCTACCATAAACGTGCTCAATTTTCTATGTAGTTCACGCGCCCAAATTTCTAAATAGGCCAACGGTCCCCTGGGATCTAAACCAAATTTTTGGCCTTGTTAGTGAGCACCTCTGGCTGCATTCTCCATTCATCCATTCGCGGTCACCTTTAAGTAACTTATAAGCTTATGAGACCTATTCTGAGAATCTTATTCAATTATATTATACAGTACTCAATTTTATCCACAGGTGCAACTGTCCATGTCGGCTGACGTCCCGTTGGTGGTGGAATACCGCATCCAAGACATCGGCCACATCCGCTACTATCTCGCGCCCAAGATCGAGGAGGAAGACAGCTAGACTAATCGCCATTAAGTATAATGTTAGTTGTAATCCACACTATTAAATAGTTTAGGTATTATATATCGTCAGTTCCTGTTATCATGTCATTATGATTGTCAATTCCGAGAATAAATTTAGTTAATTACAATCTGGCTATAGAAGCTTGAAAGTAGCCGGCTCATTCATTTAGCGTGTTAAAGTTAAAAATAATTGTGGATATGACCTAACTTTCCAGATTTGTTAGCCAGACTGCTAAAATGAGCGGGGCTCGCGCAAGTATCGTCACGACTGATATAAATTATGCTATTTTTGTACTATGTTGCACAATATACGTAATTCCATAAACCATTTTCGAGTATAATTTGCTCCATCCAGTGATACTCCTACTTCCGAAAAGAATATAATCAGGGGATACAAGCTAATACAATTTATGATTGTACAGTCAGCATCAATAGTAGCGGATGAAACAACGCGTCAAAATTATCTGACATCCCGGATTCACGTTCAAAAGTGTATCCTTTACAGTCTTAGTTATAGTCTATTGAAGACATAATTTTTGTGGAGCTGTTAAAGAATGGTAGATACTTTGAAGCGTTATTTGATCCGCTACTTTTAATGCTGACTGTACATACAAAATAACTAATAGCATTAGCTTGTTTTTTTCTGCAATAGGCCCCTGGAGAGCCAACGTCCAAACAATCTGGTCCGCGGAAAGGAAGCGGAAGAGCCAGTGATTAGCCCTCAAATAAAAAGTTTGGTTACCCATATATTTCGAAATATCAGGTTATAAGCAATATAAAAATATATGTACTCATATAATTAAGGTCGTGTATACTTAAATTTGGCATTTTGTCCGTGTTGATACTTAATACCTTGACTTCACAGTCGGTATCGTATCGGTGGTAAGTGGTAACTAAAGTAATTGTTACAATAGGAGAAAAGGACGGATGTATTTGGCCACTTAAAGGGCACTTTCTATCTGACTGCCTAAAAAAGTGAAAAAACTTACAATTCGAACTGTAATTTATTGTCAAGTTATTGCGGAGCAACAAATTTTTGACAAGGCCATACAAAGGGTTATGATCAGGGCCCGTAAAGCCCGAATAGAAATATATGATCATTGTCAAGAGGGCGCTGTTATTCTCATGTATAGGGTGACAGTTCTTTTAAGTATGAAAAGTTTAGTTCCAATGAAATTCCACAATATGGCGCGTGATCATATATTAATGGTCAGACTTTACATGACATGCCGTTGACGGAAAAATAACGTCACGTTACATAAAGTATAATTCCAATTAGTCTTTTCGTAATAATTAATTCGTTGTCAACCTCTTCTGTAAACTGATTTAGATACTTAACAGTCAGTACAGAAACGTCTATCATATTGCCATTCAACGAAATAATAGATTATTAGTTTATTAAATAATACATATTTTTGAGTTTTAACAGTGTATTTATATACAAGTATTTATTTTCTACGCATCGATACGTTAGTTATTTAAATTGTCGTATTATAAAAAAAAAAAAAACTTCCTGTATTTTAAATTACGTCATTTTTGCGTCAACGGCATGAAATGTACGGACCCTGGTTAAGATGTACGGAATGTACGGTTAAGATATACAATAAAGTTAAAATAAAACACAAGAATACTTATAGGAAAATTTATATTGACATTCCATCATATATCAAATACTACACAGTATCTCAAATCATGTCCATGTTTCACATGAGTATTTAATCTAAAATATGAATAATAAATCCATACTTATTACAGAAGCTCACAAAATAAAATCATTCTAACTCAAATGGAATGTAAAACTTACGTCTATTTAATAATTTAGTAGGTTCTAAACCTTAGTTTTAAATAATATTACATCTACACAAATGCCTTTGGTCTTTATGTACTAGCCAACGCGGTAAAATCTGTGAACTTTTAAGGAAAATGTACAAGTTCATGCATAAGTGAAAAGTTTTTCAAACGTATATTCGTTATTAAAGAAAGTACGCACAACCTTTACCGCACGCGTGTAAGTATATTGCTGTCCCGCTCGCACAGTGTCATTGACCGTCAGTAGCATGGGCGAGGCAACAATATTACGCGATAGAGATAGAAACAGGCGGGTCAATGTACGAAATTCTTCGTGCTAAGCGTCCTTTCTTTAGATGAAATTTAAGCACAATTATGATATTATGAACCCATGTTTCAAAAGCTTGACAAATAATTGTGTATTTCTTTCATTTCCAAATATCAAAGATATTATAGTAATCAATTTTACGGGAATTTTACTAGCGAAGGCGGAATTATTGAATCACAAAATAGCTCTATGGCAACGTGACTAGACCATATTAAACTTACAAAGTCGTACAATAAGCATACACAGATTGTAAAATAATTATAAATATCCTGTTCCCAAAAAAATGCAGTTGGATTTTTTTTTCGACTTTTCATCATATAATATCCTAACTTCATAAGCTTTCAGGAACAGGAAATATTAATTTAGAATCTAAATCTGTGTATGGCACATAACACTAGGAATAAAGAAACGATACACTCTTAGACAAATAATGGTAAACATAAGGAGGGCGGAACGGAGCGTAGTTCAGATGACCGCGACGCTACGAATTTTGATAACAAACTCAGAGAGATAGAAATCAAAATGCAAGTCTCGTCCGGGCCGGTATTGGGTAACTTGACTAGACAACATACTTCAAATATGTACCCTAGTACTGAATGTGACGCCGATATTTGTTTCAACATTAAAGTAAGCAATAGTAAAAGCTCAATCTTAATCAAGATGAATATCATGCTTATATAGATATCTTCTGATTCATTAATCTGATTGATCACGCGAGCTTTAATGACTCGATTTGTAAATTGTGGCTTTCCATTACATAAGGGTCCTTATGCTTTAATAAGCTTTTTATCTGAAATTCCAACAGAAATTCTGCCAGGTCTGAATTCTGCACATGAAGCATAAGGAAAGCCTCAACTGTAAAAGTTGATCACAACTAATTTCTCTAGTGAGGATAAACGCGCAAAGCTTAACGCAGCCGGCGCTGATGTTTAGATATATTCTATAAACCTTTTTCGATCCCAAGGCGCTGGGTTATAATTGGGTTTTCAACATCAATAAAATTGAGTTTTTTCTATTCGCAAAGAAGTCATTAATATTCATATCGTCGTCACATCACACACACACATTCGAATTCGTGCAATTCGCAAAGAGTGAATGAAGCGTTACCCTGCCACCGGCCCGGCGGCGGCGGCGGCCCGTGCGGCAGGCGGCTACTGCTTCCACTTCTTGGCGGAGAACAGCACGGCGCGCTGCTTGAGGAACAGCGAGTAGCTCTGCTTGCGCGGCAGCACCGCGCGCCGGCCTCGCCGCCCCGCCCCCCCGCGGCCTCAGGACTCGCGCTTCACCTGCACAATTACCTGCGATTCAAATACCCACACATTTCACCCCAGAACTCTACAATAGATCTTCAATATGAAAGGAAAACACCGGTATTATTTTGGCCCGTCCCAAAGTACTCGCAACTTGCGGTAAGTGGTACCTTCGGTTTCCAACTATCCAACTGCTCGAGAAACGTAGCGCAATTGTCCCAAGTCAATTGATATGCTAACTGTCGCGTTATGGTGCTTTAGCCAGAACTATAACTGTGCAATGGGGCATTTCACGCCAAGCGGGCAGCGAAAAAAATGTCAGGTCATAGAAATTGCTAATATTTGGAATAGTTATGCTACTTGATGGCCTGAATTTATGTATATTTTTATTTTATTTTTATTCGGTACCATTTCCGGTTTAGAAGCATTTAAAAAATGGACAAAATTAGAGGAGTGCATTTTTAAATGCTTTTAAACCAGAAGAAAATAAAAATATACCTGACATTTTTTCGCTGCCCGCTTGGCGTTAAATGCCCCCATTTTTAATAATTCTCCAACAATTTTCTCGACGTCAATTTAACGCATAACATCGTATCCAGAATCCACTAATACAACGAGAAATTGTCAATTTTTACCCTAATTATGATAGTGAAATGGGGAAGTACGCACCTCGCTCGGGCCCTCGGGCTCGTCGTCCGCGTCCGCCTCGCCCTCCACGAGCGCGGGGCTGATGATCTGGTCGTGCAGCGTGCGGAGGTGCCGCAGCAGGTTCGACTTCACGTTGAAACCTTTGTTGCACAGCCCGCATACGAACGGACGCTCACCTGAAACGTTTTCTTCGTGAGTATTGTTTACATAAAATAAAGTATTCAAAATGTGTATATTTTGTAAGGAAATTCCTTATAAATCTTTTCACCACCATGACTACGTTATGACTTTCAATAATAGAACATTAAACTGAACACATTTTAACCTTTAACCACAGGTTAAAATGTGTCCATTTTTATTGCATTTGACGGCTTTGACTCCTATATTTCTTCTAGAGACGGCTGATTTATAACTTTACATGACGACGTAGCAACAAAGTGCCGACTACATATATAAGTAAGTTTTTATATGCAAAGTAAAGATACGGCATTCTTTGTCAATCATTACAACCCATATTAACCGACATTATCAGATAGAAGAAATGATTGTTCCACATGCAATTATGCACATACAATGTAAGTAAATTGTACACCTTTAAAGATAAGGTATTCCAAAGAAAAATTAAATCGAGAGATTGTTTCACGACAACAAGGTTAATAACACGTACAGGAGGGTTCAAAAGTGCATGGACAAGTTATGAATGAAATCATTCCTTGAAAAACCATTTTAAATAATCTGTTTACGAATCCTAGATATATCCTATTTTATTATCTAGGACGGAGACACTAGAATAACGGGTAATGGCTGATTTGAGTATACTCTTAATTTATAATTTTATATAATGTCAATGTTCTCAAGATTCTATCTACTTCATCTCATTGTTATTTTTACAATTATACGAACCTGTGTGTGTCCTCATGTGTATTAGCATGGAGGCATGCGACGGGAAGGTTTTCTTGCAGTGCGAGCAAGTCTTGTTTTGCGCGCCCTCTGTGAAACGATTGTGACGTTTTGGTGGGGCACTGTTGTTTGATATGGCCAATTCTAGACAACCGACATCGATACATTTAGAAAGGGTTATTAGGACATCATGTTTGAAGAGATGATGGCATGCTGGTGTTGTCACAGTACATATGATAATATATCATAATTGCAATTTCAGTAATATTTTTAGCGTACTAACGGATTAATATTGAAAGGAAATTTAAAATATCAGCAGTAACACTAAATTAAAGCTGCAGCGGCAACCATAATTTTAGAACAGTATTCAGACGTGTTAAAATTTATTTGCAGACTTTTCAAGATGTATAAAAGTATACACTATAATTACATAGAAACGGTTACGGTATAGTTTGATCACATTTCTTTAATAGGTGTTAGCTATTGTCCCAAGCTATTGTCGTCAGATTTTTCGACCCAGCTTCATAGACAACTTAAGTGTTAGCAAGGGCGTAACCAGCCAGTGAACTAGAGAGGGGGGAGTTGGTATCGCCGGAGGCCCTAGGGGGAAACAGACGCTGCAGGGGGGCATGTAAAATTTGAGTGCAGCTACACCCCCCCCCCTCTGCCTACGCCCATGAGTATTATTTATCCAGCCACTCAAAAGAAAAGGAACATTTTAATGCAATATTTCTTTCAGTATCCATCCGTAGTCTTCTAAGTATTCAGGGACACCTCCATGCCATCACCTCAGGTGGCAAAGTGCTGTTAAGCGACAAGCAAAGCCAATATTAAACATAACTGAAGTGATCATCATGTGTAGCGGGGTGAGAGCGATGCGGGAACTCAGTGGTTATAATAGGTACGAGTTAGTAACTTACGTAAACTTTATTTCACTATTCGCTTGTCGAGAATCAGCCACGTACATAACAATCAGATTTCAGCTATGTTGCTTATTTCAATTTAATCGTTTTCAAATTACCACCTTCGGAAATCATCATAATTTTATAAATGTGTACGAAATGCACACTTTTTTTCAAAATACATAACATACACACATTGATTTAGGTCCTAGGATATTTAAAACAATGTATTGTGTAAGCTAAGCAAGATTACAGTAGTTTAAAATTGTGGTATTTTGAAACTGAAATAATTACATTTTCATTCACAGCGAAAGCAAAGATTTTTCCGCCGTGAACATGATCAGGAATATATTTTGAGAACGAAAATTTGTATACTAATAATTATCTGGGGCCTAAAAGGGGTCATCCATTTAATGCATTACACGTTAATGGGGAGGGAAGTGTAGTACCCCAAAATATAAAAATATTCTCAATAGGTCCGAATCAAAAATATTTTGTACGAGTAGGTAGTTGTTATAGTCTCTACACCGAAGCTTAGGTACTCTTTAGATTTTGAATATAGTCAATTACACGTGACTCGGTCATGCGGCCTAAATGCCTTGCATCTTATATTCTATGAAATATAGGTATAGTAGTAATAATAGTATTAGCAGTCTTAAGTCTATAGTGTGAAGGTGTAGTGTGAAGTAAAAAGTACACACCTGTTTCAGTGTGGGTGCTCTGCACGTGGCGTACCCACTCGGCGGGGTTGGGGAAGTGTTTTTGGCACAAATCGCAGCGGAGTAGTGCCATCGTCTCTTCGGTATCATCGCTCTGTGTACAAATAATAGTAAATTAAATTAGTGTAAATTTATAAAGATATACACAAACTAAACGTTAAAGGCCTTTATTGACCTTGCATTAAATTTCATGCGATTTTAAATGAAAACAAATGCCGCAAAGTAAGGCAAATCGCAATGCCATTATCCGTGAGGTGCGTAGAGGCCCCAATGGAGGAGTAGCTCCGTAAGATAACAGACTCGACTACGGTTTTTATAGTAAAAATAGATCCTCTTTCAATAGTTTCAATGTTCTTTAAAACTGTCACCCACGTCGTGAAAATGAAGCGAAAGTGTTATTTTAAACGTCAAACTTGTATGAAATTATGACGTATAAATAACAGTTGCACTGCGTGTGCTATCAAAATCGTTGCAAACTTATCTTGGCCTGACTCGAAATACAAATAGTTATGACGCTACAGTGGTACACACACACACGTGACACACGCGACACAAAAATACTCACATTCCTATATTTCCTACATACTTAGTATACAAGTATAAGTGTACGTATGTAGATATACGGGGATTTCCAGAAAAAATGTATTGTTTACTTTTTCGAAAAACATTTTGTAATTTAATTATATTTGTATGTAAATTTATTTATATTTATTTTATTTAATGTAAGTTTTTGGTTACCTATATACAATAATAATAAAAGAAACATGAGATTAACGCATGTCATAAAAATATTTTATTTAAATTTGAATTTTAATAGCTGTCAATAGAGTTGAATACTATTACTGCCATATATGGTTGCGTATGGGGTAAAAGGTTAAAGAAAACAAAATTATTTCCATACTCTTGGCTTGCGATGTACTTAGAAATACAAGATACAACAGAGCAATCATGATTTGCGCGCAAATTCTTTACTTAAGACGTTTTCTGTTGTAGTTTACTCGTAGGGGAACTGTCTACCTACTAGTTTAATCTGTTATTTTGCTTACTTGAAAGCAGGAAATGTGTAGTTTAAAAGGTTGATATTATAATCCGTTCGTTATTCTTAATTTAGGATATGGCTCAAGCACCTTACAAGGTAAATGAACATTCAAGGTTATCGAAATAAAACAAATAAGATTTTTAGTACCTGTGATTGGTATTTTATAAGTATAGATTTTATATACATGTAAATGTAAAACATTCAAAACTAACAATATGTTTAATGTGAATGCGTCTGCGAAACTATGTAAGCGTGACGCACTCGTATTGAGAGATGCGATATATAAATTATAAACACGCTCCAATAGGCTATAGCTACATGACAAGTTTTTATTTATACGGTATTAGTCGATCAGGTTTGCTTTGAGGATCAAATGTCTATATAGGACCCATTGCATTCAACAAATAAAAAAGTTAGAAATGAAATGATGGTCTAAGTCTAACAAACGTACTTCACTCAAGAAACGCTCCTAACAAAACGGCAAGCAATCGTGACGTCACTATTGCTGAGAAGCCGTCTTGAAGTATGTAAAACAAGGAAATTGCGATTTTGTCTGTGAAATATTGCCTTTATGTATACACCGTTGCTTTTTCTTGGAATTTTAAAACTGAGGTATATTTTTTAACATTATCATTATTTATCATATAATTTATAAGTGTCAAATTTATTGTAGGTAATAAATTGCTCGGTTTATATCTATTTCTATTTAACTATATTTTGTCATAAAATACAACATGTGTTATCATCAGTATTGTTCGTATTTGTAGGAAAACAAGAAATCGCAAATAATATGCAGCCAAGACCAGTTCTGGTTCGGGTAACATACTATAACAGAAACACTTAACTTGACTATTGGGAGAGCTTAATCGCGTGCAATAAGGTTTAAGAATGATCAGTTCACTGACTGGACGAAGGTGTCCAATAAAAATCATAAGACTAAGACAAGAAATAAGAAGGCACACTGCACTTTTTTTGCGAGGGACAACATAGCCGGTTACTAAAAATAAATTTTTTTTTAATGCTTTTGGACCTTATGGTACAGTCGACATCGATAGGATGAAACTGTGAGCCAAAAGTATCTGCCACCCTGGAATACTTTTCCTAATTTATTTCTACAGTTCGCGTTCAAAAGTATTTGTCCGTTGTAGTCTAATTATAAGGAAACCTCTCGTGTATTTTTCTACAATGAACGAAACTAAGCAAAAATATCTACCACAAAAGTAGATACTTTTTCTCGATTTCGTTAAACATAAATTTTCACTCCGCACTTAAAAATAGCTAGTCTAGTTTACAAAAATATCATCACAATCATAACGAAAATAGAAAATCAAACAAGATTGACTATATACAATACAATACTACCTATTTATCTTAAAATTAGGTCGACTAAAAAAATTCAAAAAAATACACGTGAGGTGGGGGGGGGTGAAAAATATACATGTGGGGGAGGGGAGGGGTCGAACAGTAGCCGAAAATACCTCGCGTGATTTGTGCACAAGCCCTTGTCTTTCCGCACTGACTCTAGATACTTTTGTCGCTTTTGACGTATAGTTTGAATCGTTACTTTTGTTTGATGCTGATTGTACTTACATACTTTAAGCAGAACAGAAACAAATCATGATAAATAGTTATTTGTTTTACAAGGGGCAAAGTTGTTGTTTACCGCTCGTGCTAATATTGTTACCCGAGCACGGGAAAGAGGCCAAAATTGAAATTTCAACAAATTTTGCAACCGAGAGAAACAGCATTTTTCACCACATCAACGCGAGGAAAATACTAATTGTAAAACCTCAAACAAAATCACATCCATCCGTCCGTTATTAAATATTAATCAATTAAAATTATAGTTTATAAGCCAATTCTATCAGCCAATATAAGGGAACAACTCATAAATTATTTTGCGACTTTTGTGGATTAAAGGCAACTGTCTCATCAGTTTTTGAACAATAAAGAGAGCCTTTACGAGCTGGTGTGGTTAAACATAATTTTCACTTTCATGTTAATTAATAACATGTCGATGAGCTCAAATAACAAAGGCATTTTGTTTGTCAGGAGCGATCTTCGTTACACGTTAATGTAATCGCACCTTTAACCTATATTTACATAAAAGTATTGATTGATTAAATATAAATATTATCATAAATCACAATGTGTACTGCAGTACCTACTCTATTGTTCTTAAGCAGTTTTATTATTTAAAACTTTGTGCCAGCTCGTCGTCAGTAAGTTTGACGAGTGTGATAGATTCTTCCCACAGTACCCGGGCATTCTTGTCCTTGTAGGCCCAGGGTATGGCTCGAGCGGGCCTGCAATTCACGAAATATTCCCCACTTCTTTGGCCAATTTCATCATCCAAAGCCACGTGCAAAGCCGTCTGAGCGCCTACTTTAGGTGTCTTGCTGCAGAAAATTAGTAAGTATCGACAGATGGCGCCTAGGACTTTGCCAGAGCAATTGTAGATACCCGTCCCGACAGTACCAGGGTCTACGCAATGAACCACAACATGAGATCCTTTGATTCTCCTAGTCAGCTCTCTGGAGAAGAGGATCATGCTAAATTTGCTGTTGCAGTAACTAAAGAAGTTCAGCCAATTGATGTCAGAATCGCTTAGATCGACCCTTCCAAAATAATGCAGTCTAGATGACGTGTTGACCACCCTGGCGGGTTCCGCGGCCGTTCCACTCTTCTTCAAAAGCGGGAGTAGCAGTATCGTCAGTAAAAAATGCCCGTAATAATTGACTTGCATTATAAAATTCAAACGGTCCTTGGTTTCAAAGTTCTTGGGCATTCCGACGCCAGCATTGTTCATTAATAGATCCAATCTATCTTCATTCTTCAAGATATCGGCGGCGAATGATCGGACTGATTCTAAAGAGCCCAAGTCAAGGAATTTAAAGACAACTTTTTTGTAGGTTTTTTCTTCGATTATTCTCTGAGCGTTGATCCCTTCTTGCGGGAACGGGCAAGCGATGATAACCCTGGCACCTCTTCGAGCGAAGTCTGTGGCTATTTCAAGTCCCATGCCGGTCGTGCCTCCAGTGACGATGGCCGTTTTTCCTTTCAGAGTTTTCAGGGACCTGCATTCTCGATTTGTCGCTGTGTGGTACAGTCGGAGGAGGTAGAGAGTTCCGAAGATCGCGAGAGCCGCGAGAGCAAGTATGAGCACCATCGTGAACGCGAGTGGAATGTGAATGAAATGTGAAGCTGACGACTTTGGATAAATAAAGAAGCAATTGCGGTTATTCTCAAATCTCAATCGAGCGCATTGTCATTAAAGAACCAGTGTATGTCTACCTCCAATACGTATAGAAATAGTTACGTATAAAAAGGACGGAATCCCGAAGTACAACGCGTATTATTTATATTGAAATGTTTGTATTTAACCTGTTATTCTACCTGCGACGTGAGCGTTTTATTTGAGTCGTTATTAGCATAAAAGGAGAATATGTAATTAACAAAGTAATAATGAGGGCCACTGTAGTTACTGTAGTTTGTGGTAAACTTTAATGCAAAAACACTAACGCAATAAAAAACAATGTCCCAATAGTAAACTGTACAGTTCTTTACATATCTGGCTGGCATTTGAATATTAAGCACAAAAATAAATTACAAATATAAGAAACATTACATTAAAAAGTCAAAAATTAAAATCAAGTATTAATGTGTTTCGATGTCAAATTACTTAATTTTTTTTTATCCAACCATTTTAATTTAATTACTTAATTAAATTATCTAAAAAATATCATTTTTAAAATGTATTAAATAATTTATGTCATAAAAACAATGTTCCAGTAATAAACTGTACAGGTTTTTCCAAAAGCCTTTCCTTCTCGAGTGTGTGTTCCTCATATTATACAAACAGGAATAGAATTATACAATTTTTCGGTCGTATTTGCCGTGCCGTTTATCGTTGGCCTTTTTTTTAAACAATTCTATATTATTTATTAACAAATTTACACATTTTAAAGACGTACAAGGATGGTAAAGGGAGTATCTATATAAAGGGAATATCTATATCTACGATTATTTACCCGACATTTAGTAAACAACTGACATTTTGAAATTGTAATTTAATTATAGCTATACCGCACATTTAAGTCTATCTTAAATAAAGAATATGGTATTTTTATTTGACGTGTAAAAATCTGTATTTTTTTTTTTTACCAATAAAAAATCTGAATCTGAATCTGAGTATCTTTTTTCTTTTGAATAATGACCTGCAGCTATAGGTACTGGACCCCGCAGTATGACCTCACACATTTTTTTGCGCTTTAAATATTCTATCAGACTAGGTAGAGTTGCCCCATATTATTAAGCCGTATCGAATTTGTGAAGACACATGGCCGTGAAAGGCTGCGGATGCTGCCGCTTCAGAGACAATAGAACGCAAACGATACACGACATAAAAAAAATATCTAACTTATTACACAAGTAGTTGATATGGGCTTTCCAATTGCAATATTTATCCATATGAATACCTAAGCAAACTGCAGCATTAGTTACCTTAAGATGCAGTTTCAATACAGTCATTCTTCACAAAGTCAAACCAGTCATATAGACAGGACGAGGAATATTCGGTACCAAACCTAAATAAAGATTAAACATGACATCAGATCAAAGGTAAATATTACATCAGATCAAAAGTAAACATTACATCAGATACCTAAATTGACATAACTATGCAACACATAAAATATATACTTGAGATTCGAATCTGAGGGCCTAACGCGAATATCTATAATCGAAATTTCGTTATCTGCCTCTCTATCACTTCAATTCACTCCTACATATTCGAGCGATAGAGATGCAGATAACAAATATTCGATTTACACGGTAGACCCTTCGATTTTCGCGAAAAAGAAACAAAAATCGCGAAATTACGTCGCTGTCAAAGTTTCATATCAGGGAATCCCCACAATGGGCGAGCCGAACCAGTACTATTTTGAAGACCTAGGATTTTCGGTACTGTCAGCATCATTCTGGAACAATCTATACATAGCATTTTTTATATACTGAGGATAAAAAATTACAAATAAACTTATCTTGCCATCATGTATTAATCTTAGTTTCACTTCCATCTTCTATTTATCTCTCTCAGTTCCTTAATGTTTAGCTGGAAGAGATCCCTTAAATGGAGAAGTTGGCCTTTGTACAGATTTATTGTATTCTCTATTTATTGTTATGTACTTGTTATGTGCAATAAAGTGTTTTAATACAACTAGTACTATTTGATGCTGACTATCTATATATACATATACAATTTTAAGCTTATGTGGTAGTTTATTTTTAACTGACTGACCGTTTTTTTTATATTTGTTCCCAAGTCAAAGAGAAATATAATTTTTGTTCTAAATTATTATATTTCCAAGTTGGTCCCATTTTTGTCAAATCTAGATCAGATGATGGGACGCATGAAGAATTGAGAGAACTCCGCAAATCTTATGGGCATACATCTACAGGGTGGAACATTTCTATAGGCTGGGCTGAAGGGATAGTGTTATCTAAGTAATTTACAATCGACTTATTATAACCGTAAAGCTGGCTTAAAAACTAAAACAAAATCATTAAAATTAATTATTTTAATATCAGTGACAACCCTACTACAACAAAGTTATTTACCTTTCAATTTGACACACGCCATTAAATTTACATTCGACGTATACCAACCAACGATATTGGTGTCCTGTATAACGATATGGGAATGGATTTTTTTCTACGTAGACGTGCCCGTTATCTCTGTTCTACATTACGTTTCGCGTGAACAAACTTTCGTCACTCCAAATAGTTAACGCATTTGATGAACTGGCCATCGTCCGGTACCCTTTGCAAAAGTCACCGGCAATAAACTTCCCGGATAGGACAGTCTGTGGGTAGCAAAGTGAACTCTTTGAATTTTTAAGGTTGACGGCCGGCACGTTTCAATATATTAGAATAATTTGTGTGAAACTCTGTCTTGAACTTGCTTTACGTTTACGGTGGAAGTAGCATAGGATTCTCTCCTCAAATCTAACTGCATGTTAAACAATGCGTCTCGTTGGTAGTCCTGGCCCGTTCGTGGTACGATGGGACGATTTAGTGACACGTTCCATAGCTCGTAGTATTGTCCTATGCCCGACTGGATAAGGTGGTGGACTGGTGCGCAACTGTTTCAGTATTGGTGTAAAACCTCGGCAGCATTATAATTGTACTTTTAAAAAGTTAATTTAAATAACTTGTAGCATCTAACTGTGGCAGTTTTAATCGTGAATTGTCACATTATGTCAAAGCATGTCACCTTGTTAATAGTATTTCTTTAGTATTATGTTTAGTATATATTCAATCATTAAACTGTTAGGCCTTCAGGCCATCATGCTTTAGATATCGATCGCTAGAAGACAATGTCAAATTTGAATTGACTTATTGATTGAGCTTTCAAATAAAACACATATAATATTACGATATTAATAATTAATGTAATTTGATATATAACACAAACCAAAAACAATTTCATTATTACAAAGGTTTGTTTGTGCAAAAAACTTTTTTACATAAAATAATATCATCCTTCGCGAGAAATTTTACCAGTTAAAAATATAGTTTGAAACAAAAATTCGCAAAATGTGACAAATAAGAAAAATATTTAGGAACGTTGAGATAATTAACCATTTTAGTTGGTAATAAACCTTTTTGTTTATAATCATACTCCACAATAGGGAATATTACGCGTAACTCTGCGTAGGGGGCGCCACTACCACAATCCACCACAATCTGAGGGTAGACCGCGAAACAAGGAAATCGAAATTTCGTTATCTAACCTCTCTATCACTCTTGCATATTCAAGCGATGAGAAGCAGATAACTAAATTTCGATTTCGCGTTTGCCGGTACGCCCATTGTATGCAAACCGCCTTGATGCATCAATGTCATATTTTATTATATGTGAAAACTTGTCAGAAAACAGTTTAAGCCACAGTGTGTATAAGCTACTCAATGATTTACGAAAGGTGCTAGTGCTGCACTCTGACGGCAGAACATTGCAGTAATACTTAATTATTTCATAGTACCATGCCATGACCATGCCTACCTATGAAAAAAGTTTTTGTTTTTGTTTACTACGAGCCGACGATTAAAAGGTCTTATTTAGATATCTAAGAAATACTTAGTCTTGATGACGTCATCGGATCTACTTGCTAGGGTTGAAATGAAACATGAAAAATTTTGCACAAATTTTTAACAACCTGTATCTCACAAACGGTTAGAAATATAGAAATATTAACGTAGTTAATTGGTAAAAAATAAAGCACGAAGCTTGAACAATTTCCGTTAGCATAAAAGTCCTTCATTCTGTTCCACCCGGTATAGTGATTATTGTATTTTCATCAACAAATTCATCAACATTTGCATTTAAAAAAAGTGCCATTTGGTGAAGTGGGACTGCTGATGAAGACCAGAATAGAACCCCCTTCAACGACGCGTATTTCACGTTTGGTGATCCTTGTCCAGTTTGTTAAGCAAACAAGGTTCTAATTTTAAACAACATTTTTGACAAGGTCAGTTGTAAAAGGGATAATATTTTAGGTATTGTATGCTCTTTGTAACCGGTTTATCTGTTGTTTATATCTTACAAGTTATAATAAAAAACAAAATAAAACCAATAACACAAACACAACAGAGACAAACTAAAAACCAATCTGCATGCCTAAAAATTTCAGTAAGACGACAGTTTTATGTACAAAAACACAATACAAAGCGATCCTTCAAAAATATAGAGCACATACAAAAATGACGAGGCATTGATTGATTTGACTGACATGTAACGTCATGTTACATGTCAGTCAAATCAAAACTAAAAATTATACATTTATATTAAAAAAAATTTAACATAAAGTAATCTCTTTTTTTTCTTCTATTTTTTTTTTCATATTTTATTACTAAACTGTTAATTTTAAGTGTAAAAGGTATGTTTCTTTTTCATCCATGTTGTGTCTGCTATTTTAAGGTGCACACAAGTTTTTGTTTGAAGTTGTGACATGTCGTATGCAAGAGCAATAGGGAGGCAGATAACGATTTTAAATTTTTCGATGTTGGCGGTGGGTCCTCGGGTTTGTACATATATCGGATAACCAATGTGCGAGCGGGACATCGCTATATAAGTTGTGCAGCTCACACATCGGAGAGGAGAGATAAAGTTGTAAGTGTAGGTACGTACCGCGGAGCGATGAGCTCGCACGCCAGCGGGCTGTACACCTGCTGTTAAGACCTATCTTAACAAGTTTAGGTATTACCATACCTAAATACCTACTTACTTAATCTAGATAGATTAAGTCTCTCTATCGTCGGTAGGTGGCACCACTTATGAAATGTACCTAATTAACCTCTTTAAGGTGACATCTACCGAAAACTTGTGTACTTGCTCTCTAAGCTTAGCCATATCAATGTATGCAATAGTTCATAAACAATCCATAGTGTGGCGCTGTACGCGACCATATAAGCTTCTACATGTGTATAGATTAAATCACTTTTTGCAACTAGCCTTCTGTTAACATTAAATATAACTATTGTAATTCTCTGCTTTGATTCGGTCTCCATCACCTCCAACGCTGAACACCTGCATTAGTTGTAACTGTAGGTACGTACCGCGGAGCGATGAGCTCGCACGCCAGCGGGCTGTACACCTGCATTAGTTATAACTGTAGGTACGTACCGCGGAGCGAAGAGCTCGCACGCCAGCGGGCTGTATACCTGCATTAGTTGTAAGTGTAGGTACGTACCGCGAAGCGATGCTTGCGCTTGCGCGCGTGCGTGTGGTCGGCGCGCGCGTGGCGCACCCAGGCCGCCGGCAGCGTGAACACCTCCGCGCACAGCTCGCACGCCAGCGGGCTGTACACCTGCATTAGTTGTAAGTGTAGGTACGTACCGCGGAGCGATGCTTGCGCTTGCGCGCGTGCGTGTGGTCGGCGCGCGCGTGGCCCTCCACGTGGCGCACCCAGGCCGCCGGCAGCGTGAACACCTCCGCGCACAGCTCGCACGCCAGCGGGCTGTACACCTGCATTAGTTGTAAGTGTAGGTACGTACCGCGGAGCGATGCTTGCGCTTGCGCGCGTGCGTGTGGTCGGCGCGCGCGTGGCCCTCCACGTGGCGCACCCAGGCCGCCGGCAGCGTGAACACCTCCGCGCACAGCTCGCACGCCAGCGGGCTGTACACCTGCATTAGTTGTAAGTGTAGGTACGTACCGCGGAGCGATGCTTGCGCTTGCGCGCGTGCGTGTGGTCGGCGCGCGCGTGGCCCTCCACGTGGCGCACCCAGGCCGCCGGCAGCGTGAACACCTCCGCGCACAGCTCGCACGCCAGCGGGCTGTACACCTGCATTAGTTGTAAGTGTAGGTACGTACCGCGGAGCGATGCTTGCGCTTGCGCGCGTGCGTGTGGTCGGCGCGCGCGTGGCCCTCCACGTGGCGCACCCAGGCCGCCGGCAGCGTGAACACCTCCGCGCACAGCTCGCACGCCAGCGGGCTGTACACCTGCATTAGTTGTAAGTGTAGGTACGTACCGCGGAGCGATGCTTGCGCTTGCGCGCGTGCGTGTGGTCGGCGCGCGCGTGGCCCTCCACGTGGCGCACCCAGGCCGCCGGCAGCGTGAACACCTCCGCGCACAGCTCGCACGCCAGCGGGCTGTACACCTGCATTAGTTGTAAGTGTAGGTACGTACCGCGGAGCGATGCTTGCGCTTGCGCGCGTGCGTGTGGTCGGCGCGCGCGTGGCCCTCCACGTGGCGCACCCAGGCCGCCGGCAGCGTGAACACCTCCGCGCACAGCTCGCACGCCAGCGGGCTGTACACCTGCATTAGTTGTAAGTGTAGGTACGTACCGCGGAGCGATGCTTGCGCTTGCGCGCGTGCGTGTGGTCGGCGCGCGCGTGGCCCTCCACGTGGCGCACCCAGGCCGCCGGCAGCGTGAACACCTCCGCGCACAGCTCGCACGCCAGCGGGCTGTACACCTGCGTTACGACACACAGTTTAATGTAGAGGAAAATATTGCGGAAATCGTAAGGGAGGAAAGGAAATCACCGCGCAAGACGCCCGAGGCTCACGAAAGTCTCAATCAGGTATTTTGAACTTAGCTAAAGTAATGACGATGATTTGGATATATTACTGTCCCGCTCGCACAGTAACATTGGCGCTTAGCGTCCTTACTTTAGCATATAGCTCAAAAGCGTCTGTTTATATTTGAGCAGTCAAGTGCTATTCTGCCTCTGGCAGAATTTTAATTTTAATTTCGCACCTTTTTCTACTGATAAAGAGTAAAGTAATCGCACGCTCAATCGATGTTTGAGTGTAGTTATATGAATCGATACAGAACTGGGGGCCTGTGAAAGGTGCCACGCAGAGCAGTTTCATCTCTGCAAGTAGACGTTTCTGGTCCGAGGGAATCCTTAGTGAGAAGACTCGACTTTTCTTTGGTCATGAATCTATGATACGTACTATATGGCATTTTTTTAAGGAAAAAACTGTCAAATTATACTGACTAATGCTGATGCTGAGAAGTCTTCTCACAATTTGAATACTATAGCTATGCATACCAATCCCTCCTCGTCGATATCCAGATCTTCAGGCTCTTGTTTGACGCTCATTTCTTGCTGGAACATTTCGGCGATCGATCGTTCCTCCTCTTCGATGCTGGAAGCGTCCCATTCCGGCTCTTCCTTGATAGACACGTCTGGGTCGTTGTTGCTGGCAGATGATTTTTCTGATGAAAAAGAGAATGGTTAGTGGTCGGACAATTATAACAAAACTAAATGAAATAATATGTGGGACACCGAGCTTTGCTCGGAAAACATAAAAAAAAAACCTCAAATATGCGAATTTGCCATATGCGGAATTGAAAACCGCATATGGCAAATTTCATCGAAATCGTTAGAGCCGTTTCTGAGATCGCCGAAATATTTAAATAAAAATCTATCAATAAGCGAGAGTCTGTTGTTAAGCATAGTGTAAAAAATGTATTAAGATTTTCTACTCGCAGTATACAGCACTTCTCGGAACTCCGTAGCTGGTTACGAACGCAACGAACGCCTGACAATCGAGCACAGGTTCGTCCTCTAAGCGCGCTCCGCGTAGACCGAGTGCGCGGCGTCTGTGTAGCGTGATTTATACGTCTTTAAAAAAAAAAAAACCCTCAATGTAGGTCCCATAGTTATGTTTTTTTTGATAGGTTAACATAAAGTTACAGTTTGCTATAATATTATTTTTAAAGCAAAATATACGTACAATTTGCGGACAAAAAATATAATGTAACCCTGTTTTCGCCAAGAAAATGAAGAAAACTCGGAAGGTATTTTATCATATTTTTTTTTCTGAATCGACCATTGTTAATCATTCCAGGCCCTCGTACAAGATATGTTAAATCAAATTGTAACTATACATGTCCCAAATGATTCTTATTTACTGCAAAATTGAGAACCGAAATGAAACTGCTCACTGCAAAATTTGAAAAAGACTCCCAAGAAAAAAAACATTAAAAAAGAGGTTTATAAGGGAAAATGAAAATTTGAACTGTTTTAGCCCCTAGTTTAGGAAATAATTATTTAAGTATGTTACCAGATTTTGAATAAATACCAATAGTTACGTCGTAATCTTGAATGAAAAAGGAAGCAATTTACAAAATACGCTCTTCTGTAGGAATAAGGCCTCTTAACCGACGGGCACGGCAACGGGCGTGTTTAAAAAACGCGGTGTGCAAAGCCCAAAGATGTTTGTGAACTCGACTGTACCTATTAACAGCAACTCGAGAGACCTACGGTGAACCTTATGCCTCGGCAATAAGGTTTACTTGTGGCAGTGGACGACGGTACTCACTGGAGGCCGTGTCCCCGGCGTCCTTGTCGTCGCCGTCGCCGGGCTTGTGCCGCTTGCCGTACTTGCGCTCGGCCGCGTGCCGCCGCAGGATGCGCGGCGCCGGCGCCTCGTCCGGCGAGTCGTCCGCTATCGTCGTCGAAGCTACAGAAAGCACAAGTTTTTTTTTTACAAGGAGGCTAAGTTTTTGCTTAACCGCTCGTGCTACACCAGAGCAAGCGAAAGGTTCCAAAACTTTTGCCACCAAGTGAAACACAAAAGCGCGGAAAATAGGTACTAACTACTAATATGAAACAAAATCAAATCCAAATGTACGTTATTAAATATTTATCATTCAAAATTATCATTCTACCAGCTAACTTAAGAAAACAACGCAAAATTTGCATCAAATTACTTTACCACTCCTGTGGATAAAATGCAACTATGTCATCAGTTTTTGAACAATCAGCTGGAGAACCTTTAGGAGCTGCTTTGGCACGCCGCGTAAATTATATGTACCCTCAAAAATTACACCAGAAATAGATGGCGATGTATACTCCCATACATTTTGGTTGTCAATTGCTAACATTTGATCATCCAATCCTGTTACCACAACACATATGTGCGCCATCGCACAGCGCCATCTACTAACGGCAACAGTCTTAACTGTCTATTGGTCCTTGTGCTTTTGTCCTCTGTAGTCTTGTTGAACACCAGTTTGAATGGGATGAGCATGGATCTGGGTAATAATGTCGTCGTCCTTTGATACCCCATTGCCTATCCTGTGCCTCGCGCTCCGCGGCCCTCCAACAGTCCGGCAGGCTGCAGCTCGGCGTCGCCGGTGCGCTGCCACGTGCGCGCCGGCCGACCCCATCGTCTGCTCTCCGTGAACGCGATCATGGCCGTGTTGTCCTCTGGTCTTCGAAGGGTGTGCCCTATCCACTTCCACCAGTGAGCAATTTCTTGCTTGACCAGGACTTGGTGGCATCGATTCTATAGAAAGATCCTTGTTGCTGATAATGTTAAATAATGATACCTGTATTGACGCGAAGGTGAGTAGAGGTGTCTTGGGCGGGCGCGGGTGCGACCAGTAGTTTGGCCCTTAGGCCCGCTCAGCCACAACTCCCGCATTCTCCTGTGTTAATGAACACCAGTCTGTTTCTGATGAACATGGATCTGGATAATTACCTATAGCTATTGTGGAAGAAGTGTCCAGGGCTGGCGCGGGTGCAACCAGTATAGTTTGGTCCTTAGGCCCGCCCGACCGCAACGCATGTCTGCCTCCTGCCTTAATGAACACCAGGTTATTTCTGATTAACATGGATCTGGATAATTACCTATAGCTATTGAAGTGGAGGTGGTGGTAGTAGTAGCCGAGGTGGTAGAAGTGTCCGGGGCTGGCGCGGGTGCAACCAGTATAGTTTGGCCCTTAGGCCCGGCCGACCGTAACGCCGCCTGCGTGCCTCCCTCTGTGGTCTTGATGAACACCAGCTTGGGTGGTCCAATGAACATGGGTCTGAAATATTAAAAAAATCAAATGAGTTTTACCAACCTTTATCAGCTTATTAGTGTAAACCTGTGATGCTAGATAGTACTATAAAATATGAAGCTATTGAAGCTTCCCATACTATAGCTATTGAATAATATTTATTATATTGTTTAATAACTATTCCTAAATAGAGCAAAGGGTAGATCACTTGATTAATTGACGACCGGTCTGGCCTATTGGGTAGCGACCCTGGTTCAAATCCGATGGTCCCGTGTTCAAATCCTGGTAAGGGCATTTATTTGTGTGATGAGTTTCTATGTATTTAAGTATTTATAATATATATTATATATATCGTTGTCTAAGTACCCGCAACACAGGCCTTATTGAGCTTACCATGGGACTGAGTCAATTTGTGTAATAATGTCCTATAATATTTATTTATTATTATTATCAAGTAAAAAAAAATCAGAACAAAAAAATGTAATAAATATATATTTTATATTGCCCTAATTTAGTGTGTCCTACTGCTAGGCAAAGCCTCCCCTCGCTTCTTCCTTCTTCCACTCAACCCTGTCATAATAATTAATAATAAATATTCAATAAAAAAAAATTATGTCCCCAAAAAACTACTTCAAGGTACATTTGCTATGTAGACCCCTGGGACCAGGTTCTGAACCTAGGTCAACAAAAATAAAATTAATGATAATTAAATGCGTAAAATAAAATTAAGAAAAAAATTCTTTAAGTCATTGAGGTATATCTAAGGACGGGCCGTACAAGCAATAAGAATGGAGCCAGTATAGTGGTGTCACACACACGAATTCGAGCCAGTCGTGCAGTCTTACGCCACAACGCGTTTATTGAAAAATTCGCATCACGCGCGTGATTGGTCGCAACTAGCTGTGCTAGACTGCACAATTGACTCAAATTCGTGAGTGACACCACTGAACTAGCACCGTTCTTAATGCCCGTAAGGCCCGTCCTTCAATGTATGTCAATGCTTCAAGTACTTACCTTGTGACCCCTTGCTGCTGCATTGGTGTAAAAGTCTTAAGTAGTTTATCATCTTTCTTAACTGCTATCTTAGGCTGTAAGTCCTCCGGTTTCTTCACCGGCTGTTTGTTAACGCTAGCTACTTGTGTGGTTGTCTTCTCTGCTGGAGGGTCCCCAGCTTCATCCGTCTGCCGCCATAATCCACGGATTTTTAGGACCTCCCCGGCTTTTAATACTGTATCTAGAACTTCATTTGAAACTGTTGTTTCACCTGGAAATATAGGAGTTTCTTGGTTTTTCTGTTGTTCTGTATATGAACTGGGTTTTTGGGAGATAAGAACATGATTAAAATGTACGGGAGTTACTTGGTTATGAAGTGGCCAGTTGGGGGGCAAAAAAATTTTTTTACTTAAATTTAAGGCTTCAAAACTTGGTTATAGAAAATATGGTACGAATTACGCTTACTAGCGACGTACCTGTGTAGAAATACTTAAAAAAGCGTACCTTTGTACATATACTCCACTAAAATCTTGAGCGCCTTCGTAGATATCTCCGAAGGCAGAACGACGTAAAGCATGCCGCCCATCCGCGTGACATGCCGCTGGCCCTCGAACAAGCCGCTCAAGTATACACTGCACGAACTTAAGATGAACTTGTGAGCCGGGATCTGAGACCCGTCCATCGTGCATAACACCACATCCGTGAACCGTTCCGAGCGCAGCAAAGCCGCAACGGACCCATTCAAATGTGAACTGTGCGAGTGCCATTTTAACTGATACGTGTCCGTCGACGTCATTGTCGTTATATCACGTCCACTCCATCTGCGGCGAAATTGTTAATTTACGTTACGCGCTTTGTTTTTGTTTACAAATGCGAAAACGCCGCCATCGAGAAGCGGGCTACTTGTCTAATGTCTTGTTTTACCGGAAATGTAACTAGAAACAAGTCAAACTTTCTATTATAAAAACAATAAATGCAAAGTTTGCAATTATGCATTTAAAACCTCAGTTTTAATTTAAAAAAAAACGTTTACTAAATACGCATTTATATTTAAATAAATAAATAAATTTGTTCAGAATATTTTTTTAAAATTTAGAAGTTACGTAACGACTTCAAGATAAAACAAAATACCTTGTGAAAACCGGATATTAGGAAAATCGATATTTTAAAACTGTTACGATAACGAATTTACTAACTGTTCATATTTTCTTATATACACAATAAAATCCTTATTAGGTCGCGTCTACGAAAACTATAAAACTAAAGAAATATATTAAAACAATGCGCGCAACCACCGCGTGCGACCCTCAAATCTAGTGTGCGGCGGCTGCGGCTGTAAAAATCGATGGAAAGGGTATTGATTTTTGGAGCGGGGTTGCGCGTTTATCTCATCGATCCATGCCGGTGAGCGTCGGTCTGCGCCGCGCGCCTGCGCCGTGTGCGAGGGGTGCGTCGGCCGCGGCCCGCGCGTCCGCCGCCAGCTCGTGCAGCCACCCTGTTCACGCGCAAAATGCAAAGAAGTATCAAATCAACCGGCCTACGAATGTTTTATTACAAATGAATTAGTAAATGAAGAGGTATTTAATTTTTTATCCCAAGAAACAGTACTGTATTTTTTATTCCATAGGTATGGTATAAATAACTAAGCCCAGGTCAATAATATAATATAACTTTCAAATTCTAAACAATTCATTTGAATTGCATTTTCTGATTGCATTGGTAAATTTCAGTACGGGCGTGGGACTGGGAAGGAGTAAACTCGGTTTTCATAAAATCTCCTTTTGGGTAAATAGTCCACGATACGGATGCGGAAATTCGAATGTTATCTAGTCTTGTGTGTGATTTGCACTTCCCTGAATGCTTTCTTATATTTGTATTATGTAGCATTTAATATTCATAGGGAAGCACGCAGGCGGCGTTACGGTCGGCCGGGCCTAAAGGCCAAACTATACTGGTCACTTAAAGAAGAAGAAAGGAAAAAGTTGAAAGCCAATACGGCGAAATAAGTGCATATCCATTACACTGAACTGTAGCCATATCATATGTGCTGGAAAACGTGAAATTTCTAAAACCAGTACTTACCATTGACATATATCTAAGAATGGGGTCAGTACAGCGGTGTCACACACACGAATTCGAGCCAATCCTGCAGTCCAATGCCACAACGTGATTGGTTAATGAGTTCGCATCACGCGCGTGATTAGTCGCAACTAGTTGCGTTAGACTGCACAGTTGGCTTGAATTCGTGAGTGACACCACTGAACTAACACCGTTCTTAGTGCCCGTAAGGCCCGTCCTTAGATATATGTCAATAGTACTTAATTACTCTAAAAATACTTAACATAAAATGTATAAAGTAAGCGAGCAGTATTAAGTACCTATGTACCTCTGTATACATAGTACAATTTTTAGTCGCGCATTGTTTTAATATTTACTATATTTAGGTCAGTCGGAACAATGCACACACATCATGCCTAGTCGACAAATTCAAGTACGGCGTAAGGGTTACATTTCATGTCCTTCCACTGTTCCATCGTGAGTGAACTTTATCCTTTCCTTACTGGAAAAGGTGGCCTCTAACCCTTACGTCATACTTATGTTCTTCGAGTAGGCGCAAATGCCCCGTTGGTGCACTTGTGCTGTGCCGACGCCGACTGCACACCTTGCAACTTGATCCAGAATCAGATATTCATAAAAAATATACGTAATCAATTCAGGTATACACCGATTTTCCTGTAGAAAAATAATATTTTTTAAACTTACCTAAAACCTTAATTGTGTTTGTAGTATAATTATAATTCCTAGTCTCTATATCAATACTTTATAGCTTTTTATTACAATATATTTATCGTAATAATCGTTAATATATTAATCGTTTTTCGGTGAAGGAAAACATCGTGAGGAAACCGGACCAATCCCCACAAGGCCTAGTTTTACCCTCTGGGTTGGAAGGTCAGATGGCGCTTTCGTAAAAACTAGTCCCTACGCTAAATCTTGGGATTAGTTGTCAAGCGGACCCCAGGCTCTCATGAGCCGTGGCAAAATGCCGGGACAACGCGAGGAAGAAGAAGATATTTATCGTAAATATTCTTATCATATTACATTGAAAGTATTCAGACTAACCCTAGATCCGATCGTAAACATAATCATGGTTTTCTAGATAAAACTCTATACACCCCCAGAATCCCCTCAGCGCCTTTACTACGTTTTTGTTTTAGGGTTCCGTCCGTGCATGCTTCGCAAAGAGAGTGCATAAAAATATGGGTAATTATATTGTGATAATTTATTAATTGCAAAAAAAATGTTTTAAACAAAATTTCATCAATATATTGCGTCAGAAGTAAGTGAAGTGCCTTAGTAGGTGATTAAGAATATGAGTTTCTGTTATTAATTGGTAGCAAGGTTTTACATCCAATTTGTTAATTATAAAATATGACAGGCATTTATTATTATTTGGACCCCGGAAACGATTATATAGTTACGTTACAACTACAAACATGTAGACTTAGACTGTACTGTTTGTTATGTAAATTTTAGTGTGCTTTGGTGTTCGGTAATAAATAAAGCATGACGGTACTTACGTCATGGATCATGGATTGAACCTCATGAGATTTAATTTCATTTGTTAAAGGTTTAAGTTAGTAGCTTTAATTGAGAATTCGATAAGTTGTAATTTAAGACTAAAATATATGTACTATATCATTTAATATCAGTTACATTGAATTTTCCGCGCGGAATATTCAATAAATAATTCACTAAATAGCTTATAGTATTTTAGTACCTAGCTATCATTATTAGAGCATGGTTGGAGCACATTAAATTAGTTGCATAGCTCGATCGATCAAATAGAACGTAGGTATTAATAATAGAAATGTATAGGTATATAGATAGAGGGTTGTTACGCGTGGGGTGGCAGCGATCAATACAAGCTACGGACTGCGCACGCGTTTCGGGTGGACTCATGTCGTCATGGACGCCATAGAGATAATGTACGTAGACATAGAGAACAATCTAAACCAAATACTGACTCTCATACTTAGCTCATAAAATAGTACCTACTTAAAAATATTCGTTGTTAAATAGTTAGTCCAATAATATTTAAACAAAACATCGACTAGCGATTGCATAAATCGTTATAATAATATTTGCATTCCAGTATAACTTAGCTTTAGAATAAAAATAAATATGAGCACGGGGTCCAGAACACAAAGTCGATAACTTGTAGTTCATGTGGTAAACAAAGTTACCCACCACTTTGCTACCGAGAGACCGATGTAAGAATGATCTTCGATTGCACATTGTTGTTACGATTATGTGGGTCACACTATACTAGCGGTAAGTTCACGGACTAAAACAAAACGATTTGTAAATTGGTAACAAGCTGGTGCGTCACGTATAGATTTGTTCATTTCAAATAATACTCAAAAAATAATTTATTAAAAATTCATTAATTCTAAAAACTGTTGTAGAAGTGCAACATAATTTATATTATGGTCCCTTTTCTTAACTTTTTCTGACAGTGCGTTCACGTCTTTTTTAGGGTTCCGTAGCCAAATGGCAAAAAACGGAACCCTTATAGATTCGTCATGTCCGTCTGTCTGTCCGATTATGTCACCGCCACTTTTTTCCGAAACTATAAGAGCTATACTGTTCAAACTTGGTAAGTAGATGTATTCTATGAACCGCATTAGGATTTTTACACAAAAAAAAAAAAAAAAAAACAATAAATTTTGGGGGTTCCCCATACGTAGAACTGAAACTCAAAAAATCTTTTTTCATCAAACCCATACGTGTGGGGTATCTATGAATAGGTCTTTAAAAATGATATTAAGGTTTCTAATATCATTTTTTTCTAAACTGAATAGTTTGCGCGAGAGACACTTCCAAATTGGTAAAATGTGTGTCCCCCCCCCCCCCCGTAACTTCTAAAATAACAGAATGAAAAATCTAAAAAAAATATATGATATACATTGCCATGCAAACTACCACCAAAAATTGGTTTGAACGAGATCTAGTAAGTAGTTTTTTTTTAATACGTCATAAAATTAAAAAAAAAAATGTTTTCATCAACCCCATACGTGTGGGGTATCTATGAATAGGTCTTTAAAAATGATATTAAGGTTTCTAATATCATTTTTTTCTAAACTGAATAGTTTACGCGAGAGACACTTCCAAATTGGTAAAATGTGTGTCCCCCCCCCCCCCCGTAACTTCTAAAATAACAGAATGAAAAATCTAAAAAAAATATATGATATACATTGCCTTGCAAACTACCACCAAAAATTGGTTTGAACGAGATCTAGTAAGTAGTTTTTTTTTAATACGTCATAAAATTAAAAAAAAAAATTTTTTTCATTAAACCCATACGTGTGGGGTATCTATGGATAGGTCTTCAAAAATGATATTTACGTTTCTAATATCATTTTTTTCTAAACTGAATAGTTTCGCGAGAGGCGCTTCCAAAGTGAAAAAAATTGTGTCCCCCCCCCCTGTAACTTCTAAAATAACAGAATGAAAAATCTAAAAAAAATATATCATATACATTACCATGCAAACTTCCACCGAAAATTGGTTTGAACGAGATCTAGTAAGTAGTTTTTTTTAATAAGTCATAAAATAAAAAATATTTTTTTTTTTCATCAAACCCATACGTGTGGGGTATCTACGGATAGGTCTTCAAAAATGATATTGAGGTTTCTAATAAGTATCATTTTTTTCTAAACTGAATAGTTTGCGCGAGAGACACTTCCAAAGTGGTAAAATGTGTCCCCCCCCCCCTGTAACTTCTAAAATAACAGAATGAATAATCAAAAAAAAATATATGATATACATTACCATGCAAACTTCCACCGAAAATTGGTTTGAACGAGATCTAGTTAGTAGTTTTTTTTTAATACGTCATAAATGTACGGAACCCTTCATGGGCGAGTCCGACTCGCACTTGGCCGCTTTTTTTACGATGGGATGTAGGATCAACCTGAAAATATTGACTCATTTTGATACCTAACCTTTCTGAAACTTCTGATATGAGATTTATTTGAAGTTTTTATTTTAGAGCATACAACTGCGATTTTAGTTTAGATAGCGTCTATATCGTCGATAATTGAAACACGTCCAGGACGTCTTTCTCCGTTATTTTCCGTAAGATTAATACGAAAGCGACCAAAATTATAAAACGTACCTACTACAAACAGTCGCACGAGAAGTGAGCTTCATTATAAGATAATACTTTACTATCCAGTATCGTATAAAATTCTAAAATGAATTTCTCGGATTTTTAAGAGTCCACAGCAAGTTCTGTTCTCCATACAAACGTATATATAGTTACGCTCTCATTTTAAAACGACTAGCTAAATTACTCTGCAACCTTGTACTTACAATATAATAACGTATATCTATGCCTATGATGAGTTTATATAGCTTATGATAGTCAGTGCCGGATTAAGATATTTTGATGCCCTAAGCATTTCTAGACCATGGTGCCCCCTCATCAAGATTACATTGAATTTTCTTAGTAAATTGAGTGACGTTTATTGCCGCATTACTGCTGAGAATAGACTTTCAATCCGTCACATCATTTTATCACGGAAATTGACAGTACTGCAGCAGTAATGTAACAATAGGTAAGGTCAAGTGTAAGCAAATTCGAAGACCGTGTTTCGCATAAGGCCGGAAGCCAAGCCAACCAATATCGAAGAGTAAGCGAAGACGTAAGACAGGCCGTACTCCGCACAGGGTTTTGCAACCTCTAGAGCTTTCCTGCGAAGCTCATTCATGTGAGGGCAAAGGCCTTCAGTAGGGGCTTAGCCATCTCTTAAATAGCAAATTATTGACCTGACCTGACGTTTCAAAGGACGTCGTGGTCTCGGAGAAGACTGGGTAAAGTCGACATCATTATCTTGACGTTGGAGGTAATTTTGGAACTTAATCAAACGCGATTAAGTCCCGTTTTCTTAAATAATAATGTGTCACAATTACCTAGGCCAATAAAATTAGATTTTTTCGAATTTGGTCCTAAAAATGCGTGTAATCCGAGTTTGCTCCATCCCAGGAGGTGTGCTGGTAAATGTTTCCTCTTTTTCAGTTTTTTTCTTGTAATTCGAAAATTGTTCTAATTATGACTAAAATTGATATCTGAGGATCTGAAATGTAATTTAACTATGTTCTTGCAATAAAATTTATTGATTGATTGAAGATACCTTAATATGTATCCGTAGTAAATTGTAAAAAAAAGATCGACATTTTTTATTTTTGGTAAAATCATGTTATAATCCGAAAACGCCTTACCAGTGTCTGATCCACCAAGTGCTATGGTTTGGCAATCCAAAGGGAAAAAATATCTCCTAAGTATCCCAAAAGGTATGCACACCTCTTGGGATGGAGCAAACTCGGATTACACGCATTTAAGACCAAATGAAAGTATTAAAACAATTTCCAGCTTGCTGGGAATTAATTATTATTTATTATTATTTTTCGATCTAATTTGATTGGCCTGAATCATGAAACTTTAAATCAGTGTTTTTAAAAGCAAAGGCTGAGCTTTCCATAAGGCTGAACGCGCGGAGCGTTCGATCGGCGCTTACGGATAGGCCAAAGGTCGAGCTGGAAGAAAGCCAGGCTTGAATTTGACCAATGACGAGGTAAGAATGGCTGAACGTCCGGAGCGTCCGATCGCGGCGCGTTATCATACAATACAACCAACGGCGAGGTGTGAGCAAAGCAGAAGGCCCAGCTGCGAGAGAGGACTTGGATTTGGATCCATGGCCAAGTGAAAGTGAGGCAGTTTGCATAAAGTAGAAGGCCTAGCGTCGCATAAGACTTAACGCCGAACTGCAAAAGAGTGGCTTGAAATCGAACCTATGTAATCCCGGTTCTCCTACTGCTCAGCCTTTGGCTTAGCTCGAAAGCGCAACTTGATAAGATACTTTTGGTTTTCGGCCTTCGCGGGGCCCTTTATAACACTGCCAATTAGGTCGCAGGATCGCGGCTCTGCAGAAACTCGGCCTGGCCGACACATCTGGTGTGCAAGAGAGCAAAATTCGCTACAAAATCGGTAATCAAAAAAATAATCGTCGAGAAAATCAGTTGGCCACAAGCCCGACGGTAAGATTTTTTGACCATGAGCTTTGAGGGCCTCCGCGTAAAGTTGGAGATGTGCTTACGTGTCCTCACTCTCTTACGACCCTTCGTTATTAGATGGGTAGACACATACCAAAAAGTTTCGTGTACATAAGTACTACACTACGACTGCGATGCTGATGCAGCCTGTGCGTTTTTTTTCCTACGATTTTGGTGCCCCCCTAGACGTGGTGCCCTAAGCAAGTGCTTATTTTGCTTAATGGTTAATCCGGCACTGATGATAGTTATGATAACATAATAAAAAAAAATACATCGAATTTATGTTTTTCATACAAAACTTGTGTTTGCTCTTTTTCGTTTGTTTTATAAACTGGAGTTATATAAACTAATTACAGGCATTGACATATCTCATGTCATTGTATGTGCAAAGTTTGATTACAATCCAACACGTAGTTTTAAAATGAAAACGAAACTCTGTTTGTATCGAAAGGTGAAATTCGGCTGAACTTGCTGCGGGCTCTTAATGTTTGCGTATCCTGATAATTGTAATTAAGTTTATAAGCCTTAATGAGTTTATTGCGGGACTACAAAGGCCGATTTTATGATATTGTTTCATATAATATTTAGGTATTTTATTTGATTAGTGTTCATGAGACGAGTGATGAAATATTAACAGTGTTTTATCATTTAGAAATTTAGATAGATGCTGCTAATTTTTAATGAACGGGTGTGAGTACAGTAACTTTAAGTCGTTACGCCCTTTGATATTCGAGATCCTTTGATATGCCCGATATACCAACTTAATATATCAGTTATTAAACCGATATAATTGGTTATTAAATTTCTATTTATATACATAATATACAGTATACTAATATTTTGGAGCACGATAACTAAAACACTCCTGTAGTAGTAAATAATTATTTTAACAATGTATGATTTTGCTTTTTGGCTCTTCGACTATATTAACTAATTTATGTGACTTACAATGTAAGCATATCGATTTTTTATTACCGGTTTTTGATTAGAATTCCTTACATTTCACTTACTGTATTTAACATTTTAAATTAAAACGACTTAAAAAAACATTGTGATATATATTTATAATAGTTTATTTTTATTGTTTATAATTAGTGCGAAAACAAAAATCAATAAATTATATAATTTTGCTGTTATAGCCAGTCAAACAACTTTGTCAGTAAAAAAAGGCGCGAAATTCATATTTTGTATGGGATGATAACTAGTTTGATGATAACCCTTAGCGGCAATTTTTTTTTAAATTTGCTACTTAGAAAAAAGACGACAGAATATAATTTTCTGTATTACTAAAAATTCTAATATTTGCACTGGTAACATTTTAAAAAGTAAACGGATCTGTAGGCTGGCATGTGTCACTGGTGTCATGCTTGTGTCACATTTGCGGTTTGTTTTGCGTGCGTGATGCATGCATCTTTTTATTACTAATGTATCGTAATTAGTCAACAAAGTAACTAAATAAACAAAATGAATCCCTCTGGCAATTCCACTGCATTGTCTGCAGACCTTAACAACTTTATTTATGGTGTATCACGAAGGAACTTCCAGAATGCCTCCGAGCTAACAAAAATCGGTATCAGCCTGTTGAAGACGTTTCCAGCCGCTAGAGATGCCGTTCTCGAGTATTTCGCGATGGTTTTTCATAGCGCGGTCAATGTTTCTATCAACCCAACGGACTACGAGGTATGCTTTTGTGAATTTTGCGTTTTAAAGACCCGGTGTTTAGAAACTAAAAACGTACTTAATTTTTCTTAAAGTACTTAGTCATACATCTTTAAACAAGTAATGGTTTTTTCCTCAGAACGACCCTAATACAAACGGAGCGCTGGAGAGTGTAAACATGATTGGCCCAGAGCTCTGCAGTCTCGGAGAAGCCTGGGCTCCCTTCATTGCGCCATGGTGCATCAATCTAATTATGGATATTGCTACACAAAAAGAAAATGTGCCAAGTATGTATTAACCACGGTTGCAATTTGCAATAGCAGTATTGTGTTATGTATCTTTAGAAATCCATAAAAAGCTTGCTAAAAAAGTTAAGGTGACTACCTTTCTTGGTAAGGTTAACATTTTTAATTGATTGGTTTAAAACTCACCGCATGAAAACTTGTTATCTGCAATACAAGAAACATAATGAATATAAATAGGTTAAAAATTGTGTGTCAGTAGAAAGGTTCAAGCTCAGCACTAAAAGCTACAGATTGGCATTTTAACTGCTGATTTTCAACTTGATTCTTGACTCAGACTTTAACATGCTCAGTTACTGATCAGTGCACCTCTATATTCAACTTAAACATGTATTTGTCATGATCGCAGTACAGGGTTCTTTTTGAGCAGTTGATCAGTCCAATAAAACTTACTGAAATAATAAATTTTTTTTTTCAATTTGTGGCCACCTTTCGAAATCCGGATATTCAACGTAAGTGGTCACTCTAAAGTACGGCCAGGGCAGGGGGGGGCATAGCACACTGCATCCGATTCAGACATTGCTCTGAAGTTTGAGTAAGATAATGATATCACTCGATCTGTGTGGACCCGCCTATGACATATTCAAATATGGCTAACTAATCAAAAATAACCCTGTATAAATGGCAAATTTTTGACAGCAGCATATGAAAGGAAGGTTTTGTTAACTACAGTCAATGGTCAATGATCCTGAAATGCCTGCTCAACTTTGATTATATGAGCAAATATTTAACAGTGTGGTCTGTTTAATACGAGTTTTAAATTAATGTTATTTTACCTTCCAGGTGGAACCCTTCAAACAACTGAACCAATAAGAATACTGTTGGATATCACAGCACAAAACCTGACATTACTAGACACTGACATGAGAGCTAAATGCATAGATATGATGCTGGGTAAGAAATTGAACACTATATAACTGAGCAATGTTTGTCATTAGCCTAGCGGTAAGGCATGCAACTTTCATACTGGAGGTTGTGGGTTCACCTTGTTTGAGATCAATGAGTTTTTAGATCATTTGATATTACCATTCACATTTTGGTGAATGAAATAATTGTGCCCGAGGCCTGGTATCCCCTATGGGAAATGTCAGTTTGGGGTACCCCACAGATCTTATCATTAACATTGGTTTAGTAAGAATGCAACTGGGAAATTACTGACCTTATAGAAGGGTGAAATCTTATCTATTATGCATGATATAAAACTATTTTTACGGATTATAATGCATATACTTCATGATTTTTTTTAAACGTTGGTATGTATTCTAAATTGATAATATTTTTTGTTTAACATTTTTTCTGAAATGATGACGTTGTTGCTAGGCTGCCGCGCGTGCTCCTGGGCGGTGGGCTGGATCGGGCGCGCCGAGCCGGCGCTGGTGGCGCCGCGCGCGCTAGCGCTGGGCGCCGACGCCGTGCTGGCGCACCTGGCGAACCATCCGCCGGCATTGTTGCATGTTAGGCGCGCGCTGCTCGACCTATTTCAGGTAGTGTAAGGTTGACATTTTGCTATAGACTGGCATGGGTGGATCGGCCCCTAGATTTTTTTGTTCAACCACCAGTAATAATAATAATAATAAATTCATTTATTTCGACCAACTTAGGATCATATTACATTTAACTTATTATATTTAAACGTAAGATTAAAATTTAACTTAAACTAAATTAAATTAAATTAAGTCAAATATACTCATATTTTAACCTATTCTGGAGAGGCTTGGACACCAGTACGTGAATCATATGACAGTGATTCAGGCACTGGCAGTCAAATCTCTCCGCAAACGCTCTCAAGATGCCGTTGGAACTAGCCCGCACCCTGCGCACCAGGGATGTGCAGCGTTTCCTCATTGTAGTGTAGAAACAGTCTACTCTGGCCTCCGCGAACATCCCCGACGCACTACAAAACCGAGGTAGTCCCATCAGCACCCTGAAAGCGTTGTTATACTGTATACGCAGAGCGTTGTACTGTTTTTGCGTATAGCACGCCTACAGTGACAGCATAACATCTGCTTTTGACTGCTGGAACCAAAAGTAATCGATACTTTATCGAAAAGTTATCAATAGTGTAATGTTAAAAAAACGTGCAGACAATTGGGCCATAGGGACATTATGAAGAATTTAAGGAGCATTCTATTAGAGTGTAGATTACGAACGCTCTTCTTTTGACGAGAATTTGTTATGAGCCATGAAATGTTTTTTTTTTCTAGCCTTTTTGAGTGTCCCACTGCTGGGCAAAGGCCTCTCCCCTTGATTTCCATGACTCTCGATTTGGTATTTTTTCCGGCTAGTTATTCAGGAAGCTGTCCAGGTCATCCCGCCATGAAATGTTATCAGACTAAAAATCGACTCCCTTGCCTTGAATTGTACTCGTTGAATGCTCCTGAGTCAATCTTCGATTTACTTGGGTTTGCCAATTATTGGTTGACAATCGATACTTATGTAATAGGTACGTTGCACAGGTTATAGCAGATCAAAAGTCCCATTTGTTAGTGATCTCTGGTTTGATTGCAGGAAGCCATCTCGTTAAAAGGCGATTCAGAGAAGCAGCGAGACGTGATACCCTACCTGCTGAACTTGGCTGCCAAGTCCGACATTGTGTTGAAAGCTATGACGCAAGATATTAAGCAAACGCGTAAGTATAAGCAGAAACATCACGTATTTGTTATAAGGGTTCATGTCCCTTTAGTGTCATGAAAGCACGAGTTTAGTTAATCGTATGTAACTAACTGTGTATGTAAGTTGTCTTCAAAGCTTGTAAACCATTTTCTAATCACATCTTGGTCCCGGTAAAGACCGATGACAAAGCAATATTAGAACGCGAGCGGAGGTGGTCAAAGAAATTCGGATATTGCATTATTGACAATGCAACCTCATTGAAATTGGGTTTGTTTGAATTGTGTTGATAAGTAGACAATTACTGTTAAAGAGATAAAAGCTTTTTAGTATCAAAAAACGAAATTCCTTTTTGACACTAAACTTATTTTATATGTCTCATTAATAGGCCAAGCAATAAGAAGGTATCGGCTTCAGCCGTTTAAGCGTGAAGAGGAATGTATTTTTTTAAATGTTGTTTTTACTTCAGAATGGTGTCAATGTGATACCATAAATGAATTCAGCACCCCCGATTTATACGAAAACGATACCAAACACGGCCTTTCAGCTTCACTGATGTAGATGAAAAGGAGTGTACAGATTTTTAAAGGGTTGGCAATGCGCATGTAACACTGCTTACCATCAGGCGGGCCGTATGCTTTTGTGCCACCATCGTGTGGTATAAAAAAAAAAAGATTGAAATGTGGTATAAAAGAAAAATTGAGAGCCCTAAATAATCTTTCAAGAGCGGATATCTCAAAAACTATACAAGATATCGAAAAAGTTGACAAATAAAACTTGTAACAAATTGAATCAACTTTTATTTTGTAAAAGTGGTCATGTCGCTAAGACGCATAGTCTCCGAGATATATTCAAACCCCCCCCTCTCCCCGCCAGTTCAAGGGCTACGGCCGGGGACTTTTGATATGTTCATCTCCTGACTAGTCCAAACAAAGCAACGAAACGAAGTCCAAAACTGTGTTCCAAGCATTCCCCTCTATAACTTTTTTTGAGCATTCATTGCCTGGCCTATAGTTTGTAGAATGTTTTTAGATTTGCCGTTTTTTTCTGACTAGTAAATGTCAAATTGAGCATAACTTTTGATTTTCAGTGACAGATGAAGTAGTCCAACGGCTCTGGGTGGTGTGGTCCCACCAGCGCAACACGGCGGCCTGGGAGGGAGTCGGGCCCGAGTCGCTGGTGGCGCTGCTCGTGCGCGCGTCCGTGCAGTGCACGCTACTGCTCCTGCACCACCCTGTGTGCCGGCAGCTGCTCGGTGAGTGACACGGTTGTGGTGTGGTCCCACCAGCGCAACACGGCGGCCTGGGAGGGAGTCGGGCCCGAGTCGCTGGTGGCGCTGCTCGTGCGCGCGTCCGTGCAGTGCACGCTACTGCTCCTGCACCACCCTGTGTGCCGGCAGCTGCTCGGTGAGTGACACGGTTGTGGTGTGGTCCCACCAGCGCAACACGGCGGCCTGGGAGGGAGTCGGGCCCGAGTCGCTGGTGGCGCTGCTCGTGCGCGCGTCCGTGCAGTGCACGCTACTGCTCCTGCACCACCCTGTGTGCCGGCAGCTGCTCGGTGAGTGACACGGTTGTGGTGTGGTCCCACCAGCGCAACACGGCGGCCTGGGAGGGAGTCGGGCCCGAGTCGCTGGTGGCGCTGCTCGTGCGCGCGTCCGTGCAGTGCACGCTACTGCTCCTGCACCACCCTGTGTGCCGGCAGCTGCTCGGTGAGTGACACGGTTGTGGTGTGGTCCCACCAGCGCAACACGGCGGCCTGGGAGGGAGTCGGGCCCAAGTCGCTGGTGGCGCTGCTCGTGCGCGCGTCCGTGCAGTGCACGCTACTGCTCCTGCACCACCCTGTGTGCCGGCAGCTGCTCGGTGAGTGACACGGTTGTGGTGTGGTCCCACCAGCGCAACACGGCGGCCTGGGAGGGAGTCGGGCCCGAGTCGCTGGTGGCGCTGCTCGTGCGCGCGTCCGTGCAGTGCACGCTACTGCTCCTGCACCACCCTGTGTGCCGGCAGCTGCTCGGTGAGTGACACGGTTGTGGTGTGGTCCCACCAGCGCAACACGGCGGCCTGGGAGGGAGTCGGGCCCGAGTCGCTGGTGGCGCTGCTCGTGCGCGCGTCCGTGCAGTGCACGCTACTGCTCCTGCACCACCCTGTGTGCCGGCAGCTGCTCGGTGAGTGACACGGTTGTGGTGTGGTCCCACCAGCGCAACACGGCGGCCTGGGAGGGAGTCGGGCCCGAGTCGCTGGTGGCGCTGCTCGTGCGCGCGTCCGTGCAGTGCACGCTACTGCTCCTGCACCACCCTGTGTGCCGGCAGCTGCTCGGTGAGTGACACGGTTGTGGTGTGGTCCCACCAGCGCAACACGGCGGCCTGGGAGGGAGTCGGGCCCGAGTCGCTGGTGGCGCTGCTCGTGCGCGCGTCCGTGCAGTGCACGCTACTGCTCCTGCACCACCCTGTGTGCCGGCAGCTGCTCGGTGAGTGACACGGTTGTGGTGTGGTCCCACCAGCGCAACACGGCGGCCTGGGAGGGAGTCGGGCCCGAGTCGCTGGTGGCGCTGCTCGTGCGCGCGTCCGTGCAGTGCACGCTACTGCTCCTGCACCACCCTGTGTGCCGGCAGCTGCTCGGTGAGTGACACGGTTGTGGTGTGGTCCCACCAGCGCAACACGGCGGCCTGGGAGGGAGTCGGGCCCGAGTCGCTGGTGGCGCTGCTCGTGCGCGCGTCCGTGCAGTGCACGCTACTGCTCCTGCACCACCCTGTGTGCCGGCAGCTGCTCGGTGAGTGACACGGTTGTGGTGTGGTCCCACCAGCGCAACACGGCGGCCTGGGAGGGAGTCGGGCCCGAGTCGCTGGTGGCGCTGCTCGTGCGCGCGTCCGTGCAGTGCACGCTACTGCTCCTGCACCACCCTGTGTGCCGGCAGCTGCTCGGTGAGTGACACGGTTGTGGTGTGGTCCCACCAGCGCAACACGGCGGCCTGGGAGGGAGTCGGGCCCGAGTCGCTGGTGGCGCTGCTCGTGCGCGCGTCCGTGCAGTGCACGCTACTGCTCCTGCACCACCCTGTGTGCCGGCAGCTGCTCGGTGAGTGACACGGTTGTGGTGTGGTGTCTAAATTTAATAATTATTGTTTTAAATAGCTTCAAAACTCCGGGGATTCTGATTTTGTAAAAGGTAACATTTTAACAGATACTTATTACGGGGCTCCCTGGCGCCAATGACCTTCGATCTGAATCCCTTAGTTTTCTCATGTGTTTTGTAGCTTATCATATTAACAGCAACTGTTTTTTACTATCCCATATTTACATCAAAGTTCATTGTCTTCGAGATTTTTGTCATCAAATTTGAACAAATTTAGGCCAAAAACCTGGTTTTCTGGTCATAATTTTTTTGTGACGTCAAGGAGGAACCCAAATATGTAGATTTCGTATATGTGAGATCCTTCACAGCAATCTAGTAACGATAAAAGTGTTATTTTAGACAATGTTTAAAAAATTCATAAAAAAAAAATATTCACAGACCACAGTGGAGATAAAAGATTGAAGAACCGATAGCCGTTTGTCTTATAATATAATTCTATCTGTAGTGCAAATGTAGGAGTAACGACTCAAAACTTCTCAAAAATCGATGAAAACCGCGGGGAGTCCCTTAAGAGTATTTATCCCCTGTTTTATTTAAAGGACTTGTTCTAAAGGCTTGTTGGACTTACTTACGGTGTCCCTTACATTACAAAAAACATTGTTTGGACAACCTTAGTTCTTTCCAAATTGATTGGTCTTTCAAAAAACTTACCCATTTAATTCTCTGCATTTGACCTTGTGAATGTTAATTATATAACACTTTATTTAATATGGTTTTCTTTTCAGAATACCTCCTACAGAAGCTGGAACTATCAGGTCTACTCCCAGATGCTGACTTCCCACTCCTGACCAGTGCTGCTGAAGAGGCCCCGGTGTTAAGAGAACGCCTGCTGGTTGGAGACCAGTTAGAACAGTACACTATAGCCCGGCTGCTCATACTTGTCAGTAAGTAGAATAACCATTAGTTTACATGATTTTATAGGTTAGTTCACAACTCTTAACCTTACACAACTGATAAACTGTAAGTTGAGGCCTAAATAAGCTCATGCACACTATGGGAAAACGTGACATGGGGTGGTGTAGACTCTGTATGGAGGCAGAGGAGACGCCCTTGCTTATTCTCGCAGAGTGCCCTTGCCTAATGCGCACTTGTGACTCAACCATGGGCAGATACATATTACGTCCGGAGGAGCTAAGGTCTCGCGAGATCAAAAAGATCGTGCAGCTGTTTGAAGTTGCGGGCTTGGATCGAGAGTTGTAGTAGGTGGCGATCACAATAAAGAGGTGTGGCAGACGATGCTGGATTTCTCTGAGCACGTCATGGCCGAAAAGGAGGCAGAGCGCGAACGGGAAATCCAAGCTGAGGCTGACCCAATGCGCCGCCTTAGAACGAGACGCAGGCGTGCTGCGCACGACAGACGCTTGCCCCCTTAACATAGACCTCCGGGTGGCAGACACGGGGGCGTCTGTCATCCATAGGAAAGAGGTCCTCGGGCTGGAGGGCGTGTCAAGTGTTCGGACACGCCCTTAATAATGGCTAGTATTTACCCGGTGATGGGCCGTAATGGGCAGCTGCTGGTGGGGTTGCGGATGATTGACACCACGTGCCCGTGACCCCACCCCAAAGGCAGAGAGATGAACACCCCAGGTTTTTTAGTGAGTAGAAACCTCACATATCCTCAGCGCTTCCCCCTGGCGCTGGGGAATCTTTCGAAGATTTTTCCTGGGCAAAAAAAAAAAAAGGTGACGATCACAATAGATCAGGTTGATGGTCGCAGTGATACATAGGCTGTAGAGCCTTACATAGCCCCTAACAAGAAGAAGAAGTTGAGGCAACATGTTTTATCTTTTTTTATAAAAATTTGATTAGCAGGCGGCGACCACTACAATAAAACTGTGTGTAACTCTCGCCCAGATTCTATTATTGTAGTTTTATGTGGATACTGTCAATATGCTGTTTTAACTAACATTAAGTAGGCCGGCCAGTTAGTTTAAACCACGCTAACGATGCACCTGATACTGAGTATATGCACGATGCACGTGATCGTCAATACAAAAGAGAAAAGGTTTGCCACTTCTAAATATTTTCCATGCTCCATGTTTTTTTTTTGTATGTTATTGACACAATGAAAACTAGGTTTATAGATTTTCCTTTTTTTTTCCTAAACAAAAAAAAAATCAAAAAAGCGAAACCCATAAACCTAGAATATTTTATGCTGAAGCGATCGACATCAAAATCAAAGTGATTTGTTAAGATTTAGTTAGTGACAACCGTTTTCTCCTTTAATGGAATTTCATAGAAAAATTACCGTTATTTCGAAAAGCCATTCTTCCCTCTTAACGGGGTCGTAGTACCTATATAAGTACGTTATAAACTTTTTATTTGTTATTTTTGGGATAACGTCCTCACCTAATCCATTATTTCCAGGTTGCCGCCTCCCATCAGAATACGTCAACACACTAAGCTACCTCCTGCAGTATTCTCGCAACGACACAACCCTAGCGCTGTTCGTACGCATCATGTCCGGCACCATGACCATGCACATCCCTAACGACACCTCGGAACGCGCGCTAGGCGCAGCAGAAAGATATCAAGAGCATGTACAGACGGCTGTCGGAAACGCTTTGAGGAACTCTATGCTGTCAGATACGCAGATAAAGAAGAGCTTTGTGCAGGGGAAGGTGCCGGCGGATCAGAAGACGTATTTGCATCATTATTGTCTGAATATTGTCAAGTTGTTGAGGTAAGTTTACTATTAAAAACAAAGCGGGCTTTACTCTATGTACAACCAGTGGGGCGACACTCCTCCTTTCGGCTTTTCTCGGCTCCGTTTGGCTCAGCATCGAGCAATTAAAAGGGTTAGCACAACTTGACGTCCCTATACGTGCACGACCATAGATAAGATAATGACTTGAATTTTGACAACCCTAAATGGCCGAAAGAAATAGTGTCGTATATTAGAAAGGGACTACATAATTCGTCCCTGAATCGCTGTCAAACTTCGGTTTTGTGAAATTGTCATTTCTGTGCGGCAGTACAGTCGGTTCCCTAACATAAGTATCCACTTTCTATACAACTTAGTACGGCTACTTGGTTACTTAAGTTGGGGAACCGACCGTACTATTATTTATTCTGTGGTACAACACAACGGTAGCGCTCTTGGTGTGTCCGATACCACGACCATGCACACAGCACATCTCTAACGACAAGTCAGAACGCGCGCTAGACTCAGCTGAACTATACCAGGAGCATATTCTGACGGCTGTCGGAAACGCTTGGAGGAATTCTATGCTGTCAGATACGCAGATAAAATAGCGTTTCGTGCAGGGAAAGATGCTAATTTATATGAAGTTATGTATATTATTTTAATGTGGAAGAATTTTTTTAATTAAAACAAGCAGATAATATAGAGAAGCGTATGAGACCTGCCGCTTTTGAATACTGTAATATGTACCTATATGTGTACCGTGAGATTGAACGTACCTTTTAGCGATAAAATCAAATGAAAAAAAAATAACTTGTATACCTAGTACAGTCAGCATCAAAAGTAGCGGATGAAACAACGCTTCAAAAGTATCTACCATTCTGTAAGAGCTAAACACAAAGTGATAGTTCTATATGTAGAACAATTTAGACTGTAAAAGATGTACTTTTGGGCTTGAATTTTACAGATTTATCTACATTTAGAAAATTTATCCGGAATATCAGATACTTTTGGCGCGTTGTTTCATCCGCTACTTTTGATGCTGACTGTACATTATACTTTCCTAATTGTAATTGTACTTGTAACTTTACAGAGCATCTTGCGAAAAAGACTTAATTCAATTCAATTCAATTCTTTATTACAGATAACAAATGATCCATATTACAATAAAATGATTAAAATTATATTTAAATCCTATACAAATAAAAAGGTACATTTTAGCGTTACATATAATCACAAAATAAATATTAATAATGGTTAAAATTATGCCTATTAATTAATTACATGCAGATTATTCCAGTGTCTAGTAGTCTATGGGAGAGTCTAAACTGCTAGCGATCACGTCCAGAATGCTGTTGTTACTCCCCCGCACGCGGCGCATGATGGAGGCGACCCGCTTTCGAATGATGGCATGGAAGCCGTCTACTCGCGCTTCCGCAAACATGCCTGATGCGCTGCAGTACCTAGAAACCTAGTACTTAGAAACTGATAATATAATTATTTGTTCATAGATGGGAGAACTCCAACCGCGTACCGCACCTCCGCACCCGCCCCATAGGTCGAGCGGTCGAAGCCAACCTATGCCGCTTTGGTACCGCACTTCAAGAGACCGCATCTCTTCTACGGATCACCGTTGACTGCACTATGTCTTCGCTACCTGAGATGCCTGCATGCCACGCATTAACCGAGGTCAATAAAAGCAATAAAAACGGATTGCTTTATTAGAAATTTCCATACAAAATAATCAGTTTTCTGTGCTCTTTGTTTATATGCAGCAACCTATAGTGAATCACTACCGAACGCAAGTCTTTCTTGTCGTTTAAATGCTCTGAATCCGGGGCGGATTACAAATATTACAATGTGTATGTACACTTATGGCTACGGTACGGCATCACTGTGTGGGGTAAAAAAATAACGAACATAGGTCTTAACACACTTTAAACATTTGTAACAATAAACACAAATATGAAAATTGCTTCAAAAATGCGTAATTTTATTTTTGAGAGAACTCATCGATTACTTTTTTATTTGAAAACTTACAACAAATTAAAATTAAAAAAAACATGTTATCCCCGGTCCCGAGCACGCACATCCGTTTCGCTCACGCTTACGCTCAGTGAGAGAACACGGGTTATAAACATGATATTTGTATTGGTCTATGTTTGCAGGTGTTGGACAGAATAGACTTGACGGGAACGAAGGGGTTGCCGCCGAGCGTGGAGGCCATCTTGAAGGTGGTTAAAGCTACAGTCATGTATTTCTTCCGGTGTCTTCATGAAGAAGGTATGAAGTCCATTCTATATTATACAATAGCTTGTTTCTAATTGGTTATCTGCACTATAGTAAGTGCCTTTTGAATATTATATGTACCTATAACTGGTATTATTCGACATCCGAACAGTCATATTACCTATGTTCGGACTTCGCATGAATGCGTCACAGTACACTGTGAGAGATTTCACTTTCTCCAAAGTACGACAAATATTAAAATAAATTATTTCAAATTTAGAGCTGAAACAAACATTCAATAGAAAAAACAAATATGGGTCATTCTACTTTTTGTTGTTCATAAGTTTCTGACACTTTTTCGCAAAATGCATATTTTAGAATACTTGGTCATTCCTTTCATTTTCTCTTTTGCGAAGGAGAAAGAGGCTTAATGAGTTTATCAATCGCGATAGCTTTGTTCAATTAATACCTACACTGTAAGTATTCTTAATCACAGTAACTCGGTGGTCCTTGATTGTCTCTCGATTTGTATGAAAATAAGACACTTACCATTGCGTTACCATATTGTTACATTAATCAGTATTGATTAGGGTGGACCTTATTCGTCGAAGTTATAGTATATAGTATATACAGTGCACCCTTGCTAAATGTAAAATCTACCTAAAAAAACATTTTTTTTCAAAATGTTTAAAAACATTTTAGGGGCGCTATCGCACTTTGAAAATTTGGAGCTTCATACAAAATGTATTTTTTTTCTATTTTTCATTGAGGAACGTGTATTAATGTCAAATTTAACATTGCTATTTTATTTGTGTTTGTAGGTAATATTTTGTATGGAGGGTCCAAATTCTCAAAGTACGGTAGTAACCACTAAAGTTTATAAAAAATAAAATTACATTGTTTTTTTAGGGGATTAGATTTTATATAGATTAATGGATTTTATATTAAGCGGATGCCCCGTACAAAAAATAACTTCATCGAAATAAGGACCACACTAACATGAATTTATGAAATTATGGTCAATAAATTCCTATAAAATATTTGTTTCAGATACAATTTGGGAATGCAATTTTTATACATAAATTAAATATATATCATACTTTTTTCTGACAATAGATGGTCATGAAAAAGTAGAATGATCCATATTTATATGTTTTCTCTTTCGAGGTTTTATGTATTTTGTATTCTTAATGGTTATAAAGTACACGATAGGTTATGTATGTAAAGTAGGTACATTATTTGTTTATTACATTTAGAACTTTAGACATTCGGTACAAGGCGAAAACTTCCTTTTATACAGAGTTTAAAATGCTTATAAAATCATTCCAAGGACAGAAGCCATTTTCGTCGACAGCACATTTTTCCATTTCAAGGAGCTGCCACTGCGGCGGATTCTGTAAACCTACTTCAACGCCATCTCTTATTTGTTCAGTGGATTGATACACGTAGTCCACCCTCAGCAAATCTTGATCCTTTTCTTTGTCGTACCATTTTTGAAACACAACCTTTCCGCCTATAGGTGTTCTTTCAAGTTGATCATGTAGGACGTAGTGTTTAAAGTTTAGTGAAGTCGTTAGTACACTGATGTTGGCGTCTTGTGCGACGAGTAGATAAAACTTCCTTTTACCGTTCTGAAATATATCAGATAAATATTCAAGCAGAGGCAGAACTATATCTCTATCCAAAATCTTAGCTTCGAATCGCGTTTCGAGATAAGCTCTCAGTATCGCCATTATAGATTCCCATTGCGTCTTCGTTTGAATTTGACCCCACGCCACATTTTTTGTAGGCATCCCGTCGTAATATGCCATCAAAAACGAATCTACAAGGCTCCAACCAATATTTACACCACCTGAAATCCTCGGTATATCCATATTAGTCTCAAACACTATTTCCGTTTTCGCTTCACTCAAATCGCAAACCTTTTCTGTTTTGCAATACGACGAATTTCCAAAATCTACTATTCTGTTCAATTCCAGAAATGCATTTCTCAAGTCAGTACTGTTCAAATTCTTCTTCGCTTCATTTAGAACAGCTGTTTTGAATTCCGCCGAATCGTTTCTGACTTTAAATCTAAAGATTGGATCATGGTCTGTAATGTTTTTAAAGAAAATCCTCACGCAGTCTCCAAAAGCGCCCTCAGCGAATGCTTTTGCAGTTTCCTTCGTCCTTGATCTAGTATTTGCATACACAAAAACTTCGTCTCCCGGGCAGTTGTTGTCGAGTAACTTTTCCTTAATCATCCAATCAGAAAAGTATTTTCCCATGTGATGTTCGAGGAGACGTCCCTTTGAAGTTAAAGCTCCCGGTTCCATATTCCAAGTTGGCCAGGGTTTGGGGCTGAGCAAATCCGTGCTAACGTCGTAGCGGAACGGGGCCCTTATGTTATGTCTCGATAGCACGATCACTTGTTTTAACTCGTAGCCGTTACTGACAAGGAATGTCGTCATAAATATTGTTAATTTTAGGAACATGTTTATATTTGCGATGTTGTCAGCCTAATGTCGTATTCGGCACTGGTGTGTGTTCACGGGATTTTATTTAGGTCAGGGGTCGCCAAATGGCGGACCGCGGTCCGCATCCGGACCGCCGACCCATTTTGTGCGGACCGCGAGAACACAGCAACTTTTGCACTACAGAGTACGTATTTTGAAATAAAAATGTATCCGATCTACTGTTGCATAATAATGTGAGATGGTTAAGCAAAGGCTGCGTTTTAGAAAGATTCTTCAGCATTTTAGAACACTTGAAGACATTTATTTTCAACAGTGACCAGATTTCAGCAAACGCCTACTTAAGTTTCCTAAACGAAAAAGAAAATGTAGCTGCCATTGCTTTCATGACGGATATTTTTAAACATATCAATGACCTGAACCTTAAACTTCAAGGCAAAGGAAAGCTTGTATGGGAGCTCATGTCAGATGTAAAAAGTTTTTCGCGAAAACTCGATCTCTTTATGAATGATCTTGGTAATGAATGCTTACACTTCCCCAATTTAAATAAAATAATCAGCAGTGACAACGAGATTGACGTCGGCCAATACAAAACGTTCATTACGGATCTTAAATCGGAATTTAAAAACAGGTTCGCAGACTTTAAAAAAATTTAGAATGTTGTAGAAATCCTTAGCAGCATTTACTCTCTGCACCCTGATGGTGAATGGAGCAACGAAGCTGCAATTGTTTTCGGGAGTGATAAAGCTCCTCTGCAAATAGAAATGATAGATTTCCAAGAAAACACAGTTTTAAAACATAAACATACGGAAGTTTCCAGTGAAGACTTCTGGATAAAATTTGTGTGTGGCATTCAATATCCAGAACTACAAAAATTAGCTTTGAAACTTCTTACTTTGTTTGGGTCAACATATATTTGTGAAGCAGCATTTTCGAAGATGAACTTCATTAAGAATAAATTTCGATCACGACTTACTGACGAACATCTCCAGGATTTAATGTCAATAGCTTGCACCAATTTTACTCCAAACTTCAGACAGATAGTCCGCAACAAAAAAATGTAATTTTTCTTATTGATATGTAAAAAAATACCTTTGTTATTTCTTTAATTATATTTGTTTAATAAATATTTTTTCTATAAAATGTTGTGCGGACCGCGATGGTCATTTCATTACTTAAAACAGACCCCGAGCGAAACTAATTGGTGACCCCTGATTTAGGTATTTAGTTCATGTTATCGATATGAACTGGGGTCAAAGTTCAGTTGTGTTTGTTTCTCTATCTATTTTATTCTTACTTGCAGTTTATTTACATTACAGTATATCTTGATTATCAATAATTTAATTTTGTACAAACTTTAAACTTATTATAAAGTAACTTGATTTAAATACCATTTTATCACCTATATTTTGCTGCGCCTGGCGTCCGGTGACAGGCCACTTACTTACATTCTAACTTGGCTTTTAATCCGTGTTTTATTCTTCAGATATCCTAACAAAACTCCGCGGCGTACAAATCGCGAGTCGCTTGCTCCGCAAACTTTGTCTCCACAGCAAGCTCGCTCGCGCCGCCGCGCTCAGGGACCTGTTAGAAACAGCCATGTTTAAAGAAGAGGCGGCATTTGGCAGCAAGAGTTTTGTGAATAATACCGTCGTACCGGCTAGGGATTGGCAGCCGGAGGAGTTGCTGCTGCAAATGAATCAGAAGCATGTAAGTATGATGGATGTGTGTACTATTTCATATTACCTAGAGTGTTTTTACTCGAGTGTGTCAAATGCTGATATGATAGGTTGGTCGGGCAATGCTGAGGGACGAAAACCGCTATATTTAAGGAATGCAGTAGCAGCACGATCTTGATATATATGTACCCATTTATAAGTCATAAGTTATAAGTTAAGTCATAAGTTATTTATTTGCGAAAGATAGGGTATACATAGGATGTTGCAGTTTATAGTTAACTGAGCCAAGCTACCTTGTCACACAGTGACATGCAAATTTTAAAGTTTTTACCTAATACTAAACATGCACCTAAATAATGTCTAAAATTAATTCATGTGTATTTACATAGCAATATTTACATAGCAATATTTAATATTACCTATAGTGTTTTCATTTGCGTCCGTGTTTAGTTACAGTGGTAGAATTCTTGATCGAGCAATACCGCCGTGCTAGCTAGGGGCAGTAGGGGCTCATTTCGTTTATTTTCGATTTATTAATATCCCTGAACGTATCCTATGGCAAAAACAAAACACTTTTGTCCGATGTTTCATTTATTGATGGCATGTTTAAAAAAAAGTTTTTTTTTTTTAAAACCGCGTTCGGCAAATGAAACATCTTTAAAAATTGTTCTTGTTAACCTGTTTAAAAAAAACACTACACGTGTCCCATTTCTCTAGGGCCCAATAACCCAGCTGACCCAAAGCCACACTTCAGTCTTCCACGCGGGCATCATCGGCTCGGGCATCCGAAAGCAGAACCTCTACGAGTCCAAGAAAGACATTCCGCCCATCCTCACCACAAACAACGAGCTGCTTATGGGCGCCCTTATGTCTTGTATGGTGAGTTAAAAAAAGTTCCAAATTGATATATAAATTGCCCTAGTTGCTAAGAGCAGGAAGAAATATTAGATAGCAGCTGGTGAAACGACCCTTTTCCCCCACTTTTGGGCTAATCAGCTATGTTTGACCTAAGGAACAATCGTACCAAGCGGCACCGCCGGAGACAAAAGTTAGCACTTACATTTTTAAAGGCTTTATCTCGGAAACTATTATGTACACCGAGACAATTCTGGTTTCGTATTGTATAAAATTCAGTCTACTTTAAAAACGCCCTAAGAAAGTACTAAAAAACTAGTCCTTTAGGGTTATAATCGCCCAAATCTAAAAAAAACGGTTTTTTTTTTATTTTCGACAAAGTTGCGTTCGGCGCTCGAGGTCACAAATTTGGTTTATTCACTAAGCCAACATCATAAACAATTCTGCAAAAAATAAGAACTACCGGATTTGAACCCCGTTACAGAAGGCGACAAAGTTACTGGATTATTATTGTAAATGACGTCGTTAATCCCGCAATCCAAACGAAATGCACTTATGTAGTTTTATTTATCTTTTGGATACACTTAATTTCATGATAGTGCTTTATTCGGGTTATTCCTATATTCATATATCCATGGTTAATTCTCACCGAATATGTTGTTAATTATTCGAAATATATGTACATAGGTGGCCAGGAAAAGTTCCGAGTCAGAACTCAAGTTTTGGCGGCTTTGGACTAATATTATTTCTAGAGTAAACAGTTTTTTTAACAGGACGGCAATAACGGTGTGGTCGAAGGCTGTACCTCAGTGGCTCTGCTTTTGGTGGAGCTGGTGTCACCTGACGTCATGTATAACGGTCTGCCTTGGCCGGATGAAGATTTTACTAAGGTTAGTGTCTGCTATCTTTCTAGGATTTTATTTCGTGCATATTGCCAGGTAAATTAGTCTGAAAACGTTCTGTAAAGAAGAATTCATATTGTCTGATGACGTAAATCTTGAAAACATTTCATCAGGTGAAAACAAAATTCATTGCAAAAAAAAAAAATTAAACAAAAATCAACGTTTCTTTGGTACAACATAGGTTCACTTGGCTTTGAACTTGTGGTAGTAATTAATGAGTTTATGTTTATGAACGGATAGTAGTTAGTAGCCAAGAAAGTAAAGAAACCAATTTTAATTTGTCTACATTAAGGCTACTGTATAAGTATTACCGAACTTTTAATTTCACTGGTGATAAATATCACTATTCATCATTAGAAATTTTGTACGTCTGATCCAAAATAGACGAGGAAAATGCGCGCGCCGCCTCGGCCGAAGCACGTGTACACTGGCCGGTTTGTGCGTGAGGAAATTCTCAATATTTAAAAAAAAATATTGCCTCGCGCGTATGCTCGCTATGTGTGGACCCGCATAATTATGTAAAATGGCTGCATGGATGTGCATAAAATGGGAAGTAGATTAACCTGAATAGTGACAGGATAGGATAGTGCTTCTACGGTAAGCCATAGAATTGTCGTAAGTGATCGAATTGAGCGTTAAAAGCTGGGGCGAGTCATTCTCCTCGTTAGCAGTTTAACGATTTAAGGGCAAGGTCGGGTCAAATGTTCAGTTTGATTTCAGCAAGTAAGCATAGAGCGTGAGCTGTACATGCGCTCGGCCCTGGAGAGCAGCGCCGTGGCGCGCGCGGCCCTGCGGCGCTGCGCCGGCGCGCGGCCCGCGCTGTGCCTGGCCTCCGCGCTGCTGCGCGCCGCCGCCGCCACCGCCGCGCCGCTACACCGCCTCGCCACGCAGCAAGGTCGGTGCAAGTAGCATAGAGCGTGAGCTGTACATGCGCGCGGCCGCGCTGTGCCTGGCCTCCGCGCTGCTGCGCGCCGCCGCCGCCACCGCCGCGCCGCTACACCGCCTCGCCACGCAGCAAGGTCGGTGCAAGTAGCATAGAGCGTGAGCTGTACATGCGCGCGGCCGCGCTGTGCCTGGCCTCCGCGCTGCTGCGCGCCGCCGCCGCCACCGCCGCGCCGCTACACCGCCTCGCCACGCAGCAAGGTCGGTGCAAGTAGCATAGAGCGTGAGCTGTACATGCGCGCGGCCGCGCTGTGCCTGGCCTCCGCGCTGCTGCGCGCCGCCGCCGCCACCGCCGCGCCGCTACACCGCCTCGCCACGCAGCAAGGTCGGTGCAAGTAGCATAGAGCGTGAGCTGTACATGCGCGCGGCCGCGCTGTGCCTGGCCTCCGCGCTGCTGCGCGCCGCCGCCGCCACCGCCGCGCCGCTACACCGCCTCGCCACGCAGCAAGGTCGGTGCAAGTAGCATAGAGCGTGAGCTGTACATGCGCGCGGCCGCGCTGTGCCTGGCCTCCGCGCTGCTGCGCGCCGCCGCCGCCACCGCCGCGCCGCTACACCGCCTCGCCACGCAGCAAGGTCGGTGCAAGTAGCATAGAGCGTGAGCTGTACATGCGCGCGGCCGCGCTGTGCCTGGCCTCCGCGCTGCTGCGCGCCGCCGCCGCCACCGCCGCGCCGCTACACCGCCTCGCCACGCAGCAAGGTCGGTGCAAGTAGCATAGAGCGTGAGCTGTACATGCGCGCGGCCCGCGCTGTGCCTGGCCTCCGCGCTGCTGCGCGCCGCCGCCGCCACCGCCGCGCCGCTACACCGCCTCGCCACGCAGCAAGGTCGGTGCAAGTAGCATAGAGCGTGAGCTGTACATGCGCGCGGCCGCGCTGTGCCTGGCCTCCGCGCTGCTGCGCGCCGCCGCCGCCACCGCCGCGCCGCTACACCGCCTCGCCACGCAGCAAGGTCGGTGCAAGTAGCATAGAGCGTGAGCTGTACATGCGCGCGGCCGCGCTGTGCCTGGCCTCCGCGCTGCTGCGCGCCGCCGCCGCCACCGCCGCGCCGCTACACCGCCTCGCCACGCAGCAAGGTCGGTGCAAGTAGCATAGAGCGTGAGCTGTACATGCGCGCGGCCGCGCTGTGCCTGGCCTCCGCGCTGCTGCGCGCCGCCGCCGCCACCGCCGCGCCGCTACACCGCCTCGCCACGCAGCAAGGTCGGTGCAAGTAGCATAGAGCGTGAGCTGTACATGCGCGCGGCCGCGCTGTGCCTGGCCTCCGCGCTGCTGCGCGCCGCCGCCGCCACCGCCGCGCCGCTACACCGCCTCGCCACGCAGCAAGGTCGGTGCAAGTAGCATAGAGCGTGAGCTGTACATGCGCGCGGCCGCGCTGTGCCTGGCCTCCGCGCTGCTGCGCGCCGCCGCCGCCACCGCCGCGCCGCTACACCGCCTCGCCACGCAGCAAGGTCGGTGCAAGTAGCATAGAGCGTGAGCTGTACATGCGCGCGGCCGCGCTGTGCCTGGCCTCCGCGCTGCTGCGCGCCGCCGCCGCCACCGCCGCGCCGCTACACCGCCTCGCCACGCAGCAAGGTCGGTGCAAGTAGCATAGAGCGTGAGCTGTACATGCGCGCGGCCGCGCTGTGCCTGGCCTCCGCGCTGCTGCGCGCCGCCGCCGCCACCGCCGCGCCGCTACACCGCCTCGCCACGCAGCAAGGTCGGTGCAAGTAGCATAGAGCGTGAGCTGTACATGCGCTCGGCCCTGGAGAGCAGCGCCGTGGCGCGCGCGGCCCTGCGGCGCTGCGCCGGCGCGCGGCCCGCGCTGTGCCTGGCCTCCGCGCTGCTGCGCGCCGCCGCCGCCACCGCCGCGCCGCTACACCGCCTCGCCACGCAGCAAGGTCGGTGCAAGTAGCATAGAGCGTGAGCTGTACATGCGCGCGGCCGCGCTGTGCCTGGCCTCCGCGCTGCTGCGCGCCGCCGCCGCCACCGCCGCGCCGCTACACCGCCTCGCCACGCAGCAAGGTCGGTGCAAGTAGCATAGAGCGTGAGCTGTACATGCGCGCGGCCCGCGCTGTGCCTGGCCTCCGCGCTGCTGCGCGCCGCCGCCGCCACCGCCGCGCCGCTACACCGCCTCGCCACGCAGCAAGGTCGGTGCAAGTAGCATAGAGCGTGAGCTGTACATGCGCGCGGCCGCGCTGTGCCTGGCCTCCGCGCTGCTGCGCGCCGCCGCCGCCACCGCCGCGCCGCTACACCGCCTCGCCACGCAGCAAGGTCGGTGCAAGTAGCATAGAGCGTGAGCTGTACATGCGCGCGGCCGCGCTGTGCCTGGCCTCCGCGCTGCTGCGCGCCGCCGCCGCCACCGCCGCGCCGCTACACCGCCTCGCCACGCAGCAAGGTCGGTGCAAGTAGCATAGAGCGTGAGCTGTACATGCGCGCGGCCGCGCTGTGCCTGGCCTCCGCGCTGCTGCGCGCCGCCGCCGCCACCGCCGCGCCGCTACACCGCCTCGCCACGCAGCAAGGTCGGTGCAAGTAGCATAGAGCGTGAGCTGTACATGCGCGCGGCCGCGCTGTGCCTGGCCTCCGCGCTGCTGCGCGCCGCCGCCGCCACCGCCGCGCCGCTACACCGCCTCGCCACGCAGCAAGGTCGGTGCAAGTAGCATAGAGCGTGAGCTGTACATGCGCGCGGCCGCGCTGTGCCTGGCCTCCGCGCTGCTGCGCGCCGCCGCCGCCACCGCCGCGCCGCTACACCGCCTCGCCACGCAGCAAGGTCGGTGCAAGTAGCATAGAGCGTGAGCTGTACATGCGCGCGGCCGCGCTGTGCCTGGCCTCCGCGCTGCTGCGCGCCGCCGCCGCCACCGCCGCGCCGCTACACCGCCTCGCCACGCAGCAAGGTCGGTGCAAGTAGCATAGAGCGTGAGCTGTACATGCGCGCGGCCGCGCTGTGCCTGGCCTCCGCGCTGCTGCGCGCCGCCGCCGCCACCGCCGCGCCGCTACACCGCCTCGCCACGCAGCAAGGTCGGTGCAAGTAGCATAGAGCGTGAGCTGTACATGCGCGCGGCCGCGCTGTGCCTGGCCTCCGCGCTGCTGCGCGCCGCCGCCGCCACCGCCGCGCCGCTACACCGCCTCGCCACGCAGCAAGGTCGGTGCAAGTAGCATAGAGCGTGAACTGTACATGCGCGCGGCCGCGCTGTGCCTGGCCTCCGCGCTGCTGCGCGCCGCCGCCGCCACCGCCGCGCCGCTACGCCGCCTCGCCACGCAGCAAGGTCGGTGCAAGTAGCATAGAGCGTGAGCTGTACATGCGCGCGGCCGCGCTGTGCCTGGCCTCCGCGCTGCTGCGCGCCGCCGCCGCCACCGCCGCGCCGCTACACCGCCTCGCCACGCAGCAAGGTCGGTGCAAGTAGCATAGAGCGTGAGCTGTACATGCGCGCGGCCGCGCTGTGCCTGGCCTCCGCGCTGCTGCGCGCCGCCGCCGCCACCGCCGCGCCGCTACACCGCCTCGCCACGCAGCAAGGTCGGTGCAAGTAGCATAGAGCGTGAGCTGTACATGCGCGCGGCCGCGCTGTGCCTGGCCTCCGCGCTGCTGCGCGCCGCCGCCGCCACCGCCGCGCCGCTACACCGCCTCGCCACGCAGCAAGGTCGGTGCAAGTAGCATAGAGCGTGAGCTGTACATGCGCGCGGCCGCGCTGTGCCTGGCCTCCGCGCTGCTGCGCGCCGCCGCCGCCACCGCCGCGCCGCTACACCGCCTCGCCACGCAGCAAGGTCGGTGCAAGTAGCATAGAGCGTGAGCTGTACATGCGCGCGGCCGCGCTGTGCCTGGCCTCCGCGCTGCTGCGCGCCGCCGCCGCCACCGCCGCGCCGCTACACCGCCTCGCCACGCAGCAAGGTCGGTGCAAGTAGCATAGAGCGTGAACTGTACATGCGCGCGGCCGCGCTGTGCCTGGCCTCCGCGCTGCTGCGCGCCGCCGCCGCCACCGCCGCGCCGCTACGCCGCCTCGCCACGCAGCAAGGTCGGTGCAAGTAGCATAGAGCGTGAGCTGTACATGCGCGCGGCCGCGCTGTGCCTGGCCTCCGCGCTGCTGCGCGCCGCCGCCGCCACCGCCGCGCCGCTACACCGCCTCGCCACGCAGCAAGGTCGGTGCAAGTAGCATAGAGCGTGAGCTGTACATGCGCGCGGCCGCGCTGTGCCTGGCCTCCGCGCTGCTGCGCGCCGCCGCCGCCACCGCCGCGCCGCTACACCGCCTCGCCACGCAGCAAGGTCGGTGCAAGTAGCATAGAGCGTGAGCTGTACATGCGCGCGGCCGCGCTGTGCCTGGCCTCCGCGCTGCTGCGCGCCGCCGCCGCCACCGCCGCGCCGCTACACCGCCTCGCCACGCAGCAAGGTCGGTGCAAGTAGCATAGAGCGTGAGCTGTACATGCGCGCGGCCGCGCTGTGCCTGGCCTCCGCGCTGCTGCGCGCCGCCGCCGCCACCGCCGCGCCGCTACACCGCCTCGCCACGCAGCAAGGTCGGTGCAAGTAGCATAGAGCGTGAGCTGTACATGCGCGCGGCCGCGCTGTGCCTGGCCTCCGCGCTGCTGCGCGCCGCCGCCGCCACCGCCGCGCCGCTACACCGCCTCGCCACGCAGCAAGGTCGGTGCAAGTAGCATAGAGCGTGAGCTGTACATGCGCGCGGCCGCGCTGTGCCTGGCCTCCGCGCTGCTGCGCGCCGCCGCCGCCACCGCCGCGCCGCTACACCGCCTCGCCACGCAGCAAGGTCGGTGCAAGTAGCATAGAGCGTGAGCTGTACATGCGCGCGGCCGCGCTGTGCCTGGCCTCCGCGCTGCTGCGCGCCGCCGCCGCCACCGCCGCGCCGCTACACCGCCTCGCCACGCAGCAAGGTCGGTGCAAGTAGCATAGAGCGTGAGCTGTACATGCGCGCGGCCGCGCTGTGCCTGGCCTCCGCGCTGCTGCGCGCCGCCGCCGCCACCGCCGCGCCGCTACACCGCCTCGCCACGCAGCAAGGTCGGTGCAAGTAGCATAGAGCGTGAGCTGTACATGCGCGCGGCCGCGCTGTGCCTGGCCTCCGCGCTGCTGCGCGCCGCCGCCGCCACCGCCGCGCCGCTACGCCGCCTCGCCACGCAGCAAGGTCGGTGCAAGTAGCATAGAGCGTGAGCTGTACATGCGCGCGGCCGCGCTGTGCCTGGCCTCCGCGCTGCTGCGCGCCGCCGCCGCCACCGCCGCGCCGCTACACCGCCTCGCCACGCAGCAAGGTCGGTGCAAGTAGCATAGAGCGTGAGCTGTACATGCGCGCGGCCGCGCTGTGCCTGGCCTCCGCGCTGCTGCGCGCCGCCGCCGCCACCGCCGCGCCGCTACACCGCCTCGCCACGCAGCAAGGTCGGTGCAAGTAGCATAGAGCGTGAGCTGTACATGCGCGCGGCCGCGCTGTGCCTGGACTCCTATCACCTAAAATATTGGATATATTTTGTATAAAGCAGTTGGGTTTGATACTTCGGCTCTCTAAACCCTTTAAAGACCCTAATAATCTAAAGATATTATATTCCTCTTACGTCCGTAGTGTTTTAGAATTCGGTTGCATCGTTTGGACTCCCCAATATACAGTTCATAAAACGCGAATTGAAAGAATTCAAAATAAATTATTAAGTCACTTAACTTCCGCCATGGTTTGAATCTGTCTGAAAGTACCAGCATACGGCACGGTCTCACCCCATTAGTCGGACGCCGCGTATATATAGACCAAATGTTTTTATATAAGCTTTTAAATAACTATATTAACTCTCCTGATCTTCTTGAAAAAAATATTTTTAAATTGCCTCGTCGTATTCCCACTCGCCACCCCCAAACATTCCATATTAGCTTTTGTGTCTCTAATTTTGCCAAGCATACTTTTTTTAGACGAGCCTGTCATGATTACAATGATAAATTTTCAAATTTAGATATTTTTTCATTATCATTTTGTAATACAGTAGCATTCTGCGAATTTCAATCTTTTCTTTATAAATATTGTATGTTTTCTTCTAAGTACCTAGTAACTATATATTATTTGCACGCATAATAACTATAGCGATACATATATTTTTAATTATTTTGTACACCATTTTAAATTCTTTACTATGTCATGCATTTATTAATTACCTACCGATGTTTTGAAGTCCCTGTATGCGTGACAGACAAGAAGATGCCTGACACCTTCCCTGTTTCGATCTGTAATTTACTATGTATTCTTTTATTTTCAATGGAACTAAAGGTCTGTTTGTTATCACTTAAGCTTATATATATTAATATGTGACTGTTTGTTTCCTAAATAAATAATAAAAAATAAAAAAAATTACTCTCAATCGAAATGGAAACTCTACTTTTCATGCAACTCGGGCATAAATGCCCCTTGTTATCCTCGACCTATATCGGCTATATATTGCCTCGCATATCATGGGTCGCTTTATGCCCTAATTGTATAATCTACTATTTGATTACAGCAAGTAAGCAAATAAATTTGTTACCAGGGCAGAATTCACATTTTTCGATATTAATATTCGGGATTCCAAGAATTTTGGCCAAATTCTAGTAGCTAAAAATCGGGTTGTTCCAAATTAGGAAGGACATCTGGTCAGATTATGCATTGCCGACCTTTGCAAACCCAGAATCCTCACTCGACAAACCCAACCCCATGTCATAGCATACATACATCATTACATCATACTATTAAATTGAAGGACCGCCCTTATTTCATGATAGTTCGTCTCGAGGATGGCCCCATATCAATCAACAATGTTTATTTTTTAGCAGACTCCCAATCACCTGAGATAATCCGCGAGAAGACCGCACTAAAAGAACTGCTGGAAACAATGACGCTGGGACAGTTGCTGCCGCACCCGCTTAGCCACATGATTGAGATGGTGCCCAATCTCTCCGCTATCGAGGTTTGCCATTAATAAATACGTAATTTTTTAACCAGCTCTCAATTCTTAGAATCCATATATTACCTTATGTGAGTATATCATTTTTATAAGTAAATATACTCTCTAGATGCAAGTATTAGTACATCAAAATGCTGAAGTTAAAATTGGTGAGATTGATGCGATAGGAGTTATCTCTCATAAATGTTATCCTCGTAAGGCCCAATGTGCATTCCAATGTTACATTCCGCTTCAATCTAATTAGAACCTTACGTAAACCAGATAAAGTAACATTTCTTTTATTTCATTGTTTTCTCAAACAAACGAAATTCACCCCAATGCACAGTGCACAACAATTAGTTCAAATTAAAATTAGGAATACTTTGCATGGTGAGCCTTATGCACGCAATGTAAGATGCTATAGAGTTAGAACAAGCTAAGTTGGCACAGATTTAATTTATTTTAAATGTCTAACTTCTCAAACTTAACTTCAGATATATTTTTAATTAGTAATACGAGCGTTTCTGGTATAATTTATTTCATCGGAACAAACAGTAGCATGATTCGTCTGTCATTCTTCTAAAATGAAATTGGCTTGCAGATCGTGCAAGTTTTACGGGATTGCCTATGGAGCTACACGAGAGACAACGTGCCATCTCCAGCTCTGTTCATTGGTGACGTTACAGGTAAAGGTATCTAATCTAATCTATCTTTGTTTATATTTTTGGCTGGGTACTTAAATGCACGAGAAATCAGTTTTGTAAATCGAAATCTATCGAAAAAAGACTTACTTTGTTTCTTATGATGACAAAATAACAAAAAATACTGTTAACTATCTTGAAAATGAAATGAGGTTAAAAACTCAAAGATTATAAAGGGTTCTGCCAGGTACCCAAAAAAATGGTATACGGTTTGTTTCTTTGGATTTGGCTTATATACTACCTCTACTCTGGCAAGCCAACTTTGTCAATAAAAGCTTGAAATTCAAATAAAGATTATTTTTGAACGATTTCAGGGTTAATTGCGTTGACCTTATCATTTATATGTAGCTTTGCGCGTTTCTCCTCATGTGAAACCATCCCTTCCTGCCAGGTCTACACTGGCGAGACCCAGCCACATGTCAGCCCGCGCCCGCCTACACGGACACTCTTCGCGCCATCCTTCAGAACGGCATCAAAACGCACGGCCGCCTCTACCCGCTCATGTTCATGGATCTGAAAACCCCGGCTGAAGGGAAGCCCGAGGGCGAAGGGACCGATGGGACGGCAGAGTTGACGATAGATCTGGATGCGTCGGAACCGATGGAGGTGCCTGCGGAACCTACAGCTACAGCCTCGTCGGCTACGATTTATTAAAAAAATATTTGAAAAGTGTTGCAAGACTTGCAAGTTTAATTGCAGTCATATATTTTTTTAAACGAACATGTAAATATTAGTTGTAAGTGAATTCGAATAAAAATATTCAAAACAATGGTTTGTTTTAGTTTCTTTTAAACGCACGGTACACTATCACCCCTTCATCATCTGGTAGAGTCAACTGAATAAAAAAAAAGAAAACTATTTACAAAGTGTAACACTTTCTGCTTATAAAAAAATCGGCGTAGCATTTACCTCAGTGGTTCTTAGGTAACCTTCCAGGGAGAACTTAGCACTTGAAAATGTCTTTCCCGACGACCTGTCAAATTTTCCTTTTTTTCCAATACTTTGTTTTAATTTAGTTTATTCTGCTCTTATTAGACCGATCGTTACGCGGGGACCAAGGAAATGGAAATTAAATAGGCGAATATATTTCTTAAACACTTTATTTACATTATGGAAACAAAGTTACAAATACAAAAGTACACCGAGAGCATTACAAGAGTACAGAAGAGACTAAAATAATTCTTAATTACTTAAAACTTATTTGAATCCAATATAGTTCTTCTCACGTCGTTGACTGGGTGCCATCAGGTTTGGTGACCGTAATAGTTCGGATAATTTTTGGTGGTGAATCTGAAAAAAAAAGAGTAAGTAACCATTGAGTTTTCCTTTTTTTTTATTCACTCCGAAGTTTGTCTTAAAAAAAGATAATGTACGGCGATTTTTCTCAATTCGTTTTCGGTGATGTACATACATAAGCTACCAGTTGCCGTAAACGCGCGCTTATTTGCCAACAACAAGAAACCACAAAAATCGAATCTGATCAGAAGTAGAGAACAAGTTCTTCCGACAATAGGGACCCGCATTAACGGGTCTGCCACCTTGCGGTATAAATAAAATCTTTTGACACTTCACGCCAATAAGCGGGTCAGTACTCTCAACGCCTCTCTGCCTTGCGTGTTAGAAGGTTACTATCTCGAGGCCTAAATCTGATATACAACTTGATAATATCACTACCCGCCAATAAGCCGGGAGCTCCTGGGATGCCTCTACAGTTAACTGAGTTATCGCACTCCCTATTATCTCCAGCTTCTTACAATACTCACCCTTGTCGTCACAAATGGTCTGCGTCACTTCTTCCACCACAGTACCGTCAGCATGTATAGTGGTTATAGTTTCCTTCGTCACTCTCGGCTGTCGCGGTACGTTAAAGAAGTACACGACGTCGAAGGTTTCGTCTCTGGTATTCAGCTTCTCCCAGAAGTCAAGGTCCTTCGTCCTGAACCATGCTTCTGGTTTCGCGCCATTTACTTGAAGTACGTCTGAAACATCCAAGAGAATCTAAAGCAACTAAAACTAAAGCCTAATTCAAAACGAGGACTAAGTTCCCGGCATTTTGTGCAGTTATTTGTTACCCACGCTAAATTCAGACACGGAGGTACAAGTTATTTTATTAATTTTAATTATTGATAAAGAAATACATAAGAAAATAATTTTAGTACGAATTATGACGCTGAATAAACGCATCCACTGCTAAACAAAGGCTTTTAGTGGCATCTACCTAGTCAAATGGCTTTTTTCATAAGATCGATAGTTGCTTGCGATAGAATTTACTGGTTGGTCAAAATACCTGCTTATTTTCTGAACACTTACCAATATCGTTCTTCGTATTGTTTGGTTTGATATATGGAGCCACCGTGGTCGGGCAATCCAGTTTATTAGAATCTTCAGTGGTCGGGGGTACGGGAGTTGTCACTTCTATGGAAGTAGCAGAGGCTGTGGCAGTCGCAGTTACTGGTGGTACAGAGGTGATTGCTGTCACTGGTGGTGGTGTACTTGTTGTCACCGTTGGATGCAGTGTCTTAGTTACTGGTGGTAAAGGAGTAGTTGGTGGAGGGTAAATGGCAGTTGCAGTAGCTGTTACCCACACTGGTGGTTGTGCTGTGGGCGCAGAAACCGGTGGTAGCTCGGTAGTTGGGCCGGTTGGTGGTGGGACTGTAGGTTTAGGCCCAGGGATGGTACCGTTTAGAATCACAGATGGTGGAATATTGCCATTTAAAAGGACATGTGGTTGAGCTGTTTGGGCGGTAACGGGTGGAAGGGCTGTAGTTGGTCCGGTTGGTGGTTGAACCGTCTGTTTTGGGCCAGGCACGATGCCAGTTTGAGGTCCTGGGGGTGGAGGTGCAGGTTTGGAGTTAACTGGTGAAAGTGATTCAGCAGGTCCAGGGATTGGACCAACAGGTGCTGGTGCTGCATTAATTGGTGCCGGTGCAGGATTTACCGGCGAAGGGACTGGATTTACTGGTGCCGGGGCTGGGTTGACTGGTGCTGGGGCTACTGGGGGTGTGGCGACAGCGTTTGGTTGCGTTGCAGCGGTAACTGGAGCAACTGGTGCATTTGGTGCTGCTAGATTATTTGGAGCAGCTGAGGATACTGGGGCCGTTGGTGCATTAGGTGCCGCTGGGGCTACAGGAGCCGTTGGTGGGAACGAGGCAACTGGAGTCGCCTCCGGTACCTGTACTGGGGCCAATGGGGCATTGGATACTGCTGGTGTCACTGGGGCGTTTGGTCCCAGTGGGGTATTAGGTGCCACTGGTGCAACTGGGGCATTTGGTGCATTCGGTATTTGTGCTACAGGGGCGGTTGGTGGCGATGGGGCTACTGGAGCCGCAGGTACAGCGGGTGCTGCTGGGTTATTTGGTGCCGGTGGGGTATTCGGTGGCACTGGTGCAACAGGGGCAACTGGGACCTGTGGAGCCAACGGATTTTGCGCTGAACCTGGTCTTGTACTATCAATCTGTGGTGTAACGCTTCCAGCGTTCAATAAGATGTAATTAGGGTGTTGTTCGACGATGTGTTCGATCTTGTCGATATGCTCAATGGTTCCGTTGGGGTGGAGCACTAAATAGCGTTTCTGGAGCGGCGTTGAAGCTAGGACTTGCTGGATTCGCGGGTGATACGCCAAATTTTCTGCGTTGAATTCTAGAAACAGTAATTACGAATTAACATAGCAGATAGATAAGACCGCATAGATATACGTACTCTCTTGATTTGATTTAATAATATTGCATTGCATTATTTCTATAGTATATTTATATAAAATTTAAAACGGCTAAAGTACAAAATCAATTCTGCGGTGTTCTATTTATTGGGAGTATTACTGCAATGTTCTGCCGCCAGAGACGCCAGAGTGCAGCACTAGCACCTTTCGTAAACCATAGAGTAACTTATACATACTGTGCCTTAAACTGTTTTTTGACAAGGTTTCACAGATAGTATAATATGACATTGATGCATCAAGGCGGTTTGTTTACAAAAACCGAAATTTAGTTATCTGCCTCTTCATCGCTCGAATACGAAAGAGTGATATAGAGGTTAGATAACGAAATTTAGATTTTCTTGTTTCGCGGTAGAGATTGTTATGTTATGGTAGTGGCGCCCCCCACACAGAGTTTTGCATAATATTATATTGGCAGAATTTTTGTTTTACCGAGTTTTCTTTATCATTCCGATATTTTTCTAACTAGATATCGTGACTATTAGCTGATCCAAACAACTCTACATTTTCAGTGACTTACGCGCATAATGGTACGGGTTGTTTGTCGGTTGGCTCGCGACCTGAGAGTTCCCGGCCTCGGCGTGGGCCTCTGTTGCTACTTGGAAGTCCTGGCTTTGCACTGGCTGGTATTGCCTAATTGGGACATAAATGGTGGTCAGAACAAAACATCCGTTAGAACACTAACAAAACAATAACAACAGACAACTGCTACAACAGTAGAAAAGCATTTTTATTTCAAAGTTAAATTAAACTTTCGTAATTTTAAATAAGATTTCGAATTTCTGTACTGAATTGTATTAATGAAGTTATGGTTAACCCACGATTTCAGTCCCTCGGCTAGACATATTTTTGGCTTCTAGTTAAGACACTGGGTCCTTCACATCCAACAGGGTGTTTTTGCATACATTTCAGCTGATCAGTTGGGTATGTGACAGTCGAAATTGTTACGATTGCTGTTCAATGCAAACTACACATCCACTTCACAAAGTATGGCCAAAGAGAATTTGAAATAGAGTTCGACACATGAGTAAAACTTTTAGAATGCCATTTGACTTTGATCCTTATTCTTTCACTGATATGTGTAAAATTTGTTAAATATCAAAAAGTGGCGCCAATATATGGTGTGGTCACCACACTGTGGTGGTCAATAATTGTGGGTTCAAACCTCGGTTATGCTTTATAGAACAGAAAAATCGCTCTCGAAGAAAATGCAAAAAGATGGTTAAAAATTTCGTCAGGATCCTTATCACACAGACAAGAAAAATGTTGAAAAATTCCTTGTGTAAACAAATATAATATCAAGTATACCTACCGAACAGGCTGCTGGCGCTGCACAGGATAGTATTGCGGCGTTAAGGGCGCCTCATACTGAGCGCGTTGAATCGGCCGCTGAAGAGGGATCGAGTTAATATACGGTTCGCGTATGGTGTTCAACTCTGGTTGAATATTGTAGCTCGGACGCGTCAGGATCTGGACATGGATTCAAGCGGTTTTGTTACTCTATTTAGTGCAATACTTTTATGGTAGATGTCGCTAGGGGCGCTTCTAAGGCGTGTACAACAATGAAAGTGGAAATATATTGGAATTAAGCTCCGCAGTCGGAGAGCTTTTTGTGGTGGTTTCCAAGCCTAAAAGTTCGATTCTCGCCTGAACAGTATTTTTCTAGTTTTTATTGACTAGAAATATGAAGATTGAAAACGTCAAGGTACTATTGATTTGTGAATTAGCCCTTGATATTTTACTTCTGAAATTTCGACTTTAAGGATACCATGACCCCATTTTATAAATTTTATAAAGCGTATATTTTTTTCTTCGTGTTTCTTGTTTATTTTACTTTTAGTGTTTATTTTTTTACTGGTTTTTTGAATAAAATGTGTATGAGCGTATATTCACCTGATTCCTCAACAAGTTCTCATAGTTCCTGCGGATGTTATCATTCTGCTGCTTGATGTAGAGTTGTTGTTGCTGGTAGAGGTCGGGAGAGTGTGATAGAGTTGGTATTTGGATTTCTTGGGGCTCGTACGTATCATAGTACGCGGGCTCCGGGAATGGGAAGGTGGCTAGAAATTTAAATAAATGTTAGTATATACAATAGTAGGACTTAGTTTTACAAGAACATTACTCAATTGCACACTTGTTTATTTGTTTGTCTTCATGTTTTACTGTGATGTAAAGTTGAGTCTTGTTTCATTCAAATAAGACGCGAAAATAATGAAAGTAAAAATCACTTTGAAATAAGCCAGTAATTCGATATTTTGCATACTTACCTAAATCTTATCAGTCAATACAATCACAAGCTTATTTAAGTAGGTATTGATATAAGTAGTATAGATTCAAAGAAAATAAGATAAACTTACATTGAGTATAAAACTAGGACCAAGGCCTGTCCTATTGGTTGCAGGCATATGGTTTCTTATGAAAACAAATCTTCAGTTTCAAAGTAAAAAAAAGCTTTTTGTGCCGTAACTTATCTAATATCTACTGACCAGCTACTGACTTATTTTTATTAATACCAGACGAGGGTTAATTGAACTATATTAAATAATTAATACTCACAGACCAACTCCAAAATAAATATAGCACACACGACTATTGTCTTCATTGTCCGCTACATGTATACTAACACCACTCTAACCGTAGTGAGCCCCCCTCTCTTATAAGCGCGTGTTTGAACAAACACAAGAAAAAGCTGTTCAAATAGTCCGCCATTGTCTTTAGCCTGCTCCGGTTACTGAATACATGTTTATGAACAAAGAAAATCCACCTCAATAATGTTAGTTGCGTAAATACCGAAATAATAAGTCCCTATGCAAATATTAGGTTTTTGGCAATAAATCTTTTTGACGGAAGGTAAGACGCGCGTGTAACAATTCCACTAGAGTTGCAAGCGCCCGTAGGCTGCGGTTGCTGCTTAACATGAAGCGCCCGCACGCTTGTTTGCCACCGTCGTGTTATGTAAAAAAATGTCAAGTATGAGTAACACGTCTTATGCGTCTTGAGGGTCTCAGAAAAAACACTTGAATAATTCCAAAAGAGCGTCGCGTTTATGAACATTTAATTTTCGGAAAATGCTACAAAACCGAGTTTAGATTTGACTAAGTTTTTAACTCAAGGTATTAGCAAGTGCAAGCATTTAACAAGTAAAAGAGTGTTTAACAAAGTGTGGCGAACGGTATCCTTTCCACGAGTTTGATTCTGACATATTCGCTAGCGACTAGGTAAACTAACTTACTATGCATCTCTCGTATTGCGCTACTAAGAGAGATGCACTGTGTTGTAAGTTGTGGCAGTCGCTAACGTTTAAGTTCGCGTAAAGCTCATAACCAACGGGGTCTCAGTTATATTAGTTACCTTTGCAATGGCACTTGCGGTAACCTATTGACGACAATTCTTGATTTATTGCTACACACGTACACAATAGTTTCCTAGTGTTATCATAAATCATTATACTGTGTTTGTGGAGCGCAAAATTTGGTTTGTTATTAAGAAAGATGCAAATTAAAATCGCGCCGAGCTGTTTTTAACCGACTTCAAAATTAAGGTTTCAAATTCAGTTGATTGTTTATTGAAATGTAGGCTATATTGAAGCATTATCATTTTAAAATATATTTGATTTTTTTAAAGAAATGTATGTACCTACTTCCAGATTCCACTTTTATCATACTCTAGCTCGAAAATTCGGTTATTCCGAATGAAAGATTGTAAGATTCGAATTAAAGTGATTAGCCGGGTCCACACAGAGCAAACAACATACGCGCGAGGCAATTTCCTCGCCCACAAACCGGCCAGTGTATTTACACTGTAGACGTGCCTCGGCCGAGGCGGCGCGTGCGTTTTCCTCGGCAGAGGAACGTGTACACTGGCCGTTTTGTGCGTGAGGAAATTGCCTCGCGGGTATGCTCGCTCTGTGTGGACCCGGCTATTTTTCATATCTTAATAGACATACATATATTACATATACTCGTAGCGATATCAGTATTTCCATCGATAAACCATTATTTGGATTATAAAACATCATTCATTACCGTTTATAGGACTGCATGGAATTATTTTTTATAGGTATGTGCACGATTTATTCAATTGAAATAATATAGCTCGTGTTCTCCACGATGACGCGCAGATTTGTCAAATATAACCTTTAATAACATGACACTACGAGTCAAGGCGCGCGTCATCGTTAATGGCACGATCTATATCTTGTGTTTTCTTACTAGGTAAGTATTTGTTAATCAAAAATCGAACACATATCCACTTTGAAAAGCGAAACGACGACTTTTATTTAACTTGGGTATTTATGAATAAAACTGAATTTATATACTTATTATCCTAATTTATTTCCGGTGGTATTTTACACATAAACATTGCGATTTGTGAGCTTAACCGATTCATAATTCAATTATCTTCAGCCTCATCCCCACTGGACTCGGAGAAGTCCTCGACGTGGAAGGTATCGTCGTTGGCGTGGTTCGCGCGGGCGTGGGGCCGGCGACGCTTGCGACGGGCGCTGTCGTTCAGCGGGTTGTCGTGCTGAAAGATATTAATTTAATAGATTTTTGAAGTGAAAACTTCTTTAGCGGCGCTGAGCACTTTGTGATGGGGAAAAAATGTTAAACTCGCGACAGGTCACGTGACCGACAGATTCGTCAGATTGTTTACAATAACAGGGATCTTATGGGCTATGTATAGGTATGTGAGCTTATTTAATATTAAGGTACCAAGAGCTGGGAAGCATGCGATTGTTGGCCGAGTGTGATTAATAGATGAACGACACAAGTGACTACCACCTCTCGCGTCGAATGATGTTCCCTATGACAGTCTTTTTTATATGGTTGACTGTTACATAAAATGTTTGTAGCAATTTTTTAGAAGTTTAGCACATTAATTTATTTAGAATTGCAATATTTATTGCGCCAGCTCGAATACCATCCTGTGCACGTTGGCCGACCGGTGGGACTCACCGTGGCTGAAGCACTGGGGGCAGCTACATGCCCCTTTATGTAAGAATTTGTACTAATTTCATGTCATACTAACCCTAGATTTAAGTATTAATATGTTACTAACACGATATGAACCTTGTTTAAAATAAATGGTTTTTTATTTGATTCGAATTTAAGTAATAACAATAAGGTAAAAACATATTCTATCGATTATTTTTCAAATGAAGCCCAACAACCGAAATACACTTTTTTTTTAATACTACGTCGGTGGCAAACAAGCATACGGCCCGCCTGATGGTAAGCACTCTCCGTAGCCTATGTACGCCGGCAACTCCAGAGGAGTCACATGCGCGTTGCGGACCCTAGCATTCCCCCCCCTCGTTGAGCTCTGGCAACCTTACTCACCGGCAGGAACACAACACTATGAGTAGGGTCTAGTGTTATTTGGCTGCGGGTTTCTGTAAGGTGGAGGTACTTCCCCAGTTGGGCTCCGCTCTAGATCTGGAATGATATCCGCCGTGCTGTGCCCTACCACACAAAGCCAGATGACATTCACAATGCCCATACCTCTCTTTTGGACGTAGTTTAAGGACGTACCCGGGTCCAACACTTGTTATGGGAATTGTCATAGAGAACATGATTGGACGCCAGAGGCTGAGCATTATTATTATTATTTAAACTTTATTACACACAAAAAAGAGTACAGCAGGCGGACGCGGACTTAATGCCAATAGGCATTACACTTTCTTCATGATAAATATAGATAGTTGATGAGATACAAGCCCGTTGACAGACAGATAGACGACAACAGCGGGATACTTTGGCAATTAGGTTGCGTTTTTCACCTACGGAAAACTAAAAAATTTGGCTTAAAATAATATTTGAATTGATTATCCAGAGGTTTTTTTACTGAGTAGTGAATTTAGGACGATTTTAATTAGAGAAAAGCCACCTTCGAGTATAAAATACGTGTCCTGGATTAAAAATGCAAACTAAACTGTACCTTGTTGCAAATACACTAGGTATGTATTCCAAAATTTTGACTCCATGTAAACTAAAAATTCCATTAAAATATACCTGTATCGGCCATTCCATACAATTCTTTCAAATGGTTTTATGAATAAGTTTATTCATTAGCAATTTGAACAGATGTGAAAATTTCTGGAAGCGTGACGCGTGTATTGTACGCATTATAATACAATAATAAGAATAAGAAACGCAATAATAGACGCTAGTTACAATAGATGACGCAATAATCTTATATCTTTAAACGAGCAATTCTTGTATATATAGGGCACCTCGGAAATGGCTGTAACGATTTTGATGCAATTTGCTATAAGCGAGTTTTCGGTGACGAAAAATCGATCTAGCAAGATCTTATCTCTGGGAAAGATTTTTGAGTTTTTAATTAATAATAATCAATAATATGTTTTCCGACCAAAGCTTCTGAGCTTATGCATAGGTAAGAGCAAACTAAAGTCAGTATCATTGATGTGTTAGTCCATTTAATCTATATTATACACTGTGTATTTTTTGATTTCCGTTTATTTCAAGAGTGTTTTTCTGAGCTTGAATTAAGTAACTTTCTCAAAGACACCGGTATTCTAATTAACTCCATTTCGGAGATAATAAGTAATTTATTTTTATTACGAGTGTGTACATTTGCTACTAAACGTAAGTAATATTTCGGGCGATTGATGTTTGAAATGACATTCATATGTCACAGTTTTCAATTGTTTGGTTGAATTAAATGTAATGCCCATGTTACAACGCTATATGCAATTATGTATATATTTTTAATTGCCATTTAGCAGTGTTGGCCGAACGTTTATTAGAATTGACCATATTGACCATTAACCATTTTGGACCGTTTACAGTACCGGACGGTTACAGTTTATGGTTGAATTTGTAATGGTTAATTTTCAATATGGTTAGTTCTAATTAACGTTCGGTCAACACTGTCAGTAGTTTCGTTAAACGTACTTACCCATACCCCGGAGTAAACGGAATTAAATAAAAACATGGTGTATAAAACAATGCTGTTACGACAGACAACGCTCAGCTTAAGGGTAGCGAGAACCTAGCCGCTGCGATACTATCCAAGTTACGCTCACATTTTAAAAAGACATGTTGAACATGAATCTTGGCATAAACATTAAATTAACATATATCTGTCTGGTAATATATATTGCTGCAAAAAAATGTAATAAAAATAATATTGTTTGTGTTTCTGCTCGCAACTATTTCATTACCTTCTATTTCAAGAATGTATAAAGAGTTTTTTTAATCAATGAATCCTGGGAACAGCTAGTTTAAATATAAAACTGTTCACTTACATGCCTGACCAGTTTGTAGGAGCCCTCGCCGTCGATGAAGGCCATTTTGAAGGCTTTTGTCAGAGGATATTTCTTGAACAACAGGAACTGTTCCTGCAGCGTCTCTTGAGGTTTATCTGAAAAACCTGAAATACATTTGTATAGTGTTTAAAATGTATTTATAAGCAAAACGTAATCAGTGCACTCATAGTACAGTCAGCATCAATAATAGCGGATGAAACAACGCGTCAAAAGTATCTGATATTCCGCATAACTTTTCCAAATATAGATAAACTGTGGCTTTGCTGTCTTCCTCTAGCTCGTTTTTGACGACAAGTGTGAACGCCATCTGCGTTCGGAATACCTTCAAATAGAAATAAAAACACACATACCTTTGAAAGAATAGTCTCTAGGTCGTATGTCATACATAGTGTAGTGCAGTATAAATGTTATGCTTTCAGTGGCTTCGCTGTCTTGCTCCAGTTCGTCTCTGACGACGAATGTGATTTCCATCTGCGTGCCGTCCATCAGCTTGAAGAGTGAGGCATCTATGGATAGGAACTCCTGCAAATAAAACTTTGCATTACTGTTAAAATCTTTCAACCCCATTTTAATCTCCTTACGAGTTGATTATGAAAATAATATTTCTTAGAAAAATAATATAATGTATATTCCAAATTTCAAAGTCCAGCTTAAAACGTATTGAGCTGTGCGTCGTTTGTCAGTAACGAAGTACCTATCTATCGGCACTGTATAGCTGGCCAAGTAATTTACACAGATGTCTGAATACACCACTTTTGAGTTTTAACTTGAAGATAAAATATATAGCTACATATTGTCATATGTCAATAATCTGTAATCAGGGTAGAGTGTTTACCAGAGTGCATGTTTACCACATTTAATATATTATAATAAAATTCAAGTACTTAAAAATTAAAGTTATGCTAAAACAAAACCAAATCTAAAACGAAATATATAAGAATTCCCCTAAATCAGCCCCTTCCGGCATGGTCGCAAGAACTCTAGCGGCATTACCCCTCTACACCGCCAAACTTAGCCTGGACTCTGGTCAAAGAAAGAGCCGCCCTATGACCGACACTTCTCTCACAAAATGTTTGGTGTCGGAAGATCACGGGCCCAATGTCTCCATTGCAAGCGCCGCAAATGCATACTCATTTGTCAAGAACGCGTATTTGCGGCGGTAAAATTTAAGCTCTAGGGGGTACCTTTGCCTTGTACCTGCCTACACCCATGGTGAGATGAGTACATCAAAAATTCGCTAGGCTAAATTATTATTTTTATTACAGCGCCACCTATGGACTACCTATGGAACTACGTACCCTTATTGCAAGCATATAATATTGATTATCGATAAGCCATCTAGGGTTCGCTAGGGTCAGATAGATGGCGCTCATCACTGTAAACTTCAAATTCTCTAGAGACTATCTGAGTCAAATTCGTTGCATTGTCGTCTTTTCAGTCCCCAAAAAATTTTACGATGTGGAGTTTTTGGCGTGAAATTCAGTTTTGGTTTGTATATCTACAGCAAGAAAGATATACAATGAAACTGGTCTCGTTTTGTTTGGTGGAATAGAAGTAACAAATAAAAGCATGACATGACATGACACATGACATGAGTAGTCAAAAACAAGATAACGAAAATAATTTTGATGCATCTAAGTGTCCAGTATCTGTAACCTTGAGGTTTTCATACTGTTCAAGTCTGGCAAAGTATCCTAGTACTAGTAATTCCTTAGGTAGGTTAAGTTACTTAAGTTGTCTAGGTAGGCATAGTCGACATCCGATGTATCGGAGCGGCCAAAGTACTTACAAATATTTGAACCTGTATTGTCAAGGCGTTGGAGTGCGTGTAGTCTGTTACCTTAAGGTCTTCGTACTGTACAAGTGTAGCATAGTATAGTGGGTACTACTCCCCAGCTAAGTCAAGTTTTTCGGGTAGGTACGTAAGAAGCCGTCCGAGTTACGTGTCTTATAGCCTGTTACCTTGAGGTATTCATACTGTCCAAGTCTAGCATTGTCTAGTCGAGTAGTGAGTATACTACATACTCTCTAGCTAAGTAAAGTTTTTTTGATAGGTATGTAAGAAGCCATCCAAGTTAAGTGGCTGATAGCCTGTTACCTTGAGGTCTTCATACTACAAATACAAGTCTAGCATAGTATAGTCGAGTAATAAGTACCTACCTAACTAAGCCAATTTTCAATTTTTTTTGATAGGTATGTAAGAAGCCATCCGAGTTAAGTGTCTTGTAGCCTGTTACCTTGAGATCTTCATACTGTTCAAGTCTAGCGTAGTAGGCGGTGAGTGCCTTCCTGATGACGTCGAAGGTTTTGAACGATACCTCATCGTTGCAACCATCCAGCATCGACTCCAGGTTAAAGCCGAGTGGCAAAGAGCAGCCTGTGATTTTGTGCTCGCCTGAAAGGCAATGTTAAAAGTTTGTATTATGCTGTATAATGATTTGTAATGATATGATGTTCCTCCAAACGGCTCAAACGTGATTGAGCCGCAAACATGGATACCTATTTAATTCAATTTGTGTAATGCAATATAAATGTACATGTCAAACATACAAGGTTACAAAATACAAAACATATTTGTATTATATGTAGTAGATTTAAATAGTTATTTACGATACAAGTGCGAAAAATAGGTAAATAGGTGTTTTTAATCGACACGAGTTGCGAATTACCTATTCGCACATGTATCGTACAACGTTTTACAGTACATATGGCCCTTTAAATTTTCGACATAGTTACATAATGTGCTAATTTACGCACTAGTGCGGAAAAGTAGTATAGTACCTAGTTGGTTACTAAATTATGTTACTGCAATAATCTTTATCTGCATAAAATATACGAACGAAAGTTGAATAAACTATATATTAAAATGAAGTACACAAAATCAGGAATTACATATGACAATATCATTCAAAATGGCCTCCTCTGGCCTTGACACAGGCCCTCAAAAGACGAGGCCAGTCATCAATAGCGGCACGCACGATTGTTATGTCTAGTTCTTCGATTGTCACTGTCTTAACTAATGGCCCGCTTGAGGGAGTCAAGATTTGTGTGGGGTTTAGCACAGGCTTTCTCCTCAATAACCTGCCATATGGCATAATCCAGGGGGTTAAGGTCCAGGCTGGAGGACGGCCAGTCTTCGTGGGCAATAATAGTACATTACGATACAAGTGCGAAAAATAGGAAATTCGACACGAGTGGCGATATTACAGTACAACGTTTTACAGTACATATGGCCCTTTAAATGTTTGACACAGTAACGTAATATGCTAATTTTCGCAGTAGTGCGGTAAAGTAGCACCATATGTACTGTAAAAGGTTTTATCAATCAGGTATTTTTTAAATTTATTGACAAAACTCATTGTTGTCTATTTGATTTCCAGGCTTACCTATCCATGTTTGTAGCTCAACTACGTGAAAACTGATTCGAGTTCTCACTAGTCTTGGATAAGACTTGAGTCCTTTGAGTCTTCTGCTTTAACCCTATTCTAGGCATAGTACGATTTATCGACCACATACGCGCCAATACAATTCCGATTTAAGGTTCAAATTAGATTGCACTTTCGGAAAATGAGACTTGCCTTCAAATGAATCATCAAAGCTGGATTCATTGGGATATATTTGGTTTTTTTTGAGAAATCCTTGTAGATTGCGGCCTGGAAAAGGGGTTCAGGCTCAACTCGGTTTTTCAGACTCTTATAATTACATCGAAACTTGAGTTCTTTTTAGAATTCTAATTCTTTTGTAGAAATTTGAGTCCTTTTTTAATTGTTTAGCTAATATTTAGATAAAACCTGCAAAATTGTTGACAAGAGTCTTTATCTAGAGGCTCGAGTCCTTTTGAGTTGCATTTAAAAAGAACATGCCGAATCTCGTAAAAACAATATGAGTCCTTTAATTTTAGACCCAAGAGACCCTGAGTTCCTGGTTTATATATGTTTCCGGCATTTTGTGCGATGGTGTATAAAAGTACAAAGGCATAGAGTTATTTAGTACGGATTGTGGATTTCTACCAAAGAACTATTAGTGGTATAAGAATGTACAGTTGAGTTCATAAATATGTATAAATTTGTTCACCTTATTGCAATGAATAGGCCATACGCGCGAGGCAATTTTCTTCTTAGGCCTAATTCAGGTGAAGAAATGTATGAATATTTATGAACTCAACTGGAATTTTGAATAATAGCCCTATAACAATAATCTAGCACTAACCATCTACTCTGGATATGGTGACTCCGTGTTTGATATCCACCTCCCTGTCAAGCTGCATGTGAAATATGACGCTGCAGTGCTCCCGGCCATAGGACTCCACCTCCATGCCTGTCAACATTGCCGCCAGGTCCAGTGTCTTCTGCCATTCGTCTATGCGGTTTTTCACAATTATTGACTGGAAAATATCAAAGTTAAAATGAAAGATTATGATGAGTCTACAATTTTAAAAATAAAAGAAGAGAACAGAAAAAAGAAAAGGCCTTGAAACTTTTACAATTCAATCGAGAAGTGCTAAAACTATAATTTTTGTTTAATAAATAAGTATATAAAATATTTATTTATTTATGTCAGTCTGTCACACATATTCCGAGTGAAAATATCACTCAATGCGAGTGTGTTGTAGTGTCCTGTAAGTATTTTGTATGTTTCTATTAATTCCCGCGTTTCAATGCTCCAGGGTTGTCAAGCCTAATTCCTTTAACCTATGCTCATATGGTCGGTTGCGAAGAGATGGAACCAGTTTTGTTGTTCTTCTTTGGACTGTTTCAATAAGATTAATGTCTTTTATTATTATTATTATAATAATAATAATAATAATAAGCCCGCAGGGCAGCTTGTGGCGAGCTGTTGGGGAGTAACGACCCCACGGACCCGAGTGCTCCAGAGAGTCGGTCAGGGTCTCCGTCTCCGGCGTGTCTTCGTCGGTCGGAGTGGAACCCCAAGGGGACCCGTAGGATTCTCAGCTCTGGCTTGCCTTAATTGGCCGTCCAGAGGGGAGACGTTAGAGCTATACGCTCCAGGGGTGGAAGTGTTAAAGGGCATAACGCCGCGAGTAACTTCGGAGAAAGCGCAGCACACCTCTCGACACCCCTGAGCCGCTCACGCCGGTGTTGCGCCTGGCCGTCTTAACGATGGCGCATCAGGTGCCCATCTAGCGAGTGGCGAGTCACCGCTTGCCTCGGTAACACTGTATATCACAATGTTATGGCAGGTGTCCGGAACTCTTAGCAATAGCCCAGTCTTATTTTTCACCCAAATTCAAACCATAGACCAGGACTCTTTCCATTTTTCTGCAATAGCCTCCAATGCCTGCTGAAACCGGTTTATGGGTATCTATTTATGTACACATGAATGGGTTCCAGCAGGCGTTTTACATGACATCAAAGCTCTCCAAACGGCCTCTACGTGTTGGATCTATATCCCCACGCACGCCTTATAAATGACCGGGCTTAAAAACCCGAGAGTTTGTAACGGAGATACAAATAATAATAATAATAATAAAATGCTTTAATTGTGCACTACAAAGAAATATACATGTTACAAACAAAAAAAAAAGGACATATGTAAGTAGGTATTATGTCTGTCTTTTACAAATTCTCGGGACCACGGGGTCCCGGACATTTGGAAGGCGTGCGTGGGGCCGAAGCTAACACGTAGAGCCCCTTGTAATAAGACAATTTACTCTAAATGTAACGTGACACCAACCGACGACTATCCCTGTTCACACTATAGCAGTGCAACCAAGGACAAGCCCCGGTTAGTGTAAGACTATTGTAAAAAAATCGGCCAAGAGCATATCGGGCCATGCTCAGAGTAGGGTTCCGTAGTTATTCTTCCGTCACAATAAGCTAAACTGGAACTTAAAGTATAGTAGATTATTAACCAAGGGATGAACTGAACTGTGGATAGTACGTCTTTTTACTATGAAGGGGAAACTTTTTGCGATAACTCAAAAACTTTAAACTGATCATGTCCGCTATAGTTATCATTTAATGTCTTTCTTAAGCTCTACTTTTACGATTTTTTCATATTTTTTTGACGTATAGTTCAAAAGTTAGGGGGGGGGGCACATTTTTTTTCTTTCGGAGCGATTGTCTCTGAATATATTCACTTTATCAAAAAATGATTGTTTAAGACCCCAATTCGTTTTGAAAGACCTTTAAAACGATATCCCACACTGATGGGTTGAAGCAAAAAAAAAATTCACCCCCACTTTACGTGTAGAGGAGGTACCCTAAAAAAATAAAAGTTTTAGATTTTATTCTACTACTGTCGGCTTTATTGATTTATATATCCATGCCAAATTTTAGCTTTCTAGCACTAACGACCATGCAGCAAAGCCTCGGCAGCAAACAGACAGACGGACATGGGCGAAACTATAAGGGTTCCTAGTTGACTACGGAACCCTAAAAAGGGTACCAAAATAAACCGGGCTATTGGGTTGAGTTGCAAGTGGACTGGTAACCGGGACTGTGGAGGATACTATGGCACCTGCCCTGATCATTTGTTTTTAAAAACACGACAAAATGGGCAGGTGGTGATTTGCCAACTCATAATATGGGTCCCCGAAAACGGTCGCTAGCACGGAGCGACAAGGGGACAACATTGCGTCAGCGGCTCAGGGTGAGGAGAGGTGTACTTTCTACCCAGTGGCTGTAAGCAGCCACTGTGCAATATTACGTCGACTACTTTAAGTGCAGTTCTTTGTCATTCAACCATCTCCAATTCTAATACTAACATTAAGGACAAATCATTACATCAGTCTATTAGATATTAGTGGTCGATGATTAGACTATTTAGAACACCATTGTATAAGGCAGGGGTTCCCAATCTTTTTCAACATGCGGCGCAGTTATAAGTTTAGTATTTTGCAACGGCGCCCTTGTAAATTTAAAATCACGGTCGAAAAAGAGTGATACGACGCTATATTATTTACTGGTGCGAGCGCTCAAATAGGTACCCGCGAATATTTGTGGTTTCGGATAATGATAGAACTCACGGCGCCCCTCTTTACTTTCTACGGCGCACCAGGGCGCCGCGGCGCACACTTTGGGAACCCCTGGTATAAGGGAATGAGTAATTACCATGTACAATCATCCTAAAAATTCTTATTTCCAACATCACAGATAAAATCCAACAAGTGCCTACTGCAAAATACAAATAGAACATACTTTAGTATTAGCAACATCATTATCTTCAGTTCTCTTCGGTACTACTACAGGGTGCCGGTAGCTCGCCCGCTGGATTTGGAACAGGTAATCTTGTTTCTCTCGAAGCTTACGCTCTAGTTCCGCTACCTCCTGCTGTAATTCACTGTTTTCATCTTTTTCCTTAAGGATTCTGGGACCTACAACATCCAAATTAATATTAGCGACACTAGTCCATTTATTAATTGTTGCTATCTGGATTATGATGTTATTTTTTGTCATTATTAGAATTTATTTTTGACAATCACAATATAGATTCATATAAATTGACATGAATGTAATTTGTAATGCAATCGTATGTTGTGTAATAAATAAATCTAAATCTAAAAATCTAGGATGTTTCTTCTTAATAATACGTTGGTACAGTTTAGTTGCTACACTGCTGGGAATCCTTTCTCCATCGTATTCCCATGAAGTAATCCTTATATTTTAATAAATACTTACGTTTATTTCCTTTGCGAAACAGCTTTGTTATTTTCAGTTGTTTTTTATTCACTTTCAACATCGTCATTTCGGAATATTTAATGATTTTACAAACTTAGAAACAAAAATTCGAGGAAAATAAAAGTAACGGCTTCAATCGAAAAATCGGCCATTTGGATTTGAAACTTTTGACATTGACGTTTCACTATAATGCTCAGCCAAGTAATGCACAACCAGACAATCCACGTACAGTACTTTAAGGGGCCCTCAAGATACATATTCTATCCATGGAGATATAACGTAGTGATTATATGCTCTTTGATATAAAGTGGAGCACACTCTTAACTTTTTTGTTATAGTAAATTGAACCTTATCATTGAGGTAGAAAGGTGTTCTTACCAGACTAGAGAAAACGGTCCACTTGAGATAGCAAAAGTGGGGCGCGGTGTCTCACTCGCACATGTTGCCAATGTTAAAGACATACCATTGTGTTAGTATTTATATCAATATATTGTTATAACAAAATATGTTTATAGAGTACAAAATAAGTACCTAAAAACTTAGATATAATATTAATTTTAATTTTTTATTATTATGTAAAATGTTACAAATCATATTTTGTAAATAACTAATTTTAAATAATATTGTGACATATAATATGAATTATTATGAATAAATATAGTTTGTCAAAGGGCTATCTCATTTCAAACATAGACAGAGGGAGTCATACTATCTTTGTCTTACACTAGTACTAGCATCCAAAAGAAAAGGATGAGTATAGTTTTTTTTTGTTCTTATTTACTGACAAATTGGTTTGACCAACTATATATGAATATTATACTACTGAAATTAAATACTTTCTTATACTATTTTAGTACTATATACAAAGTGCGGTTCTCAAATCTGTTAAGTAATTTGTAAATAATTATGATGTCAATATTAGTAACTGATTAAACCAAGCATGTGCACAACAAAACAAAAAAACATTAAGTTTAATATGGTAGGCATTGTAGAAACTTTGAATATTAATTGGTATCCCCAACTTGATGACATATTATATTTTCGAGATATTTCCAAAATACGTGAATGGTGGGGCTCAGCATTTAATTGCGAAATATTATTATTATTTAAACTTTATTGCACAAGTACAAGTATAACGTACAATAGGCGGACTTAATGCCTTGAGGCATTCTCTACCAGTCAACCACTGGGCCAAACAGAAATTTGCTAAAGTGGGTGCAGTGTGAAAAAAAATATTCCAAAGTTCTACCATAAGAGATGCCACTCCTCTTAATTCCACACTCCATACTTCCTATATACGTTCTATGGAAGGTAGAGGCAAGGAACAGAAACTCCTTAGGCAGAATTGTTCCAAAAGTGTCCAGCTGTCAGCTATAAATAATAGTTCCAAATCTCTCCAGAGTAGCGCTAGAGTAGCTAAGGCGTTATTGACGATGTGAAGTGCGCTGTCTATGATTTTTCTCAAGTATTCTAGGTATTGTAGCGCCACCTATTTATGGTTTTTTGTCGGACACTTTTTGGTATATGGAGATTCTATTCCTTAACTCTTCTTCTTCTTCTCTTCTTTCCATCCTGTTACCCCCTGCTGGGATGTAGGGCTCGAACCATTTTCTTCCACTGACTCCGGTCCTGGGCAGCTTGGGTAACCTCTTCTCACCCCATCCCCAATACACCTAACCCTTACTCCACGGAACGGCGCCAAGTAAATTTAGGGCGACCATGTTTCCGTTTTCCGGGCATCTTCCAGGTCAAGGCCACTTTGGATAGGTGGGTGTCAGGCTTCCTGAAGATATGCCCAGTCCAATGCCATTTGCGCGTTTGGATCTCCTTGTGTACAGTTTGGCCGAAAGATGCGTAGAATTTGCCTTAAGCATTTGTTCACAAACACTTGGAGTTTCGTTGTTAGATCTTTGCGCCACAAACCAGGTTGCGGGTTGCGGGTGCGACCCGTACAGTAACACGGCTTTTGCATTTGAATTGAAGATCATCACTTTAGTTCTTCGATCTAGTCAGGGTAGAGGAGTTCCACACTGGTTTAAGCTGGCTGAATGCGGGTCGGGCTTTGTTTACCCGAGTTTCACTGTCGGCTTCCGTTCCTCCGCTCTGGTCGACAATACTGCCCAGATAGCAAAAGCTAGCCACCTGGTCAATCTGGTTTCCCTTGATCAGCATTGGAGTTGAATCGGTGGTGTTTTGGCGCATTTCCTTTGTTTTCTTCCTTAACTCTAGCTTCCATAAATATTACATGTCTCACCGGTTGACATTTCAAATTTAATAAATTCGTATTGCGGTTACGGGTCACAGACCTATAATTATTATCTCTGCCTACTTAATAAATAATAATAAATAAATATTATAGGACATTATTACACAAATTGACTAAGTCCCACAGTAAGCTCAATAAGGCTTGTGTTGAGGGTACTTAGACAACGATATATATAATATATAAATATTTATAAATACTTAAATACATAGAAAACACCCATGACTCAGGAACAAATATCCATGTTCATCACACGAATAAATGCCCTTGCCAGGATTTGAACCCGGGACCATCGGCTTCATAGGCAGGGTCACTACCCACTAGGCCAGACCGGTCGTCTACTTATCACCGAATAAGATAGTTTGTCAGGCTGATTTAGAAGTTGTGATTTAGAAGGTATTGATGACTCGGTCATTTTGGATGGAGATCTCAACTTCAAACATCAGCTCTGGAACTGTAATGTGACAACGACTAATAGACGGTTACTGTATAGCCTGACTGACAATCTTGGCGTTTGACATAATAGCCCCCATGGAGCCGACTCATTTTCCCTCAATAGTTGAACACAGACCTGAAATTCTTGACATTGCTCTTTTGAAGGGTGTGTCCCTTCGTCTCCGCTCCATCGAGTTCGTTCATGAGCTGACTTCCGAGAACAGGCCATTAATTATATCGCTCGGACCGGACCCAGATAGCGCACTTCCTTTAAGTCTATTACTGATTGGGAGAAAGTTCGTAATTCTCTCGACAGTCATGACTCTCCTATCAACATTTAAGCCAATGTTTAAATGGCATCATATCATATAAAATCATTTATTCATTGTGAAGTCATGTACATTTCAATTAAGATGTTATATATACAAACAAGTCAGACCATGACACCCCGTAGGGGCATACAATATTACATAAAGCTAATTACAGTACCTAATTAACTAACAAAATAATTACAAGAGTGAGAAACTTATACTATAGGTCAATTATCATTTAAAAAATCTTTACTATTAAAGTATAGATATTAAAGCTACTCTGCTTTAATATCTATACTGTCGAGCAGACTGACGCGGCAATTGAATCTCTTACCAGTGGTCTCCGTACAGTTATTAATAACTGCTCCAGGCAGATTCCTAATGAAGGGGAACAACGCTGGCGCTTGCCAGAGTATATTCAGCGGCGTAGCGTATGTGTTTGCCGCCCGGGGCCGATCAGAAATTTGCCGCCCCAATTTATGACCAACATCTCTTAGACAAGTCATAAGTTTAGTCACAGATTTTTACTTTTTGCATTATTCTATGTAATATTCGAAAAAAGTTTTATTCTATTTATTGTCTTACCTTATTAGGTAGGTACACTAAACAGATATCGTACAACATCATGAAACACATACAATTGCATATGATGGCTTGAAAACTAGCACGAGATCCAAAACAAGTGTACACAGCATGCTATACAAGTACAAATATATAAAAAAAATCATGCAAAAAAATACGCGGCCTCTTCTAGGTGATTTTGATCCCTATTTATTTATTTTTCTTTTTGTTACATGGTTGAATCGTAAATAAAACAAATGTTGGGTCTTTTATCTTTCATTACATATATAAATCATGTGTATTGGACTGCCAACATTGCAACTGTACATCTTTTACCTACTCGTTGAATGGCAGTCAAAAATAAGCGTGTTACTGAAAAGTACCCTAAGTTTGAAGGGAATTAGCTGAAGTATAGACTTGTCGAAGAACTAAATGCTGGTGATACAATAGCGTTCTTATAAAGTAGGTTCATACAAATAAATATTGTACCTATTTTATTAATGTGACACTGATTTTTACTCCCTTTTGTGGAGTATATTTTTTCACAATCCAGTCGCGTATTCGCGTCTAACGACAATCCTAAAGTAAACAAGTAGTAACTAAATCGCGATCAAATTTTTTTTAAATAATTGTATTATGTTTTGATCAGTATAAAACAAGCTTTCAAATCATGGCTAACCTTTTTTGTTTTGAAAAACTTTGTATTACATATTATCAGTCAAAACCTATGTGACATAACTTATGACCTGACTATATGTTCATAAACTAAAAATCGACTACTGAAAGTCTGGCTCTTGAAAGTATGAAAAAAGAAAAAAATCTCATCTGAAATAATCACACAGAAAATATTGTATATTTACATCTTTTAATAAAGAAATACAATGTAACATAATTTACTAAATTTTGTATACACTGTGGGAACGAGCAACCCGACAGATTTTAACCACGTATTCCTATATATTACTAGGTCATAAGGAGCAAAAAAAATTAAATATTTGACTTTTCTTAGTTAATAATTAAATATTTAAATAATTAATCAAATAATTAAATATTTGAGTTATTTATTACACAAACGAATTTTCACAATAAATGTATCTCTATCCAGACCGATTTTAGAAAACTTTGTATGACATTTATCTCTAAATGCGGTTAAAATTACACCTTTAACATCTGTCGGATTGCTCCTTCCCACGATGTGTATTTAATATTCACAAAAATATTCAAAGGACAGCCGTGGTCGTTTGCTACAGTCATAACTGTCATAAGCTCTAAGGTAAAGGTAAATTATTATTTCAGATGAGAATATTTTCTTGTTTCATACGTTTTAGAGCGGGATTTTCGGTAGTCTGCTTTTATATTAGAACTTTTTTTATTTAATTAATTAATTAATTTAATTTTTAATTTTTTTTTTAATTTTAGGGTTAGGGGTTAGGGTTAGGGGGGTTTAGGGTTATTTGTTATTTAATTTCGTTATTATTTCCTTTAGTACAGCAGCGCACGCAAAGCGCCCAATGTATTTACATGAGAGCGCCAAAGGCGCCCGTTCTTCGATCGCCCGCAGCGCGACACATACCTACTACCTACGTCGGGCTATGCCCGACTCTTAATATGAGGGCACCGAAGTCGTCGCGTCGCCGTCGGGCAATCGCGCGCAGAGGGCAACGTGTTATATAGGGTTATAGGCATGTTATAGGTTATACTTATAACCAGCGGGCAATCGTGTACCTAAGCTCGGCGGTGTAAGCATTCCGGCAGCGATTGACCGCCCCCGCACTGTCGCCCAGTGCCGTGCGCTCCCGCGGTGCATTGGTTCATTGTGTGGCACGATTTGAAAATATTGATTTATTAAGTTTTTTTTTAATACCGTGTTTTGCCGCCCCCTCTCATGTGCCGCCCGGGGCCACGGCCCCCCTAGCCCCCCCCTCGCTACGCCTCTGAGTATATTAGAGAACTGGTGAGGGAGAAAAACGCTACCATTAGAGCATACGACGCGTTCCCGTCTCCTTCCAATAAGAACGCTTTGAACCGCATTCAGACTCATCTGAAGCGGCAACTGGCTTCTTTTAGGAATGAGCGATGGGACAGCATGCTAAGAGAGATCACACCTAGCTATCAGGCCGTCTGGAGGCTGGTGAGGTCTCTCAAGACAATTTGGGTTCAGGGCTAGTTCTCTCATGTGTCCATCAAGTTCACCGCCTTGTGGAGCACATCCTTTTTTGGATGACTAGCGGGTGCCATGCTATCCCAACTGGAGCGATCTTCCTAGATATAGCGGAGGCCTTTGATAAGGTGTGGCACCCGGGCTTGTTATACAAACTTTACAATACTGGGTTGCCTAACTGGCTTGTCCAGTTGATACAAAACTTTCTCAGAGCCAGATGCTTTCACTATAAAGTGGAAGGATCGTGCTCCGCCTCTCGTTCAATTAAGGCTGGTGTCCCAAAAGGTTCATGTCTTTCTCCAACTCTCTTCACCATCTACATCAACGATATTCCAAAACTTGCTGACATTCTTTTTGCTCTGTTTGCTGATGATATGGCAATTTATGTCACATCCCCCTTTATTGGTCGGGTTGCTCAACTCCTGCAGTCTGCTACTGATGCCCTTGGGCGCTGGTGCAAATTGTGGAGAGTTGAAGTCAATCCGGACAAGAGTGTGGTGTGTGTGAGATCATATATTCACTCACTACACTGTATTAGTCATTAATATCATCCATTCCTAACACACTCTTCGATCGTTCCATTCCGTAGAGAGATGAGGCCAGATACCTCGGCGTAGTTCTAGATAAACGGTTAAACTTCCACCGACATATTAGGACAGTACGCGATCGTGCAGCTTATTATGTATGCAGACTTCATTGCCTTCTAAATAAGAAGAGCAAGTTGTCGATTCGTAATAAGCTGCACATCTACAAAGTGTGTATCCGTACAGTTTTCTCATATGCCTCGGTCGCCTTCGCCCAGGCCTCTCCCCGCCAGTTAAAGAGCATACAGGTACTCCAAAACAAATTCTTGCGGAAGTTGGTTGGGGCGCTGTGGTATGTGAGTATGATTTGCACAAGGACTTGAGACTAACAACTGTAGCTCAACACTTTAGTGTTGAGTAGATGCTACTTTGATAAATTATGATTGGATGATGATTCGTCAACAATCGAATAAGTAATGCCTCGAAATACACTCCTGAGTTTCCGGTCAGGAAACGTGTGTGTCATCCGAGGCATGTCTTATTAGATCCAGACGATCGGACAACTATGGACCAACAACGAGAGGCAGAACTTGACAAAGGCAGGCTTGTGGCGAATAGTAGGGACACTTCCCCTACTAAGTATTCGCTACAAACCTAACCTTCGCAGACCTGTGGGGACTCTTGTGCAGACTCTTGGGTATTATCGAAATCATCGTCATCGTCACTTTCTAACAAGTAGGTAGTATGTAAAGGTCTAAGAGCTATAGTGAAGCACCGCACGATAGACGATAAGAGCGCAACCATCATATCCATACTGACTCTGATCTGGGTGGGGTTCACAGATTAATAAAACTCGCCTAAATATCGGGCTTTACTTAAGCCATTTATTTCTAAGTTTACACTGCCAATTAAGCCTTAACCTATAGGTAGAATATACGATTAACAGGGACTGCTTGGACTGCTCAAGAAGACAACCGTTTACAGAAAACGAAACGAAACGCCAAGGTAAGCGTAAATAATTTATGGTAATGATAGCGATTCGTTTCGTTTTCTGCAAATGATTCTCATCTTGGCTACAGTTGAAGGACTTTTTAATAAATAAGTGCTATTATAAGCTTAATGATTTTTTGAATGATGAAATGTAATTATCTTGTAAGTAGTTTAGTGTATTTATTGGACTTGTCTCATTTTTAATTATTAATTTAAGCTTGAAATTAATATTATATAGGTATTTATATTCTTGACATAAACTGTAACAATTTTTTAAGCATGAATATTTGAATTTATTATTTTTAATGACATAAAATCTGTTATTAACTTTAGAAATCATTATATAATACAACTATCAAATCATTTAAAGTTTAATAAGACATTGTCAAATATTGTATATACATAAATCAATCTTTAGATTTAATATAATTGCCGTGCCCTACCAGGGCCCATGTGAAACAGACTATAATGTAACACCTGTGTACAATAAATATACATGGATGCAATAAATATATGAATATGCGATAAAGCTTTATCGCATAAATATGCATTTATATCATGTTCATAATAACATTAGCTAATTATTTATTGATAATTAGTTAATAATTAATAAAAATACACATCTATAAAAAAAATACAAAAAACTTAAAAATGGAAAAAAATACTGTAAGTTATTTATTTACCCCGCCAATTAAATAAGTGTGATTTCAATTCCATTTGAAAAAGTTTTAACAGTTGGTCTTGGCGGTGGTTGGGTTGTTTGAGTGGGTAGTGTAACTGGGGTCGCTGGGGTCACTGGGGTTTGTGGTGTCTGAGGTGTGGCCGGTGTTGCAGGGGTTTTTGGTGTGGCTGAGGTTGGTGGGGTTACCGGAGCTGGCGTCGGTGGCGATGGTGGAGTAGGTGGGGTTGGTGGAGTGGGTGGGGTTGGCTCAGTAAGTGGTGATGGAGGGGGAGTTACTGTAGAAGGTGTTGGTGGGGTTGGTGGGGATGGTGGTGTAGGCGGGGTTGGTGGAGTGGGTGGAGTTGGTGGGGTTGGCGGAGTACGTGGGGTTACTGTAGATGGTTTTGATGGGATTGGTGGAGAAGTTTTTACAGTTGGTCTTGGCGGTGGTTGGGTTGCTTGAGTGGGTAGTGTAACAGGGGTTGCTGGGGTCACTGGGGTTTGGGGTGTCTGAGGTGTGGCCGGTGTTGCAGGGGTTTTTGGTGTGGCTGGGGTTGGTGGGGTTACCGGAGCTGGCGTCGGTGGCGATGGTGGAATAGGTGGGGTTGGTGGAGTGGGTGGGGTTGGCTCAGTACGTGGTGATGGAGGGGGAGTTACTGTAGAAGGTGTTGGTGGGGTGGGTGGGGGTGGTGGTGTAGGCGGGGTTGGTGGAGTGGGTGGAGTTGGTGGGGTTGGCGGAGTACGCGGGGTTACTGTAGATGGTTTTGATGGGGTTGGTGGGGAAGTTATTACAGTTGGTATTTGCGGTGGTTGGGTTGCTTGAGTGGGTAATGTAACTGGGGTTGCTGGGGTCACTGGGGTTTGTGGTGACTGAGGTGTGGCCGGTGTTGCAGGGGTTTTTGGTGTGGCTGGGGTTGGTGGGGTTATCGGAACTGGCGTCGGTGGCAATGGTGGAGAAGGCGGAGTGGATGGTTTTGATGGGGTTGGTGGTGGGGTTATCGGAGGTAGTGTAGGAGGTGTAGGTGAAGTTGATGGAGTTGGTGGGGTTGGTGGTGGCGTGATTGTAGGTAATGTAGGAGGCGTAGGTGGCGTTGGCGGGGTTGTGGGTGCGGGCGGATTTGGTGGTGTTGGAGGTGTTGGTGGCATGACAGGGGTTTGTGGGGTCACAGTAACTACAGTTACTGCAGGTGGCGGGGTTACAGTAGCAACAGTAACTGTAGGTTGTGGAGTCACTGTAGCGACAGTGACAGGAGGTGGTACCCGTGGTACAGTTAGTGGGGTTGGCGGGGTTGGTAAACTTGGCGGACTTGGCGGAATCGGTGGTGTTGGCAGGGTTGGTGGGGTAGCAATAACTGGGGCTACCGGCGGTGGACCCCCACCAGACGGGATTCGTAGTGTGGTTGTGATCGGTACTTGGGTCGGCGGGGTTGGGATGATCGGGACTAGTGGGGTAGCGGGTCCTGAGAATTGTCCTGTTACTGCGTTAGCGGTTGCTCGCGCCGTAGTTGATGCTGGGATTACGGGAGCTAATGGTACAGCTGGTGATGGGTTCATTGGAGGTAATAGCCGTGCTGGTTGAACAATCGGAGTAAGTGGTACAGCCGATCTTACTTGGGTTCCTGATTGGCCGTTAGCTGCAGCGTTGGCAGTCGCGTGTCCAGTCTCTATGGCCACAGCGTGAGCGTGGGCTTGAGCGTGGGCACTGCCCATCCGTTGGCCGTTCTTGTTTACGACCACGTAGTTCGGATGATTCGCTGTCACCGTGTCGAGGTTGTCTACGTGCTGGATATTTCCGTTCGGCAGGACGACGAGGTATCTGCTCTTGTGGCCGGAGGTTTGCAGGATATGTTTTATTTGCGGATGAGACACGACATGTTGTACGTTATGCCCTAAAAAAATAAGAGTTATCGCATTACATTCAAGTAGGTAATTAACTAATTATCGTATCAAATGCATAAGTCACAGATAGGTACATAAAGCAAAATGATATACTTAGATCACAGTTAAATTTAAACCGTCAGTGTAGCTGTAGATAATTTTTTGAGGTCTTGTATTTCTATCAGAAAACTGAAAACGTCGTTAAAATCTACTTCCACTACTACGTAATATGAGGAACATATAAGCTAAAATAATGACCCTGAATTATTCAAAATTTTATTTATTTTGTTTTTTACTTTATTTAAATTGTTTTCACCACACCAAATGGTTGATTGTTCAAAAACTTTTAAAGTTGCATTTTATCTACATGTGGGGCAAAGTAATTAGATGCAGGTAGAATTGACTTTTGAATGTTTTTATTTTTATATCGTTAATTTGGATTGAATTTGGTTTGACTTTTTTGGTATTTCATACTTAGTATTTTCCTTGTGTTGGTGTGGTGAAATTTTTTGTGTTTCACTCGGATGCAAAGTTTGTTTAACCCTCGTGCCTTGAAACCCTCGCAACGCTCAAGATTCCACCACTCGAACCAGGTTCAGGTCCAATTTTGGAATCTTTTGCTTGCTCGGGTATCAATATTAGCAGGAGCGGTTAAACAACAACTTTGCCCCGTTGTAAATCAAATAACTATTGTACCTACCTATGAAAAGTACGCAACATTCGATCTTGAATTAAAATCGTTAAAAATATCCCTGCACATGCATTTTTGTTTAGTTATCTGCAATCATTGATGGAGTAAACATACCTTCGGGATGCGTAGGCAACGGCAACATTGGTTTCGGGTACCATTGTGGCTGAACTAGGCCGTAGTTATTCGTATATCTTGGCTGCACCTGGTTGCTGGAGTATGATGACTGCTGATAGTTCTGGCTTGGAGCCTGGTAGTTTTGGTTGGTTCGGTATGTTGTTTTTGTTGGTGCTTGGTAAGATTGGTAGCTTTGAGCAGGCGCTTGGTAAGACTGTCTCTGGAACTGATAATTTTGAGCTGGTGCTGCCTGCGTTTGAGCTTGGTACGTGTTCTGAGAACCAGAGTTAACGTACGCTCGAGAATTGCCGGAGCTAGAACCGTAGCTGTTTGGAGCTGGTACATAGCTCTGCTGAGGTCGCTGGTAACTTTGGTAAGCAGGCGCTTGCTGGTAGAATGACCCTGTCGATGGCAGTTGTGGTAACTGCGGCAGTTGTGTATGCTGTGGAAGTTGCTGCATTTGTGTTGGCCAAGTGTTTATACGGGGCTGTGCCACGTTTTGATAACTAGGTTGTGCATATTGGTAGCCGTTGTTGGATTGGTAGCTGTTCGTGTAGGCATTGTTGTTCGTTAGAGGCACGGCTACGTTCGGTTGTTGATTGTACGCATTGTTGTTTGTTGCGCTTGTGCTTTGCCCTGAGGAACCAAAATTCTGGTATGACGCCACGTATCCAGCCGGCTCAGGGAACGGAACCGACTCTGAAATAAAAATATTTATTGTTTGTCAATCTAATGAACAATAAAATGAGTTTAAGCTTAGAATATGGATATGAATCTACGTACGGATTAATTCTGGCAGAGATTTATGAATACCAACCGGAGTAGGAAAATAGCAAGAAGTAACTGAACTGACTGACTGATGGTCAGGAACTCTGAGACCCATATGCGAACTTAACATTGCACAAAAGCTCACAGGACTATGAATACCAGAGTGTATGAGACATCATTCAAATGCTATATCCAAATATTTTTTTGTGCAAAGTAAACTCGAAAGATAATTAACTCACCGACTAAACAGGCGCAAACGATCACGCTTAAAGCTATTACTTCAGCCCTCATTGTCAGCTACATCTATACTGCGCGGAGCTTCGAAGACCCCTCTGATAATACCTTGTTTTGTATTCCTATTCCTGAGACCAACGCTTTACAACACCAGTATTCATTTAAGCTGTAGCCCCATAATATCTACTTGTAATCGGAGATACCGTTTATACTGGTTAATTTGAACGATCGACTCAAATACGGTCGGGTGTTCGGAATGGTAGCTCTGTATTATTTCTTCTCAGACGTAAGTTAACGTATTTAAACAAAGCTGAATAAACTCCACATTTCAAATATTTAGTACGTATCGTAATATATATTAGTCACTTGCAGTATCAATTGACGAAAATGAAAGGTACATATTATTGTGTATAAATTTCTGCCACATTTATTTGTAATGTTATCTGATCGGCAGAACTGAGGGCCTAGCCAATATGCCAATTCACTTAGGCACACTTGGAACACCGAACGATTGGCATCATGGCTAGGCACCCTGATTTGACCCTATCCACGTGAAACGGTTTGCCAGACTATAACTTCGTCCTGCCCTAGAATCTATTAACCCTTTGCTCCCCATAGCCCAATACGGTGTATTTCCATTTCCGCCCCACGTGTTCATACCATACATACATGTGGCCGCACACGATAGGCGTGGTGTTCAAAGGCTTAATCAAGGAATTTCAGGATTCTTCCCAATGATCTCAATTAAGAACACTTTTGTTCCAAATTTGCAAAGCCCGGTGCTCAGAAAATAAGCCTTTTTTATTGAAAAAATCTGGACGATATTAAATGACTCATAATATATTGAAAAAGTAAAAATATACATAGTAGGTATAATTCTTGTTGACATACATCGAGCTAATAAATTATATCTCTATGTTATTTTTAAATGAAATATGCATGAAAGACAATGACGTCTGTGCCTTTGTATTAATAGTCATAAATTTTGACACGAACAAACTTTACACAAATTGGTATGACGGCGAATTCGTTTAAAATACGCACATTTTGAAACAGCAAAGTTGGAAGAGTAAACATTTTAGCAGTCTAGACAGGACAAGATAGCAGATTCAAACACAATGGGGTGAAACTGGACCTTTCGGGTGCTCTCGGCTCCGTTTGGCTCAGCATTGCTACGAGCAATTATGGGGTTGGTAAAACTTGACGTTCCCTTTGCGTGTACAACCTCAGATAATTATTTGAAATTTGACAACCCTAAATAGCCGAAAGGGATAGTGTCATACATTAGAAAGGGACGACATGATTCGTCCCTGAGTCGCTGTTAAACGACTGCTGTAGGAAGTTTCATTTCTGTACGGTAGTACTGTTATTTATTCTGTGACACAAGTATGTTTTTTTTTGTTAGAATGGCTTTTGCTGCCAGGGCACTTTGCCAACGTCAAGTTTATTAGGGACAAACTTAGGAAGTATGTTTTAGTGCTTGTTTTTATGGAGTAGAGATATATCTCTATGGTATACTGTACGTGTGCGTTCAATTACCACTATACATTGACAGATTTGACCGCCAGACACATCTGCTAGACAGATCTGAAGGAGAGATCTGTATTCCCCTAATTGCGCATGTTCCTCCGTAGCCTCGAATCGAACTATGAACGAAAAACACAACTATTTTGATAATGTTATAGTACTGCAAGCCAGGAACAGATTTCCATGACCAATCGTATGATGAACCCTCTTGGACGTCAGCTGCCGCTCCGTTGGTGGGTTGAGGAATGGCAGCCACAGAAACAGGTAAAAAAGTCATCGCCTCCCATTTGGTACTTTGTCAGAAGATAGTTTAGATGCTATTGTTAATTAAAAAAATCGGTCAAGTGCGAGTTCGTTAAACTCGCGCACCGATGGTTCCGTACAAATTTTCAATTTTCTCATGTAACTGTAATCACGAAAGACTTTTGACCAGAAGTATACTAGGAATAATTGTGTACAGCGCCATCTATTCTATGGGCAAATTGGCTAACTATTTTGTGCAACCTGTATACATACAGTTGTTGGTTTTTCAGGGATAATTCTTTATCATGTGAACCGATGTTGTTTTTTTGTAAAAAACGGTTTATCAAGAATGAGGTCTGATTTTATTTTTCCTGTAATCTTTCTTCTTCTTTAAGTGCCTTCTCCATCCCGGAGGTTGGCGACCTTATGTCTATATGCCATTCTATCTGAAGTCATGCGAATTAGTTTCTCTGTACTGCCCACGTCCAACCAGTCTCTTATGTTCCTTGTCCATGATATTCTCCTTCTCCCACGTCCTCGTTTCCCTTCCCTTGTAATCTTTATAATAATGTAATTCTTATGTAAAAAATTCATAATTTTTCTTTGGTGAACTTCGGAGATAAGGGGGGAATAGTTATTTGTACAACAAGAGAGCAAAGTTTGATATTTCTTCGAGTGCTTGTTTTGAGTCCCGTGCAAGCGAAAGATTCTATAATAGATTTAGAATCTTGAGCGTAGTAAGGGACTCAAAAGCGCACGAGATGTAAATAACTTTGATCTCGTGTAGTACACAACATTTTTCACGTCAGTCAGCCATCAAAAAATACAACCTGAAAAAATGTAATCCGTCTTCATCACTATTTCACTCATGTTTTCTGAAGGTATTCTAACAATTAACTTTAATTACCGCAATAAAACAAAACGAAAGAAATTTCAATAAAATGATACGAAAATAATGAATTAACGAACATCAATTGACACTTCAATCGTCAACTTTTTTTTGCTTCCATGGTAAATTTTTAGGTAGTAGTTACACATTTCTTACGGTATCACATGGACCCTGAATAGGGTGTAGCAAATACAAAACAATATAAATAACTTACAAAGTTATTTAACATAATATAGTGGATTTTACAAACTTATAACTAACATAACCTATACATGTATCACAAGCTCATTGCTAATAACAACATTCATTATATATGTAGCAATTATTATGTAGTATTATTGATATGTGTAGCAATTTATGATGATTAAAACGTTTATTGTGTGTCAATCTATGGCTATAACTTTTTTCTTCCATAAATTATTGTTTTGATTGTATAATAAAATACGTAAAATATGGTATTTTTATTAAATTTTAAACTTTTATTTCATTAATTAATTATTACGAATGAAGAGTCGTAGGGTGTATTGGAACGATGCGGTCTGACTTATTTCGGGGGTCTATTATAAACCGTCAATATATCGTTGAATTACGTATGCACTTTTTTGTCACTTTCTTTTTGCTAATGACGTGAAAGCGACAAAAACAATAGAAATAGAATCCTAATACTTCGAACTTGTATTAGACCCCGCACGTTGAAATGACATTCGAATATGAAGGTCACTTGAATGTTATTTTGTCTCACTCAGTGAGCAAAATGCGATTTTGCTCACTGTTTTAAGCAGCAAATTACCCTTGTTCCAGCTGCTGACGTGAAAATGGTATTTTTACCTTCATAAGTTAATTTTTTTTACTAAGAAAATAAATAGAAAAATGTTTTGTTATGTTCAATTTGAGCTCTTTCAAATGATACCCCATTTGACCTAGTAACTAGACTTTGAAATTTTGCCCCTTCTTTATATTGTGCATTTTCCATAATTAATAAAAAAATACACTTCGAATGTGTCTGGGTTAGCGTTGTTCATAACTATTACAAATTTCAAATCGATAGCTTAAGTAGTTCTCGAGATATTTAGCAATGTGACAGACGGATGGACGGACGGACGAACAGAGTCGCACCATAAGGGTTCCTTTTATACCTTTTTGGTACGGAACCCTAAAAATCGTCAGCCGGTTGTATCGCGGTGGTAAGAACGTCAGCTAGTCGCATAAACATGTAAAATAAGCGCGCATATAAGTAATAACAAAATCATTAAACTTTGCATGTAGCATTCCATCAGGCGTTCCAAATAGACGAACGCAATTTACGCATTACGCAAACTTTGCTGACATAAAATGGTAAGGCGCGTATTTTTTACATGTTCATGTGACCATGTTATTTCCACTGCGATACAAGAGCTACAAGAGGCTGACGACAATTTTTTTTTGCGTAATTTGACTAAAATTCATATAAAATTTTTTGCTTGTTATGATCTCGGGAATGCGAGGTTAAAATCTTTCGGGTTTTACCAGCCCATGGTGTTGATTAGATAACACAAAGCAAGACTACAGTAGATTGTTAACCAAGGGATGAAAGGAATGAATGCCTTTCCCCCGAGATAATTCTCTCGTTTTAAGAGCACTCCCCGGACTGCCACAGCCGGTATCAGAATCCTTGGCGTCGATATCTCGAGTGAAGTCCAGTTCCGCGGCCATTTAGAGGGTAAGGCCAAATAAGCCTCAAAAAAGCTCGGTGTGCTCAACAGATCGAGACAGTATTTCACACCGGCCCACCGCCTATACAGCTTTATAAGGCGCAGGTGCGCCCACACGTGGAATACTGTTCTCATCTATGGGCAGAGGCACCCCAGTACCAGGTTCTCCCTCTGGACCGCATCCAACGAAGAGCGACTCGAATTGTCGACTGCTGGCGTATTTCGGATCGGCTTGACTCCTTGGCGCCACGTAAGCGTAACTAAGAGATGTGGCCTCACTCTGCATTTTCTATCGCATGTATAACGGAGAGTGCTCTGAAGAATTGTTCGGATTAATCCCTGCCGCTTCTTTTCACCATCGCCCTACGCGACAACAATTTTCATCCTCACCACTTAGATGGTGGGCAGTCCTCAACTGTGCGTTTCTCCACGTTTGGAATATGTTTGGATACGAGGGTGGTTTTACCCGAGTTTGCAATATTCTTGCCCCCGGAGTTTGAGTTTACACACAATGCTTTTCACCCCACTTGGAAAGAAAAAACTAAATTTTAAGCGAAATAATTCTTTAATACGGTGACATAACAAACATTCGTCCGCCATTTTGTAATTTCTTGGCAGGTGAGGCATCGAAAGCATTCGGCATTCAGCCACGATTGAAAATTATGTAAAAATATTTTAAGCGGCTGTTAAATAAATCAAATTAAATAATTTTAAACATAAACAAAAATATTTAATTATAAACGTCAGTATTTTCAAAGTAAAACTCATGCTACTTCGTGTGTATGAATAAGTGACATATTTTTTTTAAAAAAGCTATAACTTTCTAGGGAGTAGGATTGTGAAAATAGTTAGGTATTAGTAAAACAAGAGAGCAAAGTTTGATATTTCTTCGAGTGCTTATTTTGAGTCCCATGCAAGCGAAAGATTCTTTAATCTATATATCTATATCTAATTTCGAGTCTTGAGCGTAGTAAGGGACTCAAAAGCGAACGAGATGTAAATAACTTTGATCTCGTGTAGTACACAAAAAATTTCACGTCAGCCGTGAGAACATATTTGGAAGGTAAAAATTTAACTTGAAAAAATTTAATCCATCTTCATCACTATTTCACTCATATGTTTTTTTTAAGGTATTTTAACAATGAAAAAGTTTAATTACCGCAATAAAACAAAACGAAAGAAATTAAAAAAAGAACAATACGGAAATAATGAACTACCGAACATCAATTGACAGTTCAATCGACAACTTTTTGTGTAAAAAAAACTTTGTAAGATACGGTCCGAATTGCGGATACTACTACATATTTGTCAACTATAGTAGAGATCGTTAAAAGTAGAATTATTTACTTTGCGGAACAATTGCGTAAATTTTTATTAGTTCATTGTTTTGATTGTATAATAAAATAAGTACGTAAAATATGGTGTTTGTATTAAATTTGAAACTTTTATTTCATTAATTAATTATTACGAATGAAGACTCGTCAATATACAGTTGAATTATGTATGCACTCTTTTTGCCAATGACCTGAAATGGACAACGATAGTTGAATCCAAATATTTCGAACTTGTATTAGGCCCCGCACGTTGAAATGACATTCGAATATAAAGGTCACTTGAATGTTATTTTGTGTCACTCAGTGAGCAAAATGCGATTTTGCTAATTGGTTTTAAGCAGTAAATTACCCTTGTTCGAGATGCTGACGTGAAAAATAAATTATGTCACTAATTCAGATAGTACGAAAATTTTAGGATTAAATTTAGATAATAAATTGACATGGAAAACCCAGATTGATACTATATGTAAGAAGTTAAATAGCTTTTCATATGCATTGCATAATTTAAATAAAATTGTAAGTCAGACTGAGGTCCTTACTGCAGTTACTGCCTATCACGCATATGTAACAGCTACATTGCGTTATGGTATCATGTTCTGGGGTAACTCAACCGACCAGGAATTGGTTTTTAAGGCTCAAAAGAAGTGTTTGCGTTCTGCTTGTGGACTAAAGATACCTAAATTATGCAAGCCATATTTTATTAATTTGAAAATATTAACTGTACCGTGTTTATATATTTTTGAAATCGCTATGTATGTTAAATTAAATATTAATCAATTTCCTGTTTATAATAGTGCAATTTTTACTATGAAGGGGAAACTTTTTGCGATAACTCAAAAACAGCTAAACTTATCATATCCGCTATAATTTTCATTTAATGTCTTTCTTATATAAGCTCTACTTCCAAGATTTTTTTCATATTTTTTGGACATATGGTTCAAAATTTAGAGGGGGGGGGGGGACACATTTTTTTTCTTTCGGAGCAATATTCACTTTATCAAGAAATGTTTGTTGAAGACCCCTATTAGTTGTGAAAGACCTTTCCAACGATATCCCACACTGTAGGGTTTAAGCAAAAAAAAAATGTTCACCCCCACTTTACGTGTAGGGGAGGTACCCTAAAAAAATTAAATTTTTTGATTTTATTGTACGACTTTGTCGGCTTTATTGATTTATATATCCATGCTAAATTTCAGCTTTCTAGCACTAACGACCACGGAGCAAAGCCTCGGACAGACAGACAGACAGACGGACATGGCGAAACTATAAGGGTTGACTACGGAACCCTAAAAACAGCCCTGCGTGCAAAAAGTGTTTATGGTATGGCACCCAAATTGTATAATAAATTACCCAATTCAATAAGAGAATCTGAAATGCCTGTATTTAGGAAACATTTATTGGACTTTTTAGTACAAAATGCTTTTTAATCTTTAAATGAATATTTTGACCATATTCCGCATAGTTATTAAATTTAGTATAATGTAGTATACATTAGATTAATTTTATTTATGAATATATGATTTGTATGCCCGTTAGCTGGCTGAATACACTGTTCTTTGAAATGTATTTGATAACATCCACTTGACTGTATTCTAACAAATAAATGATTTGATTGATTGATTGATTAATTCATACAAAACAAGTAGCGCAAATGAGTTATTAATTTAATAGCCTCTTAAAATATTTTTACATAATTTTCAATCGTGGCTGAATGCGGAATAGGTCTGTGCCTTCGATACCTGTCAACAAATGACAATATGGCGGACGAATGTTTGATATGTCACCGTATTTAAGAATAATTTCGCTTAAAATTTAGTTTTTTCTTTGCAATTTTAATGAAAAACATTGTGTGTAACTCCGGGGGTATGAATATTGTAAACTCGGGTCTTTAATTCCCTCCAGCCTGCGGCTGTCGGGTATTACCACCCTCGCTTTCAAAATTTCACTTACCCCCCTCGTTGGACAATGTACTAATTTGTAGCGTTGTCCCGGCATTTTGCCACGGCTCATGGGAGCCTGGGGTCCGCTTGACAACTAATCCCAAGATTTGGCGTAGACACTAGTTTTTACGAAAGCGACTGCCATCTGACCTTCCAATCCAGAGGGTAAACTAGGCCGTGTTGGGATTAGTCCGGTTTCCTCACGATGTTTTCCTTCACCGAAAACCATTTAGGTAAAAGTATCGTTATTTATGGAATGGGTAGTTAAATATCAGAATGGAAATTATATAACAAAGCCATTTAAAACAAATTTCAATTGCTCATCGTAAAAAATGAAAAAAATCGTACTTGGAAAGTAAAATGCTCTAGTATAGAAATGTATCACTTTTTGCACACTTTTTAGAACAACAAAAACACGCTATCATAGTAGGGTTGCAATGTCTCAAATTTGGAAAACAGGACAAGACGCATGAAAACCCCGGATTTTAGAGTCCAGAACTCGGACATGTCAATAGGTTTTTTTAAACAGGTTATGCGTGTGTCGCGGGCGGCCAATACTTAAATTTTTTAAACCCCGACTACAAATGGAACCCCCCCCCCCCCCGGACGCTCCCCGGATGCCCTATAACTAGGACAAATCCGGGGAAACCCGGACGGATGGCAACCCTATATCAGAGCATGAGAAATGAAAAGAGTGAATGAAAGTATAAATGAAAGTAAGTATATTTGATTTAGTCAGGATATAGCCCTGATTGCGGATGTTCTGTTCTTTTCCGTTAAAAATATTGTTGTACAATGAATAATAAAGTGTGTTGCGTAATGCCACAGTAATTTTATATTTGCGTTTACTCACGACGCAAGACAAGTGTTTTCGCATCGGGTATTTTGAGCACGCATTGAGGGATAGTTTACAATACACGTGATTTTATTATATTAGGTGCTTCTAGAAACATGGCTGTCTTAGTAATTATTTAGAGATAAGTTTGTACATATTAACATAGCTGTAAGTGCATACTAACATACTTATGAGTCTAAAGTTACTTGAAATAAATGATTAAATAAAAAATAAAAATATTAGTATGTTTTAGATTTTTGTTGTTTTATAACATGACGATGTAGTCCTGGGTCATTCTCTCATTTCGTGCAAATCGGTGATATTCTCTCGATTTGTAATTTTTCTTTTAATTGATAAAATTTTGGATTTCGTCCATGTGTGGATTCGTTTATTAACACTTTTATGCTAAAGGCACCTTAGTAACCTTATTACTTTTCATTTAATAGGGCTACTGGTAATGAACTACGCGCTGGTAATGAAATGGCCTGAGATGGTAATGAATGATAAAGGAAAGGAATGAAATTGGCATCGGACGGTAATTTTTTCACTGGACTGTAATGAAACAAACTTATGAAATCTGACATAAAAATCTTTATTTAAAGAAAATTAACAACATTAATAAAATCAACAATATTAAAAACGTGTCGATTAATGTCTGGCATTTAGCAAATACACAATATAACTGCATAAAACTATGAAATAGTGAAAAGGTGGCATAAAAAGTCTCCCAAAGAAATATATATGTATGCTTCTGAATAAGAAGAATTTTGTTACAGCCGATCCTTATTTGTTATTTAATAGTTTAAGTAACCAACATAATTATTGTTTTATTCAAAAAACTAAACTAAATTTCAATCGGTCTTTGATTAGTCTATTATTTTAAATTGTTACATTGTCATTAATTGACTCACTACCTACGCAATTTCGATTAAATCTCTTGCATAGCAATTATTTTAATGGCGTGTTTTGCAAATTTCTACAAAAAAATTTTTTTTACTATTTGACCGCCATTTCTTTCTGTTTTGTCTGAGCACGAGGTGTCATTTCCTTTATGCTACAAACCTTTTTTGTTCCTTTCTTAACAAGTATCTATTTCTTTCTTTTTCTCTTTGTATCGCATATAATTCGGGATTATTTTTTATAATCTAATATTTTTCTTTTTTACGCTGCCTATCTTTTGCTAGTTAGTCTTCTTTGGTCATTTTTTTCTCTGGCCTGGTCATTTTAATGCTAAAACAAAGTGATAACAAAGCAGTCATTAAAGAACATTTGACTAAGGGAAGCCCTATAAAAATGGGAAACGTGCACACGAAGACGATACTGGGAATCTGTAGCCGGATGTTGCCCCAAAAATAAACACTGCGCGTAGAGGAAAACCTGGAGGTAAATATTCAGGCATGGCAAGAGCTAAAGCACAACAGCGGAATATAGATTCGGATGAGTATGAAATGATCTCTGACGTTGATGAGGATGCGGAGCGACGTATCATACGTGCACGAGGGAAGGACATCTATGAGTATACCAAGGCAACTCCTGCCATCAGCTCAGAAGTTGTAAAGAGCTCTTCCCCGGTCTCGAAAATCTATGAGGGGGACATAATTGACGAAGTCTGCACGGAAGCCAACAATGTGCTAGAGGAGGCTCGCAAATCCGGGAACTTGAATGCCTCAGCCCTGTGCCGACTGCTCCCAAATGTAGGCGGTCCGAATGCTCCGTGTCAGTGACTGTATGCGCGAGTACTAAGGAGCATGGCGCTGTATGGGGCGCCAATATGGGCGGACAGGCTCTCGGAGCGCAACAGCGCCCTACTCAGGCGGCCTCAGCGAGTAGCAGCACAACGCACCATCAGGGCATATTCAACGGTGTCCCATGCCGCAGCGTGCCTCCTAGCTAATACCCCTCCGTGGGAGCTTGATGCTCAGGTACTGGCGGAGAGGTACCGAATGAGGGCGCAGGCGAGGGCGCGGAGAGAACGCGAAGACCCCGAAGAGTCGGAGCGAGTGCTACGTCAGGCAGAAGAGAGGCTCCTGGAACGATGGAAGGAAAACCTGGAGGACTCGCCCTATGGCACCCGCACCATTGGGGCACTCTTTTCATCGTTCCGGGAATGGATAAAGCGGAAAAGAGGTGTGCTATCATACCGGCTGACCCAGGTGGTGCTTCGGTCACTACCTGCACAAAATTCAACGGGAGCCGAGTCCGGTCTGTCATGAATGTGGTGACTCGGACGACACAGCCCAACACACCTTGCAGGTGTGTAACCGGTGGGATACCGAGAGAGGTGCCCTAACGGGCGTTATTGGGCGTAATCTCTCACTGCATAGTGTTGTCTCGGCCATGTTATGCAGCGAGAGATCATGGAATGCGGTTGCCACCTTCTGTGAAACCGTTATGACACAAAAGGAGGCCGCTGAGAGAATACGCGAGGAAAATGTGGACGCGCATCCTCTCAGCAGCCTTAGTCTGATCTTCCAATATGGCTGGTGGGCTGGGTACCCACCATACGGCCCCACACGTCTAGGGGGAGGGCCATAGCGTCCCTGGTCCTCTCCTTCCTTAGCGCGGGTGCTCCCAGCGTCTATGCTGGGGAGCGTCGTGGTAGAATGGCTGCAATCCCTCGGCGCTCCCAGTAACGGCAGAGCGGGTGACGCCGCAGGGGATGTTAGTGGGTATTCTCCTCCCCTCCCTCTGTGTAGCAGAGAGAGCTGTGGGAGGAGCGAGTCCCACATACTACCCCCACATGGGCTGACCTGGCCCGGGGGTGAGATGCGTAAATGCATTTACCCCTGCTTCACCAAAAAAAGGCGATTATCTCACACTGTCACCGCATTTCGTTACGAAGTGCGGTGCAACGAATTCGCGAGCGGCGACGATGCTAAGGTGGTGCAGTTGGCTCCGTATCTTCGTCCGGAGCTGCTATGCACGACGAACCAGGTTTATGAACTAAAACCAGAAGTAGAATAAACAGATTTTTATGATATACTATTTCTTACGATTAATATTTATCAGACGCACCCCTACATTCAAAACGTATGTATCACAGAAGTACTGAACACTCATGTTTTGAGTGTCATCACAAGTAAAGGTAACAGAGCGGCAGGTTTATGTTAATCTACTGCGCTCGAGTAAACCCGAAAAATCCCCGGTTGGGCTCCCTTATTATTACATATCTACAGTTTTAAATGCTTATAACAACGTAATCTTTATAATAACTGAGCTTCTTTCCATTAAATGTACTGCCTCGAATATATTATCATTACCTTCTTAATGCATTCATTACCTTCCCCAGTAAAACTGGAAGGAAAAGAAGTGAATGAAACAGATATGAATGAAGTTTTGGAAGTTTTTGTCGCCTACGTCGGTTGGCATCAGACCTTAATTTTGCAGAATAAACCATCTGGAAGGCAACACTAAAACACTTCATTACGTATAATTATAATAATGTACACTTGGAACTTACTGTGTAAATCACTGGATGGCGATGAAGATTGTTTTGAACCACACTCCTTTTCGACACGCGAGAACGTAGGTATGTTCGCTAACAGCGGCATACGCGCGTCCGCTACGAGATCACGCGGCCAACTGACTGACGAACAATGCGTAGCATCGGCGGTAGACGCTATATACCCTTGCTATGTAGCAAAATATAGCTAATCCATTTCTCGCGTCGGTAATGAACAAATTACTTGAACCATACACTTATAAGGCTGTATAATTTTAACTGTTAATATCTAGCTTCTAATATTAAACGATTTAAAACATAACTAAATTAGTCATTAAGTGAGCAAACAACGAGTTTTCTATTTTTAGTATCTTAAGGTTCAAATGTAGGTCAAAGTTATACCTTCATGCGTTACATGTAGAGAGGAATGAAAAAATTGGGTGTTAATTGTAAATATAAAGAAAACTATTACCTTTTTAGAATTGTTCGTTGAAGAGACATATACTTTAGGCCGTATGTTACAACCTTGCTTTTACAGATATTCGAAAACTACAACAAATTTTTGGTAAATTAACTAAAACATCGATTTGCACGAAATGCGAGAATGACCCAGCGTGTTCTTGTCAGCCGCAGCAGCCAAAGCAGATGCTCTGAATTTTGCATTATGTAGCTCTATAGTACCATCGCCCACTTTGTTAACTGTCCATCGGTGTTGCTGGTTGTACAGGTCCATGTCAATGTTGCTTTAATCTGGAGCAACTTAAATGGGCAAGTACTTCCGCCTTACAGAGAAGAAAAAAATATGACGTCAAGCAATAAAATTCTTTACACAATTGCGCAAGGGTAAATAACTAATTATTACTGTAAAATAAAACGTATAATATGTTTTCTTTATAAATTAAATACAAGTAGATATTCTTAGTTACAATCTAGACTACTAGTAAATAATATTTAAGGGCCGTTTACTTGCATACATCGTCTTCGGAATATTGAAAAACTAATTATGTGGATTCCAAATATTATCTATTTCCTGATGCCTCTAGTCCTCTAGTGTAGGTACAGTCAGCATCAATAGTAGCGGATGAAACAACGCGCCAAAAGTCTCTCATATTTCAGATAACTTTTCCAAATATAGATAAATCTCTAAAATTTACATTCAAAAGTATATCTTTTACCGTCTTAATTGTTCTACATATAGAGCCACCACATTTTGTTATGCTGTTAGAGAATGGTAGATACTATTGAAACCTTGTTTGATCCGCTACTTTTGATGCTGACTGTACATTATCGTCTAAAAGGTGATATCCCAACCGTTCATATTGGCGTTATCCTGGTATGGACTTTATGCATGGCGAGGCAACTTTGTTGTGGGAAAACCTGTCCAGGATCTTCAGATCTGGGGCAACGATCTTGTCAAAGGGGTCCCATGGGTCCCTGTAACGTGCATTATGTAGTCGCCACCACGTCGCCACTCTTCTACCTTATTGCAGTCAATGGCTATCGGTTCTAAGACCAATGTGCACTAAAACTTGTCGTACATAAGACTAGTGAGTCTTATTTTTTTTAACATTTTACAACCGCCTTAAAAAAAGGAGGTTCTCAGTTTGTCCCGTATGTTTGTCCGCGATTATCTCGCGTTGGCTGAACCAATTTTGATGCGGTTTTCAGAAAAGTTTTTGTTACATTCTAGAGAAGGTTTTAGTATACGTGGATGGTTTGAAAAACAATTGGACCCGGTAGGTGGCGCTGTTATCGGTGCATCGTCAAATTTCATTTGCTCAAACCGATTTAGATGAAATTTTGCAATAAAGCCGATAAAGTCGTACAATAAAACCTAAAAATATATTTTTATAGGGTACCTCCCCTACACGTAAAGTGGGGGTGAATTTTGGAAAGGTCTTTTAAAACTAATAGGGGTCTTCAACAAACATTGTTTGATAAAGTGAATACATTCGGTAGCACAATCGGATTAGGACCAACCTCGAAATCTCTGGAACAGTCATGAAAATTGGTATGTATACAGGGTGATTCATGAGACGTGAGCAGGACCAAGCCTATACACAATCAGTAAATGTTAATGAATCGTTCACCGTCATATTTAAGTTAAACAATCACGCTTTTTCTGTTATCTAACTTTTTTAAGAATCATGGACATCCTACAACACTTAATGAACAAAGATAAAACCTCTTTAACCGCTCGAGTGAGATACGATTTTTCAAAAGTAACCAGACTCCGATGATATTCAATTTGTCATTTATTATGGATGACCATAAATGTCGTACTTAATTTTTTTTTTTTTAACAGTAACAATAAAATTCACGTTAATCTCACAAATACTGATACGAAACAGTTGCTTATAACTTACTGAATACGCAGGCTTGATCCTGCTCACGGCTCCTGAATCATACTGTATAAATTAAAGACCCCTTTTTCATGCCCATACCATTTGACATTTGGGGACCTCGAGGAATCGCAGCCATCTAGGAAAATGTGTATAAATCTATATTCGTTATGAAAATATAGTGTAAGGCAACATTAAAGCTTATTAAATTCTACGCCAAAAAGTCTCTTTCTCTGGAGCTATGGATTGAATATGAATAATGTGTAATGCGAAGTGAAAGCTTATATTTTTTCCGCAAAGATATCGAGGACTTTGTGGTGTAGAATTTAATAAGCTTTAATGTTGCCTTACATTATATTTTCATAACGAATATAGAGCAAGTTCAAAATCTGGATGACTAGCCCACTCATATGTATAATACACTTTCGGTATATTTACATATTTGAGTGATGATCGATGTTTTGATGTTAATACTCATAGAAAAAAGACAAGCAATAATACTTACCAAGTAGAAGTGCAATTTGTATGTGTAATTATGAATTGGCTACTTGACTGTTTTTTGTAAATAATGTCAAACGATCTTGATTTTCCTGAGGATCAAATGTCTATATAGGACTCATGGCATTTAAGCAACACAAAGGTCAGAAATGAGAGTTGAAGCCTGACGCTCGCAGTCGACGATTGAAACGCCTCTAACAAAATGATAAGGTGATGTGACGTCACATCACATAAGTCTGTCCTAAATGTATGGAAGATCAAGGAAATTGCCATTTTGACCCTGAAATATTGCGTTTATGTGTATAGTTGTCATACAATTTATTTTTCAATAAAATGTAAGAAATCGAATGGTACCATTTTCTTTTCTAGTTTTGAAAGACAAAAAAAATATTTTATTTTGAGACTTCGGAGCTTTGTACTTTTTTATAATCTCAATATAATTTTTTAAATTCCACTTTATTATAATGCATGGCTCATTTTCTATCCATTTAACTAAATTTTGTTATAATATTCGGGCATTTCTCAGAGGTGACGTTCGGTGCCTGACTTCGGTGCCGATAATTTTTTTTTACTTTATAGACATGTGATGTTAAAATTAACAATTAGGCTTAAATTTAAAAAATATTGGTAGTGAAGGCCTCCTTATAGACGTAAAGGTTCGCGAGATATTTGAGTTTTTCAAAACACTGAAATCAAACACACTCACTGAAATCAATATTAATAAAAAGGGTGCCACTGAATTCAAAATTTACCAAGATTGTAATAAAACAATATTATTTTAGCACTAAAATAGTTTTATTATCAATTTAAAGACATCATAATGAAGATATAATTATGTTATTATTGTGATTCATCATAAAACGAAGTTATGCTCTGCTACAAACTATGGATTTATGATTATAAAAGTAAATGGCTTCAAAAACTAAAAGTCAAATCATAATCAAGATAGAACGGTAAAAGAATCATTATTTTGAATAAGCAGTTAAAATCAGTAACAAATTAAAGTTTAAATCTCTCAAAATAAACTATATAGATCTTTAAAAAGCAAGGCAAAATTGGCCTGCTCGCAAGCAAACACTTGACAATCAACAACAAAATCAAAAAAAAATCTTAGGAAGAAAATAACAGTTATGCTTTAACATTTAACATAACATTGAAAAGAAAAACCTGCGTAATACCCTGCTTAAACTTAATTTGAACTAAGTAATGTCTATATCTCTATTTATATAATATTCAGTCGGTTTGTCTGACAATGTGCAGACACATCACAAATATCACAATACTCATTAAATTCTAAAGTTATCTTAAACAAAATACTCTTTTGTCATTGACTATTAAATTAAAATAATAAATGGTAGGAAATTATCAGTTTCTTTGACAGTCTTTTTTCATTAAGATTTTAATTATTTTTTAAGAGACGTTAACATTTTAGTTTTAGCTACATAAAAATTAACACAAGGTGACATTTCTCGTCTAATAACACTTAACATATACACATAAAAATATTTCTTAAAAATAAATCAACATATTTGATATCAATGAGTTATTGAGATCTGCTATTAATCAAATATATTTAAATCATCGTCTGATTCAATGACATTATCTGAATCAAATGTAGGAAGTGAAATGTCATGCTGTGCTAAAGATGGAGTTATCAGGTTTTCCAAGTCAGGTATATATTTCCAGAAGCTGTAATTTTCCTATACACTTATACTATTAAAGTAACTGCTTTTTGTATGCATGTTCATATAAGATTGCAGATTGTGCTGTAAATAAAAACCAATAAATATGGCACCAGCTTAACAATCAAAATTATATATTTATTTGGACATATATAATAAGCACATGTTAACGTATATAATTTAAATTATCATTGTATGTAAAGTACAAAAATAACGAACAATATAGTAAAGATTGACAACGGTGGACTATTTTTTGATTTCGGTGGTCAAAAAACCCACCGAATCCACGGTTATCACGCCCACTGAATTCAATTTTAATCGCTTTTAATTAATTACAGAAAACATAATCATAGTATGTAAAAGAGTTTCTAATATCCAAATCAAATACCTCTGAGGGTGGCTTACGCACTATTTAGCCGAAAAAAGCATAAGCACTTAAACAATTAATGGCTTCACCGAATTCAAAAAATCACGTAACCAAACCCACCGAATGCCGAACACACCTTTACGAAATTTGCTTGCAGACCGGGAGCCGACGTCCGCTCTCGCCGGTAAACGTGGCGCGACTGACGCTACCTGCGCACGCGGCGCGGAGTTCCTGGTATATTCCTTTGTGAAATGCCGACAAGGTTTATAAATTCCAGTGAAATCACGTGTTGCCGCGGGACAAGTCGAATAATTGGATTTATTTTGTAATATTAATGCGTAAATTATTTTGAGTCTAATAATATAAATGATAGGCTTATGTTGAACACGTGAACCAACTTTAAAAATTAAAATAAAATTCCAGTCTTAAGTTATGATTTTTTGTTTCAACAAATCTGGGTGCGGGACATACCCACTGTTCGTCAATTTTAGCACTTAACATTTATTTTCTTATAATATATATACTACATGGAATGTTTTACCAGTTGTCCAGGTGTATCAGATGCTGGTGGATTTCCATGATTTAATTCAGATTTTATAGGCAACAAATTCATGTGTTTATGCCCCCGGACACGTAAAAACGCCACCTCTGAGAAATGCCCATTCAACATGTGTCCCCAACTGCCCTTAACAAGTAATAAAATACACACGTTTATATAAAGTTTACGCGACAAACACCAGCTGTTGTTATCGACTTGCTAAGTGCGGTGCATCATGTTTAAAGAAATTTTCATTGTGTTGGCGTGTGCGCTGATGGTGGAAGCAGGAGGTAAGAAATTTAGCTTGGACGTTTTACAAAGTAGGTATTGAATAAATAAATTTGATATATTGTGTGATTTTCGATTAATCTCTTGCTAAGCAAAGTTCTGCCACGCTCTGTCGTATTCTAAGTAATAATTTAAGTCGTAACACCCAAAGAAATGTGTTTCTTTCTTTCTAAATAATGTCTATAGATACAGAATACACAGATGTTTCTGGCAATGGTCTGTCAGATGATTTTTGGCGAATTTGTTAATGTATGGCGGCAGTAAGGATGTGTCTGTCGGAGATAATATCTGATTTCGTTTAGGTAAGTCAATCGAATCCTTTGAACTAACGCCCCATTAAGGCGGTTCAAGAACTTGCATGCGATTCTGGTTACAATGCGGTATCAGGTCGATAGACTGAATAATGGACTGAATTCATTGTACTATATGTAGTCCTCCTCATCGATTTCGATGACGGCGACCTCAGCAATTACGGATTACGCCGATTATGGGCCCTAATGTGGCTGGCCAGGCCGAACTTGGTCTTAAAGGCTCTTTTGCAGGTGTTACAATATAGTTGACCAGACGCGTTGTATGTATACGTGTAAGAGAGCTTCGGTCTCTCTTTACGTTGTTGGCGTTTTGGTATCTAAGGCATTGAGGCGGTTTTCCTCAAACGATTTGATGTGGTTAAAAATGGTGGACCGCCAAGATGCTCTGTCGCTGGTTGATGTTGCAAGCATTCAGGTGTCGTTTGAGCACGTCGTTGTAACGCAGATGCTGACCGCCGTGCTTGCGTTTGCCTTCCACCAATTTAGAGTAGAATACGGTTTTGGGCAACCGGCGGTCATCCATACGGAGGACATGTCTTCATGGAAGGAATACTTACCTACAACTAGAACTAATCGACTCTTGTGGGACGTCTTGGGATGATATTGATGTCCTAGCAGCCCGTGTATCGGATGTACATTATCTCCAAAATTATGTTTAAATTTGTAATATATTTTAAAATATATTTTCGACCGATTTTCCGATTATTTTATTTGACGACTGGTCTGGCCTAGTGGGTAGTGACCTAGTGACTCTGCCTATGAAGCCGATGGTCCTGGGTTCGAATCCCGGGCAATTAAGGGCATTTATAAGTGTGATAAGCACGGATATTTGTTCCTGAGTCATGGTTGTTTTCTATGTATTTAAAGTATTTATTTATCGTTGTCACAACAAAAGCCTTCTTGAGCTTACTTTGTGGCTTAATCGATTTGTGTAAAAATGTCTATACATTTTCCAGCATTGCCTTGCACAGGCGCTCACGAGGCTCTCCGTTGCGTACCCCCATGCCCGCCGCCGAGGACTTGCGAAAACCGTGACATTATGTACGACTGCGCGGCTTCTGATGACTGCTCCTTCAAATGCGTCTGTGATAGCGGTTATTACAGGCAGGGAACACGCTGCGTGAGATATGAGGAGTGCGGTAAGTTAATTATAAACCCAGTGTTCGTTTACTGTTCAGAGGACCTATCCCTACGGCGAAAAACGAAATTTCTTTATCTGCCTCTCTATCGCTTGAATAAGCAAGAGCGATACTAAGGAGGAAGCTAACGAAATTTGGTTTTTCGTTTTTCACGGTAGATATAAGGCGGTATTCCCAAATTCCCATTGGATTGGATGCGGATCTGCACGCTGCTCCGATGTTGTTAGCTTCATACATGCATAGCGCCGCCTCGCCTCGCTCATACAGCCGCATGTGGATTCACATCAATGTGATAACCTGATAACTAACCGCGTAATGTAACGTACCTATAGTGGATATATTAACAACTAGAAGGAGAACTGGCCATAGCCACTCTAGCCATAGCGTATTTTGATTTTTATAACGACATTTCTTCATCGACATTCAAGCCGTTCAATCAAAAACGTCATTTCTGATACTGACAGATCAGATCCATAACTAATCCTGATCTAATTCATGACCTATTATTAAAATCAGAATACGCCTGCTAATCTCTTTTCTATAACCTCGTGCACAAGGATATTTTAAGGAACTTTTATGATTCTGCCCGATATTCTCTATGAAGGAGGATACTTTTGTTATTATCGGATCCGATCTGGATCCCGCTGATCTACCATTCTGAGGTCTACCAATGAATAGCTGCCAGGTGTTGGGTGTTTTAGAGTGGTTTGGTTGATCCGTGTATTATGTATCCCTATTCCATGGCCAGCTCTAAGCTGACCAGGGTACCTGGCAAAGATGCCAATTCGTCGGGAACGATACGCTAATATAGAAGAGCAAAACAAACACCTAAAAAACAAAATTGTAACACCTAATGTATAATGAGCATAACTGCAATACAATAAAGAATAAAGAGTCATAGAGAGAGATAACAGGGCTACTTATAACCGCGAAAATCGAAGTTCGTCAATGGGGAAGGCGGCTGCCAAACTCTGCTACTAAGTGGCGCCACTAGAGTTTGTGACATGACATTAGTTTGGCCCCACCTTTTTTCTTCGAATAAATAAATTATCATAATAGTTAATGGAAACGTGAGTTACCACAATCAAATAAGTTATTTATTAATTTAATGAGATATTTATGTACCGGTCTAAATAGTTTTTTATATTAGAGATGATCAGAGGTGGGAGCTTTGAATCTGCATTGATATCTCTGTAAGAATTTACATCACAGGCGAATTCTGTTGGTGCCTCATAATCGACATTTAATGCTGGATTCAATTGAAAATTATTATTTTGGTCGTAAAATATTAACTTGTTGATAATGTTTTCCATGATATTTTAGGCATAATATTTTCGAGTGAAAACAGTACATAGCCAAATATACTTAACCTTTCTATGAGGTCTTTTTTTCCCTTTTACGGATGCCTTGCGTTCCCGTAAAAGTGCTTTTAACTGTGTTACAGTCAGACGTCCATGTTTTTCATGAGGATCCATTTTTTGCGTTAAGCAGACGATTATTAGATATAGGCAAAACAAAAACTATTTATTTGAATGGCTTTGAAACTTAACCGACAGTTTCTCGGCCTCAGACACAAAGTTTAATACTTATACAGAGAGTTTAATTATGAAGTTTTATTAAACATTGGTTTATTAAATACAAATATTTTTTTAAGTTATAAATTTCATAAAATGAGTTGGTCGAGTTGTCTCAAACTCTAGTGGCGCCATCTACAATTAGCTTTCAGCCGCCTTCCCCATTGCGGGCATTTTTCTCTGTCACTCTAATTACGTCTTAGTAAGAGTAAAAGTGAAAAATCCCCGCAATTTGCAAATTTCGGTTTTTGCGGTAGGGCCCCAGTTTCGTTTGCCACTGCGCAAATGATTGGCATCTAGGCTAGACCCTCAGAGGTCTATTCGATTTTTTTTAAACTTAACTTGATTCTTTATTGATACGATACGAATGTGATAAAACTGATAAACTTCGAATGGGCCACCTGCAATTGAGCAATGAATATAAGTAATAGTCTGCGACAAGTATCCATGGGGTCAATGATAGGGTTACCAGACGTCAGGAATTTTCTTGACATCTCAGAAATTGTGGCCGTTTGTCAGTACGAGTCAGGAATTCTGTCAGGTAATTTTAAATTTGTATCCAGCAACCTTAGTTAAAGATGAAGCTCATGTAATTATTCAAGAGCGGGCTATGAAGATTTTTTTAATATCACGACGGTGGCAAACAAACATACGGCCCGCCTGATTGTAAGCAGTCACCGTAGCATATGGACGCCTGCAACTCCAGAGGTGTTACATGCGCGTTGCCGACCCTTTAAAAATCTGTACACTCCTTTTTTGAAGAACCTCATACTGTAGACCCTCGGGAAAACCTCGGCAGGTAGCTCATTCCACAACCGGAGCGTGCGCGGGAGGAAGTTCCTCTTAACCCGCACAGTGCGTGACCATTTAGGTTCTGGGTTGTGAGGATGAACACCCTGCCGACGGCGGGCGGTGCGGTGATAGAAAGTAGCCGTGGGCATCATGTCAAACAATTCTTCAGAGGACAGCCCATTGTACAAGCGGTAGAACACACATAAGGACGCAAAGTCTCTCCTTAGACTTAAAGGTTCAATACCGCTTCTGAGTTTGGGATCGTCGACGAATCGTGCAGCACGCCTTTGGACTGAGTCGAAGGGCCCAAGCTGGCATCCAGGTGCTCCTGATGAAGATACTTATATAATACTTAAATTTGATAATAAGTAAGACCTAATCGAGTATTTCATTTTTTTCAGATCCGTGAAGCCGAAGATAATCTGAACACCTATGAAAAAATAAAAGTTCTTCTATTTCATATTACTTTACTTTTTAACATTTTTAGTATATGGTACTTATGGTAACATGTTTACTTGTTTTATGGTGTTTTAACAACCAACCAATCCTATTTATTTTGCAAATGCGAAGCTGGCAACTGGGGCTGACAAGACAGCCCACAGGCCGTTCGGTTTCGAAGGGGCGACGGGGTTAAGTAGGTAGGTACAGCCGAAGTTATATCAATCTTTAGTACAGCAGTACAGTACGAGTATAAAAAACCATCGTCCTCAAGTTTACCAATGTTTACCTAATTTTTAACCGACTTCCTTTCCTAGAAAGAGGAGGTACTGTATTCGGTTGTGGGTATTTTTTTGATGTAAGTATGTTCACCGATAGACCCGTGCTCCGATTTAGTAGGTGTGTTTGAGGATGGCCATTCATTTCATTACTTAATTTTCACCCGATTTTCAGTTTTTTTTGTGGTATTAAGAACCTTAATCAGAAAGCTGTAATTTTTAAATATAAATACGACGAGACGTATAAAGGAGAACAGAAAATATCGCATAATTTCGTATTTCCCGTAATAAAAAAAAAACATTAAAAATAAGAACCTTTATTTTATTTATTTGGTGAAACTCTGAGATTTAAGAGATTTGCGACAGGCTACTTGCTTATTTAGTTAGGTTATTGATTTCAACTCAATCCATGTAGTGTCGTTTTTTTAGCTAATTAGGTACTAAATTATCAGGGTGCCAAAATTTCAAGATTAGGATGTCACGCCATTTCAGCACCTAGACATTTTATAACTTCAGAGCTCCCCTACACGATGGCCCAGTAACTATTTATTAATCTGTGGCCCAGCGTAGGCCAGTCTAAGGGACGCAGCTATGCGTTGGAATGAGATAGCAATATTACTTACTCCCTCTAACGCATAAATGCATCCCTTGGACTGGCCTGCGCTGGGCCATCGTATAGTCCTAGCCATCAATAATAATAATAAACGAAGGGTTGCTCGCAGTAATTACGTTCTTCCTCTATCTATTCCGTAGTTATCTGCCTTTTCCCGCTGAAAAAAAAAATGGAAGTTTGAGTATTATCAAAATTTAAAAAAATCATGAATTCTGGTAATTTCTCGATGGTACACAATAGTTATACAATAACTAAACAAAAGAAAACGATAATAAAGACGATAGTGGACGAGTGCTTCTCCATACATAGGTACTCGTGAACTCCGGAGTGAAAGTAGCACGTCCTTACCTATTATTAATGATACCAAAGAGAATTTGAAATAGAGGTGGATTGTCAAAGAAAACTTTGTATCTACAGCAAATTTACTGCCATCTTTCGACACATAATTAAAACTTTTAGAACGCCATTTGACTTTGAACCTTATACTTTAGTGATATGTGTAAAAAAAATTAAATATCAAAAAGGGGCGCCATCTAATAGATCAAAGGATAAAGGTACGTCGATTGTCGACATCGTTTCGAGCGATGGCGCTATAACCTTTAGGTTGTACCCGGTAAGATAGCGCCACTTTTTGATATTTAACAAATTTATCAAATATCAGTGAAAGTAATTACAAACATGTAAAACTACAAATTAATTTTAAAGGAAAATAGAACAGGCGGTCTGAAAGAATAAGGATCAAAGTCAAATGGCGTTCTAAAAGTTTTTAATCATGTGTCGAAAGATGGCAGTAAATTTGCGTGGCTACAAAGTTTTCTTTGACAATACAATGATACCTAATTAGCATTACTGTTTAATGCCGGCTGTACACACTTGTCAAGAGTCTCTTGCGGAGAGTCTCGGCACCGCTTCACTACGACCCAATCGGAGACGGGCGAGATGAGACGAGTAAATGCGAAACGAGAAGGGAGCAGTATGTACACACTCATTCTCGGCCTTTCTCGGGGAGTTTGCACAGCCGTCATAACAAATACATACAACAATAGACCATATACATACGGCATTGATTGTAAGGCACGCAGACCTTGTCCTCATTCCAAAAGTAACCCTTCTTGCATCGACAGCTCGGGCTGCATTCCAGTACAATGCCTATTCTTCCGAATATTGCTGGACAGTCCCCTGTTGGCGTGGCCTGGCCACAGGAGCCGTTTGGACAGAGCGGCGGGCAAGGGTTATATTCTTCGAAAGGCTTGTTGCACTCGAATGGGGCTGTGGAAATGGAACCAATCATACCTATCAGTATCCAAGGATTCCAGTTAGGCTAAGATTGTCGGTTTTTTATCATGTGTCATCATGCCTGTCACGTTCTAACAGATATGAAAGTTCGAAAGTGATGCATGATATGATGAGTGATAAAACCGCCACTCTAAAATTTTAGAGCGTTTGAATTATTTATGAGAGGTAAGTTGGAAAAAATATGCTATCAAAACAGCAGTTTTCTCGAGCTATTCCTCAGCTGCATTTCAATTAATAAGGATTGACTCTACATATTTAGGTACCTAAATATACAGTTCGGTGTTGTACATGTATTCCTTGGAGACTTTCTGTTGAGAGAGACAAAGAAAGGTATATGTTATTTCCCCGTTCCACTCCGCAGTAAGATAGCAGAAAGTGTCCAACGTAATTAATTTAGCAATTCACATCGCTTTTATTTTTAAAATAGAATATAAGTAGGGATAAGGCGTCATTTTTGGGAACGGCTAAGAATAATACTCACGGCAATCGCGTGTAGGTATGCAGGTCCCATTGTCAGCGCGACGGTAATTGAATCTGCACTTGCATTGGGGCGTAGGACAGACAGTCGGGCGAGGGCAAGAGACGGTCTTCGCGTTCTTAGGACAGTAGTCGGCGGCGCAGTCGGCGGGGCAGTAATCTTTGGTTTCTCTGTCACCGCATGCTGTCGGAAGACATGGATATACTTAGAGTTTGCTAGTTCGTCAGTAATGGCTAGAAAGTTGGGTTGGATGTGTCTAATCTCAACTTTTTCTGTCACGATTATCTACTATCTGTAGTATCATATTACATTCTGACGAGTTCTTACGTTTGTTGCACTGGTCGGTTGGCACACACACATCGTTCTCATCTCTCGCAGTACCGGGGCTGCAGTAGCACTGCTCCTTACACTGCTCACTGTCCTGGTCTGTCGATTTTTCAGTGAGCGACGCACACGTCTGGTCTGGTTGAACGCGGCACGAGAAGTATTCGTTTTGGCCGCCGCATTTTGCTGAAAAATAAAGAACAGGGGGTTTTATCGACAGTTGGGGCTTTGTTTGAAGTTTATATTCTATAACTCCTTTTAAATACTATTTAAGGTAGATTGATGGCGGTTCCGGCCGCTACTTTATATAGATCTGTCTACCGCCAGCTTGCCTACGATGGTCGCGATTTTATCGTCTGACATCGTTTCCCTCATGTTCTAACAAGGATGTAGATGAAGATAGAGATAGAATCGCAACCATCCTATCTCTACAGGTAACTGGAAATTAAATCTACTGGATAATTGGATACAATATGGTATTTAGATATTCAATAATAGAGGCACATGTAAGTATTCTGAATCAATGGCTGTTAAGGGTGCTATGCGTAGTTGGACAGTTTCGTGACCTCAAAGTGTTTTGAACCTCAATGTGTCCTCTCTAGGTGGAAAGTGGTTAAGAACAAAATCTCAAATAATAGGTAACCCAGGGTTCTTAAATATAATTAACGAAATCCATTTTCAATCAATAAAATGATCATGATGAAAGCATCTTTATATGTCCTCGAAAATGATTAGGTAAGTAATAAAATTAACTAAAAACACTTACTGCAATCGTCTCTCGTCACGCATTCAGCTCCAGCATTCCTGAAGTAACCCTCTTTGCAGACGCATGTGTCCTTGCAAACTTCTGAGGGGTTGTGCAGGCAAGATACTTGTATGTCCATGTTTCGGCAGCTTTTCTGCGGTGGACAGATAGTCACGCAGCGCTTCTCCTCGTTCGGTTTGTTGCATTCTGTGTAGCCAACAAATAAAAAATGAAAGAAATGAGCGCTAAGTCATAAAGTCGGACCACGCCACGCTAAGTGCTACGACAAGTATGGAGCTTATAGGGATGTGTATTACTGCCAAGTTTGTGCAAAGTTAGCGTGGTCAAAGTCTACTCACTTGCACTCAGAAAACAACAAATAACGATATTTTCCATAATTATTCGCTACCTTCCACGATAGGTAAATAAAAGCGCCCCATTTCTTGTAATTTGGGGATTCACCGTTTTCTTAATAATGAAAATAAAACGGTTATTGGATTGAAGGTCCTATTTGGCCATAGATATAAGAAGTAAGTATTGTGCTCAGGGCCTATTAGGGGCGGCTTTTTCTTCTTATGTATATCTAAACCTACATAAATCTAAACTATCCAAATCTTGACAGAAAATTGATAAATTTAGGCACGTAAATCTATTGTGAAAGTTTTATTGCTGTATGAAATTAAATTTAGTTTTTGAAACCTGATTAAATACAATTATAGCAACGTCTTACATATGTTTCAACATAACGTTTTATGGTTACTGCTGGTGAACCAATAATTTGGCCTCCGCTCTCGCACCTTTAGAACAGGTCTTGAGGTCACTCATATTCTGGCGGTCTGAGACGAACGTTCGGTTCTTGGTAAGGCCCAGTTAACAACATAGCGTCATCACATTTTTTGTAGCTATATTTGGGCAATTGTATTATTTTCAACTACAACCTAGCTTTAAATAAAAGTAAGGTAAATGTACCGGCACGACGACAGTGGACACCAAAGATACATTGATTAAGATGTGTACAATTTAAGACAATTTCGTGCTTCGAATTTGACAGGTAAATGAGATGAGGCGCTTTAGAGCTTCATACATTTTGCTTATGGGCGGTAGAGGTAAGGAATAGAATCTCCATGTACCAAAAAGTGTCCGTCAAAAAACCTTAAATAGGTGGCACTACAATACAAAGAGTATATACTATTCTTTGTATTGTATATAGGACACTACAACACCTATTCTAGGTTCGTTGAAAAAAAAAAACAAATCATAGACAGCGCACTTCACTCCGTCAATAACGACTACTACGTTCTTAGCTACTCAAGCGCTACTCTGGAGAGATTTGGAACTATTATTTATAGCTGACAGCTGGACACTTTTGCAATAGTTCTGCCTATGGAGATTGTATTCTTTTCATAATTTTGCGGTAACTCTGATTGTCAAAAGTTGACGTTTGCAAAGTCAAAAGTTGTCAGTGACCGCAATATATATGACGCAGTATAGCGCCATCTGTTTTGGATGTCAAACTAAGAGTACATTTTTTTCATACACTTTACCTCTCTATTACTCGTACAATCAATTCTTTTTAATGACACTGACTGAATCCTAAAACTGCATTTTTGCTAATGAGACAATGAGAGGTACTTATGCTTATGACTTTATGACCGGTGGAGATGCATTACCAGAAAGTACCCCTACTTAATTCACAAATTATGATAATTATGTGCATTTTAATAACGTGCGTCTACTTTTAAGTAGGTAGTTGGCACAGCTGGTAGGTAGTTAGGTACACGTATACATAACGTAGGATACCAATTTGGAAAAACGTGTTTGATTTCCGGTTTTTTCTTTAGGCATCACTGGCGTTAAATTATAAAGTGTCAATTAGCATAATCAATAGGTAAAAAAACTCAGACAAAATTAAAACAGCGCCATCTAGTCAGAACCATCTCGACAGGCAGCATCGACCTCGACTTTAAAAAACCGTTGAGTTACAGACATGCGGCATAGAGATACACACTGATACACAATCTTATAACCCTTTCCCGTCGGGGGTTAACAACGGTAACTACTTCAATTATTCTGATTACTTGAATAGCCTATGAGCCAAAATTACACACTTCGTAATGTTCCAATGAATTTACTTACGTAAAATATTGCCTACAGCGTAGATAAAAGAGATTTCTCTTTGCCTACAGATATTTTTATGATTCGTATTTACCTGTGCTCTCAGCAGCAGCCGCTGAGATTCCCACTGTTATGATAACGGCAAACGCTAATGATTGCGCCATGTTGCTCGACCGCTGCGCCTCGTCTGAACAAACTGGCTGTTTTACGCCTTAATTATATTCTTATTGCCATTATTTGTAGAGTCGCGACAACAAGAGCAAAGGATGACTCACTATTTTCGTACTTGTGTTGTGAACACTGAACAGTTTCTTTTCTAAAACAATTGTCGGCGCCGAGCAGCCGCAGTGCTAAATAAACATTCAGCTCCCGATTAAGACATAATAAGCAAACAATACAATAGGTACAGTCGAGGAAATTGATTCTTTAGCAGTTAACGTGTCACGTTACAATAGACAGCTCTTACCATAAGTATATACAGCCAAATTTACTTGAACCGCAAGTTGCTAAAGAATCAATTTCCGGGACCGTACCTACCCTCTAATTAGGTATTTTATGTCATTCAATTGTTTACCGTTTTTTCATGCAATGAATAAAGAAACTTATTTATGGATTTTAATGGTGTTATGGCGTTATTCATAAAAGCACTACAAGCCTTAAATATAGATATTTTAGCTATTATTCGTTTGTTTTAGTCTGTCATTTTGACTCATGTATTTGAATGATAAGGATAAATCATAAATTCACTAATTGAGACTTGTAACGTTTTATGAATAAGTGTGTGATACATACCAAGTGATAGACACTTACATGGTGGGGTATGAGTGAAACAAAGGAAATACTAGGCGAGTATAAAAATGTATTTACTTATCCTAAAACTTGAAAATCAAGCACTACCTGTATTTAAAGGATTATATATTTATATTTATTATGGAATATTTATATTTATTGTTGACAAGTTTTGTTACCTTTTAACTCCTAGACCTGCCCAGCGTCAGGGACGCAGCTATGCTGTGGAATGAGATAGCAATATCGCTTGCTCCCTCTAACGCATAACTGTGTCCCTGACGCTTGGCAAGTTTCACCACGCATGTAAATCAGGCTTAATAGCAGATTTAGTTACATCGAATGTTCCTTATTAAATAGTAATCAGTAATCAGTGTATTTATTGCTTTAATAGGTTATACAGGTTGGTACAGACACTTCTTCTGACTCCTTTCATGTAACGTAAAGTCGATACGCATAGTTAACAGTTTTCGGTGGGAACACATACACCATTGTCGTCCCTCGCATGCCCCTCATCGCAGTAACACATATCGTTACATCTAATGTTCCTTATTGGACAGTTCTTCTGGCTCTGTTCCTGTAAAGTTGCGCAAACGTTGTCGCACGCGCCGCCGCAGGAAAAGTACTCATGTGGGCCTGTACAGCGCTCTGGGAGACAAATGGAAACATGTTATATTACGATTATTCTATTTGCTTGGCTTGATTGTATGTATGATGTTTGAAAGTCATTTGACCGAATTAACAAATTTACGAATTACGAATTTTGATTACGGGTTGTTCACACTTCACAAATTATGTAAGAGCGAGAAATGGGTATTTCTCGCACTCACATAATTTGTGAACAACCCGTAATCAAATCCCTCTAACGCGCGCGGTCCCTATAACGTGAGCATATGTTCTTGTCTAAAACTATAAAAAACACAGAAATCTCTACATAAAAGTCATATATGTAGAGGTAGAGTAGGCATAAAAACCATTAGCTAAACTCTGCAGGTATAGTGGCACACGCGTACGCATCCCTTGATGCAGCCTAACCTAACATACGATACGGCACTTTTTTCTGCCAAGCTGATAGCTAAAAAGGTAATACTTTAACCTTTTTGACATTCTGTTTCATCTACACAATTTCCGTTCGCCGCCCGTAGAAATCCCGGTTTGCACACGCACCCCTTGATGCAGCTGTCAGCATGCAGCTTAACACAGGGCACCGGCTTCCCAAGCTGAGTGCAGTTGCGCGCGTCGCAGCCCCCATTGGTGCAAGAAGAGAACACTTCATTGTCACTGCATTGTATAGCTGGAAGAATGTTATAGGTAAGATGCGAAAGTGGGTATCGACTTAACGGTGAAGATATGTGTACCTTTAACGTTTAGTTGTTTGTTTTAAAGGTGCACTCAGCGCTGACCATAACCCTGCTTCTCCTAGCCTAGTCGGTACATTTTGATATTTAACAAACTTAACACATATCTGTGAAAGAATAAGGATCAAAGTCAAAAAGCATTCAAAAATTTTTAATCATGCGCCGAAAGATGTCAGTAAATTTACGTGGCTTCAAAGTTTTCTTTGAAAATACACCTCTATTTCAAATTCTCTGTGCTACGAAATATGAGGTCCCGGGTTTGAATTCAAAGTCATTTATTTGTGTGTTCATTACGATTTTTTATTCCTGAATTATAAGATGTTATGGATGTATCTAACTAAGTACGTATACCGTGACGGAAAATAAATGGCTTTTACGGGATTCAAGCAGACTTATTACCGTCACCTAGTACCCATTAGTTACAAGCTTTGCTGAGTTTGAGGTTGCTCTGTTTAAGATTGTTCGCAAATGTTAACTAAGTATATTTTAACAAACTCTTACCTGTTTCACCATTGTCCCCACTATCTAAAGGATTAGCCCCACAAAAACTTAATCCAGCAACAACTAAAAACAAAGTGTTACCGTCCATAATGCACGACAACCAATATTCGACTGCTGATGTTATTTCCTTCCTTACCCAATTATCCTGTACTTATACAAAAAAACCGGTCAAGAGCGAGTTTGTTTTACTCGCGCACCGAGGGTTCCGTACAAACTTTGAATTATCTCGTGTAACTATAAAGGCGAATGACTTTTGAACAGAAGTACCTATACTAATTGCTCAAAGGTTAACTGGAAGAGATCCCTTAAAGGGATAAGTTCGCCTTTGTACTAATGATGAGTGTTTTATTTCCTGTTTTGTTTTCATTTCTGTACAATAAAGAGTTTTACTACTACTACTAAGTATAATTGTGTACAGTGCCATCTATCGGCAAATTGTCTAACTAATTTGACATATGTTGGATTTTCGAGAATAATTCTCTATCACGTGAACCGATTTCAAAAAATGATCTTTTATTTGAAAGAACGTGTATTTATGTAATCTCATAGAAATTTCAGGTGTAATATACACACGTAAAGTTGGTTAAATTGCAAACTGAAATCGGAAAGGTTTTTTGTGAATTAAAAAAAAGTTACCAAGATAGAGGTATGTAAATATTTCATAATTTTTCGTTTTTTTTTTCACATTTTCCTTCATAACTCATTTTTGTTCTGTTTGTAAAAAAAAATGTTTTAGGATGTCCAGTTTGAGCTTTTTCAAATGGGTATCATTTACCTAGTCACTAGACTTTGAAATTTTGCCCCCTCTACATATTGGTCATTTTCCATATTTAATAAAAAATTATAAATGAACGTTGTTCATAACTATTCCAAATTTCAATTATATTAACAAATTTCCAATTTGCTTAAGTGGTTCTCGAGATATTTAGCGATGTGACAGACAGACAGACAGACAGACAGACAGACAGACAGACAGACAGACAGACAGACAGACAGACAGACAGACAGACGGACGGACGGACGGACAGAGTCGCACCATACATAGTCCTTTTGTACCTTTTTGGTACGGAACCCTAAAAACGAACTTAAAATAGATGTGTTACAAAATAAATGAATATAAATTGCGTGCTCACAAAGCCGTATGACCTTGGAATAGAGTTGTTTTTAATGTCATCAGCTTTATTTCATAGTTTTATAGGGAATGCCCCTTGTACCGGGCGTGCGAAGTTCCTGAGGTCATTGGACAGTCATCACAGTCATAATAATAGGTAATTATTCGAATGAACAATGAATTATCTAATTAATATTAAGGCAGTTGAATTATTTTGCTTGCTAGTTTGCTTGTAAAATGGGTACCATTACTTACTATCTGTGCTAGTCTAAGACGAGCTTCTGTAGATTATGCTACCACTAACCGTAGCATAGTCTGGACCGATATAAATTGAAAATACATAGTACAAAAAATCATAACAATAAAATTATTTCAGTTGATACCTATTATATTAGATTCTATATCATATGACCCGCTGTCTCCAAAGTTGTTTACCTCTTGCCTACAGGAAATCTTCCAGAAGCTGGCGACCAAGTGGGAAACAATGGGCATTGACGTCGGCGAAAAAAGGTTGACAAACCTGCGTTTCGCCGACGACATTGTCTTATTCTCCACCACTGCACCCCATCTAAAGGAAATGCTACAAGACCTTAGCACGGCAAGTCTTGAAGTCGGACTCGAAATTAACAGGACAAAAACCCAGTTAATGACCAATGGCGCGAAACGTGGGGTCACGGTAGATGGGCAGGATATACAATATGTTGACGAATACACCTATCTGGGCCAGATAGCATCCTTCGATAACAGGCAGTCCAAGGAAATCGATCGACGCATCGAAAACGCCTGGAAGAGCTTCTGGTCCATGAAGGCGTTAATGAAGGGCAACCTTCCACTAGCACTAAAACGCAAACTTTTCGACATGTGTATCCTGCCTATCTTAACCTACGGCGCCCAAACTTGGTCATAAACAGAAGCTCAAAAGTCCCGACTCAAGATTTGCCAGCGAGCAATGGAGCGGAGCATACTCGGAGTCCGTAGAATGGATCGGATAAGAAACACAGAGCTGCGCTCCAAAACAGGTATCGCAGATGTGGGTGTGATGGCCGCCAAGCTCAAATGGGATTGGGCGGGACACGTCTGTAGGATGCACCCGGACAGATGGGCCAAAATAGCGACCGAATGGGCACCACAGATCACCCGAGGCAGAGGAAGGCCAAAAACGAGATGGCGAGACGACCTGGGCTCATTTCGTGGCGACTGGCGGGAGCATGCACAAAGCCGTGACGAGTGGCGGAAAACAGGGGAAGCCTTTGCCCAGCAGTGGGACACAATGTAGGCTATTTAAAAAAAAAACATAGGTATAAGCCAAGACGTCACCTTACCACTGCACCGGCAGGAGGCCTTCTTATAAAGCCCTACCTACACCAGTTACCGCCGCACTGAAATCGGTGTGGAACCTTGATAAGAGGACTTAAAGTGAGGATCTTCAATTCATAACTACTAAACAACGTGATACTACCCTTGTTTGAGCCAAATTGCCCTTTCGGCCTAACAAGCGCACCTATGGAGATACCCAATTAATTGGCCTAGAAGATGCCCGAGAAACGGATACCCTCGGCCCAGACCTTCGCTTGGCGCCATTTCGAAGAGCAAAGTACCTATGGCTCTGTTGGAGCTGCTCTGGCTGGTTGAGTGATCCAATCTGCCCAAGACTGAAGTTATTGGAAGAATATGATTCGAGCCCCTTTAAATGAAAGTCAACAAACAATTTGTACATTTTCGGGTAGTTATAACTTATAACATTGATTGGTTAATCATCCAATTACAAAACCGCCTCGATGTGTCACTGAGCTACCTGACTTTAACCTACATTATTTGATCATTTGAAGGTAGATTTTGTTTACTTTTATTTAATTTCACTTTTACGTAGAAACTTAACAGTAATTAAGGTCCTTTGGTTTGGTTGTATGAGGTAGGTATGATATACACACCGTGTGTAATAAAGTGTTTTGTGGTTATTTTATTAAACAAGCACCTACCTATTTCAATTTTGCCCTCAGGCCAATCCAAAGATTTTACCCCACAAAAACCTAATCCAATAATCAGAACACTAAATAGCGCGTGACGTGCAATACGTTATATAGGTAACTGATTTACTAACAGCAACTTAACTGACCATTGGTAGTCCTTACAGTGTTTATAATAAGGTTTACGTATTGTCAGCTAGTTAACTAGATGGATGATGGCACTGCAGCTAGGGTTGCCACAAGGAAAAATGTAATGGCCTGACAAAATTCATCATCGATAGGTACTTAATCCTAAAAATCTTGACGTCATTGGCATCACTGCCTTTTCTCTAACTCCTCCCCTCCCCATCCATTGGTACAGTACTCGTCCTCTTCAAACTCTTAATTTCTCGCGCGCCATATACTGTTGCGGTGCACCCGCGCTAAGCCTACTTGTCACGGTACCATATGCTGTAATTACAGTATAACATTAGCTTCCCTTTACCCAACTCCAAACTTTTATCTAACTTGGTTAGTTGATGTTTGCAAAAAAACTCAGACACTCGCTATAAATAGTGAGTATTATATTCTTTGCTATAAATGCTGAGATGTCTGGAGAAATCCTGATGTATGGCAACATTAGCAATCCAAACTGCAGCCGGTTTATTTCCTTATTATCCTTATCATTTATCATGTCAACAAACTCGTATAATATGTGATAATTACTTTGCGTCTCTGTATGACCATAACCTTGGAATTAAGTATTTCTGAATGACGTCAGCTCGAAAATAAACGCTAGTGGTTTTCTGGGGAGTTCACAACCCAAATGCTTCATATAAAAATACTTACCTAAGAAACGAGTTTATTTATCATTATCACACAATATTCTGGCAATACCTACATAATGGGCGTTATGTCCATTATAGGGAGCGAGGGTGCATAAACTTTAGGAGACAGCGCAGGAGACCAGATTTTTGGCGCGAGGTGGAAATGTGAAGCTTATGCTTCCAATGTAGCCCACAAGATGGCGTAACCTACTATGCACAAGATAACATACGAGAACGGGAGATGGCAGCACTTGCTTTGGCGTGAATTGTCAATGTACATTTATTTGTACATGTTTATGTTTCCGATTCAGGCCACAAGATGGCAAACCCTCTAACGCGCGCGGTCCCTATAACGTGAGCATGTTCTTGTCGAGTATTTTTTAAGATTCTCCCATTTGTTCAGAAATAATGTTTTAGAGACAAAATAAATGTCTAAGACTAATACTAATGTAGTTTAATTATATATAAGAAATACCAATTGTACGAAATGATACTCACTAGTAGGTATATCAAAATCATGAATATCTAATATATCACATATGGCCATATAGTTAAATGAATAGCAAAATTATCTAGCCTACATAATCCTATACATATGCAGCCTGTATAATACAGGTGATACATGTATTCTCTAGAGAAGAGCTTGTCATCCAGTCATACTATTAATTAATGCACCATTTATTACAATTTCTCAGACAGTAAAACATGGCCATGGAATGAAACTATTGGACATAAAAAAAAAAATTACTTATAGGGTAATTTTTTAATGGATGATTGCTACAACTAATATAAACAGATATTTGTTTATTGTTATTTACTAACTATATGATAGTATTCCTTGTCTTCATCTGAAATGGCATTAGGTGCACCTGACAATGGATCTTTTCCTTCATGAGTCTTAGGAAAGGCTATAACATCACGAATTGACTCCGTGTTACATACTATAGATACCAGCCTGTCTATGCCTAGAGCTATCCCTGCATGTGGCGGGCAGCCACTACGTAAAGCATTCAAGAAGTGTTTCAATTTCTCAGCATCCATTCCCAACATCTTCAACAATTTCTCTTGTAACCTCACATTGTGGACTCTCACTGAACCTCCTCCAATTTCATTTCCATTCATGACTAAATCATATGCTAATGATCTCATGCTTAATGGATCAGACTCCAGTAGATGCATGTCCTCGGGATGTGGCGAGGTAAAGGGGTGGTGACATGTTTCTAAACCATTCTTTCCTTTAGTAAATAATGGAAAATCCACTAACCAAAATATTTCAGTACTTTCCCTAAGTTCTAGTAAATTTTTAGATTGTAGTAATGAAGCAATTAATAGTCGAATTTCTCCTAGGCAGTTGCAGGCATTTTCTAAGTCCCCTATTGAAATGATAGTGGCATTTTCATTACCAACAATATTTTTCAGTTTCCCTTCGAATTCCTTATTAAATGCTTTATGAATATCATGATCCAATACCACTTTAACATTATATTTCTTAGCTATTTGCTTTATTTGCTCTTTACTTTTTGTTGTGATTTTTCCTAATGCTACAGGGTAAGGTAAAGCATAGGCAGAAAAATCAGTATTATCAGCTTTTTCTGGAAATAAATCTTTTATATTTTTGAATTTCAAGCCATATTGAATGTTAGGTTTGTCAGTGCCATAATTTTCCAATGCATATTTGTATGTCATTCTCCTAAAAGGTGGCTTTTGTAAAAGTTTTGGAAATGTGTCAATAAGCAATGATTCAATCAAAGATAAAACTCCATCTAAATTAGTAAAGGACATTTCAATATCCAACTGAGTAAACTCAGGTTGTCTGTCTGGCCGTGTAGTTTCATCTCTATAGCATCTAGCTACTTGGAAATACCGGTCAATGCCTCCAGACATCAACATTTGTTTAAACTGCTGTGGACTTTGTACTAAGGAATAAAACAACCCCGCATGATGTGTTGGAACCACAAACTCCCTTGCACCTCCAAGAGTCTGACAAAACAGTGTGGGTGTCTCCACTTCAACAAATCCATGCTGTTCAACAAGAAATCGTCTCATATTGTGCAGAATTTGTGATCTCAATCTTAGAATACTTTGCATTTCTGGAAATCGTAAGTCAATGTAGCGGTGTTGCATCCTTATCTGCTCCTTAGGCTTCTGATATTCTCTTAAATTAAATGGAAGGTTATCCGCCATATTTAAAACTTCTAACCTATCAATTATAACCTCAATTTCACCAGTAGACATTTTAGAATTGACAGCATTTTGTGGTCTTTGAGTCACTTCGCCATGTATTTTAACTACAGACTCCAGTGGTATGTTAGAAAGGTCTATATTCACAGGGCCAACAGTACACTGTATGATTCCATAGGGGTCTCGGAGTAGAAGAAACTTAGACAGACGTAAATACTGTACCCAACCACACAATGATACTTTGTCGCCTGTATTACAAGCTCTTAGTTCCCCACATGTGTGAGTTCTGTAAGTAAACGAGTTAACATTTTCGATGGAACTGTCTTCAACACTAAATTGGTCTGTAAGTGGTGCACTTCCCTGACTGTTGTGACGAACTCTCGAGGCCCCAATGTTTAGCGACTGTTGATTTCTGAATATGCATTGCGCTGCTAAAGGATGTATTGTAAGACTTCTCGTGTTGGTTAATGTCTGTTTGCAAGTAGAAGCACTAAATGACTTCAGATGAATTATGTTTCTCCTCCACATGTTTATTACCTTTACTAGCCGGTCTTGCGTGGCGTTGATGTACAGTCATATGTGGAATGCAGAAGTTATCTAAATCAATATTTAGAAGAAATAATTCACCTACTTTACGCAATATTTACTTTTGTTTACAATTCAATTCAGAATTTTCGAGTTAGGTTGACAACTATTTGACATATCCAACTATTGGAGATAAAAGTCTTTTCGGATTTTAAAAAGAAAAATACACTTTTGAAGGACCTCATATTGAGGCCCTTCTGCGGAAAACGTAAATCGGAATTTCTGTACCTGCTTCTTTATCGCTCAAATACGCAAAAGCGAGAGAAAGGCAGATAACGAACATTTGATTTTCATTTTTCGCGGAAGCCGCCTGTGGTTTTTTTTATTGATTAATAAATTAAACAGCAAGAAAACAATATAATAGGAAAATTGACTCCTTAAACGTCAACGTCATCAATGTCATTCATTGTATCTTTCAACGGGGCGTAGTGAAACTATTTCGATTTTTCATCATTTTTCTTCAAAAGTTGTATTACTAAGGAAATAATGTCATCACCACCACCTACAAAACCCCCTAGAGGGGTGAAACAAGGAAGAGAAACAGTAATACAAGAAATATCCTCCGTACTTTTTGCGAAAAATAATACTGTATAACATAATTACTTTGCTTACAGAGTGGACTTTTAATGTCTGTTATTCGCACTTTATCGGCGAGTGAGACCAACGAGCAGCGAGAAAAAGAACGTGCTAAACTAGAGAAGGAGTATAAAAAGAGTGATGCGAGATTGGACGAGCTGGTTGCCGAACATGCACAGGAAATCATGGAAGTTATGCAGGTAAAAGTTACTAGAGTTTTTATCATGATTTACTATAACAATTACAACAAAGTGAACAAGTACAAGTTATAGTTTTAGGGTCACTCCACTGCTGTCTTTCATACTCTGAATTATGCTCAAATATGTTGTTGGCCTATAAACTGTGTGTGGGCAGTGTTCTAGTTTTTACCGTGAACTGAACACACTTCATGGTAAAAACCCAGTTGGCCATCATAGCAGGACTGTAAAATGAATATAAGGGTGCTAGTTTTAGGATTGATATACAGGCAACACTTAATGCCTAATGCTTGCTTCCTTGTTAAATAGTAATAGTTAACAAAATATAATTTGCACCAATTAGTCATACTTTTTTGCAAGACAACTCCGGGCTCAGTACCAACATCTACTATAGCAGCCAGCTTGTACTTCAGATAATATAATTTAATATGTGTGTTGTAATATTCAATAACTTATATTATCCTCCGAATATTTAAAATTTAATGTTTAAAATAATAATTGCCTTTGATTGTATTTGAAATACATATATTATAAGTTAATTATTTAATTGTCATCGCCATAGTGTATCTCTCTAAGTGCTGTGTTGCCTTTAAATGCGAGTAACTATTGCCCCCCATATTTTGGTGCTCCCCACTTCACTTCTATCCTGGCCCAGCTGAGGATCTCGATGTCTTGACACCCGACATAGTTACCTGGCTTAACAACCTCAAAGCTGTTCTCTGATTGCCTAACCATGCATGCCATACAATTAAACAAATAAATAATTACATAATTAACTTTTATTTTTGACTATTCTACCATAATATATATATTTTTTTCAATTTTAATTTCATTGACATTGTTTATTATTATATTGTTTTAATGATGGCATGTTAATAATTAGTAAATTAGTACCCTAATGTACAATTTTGTAAATATTTTACATGTTGATGCAAAATATTTACAAAATTGTACATTAACGTCCGCTGAATACTGTGTCTAACTAACAATTTAATAAGATCTGATTGTTACATATTCAAGCAAATAAATATTTTCTATTTTATTTTTTATCTTTAAGAATACAAACGAGCAGCAAAGTACAAAAACTAGTTATGACGCTAGTGTTTCTGAATTTATCAAGATACATTATTATGCAAAAGAAAGCTTTCTTCAACCATTCATTCAGGATTATTTTGATAATTAGGTCAGTCAACAGAATATGAATTGAAAAGTTGGTAAATCAAGATAAATTAAAATACTTAACAAAACAGGATGTTAATGATTTTATAACCTAATTGTAAAATAGCCATTAGTGATAACATTTCATCGCTGCAAATAATATTTCTTTAAATATAAAGTCAGAGGATTACGCAAAATAGGCGCCAGTCGTCGAATTGCAGAAAATTGCCCGTATACAATACAGAGGCTTCTAATTCATAGTTTATGTCCCTCAGAAATTCAGTAGCGTCCAAGCAGCCCTAGCAAGTTGGGGTCAGCACACTGATGCAGCCACAGCACGGCTGACCGCATGTCGCAGCTTGCTGCGCGTGCGGCGCGACGAGCTGCGGCGGCTGTGGCAGGACGCCAGGACTCACCACCACGCACTGCATATGCTCACCATCATGTAAGTTACTGCGAAGAAGATGCATAAGGATCCTCCAGAACAGATATGGGCAATTAATTGTCAACAAGCAATATAAGTCAAGTCAGTCCGCCTGTTGTTACCTACTTACTTATGTCCTTTTTTTTGTTTGTAACATGTATGTTTCTTTGTAGTGCACAATAAAGTATTTTATTATTATTATTTGTCTGTCTTACCATATCTCGGGACCATGGGGTCCCGGACCTTTGGGAGGCATGCGTGGGGCCGAAGCCAACAGCGCAGAGGCCCTTTAAGACAAATTAATCTAAAAGCAAGGGATACACATGGCGGATACCATCTCCGAGCGTACAATATGATACATCCGGAGATGGTCCCCGCCAGGTGCAAAGACTATTGCAGTGCAGCACTTTTGTGCTGCGATGGGATCTAAGGTCATAAGGCTATTGATTTGAAAGTTGGATGGACTGGATAATAGGCTATGGGAGGAGACTAGCGGACACCTGCCGTGACAATCAGTCTCGGAATTGTTTAAGACAGGTGGTGACTCGCCAACTCATTGAGTGGGCCCCACAACGGCCGCACGCACAGTGCGACAATAGGGCAACACTTTGGAGCGGCTATGAGGTTGTCGAGAGGTGAGACTGCGGAAGCCAGATCCCGGTAATCCGTTCAGCAGGCCGCCGGCGTTATGACATTTTACACTTCCAACCTGGAGCATAGGTCCCGCTCTTGCGACTCCACTCTGGCCGGCCGGTGAAGGCAAGTGCAGAGGCGAGGGCCAAATAAAAGGGCCCTCTGGAATAGGGGTCCGCGGTGTCGCCACTCACCGTCAGCTCGCCACAAGCTGGTTATTATTATTATTATTGTATCTCCTTGGATTTCACGGGCCTATAAATCCCGGTCTTTTGATAGGCTTGCGTGGGGATATAGATCCAACACGTAGAGGCCCCTTAGAGAGCTTTAATGTCATGTAGAACGCCTGCTGGAACCCGTTCACAGGCGCAACAATAGACACCCATGAACCGGTCGCAGCAGGCATTGGGACTATTGTAGTAAAAATGAACAGTATAACGGTCTATGGATTGAAGTTTGGGAGGACAAGGAGACTGGGTTATTGCAAAGACGTCCAGACACCTGCCATAACAATGTTTCCAATTATTATGCTTATTATCATGCGTAGATCTAGACACAAAGAAAAATAAAATTCCCTTAATAAAGTGACAAAACTCAGCAATCGACCCCACAAAATTGCTTGTCCTACTGAATCATTACTATGAAAAACAACCATACTGATTCTTACTTTACCATATAAGGTATAATAAAGGCCTTTTATTTATTTGTACTCATAATTTTAAATCTCTATAATCAAAATTACCAGGTTTGTTAAATTTTGATTTGTTGGCGGCTGGAGGATCTTTTTGTTACGAGAATTGTATGCTTGCTTCATGTAAATGAGCCAAACTTTCGCCTTTTTTCCAGCGAACGCGTGGTAGTCTCCGAGCGCGACATTCGCGATCACCTCTCGCGCGGGCTCGTGCTCGCGTGCGCGCATTCTCTTCGGTCTGCTCTTGACACGGCCGCAACGACGCTGTCGCACGTCAGCGCGCTCAACACCACGAGGGCGCATCTCGAGGTAGACTAATGTCCGCTAGGTGGCACTGTAACGGCCGTAGCAATTCCTGTATCGCGCTAACGAATTGTTGCCGTAGGATCCTTAAGTAGTTGGAACAGTTTTGTTGTCACGGGTAGTTAGTGAGTGCGACATACGCTACACTACAAGGGCGCATCTCGGGGTAGTCACAGGCGTCCACTAGGTGACGCTGTATCGGTCTTAGCGATTCCTGCATCGCGCTAACGTAGGGTCGACATAGAATCTTTAACCCTTAAATGCATAATGATGTATATATGCATCGTATATTTGATGGTCCGTGGCTCAATATGCATATATTTTACTCATTTTTCCCTCAATCTATACAACATGACACATCTATTTCAATTTATTAAAAAGTTATACAAAAAATCATGCATTTAAGGGTTAAGTAGTAGGAAAGATTTTGTTGTTATGTGTAGGAGTTTTTGGACTTGCTTCGCTTCACGCTCGATACCGCTGCAACCACGCTGTCATGTCAACGCGCTCAAAACACTGTTACGAGGGCGCATCTCAAGTTTAGATCATTGCGCTGCACTGTCCCAAGTCAGTGCTGACAGTGCTCAGGTAGTTAAACAGTTTTTGTATATTGTTCACTCAGGAAAAGAAGCATGAGCTGGTGACGGTGATTCTAAGGCGGTTGTCATCGGCATTGTACGGCGAAGCAGCGCCACTCACACGCCGAATGTCGTCGCGACGCCGAACAGCGCTGCTTTTGGCAGGTAATGCAGTCTAGGATAAACGTAATTTTGTATGACGGGAAGTAGTTTTTATTGCTAACAACATATTTGTTGACAGAGCTGACGAAGAGCGAAGAAGTTACCGACGCGTACCTACAAGACATTACGCCTGAATTCGAGGCGTCCCTCACCGAGGAAGATAAAACATTTGAAACTACCGTTATGATATCGCTAGAAGCTCTGGGAGTCTTGAATCAGCTTAAAGAAGCCACTGAGGTACGATTTTGAACCATATCTCTTTAGTATTAAGTCAGAATTTGATTAGAGAGGAAAACAAAACATTTGAAACTACCGTCATGATATCGCTAGAAGCTCGGGGAGTCTTAAATCAGCTTAAAGAAGCCACTGAGGTACGATTTTGAATATCTCTTTAGTATCTTGTATAAATCAGTATTTGTTTAGAGTGGAAAACAAAATGTGTGAAACTACCGTCGTGTATCGATGATATCGCTAGTAACTTTAGGGGTCTTGAACCATCTCAAAGGAGCCACTGAGGTAAGATTTTGAACTTTAGGGAACATACTCGTACTACGTGACCAAATTTTTACAATGAAGTTCAAAATCAAATCAAAAAAATCAAAATCTTTTTATTGTTTACCAGTAACAATTTTTCCATATAAGAGATATCTGGTGGAACCCAAACTAGGCTAAGCCTGTATCTTGGGGCCCTGGAGCGCAAAGCAAGTTTAACATTAAGATTAATATGCTATACTCATACTCGACAGAATACCATTAACTATACAATTTCTAAAAACAACAAACAATTACATAAATAGTTTACAATATCATTTATATTTATACTATTTGAATAAATGACTATGACTATGATTAAAGTTGTCACTGAGAACAATAAAATTTTAAGTTTCAAAATTATAAATAACAGCAAGAGGACGTATTAAGCTAGATAGAGCACTAAGCTAAATAGGGCTTATTCCATCTATGACATGATGAGCCACGTGGCGTTGTAAGGAAGTTTCATGTTCCTTATAACGCCTTATTTCACTGGACTAAACTGAATAATTGAAAATTATGACTGACTATACTTATGCCGATCTATCGTTACAGAAATTCAAAGTCCAGATCCAGGATGAGCTACTAACCGTGATTGAATCTGTGTCTCGGCGGATAATCGAAGACGGAGACGTGGAGACAGATGTACCGGACGTGCTGGAAGTGCCGGACGCGCCGGACGTACCGGACGAAGTGGTGGAGAACTCGAAACCGTTGCGGCTTGTGAACGCGCTGGTGGAGCAGTTTAGAACGTGTGCGACGAGGAATAAAAGGTATATTTTACGTACTAACTTATAATTATTGTCGCTATTTAGTACAACTTGCGTAACTTCTTTTGATATTAGTAAAAGTCGTTGTAAAAGAAAAAAGCGGCCAAGTGCGAGTCGGACTCGCCCATGTAGGGTTCCGTACCATTTATGACGTATTAAAAAAAAACTACTTACTAGATCTCGTTCAAACCAATTTTCGGTGGAAATTTGCATGGTAATGTACATCTTTTTTTTTTACTTTTATCATTCTCTTATTTTAGTAGTTACGGGGGGGGGGGGGGGGGGGGGGGGGAAGCGCGGGGCGCGGATACACTTTGGAAGTGTCTCTCGTGCAATCTATTCAGTTTAGAAAAAAAAAATGATATTAGAAACTTCAATATTATTTTTAAAGACCAATCCATATATACCCACACGTATGATATACGCGTATGGGTTTGATGAGAAAAAGATTTTTGGGTTTCAGTTAAGGGGAACCCCCAAAATTTATTGTTTTTTTCTATTTTTGTGTGAAAATCTTAATGCGGTTTACAGAATACATCTACTTACCACGTTTCAATAATATAGTTCTTATAGTTTCGGAAAAAAGCGGCTGTGACATACGGACGTCCGTCCTTCCAGACAGACAGACATGACGAATGCATAAGGGTTCCGTTTTTTGCCATTTGTCTACGGAACCCTAAAAAGGGAAAAACATTTAACTATACGTATGCGATAGTTAAATGTGAGAGTAATATGATATCGAATAGGGCGGGGAGCCGAATGTACCGGACCTGCCGGACGCGCCGGACGAGGTGGTTGTGAACTCGAAACCGAGGAATAAAAGGTAGCCATTTTATTATTTTCTTTTTTGTGGATACGAATAGTCGTAGCCCTTATAAGTGATTCAGTGATCAGTTTTACGATACGCTATTCTTCCCGTATAGCAGCTTTTCGAGAGCATTTCACTATTTTACGTACATGTGTACTTTTCGTCCTTATTTTGGACAAAATTAGTAGCGTTTAAATGTTGATACCAGTGGAAGTCGCTGTAAACATAAAATGGTTCGATATCCTTAACTTACGACGTTTTTATGCGTCATGACTCTAATGCAATACCAGAGAGATAGTTCCATTTATTAAATAGTACGGAGAGGTGTACAACTGTCCGCAATTTTGCCAGGACTAGCGTTGGCAATTTATGATCCTCACACCACACCTCATCACTGTGATCAGTTTCTAAAAATGCATTTGTTTTGTTACAGACTTCTCCAACTGTGGCGGGCCGCACTACAGAAACATAAGATCTCAGACTCTTGTCTGCACACCGAGATACACTATTGGAGCGCTGTTCAACAAGTCGTAAGTGTTGTCTTTCCTCTTTACTATACTTACTCCTCCTCTTTACTACCAGTCCATTTACCACCGGCGTGCCTTATTTTCAGCCAGTTGACTTCCACTCTTAATGAAAAGGAAAGCCAAATTAATTCCGTCTTCCGAAAATATACGAATATTTTTGACGCGCTGCAACTGACACCTACTTACCCTCCAAAAGCTACGAAGTCGTATTTGCTATGTGGTTTCGGGTCGAAAATTTGGAACATAGGACCCACTGGATTTTTTGTTGTAGAACCGTAGGATTGCTAAATGTAGGAAATCGTAACTCAATTTTTGAGGTTCATAATTGTAATTCTGTTTTTATTTTTACAGTACAGATTATAAAAACACTTCAAAGGTTTTTAAAGGACGGCCCTGTTATTTTTAGCGAGTTGATTTTGTTTTAGCTCCAACTGCTACTGACAGACTACCTCCAAATAGAGAGCGTGACCCTCGCCGCCGCCCGTTCCACCAGCGCCTCGGACACCCAGAGCGAACTTCGGATTGCCGACTATTTCGCCAAAAAGCGACCGCAGCGGCGCGAGAAACTTTTCAAGCTAAATGGTAAGGCAGTGTTCTCTCGGTCATCGTAGGACAGACGATATTCACTCGTCTGTACTATAAAAAGCCAGTGAATCCTTTCGCAAAAAGTTCATAACTCTGCATGTACTAATTAGTAAAATAATCGTGTTACCTATAAGTGAAAACTGTTCTGGCCGTTGTATTAACTTAATTTATTAAACTGTGTGTGTGCAATTATATGCTGTTTGTTTCCCTTTGCAATAAAAAAAATGTGTTAATGACGCAGTGGGCGTGGTTCCGGCGGTGAGCGCGGCGGCGCGCCGCTACCCGCTGGTGTGCCGGCCGGACCCCGGCCTGCTGCACGTGCTGCTGCCCACCCTGCACAAGCTCACGCACGACATCGAGCCCGTCGTGTGAGTATACTCGTGTATGTCGCAGTGGGCGTGGTGCCGGCGGTGAGCTACCCGCTGGTGTGCCGGCCGGACCCCGGCCTGCTGCACGTGCTGCTGCCCACCCTGCACAAGCTCACGCACGACATCGAGCCCGTCGTGTGAGTATACTCGTGTATGTCGCAGTGGGCGTGGTGCCGGCGGTGAGCTACCCGCTGGTGTGCCGGCCGGACCCCGGCCTGCTGCACGTGCTGCTGCCCACCCTGCACAAGCTCACGCACGACATCGAGCCCGTCGTGTGAGTATACTCGTGTATGTCGCAGTGGGCGTGGTGCCGGCGGTGAGCTACCCGCTGGTGTGCCGGCCGGACCCCGGCCTGCTGCACGTGCTGCTGCCCACCCTGCACAAGCTCACGCACGACATCGAGCCCGTCGTGTGAGTATACTCGTGTATGTCGCAGTGGGCGTGGTGCCGGCGGTGAGCTACCCGCTGGTGTGCCGGCCGGACCCCGGCCTGCTGCACGTGCTGCTGCCCACCCTGCACAAGCTCACGCACGACATCGAGCCCGTCGTGTGAGTATACTCGTGTATGTCGCAGTGGGCGTGGTGCCGGCGGTGAGCTACCCGCTGGTGTGCCGGCCGGACCCCGGCCTGCTGCACGTGCTGCTGCCCACCCTGCACAAGCTCACGCACGACATCGAGCCCGTCGTGTGAGTATACTCGTGTATGTCGCAGTGGGCGTGGTGCCGGCGGTGAGCTACCCGCTGGTGTGCCGGCCGGACCCCGGCCTGCTGCACGTGCTGCTGCCCACCCTGCACAAGCTCACGCACGACATCGAGCCCGTCGTGTGAGTATACTCGTGTATGTCGCAGTGGGCGTGGTGCCGGCGGTGAGCTACCCGCTGGTGTGCCGGCCGGACCCCGGCCTGCTGCACGTGCTGCTGCCCACCCTGCACAAGCTCACGCACGACATCGAGCCCGTCGTGTGAGTATACTCGTGTATGTCGCAGTGGGCGTGGTGCCGGCGGTGAGCTACCCGCTGGTGTGCCGGCCGGACCCCGGCCTGCTGCACGTGCTGCTGCCCACCCTGCACAAGCTCACGCACGACATCGAGCCCGTCGTGTGAGTATACTCGTGTATGTCGCAGTGGGCGTGGTGCCGGCGGTGAGCTACCCGCTGGTGTGCCGGCCGGACCCCGGCCTGCTGCACGTGCTGCTGCCCACCCTGCACAAGCTCACGCACGACATCGAGCCCGTCGTGTGAGTATACTCGTGTATGTCGCAGTGGGCGTGGTGCCGGCGGTGAGCTACCCGCTGGTGTGCCGGCCGGACCCCGGCCTGCTGCACGTGCTGCTGCCCACCCTGCACAAGCTCACGCACGACATCGAGCCCGTCGTGTGAGTATACTCGTGTATGTCGCAGTGGGCGTGGTGCCGGCGGTGAGCTACCCGCTGGTGTGCCGGCCGGACCCCGGCCTGCTGCACGTGCTGCTGCCCACCCTGCACAAGCTCGCGCACGACATCGAGCCCGTCGTGTGAGTATACTCGTGTATGTCGCAGTGGGCGTGGTGCCGGCGGTGAGCTACCCGCTGGTGTGCCGGCCGGACCCCGGCCTGCTGCACGTGCTGCTGCCCACCCTGCACAAGCTCACGCACGACATCGAGCCCGTCGTGTGAGTATACTCGTGTATGTCGCAGTGGGCGTGGTGCCGGCGGTGAGCTACCCGCTGGTGTGCCGGCCGGACCCCGGCCTGCTGCACGTGCTGCTGCCCACCCTGCACAAGCTCACGCACGACATCGAGCCCGTCGTGTGAGTATACTCGTGTATGTCGCAGTGGGCGTGGTGCCGGCGGTGAGCTACCCGCTGGTGTGCCGGCCGGACCCCGGCCTGCTGCACGTGCTGCTGCCCACCCTGCACAAGCTCACGCACGACATCGAGCCCGTCGTGTGAGTATACTCGTGTATGTCGCAGTGGGCGTGGTGCCGGCGGTGAGCTACCCGCTGGTGTGCCGGCCGGACCCCGGCCTGCTGCACGTGCTGCTGCCCACCCTGCACAAGCTCACGCACGACATCGAGCCCGTCGTGTGAGTATACTCGTGTATGTCGCAGTGGGCGTGGTGCCGGCGGTGAGCTACCCGCTGGTGTGCCGGCCGGACCCCGGCCTGCTGCACGTGCTGCTGCCCACCCTGCACAAGCTCACGCACGACATCGAGCCCGTCGTGTGAGTATACTCGTGTATGTCGCAGTGGGCGTGGTGCCGGCGGTGAGCTACCCGCTGGTGTGCCGGCCGGACCCCGGCCTGCTGCACGTGCTGCTGCCCACCCTGCACAAGCTCACGCACGACATCGAGCCCGTCGTGTGAGTATACTCGTGTATGTCGCAGTGGGCGTGGTGCCGGCGGTGAGCTACCCGCTGGTGTGCCGGCCGGACCCCGGCCTGCTGCACGTGCTGCTGCCCACCCTGCACAAGCTCACGCACGACATCGAGCCCGTCGTGTGAGTATACTCGTGTATGTCGCAGTGGGCGTGGTGCCGGCGGTGAGCTACCCGCTGGTGTGCCGGCCGGACCCCGGCCTGCTGCACGTGCTGCTGCCCACCCTGCACAAGCTCACGCACGACATCGAGCCCGTCGTGTGAGTATACTCGTGTATGTCGCAGTGGGCGTGGTGCCGGCGGTGAGCTACCCGCTGGTGTGCCGGCCGGACCCCGGCCTGCTGCACGTGCTGCTGCCCACCCTGCACAAGCTCACGCACGACATCGAGCCCGTCGTGTGAGTATACTCGTGTATGTCGCAGTGGGCGTGGTGCCGGCGGTGAGCTACCCGCTGGTGTGCCGGCCGGACCCCGGCCTGCTGCACGTGCTGCTGCCCACCCTGCACAAGCTCACGCACGACATCGAGCCCGTCGTGTGAGTATACTCGTGTATGTCGCAGTGGGCGTGGTGCCGGCGGTGAGCTACCCGCTGGTGTGCCGGCCGGACCCCGGCCTGCTGCACGTGCTGCTGCCCACCCTGCACAAGCTCACGCACGACATCGAGCCCGTCGTGTGAGTATACTCGTGTATGTCGCAGTGGGCGTGGTGCCGGCGGTGAGCTACCCGCTGGTGTGCCGGCCGGACCCCGGCCTGCTGCACGTGCTGCTGCCCACCCTGCACAAGCTCACGCACGACATCGAGCCCGTCGTGTGAGTACTCGTGTATGTCGCAGTGGGCGTGGTGCCGGCGGTGAGCTACCCGCTGGTGTGCCGGCCGGACCCCGGCCTGCTGCACGTGCTGCTGCCCACCCTGCACAAGCTCACGCACGACATCGAGCCCGTCGTGTGAGTATACTCGTGTATGTCGCAGTGGGCGTGGTGCCGGCGGTGAGCTACCCGCTGGTGTGCCGGCCGGACCCCGGCCTGCTGCACGTGCTGCTGCCCACCCTGCACAAGCTCACGCACGACATCGAGCCCGTCGTGTGAGTATACTCGTGTATGTCGCAGTGGGCGTGGTGCCGGCGGTGAGCTACCCGCTGGTGTGCCGGCCGGACCCCGGCCTGCTGCACGTGCTGCTGCCCACCCTGCACAAGCTCACGCACGACATCGAGCCCGTCGTGTGAGTATACTCGTGTATGTCGCACTGGGCGTGGTGCCGGCGGTGAGCTACCCGCTGGTGTGCCGGCCGGACCCCGGCCTGCTGCACGTGCTGCTGCCCACCCTGCACAAGCTCACGCACGACATCGAGCCCGTCGTGTGAGTATACTCGTGTATGTCGCAGTGGGCGTGGTGCCGGCGGTGAGCTACCCGCTGGTGTGCCGGCCGGACCCCGGCCTGCTGCACGTGCTGCTGCCCACCCTGCACAAGCTCACGCACGACATCGAGCCCGTCGTGTGAGTATACTCGTGTATGTCGCAGTGGGCGTGGTGCCGGCGGTGAGCTACCCGCTGGTGTGCCGGCCGGACCCCGGCCTGCTGCACGTGCTGCTGCCCACCCTGCACAAGCTCACGCACGACATCGAGCCCGTCGTGTGAGTATACTCGTGTATGTCGCAGTGGGCGTGGTGCCGGCGGTGAGCTACCCGCTGGTGTGCCGGCCGGACCCCGGCCTGCTGCACGTGCTGCTGCCCACCCTGCACAAGCTCACGCACGACATCGAGCCCGTCGTGTGAGTATACTCGTGTATGTCGCAGTGGGCGTGGTGCCGGCGGTGAGCTACCCGCTGGTGTGCCGGCCGGACCCCGGCCTGCTGCACGTGCTGCTGCCCACCCTGCACAAGCTCACGCACGACATCGAGCCCGTCGTGTGAGTATACTCGTGTATGTCGCAGTGGGCGTGGTGCCGGCGGTGAGCTACCCGCTGGTGTGCCGGCCGGACCCCGGCCTGCTGCACGTGCTGCTGCCCACCCTGCACAAGCTCACGCACGACATCGAGCCCGTCGTGTGAGTATACTCGTGTATGTCGCAGTGGGCGTGGTGCCGGCGGTGAGCTACCCGCTGGTGTGCCGGCCGGACCCCGGCCTGCTGCACGTGCTGCTGCCCACCCTGCACAAGCTCACGCACGACATCGAGCCCGTCGTGTGAGTATACTCGTGTATGTCGCAGTGGGCGTGGTGCCGGCGGTGAGCTACCCGCTGGTGTGCCGGCCGGACCCCGGCCTGCTGCACGTGCTGCTGCCCACCCTGCACAAGCTCACGCACGACATCGAGCCCGTCGTGTGAGTCTACTTGACTTTACTATTACTTGTTCATTGACGACGGAAATGTAGGCAGCGTGTGTCAACTGTAGGACGCGGGTACCCCTTTTAGCGAAGTAAGTTGTCAACAGGAACTCAAAACGTACGCACAACAGCCGAAAACAACATAGAAATGTGCTGTTTTCCTTTTCGAGCGGTAAGGACCTTACCATACATATGTAGCACTAGCGACCCGTCCCGGCTTCGCACGGGTTACAAAAAACCTTAACAAATTATACACCTAAACCTTCCTCAAGAATGATTCTATTTACAGGTGTAAACCGCATGTCCGTTCAGCCGTTTTTGAGTTTATCACGAATGTACATACACCCAGATAGACGCGGCAGGGGACTTTGTTTTATAATGTGTAGTGATAAGTGACATGTCACGAGTCAAATAGCTAAAGATGCTTTTATATTTGTTTAACGTAAAAGTTTGGCAAGTTTTCATTGTAAAATTATTAGTGTAAGTTTAAAAAAAAAGTTTGGTATACAAAGAATACAAGTTCTTGTGTTCCTATATAATACGAACACCTTTAACGACGCATTCGATCGTTCGAATAAATAAATATTGTTATATCAACTCGAAATATTGCGTTAAAAATCCAATTTTTTTAGTTATTTGTGTTGTTAAGACTGGTGGTTAAAAAAATGATGGGAGTTTTTATTATTAACAGCGGCGGCGAATGTTCGCTGCGAGCATTCATTACGGACTACGTTCGGTCTGGGGAGAGCGAGCGGCTCGCGAGCGAGGCGAGGGCTTCTATCGAGGTCGCTATGAAGGCTGCCGCGTGGCGCGAGCGAGCGCCGCCGGAACCGCCGAGCGCTAAGTAAGTTTTTATATGTTTGTCTGTCTGTTAGTTCTTTACGGTTTAATCAATTTAAAATAAATTGTTATCGAACGTGCAAGCGAAGCGAAGTTCTTGCATTCAACTTGGTACACACGGCTGGCTAGGGACACGTCCCGGTATGTCGATGTTGTTAAGTATTAAGGGATAGTTTGATGGACAATAACTTAAGTATTTTTTTTCTAATTTAAATGAAATTGGGTAAACGCGTGGTCAAGGGCATTAGTTATGGGGTTCGTACCTGGTGCAGAGGTTAGCCATCGCTATCCAGCGCGGTAACGCGGCAAGTGTGATGGGCACCTTTGCACCCGGTGCAGCCCGCGGTGGTGTTTTAGAATAAGATAGTTTTATTTAGCATTGTACTCGTAGTTTATTTATATATTATTGTTTTGTGTGTATTTTTTTTCCAATTGTATGTTACTTTTTGTTGTAATTCTATATTTTATTAGATTTCATTTTTTACTGAATAAACATTTGATGATTGTTCATTATTAATAAAATGAATGTCGCATGAAATACTCAGAATATTTAAGTGTAAAACATTCAACTATTCGAAAATGCCATTCTTTTGGATATATCGGGAAAAAGGTTATGTACATAATTTATGCACTTGTCCTTTCTTGCCACGAACGATGTCAGACTTCTCCGGTTGTTGAAGAAGTGAGTAATAGTGATCCTGATCAATAGTATCATTTTCTTTGCATAATCATTCGGGTAATAGTATTTAAAAGAAAAATAGTTCTTCCATTACAAGCGTAATAAACTAATAATCATTGATAGGGCATGTGAAACATAACTTTATTTTATAGAAGACATTTTTCTTTACCTTGTTTTGTGGCTTGTCTTTAAAAAGCTTTAATCGTGTACAGAAATAGACTCATCAGATAAAAAAAAATCATAGCTAACATTGTTCATAAAGTCATTGATTAAAACCTTCTAAGACCATTTCTTATGAGAACCATACATCTTATATTTATCCGCATTATGAGTGAGTAGAATGACACTATTTTTAATTTAATATTTTTTAGTGGTTTATAGGTTTTTGTAGGTTTCGTAGGATAGTTCATATCAAATTTATATTACTAAACTGTATTTTATTCACACTTCAAGGAAAATGGGTCTTATATATGTATTTTTTGATATGCATATATTTAAAAACAACGTTTAATTTTTACTCGTGCTTGGTTTTTAGGGTTCCGTACCAAAAAGGTACAAAAGGAACCCTTTATTTACTAACCTAAAGGCTCGTGACATATCTCCCACAAAGGCCCTGGATATATTTAGGCCGCGCACTGGACGCAAGCGGCGCGCGGCGTGGCGGCGGAACATCAAGACCGTTCATACTGTGCGCCCGATCTTGTTTGTTGATATGTCGCTCGCGTCCAGCCCGCAGCCTCGAAGGTTACCTACATCAAAACAAATGTATTATTTAGTCACCGCCTGGTGTTCTCGTGCTGCACGGCGGGCTGGGCGGCCGTGGCGCACTGCGCGCACGCGGCGCGGCGCTGCGGCGCGTGCGGCGCCACGCACGCGCTGCGCGCGCTGCCCGCCGCGCTGGCCGCGCTCGCCGCGCACGCGCGCGCCGCGCACCTGCGCCTGCAGCCCGCGCAGCCCGCCAGGGCGGCCAAGTGGCTGGCGGACGACGACATCGTCCGGTTCCTGCAGACGCTGCCTAACTGGCAAGCCGTTGTTGATCCTAATTCTGCCGGCAAAAATGAACAGGTATGTGAAAAAGTGGCCCCTAAAACATAACACAACATTTTACCCTCATACTTATTAGGTATCCTAGCGGCGTGAACGAAGCGGCGTGGCTGGCCGATGATAATACAGTAAGGTTCCTGCATGACGGCAGGCGGTTGTGGTTCCTGGTGCTGCTAGTAAAAATGAACAGGTATGTATGTTGAAAACGCTTTTAGGGGCATACCGAATTGATCCTTAAAAACGACACATATGCTCTGCGAGCGCTGCCCGTCGTGCTCGCTGCACTCCCCGCGCCAAAAGCCTAAATATGAATGTCCCTCCTGTGACTCCTAAAATTTCACTATAGTCTATCGTTTGTGTCAAAAAACAAACGATAAAGTAAACTAAACCAAATTTTAGTAACATCACCGTGAAGTCTCATAACATTGTTTTTCATCTTTCGACAGGATTTGAAACAGGCATACGAACGCGAGGCCGAAATCCTAGGCTCGAGTCTCGGGGACGGCGCCGTGTCTCGCCGCGAAATCGTTGGGGACATCAATGCTTTAGGCGACCTAGCATTACTCTGCGAGTCCATGGTAAGACAGATGACGCAAATTTTAAGCGTAAGTCAAAGGCTAAACACTTGGTAACAGAGGTGCGAAAGTAACGAAAATGATGGATGACGAAGATATCGACCTTTTGCACGCACGACATTTAGCAAAAAGGCAAGTAACTGGCATGTGTTACAATAAGTCACAACGAACATGAAAAACTAATTATACAGAACTCTTTAGATTAGAATACAAAGAAAACACCCGAAAGAAATTTTCCGCCGATATTAGTAGTAGAGACAATGTCAGATTATAAATTATTCAGTGATTTTAGGCCCCTGGCTCTTACCCCAGAATCGAATGCCATATTCAAATAAAGATGTACTCGTATCTTATGCATAATAAGATCACTTATTGTGTAGTTCACACAATTTGACATATGTTTTAGGACTGGCTGGCCACCAACATCCGATCGCTGCCGGGGCTGCTCACGGCGCCGTCCGGCGGCGTCCGGCTGACCGACAAGCTGCGCGAAGATATATCTGCTGCGGCCGCCATCTTTGACGAGATCTCTCATAAATGTCTGCTGTTTCTACATTTGGAGGTAATGCTATATTTTTGGTACACGGACTTATTCGATTGAGCTGAAACTTCGTATATGTAAATTGGGTAATAATGCAATATTATGGTACTATCGAGAAATCTGATGATGGACACAGGAGGTCCATCATATCTGGGAGGGAGGTGATAAACAATGCAACCTAATTGTGTTAGAACATTTTCTCAAAAAACTTATCTCTCGTATATTTTTTGTCAGATGCGAATCCAATGCTTCCACTACCTCGGGCAGCCGGCGGGCGGCGACGACGACGAGGCGGGCGGCGCGGGCCGCCTGGCGCACGCGCTGCTCGCCTTCCACGAGCACGCCACCAACGTCATGGCGGCCGGCCGCAGAGCCGTGAGTACTGACACTGTCTCACTTTATTTGACAGTCTGACATTGTTGTCTTAGTCTGAAAAAGATTTTTCTTCACTGTAGAAAAGATAATTTATGAATGATTTCTCTCGCAGTACATCTTCAACGGCATCGGCGAGATGATGTCCGCGGGCGTAGTGTGGCGCTGGCAGTGCATGGAGGCGGAACTCGCGGGCGGAACCCTCGCTACGCTCAGGCACTGCCTGGCGGCCCTCTCGCTGCCGCACGCCGGGCTGCAGCGAGCGCATGATTACTCTCGTCTGTTACTCGCTATGCCGGAGCCCGAGGTGATCATCGTCACTGTCATTAGCTATAGTCTACTGTTGCATAAAGACGTCCACTAGCACAGGAGCCCCGTGTTTATTGACGCGAAGTGTAAATGTCAAGTTTAAGCTTCCAATGTGTCCCACAAGATGGCAGAAACTCCAATGCTCACGAAAACGTACGTGGACTGTAGAGGGCAGCACTTCGCTAAATGACTACAATATACAATATATATAGGCTACAGTGACTGCTTACCATCAGGTGGGCCGTATGCTTGCTTGCCACCGTCGTGATATTAAAAAAAATATGCCGACAGAATGTCTCCAAAATTGCCTTCTTTATTACTTTCAAGCGTAAATGTGATATTCCATGCCTGAAGGGCCCTTGTGGCACATGAAGCACAAGGACCCTTTAGGCATGGAACGCCACAAATTTGTGTATAATTTTCCCCTAATATTAATTACAAATTTATTATAACTTATCATTTGTCAACAGGAAATCATAGCATCGATTCGAGAGAAAGGCGCCCAGTTCACCGAACTGGAGTACCTGAACGCCTTCAAGGTGATCGCGGCGCGGCGCGGGCTCTCCCAGGCCGACATGAAGCCCCATCTCAAGGCCTTGGCTAGTGCCTTAGGTCATGTCGGGGTCACTGTTTAAGGCCCTGGGGAGCTAAAATGAGGTTACTGCTTCGGGTCAGATTGATCAGTGTAGCAAAATCAAGGGAAATCGCGGAATCCTAGATTTTACCTAGGCCACTATCCCGCTATGCAGTCTAACTACTCAGCCTCTGCATAGCGAATAGCCAAGTAGGACTGTGTGAGGCCCTATACTCTGTATCTTTAGGTATATAAATAAAAGTAAACAAACAATTTGTACATTTTCTGGTAGTTTTAACATTTATTGGTTAACCAACCAAATACAAAACCGCTTGGATCTTTCACTGAACGACCTGACTTTAACCTACATTATTTGTGAGCACTTTGGCCGCTCCTATATATCTGATGGCGACTGTAAATAAAAGATGCATCTATTACAGATATCGTTGACTATTCACATTCCCAGCCACACTTTTTTCTAATCACTCGCCCATGAGTCACGAAGCCGCCGCCAAAAAGCCGCTCCCAACACAATCGAAGCTACGCTCTCATTTTCCAACGAAATGCGTAAATTGCATGAAACTTGGCATCAATATTTATGCAAGATCTATGTCTGGTACTGTTTGCTAAAAATTGTTATACACAGAAAATAGAGCGGGAAGATTTTTTTTTTTATGTAAAAGGACCGTGGGCAACTTTGTATGGAGCCTGGTCCACTTGGTCCACCAAAAAATTTGAGTTAGGTCATTCGATAGGTATCGCTATTTACTTCATTTCGTTCAACCACCAAGCGGAATACCATTGCAGAATTGAGATATTTGTATTTTAGTCAAAATGCCATCACCCTTATTACCTAGGCAATAGAGTTCAAGTAAGTAAATAAATTGCTGCAGGGTAGATGTTCGCGCACCGCTGCGAGCGCGGCAAACCATTCGCCGCGCTCGCAGCGGTGTACTCTATTGCCTAGTCTAAAGCCCTTTCCATGTGCACTTATAGAACAACCGTTTGTAGCAGCCCACTACTGACCGTTATAGGTACATAATGTACAACGTATAATAAAAATACACCTCCATTGCCTTTAGTAAAGTATCGAAAGTGTCCGGCGTTTAGAGAACGTTAAGCATATTTATTTTCGGATCATGTATAAACATAGAAGTGTCCATTATGTATTTAACATGAAATAAGTAACGAATTGATTTACTCGTTAATTAACATTACACTTGTTTAAATTACATATTTTATTCATATTGATAAAAGACAATAGGTATTTAATATAAATATATATTTGGATGAATACCTATACGCTGATATAATTATAGCTCTTTGTATAATTAATTGTAAGATTATATATTTATGTTATGTAACTTAAGTTGCAATGTATTTTAACCCTTTGCCACATGTAATAAAATAGTACATTACGATACAAGTGCGAAAAATAGGAAATTCGAAACGAGTGGCGATAAATTAAAACACGACCGAAGGGAGTGTTTTAAATCGACACGAGTTGCGAATTACCTATTCGCACATGTATCGTACAACGTTTTACAGTACATATGGCCCTTTAAATGTTCGACACAGTAACATAATATGCTACTTCTCGCACTAGTGCTATAAAGTAGCCCCATATGTACTGTAAAATATTTGTTGAAATTTGAACTTTAACAGTTGTCAATCGAGTTGAATATCATATCCGCCATTTATGGCTTCGTATGCGGTAAAGGGTTTATTTTAAATAAACTACATAATTATATTTACACAGTTAACTGGTTTTATTATTTAAATTCTAATGTGAATCCTCCACTCATTCAATAATATTTACTAGATCATTCCAATCACTTGAGTTGAGAGTTGCTGCCGAGATACTACTGAGAATGTGTCATGAGTATATTTTTTGGTTGATTGTAGTCTGACCAAGATAAGTTGGCAGCGATTTTGATAGCCCAGACGGTGCAAGTGTCAAGTAAACGTCATCATTTTATAGAAGTTTGACGTTTAAAATAACCCGTGCACCGTCTGGGCTTTCATAAACGCTTATTATCTATAAATAAATACGCTTAATACACGTAAAATGTCCGGAAATATTATACAACAAGAACTGTTTTCATAAAACTTATTTTTAGCTTTAATTACTCTACTTAAAAATTCTATGCTCTTGGGAGTAACATTTGAAATCATTTATTTCATGTAACTGTGACACATACATTTTGTTAGTAAAAAACAGTTTCCAAAGGGTTAGTATCTAATCCTAAAAATTATACCTAAACCTACACACTAAACCTACAAGTTAACACTGTATATATGGAGCCCATAGCGGAATGTAGTCCCGCACAGTGTAGCATTAGCGGAGAATCAGGCTTATCCCCTATCATTCTTAAGATGATGTTGGGACTGTGACCTGATGACCTGATGCGGCGCGCTTGCGCAAGGTCGTCTGAAAACAATCAACGCGCGCCTCCGCAAACATTCCTGATGCGCTACAGAAGTGAGGCCACAATCACCCGGAACGCGTTATATATTGGACACGGAGAGCCCCATAGGCCCACTGCGAATACTGAACCCAAAGGTTGCAGGTATACAGGGAAGTACAGAAAGCTCTACTCAAAAACTCAAATTCAAATTTACTATGGGAGATCAGCCCTTCATTTTTCAAATTTGCCGCCATTATCTACTGACAAAGCAGCTGTACCAGAGTATAAATGCTCCGTGCAAACTTGCGAGGAAATGTGTTTCCATTTCCTTTAACGCATTTACTGCCAGCAACCCGCCAGGCGCACTGTCCGTAGTCGCTTTTCGCTTACGCATTTTCCCATGTTATCGGCTACGCTCGTAGCAGCGCGCGCTGCTGGCGATGTGTTAACGAGCAATAATAGTCATTGTTTAACAAGGGGGCAAAATTGTTGTTTAATAGCTCCTGCTAATATTGATACCCGAGCAAGCGAAAGATACACGAGGGCAGCGAGTGGTTCGGGAAGTGAAATCTTGAGCGTTGCGAGGGTTTCAAGGCTTTGGGCAAGGGTTAAACAAACATAATTTGCCTCCGAGTGAAACACAAAAAATTTCACCACCCCAATGTGAGGAAAATACTAAGTATGAAATATCAAAAAATCAAAGCGAAACCAAATGAACGTAATTAAAAAATATCATTCAAAATCATCGTTTAAAAGTCAATTCTACAAGCTAACAAAAGGAAACAACTCAAAATTTCAATCTGATTACCCCACATGTGGATAAAATGCAACTTTCTCATTAGTTTTTAAGCAATCAGGAGGGTCTTTACCAGTTGGTGTGGTGAAAAATTACTTTTATCTAAAGAAAAGACCGGGTTATTCCCACTAGTTGGCACCAAGTTGTTACCAGTGGTAACTACTGGGAATTTTTTCCCACCTTTTACCACTGGTAACTACTGGGAAAAAAAATCCCACGAGTTACCACCGACTTGGTTTGGTGGTAACTACTGGGAATTTTTTTCCCAGTAGTTACCGCTGGTAAAAGGTGGGATTTTTTTTCCCAGTGGTTACCACCAAAATTTGGTTAGCATTCAATACTAATAAAACAGTATAAATATAGAGTTCCTTAATCAATAGTTTATTAATCGTAGAATTATTTATAAGTTCATTAGTTATTCGTTTCATTATAAGTCGATTACTGTTTCAGTAAACTGCCTTAAAAGTGATAAAAAAACGGTTTTTGACTGATTTGTTTGTTCGTTCGTATAATTGTGACGTTATTTATTGAAAAGGACTTTATTCTCGATGGCGCTTACGCCATTATCAACGATGCTCCTATATAAATACAACGCTGCGCTACGCAGTGTGGCGTAAGCGTCCTTGACAAAAGATCCAGGTTTCATAGATAACGTCAGAATTAATTCAATTTACAATTAAGAAGATAAATGCTCTCATACTCTCGAGGCTGATGGCAAAAAGGAAAAAAAAAACATGTAATCTAATAATTAATATAATGTAATACATAATTCCAAATAAAACAAAATAAAATATTTATTAGTGGTAAAGGTGGGAAAAAAAATCCTAGTAGTTACCACTGGTAACAACTTGGTGGTAACTAGTGGGAATAACCCAAAAGACCCTTACCATAAGGATTTTCGTACATTAACGTCATTAACCCGCCTGTTCGTATATTGCTGTCCCGCTCGTACAGTTAAAATGACGACGCTGTTTGTATAAGGCGGAATCATACAATTTGCCTGCGACATCTAAACAATGATCCACTCTCAGAGCATGAGAAATGTAAAAAAAGAAAAAGTTTAAAAGTTGAATAGTGTAGTGTGTAGTTGTGTGTATTGTGTGTGTTAGTGTAGTTTTCAAAGTTTTAGGGAGGTTACATGATCGTTGCATTTTTTTACTAACTTCATAGGAACAGTAGTTTTATATATTAAAAAAAACTCATTTGACTTGATAGTAAACTTTTTACTGTGAAGTAGGTACCTACTGCCCATGTAAAATAGAATAGGAACGCTCATTTTGTTTCTTGCGTAGAAAATGTTCAGCGTAGAACTTTATACTTAGTTAAAACATGGCGAAACTATAAGGGTTCTTAGTTGACTACGGAAACTGTCTAATACCTATTCGTGTTGCCTGTCACTAACATTTCCAATTCCCAACATCAATACACCCAAATCCAAAACACCCGGTTAACGTTGGCAGAAATAAAAACATAAAAGTAAATTGTAGTCAAGTTTTCAAAGGCCGGCTATTGTGAAAGTTGTCAGTTTGTGTCGGGCTGTGTGTCGAACTCATCAAACTTGGCCGGCGGAAGTTTGAACGGCGAAATATTGTATTTTTGCGAGGAAGCGGTGTCGTGAGTCGTGAGTTGGACACGAGTTCGCCATTTTGTACCGTTCATGGAACGCTGGGTACATTGGTTATATCACAGTTGATTTCGCGCTATGAAGCAAAGACTTCCAAGTTAGGTAAAACCATCTTTCAGTTGCTGATACTATGTAAATACTATTACTATGAGTAACGTAGCGAAATAGATCATGTTTCCTTACTTATATGTGAAATGTTTCAACTTTCTAAATGACATGATTAGCTGGAAATAGTTTTTAATTAATGTTGCCACTTTTTCTTTAAATTCCATGTACCTACCTAACAATATGGCCTACCTTTTGACAAACAAATTTAACAATTATAATCTTGAAACCGAAAAATGTGTATTTTAGGAAGCGCGTGGCTAAGGGATTCGTAGAAAAGTTGAGAACTTAAAATGCAAGTAAAGATAGATACCTTTCAAGCTTGAGCTAGAAAGCTCAAACGAAAACGCTCAAAGAAGGCAGAAGTCAAAGAATACTTCCAACAGACACCAACTTAAGCGTGAAGTTCATTCAAGTATAGGTATAGCCTCACCTCGACTGCCTTAGCAGTCTCAAACTGACATAGTCGCAAACGTCTGCGTAACTTAGGTACTTTCTATACGTCTCGCTCGCACTAATATATAAAGTATTAGTCCATTTATTTAAGATCGCGCATTTGGTAAGCTCAGCAACGATCATAAGTATACGAGTTACCAGATTCACCTCAACTTCTTCTAATTAAATTATATCTCATTTTATTTTCGTTATAGTCGTATTTATTTCCAAGAATTAATTATGAAGTCTGTATAAAACGAAATTGACCCGAATCCTAGGAACGTAGCTTTCCCCGATGTAGCTAAACGGACTAAACCCAATAACTAAAGCTGGAGTAATCGCGAAGTGGCCGCGGGCCATCACGACCAAGCTACCTTTCTATTCACAAATCGTTTTGTACTCATCTGTACCCTACTCTCCAGTATAATTTGATCTTGTAGTAAGATGAAGCTTCAATAAATATAAACCACCACTGTATTCAATTTATACGCGACCTAAAATAAAATAAGTCACCTTAAATGTGGCCTTAATCCCCGAATCGGGAAAACGGGCGTTTTTCCTGTTTTCATCAAAAAGCTTTTAAGAAGTAGAAGATTTAAACATACCTGTAAGGGTCCAACAAGAAAATTAAGCTGTAAAATTCCTTTATTTTAATGAAATCACAAAAAGACGCATATTTAATAACCTTAACACATAATAATAAAAAAAACACTTATTCGCTTTGCGTGACCTAAAAATAATTTTCGACAGCACTTAAATGGCTGGCAGGCTTAAATGTGACCTAGAATAAATAGGTAATATTGTAGCACACTTTTCGCTTTGCGAGACCTAAATAGTAGATTGTTAACTATGGGATGAAAGACACTTATTCCTGTGTTCGAGCGCTAATAATCCGAGACTGAAATGGTGCCTGTTACCCGAGTTAAACTCTCACCTTTTCATTTCGAACACGAGGAAAGTAAACTACATACTTATGTATTAAAAAAACATGACTAAGTATACACTTACCGTATAGTACTCCTTAAGGATACTTTCAATTAACAATTTTGGTAAAAGTATCGTTATTTATGGAATGTGGAGTTAATTGACGACCAGTTTGGACTAGTGGGTAGTGACCCTGCCTACGAATCTGATGGTCCCGGGTTCAAATCCTGGTAAGGGCATTTATTCGTGTGATGAGCATGGATATTTGTTCCTGAGTCATGGGTGTTTTCTGTGTAATATATAAGTATTTATAAATATTTATATATTATATATATCGTTGTCTAAGTACCCTCAACACAAGCCTTATTGAGCTTACTGTGGGACTTAGTCAATTTGTGTAATAATGTCCTGTAATATTTATTTATTTATTATTTATATCAGAATAGAAAATGTCCAAAAAATCCAGTTAAAACCAAATTTATTGTAAAAAAATGCACCTTTTCATAACACAATCAAATTGTTGTTGTTGTTGTTAGATAAATACTTACCTACCTTACTCTGTATACCTAAGATGGACTATTTATCTACCTAACCCTAATTTATATATGTATTTTTTTGTACCTATTTGAAGTTATACCAGCGATGAACTCACGGTTTCCGTGTTTTGTAAATTGCTACTGATGTTAGAACTTGGGGCGGTCACGTGGACTCCTGCAATATCCAATCCACGTCAATGTTTTAAAATGCAGTATGCGTTTTATTGCCAACATCTCATTGAGTTGGGGTTGTTTAATGTTTATTTATTATACTTTATTGCGCAGCTGGACATACCTACTAATCAAAATATTGTTAGAATAGCCCGTCTAGCACCTTCTGAAACAATTTATGTAATGTCATAATGTTGCAGTTGCTGACCGACTATTCAGGTCAACATCATAGCCAAATCCTGAGGTAGACGCCGAGTGGTGGTTGGAGAAATCCTTGGGACTGTCAAGTACTCGATATCTCTATCTTTTCGTTTTTGGATATCTTTGGACTGTGTTATTGACATGATGAGTTCCACACTAGGTCTTTGTAACATAGTTTTTTTTTTTGCTTTATCACCTAAACGGCAAATGGTGTCCACATTTTTCCGTTCAGGTGATTATTTGCGTCCGTATAGCAAGCGCATAAGTATAAAAGGTGTACCAAATCTCCCGCTAGATGGCGCTGAATTGACCGTACAACTCGCTAACGAAATTCTTATCGGTTTTTTTTTGTAATTTTGAAGTGTATATGCAGGGGCTTTATTATATAAAATTATGTTAATCATTGATTATATCCAAAATGGAGATAGTTAGAATAACGGTTACTTTGAGAAAGTTACTTAATTTAAGCTGAGGAATGCACCCTTGAAAAAAACACGGTTTATGGGTTGAAAATTATATTTAATATACTTATTGGCTCTATTTGAGAATGTTAATGGTAGTTTCATTTTTTCTAAAATAAAAAGTGCTCTTTTTTTAACGAGTTAGGGGTATATACACAAAGCGATGAAATCAAAAGCTAGGTCATAGATCAAAAAACGGGGATAAGTAGGACAACAACCTTAATATACCTACATAAATGTATTGGTTTATTAGAAAACAGAATCCCCCTAACGAGGGCGCTACTGGACGAGTGGACGGTCGATTTTTAATAGAAATGATTTATTAGAGAAATAGATTATATTATTTTACAGTACATATGGGGCTACTTTATAGCACTAGTGCGAGAAGTAGCATATTACGTTACTGTGTCGAACATTTAAAGGGCCATATGTACTGTAAAACGTTGTACGATACATGTGCGAATAGGTAATTCGCAACTCGTGTCGATTTAAAACACTCCCTCCGGTCGTGTTTTAATTTATCGCCACTCGTTTCGAATTTCCTATTTTTCGCACTTGTATCGTAATGTACTATTTTTCCAGACTAAGTAGATCAATTAAATGGTGACATAACTGAATTTGTCTGCCCACACCACCTTTTGAAAATTGTACTTACTAAAACTTTCAGTTAACAGAAGCCCAACCTTCACCGTCCGGCTGTTAATCAAATCAAAAAATTAACGGTTCCTAATGAACGAAGCAAAACATTTAATAAACCCAAATACAGCTCCATATAAACTGCTTGAAAGGGCGCCGTATTTTATCAGGGTGACTGATAAATTGCTCCAAATTCAATTTAAAAGGGGTAATGTTTGTGTCCCTATTACGACGTCACTCGATGGCACACTGTGAGTCGAAGTTAGCTTTTATGGACAAAAAGTAAAGTGTAAAGTTTCATGTGTAGGATAGGTATTTAGTTTTATTCCCTACTGCTAGTATTTCTATACAAGGTGTGGCATTTAGTAAGGGTCAAACGAAAGCCAATATAACGATGGCAAATACCTTAAGGCTCTATGCATTATACAGTTTCAATCAAATCTGGTTTATATGTAAATAATTAATGCACGTTATATACACAAAGTAGGTACATTATTTTTTAACATGGCTGTTTTAATTATGGCTCTCTGGTTAATTGTCCATCGTAGTCATAGTATTTTTTGCACTGGGTACATAAATTAATATATATGTATGTATACTTAATTATAGTATATTTATGTAAGTTTATTACCGTTAGTATATATTATTTATCGCTATATTGCTTGTTTTAAGTTACTTATTCTGTTTTTTTTTTTGTTTAATGCCTGCACGTACTACTGTTTCGGTTTAGCCTGATGATTGACTGGTAGAGAATGCCTTTAGGCATTAAGTTCGCCATTTGTACTTTATTTGTTATATTGTGCAATAAAGTTTAAATAAATAAATAAATTCAACTCTGATCTGAACCGACTAAGCAAACGAAAAAGTGTAAAAACCCCGCCGTAAACGGTACATTTTTATAGTGGCGCTTCCTCACGTTGTCACTGCCAAGTTATACCTAGTAGACCTATGGTCTCCTGACAACTTTTTTGTTATGTGATAGGTATTGGCATTTATGTATTTATACTTCATTTAAATAATTAAGTTACAGGTTAGAACGCTTTTTTAAACTTTCATTTTTACTCATTATTTTTCATTACGATGGGACTTAAAAGCAAAAGGGCGGCCGCTTCTCCATTCCATACAAACGGATATTGACATTATGGTAAATATGTTTACATAATTTGCTGTATATTAACCATAACTATGCTCCTACGTTTGACTATTTTCGATAAATTCAAGTTGTGATTTGTATTTCTGTTGCCGCTGTAACAACAAACTAGATTTTGCTTGGTGCGCGGGGCCCGTGGGCCCCGCGGTGTGCATGGTGCTGTAGTTGGTATTGTTGTTTTTGTAGTTGGTGCTGTTGTTGATGTTGTTGTTGATGAGTTATTGTTGTAGGTGCCGTTGTTTGAGTGAAAAAGTTTGTTTTCCAAAGGGAAGAAGTGTTGCAGTTGTACTTTTGTTGCGCGTGCGAGCATGCACTCGGCCTTGCGTATGTTGTTATTAATATTGTTGTTTATGTGTTGTTGTTGTAGTGTTTGTTTTTGTTGCTGTTGTTTAGGTGTAAAAGTTTGTGTTTTCCAAAGGGAAAAGGTAAAGCAGTTGTACTTTTGCTTGCAAGGAATGGTCCGCGTGCGAGCACGCACTCCCGCAGCTCGGCCTTCGGCCTCGCGTGCTTGGGCGATCCAATGGGACGCTCCGGGCCTTCGGCCCTACGCGGAGCTCGGCCTTCGGCCTTCGCAATATAGTTACTTTGGGGGTTGAAGGGAAGTTGGAGCGTAAACACGACCCAATAGTAAAAGTGTCTTGACAAGCTCACGTCGGGCCTACGGCCTTCGGCCTCCGGCCCGCCGTTTCGCTTGTCTAAGACACTTTTACTATTGGGTCGTGTTTAAGCTCCAACTTCCCCGCTGGCGAGCTTCGAAGGGGACGCTTCGGGCCTTCGGCCCTACGCGGAGCTCGGCCTTCGGCCTTCGCTAGCCTCGACGCTTCGCCGTCGGGCCTTCGGCCCGCCGGCTCCGCTTATTAAGACAGTTGACTTGTTGCCGGTTCGCTTTATAACTTTTCCCGTTATTTTTGTTGTTATTAATATAAAGAAGATTTGTTTTCCAAAGGGGAAAGTTAATGCGGTTGTACTTCCGCTTTGGGCCGCACTCTCGCAGCTCGGCCTTCGGCCTCGCGTGCTTGGGCGATCCAATGGGACGCTCCGTGCCTTCGGCCCTACGCGGAGCTCGGCCTTCGGCCTTCGCTGGGTTTCGAAGCTCAGCGTCGGGCCTTCGGCCCGCCGCTTCGCTTATTAAAACAGTTAACTTGTAACCGGTTCGCTCTATAAATGCATTTTTCCCGTTATTTTTAGTATAAAGAATATTTGTTTTCCAAAGGTGAAATGTAATGCGGTTGTACTTCCGCTTTGGGCCGCACTCTCGCAGCTCGGCCTTCGGCCTCGCGTGCTTGGCCGAACCAGTGGGACGCTCCGGGCCTTCGGCCCTACGCGGAGCTCGGCCTTCGGCCTTCGCTGGGTTTCGAAGCTCAGCGTCGGGCCTTCGGCCCGCCGCTTCGCTTATTAAGACACTCGGGGAGGGTTGGTTTCGCTTCGGGATTATTGCGGGAAGTTGGAGCTTAAACACGACCCAATAGTAAAAGTGTCTTGACAAGCTCACGTCGGGCCTACGGCCTTTGGCCTTCGGCCCGCCGTTTCGCTTGTCTAAGACACTTTTCCTATTGGGTCGTGTTTAAGCTCCAACTTCCCCCTCTCAGGTGACGCTTCGGGCCTTCGGCCCTACGCGGAGCTCGGCCTTCGGCCTTCGCTGGCCTCGACGCGTCGCCGTCGGGCCGTCGGCCCGCCCGCTCCGCTTATCAAGACAGTCGACTTGGTAGAACGCTTGGGAGCACCGTACGCACGCAGCTCGGCCTTCGGCCTCGCTTTTAGTTACTGGGGGTTGCACGCTTGGGGGTCGGGGTGAAGGCTCCGGGCCTTCGGCCCTCCGCCGGGGTCGGCCTTCGGCCTCCCAGCCTGAAGCTCGCCCTTCGGGCTCGCTTAACCTACTTGGAAATTTTACTTTGCCCCTGTCCACCGCCATTTTGGATTTTTCCAAAAAACTTTTTTTCATATGGTAATCTTGGCCCCCCAGGCTCGCCGCATGCAAAATCTCAGCGCGCTCGGACCAACATTAAAAAAAGAAAAAAAAAAAGTCGGCCATTTTGATTTTTTTTTTGATGCAGTTTTATTTGTCTCGGGGCCCTCTATGACATTTGGTCGAGCACCCCCCACCTATCACGCACCGTTTGAGAGTTGCCATACAAAAGTAAACTGGCCATTTTTCCGCCATCTTGGATTTTTTCCAAAATTTTTTTTTTCCGTACGAGTCATTGGGGCTCCGAGATACCGCGACCAAAATTTCAGAGCGCTCGGACCTTTTTGAAGTTTTAGAAAAAAAAAAAAGTCGGCCATTTTGAATTTTTTTTTTCTTATTCAGATTCCACTCGGAGCCCTCTATGACATTTGGTCGAGCTCCCCCGACCTATCTCTCACCGTTTAGCATGTGGGGGATTCGAAAAAAAATCCCATACAAATTTTTTTTCGAGCTAAAAAAAAAAAAAAATTTTTTTTCGAATGCGGGGGCCCATATGTACCCACATACCGGTTCTCGGCGCTCTCGGACCGTTTTGAAATTTCGGCGCCATTTTGAGTCGGCCATTTTGAATTTTTTTAAATGCCATTCCATTTGTCTCGGAGTCCTCTATGACATTTGGTCGAGCACCCCCCACCTATCTGTCACCGTTTAAAAGTTGCCATACAAAATAAAAGTGGCCATGGTGTCCGCCATCTTGGATTTTTTCCAAATTTTTTTTTTCCATACCGATCTAGAGGGCCCCGAGATTCCGTGACCGAAATTTGAGCGCGCCGGGACGGACTTGAAAATCGGCCGCCATTTTGAATCCGCCATTTTGAAAAAAAAATGGCGGCCTCCGAAACTGCCCAGGGTCCTCTGTGACATTTGGTCGAGCACCCCCCCCACTATCTCCCACCGTTTGGCCGGGCCGTCAAACATTTTTCTGTCCCGATCCGGTAGACCGAATGTCGGATTTTTCCGGAGGTCACCGGACCGCCCTCTGTACGACCGTACCAAACTCGAATCCCCCCCGCGCCTCCTTCCGGGAGAACAATTCGTGTCAATTAATGTTCGGGCTGCAGCTTTATATAATATAGACTAGATTTTGCTTGGTGCGCGGGGCCCGGGGGCCCCGCGGTGTGCATGGTGCTGTTGTTGGTATTGTTGTTTTTGTAGTTGGTGCTGTTGTTGATGTTGTTGTTGATGAGTTGTTGTTGTAGGTGCCGTTGTTTTAGTGAAAAAGTTTGTTTTCCAAAGGGAAAAGGTAAAGCAGTTGTACTTTTGCTTGCAAGGAATGGTCCGCGTGCGAGCACGCACTCCCGCAGCTCGGCCTTCGGCCTCGCGTGCTTGGGCGATCCAATGGGACGCTCCGGGCCTTCGGCCCTACGCGGAGCTCGGCCTTCGGCCTTTGCAATATGGTTACTTTGGGGGTTGAAGCGAAGCGTGGCGAGCCTCGAAGGGGACGCTTCGGGCCTTCGGCCCTACGCGGAGCTCGGCCTTCGGCCTTCGCTAGCCTCGACGCTTCGCTTCCTTATTAAGACAGTTAACTTGTTGCCGGTTCGCTTTATCACTTTTCCCGTTATTTTTGTTGTTATTAATATAAAGAAGATTTGTTTTCCAAAGGGGAAAGTTAATGCGGTTGTACTTCCGCTTTGGGCCGCACTCTCGCAGCTCGGCCTTCGGCCTCGCGTGCTTGGGCGATCCAATTGGACGCTCCGTGCCTTCGGCCCTACGCGGAACTCGGCCTTCGGCCTTCGCTGGGTTTCGAAGCTCAGCGTCGGGCCTTCGGCCCGCCGCTTCGCTTATTAAAACAGTTAACTTCTAACCGGTTCGCTCTATAAATGCATTTTTCCCGTTATTTTTAGTATAAAGAATATTTGTTTTCCAAAGGAGAAATGTAATGCGGTTGTACTTCCGCTTTGGGCCGCACTCTCACAGCTCGGCCTTCGGCCTCGCGTGCTTGGGCGATCCAGTGGGACGCTCCGGGCCTTCGGCCCTACGCGGAGCTCGGCCTTCGGCCTTCGCTGGATTTCGAAGCTCAGCGTCGGGCCTTCGCTGGATTTCGAAGCTCAGCGTCGGGCCTTCGGCCCGCCGCTTCGCTTATTAAAACAGTTAACTTGTAACCGGTTCGCTCTATAAATGCATTTTTCCCGTTATTTTTAGTATAAAGAATATTTGTTTTCCAAAGGTGAAATGTAATGCGGTTGTACTTCCGCTTTGGGCCGCACTCTCGCAGCTCGGCCTTCGGCCTCGCGTGTTTGACCAATCCAGTGGGACGCTCCGGGCCTTCGGCCCTACGCGGAGCTCGGCCTTCGGCCTTCGCTGGGTTTCGAAGCTCAGCGTCGGGCCGTCGGCCCGCCGCTTCGCTTATTAAGGACACTCGGGGAGGGTTGGTTTCGCTTCCGGAGTAGTGCGGGAAGTTGGAGCTTAAACACGACCCAATAGTAAAAGTGTCTTGACAAGCTCACGTCGGGCCTACGGCCTTTGGCCTTCGGCCCGCCGTTTCGCTTGTCTAAGACACTTTTCCTATTGGGTCGTGTTTAAGCTCCAACTTCCCCCTCTCAGGTGACGCTTCGGGCCTTCGGCCCTACGCGGAGCTCGGCCTTCGGCCTTCGCTGGCCTCGACGCGTCGCCGTCGGGCCTTCGGCCCGCCGGCTCCGCTTATCAAGACAGTCGACTTGGTAGAACGCTTGGGAGCACCGTACGCACGCAGCTCGGCCTTCGGCCTCGCTTTTAGTTACTGGGGGTTGCACGCTTGGGGGTCGGGGTGAAGGCTCCGGGCCTTCGGCCCTCCGCCGGGGTCGGCCTTCGGCCTCCCAGCCTGAAGCTCGCCCTTCGGGCTCGCTTAACCTACTTGGAAATTTGACTTTGCCCCTGTCCGCCGCCATTTTGGATTTTTCCAAAAAACTTTTTTTCATATGGTAATCTTGGCCCCCCAGGCTCGCCGCATGCAAAATATCAGCGCGCTCGGACCAACATTAAAAAAAGAAAAGAAAAAAGTCGGCCATTTTGAATTTTTTTTTTGATGCAGTTTTATTTGTCTCGGGGCCCTCTATGACATTTGGTCGAGCACCCCCCACCTATCACGCACCGTTTGAGAGTTGCCATACAAAATGAAATTGACCATTTCTCCGCCATCTTGGATTTTTTCCAAATTTTTTTTTTTCCATAGGAGTCATTGGGGCTCCGAGATACCGCGACCGAAATTTCAGAGCGCTCGGACCTTTTTGAAGTTTTAGAAAAAAAAAAAGTCGGCCATTTTGAATTTTTTTTTTCTTATTCAGATTTCACTCGGAGCCCTCTATGACATTTGGTCGAGCTCCCCCGACCTATCTCTCACCGTTTGGCATGTGGGGGATTCGAAAAAAATTCCCATACAAATTTTTTTTCGAGCTAAAAAAAAAAAAAAAAATTTTTTTCGAATGCGGGGAAATGCCCATATGTACCCACGTACCGGTTCTCGGCGCTCTCGGACCGTTTTGAAATTTCGGCGCCATTTTGAGTCGGCCATTTTGAATTTTTTTAAATGCCACTCCATTTGTCTCGGGGCCCTCTATGACATTTGGTCGAGCATCCCCCACCTATCTGTCACCGTTTAAAAGTTGCCATACAAAATAAAAGTGGCCATGGTGTCCGCCATCTTGGATTTTTTCCAAATTTTTTTTTTTCCATACCGATCAAGAGGGCCCCGAGATTCCGTGACCGAAATTTGAGCGCGCCGGGACCGACTTGAAAATCGGCCGCCATTTTGAATCCGCCATTTTGAAAAAAAAATGGCGGCCTCCGAAACTGCCCAGGGTCCTCTGTGACATTCGGTCGAGCACCCCCCCACTATCTCCCACCGTTTAGCCGGGCCGTCAAACATTTTTCTGTCCCGATCCGGTAGACCGAATGTCAGATTTTTCCGGAGGTCACCGGACCGCCCTCTGTACGACCGTACCAAACTCGAATCCCCCCCGCGCCTCCTTCCGGGAGATCAATTCGCGTCAATTCACGTTCGGGCTGCAGCTTTATATAATATAGATACTAAAAATTACGGAACCCTCGGTGGGCGAGTCCGACTTGCACTTGGCCGGTTTTTTTCCTTATTCCATTATTGTAAAAATTAGGAGCGTAAAACTGATTTCATACACATTTCTAAATGCTTCTAACTTTCATAATAATTAAAAAAATATCGTCAATAATGTTAATATCCATCAGGAAAATGAGGACTACATTTGTAAGAAAAGGCGATTTCGCGCTCCACTATCGTTTTAATCGCGCTAATAATTTTACGCGATTAAGTCCCGTCCTAGGGAAAAATAATAGGTTAGAAGTGTAACAGCGCGGCTTACGTGGGCGATGACTCGCAAATGCGACGCGGCGGCCCAACGGCATTCGGAGATCGCCCACGTGGGACACTTCCATAGGTATCAAAGGATTGAATTCAACCGCGCCGCGCCGCGCCTCGCCGCTTCGCGTTCGCGAGTTATTCGCTCAGGTAAGACACTGATTTACAACGGTTCAGCAAGACGCAAGAACAAAGAATTGATGATTTAATTCTAAGTTATCTCCGAATTGTATATTCACAATACTTGTAAATGTAATTGAAAGCCATTTCAACAAGATAAACCCCTAATTTCATAACTTTGTCCGCGGAATCTCGTTTTGAACCCACAGTGCGGCATCTATAAACTCTGTCGGTCCACTGAACAATTGAAATATCGAGCCCTCCTCCGGCATAAAAATATTGGGGTCTACTACGAGTACGCCGCGTTTTAAAGTAATTGGGTTCAGATTAACCGTAGCGCGTAAGATAAATATGAGGTTAGTGAGATATTGCTCTTTTGTCAGTTGTTTTCTTTAAGGAGGGAATATTATTGACATCATTTTATCGAGGCCCAGTTAAAACGATGACTTAGAATGGTACAACAAGATCATAAAGTAATCCATTTTAATCGAGGCAATTGATTAATTTAGATTGTATCGGCACTTACCGGCAGGTGAGATTGTGGTCAAATGCTTACCTTTTTCCAATAAAATATCTATGTATATGTAATGTATATAGGTCGAGGATAGAATAGGCATTTATGCCCGAGTTATATACTCTGCTTTTCACTTCGATTGTCAGGAAAATATACAGCAATACTGAATATTTTCGGTTATTTTATAGTTTTAAGGTTATTGAAATCAGTACTGGGGCCTGTGCACGGCCGCGTGGGGAGGAAAGCGCGCCGGCAGTCAGCTGCAGCAGTGGCAGTTTGTATTGGAGGTTTTGATCTTCTTTTTTTACTTTATGCACTAGAGCATAAAAAGCAACTTTATGTCGCTTACATACGACATAAACACCAACTTTGCAAGGAGTTAGTAGAGTTATAAGTTATGAACTTTATACACGTGATCTTCATTTCTTAGGGTTTCGTAGTCAACTAGGAACCGTTATAGTTTCACCATGTCCATCTGTCTGTCCGAGGATTTGCTCCGTGATCGCAATTTGGTATTTTGGATATATAAATCAATCAATGCGACGAGATGGCAAAATAAAAGCTAGTGCGAGTACTTCATACCTATAGAGTAGAATGTCGTTGGATAAGTCATTTAAACAAATAGGAGTCTTCAACGAACATTTTTTGATAAAGTGAATATTTTCGGTAATCGATAATCGCTTCGATATCCACTAGTACGGACACAAACTCATAAGTGCATTCTTATATCAACGTAAAATACTCGATTAGTGATTCCATCGCGATACTTTTATGCGTATTATGACGCCGAACAACAAAAGGTTAAGTAAACCTTAACTTCAAAGAAATAACGCACATTTTAGTTGGACACCGTTATAAGCTTTGTGATAATATGAAAAAGGCTTATTTTAAGTGTATATTCAGGAAAGATATGACTCTTTAGTTATATTAGTATTTTGAAACTTATGGAGCGCCTTGATAGGTATTTGTTATGAGTTGTGCGCCGAGATGTGGTTCCATTATAGTTTACTGGCAACAAAGATCTATTGATTGTGTAAGCTGTAAGATGTGTAAGTTATGTGTGTGTGTCTGTTCGTTAAGTGTTCGCGTGAAGTGTAGTAAAATCTCTATTTGCGCCGACCTAGCCACCAAATCGTTTTTGATTAGAAAATTAAGAGCCCATCAACGTGCTCACTAGTGCCACTGCTAAATAATTGTGTTTTTTTAAATTTAAAGATAGATATTTAAAAAAGGGGGCCGCTACGTACTGTATTTTGTATTTCAATACCTTTTGTATCATCATAATAGTTTTTACAGTACATTTCCTATTTTTCGCACTTGTATCGTAATGTACTATTACGTTGCTGGATTCGTCAATCTAGGCGTCCAAATTTAAAACGGCCGTTTTTGTTTTGAATTCATAGATTGATGAATCCAGCAACATAGAAACTAGTTTGATGTATTCAAAAGGTACTTAGTACAAAATACAGTACGTAGCGGCCCCCTTTTTTAAATACCTATCGTCAAATTAATACAATCACAGTTTTGGTAATGTTTGGTAAGAAAATTGATGTATGGAGTGAGCACTCTATGTTTACTTATTTCTCTACGATAACAAGCAATAACTCTTTGGTAGCAAAGAGCATTGTCTGGGATTTTCAAATCATCGGAATTAAGAAAGTACCTACTCCATATTTCATCTGACTCGATCTGTACCCCTAGTGTAAATTTTATCGACATCATAACGTGACGAACGCGTTTGCGTTAAGTCTCATTTTGTATAGGATTTTGAGTTTCCAAAACGTCCCGCTTGGCGCGCTCTTTCTAAATCCAATACAAAATGAGACTAAACGCAAACGCGTACGTCACGTTTCAAAATCGAATTTATTTACACTAGGGGTACAGATAGCAGGAAGTGATTCTAAGAGTGTCCAAAAAGCAATTTCCATTAGGTACTATTTTTATTTGACTTCGTCGCGTTGACAGAGTCATGTCGTGTCCATGTCAAAACATACCTTCTGTATGCAATGTTCAGACATTGGATTTTTGGGGGCGAAATTAAATGACAGGTAGGGAGTACCTATATCGATAAACTGAATTGTCGATGCTTTCCCCATGTCCCCTGCACATAAACTTGTTTGCAGTAGGGATCATTTATCTCTGCAGCTTACTGTACTAATGATGAACGAAAAGTCTAATGCTCAACAATTTTCACCTAATATTACCTATAACCGGAACTCTATTAACAACTCCTATCGCTTGTAATATTGGTTGTAAATTATTAAGCAATACATTTTTCATATGTTGCGACACTCCTGACATCTAGTGTCAAATAGCGGTGCTGATAAATCCGCTATTTGACGCTAGATGTCAACTACTAAAATGAGAAGCGTTTTGGTTACAAGCATGTCAATGTTGGGATTGGCGGTCTAGTGCAGTGGCACTAACTACTAATGGATTATGGTTACTTGAGTCATCATTTCTGGTTGATAGGTTTTGCATCATATTAAGGTGGTTCGACTAGGTTACCCAAAGCTTAAACCTCACTAGATGGCACCACAATTGCAAATTTTGAGTTTTAATTTTTTTGTGGAGTAGTCTTGGTATTTCTATACTGTAAATTATGTTTAGCGCACTCTTTAAATAAATATTGAACTATTAAAACAAACATTGAACACTTCATTGTACAAAAACTACCCCTTAATGTCGACAGAATGTTTCTTGACTCTATTTCTAAGTATCACTCACACATTCAAACAGTCGTACTGGGATCCTTGTAGTAGACAATTTGGCACAGCGTAAGTAGGCTTCAATAGCGTTGCGGTATGTACGTGGAAATACATGCAAGAGGATGTGGGTTCGAGACTCATTAATTTTTTTTTATTATCAGTATTATCAAGTACCTATTATTAATAAATTATTTTATGAGAAATATGAGCGTTTTTCCATAAAAATATTAAAAATCTGATTCTCACACATCATGATATTTTTGGGTTCTTCCAACTCAGAATCACTAGCATAATCAATCCTCGTACTATAAAAACCCGAAAATTTTTATTGAAATTTTAGTTTTACACTGAAATTTCTTTCACACTAAAATGTGACGTAATGGTATGGATATTTTAGGATATCTTTTTTTAATGCTAGGGTGGAGAAGATTCTAAGTAGAATGAACCTAAGAAAGTCCAAATTTGTAAGTCAGATTTTCCGGTATTTTTTTTTAAAAAAAAAACGCTGTTTTGTTCTAAAATTAAAGCAATCCCTTACTGCCCAGCCTTTAAAAAAGTAGGTACTATTTTACAGTAGAATTAAAACATTTTTTTACGATACATTTAATTAAATTACAGTGAGTTACAAAATTGCATGGCGTTCTATTTATAACCATTATAAAAAGAAATGAGATATTTACCATTTTTAGGGTTCCGTAGCCAAATGGCATAAAACGGAACCCTTATAGTTTCGCCATGTCCGTCTGTCTGTCTGTCTGTCTGTCTGTCTGTCTGTCCGAGGCTTTGCTCCGTGGTCGTTAGTGCTAGAAAGCTGAAATTTGGCTTGGATATATAAATCAATAAAGCCGACAAAGTCGTACAATAAAATCTAAAAATTTAATTTTTTTTAGGGTACCTCCCCTACACGTAAAGTGGGGGTGAATTTTTTTTTTCGCTTTAACCCTAGTGTGTGGGGTATCGTTGGAAAGGTCTTTCAAAACTAATAGGGGCCTTCAAGAAACACTTTTTGATAAAGTGAATATATTCGGAGATAATCGCTCCGAAAGAAAAAATAAATGTGTCCCCCCCCCTCTAACTTTTGAACCATAGGTCCAAAAAATATGAAAAAAATCGTGGAAGTAGAGTTTAAGAAAGGTATTAAATGAAAACTATAGCGGACATGATCAGTTTAGCTGTTTTTGAGTTATCGCAAAAAGTTTTCCCTTCATAGTAAAAAGATTTATTTTAATTAGGTACTGATTATGCAAATTTGCCTATTTGTTTAACTCAGGTGAAAGGTACCGTTTCATCCCTTGGTTAACAATTTACTATACTTTAAGCTCCAGTTTAGCTTATTGTGACGGAAGAGTAATTACGGAACCCTACACTGAGCGTGGCCCGACATGCTCTTGGCCGGTTTTTGTTTATATTATTGATTTCCCGATATTTTGACACAACTAGAAGTTTCACACAATGCCTAGAGATAGAAAATTAGTTATTTATTTTATTTATTGTCAATTTCATTCAACGGATCACATCATATCCAATTTATGTGTTTATGTATTGCATTGTTTTCTACCTAGTTGGTTATTAAATTCTGTTACTGCAATAATCTTTATCTACATAAAATATACCAACGAAAGTTAAATAAAGTATATATTAAAATGAAGTACACAAAATCAGGAATTACATATGACAATATCATTCAAAATCGCCTCCTCTGGCTTTGACACAGGCCCTCAAACGACGAGACCAGTCATCAATAGCGGCACGCACGATTGTCATGTCTAATTCCGTCACTGTCTTAACTATGGCCCGCTTGAGGGAGTTAAGATTTGTGTGGGGTTTAGCACAGGCTTTCTCCTCAATATCCTGCTATATGGCATAATCCAGGGGGTTAAGGTCCGGGCTGGAGGACGGCCAGTCTTCGTGGGCAATAAAGTCAATTTTGTTCCTTCGAAACCAGGCTTGAGTTGTTTTTGCCTTATGTGCAGGAGCTGAGTCCTGTTCAAAGATCCATGGCTGGTTTTGAAATAGGGTGTGGCTTAAGGGCTTCACTATTGGTTCGAGAACGGTTTCCAGTTTCCGGTTTTCACACCTTTTTCACAGAAATGAATCTGTGTTAGCCCTGAGTATGACATACCCAAAATCATGTTTGGCGGGTGCCCACATTTGTGCAACGCAATAGGGTTGTTTCCATCTACAAATCTTAGGGCATAATTGTATCCCAATAAATTCTTTTGGATTATAAGAACATGTTAAACTACTTTTAGGGGACCTGTAATGACCATATTTTTGTAAATATTGAATTTAAAATATCTTTTGGCACACGTCACGTGACCAAACTCGAAACGTCATTGAAGATTCTGAAGACGTCACAACTCTCGGATTGACACTGTTGACAGTTAGGCGATTAACAACAAATGACAAATATCAGTTGACAGTTCGTATCTTCTACGTGTGTATGTAGTTATGTGTCAAACCATAAACTGTGACGTCACACAATTTTCAAAGAGCGTTTTGGGCGCGAAAGCATCTGTCAAAATATATTTTGTTAATTTAACATATTTAAAGCCGTTTTTAGTATAAAAGCTGAATTTTAAGGCAACTTTTAGTTAATATAGAAAGTAATACAAGCGTTTCAAAAAATTGGAATACGATTCTCTTTTAGGCCCCAATTCATTATAGATACAACGAGATAAGCGTTATGTGTGGTATATAATTATAGCTCACAAATCCACCACATTATGTCATTTTTTATTTTATCGGTAGCATTTGTTTTAACGGAAATAAAGAGGTTGCAAATCGAGTAACAGAACTTCAGAACAGATATATCATTTGATATTTACCAGTCGCTTTTCGGTGAAGGAAAACATCGTGAGGAAACTGGACTAATCCCAACAAGGCTTAGTTTTACCCTCTGGGTTGGAAGGTCAGATGTCAGTGGCTTTCGTAAAAACTAGTGCCTACGCCAAATCTTGGGATTAGTTGTCAAAGCGGACCCCAGGCTCCATTGAGCCGTGGCAATATACTGGGACAACGCTAGGAAGAAAGAAAGAAATCGAGTAACAGAACTTAGTAACCAACTAGGTATAATAGTTATGATGTAAATGTCCATATCATGTTGGAGTCATATATTAGCCAACTAATTATTCAAGATCAATACACGTAGCTCCCTTAGGTATTCGCCTAAGTACCTACAATCTCGGGTAAAATTGAGTTTTATAAAAGTGAACTAGTTTCTAGGTCATATTTTCTATGAATTGGTCATATTTGTAGACTCCAATTACAGTTACACTTTTCCTGGTTTTTCGTGGACCAGAATATCGATGATTTTTGTAACTTGATTTAGACGTTGCTATCATTTTCAATCCAAAAACACATAAAATCACAATTCAGAACATGCGGCAGCGTTGTTTTCTATCAAGTACCTCAAGCACCAGGGCGGCTACCAGGAAAATCAAAATTCGTCAATTTCGGGCATTTTTCTCTGTCACTCTAATTACGTCTTAGTGAGAGTAAACGAGAAAGATTCCCGCAATTTGCGAATTTAGGTTTTCGCGGTAGGCCCCCAGGTCCTGTCAAGTTTCAGCAGTGTTGCCAGGTGAGCGGAAGAGAATTATCGTACTTGAGTGTCAATATTATTGTACCGTTGAAAAAAATATCGTACGCCAATCAAAAAGGCAGCCCCAAAAAATGTCTAGTAAAATAAGCTTAAATTTCCAATTAATAATAAAAAAAGACAATTTTCGTCTAAATTGCGCAAAAAATCTGTTTATGTTTGTGTAATTTTGGGATAGACTCAAACGGTATACAGGAAATTGAGACATTTTAAACTTTAAACTGAGCCGAACACCCAAAAGATACTAATTTTAGCCTATTTCTGAGAGAAAGTGTCATATTTTGCTTCAAATTACTAGACTTTTAAGGTGGCATCATCCAAGGGCTGAAATTATAGTACTTTAGTACGATAATGCTCTTTGGAACATTACGTCATACCCGGGCCCAAATTATCGTACATGTACGACAATTATCGTACGCCTGGTCACACTGAGTGTCAGTGTCGACAGAGTCAGCTAAAAACGCGTCAAACATCGCAACGTCGCGCCGATGGCCGTCCGAAGCATGGAGTGGCAACGCCGCAATGTATTTGTACACGACATTTGTCACACACACATGAGTAAAATTTATAAAAATATAACGTTGATTATTGCATGATTTCTGTATGAAACAAAGTTTTTCTATTAATTTAGCGCAAATGAATATTCGAAAGTAGATAGATGCGCAACTATTTATGTAATAATATTGTGTAATTAATTAATAAATAGCGATTGTTTTTTGTATGAAAATCGAACCACCTTAATCACGCGACTATATGAAGGTGCAAACTAACCAACAAGAAATTCAAAGATGGTTTATCTCCAGCTCTACGATCCTTGCTAGGACGTAGAAAGAGATACAATGACTGAAAATTTAAAAGGCTGCTTTTCATTTGATCCGCCTGTAGTTTGTTATTTACTACAGAATCCTTCAGAAACTTCAACTTCAGGAAACTTGAGACAATACATCGATTTATCAACCGCCGCAGCCAAAATCGACAGCTCCCACTTAGATGTATACGAAAACAATGGAATTACCGCTCCTCCCAAAAAGGTTGACCCATTTGTTTCCGAACGGGACACTTTTTTCCTGACAAATTGCCTGAAAGTAATTTTGAGCCCAGGACCAGTTATTTATATGTATTACTTTGGCTTTATGTTCTTTCAGCATCGTGCGCATCGGTCACATTAGGTTTAAAAGCTATTTTATTTATTAACTATTAGATTTTTTCCAGACTTTTTTTATTTACTCGTAATTAGCTCTCACACTGGTGTTCCCTTGAGCCATCTTATGGCTCCTTTACACAATGGGCCGTCAAATTGGCCCACTAAGATGCGCCAACGTGTAGATAGGGTGGTGTCGGATGGCATATGGCGCGGCGGGACGACGATGGGGTAGCCACGGTGTCGGTTTTTCATCCGCACATCAAAGGTAATGGGCTAGCGATGGTGCGTACACATGTGACCCATTCCATAGTGCATGCTCTCAACCATCGCATGACCATCGTTTTAGTCCAGTGCTGGACCATCGTGAAGAGGAGACATAGGTAACCATCGCATGGCCATCTCGCTTGTCAAGCACTGGTCCATCGTGTAGATGAGCCATAACCATCGCATGGCCATCTCGCTTGTCCAGCGCTGGTCCATCGTGTAGAGATGCCATAACCATCGCATGGCCATCTCGCTGTTCCAGCGCTGGTCCATCGTGTAGATGAGCCATAACCAACGCATGGCCATCTCGCTTGTCCAGCGCTGGTCCGTCGTGTAGAGGTGCCATAACCATCGCATGGCCATCTCGCTGGTCCAGCGCTGGGCCATCGTGTAGACAAGTCATTAGATGTTGCTTTTTATGGGGGCCCATCTTGTAGGGGCGAGTCATCGTCTGCCGGAAATACTAAAAATAATAATTAGGCAGGCGACCGGTTTTATATCCCATAGTCATAGTATTTAGTGCATCGCTTTCACCCATTAGCCTTGTTCATTTTAGATTCCATCAAATCTCAATAGTCCTTACACCTTGGCGTCTGCTGTATCTGCGTGCATCCCAAGACACGAGCAAGGGCAGCATCCGCTCGATGAACCCCTTATTTTTCATTAAAATGTTAAAAGCGCCTTCTAAATGCCTGGAACAGGGGTCATCGATTAATTGCGTCACATGTTTAGGTTCGGGAGGGGGTACAGAATATGTGACATTTGTGGCATGGGGTGGGGAGTTTGAACAGCTTTGTGACCTCACTTAACATCATTTGTAGACAAAAATTGTCTTGATTTTTGTGTCCGCAGTACAGCTAAATAACTAGTTTTTGCAACATGTATAGTTTTTATTAGTGAAATTTTGGTTTTTAAGCCAGAGCCTAGAATTAAACACAAAATTTCATGAGACTCACTTGAGAATTGCGACCTGTGGAGGAGAACATCTGAACATATAAATGCATTTTTGGCCAAGCTGAAATGAAGACCTTCGCTGCCGCTCGGTCAATTATATGATCCGATGATTAGCTGTTTAACTAGTGTAGCTACCTTAGAAAAATCAATCAGTTAAAAAAATTTAATATAACGAAATCCTGTGAATAGTTATCAAAGCCATTCACGGTAGTTTGGTCGCTAATTGGCGACATATAATTTTGTAGTACCTAGATATTTAGCAAAGAAATATTATTCTAATAATTACCATGGAAGTCCGTAAACGTGACCCAATTAATAACTTGTAACTCATCGACACTTTACAACACCAATTACGCCAATTATTCAACGCCTCTGAACAAACAAATTTCTTTCCATTAAATTTCGAGAAACAGCACATGATATTCTAACACCATAGCGCTTAAGTGGGGGCTAAGGCCAAATTGCACTTTTTATATGATTTAGTCATGGGTTAATGCGATGAAAGAAAATCACTCTAAAAATAAGACTATATTTGCAAGGGCAGACTCTAAACAAAACCAGAAAAGGTTAAGTTGGCTCGATAGAAAAAATCATGTAAATATGTCTAATTTTAGTTTATTTTCAATCGTTACCTTGTAGGTCTGCATACCATAGCGGTATATTTTTAGTATAAAATAGCTAGTGATATAGGCGAAGGATTTGACAAGAATTTTTTTAATCAGAAGTATACTTTCAGAGTTATTGAGGTAAAACGTTAAAATCCACGAAATCGCCAAATATTCCTTCGCAGGTTTCGCGCGGTGTGCTATATCTTTTGTTCCTTTCTAATTTCCTGGCTTTACCCCCTCTTAAGTCTGTATGGTGTATGCGACAGGATCTTTGATCTTTGCACGGCATAATGGACCGTAATGAAATGGGGAAGGGGGCAATTTTCCGTGCGATCGCGCAGGCGGCGATAGCTGCCAAATTAACTCGATCCCGGGCGGCGCTGCTACAGTGGGCTCAAATTTTAAACAATTATTTTTTATCTAGGACTGGTACTGAAGAAGATAGGAAGCATGCATGTAGAGGACAGAATAGAAGCCTCCTGATTAATGGGGCAAAGTCACAAGGTCAAGCAGACCCTCCAATGATACAATTTTCCACAGAATTTACGCGTTTTCCTAAAGAAAACCTTATAGTACAAAAGGCGGACTTAATGCCATGAGGCATTCTCTACCAGTCAACCTTGATGATGATGATGACCGATAAAAACTATCCTATGTGCTTCGTCGGGCCTCTGTATCCATACCAAAAATTGAAATCGTTTCAGCGGTTATAGCATGAAGAGGTAACAGAAAGACACATACAGCCAGACAGACTTTTGACACTGATATATCTAATCCATATCGTATTTTTAGCAAATGTTTGACGTGTCTATCTTAAATTTCGAATCGGGCCGACTGCGCACCTGGCATCCACTGTGGAACGTTTTTCAATAGTCGCGGTGAACGGATTGTAATGTCGAACGAATCAAATCTAGATGTGGGACTAGCTGTAATTGAACTAGGCTTTTTGGGAAACGATGCAGCGAGCGAAGAAGTGGTTTGGTGCAGATTGCATCAGCCGAGAAATCTTGCCTTTAAACTCTAAAAGTCGTAACTACACTTTATTTTCTATTAACATATGACGTTTTACGTCGACGAGGCGAAATTGGAAATGTATTAGGTACGCTAAAATTCAGGGAAGTGTAAGATTTAAGTAAGAAAGAAATTATATGTTCGGCGATGTGGCAAATTGTTCTTATCACGAATATCTGAAATGCGATCTATGCAATAGGCCTGTGTCGTAAATTTCAAAAATGGCTTATTTCGATAGTTTAGTACCTGTATTACCCCAAAAAAATAATATTTCATGATAAAAATTATATTTAAAACACATATTTTAAGTTTGAAAAAAATATTTTTAAACTAACGTAAAAACACAAGAAAGTGTCATGGCGTCGTGAATGACGTCACATAGTTGCAAGCGATTGTGTTCACTTACGGCGAAAGTTTGTTTTGTTTAAATAAAAATGGAAACTTCGTATTTTAAAAACTGTATAGTGCCCCAGTGTATAAATACAAGTATAAAAACTCGGACTAAATTATTCATACGTGTTCCGGTCAAGGAAAAAATGCGAAGAAAGTGGTTAAAACTGGCAAGGAGGAAAGATGCTCATTGTTTATCAACAACATCGAGAATTTATTTTTGTGAAGATCATTTCGATGTAAGTATTATTAAAAAAAGTAGTGACTTCATATTCAACTCGTAAATCTTAAGAAAAACCAAAGCTTTTTTTGTTGCCCTGGGAGCAAACAAACAATTATTTTCTAATTCTTACTTTCGAAATAGGCAATTAAAAACCCACTATTCCACAAACTTGCGATAGGGCTTAAGACACTAAGACAAAGTAGTGTCTTTCTTTACAATATCATCTCTCTATATTTACATTGTAATTCTAACCTCAAAATCAATTAATTTGCAATTGGTATACATTCCTTCAAATAATAATTGACTGCGTGCTAAAGTGAAATATACGTGAAAATGATAATAAGCAGTATTTTAGTATTGTTTATACTTACATAGAAGTTTTAACATTACGAAATTCCGATGAACAAAAGTCAGTGTTCGACGCGAAAAATCGGCCTAGCATAACAGCGTCAATTTTGGGTAAATTATTGCTGTTCGCTTTGATAAATCCAGGTTCCATGGCAGTTTATGCTAGTATTATCCGATATGGGTGGAAATAACACTCTCAACTTGTCGAAAAATGATAATAATAGAAAAAAAAACGAAGTGACTTGTGCTGTTGTATGAAAATCATAACCAAACGTCAACAACAACAATGGCGCATATCACCATGTGACGTAATACGTTCTAATTGGCGTTCACGGCGGAGGGGCCAGGGGGGTATTTTTTTGATTTTAATTTGTAAAAATAACAATAATCTTATTTTTTTATGAGGAATTATTTCGGTTTTCCTTGATTAAATATTACAATTTACGCCTAGAAACATTCATCCATTGGTTTCATTGTTAGTTGACACAAGCCTATTCCATTTATAGCCGTCGTAAAGTAAAATGGCTTATTGCAATTACAATGATCTTATTTTGATGACGAGATTTGCTTAGGCTGCTATGTGTTTCTATAAATCTGCGGTGGCAGCATGGTTGCATTTTTATTACTCGTCAATACGCCTCTCACTTTCGCACTTACATACCTGTTAGAACGTGACAGGCATGGTAACATGCGTAAAAATAGCCGCTGTTATCAGTTTAATTTTTCGATAAAGGACGACACAAAGGAGTTTATGCTTTTGTTATTACTAAATGCTATAAAGTTTGCTCGATAGAAAATTGAATCGAATAGTCATAAATCGCATGGCTCAACCGCGCTATAAGAAGAAATAAGCTGTCACTTCTCAGATTCGAGAATTCTAAGTAAATATCTCCTAAAATTAGTGCGATAAGGACAACTGCAGCTCAGGCGAAAAATCGTGCATAAATAAAAAAAAAACATTCTTTTTTTCGTAAAAATCTCAGAAATCGAGGTTTTGTTCTGGATAGTTTCCTCCTCCAAACCATAACCAATCGTAACGAAATTCTGGAAACTTAATGAGGAAGAAATTGTCACTGTCTGATCGTTTTGATTTTTGCGTTTATTGTTGCCGATTTTGTACGCTAGGCGCATTTATTTTGATGTTTGTAGCGCTTTTTAAAGTAATCTCTTTCTTATAAAAGCAAGAATATAAAAAAAGCAAAACGTACAGACACAGACTGATACTAGTAATATTGAAATCATATAAAAAATATTCATCTAGGGTGTAATATTAAAATCCAGAGAGCAAAATAACGAGAACGTTTGTATGGAAAAATGACCACTAATGTTTCCTCTTAAGGTTTAAACATTTCCGCTAGTGTGTATATTTTATTTGATGGGAGGAAAATCTATCGACAACGTCTTTTATGATTGTCTCCGACTTATATCAGTTATTTAGAATGACTTTTGGTTTAATAATGCTGCGGCCTCTTTTCTACTATTGGAACACAGTTTATAAACTCACATACACACACACACACACACACACACACACACATATCAGTTTAGTTTTGTTTTGGTCTCTAGATGGTCGTCATATTTTAGTTAATACGTAGGTCATACTGAAAGATCCTATAGTCTCAAAAACTTTAGTAGATATGCAACATTTAATCAACTCTTTCTGACAATAGTTATTTACGATACAAGTGCGGAAAGTAGGAGATTCGCAACAAGTGGCGATAAATTAAAACACGACCAAAGGGAGTTGCGAATTACCTATTCGCACGTGTCAACGTTCTACAGTACATTATGGCCATTTAAACTTTCGTCATAGGCACGGAAAGTGTTCATTCCCGCAATAGTGCTGGAAAGTAGCACCATATGTAATATAAAATTTCTTTTCGATGGGATCAACCCATTGACTTATGTAGTAATTCGTAAAGACAGGCCTTACGGGGGGCCTCCACACCGGTGCACACACGACTGCGAGCCAATCGTGCAGTCCAATACAACTAGTTGCGACACTTGCGACAAATCGGGCGCATCAATCAATCGCATTCAACGGGTGAATGACAATGTTCGGTCGGAATTATGTGACCTTTACTTATGAAATCTTTCGCGGGTTCAAACCCCAGCTCGTACCAATGAGTTTTTCGGAACTTATGTACGAAATATCATTTGATATTTACCAGTCGCTTTTCGGTGAAGAAAAACGTCGTGAGGAAACCGGCCTAATCCCAACAAGGCCTAGATTAGCCTCTGGGTTGGAAGGTCAGGTAGCAGTCGCTTTCGTAAAAACTAGTGCCTAAGCCAAATCTTGGAATTAGTTGTCAAGCGGACCCCAGGCTCCCATGAGCCGTGGCAAATGCCGGGACAACGCAAGGAGGAAGGAGGAGACTTATGAAATCTTTGGATCAACCTGAAAAGTTCAAATCCATTTTTCATAAGGGACTTTTGTATGAAAATTTGGGTCCTCGATGGTTTTATATAGCGGTTTTGGTATATATATTTAAATCCATGTTTTTTGACGTATACTGTACACAAGCGATCAATTATCATATAGTGTACCTATATAGGTAATTGTAAATAATTGGGCTGTGCATAGTTAATAAAAGGATCAGATGTGCATTATTTTATAAAATATCAGATGATCCTTTTATGAAACTCACTTCATTCGTTTCATGAGTCCACACTCGTATTTTAATTCCATTCATTGTGTACGAGTCACATAAACCACTAATACACGGACCCTTTTCAATTTTTTCTATATAAAAATTGGCTCAAATTATACCAGACAATCAACAAGTTTATGAAGCACGTTATAAATTCACGAATTAAATGAAGGCATCTCGGAGAGCTTATTTGTGTTTTCCTTAAAAATGGCGTTTATTGCTCCGGGCGGTTTAATATAGCCCCGCCAGACGGCATTGGCCGTAAAAAGTATAAAAATCACATTATCGCGATGGAGGAGATATTTTATTGCCTATTTACTGTCTTGTTAGATATTTTCACGACGTTGTGACGTTAATAATCATTATTTGATGATTTTTATTTTCTTGCCGGAGTTTTTTCGTCAGTTTTCGATAAAATTAAGTAGAGTCAGGCTATGATACTTTTTTGATAGCTCAGATGGTGCAAGTGTTAAGTAAATGTCATAATTTCATAGAAGTTTGACGTTTCAAATAACACGGGCCCCGTCTGGGCTATCAAATTCGTTGGTTCGACTCTACGCCACATACACACTAGCGAAAATGTTTAAATCTTAAAGCGCGGTTGAGGCATGTGATTTATGACTGTTCGATACAATTTTCCATCGAGCAAACATGTTATGTTATAAATATGTAGTAGTTATGTAATGTATGTATGTATATACTTTATTGTACATAGAAATAAAAACACGAAAAACACAGTTACAGAGTAAATCAATCATAATAGCATTTAGTAATCGAGTCTGTGCGGAAAGAGAAGAGTCGTGGAATGTATGGGGATCTGACTCTAGATCTGGGGTCTGACTCTAGATAGATAGTACAATATAAGCGCAATTTCACCGTATGACCTAAGAAGTCTTCCTCTGAATTTCGAAAAAGTATAATATTTTCGTATCATAACGAAAAATTATAAACACTTTTTCGGGACACGTTGTGATCGGAAGATAAAAGAAACATTTTTCATGACAGGCACAAATACAATCATATACAGGCAACAAAAACAGACAAACAGAACATCATGAAATGGATCCATCTCAGCATAATGCTAGCTATGATGTAGCTTTGAAAAAACAATGCAAAATTAGTTACAATACTTCCGAAAAAAAAAAAACGATTAAAGCCGAAAAAAACAAGTTTTTTTTAAACTTCTGTATTTTTCCATATGAATTTAATTCGGAATTTAAACAGGAAGGTTAAGGTTGTACGTCTAATGTGTTAGTTTCTGGCATTTTATATATTTGACACTGTCATCACTCATCAGTGGCATTGTGTATGACGTATTTAATTTTTCTGAATAAAACAGGAAAAAAATGGAAAAAAAGAAATTTGGTAAAATTCCCGAAAAAAAAAATTTTTTTTTCACCGGAATTCTCATCCCTACTGATGTCAGCGCTGGTCTTCCGTGAAGCCCATGTTTTATTGTTGTGTTATACCTAACCACTTTTCTGGCAAACCATGCAACCAAATAATGTTTCGAACTTGTGTCTATTTTTACTTTGACCAAAGTACAGATTTTTCGAGTCAGACCAAGATAACTCTGCAGCGATTTAGCACAGACATGCAAGTGTTATTTTAAACGTCAAACGAATATGAAATAATGACATTTAAATAACACTTGTACGTCAGTGCTATAAACATCGCTGCAGAGTTATCTTGGTCTGATTCTCATTGATTAATTCCTAAATAAAATGATACTCGCCACTGATTGTAGAAGAGGTGTAAATTCGAAGAAAACTCGTGCCTCTGCGTTTGACAGCCGAACTAGATGGCGCTATACACCACAAGTGTTGTGGTAACTAAGTAAATTATTCATAACTATATTTATAGACCACCGGATAGGTAGAAATTGTTCATCCGAAAAACATTGATATGAAATGTAATTAACTGCTAAAATGCCTTTACAATATAGTTTTGCCCTCAAGCGAAGTTATGAGCTCATATCGTATAATTTAATAACGCTTTTAGTAAACCCTTTCAATTTCCAAACGCTTTCATGAGGGCAGCTAATGCATTCTTATTTACTTAATAGTTAATACCATACTTAGTTCGTAAAAGTCAGGGTCAAAGTAGTACCTACAGTATTTCAACTTGATTAATCTAAGTTTGAGGCATCCCAATAAGGAGTATTATTGCAATGTTCTGTCGCCAGAGTGCAGGACTAGCATAAATTATAAACCATAGAGTAACTTATACACGGGGTGGCCAACTTGATTAGACCCAAGATCTCCTGTTTACTAACGAAACCCTGTGCGATCTACCAATTACATACTTCTTGAAACCTTAAATGAAACCGGCCTACGTTTTTATATTTTTTGCCTTGCCACGATCGACTGGCCTGTTATACAGGCTGTAGTCACCTGCAATAATTGACGGGCTGAATATATAGGTCATACTGAGCAAATTTTAGTATGGGATCAATCCCGAAATCGCGAAATAATAAATTTACTCTCCCATAGATAATTTCAAGGTCAGAGAGCCAAATTTATCTAACAGTCAATTTTTTTTCGTGATTTCGGGGTTGGTCTCATAGTAAAAGTTTCTCAGTATGATCTATATATTAACCCCGTAAATTATTGCAGGTGACTAAAACACAACCTGTATGTAGGTACTATGCCGTAAACAGTTTTTTGACAACTTTTCACAGGTTATTTGTTACGAAAAATATACCGTTTGTGCTAGTGGCGCCCCCTACGCAGATTTTTACGTAATGTTTTCTATTAATGGGTTGAAGACGAGAGAGAGTTTAGAGACCTCGGTGTTAAGATGATTATAATATACCTATGTTATTAAATTCAACATAAAATGGCTAATACATTGTTGCTGATCGAGGGCTAGTAGAAATACGGTAAGTCAAAGAAATTCTGTATCAAGCAGAAATGTCTACCGGCGATACTATTAAGCATCGAATAAAATTAAAAGTGGAAATTTTTACGGTTAGTTCATATTCAAAGAGGAGTTAATATACTTAGGCCCCGATAATATAATAATCGTGTTTCACCCGTTAACCACTTGCAGCTAATGCGCTCGCTGCTGTAATGCGCGCCGGAATGTTTTACTAAGTGGCTATTTTCGCTAGGTTCTAGACGCAAAGTGTGTAGCTACGTACTGGGATCGGATTTTCTAGTTACTTCAAGACTCGTTGAAGTCGTAAAAAGGTATCTTTCACGTAGATTCCTGTACCTAAGCATCAAGAACGAAGAACCAAGGTAGATACAGAATGAGAAGGCCCCGAACAAAGTGGACTTAAACAAACAATCACAAAGGTCTGGGGTTAGTTACACAACCACATGTAACTATAATTCATGTGGACGTCTCTTTTGTCTCCTAGCAAAGAACTTTTGCCTGTTTTATAAGTTGCAAGGTTTCATTACATGAAACGGGTTACTGGTCAAAATACCAGAGAAATGTAGCATCAGTGTAGAGTGTAAAGCTTGGAGATCTGTGACGTACCTAGAATTAAAGATTATCAAATAGGTTAGTAGTGGTGTTTGTGGGGCTAAGATGGTCAGCTCTTTATCATTTGACACCGTGGATGTCCCGTTCTAACAAGTATGTAAGCGCGAAAGTGACGGGTATAGTGACAAGTGATAAAAATGGAACCATTCTGCCACCGTTGAACAACATTTTTATGGATAAAACAATCAGATAAGACGTCTTCACGCAAATGAGTGACTCGGAGCTAAATAATTTTTATTTTTCTTTCACGTAAATATAAGTAAAAACTAAATAAAGAAGTCAGGACCGGCAATGCCAACCATAAATTATATTAAAAACAATCCTTCAGCTTTTAAAAACTAAAATGTCTTAGGTTACGTAACCAAACACGCATGTCAAACTATATATCAGTGATCTCGTTTTTGCGTTGTAATTAGGTAAAATTGATAAGTCTTTGAGGCCAATTCGAATGTACGATCGCCCACCTGTTAACTGTTCATCGGTTAACCTTATTACAAAAAGCATAAGGTCCACCGATTGCTGTTTGTACCTACATTTGGAACACAACTTACAATTTAATTGGAAGAAACATAGGTAGGATTGTCCGGTTATATATTTTTGAATATTTGTATCTATTTATTTATATATGTAGTTATGTATTTATAAGTATGTATTAATATGTTTATGTATATTTAGTTTTTTTTGGTATATATGCCTTTGCACCTAATGCATCATATAGTTTTTAGTTGTTTCTAGGGATAGCTACTTCTTTAAAGTCTTGCCGTCATGGACATAATTATTATCTTAGTTTGACTACCATTTCGTATGTATCTCTCTCACATACTTAAAGGTTAGCTGGAAGAGATCCCTTAAGGGGATAAGTTCGCTTTTGTACACATTTACTGTATTCTTTCTATGTTGTGTACTCTTGTTTTGTGCAATAAAGTGTTTTTCTACTACTACTACTACATTTGACATCAAAATGATGTTATTTACCAGGTTAGTTATTATTCGCGCGTACATTTAGCTCTTACTAGTCCATGCATTGGTGCGAAGCGCTCGAAACTGAAAGATCATACCAAATTCCTACGACGTGGAGTCAAGTTACTCTATCAAGTGAATCCAGAACCCAAGTTCCCGCGCCGCCATGTAATCTAAGTTGCTCCCAGTTTGGCCGCTACAATGTATTTTGTGTCAAAAACTTTATTTGGCTTCGCGCCAGCGGCTACTGCCCGCATTGTCCGTTGATTTGAGGTTTGGGTGTTGCTGATGGGTCATGTTAACTCATATTTGTTTAATGTATCAGGTACCTATAGCTGTTTAGAGAAAGGTGGGGGAATTATACATATACAAGAGTACATGTTTGAGATGATGATTTCTAATTTGGCTGTCAAGCACATTTGGAAAAGAATCATCAAAATTTGGAGTTATATATATATTATTTATATACTACGTCGGTGGCAAACAAGCATACGCCTGATGGTAAGCAGTCTCTGTAGGCTTACCACCCAGAGGAGTTACATGTGTGTTGGCGACCCAAAAACTCCGATTCCTCGTTGAGCTCTGGTAACCTTACTCATCGGCAGGAAAACGTTTAGTGTTATTTGGCTGCGGTTTATATTTACTAATCGATAAGGCAAACAAGTCATTCCTGTTATTTAATTTATTTCAGTGTTCTTATATTTGTTTAACAAACAAAAAAATTACATATACGTCCAGTCAGTTATTATTCATTGTCAATGCTCATCGCTCTTATTTACTTTGCTGCAGCCTTGGAGGATTTAACAACTGAAGACGCCAGGTTTGTAATTTTCTGTACAGAACAGTCTGACGATTTTTGCGGGGGAGGCGCACGTCAAATGTGATAAACGTCAGTCCATGCAATACACATGACCTTCGGACGAGGCTTTCGACAGAGGGGCAACTTCTCAAAGACGACTCCTGTTGTTAAATCCTCCAAGGCTGCAGCGCCTACCCCGCGCGGGTCGGGGGTAAACGGCCATAGCGCGTAGCTCCCTTACCAACCCATTCATCAGTTTCATCACTCGCAGTACACTAGTAAACCGGCCATTATTTTTTACAAGGCCTACAATTGCCTATGTTCTTGAAGCATGCTGCTTTCAAACGAGTCGAAATTTCAGACAATCCAGTATAAATGTGACTTCCATCTTCTTAAAACTAAAATTTTTGTCTGCCAATGCTTCGCCACTTCTAGCCCTCGAGGTGTAGTCCTCAGGAGATCTTCCTCAGTGCATATCGTTGAGCGTAAGGAACATTGGACGGAGTAAATGTGACTGTGAGCTCGAGTCATGACTCATTTCTGGACCAGAAGGGTCACTGTTGACAGCTAATGGATCAAATCCATAACGGTTTCAGAACAAGAAATCAATATCAGAATCACGCGGAATTGTTTTCCCATTTATCCGTTTTACAGGTTTTACACCATGGATAGCAACCATAATATTCAATTGTCAAATTCTGATGCGTGGTGAAGACTTCTACTTGATGTCGTTTTCCAAATCTTCGTAGCAGCGTACCGGAAACAACCACGAAAGGCCGCTGAGTGGTGACGAGGGCAGATAAGTTTGTAGGTATATGCCCAGGTTAGCTTATTGTAAAGGTACGAAGGCATCTGGTGGTGAACAATGACAAACATAAGCGACGCTAAATGGACCTTTTGAGGCGTGGACATCTTCACAATGCAGTTCATATTTAAATATGGCGTTACGTGCAAGACATCAATTTTCCATCAAATCTGACATCAATGTATATTCCCTTCAATTGTTGTTTACTCTGAGAGTACGTCTGAATGTGGCGTGGAGGGATATCAAAACAAAACTTTGCACAGGCATTTGGCACTCTTTGTATTTATCTCTGAGTACGCGACAGGAGGCGGGGCCCGTATACTGTGTCACAAAAATGAAACCGTGAGAGAACAAGTGAATCACAGGACGAATGTCTATTGTGAGGTGGGTATAGGTCATACTGAGCAAACTATGGCACCAACCCCGAAATTGTGAATAAAATAGATGTTCCATACATCTGTGGCTGATCAGATATCGACGTTGTCTATCGGAGAACGGGGTTTTTCGACCTCCTACCTCAGTGAACGTGTTAAATCCAGGCATTCTTTGTTAATGTCGCTATTCTTAAGCGGTTGACTCGTTCGGTAAATTCGGAATAACCCCCTAGGGCAGTAAACAGGCTGTAAACGTTTCCGAGTGCACGTTAGTGCAAATCGTAAACTGCCGGTAATTAATCCCCTAGTTAGCGACGTTTACGGTTTTTTGCCCGCAATGAAACTAGATAAAACCGTCAGTTTAGCTTGTGCAGAGCAACCTTATCAGTTTCTAAGTAAATACACTTCACTATAAGTAAATAGAGCGAGAATAATCCTGCAAAGACTTTAAAAAATGTACTTATTGAAGACAACATATGGTCCATACTTTACAGTGCGAGAATATGGAATTATCACTACCTATAACCGCGTCCCAAAAGTATAATGTATTCCCATGAAATTAAAATATTACGTTTAAGGATGAGTCACGCTAGAATGGTCCTGGTCTGGGCCGAGCCGTCCTATACTTCGTTTTCTATGAAGGGTGATTGGTGATGACCTGATGCTTCAGCATGCCAGAAAAAAACTTAAAAAGACGGATTTCCAATGGGTCCTTTGGAAGATGTAGGTATACTCGTGTTAATTTTTTTTTGTGCAATAACAATCAAATACATGAGTGAAATTAAAGTACAGTTTGCGGTAATTAAAGTGCATAAAACATGACCGTGTTTTACAAAATCACGCGGTAAGTTTGAAATGATATATCGTACAAGTCGATAAACCAGAATAAGAACCAGAATTCGAACCCACGACTTTCAACTCGTAGAGAATTGGGTACTTGACACATGTTGAATATTATAACAAAATTTAGTTAAATGGATAGAAAATGAGCCATCTATTATAAAAAAGTGGAATTTAAAAAATTATATTGAAATAATAAAAAAATACAAGGCTCCGAAAACTAAACAAAATTTTTTTTGTCTTTCAGAAATAGAAAAGAAAATGGTACCAGTCGATTCCTTACATTTTATTGAAAAATAAATTGTATAACAACTATACACATAAACGCAATATTTCAGGGTCAAAATGTCAATTTCCTTGTTCTTCCATACATTTAGGACAGACTTATATGATGTGACGTCACTTCACCTTATCATTTTCTTAATCAAGTGTTTGAAAATCAAGATCAATTGACATTATTTACAGAAAACAGTCAAGTAGCCAATTACAAATTCTAAATAATTCAAAAAAGGCTTATGAACTTTAGCTCAGGCTTGTACAGTGTGATTCAATAAACCAAAGGATAATTACGTCACATAAGTAGGACACTTTTGAGTTATTCGGATACGCGATTTTACATCGATATAAATTAAGAGATGTTTAAAAATTGTTTAGTATTTTTTTTGTTTGTAATTGAGAAAGGACGATCAAAGCCAATTGTGAGTGGCGTTCTCGCGATGATACCTTTTTTCTTAGGTAGACAGACAAATTGACAATTGCTCCCCCAGTTGTCTCCCATTAACATTAAAATATATCGAATTTCCTCCTATTTTTTCAACCGGGTCTGTGTACGAGTAAAAATATGTTAGGAGTGTTTCTTGAATTGCAAGTAAGTAAATCTCGTTTCTGTGCCGTTCGGGTATAACAGTTTTGCAGTTCAAAAACTTGGGGCATTAATTCCGAGTCGACAAAACACGGAATCCCTAATGGCACAACTCGCTCGTTATTTAGATTTAGGCAAATCAGGGCGTTACTCTCACTTGCACGCGTGCCGTTTGTCTTACAGTTTTTGGAAGAGTTACTCATTTGGGGTCGGAATGTCTGTAGGCCAGTGGAAGCCAGCAAGTTTTTAAAGTCTCACGTTACCGTAAAACCGGGTTTCTTTAGCCCTAAGGGTAAAGATTGTCCCAAAAAATTAAAAAGATTTAACATCCCGCCACAAAGCCAATAGACGTCCGATCGTAGCAGTTACCTACCCGCGACGTGGTACCGTTTCCAAGTTGCTTGCGCAGGTTTCAACTTGTCAGTATCGATCAAGCGTGAGGTGAGACATACGTACATAAATGGTGTCTGCAAACTTTTGGTTAAAACAGCGAAATAAGGTAAGTTAGCTTACTAATACCTATATCTTGATACAAAACATGTCTTTGAGAATACTGCAATTACAATAAAAACTTATTTAGTCTTTTCTTAGAAACATAAAGTTCGTTAGTATAATCATAGTAAACATTGTCCCCCATTTCGGGGAAATTTAGCCCACGGGTAGCTACTGTAGCTAGCCTACAAGTAATACCCATTGATTGTACCTATCGTATTGTATGATTATGTCATTTTAGACGAAGATCAGTTGATAGTTTTCGTTAATCCAATGATAGTTTTCGTTGAAAGACTGAATTAATTAAGTGCTGGTATCTAAATTTTAAGTTTTTCATGATTGTTGTGAGTTTTTGCTCTCCATAGGTTTAAAATAAGTGTAAGTGAGTCTTAAGTTACAAAAACGAATTGTTAACCTACTATTTCCAACGATTATTCTCGTTAAAATGCTGTGATTTAAGAATTTGTTTCGTTTTCAGTATTAAGTTTTACTTGACTGAGATTTTGTACTTTTATTTTACTTAGAGGTAAAATATTACCATATTCTTGTTACTAATAAAGGTGATTATTATCGTATATGTTGACTAATTCTAATGATGATTCTCATTAACAGGCTGTTAATTAAGGATTTGTTAAAATTTGAACAACTTTTATTCTATCTCAGAACTGAAAAAGTTATTTTTGTTTGATTTTTGCTCAAATAAATGTCAAATATTGTATCAAAAATTGATTCGTTTCATTTACTAGCCTACCTTAAAGAGGTGTCTTGGGTTTCTTTGTTGTTTAGATTAATAGTGGGACTTTCTGTATGAAAATAAGTATAAAGTTCAAACTTACCCGCATCTAAGATGAACTTTGGCCCAAAAATGAAAAAATAAAAAAAAATACACAGAAGGTTTTTTTTTAACTTTTTTTTACGTTTACTTATCCGACGTATCCTTAAGATGCACCTAAAAATACAAGAAAAAAGGGTCATGTAACCCGACTTTACGGTACGTAAAAAGGTGTATGCACGTTTGCTACGCGGGCAGGAATATTATTTGTCAATCGTAGCTTTAAGGCAAATAAATAAGGAGCATGGGTTACTTCGCAGGCGGGATAGTTTTGGAAATTGCTACTAAGCTGCCTTGATAAGCGCCTTGGCCCACTGATTACCAGTTCACCGGACGATATCAGCCTATCAGTTATTCGCAAAAGTGGACATTCGCGAGTAGGCGGTAAGTGGTTGGAGTAGGACATTCGGCAGTGGGCCCCTTAAGCACCTATGGCGTAATAAGATGAGGGCTTCATATTTAGAAAGTGAGTGATTTCAGAGTGAATATATTCATATAGCTTCGCTTGATATCGCTTTTGTTGTAGCAAAAGGACAGAGTAACAAGCAATTTATTCCGTACGCGATTGTCTTAGAGTTAATTAACGCACATTCCTCATCCGGACATCTCCGCCATATTTGTCGCTAATCTGTTTTAAATTACAGCCCTTACTCTTACCGAATGTTGGGAAGTCAAGGATTTTAATGATAATTTATTGGTTATAAGAACGTGCTGTGTTATGTAGCTACTAATATAATTTTATAAATTATCTACTCGTAATATAATGAAATAATAGTATTTTATACAATCGTGATATAATAGAGAGCTTTTCAGTCGAGTATCGTGTTTATACACGAAGAACGAACAACAAAGCTTATACAATACTTTTTATGATTCATCTAAAATAATGCCTTTTTTACTATGAAACCTAAATAATTCATGAAAATTGGTAAGCATCTCATTAGACAAAAATGTAATACAAAAGACATAAAGGTGCGACAACCTTTAAGTGTCGGGATGTCATGCAATTACCTATATGTCAGTTACTTGATTCGATTAGGAACTAAATGTCATGTACATTATTAGGTTTAGTAAGCATTATGTGTCATAGACAATATAATTATCTCAAGTTGTTACGCTCCTGTGCAGCTTCCAAACCTGGCTCGTACCAAATTACTTGTTTGGAACCTTTGTACGGAATATCATTTTTTATTGCCCACTTACTTTTCATTCAAGAAAAAAATCGCGCGGAAACCTGCGAAGAAAGTCAAAGGTGTGTGTGTATTTCCCATTTCGCATTGGGTCTGTATGGGGACTACGTCACCTTCAAAAATATCGCAACTTGCTGTTTAACATGTTGACAATAAAGCTACAATTTTGAACACCTTCGCCGCTCCGATATTGTGATGGCTGGATAACTTTAACAAAGGGAATTAATGTGTTTCATGCTTTAACTAATCAAATTAGGATTCCAGATATAATCTATCGCAGTGAAGCTAAAATTGCTTTGGGGGCAAATTTGACTAGCTTCAATTTCAACTCGTAATATTGCATAGCGGTCATAAATTTCAATTTTGTGAAAAAAATCATCGCGATAAATTCAATCGTGACGGACAACTCAACGCGATGTTCTCGATGAAAATGAAACAAACTATTAAAAATTCTAATTGTTTATTGTAAAAAAAAGGTCGTAATATAAAACACAACGTCGTAATACAGTATATTTTGGTGACTTGACAGTAGTCACAGGTATATTCTATATGGCCCCAAGGTAGTCTGTATTCATACTTTTGTAGTCGAGTTTTGTAACTAATGAGTAAGCTTCACGAATCAACCTTTGGTGCCTCGGATACAAATACAGTTTTTAAAACACAATTCCGCAGAAAGCTTACGCGAGAGTTTAGGCGGGAACTATAGCAACATCACCAGGTACAGGCGGAGTCACAGGGCAATCTGCTCTTTTGTTCTTCAAGTCTTTTTTGTGCCGATTGTAGAACCATCTGAAATTTAGGAAAAATAATCGAAATTGTCATTTGTTACCGTCGCTACCAAATCAGAATACCGGGATTAACTTTTCATATCTTTGTCATACTGTATGTCATATTGTTACTTTTTACTATCAATAATTTGTTTTACAGTTTTATCAGGTACTATTATTTAGTAGGTATAATCGAGCTGATCTAATGGAGTTTCGGTAGTTAGTAAACCCCACAAGTTTGTAGTTATAAAATTCCTTTTCATTAATCTATTACTTTGGGGGCGTAAAATAAATAGGCATCTATATGAATTAAAAATTTCAATTTTGACAAAAACTTTTGGTTAGTTAAAATTATAACTAAGTAAGATAAATGGTTTAAAAAACCCTGACTTAAATTACCATTGCTTCAGTACTTTTAAATGATATTTTGGCACACCTGATGGCGAACTCCTTACCCAAATATTCCTAACGCAGGAATCGTGGCTGCAGCACTAACTAGCATGAAGGCGCCGGGCAGCGCGTGCAGCGTCAGGATGTAAACTCGGGTATACAACGGCGCGAAGATGAGAGGCATCAGGGTCTCCGCCACACCGAACAGAGAGAACACCTTGCCTGTACCACAAAAGTTATTGTTAGAGTTACTCGTAGTACAACAGGCTCCAAGCATCGCTCTCTTTTGCTCTTTGAACAAGGCTTTCGTCGCTTCCACGATGAGGCTATATGTAAAGTATGGCGTGAACGAAGACCAACGAGTTTTCTGCTGATATATGGCTAGGAAAGGTTTCCAAAACTGTCAACCTAATCTTTTTACTTTTTTTACTTTTTACGGGCAAAGTGCTAGTAACACACATATATAGAATAAAGAATCATTTTACTATTTTATAAATAATAATCATGTAATAAACACATTGCGCCTTTTCGCAGTCGGGTAAAAAGGGGATCTTCAGGTGTAATCTTACCTAATTCTTTATACGAGACGAGCTTGGAGGCTATGGACTTCAAAGCGATGGCTGACGTTCCATTCAAGATCTCAACGAGGGGACCTGAGAACATAAATATTATTTAAGTGTGAAGAACAATTGATAAATAAAGTATTAAAACACTTTCATGATCTGAGCGCTAAACGTGACTTCGAACGATATAGGAATGCTGAAGACTGAATGTGAGATCATACATAAATAAATTTCAAAGTAGAATTTGAAACTGAAAATAATAATTAGATATTGAGGAGGTTATTTAACAAATAGCTGAACTTAAATAGTGGAGTAATAAATTGTGATCAAATCTTACAATCGATTTTGTTGTCACAAACCGACCTGTTGGCCTACACCGGCCAACACATAGTTCGTAAGTCTCAATTTTTGTGTTAGTAATAACAACATACAATAGTTATTTGTGTCCCAAGGGAGGAAAAGTAGAACATTGCGTGCCGCGTGTAAAATTGTCAAACACGCGGGCTAGAATGTCCTACGATTCCTCCCGTAGTGCGCATACTATTTTTCTGCTCAACGGAGGCGGAAAGCGGCAACTTCGTGTAGCGCAGCGGGAGCAAAGTTGACGTTTTCCACCCGGAGGGCAAAAAATATTATTTTGTTTCTGTTATACAAACACTTCTTTCATAATTTTGAAAAACAACAAATAAACAAAATCAAATTACTAAATATTCGCTGAAAAGTCATTAAACCTAAAAACGTACAAAGATACACTTCATAATCGTTCCTAGCGAACGCCATGAGTAGGGCTCCGAGGATCTTGCTGGAGGTGGATATGATGCCCAGCATGGCGTCGTCGGCGTGGAGCCTCCGGCTGAACACGCTGATCGAGAACAGCGTTCCTGAAAGCAGTCTTCTTTAGTCTTACTTACTACGGTACCCCGTAAAATATGCTTACTTTGCTCCAAAATTTGAAATTTAATATAAATTTAATAATGTGGTAGGTATGTTAATATATATGCCGATTCAAAGTAGACCTTCACTGCTATAATGTTGTAAGACTTACTTAAATTAGGTGGTGATATAGTTTTCTTTTCATAAATTATAATAAGTCGGCGGCCGATGATAAATTTCCTGTGTAATGTTTTGACGATAGTCACATTAAACCAATAGATAGGTGGGATAGGTTCATTAGGTTGAATCAGATGCCCAAAGGGCAAACTGCCCAGAAATAGGACTCGAGGTCCGTCGACTCAGGGAACGAGACAATGATTTTCATGTTTCACGATATGCCTAAAAATTCTATGATCTGCCTGATTTTCTGATCGGCCACCGCTATATACAAACAGTTGGAGCACACTGAGGAGGAGAGTAGGTATATTTTACAATACTGCAGCTTATGGACGCGTGGGACTTGCTTGTGTTCCAGACACTTTATAGCAGCTTTTAGATCCCAGGCTAGGTACAAATGTTAATAGAATCAGGCGTTACTTTGCGGAAATCCATGCTAATTAAAACAAGAAATATTACTTTGCTAATCCGCGAGAAAATAACGTGTTAGTCAATCAGTGCTAACCCGTTATACTTACTTGCGTATTTTTACATGCAATTAATGTTCCCACCCTCCCACCGCAAAAATAAATACGCAAATAAATATAACAACCCGCCACCAAAAGTACAAAACTCGACACGTGTTTCGCCTCTCTACGAGGCATCCTCAGGAGATGCTGGAGATGTTGACGGTCTGACACCCGACAACTGACTGAGCTGTCTAGAAAAAAACCTGTGTGAGTAAGTATAACGGGTTAGCACTGATTGACTAACACGTTATTTTCTCGCGGATTAGCAAAGTAATATTTCTTGTTTTAATTAGGTACAAATGTTGTTAATCATTTCTACCCGGGGTTATAACTCTGAAAGTACGTAATCGGAGGAAATGTACCACGATGCCTTGTGAATATCAGCCGTCGATCCGTTGGTGGGTCGAGGAACGCACGTACACTTGGAAAAAAATGTCGCTTCTGCCCAATAGATAAGTTAAGTCAATTGGATATGAGCAGAGACGTATGTAGTTTTGGAGAAAAATACTTCTCTCTTACCCGCAGAATGAGCGACGAAGTTGTAGGTGGAATAGATGCTGAATCTGACTTCATCCCAGTTGAAACGGTAGCGCATAAATATGTACATTACGCTAAGCTCTCCTGAAAAAAAAGGGTAATTATACAGACAGTTATCATCAATATCATTCGATACGTGCATAACTGTGGCACCACCCTAGTGGGTATGGGAGCCGTTAGTAACTTGGCAGTTGACAGTTGTCAAATAGTATGAAAATATTATGCCATGAAAGTTCACATTTTGCTCACGCTGAGTGTAGTGTATTTTCCAACGCATATGGAAAAAGTACAATACTTTTGTTGGCACTAACATACTAATAAATATATTATAGGTAAATATATACTTATGTACAATAATAGATAACGTCCATAACCCAGGAAAATATTCGTCATAAACACACAAATTAAATATGAGTCAGTGGCCAAGAATAAACAGAAACCGATGACTTGTTGTTCATATTGACCGTAGGTCGAGTGCTCGCTGCTGAAGTTTGCACATTCGGACGATATGTCGACTATTCCGCCATCGACAATTTGGGGAAGCAATTTTATTAAACTTATTCGCAATTCCATGCAAACGTACAGGAGTTAATCACTAGGTGATTTTGCTAGAGAGTAGGTACTTAATGGGATTATTATTTCTGTATTTAGAGATATGATATTGTTTGGAAAATTAAGCTGAAAAATAATGTTTTCTTACCGTATAATATAACCACTTCATGCTACGCTGTAGCCGTTTTTTTAAATAGTTATTTACGATACAAGTGCAGAAAATAGGAATTTCGAAGGGAGTGTTTTAAATCGAGACGAGTTGCGAATTACCTACACACACGTGTATCGTACAACGTTTTACAGGTTTATACGGCTCTTTAAAGTTTCGACATATGTAAGAAAAGTGCTCATTCCCGCACGCGTGCGGGAATTTAGCACCATATGTACTAATATAGTTTTGTTACCTCAACCGTATTTCAAAACAAGGGCCTGCTTCCGCGATGTCGATTGAAGTTCAATTAAATAACTACATAAGATTGATCGGTTCAGTTCTCAGGCAGTTCTCAAGTGTAAAAATATGGTCGAACACAAGTTGGTCAAAAATATGTCCCATAGCTCTTATGTCGGCGAATTAGGAGGGGACATATTTTTGTGTAAGTTGCGTGGACCCATATTTTTACACTTGATTGTACCTAGCACACCAGCGTCAATACTTTGGCCACACACAATTCAGATATTCGGAATCTAATCATTTTTAATCATTTTTTTGTCAAGCGCTTTCAATTACGTAAACTGCTCTTGACATTCGCTTCAGGCTAGGTGGTAAACGATATTTTAATTCACTTAATTTCGCATGCACTAATCAGCATGAGCGATCATCAAGGTCGTATTAAAATAAGATCAAACCTGTAACAAGTTATTGAATCTGAATCGGGCTTCTTGTCGAGCACACTTGATCGTCTGCGCAGACGCAGCGCATACGGGCAGTACTCTCTAATCTATGTATTCCCAAGATCGATAAGAAAAAATATCTATAACTAAATTTTTATTTCTCTAGCCTAAAGTTTATCTCATTAATCATACGAACGTTGAACCTTTATTTTCTAATATTAATTTCTTGTTTTCTGATTACCTATTAGACAACAAGAACATAATTTACGAGTAGATTTGTACATTATTAAGTACCTATGTAATAATGTACAAATATGTATGTAAGAAGGTACTTAATACTGTACACATGAGGTTACAAGTTGCTCATTTATAATTTATTGACGTAAGGAAATACTCGAAATGAATTCGAAATTACCACTTATTACTAACTAGCCACATAATCCAGTAACATCTCAAGGATATAATAGACCGCGAGCCAGGAACAATTTCCATGACCAATCGCCTCCCGGCTGAAAACTCGTGTAGTGGTTAACGGCTAGGTATGATAAACCCTCGTGGATGACAGCTCCATTGGTGGGTTGAGGAATGGCAGCCACCGAAACACGTAAAACAAAAAAAATTGTCATTGCCTCCCGTTTGATACTTTGTCAAATGATAGCTCAGATGCTGTTGTTAATTAAAAAACGTCAGTTGGTTATATCGCGAAGAACATCAGCTGGTCGCATGAACATGTAAAAAATAAGCGCCATACCTTTTATGATAGCAATAACAAATCAAGAATCATTGCATGTAGCATTTCATCAGGCGTAAACGCCTGAAAAGCCATCAACGGATTACGCAATTTACACATTGCGCATACTTTGCCGCACATAAAGTGGTAAGGTGCATGTTTTTTACATGTTCATTTTACAGCTGACGGTCATTCCACCGCGATAGAACCGGCTGACGGTTTTTTAGTTTAAAATAGCATCTAAACTATCAGCCGGGAGGCGATGACTGACGAAATATGCTCCTGGCCCGCGGTCTATAAGCTGGTCCGCCAAGAACATACTCGCTTACGCTCGTGCAAGCAATGGTCACACTGTCCATATGGATGTGAATATTGATGAATGAAAATTGACGTGTGCGCAGCATCCGACCTTAGGTAATTACGTGTTTATGTCAGGACATGTCTATTATTTTATATTTAATATATTCAGCGGCTGTATCATGGTCGCATTTTTATCACTTGTCATGTCATGCGTCACTTTCGCACTTACATACTTGTTAGAACGTGACAGGCATGGTGACAGATGATAAAAAACTGACCATCTTAGGCATCTTAGTCTTACTGATACAATTAAACGAGCGATACGTTTTGTTTGTAATTTCAGCTTGAAATTCACAAACGTATATCTGGAAACCAATGTTTCTGGTTTCTAGAAACTATATTCAGTACACATTAAACAGGTACGCAACAGTACCCAGTACATAATTACAGTACGAGTAAGCAATTGGCTAGATGTATGATTTTTGGGCAGCTGTCAATCGATTCTACTTGTCGAGAGATTCATGTTTCTAATAAACCTGATATCTATTTTACCCCAGAAATTTCCAAATTGCGTAAATATATGTGGCGCGCGCAACGCTCATTGCACCGAAAAACACCCGATACAAAAAGCGTGCGCCCTGTGACGGCACAGTCACAGCACGGGCCGCGGCGCCAAAATGTATACAAAGGAATAATGAATTACGTTTTTCGTTATTTACGACTTAAAAAACTGCGTTAAAGTAGATAGTTAACATAATTTTTTTTCTTGTTGTAACATAAGAAATTTTATAACATTGTTTAATTATACATTAGGGCAGTAACAAATAGGTATATTAAAATTTTAAGTTTTCAAACTCTTATATCTTTTCAAAATTGTTAAAAAAAATTGCGGGGTACACATTTTTAGATTAATTCCGTGTTGGTAAACGTGTTTATAATAAATAATAATAATAATAAATATTATAGGACATTATTACACAAATTGACTTAAGTCCCACAGTAAGCTCAACAAGGCTTGTGTTGAGGGTACTTAGACAACGATGTATATAATGTATAAATATTAATAAATACTTAAATACATAGAAAACACCCATGACTCAGGAACAAATATCCATGCTCATCTCACGAACAAATGCCCTTACCAGGATTTGAACCCGGGACCATCAGCTTCGTAGGCAGGGTCACTGCCCACTAGGCCAGACCGGTCGTCAAATCGTTTATAGAACAATTATTCTAAAATATGTCTCAAGCATGTAGCCCATTATGTACTTACTAGTATGTGTATATTGTCATTATTTATAGATAGATTGTGTTACCATTAGTCAATGACTAAACATATATTTAACTTTATTATACTAAGATATTATTGAGGAAAACTGTTTGAAAATTACGCAATGTTTGCTTTCTATTATCTAAGTGCAAAGTGGATTGTTGACATACAATACAATATAACAAATATGTTTATAAGACTTGCGTGGTGATCATACTAAGGCGGATCCGCAAACCGATCCGATGTGTGAGCGAGAGAGCGCTATGCATGTATAATAGCGACGATTTTCCGCTCTCATGTCAGCCAGAGCAGTATGCGGATCCGCGTCCAATATGAAGATCGCATTCTTTGTTGTAAACACAACTTGTCAGTCAGTAAGAATCAGGAAAATTATAGTCATCCCTTTCTTTTAGGTGCTAGTACTAGCGTAAGACAAAGACAGTAGGGTCCCATTTTACCCTTTGGGTACGGAACCCTAATAAACGGACTATAACACATACCAACAATTAGCTGAAGGCGGATGAGACAACGCGCACATAGCCCAAAAAAGCGACACAAACACATGGTATCATGTTATTCTTGTTGATATGTTGTTTGAAAAATCTTATTACGTATGTATTTAGTACAAAGTAAAATTTATCTGCATGGTTACACAGAATAATTATATTGGTGCACGACATGATACGGTTGAGAACAATCAAATTATCTTTACAGTACATATGGTACTACTTTCCCGCACGGGTGCGGGAATGAGCACTTTCCGTGCATTTGTCGAACTCGAAACTTTAAAGAGCCACATGTACTGTAAAACGTTGTACGATACACGTGTGAATAGGTAATCCCTTAGGTCGTGTTTTAATTCATCACCACTCGTTTCGAATTTCCTATTTTCTGCACTTGTATCGTAAATAGCTATTATCGTGTTTGCCCAAATGTGTGAGTTGCATCTTTTTTTAAATAAAGAAAAATATAACAGTGCATAAAAGTGTTTACGCAAGTATAAAATTATGAATAGACATTATATTTATGACTCATAAATATTTTTCACGTGAAGTTGTGAAGTTTAGGTAGGTACAAAGTTACGATAATTTTCCTTATATAATAAGTGGTCAAACATACTAGTCACGTTAAGGAAACGATATAAGGTAAAAAACATCGATAGGTGATGAAAAAAATAGTGTTTAAATCTTGGGATTCTTTTTATAACCAAAATTTATAAGTCCGAATCCAATTTTAAAATTACGAGCGGATAATCAATATTAAACGAATTCAGCCTTTCATAGTAGCTTTTTGCTCTCTTACTTACTTCTATCCATACTCATCTCACAATAACTTACCCCACATAGGTCCAAACGTAAGACAGACGACAGTAAGAATGAGACAGATCCTTAACCTCCTGTTGTTGTCTCCTTTTTTAAACACTATGCCAAGTGTTTCTTTCAGACTGGCGAAGTCGAAAAAATCCAGCAACAACGCGGTGCAACCCGTAGATTGAACCTTGACAAAATGAAATGGGATGTACATATAGATAGACGACAATGGATCTGCTTGACAAGATGACGTCCGTTTGCTATGTTCGTATATGTATGTTTGTGGTCTAGCTCGCTCGCTACATGAGAAGAAGATCGCCCACCGCAGATGGCAACCGGCATTCTATATCATAGAGCTAAATACCAAAGGAAAGAAGAGCTGCTTATAAGTTTAGTGCAATTTAATACTGTTTATATGATACGTCAGCTGCGATGGCGTCTGGTCAAGCAGACCAGTCATCCGCGGCGGGCAGCGTGTGAACCTGTGAAGCATGTCAGTCGCTTGTTGTGACATCAAGCTTCGCTGTCCGTCACGGGTGGCGTTTTAAGGAGAACGTAGTTTAAGGGGTTCCGCTGGACGCAGTACGCTACAGCAGCGTCTTGTATAGTTGAAGAAATATTATTTGCATCGATGAATGTTATCGCTCCAAAGGGCTTGGCTATTTTTTGACAATAGGGTAACAAGGTGTTAATGGTTATTATAATACCAGGTTTTACCTAATGTTAAATTAAATAAATAAGTTTTTTTTTCTAAAGAACATAATATTTATTTCAAAGTGATCCTAAAACTAACGTGGCTAAATATTTGGTCTGTAAATAAGTAATATATCTACTTCATCTCGTTCTATAAGTATTAAGATGGTATTATTTTGCAAAACCAAGATATTAATTTCAAAGTAAATACCATCTTGGTCGAAAAAAGGTTTCTCTTACATAATAATGTACCTACTTATCTATATTATCCCAGAAATACAAAGTACTAGTTATTTGCACGATACGGATGTCACGTGCTTTACCGATACTCCTAGCTCTTTTGTCCTTTTGTATTCGTAAATATAAAGTTTCATATTATGACTAATAGGTGCAAATTATATTTCGTCAACTATGCCTTGCATGTTTAGAGGTTACAGGAAAAAGAACCGTGCTCAGGACACTCGTGCTCATCATGTTTCCGCTGTTAAGACGAAAGTGGCCGACTAACAAATAAGTTAAACGAAAGGGCATAGCTATGGTTAATATACAACAAATTGTGTAATTTCCATAAGGTCAATATCTAAAGAGGAAAATGGGGAGTACGTTTGTATAGCGAAGCGGCCTTTCACTATCCTATTAATAATTATCATATCTAACCAATAAGCTACGAACGTCTTTAATCTACGTAGTTAGGTAACTATGTAGGTACTGCCAATCCTCAAGGTTTTAAAATTTGTGTCATGTCACAGTCGTATTATTTTATTTATTAAAGTTGTAACAAGTACTAAACCTAGGTACCTACCTGTTAAGACATTTCTCTAAAAAATGATTCATAATACTGAAAATGAAAACTGACGCTTTGACGGTTGTTTATTGACAGTATAACACTGTGCGATTTATTTGCAATAAGGTCAGGTAAGGTAAGAGAAACAGTTTATTTTGCTCAGGGCCAGAAAAACCGTATGAGGAAAGTCCTTCTGCGTAAGTATCATTTAAGTTAATTTTATTTACGCATTAGTTTTATTTTTAGTCATAGTTAAAGGGTTATTTTCCCTACAATATTTAGTTACTCTTGCCCCATAATTGTCTCACTCCACCTAACCTTATTTGTTCCCAAACATAAGTATTCACTTTTCTATACAACTAGTATGGCTACTTGGTGACTTAAGTTGGGGCACCGACCGTACCTAATATTTAAACACGTTACACTACTTAGACTCAATCTAATAGTGGGCTAAGTCTTATAATAAAAAACCCGCAGACCTAGAACTTCATGAACCGTCTCAGTCAAGTAGCAGAGCAGTACTCACCTTTTCCCTGGTCTCAAGCCACGTGTGATCTCGTAAAAAGAAGTAAACGTAGAAGAAGTTGACACACTGCAGGCTCGCCGATATACTGAACACTCCGTAATACCCCAAACGCCTCAATAAGACTCCACTCAAACCCATTCCAATAGGAAAACCAACGGTCATACACAAGCTCAAGATGCCCATGCGGAAAGTTCTAGTTTCTTTCGAAGTTATATCACCTAGATAGCTGAAAGTAGCCAGGAACATTGTATACCAGCCACCTGTGAGGGCCGGGAAAAGAACTTCCATGGCTACCGTCCATTCCACGCTGACTTCGTAGAAAAAATGTGTGTTTATCATGTTAAGGACACAGGTTAGGAATTCTCCAATGATAGGCATGAGCATGCAGATCTTCCTTCTGCCAGTCTTGTCACTCCACGCCCCGACAAAAAGCATCAGGATTGTTGGGACAGCGGTCTGGATAACGGACTTCCATCCTTGGACAGATGCTATTAACTTCTGTACTTCATCTTCTTCGTACGTATGGTTCGCTCGCTTTCTCAATCTCAATGCGGTACACACTTCATCCCCAAAACCAAGGTTCACTCGACAAGCTTTGTCCAGGTTTAGATTCTGCGTAGCTAATATGGCGAGAACGCTTGGCATAACAAACATAGCTAACACAGGTTCCACGGTAATGTTTGATTTGATGTATTTAATTTTTTCTATCACAGTCATTTGTTCTATTTGTTTAACGTCCTTTTTTAAAGGCGATTCTTCTGTCGTGTCATCTTGCGTTTTAGTCTCCATATTGCTTATCCAATTCGATGGCTTAAAATGATTAAATAATAGATTATTCTTGCACTGTTTGCCGATTAGTTTAATGATAGTTCACATCCTAGTATACACACCCGCACCACTCAATAGACAGATACTGATGTTGAATGTTATGTGGCCGGTCCGTCGCTGTATGCACTATTGTCTGACTCTTAGTAAGCAAACAGTCACAGCTTAAGTATGACAGTATATTTCTTAGCACGACCGTTTAACGTAAATTAAGTTATAATTTTTTCTTTAACAAACAAATTTTCCTTTAGTGTGTAAAACGGAAAAGAAAAATAGCAAAAGGTGAACTACTTATTATAAAAAACTATCTTGAAAAATAAACTACCTTTATCTGTGAACAAAAAATAAATGAACAAATTATCTAGGTACTTAATCGACATTCTGCTTGCAGTTGTGCTTTAACTCAGTCTTTGGTGAAAGATTATTTTTTGGATAATTTGTTATGATAGTGTTAAAATTTGCTTCTTTGTATCAAATATGTATCTTACGCATCTTGTTGGTAAATCTTCCGATTTAATTTAATGCCCCACAGTTCTCACGACACAGAATGCAACTAGTGCGAGGGCGAGTTGTTCACTCTGACGAAACTAATGTTTATTTTTAATTTGTTATTTATCAAAGTTAGTTTGGTAACTACATTGAATTTGTATTTTTTTAAATATTGTGTCTCTTCATATACCTACTTAGAATGCTCTCCTCATTTGTTTATCAATGGATGACAATGGTGGGACGCTCAATAGATAAGAGCATTCGATTCGTAATCAATTAACTCCTGGTGAAACCAAATTTGCGGCATATTTAAAATCCCGTTCTGGCGATATACTCCTATGTTTTATTGTTTTTTCACTTTTAAACTACAAATCTTTGGGCATCAAAACAGAGGATCATTAGACGAAGTTAAGTATGTGTAAATACTTAAGCTGTGTCGCAGTATGTAAGCCATATCACAGTAATGCGTTCACATACATTATAGCGACTGGGATCGAGAATAAACTTACTCGTATTGAATTCAAGCATGTGATAATGATAATATTGATGGTTAATATTCGATGGCGCCGAGTTTTACAATGGGTATTACTGCAGCTATTGTTTAAAAGATTGATAGGTAATTTACATCGAGAGAGGAAAAACAAACGTACAGTAAGACGTTTGTGATGACGATTTAGATAAATCATATGTTGATTCGTTTTGTGACAATAATTTATTTAAGTAAAACAATTTTTATTTATTTAGGTATTTATTTACATTTTAATCGGCGTTCAAAAAGAGGGAATTTCTATTAAAATTCTGCGGGTCCGTTTATTAAATTGTGAGTCAAACCATCATATCACCAACATTTTGGTTTAGTTATTTTTTGTAGGTAATTAGTGTGTTTTGGTTGTCACCTAACGATACATTTTTTTCAATTTAACAAATTAAGTATATCAAATAACACTATAATTAAAAACGAAACTAGAATGAAAACCAGATTAAATAAATCTAAAATAACCGTCGGTCTTGTGTGGCGCGGTGGCGCCTCCGAGTCTCTTCGACAGGACTTTAAAAATATTCACAGCGCCAGGGTCCCACGGACCAAGGGTCTCGACGCCGAACGGAATACCATTATGCGTATACTTGTCGCCGAGACCCCTTTACTTTCCTAGCTTGGTGTTCTCTGCTGCTGCCTCTGCCCTTACGGAGGTTCGGTGGCTATGTGACGGGGCTAGTGTGTCTACACACTTTATCAAATTCATTTATCTATTAAAGATTTTCAAACTAACGACATACTTATATTCGCACCAATTGTGAAATAAGTAGTGTCCTGAGGGCTTACCGCGAACCACGTTCGACGTGGTGCCTCCCTGTCGCACTTACGTACGAATTTACAAGTGCGACAGAGAGGTAACACGTTGAACGTGGTTCGCGGTAGGCCCTCTGTTTGGTATTAGCCAATGAGTATCAAATAGTAGGCAAAGGCTTAAGAGAGAATTGCTTTGCCATCGTAGCGAAATAACGGATTTTTTTCTATGAAATTCCATTTCGGGAGAAAACGTTTTCCACTAACTAAATCTTAACAAATGATTTTGATTTTGATGTCGATCGCTTTAGCATAATATATTATTAGGTTTATTTTGTTTTGCAAATTTTGAAAAAAAAAGGAAAAGCTATTGGGAGCGTGCACGACTGTCACGCAACCTAGTGTCCGCAAGTCTAGGGGAAAACGTCAATTCACTACATCTTATAAAACTACTCCAAAACTAAAAACTATTGAACGGATTTTTATACGACTTTCATCTATCAATAGAGTGATTCTTGAGGAAGGCTTAAGTATATAACTTGTTAAGGTTTTGTGTAAATTGTTTGAAATATAACGATGTTGTCGGAAAAAATCACGCTGGCTAGGAGCTTTAATCGAAAACGCTGCCTAATCCGTTTGAGCTATAACAACACAATGTATGGTGGGGTTGTTTCTCATTCATAGGTCTACAAAAAAGTCCGCGATGTTAAATGTCTATCTTTTAAGGATAACTTACTATATCCATTCTTAACTTCTAGAAAAAGATCACGTAATATGTGGCATTTGCAAAGCTATTTAAATGGATACATTATTAACAATTATCAAAATAAATACGTTAGTTATATTAAGCATTTCATACAGCTTACAATGGTCCCTTACACCATACAATTTAAATGAATATTTCAGGAGTAATCGTAAATCAAAGTTTCATTTCGAGCCATATAATTGTACGAAATGTTAAAGACGCTATCCGCAGTTAGTTCAAATTTTTACCACCTTATGCGCTGGGATCGCTTTACTTACCCCCACCATGCGGTGCGCACGGTCCCAAGTTAGGGTTCCGTAGCCAAATAGCATAAAACGGAACCCTTATAGTTTCGCCATGTCCGTCTGTCTGTCTGTCTGTCTGTCCGAGGCTTTGCTCCGTGGTCGTTAGTGCTAGAAAGCTGAAATTTGGCATGGATATATAAATCAATAAAGCCGACAAAGTCGTACAATAAAATCTAAAATTTTTTTTTTTAGGGTACCTCCCCTACACGTAAAGTGGGAGTGAATTATTTTTTTCCCTTCAACCCTAGAGTGTGGGGTATCGTTGGAAAGGTCTTTCAAAACTAATAGGGGTTTTCAAGAAACATTTTTTGATAAAGTGAATATATTCGGAGATAATCGCTCCGAAAGAAAAAAAAATTGTTCCCCCCCTCTAACTTTTGAACCATAGGTCCAAAAAATATGAAAAAAATCGTGGAAGTAGAGCTTAAGAAAGACATTAAATGAAAAATATAGCGGACATGATCAGTTTAGCTGTTTTTGAGTTATCGCAGAAAGTTTTCCCTTCATAGTAAGACTTACTTTAATTAGGTACTGATTATGCAAATTTGCCTATTTGTTTAACTCGGGTGAAAGGTACCGTTTCATCCCTTGGTTATCAATTTACTATACTTTAAGCTCCAGTTTAGCTTATTGTGACGGAAGAGTAACTACGGAACCCTACACTGAGCGTGGCCCGACATGCTCTTGGCCGGTTATTATTTATTATGTGTGTTGTGTTCCTGCCGGTGAGTAAGGTTGCCAGAGCTCAACGAGGGTGGGAGGGGGTTAGGGTCAGCAACGCCCATGTAACTCCTCTGGAGTTGCAGGCGTACATAGGTAACGGATACTGCTTACCATCAGGTAGGCCGTATACTTGTTTGCCACCGATGTAGTATAAAAAAAATGTCAATAATACAATAAAAAATCATGGAGAATGGAAGATTTAGAAGTGGAAAAACGTTTTCTCTTTATGTATTGACGATCACGTGGTATTCTTGCCTTTTAAAAGGTACTGTCTAGGCAAAAATATATTGATTGAGTAAAACGCGTAAAATCTAAGACAATTCGTGCTTTGAAATTGACAGGTAAACGAGATGGTGCGTACAGCTCCATACATTTTGCGGTAAGTCTGGTTGAAAAAAAGTTGACATTCGATAATTCAGTGACCGCAAAACATATTGCGCAGTACAGCGCCATCTGTTTTGGATGTCAAACTAAGGGCCACGTTATTTGTTAGACTTTACCTTTCTATTACAATCAATTGTCTTCGTGTCTACGCTAAAAAAAAAGATAATTTTGTATGACTATATCCATAAAAATGTGACGCATTATCATTGCACTCGAGTGAAGTGAGTGGTTCTGGATACGAAAGTGATGCAGATGGTTAATTTAATTAAAATCTGAAGGAATCGTTAACCAAGTATTTTTTATTAAATATCTCTCACTACATATAAACAGACACTGATCTCAAAGACGCACAAATCTATCATATATAAAATGAGTGCATTATTTCAAATACTCACGTACTGAAATATGCACGTGCAGAAATTTTTCGATGAATTGCGCTGTTTTGACAATGGACAAATTTTAGTTGTAGAATTTATTTAAGTCTAGAATCTAGACCTCTTTATTGGCGTTTTCAGCGGCCGCGAGACGATTGTCCTCTTTCTGCTCGAAATACATCCAACTGGAACAAAAAAATGGAAGTGAGTTATAATATCGAAAGTGAGCGTGTACGATTTTGCATCAAGGTCTCGAAAAGTAAGCAAGAAACACAGAGTTTAATTATAAACAGACGTATGTTTAATTAACCTGCAGTCTCATCACACCTATTAATTAGAAAAACAAGTTTTATGGATTCCACGATAAATAAACGTTCGCGAGATGTAGGGTTTTCACCGTTCGTATAACAGCGCTATCCAAAGCCGCATCGCTAGCAGGAGATTATCATGCGGGGTGACGAAGAGGGAAATCATCGCGGCTGGTGTCTCAAGTCTTTTTTAGTGTGAACTTGTGAACCGGCCGACGTTGATTGTTTGGGATTTTCGATGATGTTTAATGCCGGTGATTCAGTAAAGGACAAATGTCTCGCGACATGTCATACTAGGATTATAATACAATATGGGCGTTCGCTATTCGTCACGTCACTTGCCGAAATGTTCTTGTGCGCTCGTCATCACAATACTCTTCATCTACCACAATATGTCACGAGCAGACATATGTAGTAGCCGTAGTATATGTAGGGCCGAGAGAATCGCCAAGTACCACAAATTGTAAGGAGACACGGTAATGTATCTCGTCGGAGATGTTCGGACGTCTTTCCAAAGCTTGATGTTTTTGACAAGGACGGCTGAGAAACTTCCCATTGCCTTTGCCTGGCAGTGGTACCTTCATAGGCTCGAAAAAACCCTTTTAAGGTCGACCGGGATGAGTGTAACTATGGGGTTATGGTGTCTATTTGAGTTTTATTTAAGCAACGTGATTATTTTCAAGATCTAACCGGCTCACGCCATCTAGTGACAGAAACTTGAGCTATTTGGTAATAAAATGTAACATAGACGGCGTTTCGATTCGACTAATCGTATTCGAGAAATATCGAAATAAACGCAATAGTCCCAAACTTGTATTTACGGCGGTTAACTTTATTATATTTATTTATTAGGTACAGAAATGAATGTATTTTTAAATATACCTATAACATCCATATTCTAAAAAGCAAAACGGTGCTAATAGAAAAATTCCACAGAAAATAAATTAAATAATGTAAAATCCAAAACGAAAGGTGCAATAACGTAGTGCAAAAGGATTGTCTTTATTTAGGGTAATTGGAAACAGTCCGCGAGGGAAATGGAAATACTTGAAGATTTCCAATTTAGTATCACTTTTCAAGGATTTTTACCTCACGGGATACATAACATTTTCAAAATAAAATAAAAATTGGTACGAGTATGTCAATCAGTATGTAGTAGGAATTATTGATAATGCAAAGGATAATTGGGTACGCTCTCGTTTCCTTAGTTCATAATTACCCCAATTGAATAATATCAATCAAAATGAGTATCACTCATGATTGTAATTTTGGTAAAGTTGAAACCACCTGGGGTTTGAAAGCAGGTACCATATACAAGATAATAACAAAATTTTGAGTCTTCAACTCCAAAAACTCCATTCTTACATCTATCATGATTATGGCGAGTTTCTGATATTTCGGCACAGAAACCAAACTCGAAGCACGTCAGTTCCTCCATGCCGACATATCGAGAACTCGACAGAACAAGTAAAAGTAATAGTAAATAAAAAAAAATAATACAATAATAATATGTAATGACTGAAATTGTAGAAATATAAACATTGATAGAAAAAAAACTGACTTCACAAAACAGTTTGAAATACCATAAAAAATATTTACAATTATCCCCGAGGTTTCGAAGCGGTAGATCTCTAGGAACAAGTGACCCTGGTCCTATCACAAAGATTGCTAATAGAATTTGCGAAAACGAAGCATACCTGTCAAAATTATCGTAAAAACTGGTGTAGATATGCGGTTAAAGTGCAACGAACTACGATGAAAGTCACTTCAGTTCTTCGTACGAAGGTTAGGATAGCTAAAGTTACAGAAAATATGTGTTACTTAATTCTAGGCCAAGTCGAAAATCATACAAATTCCTTCGTACCAAAATCGTATTTGGCAGTTGACATAGAATAGACTAAGAGCTCCAAACGTCCTTCAGTGGCGTTCTTTCAACTATTATTGGGCTCAAATCAAAAGTGAATTAAAAGAGAAGAATGAAACAGCCAAAAAACATTAACAATTCCAGCAGGTCATGGGCTGATGCAGGCAAATATGATAAACAGGTCCGTAAAAAGCTGCCTTATAAATAAATAAACTGACAATTATCTGCATTAAAAGTCGCTTTTTTGCAGTTATTCTAAAAACCTTAGTTTGTTCTCAATCGCGTCAGTTTTTTTCATTTGAAGTTTACAGTTTTTTTTTGGTACATCTTCATTTGGTCTTTGGGTCATACAACAGGCACCAGTAATGGGATGGTATAGAAAAATCTTGTAAAACAAGAATTTACCATCAGTTTTTAATCGCTGGCAACATTTTACTATAAACAAGAGCCAAAGAGCTGCTTAAGTTGAATTTTTCATTTATATTTGTTAGTTTGAAAATTAATGGCGTCATACATCCCATGACTGGAGCAAAAAACCATAGTTTTAATTTGTTAACAATATTGAAACCAACTGCAGTAGCTATCATTAAATAGATATAAAACATAAAGGACAAATAGGACATTCAACTTGTAAATAAATATCAAAAATACTCTTCTCTTAAATGTCCCAAGATTGGTACAGTTAACATTACATCACGGATTTAGTAATGGTAAAATACTTTATTGCACAATACATGTACATAACACAGAGAATACAGTAAATGTGAATAAAGGCGAATTTATCCCCTTAAAATGTATTCAATACATGACTTGTATTATATGGGAATTCATACCTTTGTATCAGATTTGCAAGAGAGGTGAAATGCAAAGGTATTAATAACTTTTTCCTACTCCTCTACTGTTATCTGTCATTTATGCATTCATTAACACGAATATAAGAACATACATAAAAGGTTTCAAGAAAAGTCTATATTGTCTATTCCTCATAAAAGCTCTTGTGCTTTTATAAGCTATAACGTTACTGCGATTAATGGCTACCAACCTAACAAAACCAAAACGAATACAGTTTTAAACTAAGTGCATTGCTGCCAACTTACAAAATATTCATTTGGTTGCATAGTAAAAATAATTACTTCATAAGTCAGAAACACGCATGTGACACCCGTAATATAGCAACACCCATAGACTACGAAGACCGCTTAGCGTTGCTTGTTAGTCTCCGTAGGCTACGGTGGCCAAAATTGAGAAAAAACTGTCCAAAAAATTAATTTAGCAAGTAGCAAGTACCAGGGCCTCATGAGTTACGAGGAGGTGTCGCCGACCGGCCGGCCGCGGCCCGGGGCGGGCCGGGCGCGGAACAAGGTATGCTCGCGCGTCTTGGCTATATACTTTTGCTGTAATTTGTTTACCTAAATTAAGATTTATTTTTGTTGACTCGTAGGAAAAATATTGTATGCAACGTTGTATAAGTAGGTCAAAAAATTCTCGTGGCGTATTCCTTTACAATGTTCGCCTACGCCTTCGGCTCCGGCTCACATTGTAACTCACGCCACTCGCCTTTTTTTACCCTTCTTATACAACTGTTGCATAAAATACTATAAACAGGCAGTTAAGTTGTATGTAGGGTAGCCGCGTGTAATAAAATTCTGTATCTCACCTAATTCCTTTAAACGTACTAGGTTTAACCTTTGGTTTAACTTAGGCATTGTTTTTATATTTTATTTACAGTCTACTTTTTGTTTAAAAGAATTATAGTTAGAATATGGAAAAAAGTAATGTATGGAAATGATCACAAATCTTGACTTTCGTTGCATTTGCCATTCTGACTCATTTTTTCATTTAGATCGGTATAGTCTTATGTTAACGGCCCCAATCATGGGACATTTAAGACGAAAATTGGAGAATTTTTGATATTTCACCGACACCTGTAAAATTTCCACCGCTTTATGCTTTAAAAGTTGAATGTCCAATTCGTCTTCTATGTTTTCTATGTATTTAATGAAAGCTACTGCAATTGGTTTCAAATTATTAACCAATTAAAACTACGGTTTTTTGCTCCAGTCATGGGATGTATGGCGTCATCAATTTTGAAACTAACAAATATCAATGAAATATTAAACTTAAGCAGCTCTTGGGCTCTTGTTTATGGTAAAATGTTATAAGCGTTTAAAAACTGATGGTGATGGTAAATACTTGTTTTACAGGATTTTTCCATAGCATCCCATTACTGGTGCCTGTTCCATTCTGGGGTGTTTACTATATTATTTAATGAATTTCAGACAAAACACAACTTGATAGTTGTTTATCAACAAAATTTCGCCAGCCATGAAATATATACTCTACAAGACGCACGCAATCTAACTCCTTGACAATAGAGGCGTGTTCAGATATTTGTGACCAGCTTGACCGCTCCGATGTATCTGATGGTGACTGTACATACATATTTATAGTAATATGATTTTATTAATCACGATAAGTACGTAAATAGTCGACGTTACCGTACTAATTAGCCCCCTTACAGAGCACTGCAGCTAAAGTAATTGCAGGAGATATTTAGGTGTCTTTGCGCGCTTATATTAATGGTTTTGCTAATGAGAATTTCCTGGAACGATTTACATATTTGATCTCGCAAGACTGTACAAACAAACAAGTTTAGAAAAAAAAATTAAGTGCAATTAGACTTTTAACTTGTTGTGTATGTAGGTTTCAATGCAGGTTAGTCTACTTTTTTCATCACACCTGGCTGAAATGGCTGAAATGTAATGATGTGGTATATTTTAAGAATTGTGTCTAAAAGCCCTTTCATATAATACCACACACGACAGGTTTCGAAAAAAAAACCATACAAAAAATATACTCAGCACTCCCCTTTCTAAAGGATTTTTTTTAGAAACTGCGGGCCTAAAATTGTGTTTTGACTTTAGTATGCATGTGTGAAATGGCTAAACTGTACATCGATTTGCGGTTTTTCTTCGAAATTGGTCTCGAACGGCTTCCACTATTCCAAGGAACTAAATGATTTCTTTAACACTCCATACTTGGTTTAAAGTGTTTAGTCTGAGCGGATCTCACCTTAATAAATAAATTGGATAGGTAAATTTACCATACCAGGACATTCACCATGAGAACCCAAGATTAAGACTATTAATTATTCAAAAGTTATTTTTGATGGGCTATCTCATTAGCTAATTGCTTAATAGTAAGATTTAATGGTGTTATTTTTAAGTTCCATGGTTGTTAGACGAATTTTGAGTGATATCCAACCTTGATGATCATAAAATTTAGCAAAAACGTAGTTCATATAAATATATTTTTTATGTTGGAACTTGAAAAGGATCCCTAGTGGTGAAGGAGTTCTCAGAGGAGGGATAAAAATGAATGTACTATGACGAATTTCTGAATCACACTAGCTCTGGCTTTTGATTGGTTGGTTATAAGCTTAAATAACTTGCCCAAATATAGCCACGGCAGGAACCGTCATAGCCGCTCCGAGCAGGAAGACCGCCCCCGGTAGGAAGCTGAGCGTGGCCATGTACACCCTGGAGTACAGAGGCCCGTACACAAGGGGCATCATCGCTTCCGCGAGACCGAATAGGGAGTTCACTTTACCTGAAAATGATTGACATACTTGACTTAGATGACTAGGTACTTCTTGCACCGAAACTGCCGAATACCTCAAGCCGCACAAATATGTAGCTACAGTCGACTCTAAATGCATCTTTGAACCGTTTGGAGTAGAAAAGTACAACCAATGCGAGCTGGAGCTGCCATGATTATTTTTAAACTGAGCAAACGTCTTGTAAATGCTAGTGGTTAGCAGAGGGCTGGCTCATTCCTTGCCAAGCACATAGGGATGGCCATCCAGCGCGGCAACTCTGCCAGGCTTCTGAGCACCCTACCGTCGGGCTCCGAGTTCGAGCAAATTTTTTTTTTATTATAAACTGATTGGCGATTGGCGCTAGTCACACTTGATGGAAAGTGAAGACAGGGCCTAAGATGGAGTTCACCGGTTCAGTAGTACCCTATTCACTCATGTTTATTTGTGAATATTTATACGGTTTCAGCGTTCTTTACAAGATGTTATTTAACTTGCTATTTTAGTTCATATGTATGTGTGAGGCAAATCATGGAAACAAGATCTGAATCAGTTTCTGATGATTGATTGCTCTAAAATTTGGCAATAAAACAAAGCAAGGTCCCGTTTTGAACGGCAACGTCTATTATTAATGACATAAAATTGATTCAGGGTACGAGTTAAAGAAAATAATAAGTAATCTTTTACCTAATTCTTCACTCGTAACTAGTTTGGAGGCTATAGACCGCATGGCGATGAAGGATGTTCCATTGAAGATCTCCACCAGTGGAGCTGTAACAAGAACGTATTTAAATGTAGGTATCTGATGAAATAATTTTAATTGAAGACTATTCCCTAGCGTAGTCTTAAGTTTTTCGTGGTGTATCATAGTGATAGACAAAATTACAGAAGCGTTATCTGGTGTTTTAAAACCTAGGCTATCATTCTCATTTTGCGCACAGGAATTTCGCGTGGGCGTTTTGGGCAAAAGTCCTTTACGACTTTGTGCATTTCGTTTTCTTTTCTCTCGTGACAAGGTTTCCCTATTTATTATTATTATTTATTAATTAAAATACTATGGGGTCGTCAGTCTCTAGTTATGTAACTAAAAATAACTTATAGTAGGTATGACTACAATGTAAGAAAATGTTTTTTTAACATAGATTTAAATTTAGCCTTATTATTTTCACGTCTTATGGCTTCAGGCAAACTATTAAGTAAGTATGGAAGTCTTTTCCTAAGGGTTCTATCCCCGTAATAGTTATTAATTCTAGGAACGTATAGTTTGCCTGAAGTCACCGCCTTTGTGATGTAAGCATGATTAACTGGTGTTAAGGTATCCGCTGAGTTAGGCTCTAGGCAGCTATGATGCCCCAGAAAGCAGCGGTGCTGATAACTCTGACCGTGGCGTCTCTCAGGTCAGATTCAGAGCATGAGTGCGGGCAAGTGGGGCAATCTAGCAGGTGCGCCATAGTTTACGGTGCTGTGTCGCAAGCACATCGGATATAGTGGCTACGAAGCATGTTTTTTGCATGCCTATTGGTCAAATATAGCGACACCACGACTGTATAGCGATGGTAATCTTACAATGAGTGGTGTCGCTAGGTATATTTAACCAACAGGCATGTACATAAGTACTACCTATATTTGCAAATAAAACATTTTGAATTGAATTGACCATGCTCTTTTTACAACAGCCAACTTGAGACCTGTGCACTTCGTGTGCGAGCTATACACCTAATATCATGTTAATTCTCCATCATCCCTTGAAGCGCGTGCTTTATTTATATCAGTGAACATTACAAGCATTATTAGGCGGATAATCCCATATTGTTTAACTCAACAATGGAGCGTGTAACATGTGTATTGTCGAGACAGAGCCGATTGTAAACACTTCAGCGACGTATCATGTCAATGTTCGATGTTAATAGAAATTATTAAAGACGTGAACAAACTGATAAAATGATATCAATTGGTAAATAAATGGTTGCTATTCTTATACCACTCGAACTAGTCAAAGTAAACGAAGATTGTATGTATAGGTATGTATTACTTTTATGAAACGGAGGGAAGGAAAAGTGTATTCAAAAATCGGGATTATTTTTTCTCCGAACAGGATCTATGGTGACTCTCTAGATTTTTTTATACACCGTGTTTTTATTGAATTCCTTTAACTCCGGGGATGGGTAAGTACGTTTAAAGAAACTAAATCGCGTAGTTAATTAAAAATAAATAAATATTTTTATAAAAAGTAATTTAATGTTGCATATAGCGTTGTTGTAACACGGGCATTATATTTAATGCAACCAAACAATTAAAAACTGTAACATATCAATGTCATTTCCAACATCGATCGTCCGAGATAGTACTTATGTTTAGTATCAAATTTATAAACTCGTACTAAACACTAATAAATATGTAAACAGGCCCTAAGGCAAGTGTATACGCTGTTAAGGGCCTTATAAAATAAAATAAAATTATTGATTATCTCCGAAATGGAGTTAATTAGAATACCGGTGCCTTTGAGAAAGTTACTTAATTTAAGCTCAGGAATGCACCCTTGAAATTAACGGAAATAAAAAAACACGGTATATAAGACGTATTTCCTTCATACACGGTGTTGTTTTTAAACTCCGTTACCTAACTTCCCCGAGGTGACTAAGTACATTTAAGGAAATTGAATGGCATACTTAGTTAATTTTAAAAACTATTTTGTATATTTTTCATAAAAAGTAATTAATAGCATTGTTATAACACGGACATTATATTTAGATCCACCAAACAATTGAAAACTATGACATATCTATTACATTTCGCATATCGATCGTCCGAGATAGTACTTGCGTTTAGTAGAAAATGTATAAACTTACTAAACACTATACTTGCCGCAAAACTAACTGGCGACTGAGATCATAATGCTATCTCCTTTACCCTTGTTAAGACCAACCAAAAGTGAAAGAGACAGCTATATGACCTAACTCGCCACTTAGTTTTGCGGCAAATATAATTAATATGTAAATAGGCCCTAAGGCAAGTGAACACGCTCGCAGGGGCCTTATCAGAAAAAAAAAATCATTGATTATCTCTAAAATGTTTCTTTGTGAAAGTTACTTACTTTAAGATCAGGAATGCACCCTCGAAATTAACGGACTTTAAAAAAAAACACCGCGTTCGTCGCATGCATTTTTACTATTTTTAAATTTAAGCTTTAATACGTAGAAATTCTGGGGGTTGGCAGTCTTCTTTAATTTCACTAAACTCTGAAAATTACTTAAATATCTAACGTTTAATATTTTGTTATTTGAAACCATATTAGAAGATTTGCGACGGCAAAATGTCAACATTTAAATCGAATGTGGCTTTTAACTAAAATGAGAAATGTCTAAAGCCTCTGCTCTCTATACATTAGGTATAAGCTTCTGATTCCCCAACTTCGTATATATATATCAAATTATTTATAAGCAAAACGAGACCCTATTTCACATTGAATAGGGTTTATATTTCATCGACATAAATGTAATAACATTTGTATTGGTAATAGGCCTGTCTAGACAATACATTTTACACGAGAGATATTTCATAGTTTAATGTAGTTTATTCTCAAAGGAAACTGGTAACTAGAAATGGTTTGAAATTTTGCCTAAATAGAATTCATCATGCGGAACGTTTGAAAACTACGATTATCTAATTTTATTTGGCTAGTTCTTCCATTTACTATTTATGTATCCGAACGTAAAGCAATTACTGAAACCCGTTAACGTTTAGGTCATCCTCAGCAACTTTTACTATGGGACCAACCCTGAAATCGCGAAAAAAATGGACTCTCCCATAAGAAATTTCAAGATCAGACCAGCAAAATGTATGAAACAGCCAAATTTTTTTTCGCGATTCCAGGGTTGGTCCCATAGTAAAAGTTACTCAGTATGACCTAAACGTTAACGGGTTTGAGTAATTGCTTTACGTTCATCATACTGTTTGTATTGTAAGTATAACATTATATGATTGTCAATTACTATTAGATGTAAAATCAGTTGCTTACTGACATATTGATTACACGGATTCAAAGACGTTATTTAATAATAATACGTACTCAATAAAGTACACAAAAGTAAAGTAAGGTGTAATACAATAGTATTACAGCGTTGCATTTGCCATAAATCACACGTAAAAGTCGTTGAGATGATATAAGTCTTATCACACAACTTAAGATAAAAATGAGAAGTAAAGACCTGGAGCACTATTCAGATTTAAAAACTCGTTACGGTTATGATCTTAACTTAATACGACCTTGAAGATGGTTCACGCTGATTGGTGAATGTGGAATGAAGTGTCACTCGTGCGTGATCGGAACTTACCCAGATATATCTCCGTGGTCGTGCTGGCGAAGGCGAAGATGAAGGAGGCGAGGATCTTGCTGGCGCAGGAGATGATGCCCACTACCGTGTCGTCCAGCTTCAAGAAGTCGCTGAAGATGCTGATCGAGAACAGCGTACCTGAAGCATATGCGCAATACATAAATCTATAGGTAGAATAATTGCAAAAAAATCTCAACGTAGTTTAGGACAAAGGTACAAGCTATCGAGATTTTTTTGGGTAAGAAATGTAGGATTTTCAGTAACTTTGAGAAAAACTACCATGAAACTTTGTCCAAATACTTGTAAAAGACAGAAAAAAACATCGTGTCATATAAGGCGATGAAAGAGAAGGCACAGAATAGAGATACATGTAAAATGCTCCAATAAGAACCCAGCTCTTATGATATTAAAGACAAATATGATCTCAAAACTTAACAAAACCCAAAAGTGGGCCAAGGCTTCTGTAAAATGTAATAAAAGCTCGACAAAAAATCGTACCGAAATTTATTCGGCTCGACCCCACACATTACATACATTGGTTCTTTGATAGTAAATCGTTCAACTTACCTACTAAGTTCGTGATAATGCTGTACGTGCAGAACATGCTGAACTGCACCTCGTCCCAGTTGAACCGATACCTCATGAACAGGTACAGCACGTTCATCTCACCTGCAGGAAGAACATCTCAAATAGAAACCAATAAAGTAATAAAACTGTTCGATATTTGTCATTCACAAGGTTTGCGAACTAATATATCACTCGCTGCTGGTGCTGACTAACTGTAACACGGACTGAAGGTAGGTGAGTAGAACGCCACTGTGAAGGTCTACATCTATTCTATAACCACATTTTAACGTGAAACGGCCTAAATATGATACGCGACCATTATAATTAAGCCCTTAACGCATGTAATAAAAAAATATTTAGTTTAAATTTGAACTTTAATAGCTGCCAATAGAGTTGGATATTATAATTGCCATATACAGTGTGTAAATTCGATACGGCCCATCAATTAAAGCGCATATATAATGCGTATCCGTGTAATCATTAATTAAGAAGTTTATTTTAAGTTACACTTAATCCCTTAACGGATGTCAAAAAAAGAATTTGGTTTTTGAATTTTAATAGCTGTCAATAGAGTTGAATATTATAACTGCCATATATGATTGCAAGCGTTGACAGTTGGTTTAAAAAGCTCGTATCTCTTTACTTGTATTGCTTTACATTGCGGGCCGAATTATTTTGTATAATTACTATTGTCATTGTATTTCTAAGCAAAATTTATCTGAATATACTTCTTAGGTCCTATGTTAACCACCGTTTAAATATTCGCCCGTATTGAATTTACACACTGTATGGTTGGTTGCATATGCGGTAAAGGGTAGCACTGGCCCTCATATATGGCGCCACGACGAGTCGACCCTAATACCTCGGTGTGTGTCTACAGTAACCATTCTTACCATGACGTGGTCCAAATATGACATATAAGTACACGACTACTATAAGCAGTCACAATCGCGGACGCCGCTGCCGCAAGCCATTTCTATAGGCAATTATGCTAAGAGTATTTTGACCATAATGATGTTATATGTACTGTGAAGCACCTCAAATTATTATGCCGAAAATACAAACTGTAAGCAGTGACACCCAAAAACAGCGCCGCTCTTGGACGCCACAGTTAAGGGGCTCCCCGCGGTTTTCATCGATTTTTGACAAGATTTAAGTCGTTACTCCTACATTTGCACTACAGATAGCATTATAAGACAAACAGCTATCGGTTGGTCTGCCGGAGTTTGAAAGAAAGGAATACTTATTTTTTAATGATTTTTTTAAACATTGTTTAATAAAACACTTTTCTCGTCTCATCTTACATATATGAAATCTACATATTAGGATTTGTCTTTGACGTCTCTAAAACTGATCAGACATTTTAATTTTAAACCAATTACTTAACTCAAAAGTTATGGCCAGAAAACCAGGTTTTTGGCCTAAAATTATTCAACTTTTATGCCAAATATCTCGAAGACTGTGAACTTTGGAGTAAATAAGTAGGTATGGGATAGTTATTATGATAAGTTACAAAAAATAATAGAACACTAAGGGATTCAGATCGAAGGTCAGGGAGCCTCTTAAGACATTATATTCGTGGTTTTCCATACTTACCGTGAAGTGGCCCAAATATGACGCACACGACCACAATAAGCAGTGACACCCGCAGACGCCGCCGCCGCGACCCGCTCCTGAACGCCACGGTGAGCGTCTCGCGCACGTGACGCGCGTCGAAGAACGAACACACCCAGCCGCGGCAGCCGACTGGCGTTTCCTGGAAAATCGAACAATATACTTTATTTAATATTTATTTATTTATTTAATATTTAATATATATATACAGCATTACAGTCGAGACCAAAGCACTGTACAATTCAGATTATATGATAGGATTACATACTAGGAAAAACAGATCACAATCAACTTTCGTCCATCACCTCGCAATACCGCAGACACATCTGATACACAGCCGTCCATCGACTTGCAAACATATCACAATCTGGTGTCCATGACAGAAAGGAGTTCAGCAGCCTTAGAGCCCGCACAGCAGGCGAGTTTTTATGTGCTACAGTGCGTGTAATTGGGACGGCCAAAAGCTTGTGACTTCACGGTCGCAGGAGATTTTTGGGCACAAATGGAATAGCGAGTCTAACAGTTCGTCCTACCAGTTCAGGACAGTCTGTCTCGCCACGTAAAACTCCACATGCTGTCACCAGGAGATTGTAATTGCGTCTGACTGCAAGGGAATTAAAACCTAATGATCCTAATAAGTACTTGGTCGGAATATGTGGAAATGTGCTCTTCTCTTGCAATGGTATTTTACATTGCAGGGTCTTGTACAAACTGGGTCGATTAATCGTATTGAAAATATATACTACTGAAAAGAAAATAGGGGTTACTAAGAAGTTTGATAATTACAGGAAACTACGAGTAGTTTCATGTTTATTGAAATATGTGAAACCATTGATTAATTATTTAGTCTTTATAAGCCTTATTAATAAAGCCTTGTATTAAACAAATAAATATGTTTTGTGAAAAATACAGGCTTTGTAAAATGAAAGATATTTAGGAATATTTCCAGGTCACCAAAAATCTAGTACCCACGGATTTTTAAGTATTAATATTAAAAATACTAAAAATTTACTTATTAATAATTTACAATAAAAATATGGCCTTACCACTCCCACTCTTTTATTCAAGTTGAAACTTGCAACATCTTCAAGAAGTATCAAAATTAATTTTTAAAAGTTAATATTGCGGTATAATAATATGTAAACGACACTATAATATTGGAGGAAAAAGTTACCACTACTTTTGAGGTTACAAAAAATCGAATCTAAAAAAAAACCGACTATAGTAAGTATTATTTAATATTATCGGGATTACTAGGCGCAAACAGTACGTTTTACTACGTCTTGATATAAAGCAAAATTATAAAGCAATTTTTTATTGCTCGCTACACTACACACTATTCAAGCTCAGAAAATTAATGTTTATAGATATTCTAGGCCCATCTTTCTAAACCCTTACTTCTAGATACTGTAGGTGGTTATCACAGACATATAATGTAAACAAATCCCTCAAATACTCTTGTACATTGGTCCGAGCGCGAACGCGATCCACTGAGAGTAATGTCACATAATAAATCAATAACATTTTTTTATAATGTGAATGGGTCATTCAGATCCAGATTCTTTCTTTTGTACGTGGTTGGGGAAAAGCGATGATAGCGCATGTTGTGGGATAAATGTGAACGTTCGTGTTTATATTGTTTGACAAACGTATTAAAACTGTCAGCTGTCGTGCGAAACAGCCAATAAGTAATGATTTGAAACAGTATTCAAGCTTAAATTACGTTAGCTATAAATCGTATGTCTACCTAATTGTCATTTCTATTGAATTATATTTAAATAATACTATTTATTGAATAATTTGATTCCTGACCCACTGTGCAACCCTTATACATTTACTACGTCATTGGCATTTATAAAGTAATATCACACTTACTACTATGACATTTACTGTGATAACGTCCTATGGTAAATTACAAATCAGTTTGTTCGATTGTAGATTCATTTAACGATGGTAAGTATAGTCAGTATTATTAATTGTGGACGCGTCATAACTATCTGGCTTTTCAAAATCCTTTACGTCTGTATATATAAAACAGTGTGGCTGATAATTTTAAAAACAAACTGGAGATATATATTTATTTTTGTAAAATGTCGCGTTGTTTCATCCGCTACTAGAGGTACTAGATATATCAATATCTCCTAAGTATTCTGGGGCAAGTGTCAATTTTACGTTTTCTACATATTTATCATTAAAATATCAATATTTACTTTCCACATATTTCATGCTGAAATTCGTATTAGTTTTCGAAATAAAGAGGCAAATCACTTGTTGTGTTGTGTTTTCCGCGGTAAAGTTAATGCGGACGAGGGTAACTTAAGTGTGGCATACTGATACAACTTACTGAGTCGATGGGGTAAAAAAACTGATAATAACAATTATTTGATACATTAAATAAATAAATATTATAAGACATAAATTTGACATAACTGGAGCAAGTGCTTGTTAGTTCGGCTAAAATATGGATACACTAGACTAGAGCATATACTCTTATATTATAAACTTCAATATAATAATTAATGGATATTAATGCAGACGTAATCTAAGAGATTTCGCTAGACCAAGTTTTTTTTTTGGAATTGCTTTAAAAAATAAGGAAGCTACGTTCCGTTGTACCTTTGCACTTGCCTCAGTATACTTAAGAGGTATAGATATTAGATACGCTGTCTTCTCATGTGCACGTTGCAGAAAGACGAAAATTTTTGAAAAAATCTCAAAATTTTTGGAAAAATGTGCAAAAAAATGAAAGGAGTTTAATAAAAACCAATAACTTTTACAAGTCTTTGAAAACTTTTCGGTCAGAAAGCGCTAACTGACTATGACACGACATGCTCAGTCTATTCAGATACACATCTGCGATACTCGCAAAGTGGCAGATCTCGTATGGCGCACAATCCGGCAATGATCCACAATTTATGTCGCCAACACAATGCGACAATCGCAAAAGGAGAGGCTCGGACATTGTAATTTACAGGCGTAGGTCGTAATAGGTTAGAAGGATGTTTTACGCACTTTCATTGCCTAACTGTGGGCGGAATTGCCAAAAATACATTAGACTTTTCTACTACCTACCTACTTAAACTGTTTATAATATAATTTGAATCAAATTGTCGGATCAAAAGTTATTGTAAATTTCCTACAGATATTACAGACCTAATTCTAGTACCTAGGTCAAAATTATTTTCGTTGCATTGTTTCTGACCACTCTGTTACGCTTGTATTTGACTTTCTGTAAATAAAACGAGAGCTATTGAATGTTTTTCTAGCTATAGATTAGATTATATTTAACACGAGAAAAACTAAACTAAATTTCATCTCATACAAAAAGCAACACTCCGTCACATTATTTGGGGACAAAAACCAAGACAATGAAAATAATTTTGACCCACCTAATACTGAATTTACCTACCTACCATACTTCCGAAGAATGTATCCTTTTCTAAATTCTGCAAATGTGTTTTTAAACGTCACAAATCTAACCCAACTTAATGGTTTATACACGATGTCTCATTTAAAAGTCTAGACTATTTTCATAATTAGAACGGTCGGATAATTCAATTCAATTCAATTCAATTTTTTTTAACAAATATGTTTCGAAACATTGTTAATGTTACAAGCTTCGGTATGACAATAGACGATATTATATTCCAAAGATATTTTCTATTTACAAATAAAAAATAAAACCGTTTAATAAAAACAATTAATAAAAGGAAACACACCGTGTTAATCTTTGACAGTGTTTTTGACAATTTGTTCGAAATATTTGATAATGATGACATTTTTCAAAAGTCAGAAGCTTCATAGTGTCATAATTAAAAAAGATAATCAAAAAGGTCGAAGAAGGTTCCATACTATTATTTGAGGATATTAACTTAGGAGCTACTAACGTACTAACTCATACAGGCTCCAAAGTAAATAAAAAATGGTAATTTGTTAATTTCTTCGAAACCGCTACAGCGGTTGTTATGATACTTTGTACACTGGTTCTAAATACCCTAATGCATATGTACATTTCGGCTTTGTCCAATGGCTAGGGACACACTCCTATACCTATTCACCCCGTAAATTATTGCAGGTGATTAAATAAACAACCTGTATGTAAAAAGGATTCACATATGGCTCTCAACTGATAAACTGATGAATGTCGATATTTCGAATTATAAATTGGAAACTACTTTAATGTGGAAAAATCCATAATTACTACTGCCACCTAGTGTGCGTCGCGAAAGTGTGAGTTCCCCTTTGTACGCACGCAATTTACCACTTAGCTGTAGGACTAACTGACGGACAGGCTTAACGTACGCTTTATCGTATAGTGACCGAAATAATTCTATTAGGTTACGTGAGTTGAAAAGCAGAAAAGTCAAGAATAAGAATCGAAAAAGTAGATTGGTAAAATCCGGTCATGATGTCAACTTAGGACAAATCTGGGAATATATGAAAAATAAGTATCTACCTAATATAAAATAAATTATTATTTTAGATTGGATAAAAGACACTTCTGTCGAGGTAGTTGTAGTCCGAGACTGAAATGTAGCTTTTCATCTAAGTTGAACACTCTACTTTTCCTTTGGAATACGAGGAAAGTAAAATACATGTGTATTTAAAAAAACGTGACTAAGTACAAAGTTTTATAGATTTCTTGAGGGACCTTTTAATTTACAATGTATCTAAAAGTATCGTTATTCATGAAATGGGGAGTTAGATAATTAAATGGAAATTGTATAATAAATCTATTTGAACCCAAATTTTTATTTGGTATCGTAAAATAAAAGACGTGCTTGGAAAGTAAAATGCTCTAGTGCAGAAACGTATTACTTTCTGCACACTTTTTAGCACAACAATGACCCACTTTCAGAGCATGAGGAATGAAAAATGTATTTGTAGATACTTTTATTGCTGACTGTGACTTATCCTTTACACGTATACATATTAAGTACTCCTTGAGATCTTTCTAGTGAGTCTACTCTCAGTGAGTTTTTCCAGCGAGGAGTTCCCTTTGCTGCATGATGAGAACAGCTTCATGTTAACATTTTATTGCATTTTCATCAGAATTATGAAAGTACACCAAACTTAAACCATCAGATATCGGAACGTGTTCAAATTTGAGTGACTCAATTTTAATCAAGTATGTCCTATTCATAAAATATTGATTTAAATAATTATAAAAATTGATTATTTTTTTAAATATACCTACCCCGTGGGCTAGAAAAACCGGACAGATTTTAACAACGCATTCCAGAGATCATAAGGAGCAAAAAAATGTTTATACCTAAGACTTGGTCAAATTCGGTAATTTAATTTTTTTGTGTATATGTGTTTTTTGCACACGACACGTTATTGCTTTTTACAACTTAGCGAAAAAAATAAATAAAGAGGAAATGCCACCGGCATCCTTGGCACAATGTCCCAAGGGCCTATTTTAGATTTAAGCTAGTTATTAATGGTAATTGCCTCTGTAAATATCCATTATGTAAATAAAGTCAGTAAAGTTTTTTTTCTGTACAGATAATTTTTTGCAAGTTTCCTTAAAACTTTTTTTCTACTTCTCTACTGTTATTTATCATTAAAACATTCATGAACACTAATATAAGAACAAATATAATAGTTTGAATATTGTCTATTCCTCATTACAGCTCTTGTGCTTTAAAATCGCCAAAACGATACTGCAATTAACGTTTACCAAGCTAAAAGAATCAATATTATTCATACCTACAGTTATCAAACTAAGTGCATTGTTGCCAACTTACAACGTCATCTAAAAATAAAATTCACCATAGACAATGTTTTTAATTTTGGGCTTTTGCACAAATCACGCGAGGTTTTTTCGGTTACTTTTTGACCAAAACCATGAGGAATAAACTCAAAATTTGCATCAGTTTCCTTTGCCCCACATGTAGATAAAATGCAATTTTCTCATCAGTTTTTGAACGATCAAGAGAGCCTTTACCAGTTGGTGCGGTGAAAAGTATTGTATGCATGGTTGTATATGTAGGTCAAAAAACCGGGCAAGTGCTAGTCGGACTCGTGTTCCAGGGGTTCTGTACATGACGCTATTTTGAACACATTCGCTACGGGAAGCATTTGACCGTATTTGATTTTCCGCCGGTGCGGCAGCTATCGTCGCTTGTCTTGTCCCCGGTCCTCGGTTTTTCTATGTTCCCGTATAAGTAATAAAAAGATAACTAAGTACACTCCTGACATTCTTAGTTATTTTAGTTTATTTCGCATTATTATTTTTTGTATTATTATTTAATTTAGTTTGTAATATATTAAAGTATCTTTAAGCTTTTATTTTCTTATTTCAAGTATATTATATTTCAAGAGAAAACATGTAGGGGACGTATTTTCGCGTAACGCACTGAAAGGTGATTGTTTTTCTTTGATGCGGCACGGGTACTATTTGTTCGTACCGTACCGAAATGTGAGTACGCAGCGCTTATTAGCCATAGTGCTGCGCATTGTTCACGTATCCGCGTAGATACAACATTTCATTGATGCAAAAATTCAAGACCATGATATCTATAATGGACATTTCCTACCCTAAAAATTCAACTCCTGTTTATAATTATATGTGGATGACTAATGTTAGTTGTGATTGCGTACAGACACGATGACGATAATTAATATTGTGTTGATTTTAAAAGTCGATCTTTACTTATCCCGTCAAATAGAAGAAGTATATGTTATATGATTTCGTATCAATGTTTAGGAGAAAAGCAATTACATGGAATACAATGTACTACCAACAGAGATGGTGCTGATTTTGAGCTAGAAACGACGCATTTATTTTTCTTAAGTCCATGTATAATGTGCCAGTAATGGTAATGTTTTGCCTACTTTCGTGAATAACTTCTAAACTATTTAGTTTAAAATTATTAAAAATATATATTTGAGATTCTCATAGTGAGCCCTTCCATTTGATATGTAACACGATTTATGCAAACTTTTCTTTTTTATTTACTCATTTACCCCTAAAAGTGCTCCCTATGTTCAAAATTCATTTTTTACGTTACATTTTCGTCTTTTTTAAAATAATAATAACTTTATTGTACATCAAAGACCACGTTACATAAAGAACCAAGTACACAAGAGTTTGTACAAACATGACAGTATGGATGGAGTGGTCAAACTTTCGACCCCTGAACTAGGTAAGCACCTGTGCCTTAGGCGCTAGAGTTCGTCCAGATTCGATATCGTAACCATATGTTTAGGTCGTGTAACAGCATTAAGATAATAAAACAACTAATTTCTATTAATAGCTATTTAGAAATACACTAATTATGTTAGGTAATTGCCTATGATATTATAACGAGCAGGTTTTCAGTTCCATTATATGGTAAATTTTGCAACCAGTTACTTTAAATGTTACTTTAATTTTGGCTTCCCGCCCTGTTATAGCTATAAATTGCGATTAAATTATTGATTTTATTATAAAGACGTGCACCTTGAGCTTCAATTGGGTCACTGACTTACATATGAGAACCAACAACTTAATTGATCCAGTAGCTTCGGAGCAAATAGGCTGTGACAGACAGACAGACAGAGGAGTGATCCTATAAGGATTCCGCTTTTTCCTTTTGAGGTACGGAGCCCTAGAAATGCTCGTGGCGTATTCCATTACAATGTAACCCACGCCACTTGCCTTTTTTGACCCTTCTTATACAACGGTTGCATAAAATACTATAATGCCTGTCACTATGTATGTCCAAACCAAGTCACACAGTGGCAGCGTTGTTCGTAGCTGTGTCTTGGTTTGGCTGCGACAAAAGGCGTTTTTCATAAGAATTGTCATTAATCTATAAAACACGACCGAGTTCAGAAAACTGTATAACATTTTAGTCTCTAAATGCAGTCAAAATTACACCTTTAAAACCTCTCGGGTTATTCGAGCCCTCCGAGCCCACGGTGAACGTATATTTATTATTATAAGGAAAAAAATAGTTTATGACGTAATGTAAGTACTTAGGCAATATTATGATACGAGGCTATATTTATCAAAACATGTTTCTAAAATGCTACATGCTCCACGTGGGCGTAGCCACGAAATTATACCCACGTGAAGCACGCGTTCGTGTGTAATATGATTCGACCTTAATTTCTTAATTTTATTCTAGAAAAACAAAAAGAAAACTCGATTTAGCATACATACCTATACCTATATATTGAGGAAACTCGTTCGGTGTAAAAATGAGCCTACGTAATAAAGAAGACTTACAATGTAGAATACATTCTCTCTCACAAAGAGGTCAATAGCCTAGAAGAATAAAGCATCTCTACGTTTCGCTTTATTTCCGACCTGATTTACCAACCTTTTGTAAACACTGAATACGTGCAATTTCTTCCCAAGGAGAGCATTTAAAAGCAAAGGTAAAAATCATCTTCAAAAGGCTTTTGAGCGGGTAATATAATTATAAAAGGACAATGCAGGATTGTCTTCGTACCAAACAATTCTCCGTAAATAAAACTTTAAAGTGATACTTACTTTTTGTCTTTCGTCCGATATTACTGGATCCTTTAGCCTGATATATCCATAGATCAAACTGGTGAAATATAAACAGTTTGATATGAAAAATATCCCGTAGTAGCCTATCTGTTGCAGAAGAATACCGCTTAGGGACATGCCTATAGGTATTCCTAGCGACATGCACAGGTTTGCCACCCCCACTCTGAATGTCCTCATCTCTTTGGTGGTCACATCGCCGATGTAACTGAAGACCCCAACGCACACCGTGATCCATCCTCCAGTGAGGGACGGGAAGAGGTCAGAGAGAGCTGTGATCTCCAGAGGCAGCTCGTAGAAGAAATAAGTGTTTAGAATGAAGCTTGTGCAGCACAGGACTTCCCCCACTATCGGGAGTAGGATGCACGCCTTCCTCTTCCCTGTTTTGTCACTCCACGAGCCAACAAACAGCACTAGTATACAGGGGAACGCTGTTTGTACGATATTCTTCCACGCTTGCACTGACGCCGTCAATTTCTGCACTTCCGCCTCTTCCAGCGTATAGTTCACGGTTTGTCTCTTGTTCAGCGCTGAACACACTTCATCACTATACCCTAAATTTACTCGACACGCTTTCTCTAAATTTAAATTCTGTACGGCCAGACCAGAGAACACATTTGACATAATATAACACGCGATTATAGGTTCCACTGTAATGTTCGCTCTGATTTGCATTAACTTTTGCCGCACACTCGACTTCGTCACTTTAGGGTCATTTGGAGTTTCCTCTTCCACCGCTGGCTTCGCGGCGGTGTTTATTCCATTCATGCTGACAATTGTCCGTGATCCGATGTACTTCAATCAATCTAGATATAGACTGTGAATGGCATTGTTCGGAAGGCGTTCGTCCTTTTTCTTGGCCATGGTGGCTTGACCTGGTCGGTTGTTTGAGGTTAGTCCATACCAGCTTAATTCCTGTGCACTGTTGCTCTGTGTCGTCCCGTCAGATCGACGAGTAGAGACTAAAGGACTCTTGTCTTAGATGATTGCACGGATACGGGTCCGAGTGGTACATTACCGGCAATTGGGCTAGCGCGCGGAGCGGCGGTCCCCGCGAGTGTGCGGGCGCAGCCTTGCTGCGAGGGCCCGATTATCCCATTAGGCCAATGTCTGCCGTATGTGAAACAGCAGGCGCGAGGCGATTAGCACGGTCAAGGTATATCATCACCTTGCTACTTGTGATACTCGTGAGGAGCAACAACTATTTTTTGGCGATTGTGTGGTGCTATAAAGGTAGGTAATAATAGAATGGAGAAGAATGAAAACGCTAAATCTGACTATCAAGCGTCTTTTAACTATGCTCATTAAGCACATAAACTAGACGAATATACAGGATTGACTGAACTTTAGAAACTAAACTGTCGCATAAGGTAAGTAAAACTCGGTCTAGTTTCAGAGAGAAACCATTATTTCGAAATCCTTCTTAACACGAATTAGTGAAAACGCATTTTAGGTTTTATATGGTACAGTTATTGACAGACATCGAATTCATAATAAGGACTTTTCAGAGCTTATCTTAACTGGAAAGAAAAGCACCAGTTCTTTTTAAATGTCGGTTAAATGGCGGCATCTGTCCAGGGGACCATTTTGCTAGCGTCATGGTTGGAAGACGAATTTATATATATAACAATTTCGTCAATACCAAGTGTGCTCGTAGAGCATGACGTTGTACGGTGGTTACTCTTAGTAAAGTGACGACTGGACTTTGCAAATAGCCACGATGCTTGTCGGGTGTGGACTAAAGAATGGTGTAACGCGTTTCAACACGCATTTCAACGCATTTCCACATTTGTTTACTGCAATACAAGCTATCAATATGACACTTTAAATAAAATGAATGAGCCAAAAACAAAAAATAATAATCTCGAGACTCCTTCTTCATTTTGAAGTTTAATCGGAAATCTGGTCAACGGGGATGACTGGGGAAAAATATTCACCTTTGTAAAAATTACAATGTGCAAACCCTAATAACTACCCGCATACAGAAATGTGATATTTTCAACCAAAAATGTACTTATTGCTGGTTGTCAATAAGGCGCTATTTCCATATAGCTTCAGTTGGAAATCAACCTTATCGACAACCGACAATATGGCACCTTTTATTTGAAAACGTCACAAATAATGAATTAAGACTATACATTTTAAGGCTAGTTATACATGCTAATTTGGCGTATAAAGCTAGTTATACATGACAATTATTTTAACCCTTTTCTAGGCCGCACCAATGTACAAGGTTTTCCCAAAAAATCCAAATATATTCCAATTAATCCAGCTTTAATGATTCATTTGAAGACAAGTAACATTTCCTGAAAGTGTAATCTAATTTGAACCTTAAATCGGAATGCTAACGTTGAAATTCTAATGACGCGTATGTGGTCGATAAATCGTACTATGCCTGGAAAAGTTACTATACCGTAAAACGCTGCAACTTTGCCTGGATTTTGACGTTTTTTTCTTATATCTGTGAACCTATTTTTCATTATGAGTTTCATGAGTATTAGTCGGAAAACATACCCTATGCCTTACCAGATAAGACTCAAATCTCATTACCTAATCATACTGTATTTCCGATTTACAAGCAATCAAAGTGGCAGGCAAAGTTGTAGGCTTAAGACGTAACTTTGCCTAGACGGATATCTCCATAAAAAATGTGTTGCTATTTGCAATAATATTTACTCTTGTGCATGAGACATTATGCTTGTCCCTGACAGTCAAATTATTGCCATAAGCTTAATACTTTTTTTTTCACATGCAATAGGTAAAGTTGTAGCAGGTTCCACAAACTTTCTATACAAAAATATCGTTAACTGTAGGGTTGTGCCAAAAAAATATTATTATAAAAAAAAACTATTTATATTGTTAGTTACAAAATAATCAACAAACAAATGTAATATAATGTTGTTTGATTTCTTTTTCTTTTAGTATATAATAATTTGAACTTATTTTAAATTTTTTATTACAAGTACATTGCAGATACACTATTTTGCTAATTTTCAATGCATTATTATAGTGTAAAGTTCTATTTCATTGTAAAGTTCTAATCACCCATCACCTTTGAACTCCAATTGTAATCGACCTGACACCTGACAACCCAGATTTCGATAAGAAAGATAACTGCAAGACAAATCAAATGAGCCTAAACACAGTGGGTTTATTATGTGTAGTTTAGAAGTTGCTATTTTCGGTCTCCATCATCAGACCATCTCGATGGTACCATAAACATTGCATTGTCACCCAAGTTACATAAGTATGTCAAACACCTCAATTAGTCGCTAATAAGTGGTTGAAAAATAAATTGCAAATTTTGAACAAAAAGACAATTACAAGTAAACATACAACATAATTATAATACAATAAATATACAATTGCAAGTAACTACAATAAAAATATAATAACAGATTGCAATAAGTTTTATTTTATAATTTTCATTTAATACCCATAAGTTTTTTTTGTTAACGTTAGTTTATAATTGCATTGTCAGCAGATCTACCCACACTGAAAGTCGGTGAAAATCGACTTGCAAGATTTGACTTAAACAAACATTGCAAGTTAATAAAAAGCTTGTAATAAATAAACTCATTTAAGCAGTTTAGGCAAGTTTATTTTTACTCTTTTCTGTACATTTATAAAATTCAGCTAGTGACAGCCCTAGACTCAGGCAAAATTGTGTCATTCAAGTTTCCAAAACACTGCCCAATATTGCCTAGTACGTTATTATGCTGAAATCATGTCCTGTTCTTGAAAATATTAAACTTACGGGAAATAGACAGTCTTTACTTACCCTGGGACGTTACCACTTCTCAAAAAACACCTTTTTCGTAGATAAAAATTCAAAAGTTGCGAGACACTAAAAAAATGCTGCCTCTCACGCCGACTTATGATACGTAACTGGCGGAGCAGCAATGGAGTTACCATTGTAAAAAAATGAAATATGTGTTGCCAGTATAATGAATATTACTACCAAATGGTAAAAAACAAGAAAAAACTAAGCAAATTCGAGAGATCGTAATTGAAATTAAATAGGCAAAATTGAGCTTAAATGGCAAAGTTGCAGCATTTTACGGTACTGAAATGTCTACACCATTCAACACTTATGGTCTCACAGTCCTATATGTCTTTCTTGTTCCTTTGCTAGATGATTACTAGATGGACTGCTTCGAATAGTTTCCGTTATTTTTATTTCATGAATAAGTATCGTGGTTACCGACGACAATATTAAAATAAAACTTTTTCCCTTGTTTTAAGGCATTGCGTGGTCAATAGTTATTTGTTTTACAAGGGGGCAAAGTTGTTGTTTAACCACTCGTGCTAATATTGTTACTCGAGTAAGCGAAAGATTCTAAAATTGAACCACGAACGTAGCGAGTGGTCCGAGAAGTGGAATCTTGAGCGTTGCGAGGGCTTCAAGACATGAGGGTTAAACAAACTTTGCCTCCGAGTGAAACACAACATTTTTCACCACACCAACCCAAGGAAAACACGAACTAAATCAAATCCAAATGAACGTAATAATAAAAATATCATTTAAAAGTCAATTGTACAAGCTAACATAAGTAAAGAACTCAAAATTTGTATTTTACTACTTTGCCCCACATGTGGATAAAATGCAACATTCTTATTAGTATTTAAACAATCAAGAGGGCCTTTACTAGTGTGGTGAAAAATTCTTAGTATTTCTCATGAACACACTGTATTAGAGTGTAACAATAAACGAAACAAATTCGCTTACGTATAAGTACTTACTGGCCATCTACACCGTGCACCTGTAGTACCTACTCGTACGTCGGGCTTACGTCCGGTACAAGGCATTCGTCTCTTTTGATCTTTCTGAGTAACGTGAGATGGTTATCGGTTATCACACTAATGCAGATCCGCACGCATCTCTGACCGTCTAGCATGAATTGCGTTGTCGCGCGCGAGTCCATAGTTTACTTGAAGTGGCTCAAGATGTATGGAGTCGCGCGCGAGACTGCAACTCCTGCTGACAGGTCTGGGGGCATACCGCGAAAATCGAAGTTCGTCAATTGCGGGGATCATTCTCTTCTACTTACTCTCACTACTGAGGTGTGCCAATAAAGAGTATTCTATTTATTTCTATCTATTAAAGTGACAGAGAGTATCTCCCGCAATTGACGAACTTCGATTTTCGTGGTAGGCTCCTGATGTGTATGGTGACAGCGCTATGCATAATATAAATAACGAACGGAATTAATATAGATCAAGTCACAAAGACGACCTTCTTGGGCTTTGAATTGGATAGAGGACTGACTTGGGCGGCCCCTATCGATAAGGTGTGTGGTAAACTCTCAGCGTCCTGTTTCGCCCTAAAAAGGCTGGCTCGGATCCTCCCCCGCGATATAGTGCGAAATTATTATTTCGCATAAGTGCATGCACATCTGCAATACGGAGTAGATCTGTGGGCTAGTGCTGCAGATTGGGAAAGGGTGTTTCGTCTCCAAAAACGTGCCGTACGAGCCATAGTTCACATCTCACAAACGGAGTCTGCGAAGCCTCACTTTAAGTCTCTGGGCGTATTAACACTGCGTGACACTGCCATCGCTGCTGATACTCCAAGCAGCAGTGCACGCGCGAGAACAGTTGGGAGAAGACTCCCAGCCGTGTCGCACAAGCTGGCCAAGTCAGCCAAACTCGTGCACGTTATGGGTCCGAAGGTATATAATCATTTACCCAACGAAATAGTTAACACACACAGCAACACAATCTTCAAAACAAAACTGACGAGTTGGCTAATCGAGCAGGCTTTCTATGACCATAAAGAATTCTACAGCCGTGATCTTACAAAATCAATATGTAAATAATATAACGTACTCTGCATGTATTAGTGCAGCTATCAGCCATAATCTTATGTGTTAATTTAATGTTTTATATTTTCCTATAGATATAGGCAATTACTCTGTGACCTGTAATTTTTATTATTAATAAATTGATTATGATTATTATTATTTGTATCTCCTTGGATTTCACGGGCCTATAAATCCCGGTCTTTTGATAGGCTTGCGTGGGGATATAGATCCAACACGTAGAGGCCCCTTGGAGAGCTTTAATGTCATGTAGAACGCCTGCTGGAACCCGTTCACAGGCCCAACAATAGACACCCATGAACCGGTCGCAGCAGGCATTGGGACTATTGTAGTAAAAGTGAACAGTATAACGGTCTATGGATTGAAGTTTGGGAGGAAAATGAGACTGGGTTATTGCAAAGAGGTCCGGACACCTGCCATAACAATGTTTTCACTAGTTATCGAGGCAGGCGGTTTCTCGCCGCCCACTAGATGGGCCCCTGAAAATGCCGTCGTGAAGACGACCAGGAGCAACACCGGTGTGAGCGGCTCAGGGGCGTCGAGAGGTGTACGCCGCTTTCTACCCAGTGGCTAATAACAGTCACTGTGCCAACTCGCGTCTTATGCAAGTTTTCACTTCCACCCCTGGAGCATTTAGCTCTAACGACTCCTCTCTGGCCGGCCAATGAAGGCAAGCCAGAGCTGAGAGTCCTGCGGGTCCCCTTGGAGTCCAAGAGTTATTATTATTAAATATAGTAATGTCCCGTACGCACACCACAGCGGAGTGCGGATCCGCATCAGGGTAACCGCCTAATACACGATATATGTGTCTTTATCGGATCATGTAATAACGACATCGATATAATAAGTATGAAATACAAGTGCAGAAAATAGAAAATTTACAACGAGTGGTGATAAATTAAATCACGACCGAAAGGGAGTGTTTTAAATCGACACGAGTGGCTAATTACCTATTCGCACGTGTCACGTACAACGATTTACAATACCTCTTTAAAGTTTCGACATATGCACGAAAAGTGCTCATTCCCGCACGCGTGCGGGAAAGTAGCACCATATGTATATCCAAACGTACATGTTGATATCTAAATGATGTCACTTAGATATCAAAATGTACGTTTGAATTCAGAGGGCCTACCGCAAACCACGTGTTGCCTCCCTGTCACACTTACGTACGAATTTACAAGTGCGACAGAGAAACTTACAGGCCCTCAGAAACTTACAGCGAAATAAATAGCGAATGGTTTGTATTTTACAATATTTCCAATAATACAGGTTGTTTATTTAGTCACCTGCAATAATTTACGGGCTGTATATATAGGTCATACTGAGCTACTTTCCCTATTGGGATCAACCCCGAAATCGCGAAAAAAAATTGGCTGTTTCATACATTTTGGCTGTCTGGCTGCCTTGAGATTTTATATGGAAGAGTAATTTTTTTTTTCGCGATTTCGGGGTTAGTCCTACAGTACAAGTTGCTCCGTATGACCTATATATTCAGCCCGTAAATTATTGCAGGTGGCTAAATAAACAACTATATAGCTCAAGCACAATGTGTAAGTAGTAAGTTTTTATATAAAGTGACTGTTTTTCAATGTTGTTCTTGCTTGTTCTTTCTTTTAACTTAATATTGCCAGAAGCTACAAATACATTTTATTCTATGAGCAATGGCAAATTGCAATTTTCTCAACGCAAAGCACTGAGCAATCGATACGAAACAATCGGATTGTAATAAAATCTCTCAGACTGTTCTTAACCGACTTGGGATTTAAAATATTCCGTCGAAGTTACAACAAAAACTAGCGGGTGCTGGGATAATTCGTTTTGCTCGATGCATGTTCCTATTCGCTTGCCGAGGTTGCGCGCTTGCGGCGTAGATTTCAACGTGTCTCATGGAGATCATATACGCAATAAATCTTTCATTCATTCATTCAATTTCAATTTAACAATTTGTTAGGGGGTTTGAATAGGTTTTGATATGATCTTGACGATCGTCTTGGTGATTGACTTAAGTTTTTTTTTATATTACGTCGGATTCAAACAAGCATACGGCCCCCCTGATTATAAGCAGTCACCGTAGCCTATGGACGACTGCTACTCCATGGGAGTTACATGCGCGTTGCCGACCTTAACACTCCGCGCCCTCGTTGAGCTCTAAGCAACCTTACTCACCGGTAGGAACACAATACTACGAGTATGAGTTGTTATCGTGCTTGAAAAAACTGTGTGTAGCCTCGTCTCACCGCCTGCTGGTCCCTCAATCCTATATCCATCCTTGCCTCAAGACGATAATAAATACCGCAAAAATTACGGTGTTTCAACTTACCTTTGTTTTAACTCACCTCGGCCTCCCTTACCTGTCACCTTAACCACGGAATAAATAATAGTACTATACTCTGATGTCGAATTTCGATTTGATTTTCTACCATGTGCTGAATTGTAACCACTACTAGTATAGTTAGTTCAAAACTATTTAGCTGCGTATAACCGTTTTCAGGCTTGTTACAAACACTTACAAGTCACTGTCTCTTGTCAATAACAGGCGACTTCATCTCCGGTGGAATCAGTACAAAGGCGCTTTCATATTATAGGTATGTTGTTTGGCTTCTGATGTAGCTAGCCCTTTTGGAATTTTCCTTTATATTATTCGTACACGTGCCGTTCAGTATCATTGGATTGTTGAAGCCTGGGATATGTGTAGGCCTATCTCGAGTCGAATGGTGGTCCCCTGTCCTTCAAGTCTCTTCAAGGCTTAAAAAATAATTGAAGAAATCTGTTATTACCGCATTTTTATTTATGTATACGTTCCAAATAAATTAATGTGCTTAGCTTCTAAAACTAGTGTAGAAAAGTTTTACAAGTCATTTAAAAATGAACTGTCATAAGGATCATCATTCGACCCGAGAGGTATAGACGATATGGGTCCTTTACACGATGGCCCAGCGTTGGAGTTGGACCAGCTAGATGGCCCAGCGCTGGATCAGCGAGATGGCCATGCGATGGTTGAGAGCACGCATTATGGAATAGGCCACGTGTATATGCTGGCCATCGCTGGCCTTTGATGTGCATACAAAAACCCACACCGTGGCCACCATTCTATTACCAACTCGCCGCGCCATATTATAAGCCATCCGACACCACTATCCTCTCTACACGATGGCCCATCTTTGTGGGCCAGTAGGATGGCCCATCGTGTAGAGCCTTTAAATGGCAGTGTCAAATTTTGCATACGACACTCGTCCTGTAGGAGCCTGCATGCACTATTAGGCCTTGGTCTTCTGCTGATGCCTCTAAGTATCGTTACGTTCTTTAGAAATATTGTTGTCTTGCCAGAGTTATAAGATATGGCCGTCGCGCGGGTTTTTATCTCTTATCTCAATTACTCTGAAAATATACTTTTGCTCGGCTATATCACTAGCTATTTTATACTCAAATTATACTGCTATGGTAGACACGGTAACGCCATACAATAGAAAATAAACAAAATTTTGATGTGTTTTCGCAATGTTTTTCTATAGAGACAACTTTAACCTTTTAAGAATTGGTTAAAGTCTGCCCTTGCATTAGAGTCTAGTTTTCGTGTGAATATTTTATATTTTTTGAATAATCGGAAGTCATTGTTATTGGCAGTCCTCATTTTGTCTCCAAAATAGCGGATATGGTGTTACCCAATGTCATTTATGACGGGACTTTGATCCCCCTTTCCTCTACTGTGAAGAACTTGGGTATCATCCTTGACCAGACACTCTTATGGACGCCGCATATATCGGAGGTCAGTAGGAAGAGTAACTGTTTTCTTTGCTACACTCTCTGAGGCGACTCATTTATACCTTCCTGTGTAGAAAAAGAGTAGATGATAAAATAAAACATGCCTAATAAGCCCATGGGCATAATTAAATTTAAAAAAATCTATTACGCCCGTGGACATAAATTGACATAATAAGCTCATTCTATCTCAGTATGCTGGCATACAATAACACCGTTTATGCAAGTGTGAGGAAAAATAAATAGCCGTTACTAAAGATAAGTCAAACACATACTTAAATATTAAAGATGGCCCCCAGGTCACTGCATATTACCTAGTTACGCCAAGAACTTGAGCAACCGGCACTCGCGCAGAAAATGGGAATACGCTACCGTGTTCTCTTGTCACTAAAAAAGATGTAACTCTACATGGCGCCTGTTAAGACATACGTCTTTCTTCTTTTGAGTAGTCCGCCAAGACTTAAGGCCACGCGGGGCTGCAATTGTTTTAGAAAAAGACAGCTCACCATAATTATGGCACAGAAATACAGCTTTTGGATAGAATACATAAGTGATTGTGGAGTTGTTTGTGGAAATTCAGAATGGAGGATTCCTCATGCTGATTTTATTGTTTTTCTTTATATTATTTATAAATTTTTCGTAAGCCGTATTCGGATCTAAACTATCTCATTTTTAGAGTTCCGTACCAAAATGGTACAAAAGGAATCCTTACGGTGCGACTGTGTCCGTCCGTCCGTCTGAACCACTGAAGCTCTCAATTTGAAATTTGGAATAGTTACGAATAACGCTACCCTAGACACATTTCCGAATTCAGATTGCAATTTAACCAACTATACGTGTGTTTATTACACTTGAAATTTATATGAGATTCCATTAAAGACACCTTTTTTCGAATAAAAGAACAATACTTGAAATCGGTCCACATGATAGAGAATTATTCTTGAAAAACCAACATACGTGCATTACATCGCGCAAATTAGTTAGACAATTTTCCGATAGATGAGGTTGTACACAATTATACCATTTGATTGTACTTAGTATAGGTACTTCTGATCAAAAGTCTTTCGCCTTTATTGTTACACGAGATATAAATGCAATGTTTGTACGGAACCCTCGGCGCGCGAGTAAAAGGAACTCGCACTTGACCGGTTTTTTCAAAAACTCCGCTCTCTGAACCCACTGCACCTTAACACACGTCTTCCAGAGGTGCGTAATAACGGTAGCCATTACTCAATATTAATAGTTTCCACTTACCAGCCGTCTATTGGTCTGGCCATTTACCCGTGTCGAATTTTGAGACCAAATGAGGCGGTCATTAGGAGAACGTTATGGCGTAATATTTCAGGCAGAGAGCAATAATGTGTGAACCTTTGACTCGCTGTCGGTTAAAGTTTCAGTTTCTAGCAATTGGACGCAATTTTAATAAACGGGCATGCCAATTTTTTTTTTCGAACAATTAATGCACTGACGTCTAAAATTGACTGACGGCAGATTGGTGGATCAGGCCATAGAGATAAATGTCAATGTGTATGTGTCATGCGTAAATATAGGGAGCGTGCATGAACTGTAGGAGGCAGCACAGGAGCTGTCAGATTTTTGGCGCGAAGCGTAAATGTGATGTTTATTGTTCCGATGTAGCCCACAAGATGGCAGAACCTACTATGCACAAGAAAACACTTGACGTGTAAATGTGCCTGTTTATGGTTCCGATTCACACCACAAAATGGCAGACCCTCCAACGCGCACGGTCCCTATTAGGAAATTGGTGGAGGATGGAATCCTAGTTGTGTTTAGCGAAACTACGTCCTTAGTATTCTAAGTCCATGGGTGAACCTAATTTTAGCGCCTGGCAATATTTTTACCACTGGGCACTGTCGAGCGCTAAACGCAGGTGATAGGGAGCGTGCATGAACTGTAGGAGGCAGCACAGGAGCCGTCAGATTTTTGGCGCAAGGCGTAAATTTGATGTTTATTGTTCTGATGTAGCCCACAAGATGGCAGAACCGACTATGCACAAGAAAACATGTGACGTGTAAATGTACATATTTATTGTTCCGATTCAGGCCACAAGATGGCAGACCCTCCAACGCGCACGGTCCCTATACCTAAATTTTGATTTTTTTTCACAAGATTGCTTTTCAACCTTGTTGGGTTTGATGTAGGCACAGTCATGGACTTTAATTGTTGAGCCATTAGGGTTCTTAGCGTTACTGACAACCAAATTAGCTTGAACCGTAAATGGGAAATCAAAGTCCGAGACTGGACGTCATGCATGACTTTATCAAACAGCTACTTTTTATGTAGTTCAGTACCCCTAGTGTAAATTTTATCGACATCATAACGTGACGAACGCGTTTGCGTTAAGTCTCATTTTGTATAGGATTTTGAGTTTCCAAAACGTCCCGCTTGGCGCGCTCTTTCTAAATCCAATACAAAATGAGACTAAACGCAAACGCGTACGTCACGTCTCAAAATCGAATTTATTTACACTAGGGGTACAGACTTATGTTTGAAGTTTTCAACAACTTTATTGATGTTTGCCATATAAAACAGAGAGCCTTATTGACGATAGGTAATATGCTATTGTGTTTATAATTTCATATTGATAATTATTATTTATTGATATACTATTCAGCTCAGCTTACCCCAATTAATTAATATTTACTAATGTTACAGCAGTGTATACATTTTAATATTTTCTACTATTTATATATTTGTCCGTTATAATTTAGTATGATTAGTATCAGACACATAGGCCAATTCAAGTTTTAGTTAGGTATGGAATCAGTATCATCAGATCGAATAAGAATAACTAAAACTCGAATTGCTCTATCGACCAGAACCCCTAGTGTAAATTTATTCGATAGCGCGACGTGACTACGCGTTTGCTTTAAGTCTCATTTTGCATGGGATTTAGAAACAGCGCGCCAAGCAGGACGTTTTGGAAACTCAAAATCCCATACAAAATGAGACTTAACGCAAACGCGTTCGTCATGTCACGCTATTGAATAAATTTTCACTAGGGGTACAGTTTCATTTAAAGTTGCCGTACCTACAGATTCATTATTTTATTCCGAAAATTTAAAGCTATTTTGCCTTATTGAAGCTTCGATATCAAAACAGTTTTCAGCTCATAAATTCGTTCCGACATAACATATACGTACAGGTCCAGGATAATGGGCCAACTTCCGAAAATCTAGATATAGTGCGCGCGAACATAACACATTTCAGGATTACACCTCCCGCCCCAAATTAATTATACTTACACTATACGAGTCGTGTACAGGTATACGAGTCTCCTTGTATAATTAAAATATGGTTCTAAAAATAGGTACACTTTTGTTAATGACCTCAAAAATTTGCTTCGTGTTTTAAAGGTTGATTTTCCTTGTAGAAAATCTCTAAGTATTTAAGCATAAATATAAAATAAGGATGGACTAAATTGAATGATACTGTCGTCAAGCTCACCATACTTATTAACCTATCGAATGAGCTAATGCTTTTACGGATACTGGAAAGCGATATGTAAATGTACTACATACCTATACGAGGCCTGGATGTTAGTGAGATGACGATATGAGTTGTGCTGGTGTCCGACTTTATTATCACATGATTATCCACCTGGTTTCTTGAGCTTAATAGTCGCCTCCAAACCTCCCCTTATAGCGACCCCATTCCTCACACAAAGTTTACCTTAAGTTCATATTAGCCTCACTGGATCACTGTTCACTCTGAGTACTGATAACGTTGGTCACAATATACCAGAGACACATCATTATTCTAATAACACCATAAGAACGTTCTTGACTTGATCTAAAAGCAAATATCACTGCCGCGTCGATTTGTGTGCGAACACAACCTCCTTTTTCCTACTGTCGTTCTCATCTACCCTCTCAACTTCCCTCAAAAAATCCCAATAACCTAGAAGCGGTTACTTAAATTAAACGTGACTACTAGCGCCATCTACTCCATGACGTTGGCAAATATTAGCTGGTTCGCAATACGTTCGCGACAGATACCTACCCATTTCTTTGCGAAATAAGTCGATGCTATAGTCTTTCTAATAAGAATAAGATTTTGAGGGTTCCTGACTACGAAACTGACTAGGAACGCTTATAGTTTCGCCATGTCCGTCTGTGTGTCTGTCTGTCCGAGGCTTTGCTTCGTGATCGTTAGTGCTAGAAAGCTGTAATTTGGCATAGATGTATAAACCAATAGAGCCGACAAATGCGTACAATAAAAAAAAATTAGGTCCTCCGCTACACGTAAAGTGGGGATTTTTTTTGCACTTTTAAAACTAACAGGGGTCTTCAACAAACATTTTATTCGGAGATGATCACTCCGAAAGAAAACGAATGTAACCCCTCCTCTAACCATAACCATAGGTCCAAAAATATAAAAAAAATCGTGGAAATAGAACTTAAGATAGACATTAAATGAAAACTATAGCGGACATGATCAGTTTAGCTGTTATTGAGATATTCGCAAAACTTCTCCACTTCATAGTAAAAAGACGTACGAGGATGAACTTGAACGTATGACGAAATGAGTTTAATACAAATTTTAAAATGATTTCAGATCAAGATAAATTAATTACTTACCAAAATTACCTCTACTTTTAATAATGTCTGGATCCTCAGGGAATCAATATCTAATAAAAACAGCCTCTTGGGAATATTTTTTGATGCAAATTAAAAATATTCGTTCGTGTTTTATGAGGTATAAAAAAGTTAAATTATCAGAGGAATAGGAGTCTAATTTACATTTTTATAGAAGTTTTGATTGAGCACTAGCCGCCTTAAAGCGAATGCTGTTATAAAAATTAAAATAATTCCAAACGCGTTAATGGTTAGAATATCTATGTACTATTTTAAACTTCTTTTTTTGTTTAGGAATAGGCAATTTACAATCAAAGTTGAATTCTTATATCGGATTTAGACGTAAGGTGAAAAAAGTTTCCAAAAGTAGCTCGGCCGCCCTATGAATCCAATGAACAGCGCCATCTATTGATTTCGTCCGAAACAAAAACTTAAAATCCTGATCGGCTACCCCAGGGGTCGGGAAACTTTTGAGAAGAAGAGCGAATCGTAGTAGAATTCACCAGTTTTAAGAATGTCAAAGAGCCGCAAATGGTGTTTTCAGTGGTACGAGTATAAGAGAAGGTTTAAATTTTAGTTGCATGAAGAGCCGCAATCGTACCCCCAAACAGCCGCATGCGGCTAGCGAGTCGCGGTTTGCGACCCCTGGGCTGCTCTAAACCGACCGTGTTACACAATGTTTTAAATCCATAAAAAATCCGAAAGGAGGTCACAATCCATTCAAACCAGTTACACACAATAATCCCAACCATTCATTAACCCATTAAAAACACATTCCAAAAAACGTAAAAGAATTCAAAAGTCGGCGTCCATTACACTCATACATCTCCAAATAACAATAAAACCACACAAAAACGCAAATCTATTATTTTCATACGAATTTTATGATGTAATAAATCATTCAGATAAAAGTATCCAATGTCCTACTTCCAGCCCTTGACATATGCCATTTTGATTGCGTCCCGTATTTAATCTGTGGGCCCGGGGGCGAGGGCAATTCATTACAATAATTTACTGCTTCTGAAAATTCATTTTTGTCAACCCTGCTTTGTATTTAATTTGATCATTGAATTGTACGTTTGTTTTTGTTGGAGGTCCTAATCAAAACAGGATGCTGATTCTGTTTTAATAATTTGATGTGGTTCTGTGTGTCGCATTAGGCATCACGCACGCATATAAGTGCGAGCGAAATGCTTTAGGACATCTACATATCTCAATGAAAATCCCAGGCGATTTGCATTCCATTCCGGCCTTTGATCGATCGATTAAATTCGCTACTTGGCCGGCAATCACCTAAAATCGCATGCGTTTTGTTTCAAAGTCCGTAGAAGCCTTTATGAGACAACTCCTCAACGATCCTCAAAAGTGAAACAACAGTCAGTGACAATCAGCGTGACCCGCTATTGCTGATTGGTGCTCACGGTCAAGGTCGTAATTAAAATAAAATTAAAACCATATCAAATTGTTAAAATAGAATTAGCCTCCATTTTAATGATATATTTATGTATATTGGAGTACCCTCGGATATATCAGTTTCTCAAGTTGTGTTTAAATTTCCTTTTGGTTATTATTAGTTGCGAGTGTATATTCTGCGTTAGTATCTGTTGAAAAACTGCATGTGCAGTATGTGTAGAGTTGTTTTAAATTGAAAAGTTTTGTTTTTTGTGTATAGTAATTTCATTATTGTAAGCTGAGGATATTTAAAAAGAGATTTTATGTATTTATTTTGCGATGATTGTAGATTTTTAAGATTTGTTTTTTTTTTTTTTTTTAATCTTATTTATTTTATAAGGTATTTTTTTAGATTTGTTTTAGCTGCGCTTAAAATGCTGCGTTTAAAATGTACTTAGAAATGTAACGTTTAAGTAATAAACATACGGAATAACATATTTCTTTATTATTATTTTTAATTAAATCCAGCTAAAAGAGTAGGGACCATCATTCGCCGCATGAGGTGTAGTTTGAGGTAATATACAGTAAGTATACCTATTGGATGATGTGAATTTAAAGCTGCTGAATGAAGAATACAGAAATGCTAAGATAGCAGAGGGGTAAGATATGAGGCTCTCAAACCGAAGATCGCGGGTTCGAACTCCGGCCCGTACCAATGAGTTTCTTGGGACTGTAGTTTTGATACAAGCACCATATTCTAAGAGTAGTTAGTATAGGCTCAAATGAATCAATTTTCATATGTTTAATTAAAGTTTACGACTTATATTTTTTCTTATAAAATAATTTTGCACGCAATGTATTATTACTTTGTTTTTATTTAAAACGTCACACTTACTGACGTGAAGTGATGATTATATAAGAAAAAAAATGCACGGTTAAGGCTATAAATTAATAATATATTTTACAGTACATACGGTGCTACTTTACCGCACTAGTGTGAAAGGTGGGAGGTAAGGAGGAATAAAATCTCCATGTACAGTCAGCTGCAGAGAAAAGTTACCCCCAGTTAGTTTGCATAGAAATTTTGTATGCAGTAATGGGTACTTTTTCCCTGCAGCTGACCGTACCAACAAGTGTCCGTCAAAAAACCTTAAATAGGTGGCGCTACAATACCAAATATTCTATTTGAAAAATAAATTCAAATCATAGACAGCGCACTTCACTCCGTCAACAACGCCTAGGTTCTTAGCTACTCTAGCGCTACTACTGGAGAGATTTGGAACTATTAGTTGTAGCTGACAGCTGGACACTTTTGCAATAGTTCTGCACATTGTATTCCTTACCTCCACTTTCTATAGAAACTGAATGTAATAACGACGTATGGGTCACCTGTAAAGCCTATACTTGGTAGTGGGACTAATATACCAGTAGTAGGGATGTGTGCGTTCTGGCTTTGGTTGATGACCTTTTTTTTAGCAGCCACACTGAGAACCTCAGGTGTTACTTGGTGTCAACAAGTGGGCGGGGTGTTGGTTCAAGATGTCGCTCTCCTATTGGTCGTTGCGGTCATTAGTGGTTCTAATTAGCTAATGACATTCCATTAATTAGGCCACACCTCCTAGTTGAAGTTATCAAGTGGGCGGGGTCTTGGTTCTGGATGGCGCTCTCCTATTGGTCGTTGCTGTCATTTATGATGCTCATTCCTTATTACATCGTAATTACATAATTCTCGATGGGACTCTGCTATTGGGTAGGTAATTAATGATTCCCTAACTGCATCCATTAATTAGGCGACATTGCTCATTTACGAGTAAACTGTTATGAGCCTTTCATATATTCTTAGACCAACCAACAGACGTTTCTCAGGGGTCACGGTTCTAACCTAACCTAACCTATCAACAGCGGGTCACGGTTTAAACCTAACCAACCTGTCTCTAATGCCATCGAAGTTCAAATCAAACCTAACCTAATTTTATTATTTTTAGAATACTTCAAATATCTAGTTTTATAAATATTCTCGTTCATTACAAAGTTGAATGTTGAAATCTCTATTTCACACAATGGAATTTTAATGTGACTTTAATGTATGTATAATCTACTTGGTAATTGAGCTTATCATAATTGTTAGCCAAATTCCAATAACACGTATTTAGAAGCAAAACAAGTTATCAATTATCAAACAAGACTTTGTATTGAAACAAGATTTTTAATGATCAAGAGTTGTATATATAAAGACCTACGACGATTTCTTTTTTATACTACTATCGATTGACCCACGCTGTACTCCTACACCAGAAGGCATCAATATGTCGGTAAGTCTTCAATTATTAACTACAAATATTGTACATGTTTTTCTAATGTTAAGATTTTAAGAACTGTGGTAATCACGAAATTATGTAAATTTACAATTGTGTAACACATGTTTTGTTTTTAAATACAGAACTCCCCATCAAATGTCTTCGACGGCCAAGACTATACATTTAAGCAGTACTATTATCCAGTGTCAGATGCAGAGGACAGCCTAACTTGTGTACCAGACGAGCCGGTGAAGCGAAAATTAAACACACACTCAAATATCGATGCATTCTTTGACCAGCCAAAGATAAAGAGGAAGAAAAACGTGTCTTCCACTGTAGGAAAAGGCTGTAAAGGGGGTGGTATATCATATATATCTACAAACAAAGACGATGGTACGAATTCGACACATCTAATCAAAATAGAAATATTTGATATGAAAAAACTATCCAAAGTTTCTGATACAACTAAACACTGGATGTTTGCGGATGTGCGTGCAAAATATTTCGTGATGGAAAATGAAACAAATAAGCACTTACAGCAAGCTAAAGATCTCATTTACGGAATCACGAAGGAGATTTCCGAATCCGACGAGTGTAAAAAGTACCATTTTAATTCAAAAGTCTAATCACTGTTGTCTAATTGTATTTTTGTAATTAGAATATCGATTTATAATATAATAAACAAATACTATAGAATATACCAGTTTATTTATTTTTTATAAAAAAAATGATACATATTTATTTCTTCCCTTACCTTCTTCATTATAAGACGTGTTTTTTACCCTCCTCGGGAAAATAAAAAAATAATGATTCATTTTTTGCATCCATTTACAGCCATTGTTGCTGGCCCCAGTAGTTGTGGGAAATCACATTTTGTAACAAGTTTTTTAAATAGTATCAAAGCAGTTTGTAATCAATCATTCCAAAAAATTGTGTGGTGTTATGATGAAATGCAGCCATTGTACAATTTAAAGAATGTGAATTATAATCAAGGTATTCCAGACTTGGGTATGTTTGATGGTAAACAACCACAACTGCTTATTATAGATGATTTAATGAGAGAATCCGATGGACGGATAGTTGATATTTTTACTAAAGGGAGTCATCATCGAAATATAAGTGTTTTTTACATAACACAGAACCTATTTCATCAGGGAAAAGGGCAACGTGATATATCATTGAATGCTAACTACATTATTTACTTTAAGAATCCGAGAGACAAAACTCAAATAAGATATTTAGCGAGACAAGTTTATCCAGAAAACTCGCTTTTTGTTGAAGAAGCTTATAAAGATGCAACTAAAGATGCTCATGGTTACTTAATGATTGATCTTAAGCAAACAACAGATGATAAATATCGATTTAAAACAAATATATTACCTATTACATCATACTGTACAGTCTATGTTCCAAAAAAGGGCTTTAAATAGGACTTACATCAATGGTTTTAGTCATTCTATAACTATGCATAGGAGAGTTATAACACATCAAAATTTACTCAAAGCACTACACACTTTAAAGCCAAAATATCGAAAAGTTATATTAAAAGCCTGTAGTGATGAAGAAATAAATGTTATTTGTGAATGTATTTATAACATTTTAAAAGGTAAAATATCCCTTCCTGAAAACGAGCGGACCCACTTGAGTAAATACAAAAACCTTTTACGAAAACTAATATCAAAGGGTAAAAATAAAATACGTAAAAATATAATTGTACAAAAAGGTGGGGCATTCCTTCCCATAATTTTAGGAGCGGTTATTAATGGTCTGTTAAGCTCGCTAATTAAATAAATATGCAGCACACAAAAAAAATGATACTAGTTGAACCAGAGTTAATTGATCGACTTAAATCAAACAATGGCTATATCTCGGAAAATGCTGCATCAAGATTAGATGGTGAAATGCAAAACATTATAAATAGTAATTTGAATGATCGCGAAAAATGGGCACTATATTCTCAAGCTTTACAAAGATATCTACATGCTATCGAGGAAAATAGGAGACCACTCAAATTATCTATATTAGCTGATACTGAAGATGAGTCATTAAAGTTGAATGAGCCCGTTGTACCATATAAAGAAAAAAAACATGAAGATCCTACGATAGTTTTAAATCCCCCTCTACCAGATGTAGGTGAAACTCCTCGGAGGTTAAGTACATTCACTACGCAGTACTCACCATCTTACATGCTTAAATTAATTCCTAAGACTTATAAAAAAAGAGGTGAAGCCTTGATTGATTTTATTATAAAAAGTAAGCCTAAAATTTGGTGGAAAGAGGGGGGAGAAGTGGTTATAGATAATGAAGTTATATCAGGCAGTAACATATTTGATCTTATAAGTGATACGGTAAGACCACTCAAGCGCATCAAACCATTGGGGTGGGAAAGATTTGCTTCTACTTTAAGAGAATTAAATATTCCCTTAACCTATGTTGGTAATCCAAGCTCTTTAGATTATATAAATCAGCTATCCGTGCATAAATCAGCAGAAAATCATAAGAAGGAAGAATTCAATGCTTCAACGCCAAAATCAATTAGATCTAAAGATATATCCAAAAAACAATTGAACTGGGAAAGATGGAACCCATACAAGACATAGCTAGAATATACTACGATGTTTCTCATCCTGCCGGTTTTAGTAGTGTCAACAAATTAGCAGAAGCCATGCGTGGAAAGATGAAGCGAAATGAAGTAAAAAATTGGTTGCAGTCTCAAGAAACTTACACACTTCACAAGCCTCTGCAGAAACGGTTTCAAAGAAATAAATATATTCTGTCTAATTTTAATGAACTTTGGCAAGCTGACTTAAGTGATATGCGTAGTTATAGTAAATATAATGACGGGTACAAGTATATTCTGTGTGTTATTGATGTATTTAGTAAATATGCCTTTGCAAGAGCGATGAAGGATAAAAAACCTGAAACAGTAAAAACCTGTTTCGATAACATATTCGCAGAAGCTAAAGTTACCCCAAGACATATTCAGTCAGACAAAGGTACTGAGTTTGTTTCAAAAGTTACTAAGGAATATTTTAAGACAAAAAGTATTAATTATTATACAACAAATAATCCTGATATTAAGGCTAGCATTGTAGAGAGGTTTCAAAGAACTTTAAAGATGAAAATGTGGCGTTATTTTACCTTTAAAAATACCAACAGATATATTGACATCTTACAAGATTTGTTACCTTCGTACAATCATAGTTTTCATTCAAGCATTAAAATGTGTCCAAATGAAGTCAATCATGATAATATTATGACAGTTTGGCGGAATTTATATGGCAAAAAAGAAAATAAAATACATGTTACTGAACATCCTTTGCTTCAAGTTGGGGATCATGTTAGGATAACTAAGCATAAACATATCTTTCAAAAAGGCTATGAAACTAACTGGAGTGACGAAATATTTGTGATTGATACTTTTATAAGGAGATCTCCCTGGATTGTTTATACTTTAAAAGACTTAGAGAATGAACCAATTACTGGTACATTCTATTCAAAGGAGCTGCAAAAAGTATTTTATGATCCCACCACCATGCATAAAATAGATAAAATAATACAATCCCGTCGCATTGGTGGCAGAAAGGAAGTGTTAGTCAAGTGGAAAGGTTATCCCAACAAATTTAATAGTTGGATCCCCGCATCAGATATTGAAAGAATATGACTGATGACAGTTTTTATTTAACACTGTTGAGCAATAGTTCAATTTCATACTATCCAGAAAATACGACTGCAAACTTTTTAACTAAGTTACCAAAAACTATCAAGTTGGAGGGTGAATGGACTGTTGGATTAGTAGAGTTTCATTATCCATGTACAATGTTTAACGTTCAAGAACATGAAAATATTCTTTACATAAAAAAGAAAGCGCGCTTGCAAGATAGTAATGATGCAAATCAAAGCCCTAACGCAGGAAGTGATATAATTGTAGAATATAAATCTCACATACCAGCAACAACATATGATAATGTTAACAACTTTTTAATAGCTTTTAATGAGAATCCCTTGCTGAAAAATCAAATAAAAATAAGATATGATGATATATCGAAACTTGTAACAGCCACTCGTACTAATACAGATTTATTATCTTTAATTGTCTCACCGCAATTAAGTCTTCAATTAGGGTTTGAACCAGGAACAAATATAGTATCAAAGCCAATTGGTAAATATCCTATCAATTTATATTTAGGATTACCATCACAGATTTTCATTTATTCGGATATTATTCAACCACAGATAGTAGGGGATGTTATGTCATCTTTAATACGCATTATACCACTTGATCCAACTAAGTACACTTATGGAGCTTACAAAATGCATGCATTTTCACCAGCTCACTACTTATCCGTTATGCGCAGAGAGTTTGATACTATAGAAATAGATATAAGAACAAGCATTGGCAATCGAGTACCATTCCAGTTTGGTACATCCTGTGTGAAACTACACTTTAAGCGTATAAAATGAATCAAAAAAACGTAAATAACATTTGTCCATATCAACATTATTACTCACATCAGGCAGGGTCTGGCGTTGGAATAATATATAAAGGTGTCTCTCATCAGCGTGGACATGGAATTGGAAGTTTTTTGGGGGGATTATTTAGATCCGTTTTGCCTCTATTGTCAAGTGGATTTCGAACTGTAGGTAAAGAAGCATTAAATGCCGGTGTTGGATTACTCTCTGATATGATGAACTCTCATCCTTTGGAGGACTCATTAAAATCACGTTTTAAAGATGCCAGTTCTAATTTAAAAAGAAAGGCCGATGATAAGATTGATTCTCTAATGAGTGGTTCAGGGTATAAAAGAATAAGGAAAGCAAGACATTCGGTCATTGCACGTAAAGCACTACAAGGAAGACGATCTCATAAATCAACTAAACCTAAATTTGAAGATATTTTTTCATCTTAAAAAAAAAAATGGCCTTCATACATAATCATTCATGTGAATGTGCTAAGTCCGAGTTGGACTTGTTTGCTCTACCATCAACACAAACAAGCATTGAAAGTGGTCAATGGATTCATTACAAACCGATTTCATCATTGAGTGATGATGGACCAATTGAATTCCAAGTACCTGGTACGGGAGATGACTATATCGACTTATCTCATACTATGCTCTATATAAAAGCTAAAATAGTATGCTCTGAATCGAATTCCATTAAAGCTACAACTCAAATTGCACCTATTAATAATTGGTTACACTCGCTCTTCAATCAGTTAGATGTGTATTTAAATCAAAAACTTGTGTCTCCACCAAATAACACTTATGCATATCGTGCATATATAGAAACATTACTTAACTATGGACCTGCAGCTAAAACCTCTCATCTTACATGTGGACTGTGGTATCAAGACACTCCTCATAAAATGGATGCTACAGACAGTACAAATAAGGGTTTTTCTAAAAGACAAGAGTTAGTTAAAGTGAATGAAGCGATTGACATGATTGGCCATTTACATGGCGATATATTTAATCAAGACAAATTTTTAATTAATGGTGTAGAAACGCGTATAAAGTTAGTACGAAGTAAGGAAGTGTTTAATCTCATGTGTAACAGTGAGGATGAAAAATTTAAAGTGTCAATTTTAGACGCAAGCCTTATTATTCGAAAGGCTCGTATCAATCCATCTGTTTTACTAGCACATCAAAAAGTTTTAGCCTCGACTACTGCTAAATATCCTATCACTAGAGCAGAAGTTAAAGTTTTAACAATTCCAACTGGAATTCAAGGTAAAACGTTAGATAACATATTTCTAGGACAAGTACCTAAAAGATGTATTATAGGGTTTGTAAAAAATTCAGCATTTAATGGTAGTTTCACACAAAATCCATTTAATTTCGATAATAATGGAATAAACCTATTTAGTTTATATGTTGATGGTCAGCAGGTACCATCAAAGACATTGCAGCCCTCATTCAGAGAAGGTTTATTTGCATCAACTTATCATACTTTGTTTTCTGGAACGGGTATTCACTTTTTCAATGAAGGTAACTCGATAGGTAGACAGGACTATGAAGGAGGCTACTGTTTACTAGCTTTTGACTTAACTCCAGATCTTTCAGCCAGCTCAAGCTCACATTGGAATTTAGTCAGACATGGTAGTGTGAGACTAGAAGTTCGTTTTGATACAGCATTAACAACAACAATTAATTGTATAATTTATGCTGAGTTTGATAATGTTATAGAAATAAATAAAAACCGAGATGTAAATGTCGATTATAATAGTTAATTACTGAATGAATAAATCAGACAATAACTTATTTTATCATATATGTAACATAGCTCAAGATGGATACACATGAGATTCAACACTATATGAATAAAATGAATATAGCCTTGGAATCGAATGTATTTGCAGCCAACAGAATGCCAATGTTTGTTCAACTACCTGTTTTCATAATAAGCAACTTAGATCCAGATTTTAAACCTGGCTCACATTGGATAGCCATTTACATTGATGTCAATGGTGTTGGTGAATATTTTGATTCATTCGGTCGAAAACCAGAAGGTTATCATAAAATGTTCTTGAAAAGAAATGCTAAGAAGTGGTTCTATAATCACCAAGAACTGCAAAGTTATTTAACATCGGTTTGTGGAAAATATTGTTTAGTTTATCTTTATTTAAAAACAAAAAATGTAAAAATGCATGATTTTATTAATGTTTTTTCCGCTGTAAACAGAATAAGTAATGATGTTACTATATGTCATATGTTTAGAATATTATTTGAATAAATATAATATGATAAAAAAATGTGATTTGGTTTTATTTATAACTACACACAATATAATAAAGAAATAAAACATCAACATGTATAAACTATATATTTTTATTCACAATTAGACAACAGTGATTAGACTTTTGAATTAAAATGGTACTTTTTACACTCGTCGGATTCGGAAATCTCCTTCGTGATTCCGTAAATGAGATCTTTAGCTTGCTGTAAGTGCTTATTTGTTTCATTTTCCATCACGAAATATTTTGCACGCACATCCGCAAACATCCAGTGTTTAGTTGTATCAGAAACTTTGGATAGTTTTTTCATATCAAATATTTCTATTTTGATTAGATGTGTCGAATTCGTACCATCGTCTTTGTTTGTAGATATATATGATATACCACCCCCTTTACAGCCTTTTCCTACAGTGGAAGACACGTTTTTCTTCCTCTTTATCTTTGGCTGGTCAAAGAATGCATCGATATTTGAGTGTGTGTTTAATTTTCGCTTCACCGGCTCGTCTGGTACACAAGTTAGGCTGTCCTCTGCATCTGACACTGGATAATAGTACTGCTTAAATGTATAGTCTTGGCCGTCGAAGACATTTGATGGGGAGTTCTGTATTTAAAAACAAAACATGTGTTACACAATTGTAAATTTACATAATTTCGTGATTACCACAGTTCTTAAAATCTTAACATTAGAAAAACATGTACAATATTTGTAGTTAATAATTGAAGACTTACCGACATATTGATGCCTTCTGGTGTAGGAGTACAGCGTGGGTCAATCGATAGTAGTATAAAAAAGAAATCGTCGTAGGTCTTTATATATACAACTCTTGATCATTAAAAATCTTGTTTCAATACAGAGTCTTGTTTGATAATTGATAACTTGTTTTGCTTCTAAATACGTGTTATTGGAATTTGGCTAACAATTATGATAAGCTCAATTACCAAGTAGATTATACATACATTAAAGTCACATTAAAATTCCATTGTGTGAAATAGAGATTTCAACATTCAACTTTGTAATGAACGAGAATATTTATAAAACTAGATATTTGAAGTATTCTAAAAATAATAAAATTAGGTTAGGTTTGATTTGAACTTCGATGGCATTAGAGACAGGTTGGTTAGGTTTAAACCGTGACCCGCTGTTGATAGGTTAGGTTAGGTTAGAACCGTGACCCCTGAGAAACGTCTGTTGGTTGGTCTAAGAATATATGAAAGGCTCATAACAGTTTACTCGTAAATGAGCAATGTCGCCTAATTAATGGATGCAGTTAGGGAATCATTAATTACCTACCCAATAGCAGAGTCCCATCGAGAATTATGTAATTACGATGTAATAAGGAATGAGCATCATAAATGACAGCAACGACCAATAGGAGAGCGCCATCCAGAACCAAGACCCCGCCCACTTGATAACTTCAACTAGGAGGTGTGGCCTAATTAATGGAATGTCATTAGCTAATTAGAACCACTAATGACCGCAACGACCAATAGGAGAGCGACATCTTGAACCAACACCCCGCCCACTTGTTGACACCAAGTAACACCTGAGGTTCTCAGTGTGGCTGCTAAAAAAAAGGTCATCAACCAAAACCAGGACTGTTTGACCCTCCAAAGCTGAGCCAGAACGCACACATCCCTACTACTTATACCTAAGATATTTTTGTTTACTATAAGCTGTAAGTATACAAGAAAACCCAACCTTTTTGTAAAGAAGAGTCGATACTTCAATTTAAAATCCCCGAGACCTGATACAAGATTCCTCGAAGTAATTTAATTATTCTGCTTTCGTAATTCCAGTTCAAGTGGCCACTTATAGCTCGATATCAAAACGAATTTCAGCACATAAATTCCGTCAGATATTTCAGCCAGGTATAATGGGGCAAGTTCTGAAAATCAAGATATAGTGCGTGCGAACATAACACATTTCAGGACTACAGCTCCGAAATAATTGTGCTCGTACCTATTTGAGATTTTCCTTGAATTATAGGCTCTAAAAATAATAATAGAATAGGCAAAATAACTGGTGTAGAAATGACACAGCGTCATCGTCATACAGGAAACTAAATAGGGAGAGTGCAAAAACTGTAGGGGGTACGTAGCACAGGAGATGCCAGATTTCAATAAATGACACCCGGCTGTCACTTACCCTGTTAATGACTTAAGTTTAAAAGTGCCATGTACTGGGATAGTGGTTAGCGCTTAGCCCTCCATTTCATCTTCTTCTTATAGTTACATTAATTCAGGTCCATCGCAACACAATTAATATAACCTATAACGTTTTCGGCACTGTATTGTCAATATTAAATGTAATAGTTTTTAATGTAACTTTTCCGTAATTGAATGAAATTTAAAACTTTATTTCAGACATATTAGGTATCCATATCTTGGTCTAGCTGGTGACCGTCCACAGTGGAGGCATATTGTGCAGACGCAGGTGCGTGAATTCGAAGCCAGGCGACGCACAGAACTTGACGATAAGCGTGACGAGCTAAAGGCCAGACCACCTATGGCCATAACATATAATTACGTCGGAGGGGTGCTGACCTGCAGCGAGTGTGGCCGCACATTCGCTGCTAAGATTGGCTACGTCAGTCACCTGAGAGCGCACCAGCGACACTCTCAGCGGTAGAAAGCAGTTGCTGTGGCCGAAAACGGCTAGGAGACGATGATGATGAGGAACAGTGTAATAATTAAAACAATAAAAACAAAAACAAAAAATAATTTACAATCCTAAATGCGCAGTCTAGATTGCCCACTGTCACCGGATATGTATTTCATCCAGTGGTGCTGGAACGGGCAATCCAGCCTGCTGGCCACCACGCGTAGGAGGCTGTTGGAGCTGGCGCACACGCGTCGCATCAGGGATGCCGTACGTTTACGCATAATGGCGTGAAAGCCATCTGTCCTGGACTACTCCTAATCCTGGTAATAACTGTTTGTGCCAAAATAAAGAGAAAATTGTCACGAGGTGTAGACGTGAAGTTTATGGTTCCAATGGGCTACAAGGTCACAACTACTATGTACAAGAAAACATACGAGAACGGTAGATGGTAGCACTTGCTTTGGCGTGAAGTATCAATATACACGTTTATATTTCCGATGCAGGCCACAATATTGCAGACCCTCCAACGCGCACGGTCTCCTATAGGGTAAATAAAATTGACAGCCATACATTTGGCAGCTGGAGTAGAAGGCACTGTCAACGTAAAACTAGTTCTAGGCCTAAGTAAGTTACAAATAAAAGAGCAATAAGATAATGTAACAGAAAAAACGCTTCCTGATACCAAGTCCAGGGTTCAACTCAAATGAAATAAATTTCGTTACTAGTTACCGAGTGACCCCTTATATTCGAACTCACAAATTGTTTGAACTCAACTTAATCTAATTTTGAAATCACTATTTCGTGAATTTCATTAGTAATCTTGTGTTTGTGTGATCAAGATAAGCTGCGACATATCAATGACGAAAAAACTTAATACTTACTCGTACCTATTTGTATAAAAATAGTATTTGTTATTTTGTGGAGTAATGCCGTTCACGCTGTAGAAATCCGATGCGTGTTTCGGACTTGTAAGCTGCATTAAAATTTCCAGTTTCCGAACTGTAAACTCAAACATGACGTATGAGTTATACTGTACAGTCAGCAACAATTGTAGCGTGTGAAATAACGCGTCAAAACTATCTGCCAATAGAGATATCGACAGCTTGCACTCAAAGGTACCTGTAACAGTTTAATTTATTTTATTTTATTTATTCATGCTAAATAACATACACGTACGCAAAAATATACACGTCCGCATAGCAGAAAACTTATTATCTAGACATTAAACACTATATTATCATAATTACAATACATAATAAATAACAATAGAAACAATATATACAAAACTTATTCACATTACATCTTGGTTGCTAAAAAACTCTTCTATAGTATATTCTATATATAGTAACATTTGTCTATTAAGTTCTTAATTGTTCTTTTGCGTCATTTAATATTCGCCCGGCAACTGAATGACTTTTATTATCCACTACAACGGGACTTAATTACGTAAAATTATCTTTAAAATTTACCTCCGACGTTTCGAGGATGACGTTGTTGGCGAGGATGGCAATTAAGTAAGATGAGATCTGGATGACGACTACACCAGTACGGCTACCACAATTTTGACACTGACACATACGCTAGTGTGCGTAACTTACATTTCATCACACTTAATCGAAAAAGATCTTATTTCATGTACAAGGCAAGGCATGTACTGCGTGCTCTCGGGCGTTATGGATTGTGAAAAAAAAGCTTTTTTAAATTGTGTCACTAATTAATACGAATGAAGTAGATATACATGAGTTTTACTTTTAAAATACTGACGTTTATAATGTATTTTTACAGAATTTTCAATCATGTCTATTCAGACATGATTGAAAATTCTAAACTGTCAAAGAATGACAATATGGTGGACGAATGTTTGAAATGTCACCGTATTTAAGAATTATTTCGATTAAATTTTAGTTTTTTCTGCGCAAGTGTGATGAAAAACATTGTGTGTAACTCCGGGGGTAAGAATATAGCAAACTCGAGTCTTAAATGCACTCCAGCCTGCGGCTGTAGTGCATCTAAACAGCTTGCTTGCAAATATTCACGTACACCCCTCGTCTCACAATGTATTATTGCTATATCGCTCGTACTCGCATATTAGTGCGAGATGTATTGAAAGTAACACAGACGTTTGCGAATATGTCAGTTTGACACTGCTAATGCAGTCGTGGTAAGGCTACAGAACGCTGTACAGTAGCAGTTAGGTTGTTACCGTAATGCTGTTGCAGTGCCATCCGACTGTCCTTGCAGTCACAATTCAAATGTAACCTTTTTTCCTTCCTTCACGTTCATAATATTCCAAGTCAAAACAAGTACGGCGATCGGGGAGTAATAATTATTGGGCGAGTTTAAACACTTCCCTCCGGGCAGGCATTAGGCGGGAATCGCCCAAGTTGCCTCGTAAACACGCTTTTGGCCCTCGCCCCGGGAATCTGAGATATCTATGCATTTGCTATAGCTACGCCTGCTGTGGCAGCATGGTTCCATTTTTATCACTTGTCACTATGCCCGTCACTTTTGCGCTTACATATTTGTTAGAACGTGTCAGACATGGTGACAAATGATAAAGAGCCGACCATCTTAGCCCTACTGCAGTTGTTATAAGCAGTTGACAGTATCTAAATTATGATATTTTGTTATCATTCACCCGTGCGTCTCGCGCGTCAATGTGTACAAGCAAGTACGTACAAAACATACTTACAACGCGACGTACGTTCAAATTGGCCTCCAGATCTATGCGGATCTATTGTGGAAAATAAATAAAAATCGATAGGGTTTCGAAATTGTACGCGTTTTAATTATCATTGATTTTCAAAATAGGTTTGGACCCGGGGTACGGTTTGGACTACGTCCAAAAGAGAGGTATGGGCATTGTGAATGTCATCTCGCTTTGTGTGGTAGGGCACAGCACAGCGGATGTCATTCCAGATCTAGAGCTGAGCCCAACTGGGGAAGGACCTTCACCTTACAGAAAACCGCAGCCAAATAACACTAGACTCTACTCATAGTTTTGTTTTACTGCCGGTAAGGTTGTCAGAGCTCAACGAGAGAGTGTACACACGTCCACGTTAGGGTCGGCAACGCGCATGTAACTCCTCCGGAGTTGCAGGCGTCCATAGGCTACGGAGACTGCTTACCATCAGGCGAGCTGTATGCCTGTTTGCCACCAAAGTAGTATTAAAAAAAAGCTTATACGCGGACCATATCGCAGGCAGATGCTAGTATGTTTATAAATATTTCCACAGTACGCACCGCGCATCTACTTCACTTTAAATTGCGATACCAATATTCCATATCCAAATAAACTCACCAAATGGCCAAAATTTCAATATCATGATGGGTTAAATGTGCAAACACGTAAACAGCGTATCACGTAAACTATTAAGCGGAGTGCTCCGTGCAGTCCCAGGTTCAATCCAGATATTGAAAACTCGAAACTGGCCTTAGATTGAAATTGACTCATGAACTTTCTTCGGAACTTAGTTGACTTGCGGTGAATACAGGCTGCTTCGAAAAGAGGCTGTGAAAAGAGGAACTGCTTTTCTAGCTAAATCAACTTTTTATGATATAATAGAGAGCTTTTCAGCCGAGTACCGTGTTTAGGCAACGAAGCTTGTTGAGTTGCCTTAGTAAGGTACGGGATTGAAAAGCTTGATTATATCACTGTTGTACTGCACAATTATATTGAATAAACGAATATTGAATGGTACTGAATGGCAGAATAAGTTGTGCCTGTAACTTTTTTTATATAATTAAAGAGGGAATTTACATACTTAAATTTATGTATTGTTTTTATTGTTATTTTTGTACCAAAGTTTGAAGTTGAACTTGAAGTATAGTGCAATTGTTTTTGTCATTTTGAAGGTTCGACTTCATGCTGGTTTATTAAATTATGATTATTTTTAATGATTTCCTCACATCTTCGAGAAAAGCATCTATATGCCTCGGTAGGAACAGCAATTCATGGATTCATCTTCTTTGCCCTTTCCCGGGATCTGCAGTAATGTACTATTTATTTAGATGGGAGTAAGTTCTCTTTTCATGAAGGTTTGAAGGTCGTATCGGTCCAGTAATACCGCAGGCGACAGTTCATTCCACAGTCTAGCTGTGCAAGGTAGAAGGTATCCTATTAAATGATAGTTTTATGGATAGCCGCGGAAGAGGCACTAAATATAAAATGAAGTAAAATATGATGTTTTTGATGGTATCGGAATTATACGACGGCCATATTTTACCAATATATTTTCATTAAGTTTGCTCGCAAATAATTTCACTGGAGTAATAACTGAAACGCGAACCACGGTTATATACTTTCTTTTTGTGGATAAAACTATAAAAAAAAGTATTGTAAAATTAATCATCATTCGCTTGCCCTTATCCCATTCATTTGGGGTTCGGCGCAGCATGTCTTTTTCTTCCATATCTTTCTGTCACCCGTCATCACTTCACTCGCGTTCCACCTTTTCCTAAGTTTTCCTCTCCCGTTCCAACCCTCCACATTCATTCGTAATACCTTTCTCGTCACATGACTTTCATCCCTCCGCATCACATGCCCATACCACGCTAAGCGATTCACTCTTACTTTTTCTATTATAGGTGCAACGTATTGTAAAATTAATAACGTATTATATTAAACCTATTTATAAGGTTTCAACTAAAGTTATTTAATAGCTGTGTAGCGTATTATTTTATTCTTGTTTAAATCAATAGTTATAGGTAAGCATAAACATACCTACGAATAAGTATGCATTATCGTAATATCGAATCTATCTTAACTTTGAAAAATCATTTGTAAAGATATTGAATAAATTTGTTATTGATATTTAAAATATTTGGTTAAAAGAAGGTGTTTAAACATCGAATATCATTTGTTGAAATTAACATTTATATTAAAAAGGTAAGTGTAAATATCGTCAAACCAGAGCTCCAAACCATTATTATTATAACATTTCAAGCAGCCTGTACACCATAATAGCTTTATTTATTATTACTGGGTGTATCTGCAAAGTTTGCGGACTTGCAGCGCCCGCCCGGGCCACGAAAAATTATATCAAAAACTTTGTACGACCTCCTCAATGGGGTTAGCATATTTTCATCCTTTTCGAGGGCTTTGGAGAGTGGATGTTCTTTCCTTAATGGGGTTTGCGGCATTATTATGAGTTATTTATTTTATGTTTTCGGGGCGAAAACATCACAATCATAACATTGATTATCGTTGTCACTAGGAGGCCTATCTAATTTGGATCGTATTATGACAGAATATTAGCAGCACGTTTTGGTCGCGCTATTAATATTTACGGCCTGATTCAAACTTATAGTGATGTTTCTTCAAACAAAAACAAATATAGTGATGTTTCTTCAAACAAAAACGTCACTTTTGACACTGATATATTCTATCGATATCAGTACAGTTCAAATATACTTTATTCATGTAGGCCTAGCAACAAGCACTTGTGAATAGTAATAAGAGAGCATTACATATAATTATCTTAAGCTAATTATCAGAGCAATTTATTGATGTAAAGATTATTTCATAATACTAATGAATTATAATACAGATCAAATTTAATACCAAGAATTTTACAAAATATCGTCAAACATAAAAAAACAATTAATTGTATAAAAAATACTAGTCTAGAATGTTTCTAGAATAAATTCTAAATGTCAAACAAATAAAATAAAAAATAAAAACAACAAAGGAAGTACATACATATTCATCGTCATTATTCAAATATAATAAATAATTAATCATTTCGAATCACAATTAATCCCACGTTGATTTATCATTCATGTGGTATAATAAGCTTTAGAAATAAGTCGTATCGTATCTATAATAATTTTTTGTAGTATATTAAGAGTTAGAATCCGGTCGTTAGTTATAACTGTCATAAGATGTCGGTATCTATTTGTCATGTTTGTATATGCCAATGTTCGTTCGTTTAGTTTTGTCACTTGGTATTTATTTTTAATATATCAATAAAAATGTAGGTATCTAAAAAATTTTAAGGTATGTTTTGTGTCCGTTAGGACCTAGATTTGTAAGTAATTAATCGAACCTAAAGAAAAAAGCACAAAACAAATATTATTTAAACTTTGGGCGATAAATGAAATTGTCTCCGGATAAGTAGGACAGGTTCGTCAATTCGACTGGCAAATTAGATTTGTGGATTATCCGAGCACAGAAATGTCGGTATGATATTTTTGCAAACATTTCTTTACTAAAAAAGGTATAAAAACACGTGTAAGCCGGAAAAAGGATACGAAGTACTATAAATTTACCCTTATAGGAAAAACTTGCTTTGTCCTGAAGCATCCAAATGATGTAAAGTAGGTAAGTACCTACTTAATAGAGATCAGATCTGGCAGGTATACAAATTACGTCATATTTCAAATAAAATGCCAACATGAAGGAGGGAGGAAATTTGAGTGTTTTAGAAATTAGGAAATTTTAGATGCCGCAATGCAATTCGCTATGTGCACGACTCTCACGCACCCTAGCGTCCGCAAGTTTAGGTGAAAACGTCAATTCACTACATCTTATAAAACGACTCCAAAACTAAAACTTCTGAACGGATTTTCATACGACTTTCATCTATCCATAGAGTGATTCTTGAGGGAGGCTTAGAATAGAATAGAATAGAATAGAATTTCTTTATTTGCCAGAATACGTATGGTACAAGATGATAACAGAAAAGGTTTTACATGTAAGTATCAGTCGAAGACACGACATGCAAAAATTAACATAAAATAAATCAATATAGAAAAATTAAGAAAATAAAACAGTGGCTAAATTTTTCATGGTAAAAAATAAATAATAACATCCACTTGTAACAATTTAAAAATTAAATAATAGAATGTCCAAAAATAAATAAAAAATATAAAACTAATATCGATAAATTAAAATTTCATATTAAAAGTCAAATTACAAAATGGATGTCGTGTATAATTTATTTAAAAGTCATTGGGAGAATAAATTAAAAATAAGATGTAAAGAAATATACATAATCTCTGCTACTTAAAATTTTGCTTTAATAATTTCTGCTCTAAAAATTCCCTCACACTGTAAAAGCAATTTTCAGACATTTTGTAATCTTATTACTAAATTGGTTACTATTAATTTGCTTTAGCTCATCAGGATGACTGTTAAATATAACTATACACATATTGTATGCATTTTTGTGGTATACAGTAGAATGTGAAGGAGGCTGATATAACAAGTCCTTGTATTGCGCTCTACGATTTCCGGCAAAACATGGGTGTTTTTCACAAATAGACATGCTTTTTTGATGTACATGCAAGGCAAAGGCAAAACATTAAATTTCCTAAACAGTCGTTTACAGCTGTCCATGATCCATGCGTTGACTGTCGCACGAATGCACTTTTTCTGCCGAACAAACGCTTTTTCAATGTCGACCGAATTGCCCCACAGTAAAAGACCGTAGTTAAGTACAGATGCAACATATCCGTGATAGGCAATTGTTGCGGCCTGTAGAGATACCGTATTTCGAAGTTTCCTTAGAGCGAACACAAATCCGTCAAGTTTGGAACAAACAACTTCGACGTGTTGTTTCCAACTCAAGTTTTTGTCAATATGTAATCCTAAAAATTTCACATTATCACATTTTTCTACTAAGATGTCATTATATTTGATATCAAGTTGGCTAGGATTGGTTTGATAGGAATGAAATTGTGTATACACTGTTTTCGTTAGGTTGTTATTGCTGGTCTATGTGCTGATATCAGCCAAGGCTTTATTTATTTCAGCTTCATACGTTAAAATATCCTCTCCCTTAATTATCAGTGTAGTATCGTCCGCAAATAATATGCACTTTTGTACGGTAGCTTGGGGAAGATCATTAACATAGGTATTAGGTATATAACTTGTAAAGGTTTTGTGTAAATTGGTTGGAATATAACGATGCTGTCGGAAAAAATCACGCTGGAGCAGGAGCTTTAATCGAAAACGCTACGTAATCCGTTTGAGCTACAACAACACAATGTATGGTGGGGTTGTCTCTCTTTCATTGTCCTACAAAAAAGTCCGCGATGTTGAATTTCTATCTTTTAAGGATAACTTACTATACCCATTTTTAACTTCTAGAAAAAGATCACAGAATATACACATATGTGGCATTTGCAAAGCTATTTACACGAATAAAGTATTAATAAGTATCAAATCAAATACGTTACTTATATTAAGCATTTAATTACAATGGTTCCTTACACCATACAATTTAAATAAATATTTCAGGAGTAATCGTAAACTAAAGCTTAATTTCGAGCCATATAACTTGTATGAAATGTTAAAGCAGCTATCCGCAGTTAGTTCTAATTTTTACTACTTTTTGCGCTGCGATCGCTTTACTTACCCCGACCATGCACTTAGCACGTAGCCAATACCGTACTCTTCTTTATCATAATAATTGTCAAACATATACATTTTTTCGAGAAAGTGTAAACACTACTTTTTCTCAAAAATACCTCAATGTTGTGCTTTAAATTGTGAAAACATCTCACTTATTATTTCCCAAGGACCCAATATCCAGAAATCGATGGGAAAAAGCTTTGCATATTAAAAACTAAGGCAAATTAGCTTCGCTTAGCTTCGCCCGGTTATACGTGGGTGATACTGAAAGTTTCTGGAACATAATTTATTGTCTATTTTTAGATACAATTTGTTCGGTGATGATTTATATTTTAGGAAGGCTGTTTGAAAATTAAATGTCAGGGATTTTTTTATATTAAAAAAAATTAAGATTCCAGGAACTTTCAGTATGACCTAATTACAGGCTGCATTTTAAAGAAGAAACATAATTTAGGGCTTAGTTTGGCCCAACTTCCTGTAATCCGTAGATATCTATTACTAAGATAAATAATTCTAAATCCCAATTAAAAATGGATATCATTTTGTTATTCACCCGTATGTATTTCACTCGTACTATAAATTAATAAATTTGTGCACGAGATATGCACTGTGAGAAATATTTAACATTGTTCAAAGCAGGCTTTATTTATAATTACTTGTCAACGATTGCAAGCCCTTGATAATCGTTGTTCTTTATCCGTCATTTTGACATGTGTTTGTTAGATGAAAATTCAAAAAGAACCTTTTATGTAAGTATACTTAATTATCTATTAAACTATATTATTATTGGGAGGAGGTTACCCTAGCTGCCCAGGACCGGAGTCAGTGGAAGAAAATGGGTCAGCAGGGGGTAACAGGATGAAAAGAAGATATTATTATTACGAGTAGTACTGGCCTATAGTTTGGTGCCTTTTTTGGTATCTCATTTGTAATCAGTCACTTTCAACCCTTGGATAAAAATAGTTATTTATGAAAACGCGGAAATTTAGGAAATTCGCAAACGAGCGGTAATAAATTAAAACACGACCGAAGGGAGTATTTTAAATCGACAGGAGTTGCGAATTACCTATTCGCACGTGTACTTATATCGTATAACATTTTACAGTACATAACCCCTTTAAATTTTCGACATAGGCACGGAAAGTGCTTTACCCGCACTAGTGCGGGAAACTAGCACCATATGTACCTACTGTAAAAATCTGTAATGTCACCTTTGTTGACACTCACCTGCCATCCTTATCACTTTAGGACACTCTAAACCTATTTGCCGTAAAAACAATGCCCCAGGTGTGTCCAGTAGACAATATTTTAGTCTGGCCGTTGAAGGCCATCCTCGTATAATGTATAAGGCAATAGGAGCCAGGCTCAATAGGGCTGTTCCTATTTTCACCTGAAACATAATTGAGTGACAGGTTTGTCTAAAGCATACTATAATTAAATTGGGTTAAATGGACAAGTATATACAGATAGAGTTCTTTATTTGCATACGTATGTTACATATACGGACCCTGGAAAGGGTATAGCAAAATAGGTAGTTTACAATATCACTGTAATTTATCATATAAGTACATAAAGCATAATGCGAAAAGTAATTTGTCTAAATATCAAACGGAATATTGTCGATTTGCTCCTGGACTCTAAGTAGAAACAGGAATAGCCCACAAGGCTCATAACGTATGCGCCGCTCGTACCGCCTCTTACGCCCGGCTTGACCGTAAATAATTCCCGCATATTCCCGCTTATTGATTTAAATTCAAGTCTGGGCTGCTGTGTAAGTGCGCATCCATTTTTAATCCCCTGGACCTGATAAGAATAACATTGCTTGAGGTTAAAATACTGACTTTTACGAAGCTGCAAAATTGTAGCATTATAACTGCTATGTTGTGCACATTGCTTATCATGGGCCCTTTTTTCGATAAGCGAAAATTGACGTGTCTTAAGAACGTCACATTGACGTCTAGACTTCATTACGTGTTCATAGTTCAACTGATAGGTGAGGATCTACATCCCGACCCACCTGTCAGTTGAACTATGGATTCATGTCAATATTAGATGTGCGTTTTACTGGAATAGTTTCTGAAACAGGTTTTCTTAATGGATGACTGTTATCTTGTCGAATATTTAGAAGCACGACTTATTTTTTTTTTAACAAATATGTATGAAAGTTCTTAAAATTTAAATACATTAAAATGTTGGTAGCAGACAATAGTCTGGGTCAAATGGAGAGGACTTTTACATTGTTAATATGTCAGATAATTCGTAAGAGTCACAATTGAAGAAACACATCTTCTTTGCCTTTGATTGAAACGTCAAGAAACGTCCGATACCGAATAATAAAACGTCGATATTTCCATAAATAACCCTTATTCCGAATAACCGAAGTAATCCCGCAAGTTGGGGTATTAACTATTGGGGTGTCATACTCGTAAACAGTTTTTTTTTATTAAATTAAAACTTATGTTCTGATGTCAAAATTATTATTCGTCCGAGTGTCTCGCCTGTGCCAATATATGTAGCGAAATGCAAGGGCTTATGATAACAAAATAAAATAATCCTGATATCAAAACTTAGGTTTGAATTGGCCTCCTGTATTTTTGTGTGGCATTCGCAGTTCAGTCCAGAATGTCAAGTGTGAGTTGCGTTCTCGCGCGCGAGCCATACTTGAAGTCGCACAAGAGTATGGAGATGGAGTCGCGCGCGAGAACGCAACTCATGCTAGCAGGTCTGGTCAATATAAGTACTAAAACTTTGTCGGTAAAAAGCTGCCATGACAACATGGCAAGAAAGCATTTTACCTAACCTAGTTTTCTGCCAAATTTTCCAAAAATATGACGAAAATATACGATGAATTCTGAAAACAGACTACTGAAAAATATACCATCGCGTCTTTGTGTTTGTATTAAATTCGCTATGCATCTGTCAGGTTTGGAGAGAAGAAAATCTTGTGTATTTTAAGAGTATTATTTTGGTTTTCCAGCGAAACGACCAGGAAAACTTCTGGCTTCGGGCGATAACTTGTTGCATTTTCTCCACCACGACGCAGCTGCCACTGAACGACAGGGACTTTGTACACTGCCGGAATATATGCGATATGAAACTCAAAAGAATAGATGTCAGAAATTATTGGAGAGCTGCATTAAACCAGCACGGGGACTATATGAAATCTTTTGGGGAGTCGTTTTTTGATTTAAGTACCTTGTGAGAAAAAAGACCACAAATTAGCGAATCTAAAGAAATGTACATAATATCAAATTAAGAGAAAGTTTTTAAATATTTCATGACTGATGAACTGTGAAACAGTGTACCTACAACCTCTTTTTTAATCCATTGTATTTGAACTTCGAAAATGCGACCAGATTTTTCATTATTCTTGCAGTAGAACTCGCTTGTACCCGTATATCGCTGCGTGCGAGTAATATCAAACCAAGATTTTTTAACGTTCCAAAGCAGCTCCAAGTAGTTTTATAATAGTCGAGATACGCTTGCAGTGTAACAGCGCGTATAATCCCCATTCGCCGCAGGATCTTAACTGCCACATGTTACTGCCCTACGCTTTATATTGGGATAAGTCATCTGAGCCGTTCTGATCGGATAAATATCTTCGTCTCCAGTGTTCGACGTTGATTCAATTTGAAGACGAGAAGGTTTGTTTTGGAAAATGTTGTTGATTCAGTAAAACACACATTACATATAAATTACACATTTACCATTTACTAATAATTAACCATACTAGTACCGATAAAATATTAAATATGTGTACAAAAACGTGACTGAATAGCGTCTAAATCATTTTTTCAAATTACCTAATTAATGTCATGGAACCCTCAAATGGTTTTGAGGGCAATTAGGTTAGGAGTGCAATTACATAATATAAGTTCAGATGAGGTAAGAGCCTAAAAATAAAAACAATAAAGCTACCTGTGGGTAAAATAACATGCGGGATATTTGTCCTGTTTGAACCATAACTCATTGAGTAGTGCGAAAGGCTACGATAATAAATAAAGGATCGATAGAATCCAACATTAAAAAAACAATATATAGGTAATAAATTTAAAGGCAGAAACGAGATATTCTCTATTGTCCAAAATTAACTCGGTATAAAATCTACCGGGAAACTCATTTTAATTAATAAAATGTCAGACGCCACTCGCTGTCAGATTTCAATTGTTATTACCCTAGCCTGACCGGAGGCGTTATTTATGAAAACATGAGAAAATTATATTTAGTTAGTTATAGAGTCTGTGTGGAAAGAGAAGAGTCGTGGAATGTATGGGGTCCAATACATTCGACGACTCTTCTCTTTCCGAATAGACTATACCTATTTGGTGATATAATATTCGGACAGCGAGCGGTAGAAAGCAGTTATGAGTGCCATATCAAACAATTCTTCTGAGCGTAACTACCTAGCTACTATTTTTTATTTACAACCAGGAAATAATTTGTCATCAGAATACGTGGTTAAAGTTGGTGGAGTTAAATAGGTTTAGGCTCCTGATAATCAATAACCCCCTTATTCATAAACGTGTACTAAAGTTACGATGCCGCTGATCATCGTTTGTCCCTTTCCGACGATTGGTATGATGGAACGGGATCAAACGATGATCAGCGGCATTGTAACTTTAGTACACGTTTATGAATAAGGGTGTAAGTATCTATATCATTTGACCTTCAAATATCTATCACCTTTAAAGAATTGAAGTGTTACCTTTATACCAAGGTGACTCTCCAATCGAGTCACTCAAAATTATACTTTCTGACCTTATATCAAATTCGCTTTTACAATAATCTAGTACACCAATTTTCAAAGTTACCTCAGTAAGGAATCGCCCAACTTTTTCAATTCCATCGAGAAATTGCTTCGAACCCTAACGGTTATTAAAAACTACAGGCAGGCCATGAAAATTGAACTTCAGGCCTGTGAAAGATGTTTGAAGCAGGATGAAACACAGTCAAACAATATAACAATCATCAAATTTAAGAATAAATATAACACCTTTTTGTGTCCGCACTCCGCAGCCCTCGAGGCTTCGGCCCCCGGTCTACGTTCGTCGCGTTTCTATTATAATTTTTTTTTTAAATCTTTATTAAATTAAGGGGTTTTATCATGTTTGATGATGTCACCCCCATTGTTACAAATCATATCACAATTTTACCGTCGTTCAATTCCTAAATTGACAAGTTTGTACAAATCTTTAGCTGTTTTAGACAAAGGATGTGCTAAAATATCGTTACATGTACCCACATTGAATATACCAAGGTCATTAATGTGTTTACCTGAATTTCCGCCTATACACTCATAGCAGTAACCCGTTATGAACATTTTAGTGGATACTTTTTATGTTTTCACTGAACACTTGTAATTTGCTTGACAATGCCCCATTTGAGCTATAAAATGTACTTATGTTTTGATATTACTTTGGGAAACTCGTCTTCATTATACAATATTGTGTGAGCGATGTGTATTGTTAAAAAATAGAACCGATTTTAACTGCTGTCGATTTTAACTCCGACGTGAGAGACGAAGCAACTGTCAGCATGCATGCATGCTCTGAAATTCTGCAATAAATAAGTGCGAGTGAACGACACACTTCACCTTCCTCCTAAGGGATTCACTTTCATCAGCCAATGCAAATCCAGACTTTATAAATATGGATCAAATAACTGGTTATCAACATTGACTGTGACCATTGTGACATTACGATAAGTTTACTCACACAAAGCCAAGGCCCAATTTCCGCTCGCGACCTGAGCCCGATCATGAAATGTTGTCTGAAATTAAAAACAGTATTGGCCTGTATATCAATGGAATGGTCCCCGGGGCAGATTTAACGTGAAAGTTTTTAAAACGTGAAAAGTTTGCTGGCAATTAAATCAAAGTTGGACGTTACAAACAGTTTGTAACTTTAAGGCCAACGCCGAGTCGCATGCCTATCGGAGCTGTGTTGGATACGCTTGAGTGTGTATACAGAAATGGGGGCTACCGTGTTTTTACCTGGAGATAGAAATCGTTTATTGACAAACGCCAATAAAAAAGTAAAAATGTATGGATGGCCATTTGAACGAAAAGTTTTCTTCGTCAAAAGTCGTATTTGATAAATCCAACCCAAATGACTCAATACAAAACGATTTTAAACATTCCCGTTGGGGCGCATGTGGTTTAATGCTCATAGCTAGTTCGCGGAACTCCACTACAAGGTGGAGTCGGCATTTGTTGGTGTTTTTAGACTGTAGTCCTACTACTGGTTAGTCCGCCATCGCTTCTGATCTCATGTTTAAACTCATGGAACAGGTGACATGCGTAAACCTATTTCCCTAATATTTAAAAAAATGTTCTCAGAGGGCCTAGTTAAGATGCAAATCGTTTGCGACGTAGCGAACGAAACGGTAATGTCTCTTTACCATTCTTCCATGAACGACAGAGAGACATTAGTGTTTCGTTCGCTACGGAGCAAACGATTGGCAACTTGGCTAGGCCCCCAGGATAGTTACGCCGTTTTCCTTCCCACAACTGAGAGGATAAAGACTTAGTGCTCCACTAGTGTGTTCGGTCAAAAAAATAATAAACAGCGGGTGTAAATTGATTTCATTCTAACATCCCTTATAGATTGGAATGCCACGACGAATATCCTTCGACAGTCGTTTTCTTGAAACCTATAGATTTTGTAGCAGTTGGAAACTAAGAATGCTAAGTATGAGGCAAATAACGAAGGTATCTACATAAGTAAATAGTTTTTATTGCACAAATAAAATGAAAGTTACAAATAACTTAATCAAAACAACAAGAATTAGGTAGACAGGTACCTTACGCACCCACGCATAAGTTCTAAACCCAACCCTTCCGGTGATAACATAAACAAAATATTCCCCACTGAGGCCATGTTTCGCAAAGTTTGAGGCGTACGTTGTAATTGGGCAGTTTTTATTCCCCGGGCGGCATCAATTAGTAGCATGTGCTAGCTCTAACCTACGCATTCTCATTGCTGCGCGAGCGAAGGCGAAAGGTTTCGGGCGGCCCGTATCCTCCTGGATCCCAGAGGGCTTTATAATAGACAGATTCAAACATTCATTTTTACATTTGTTTAAATGTGGAAATGTTCCAAATTTAAAAATCATCAATAGTTTTCGGGAATCAGGCGGATATATTAAGGAGGCCGATTCTAAGTTTGAAAATACAGAGTGTTTATTTAGTCACCTGCAATAATTTACGGTCTGAATATATAGGTCATATTGAGCAAGCAGCTTTTACTATGGGACCAATCCCGAAATCGCTAAAAAAAATGTTACTCCCTTATAGAAAATGACAAGGTCAGACAGCTAAAATGTATAAAACAGCCTATTATTTGTTCGCGATTTCAAGGTTGGTTCCATAGTAAAAGTTGCTCAGTATAACCTATCTATTCACCCCGTAAATTATTTCAGGTAACTAAGTAAACACCCTGTATTTAGAGGATAGCGGAGGACTGCTTCTTCATACAATTGTAGCCCCATCATTTTCCTCTTTGGATAATGACATTATGTATTTTTGGAGAGGAAAATGGGGACTACGTTTGTATAGATGGCCGTCCTTCATTCCCTTAAATTAATAAGTTATTTTTATGATACGACTGCGACACGACTCGTAGGTAATGCATCTTTAGCGTTCTTATAAATCTGCGAGCAATCCCGTATGATACGACTTGCAGTGTATATCAATAACGAAACCATAACTTTTAAAATCTACATGGGTGGGGATGGCATCCGCTCTTGAGTGACATGACAACCAAGCATATCGATTTCGTATACTTATACTACGGTGGAAGCATGGTTCCATTTTTATCACTTGTCACTATGCCCGTCACTTTCGCACTTACATACTTGTTAGAACGTGACAGGCATGGTGACAGGCATGGTGACAAATGATAAAGAGCATGACGTCTAGTTTAATATATTAGCAAAATGTTGCGCAAATGCTGGTAATATTGAACTCATATAAAAAAAACACGACGAAAATGTCGAGAACATTTGAATTGAAAAATAACCACTAATGTTTCCTAATTAACGCATAAAGCGCGCTTATACTGGTTTGACTAAATCTTCGACGCGCTTGTAAGGTGAACGTTGGATATCTCTCCACGATCCGCACACGGCCCACGCTGACCGTATGATCTACCGATGCTGGAATGTTCTTTTCCTTATTTAAGGACAAAATTTCTTTAAATAGTCGATGGGTTTGGCAAAATGTGATGCTTTGAGGGAGGTGTAAGTAGGGTTTGCACGATGGATCTGAAATGTATGGGAAGATCCGTGGATCCCCAGTTCTAGATCCCTAGAACCGGATAATTTCATACATTTCAGATCCGGATTGCAAACTCTAGGCGTGGGTATCCAAAATTAAGTGAAAGATTCCAAAATAGAAAAATTCTACTTTATAATCTTGTACAAGGTTTAAGGATAAAATTGCCATACCCATTCTTGGTCCATGAGACACTACGGTATCGCATGTAAATACCATTTTGTAATTACCATGGTGCAATAAAGGAAGAATAAAGAATAAAGAAATTTTGATTTGATTATGACACGATCAGTGTGAATGATTGTCAAAGTGATGTCATAACAATATCAAAGTCTTAACAAATAAAATCTGAATACGCTCTAAATCAGTGCCAATGTCCCCTTCTAGACATTTATAGCCGTGGCCGGTGGGTTCCAAGGCGGCTTATTAAAATGGCGACTTTAAAATATGTCACGTTAGGGTGCCGGTGTCAGATAAATAATGTAGGGCAGACGACACCCAGTGTGGACATGGCCTTATCATTTTGTCTGTTTAGGGTAGTTTTACACGGCTTAGTATAAATACGAGTATCAATCTGGTTGGAGACAAATCAATACTCAAGACTTGTCACGATTCCAAATTGATTGCTTACAATTTTACAAAATCTTTATTTATTTACATAATATATACAGAGGTATAACTATAACTAGCTTAAATCTAAAATAGGAACTTGAGGCATTGTATCAGGATATTGGCCGCATTTCCTCGTTGTATTGTACCTATTGCTTACAATTGATTAAAAGGCTCTATTTAGTGATGTATCGTAACCAATCCAAGAGAAGCTAGTGGAAGGTAGACTTGGTACGGGCATGTAATGCTTCGCCCACCCGAGCACATGAGTCGGCAAGAACTCGCAAAAAAGAGGAAGAGGAAGATCCATCCAAACATGGATAGCTACCATAAACAAAGACATGAAAGATGCAAATGTCACAGTCATCTAATACAATCCGGGACAGAGCGTCCTGGCGAAGAAGGACTAGGAGAGCCGACTCCAAATTATGGGATAAGGCTAGCCGGAGGGAGAGATTTAGTGATGTATTTTACTTGTTAAATGTATAAGGAAGTTTAGATTTGAGGGTACATAGTGCAAATAAATAATTAAATATTGAATAAGTTCGACAATCTTACACAAATATGTACAGCCGTCGTAGTTACCTGGATGAGGGTAAAAAGCTTAAGCCCTGAGGATGGGACGATATAAACTACTTTATTACAAATCTATCCTCTGGAGAGAGGAAGGGAAAACTACTTAGACCAATTTTAACGTCCTACACGAGCAAAACCCCACATGGCAGTTCAAAGTATATGAACCTGTTATCAGAAATTAGTAAGAATACTAAGAATACTAATCTACTAATCACAACTAGGCTCACCAGGGACCATAGATGTTTGTGTTTTAAATGTTCCTTGAATTTTATTATGTAGGGTATACTCAATAAAAAAAGACGACTAAACTAACCTCGCATAGACTTAAAGTGACAAAGTGAGGAAAGGCTACAAGCATATCTTCATAGGAATTTGACGTTAATAATTGCTTCCGTACTCTAGAGAGGTAGCGTGGTCCGGCTCTAAAAACAAAATTATGGATCTGATCTTCCCTAAACTTTCGTCGCACGAGTGCTACCAATGGTTCCTATCCACGCTTCTCAATTCTCCCCGCCGTATATTAGCGGCACCATAGATATCGATGCGATATTGGAGGGGAAACGGACGGCTCACAGCGATAAACTGCCGGTAATAATAAACATTTCAGACCTCAGGTGCGGCTGTTGGAACGGGTGGAGGGGATTTTGGCAGAGTTTGTCGTAATTTGATAAGTATTTGAAATTTAGTGCGTAACAGCCACTTTACCCGAATACGGCAAAGTCAAAAGGTTTATTATTTTAAATATACTATATATTATCTATGTAGGTAAGATACTTACGTGTTATAATATTTTCGAAACCCCATTATTTGTGAGGAATAGAATAAGTTTCTTGCTTGGTTACCAGAAATTAGTACTTACATAGCTTGGTTTCATAACACATACGACACATACCTCACACCACATACCACTTACCACATACGACATAGGTGCCGTATAAATTAGTACAAGGGTTCCAATCAACCTAGAGACCAGTGCTCAAAATTGCTTAAACTACTAGAACAATAAATTAAATAGAGATTTGGAATATTACTAACAACTCAATACCTTATTTATTTGGTCTGTGGCTTGTTAGTAAAGTTAAAGCTTGTAGCTTGTCAATCCGACGTTCGCGTATTTTAGTTTCATTGTACTGTCAGCTTTAATAGCATCCGATGAATGCGTCCTAAATATCTATATTGTTTCTCTAATACGTTTAGAAAAAGATTTAGATAAAACAATTAGGGCGTGGTATATGCTTTTGTAAGCAAACTGTAAAAGGTATATCTCTAATCGTCAAATTATAAGAGAGGGTAAGCTCCTTTTGGTGGGTTATTATTATCTGCATTTTAATATGCTGTCGTAAATATTTCGAATATGTACATTCGTACATATTTCGTGCATAACATGCACGCTCTTTGAGTTGATTGCTTGTTTTGAGAAACCGGCTTTACCGAGCTAATCTAGCCTTTGCAACAGGATTATAAAAAAAACGAATGTTCGGATTGTCTGATTGGGTTTGTGACACTTTCGTGGTATCAATCAATTCTGTTTTCGTGACGAAAAGGCTGTAAAGGATTAATTGCCTCGAAGCGATAATCAGAGTTAGATGTTTTTAGCAAGTCTCTAAAATGTTTGACGCTACATTGATGTAGTTTTTTATATCGCAAAACCCAGCCGTATTAATAATGTATTAAATATTACAATTTTGTTTCTCAAAGTATTGATATTATTTTATGAAGTTAAAATACATAGTTATACCTTTTAGTCATTTAATTTCATTAAAAAACAATATTTAACTCTGTAACAGCATTAAAAACAAATTTTAGGTTTTCAATGTTTTTGATAAATCCTTCCTAATAAGTTTTCCAGTAAATCTAGTTAAACTCCTATTATTTTATTTATTTAAACTTTATCGTATAAAAGAGAAACTTAATGAAAAAAATTTAAATGTGTATGTGTGTATTTTGTAAGACATATTCGAATTACACGCATACTTTTTACATAATCAAGTCAGCACGGTTCACAAAGAATATGTATTTGCATGTCACGGATTTTGTATTGAGTAACTTATTTGATGTACCATTTAGCCGTAAAAGTGCATGGCTAATTTATCAATGAATTCATTGATAATTTCTGCACGCAATTTCGCAGCTCACTTTAAATTTGTGTATGTTTATGAATAGCTCATTTTATCTACCTATATTAGTTTATAGTAGGTACCTAGTCAACGCGTTTCACCAACCCAATTTTTTGCGATGCTCCCAACAGTATAAAGTAAGCAGGGTTAAAAGGAAACATCACGTGGGAACTCAGTCCACCAAAACAGCGTGTTTATTCGGTCCGTGCCCTGCAAATGATGCCTCGCCGTGCCTTTTGAAATTTGATTGCTGATAGTGGCGGTATGCATAAACTAGTAATTGCAGGCTTTCGGATACTGACTGCTGCGGTCGGACTGTTAGGGGAAAACGTGTTACAAAGGGGACTGGAAACAACGAAAACGTCATTTAAAGACGTATTTATTATACAAATATTGTGAGGGAAACAATTTTAGATGGTATAATGTGCCTTTCCACGCGTTTAACACACAATGTTTGCTTTCATTCATGAGAACATGACGTAAAAACTGAGTCAAAACAGCGTGCTTATTCGGTCCGTGTCCTGCAAAGGGCGCTTCGTTATGCATTTTGAAATTTGATTGTTGGTAATGGCGGTATGCATGCACTAGTAATTGCAAGCTTTTGGACACTGACTGCTGCGGTTGGACTGTCCGGGGAAAGCGTGTTACAAAGGGGGATAGAAAACAAAGAAAACGAAATCAAGAAATTTATTATAACTGTTATGAAAGTGTGGAAAGAAACCACAAACGAGTGTCAATGCTAGAAAACACGAACGAATGAGAGTTTATGACAACACGAATTTTGAATTGCTTTTTACATGCGTACCTACTCGTATTATGCGAGTTGATTAAAAATAATGTTTGAGGACCGTTCTGGCCTAGTGGATAGTGGCCCTGCCTATGAAGCCGATAGTTCTGGATTCAAATCCCGATAAGGGCATTTCTATTTGTGTGATGAGCACGGATATTTGTTCCTGAGTCTTGGGTGTTTTCTATGTATTTAAGTATTTATATACTTAGGTATATTATATATATCGTTGTTTGAATACCCACAACACAACACAAGCCTTCTTGAGTTTACTCTGGGGCTTAGTCAATTTGTGTAATAATGTCCTAAAATATTTATTTATTTATGTAATAAAAAGCAGCAGCGCTCATCAACAAGATACTCAAAATTTTCCTACTACGACGTGTGGCAAGTGTTTGATTGGCAAGATCAAAATTGTTCAAGATATTCCAAATGCAGTATGTACGGTCGAGGAAATTGATTCTTTAGCAATTTGCGGTTCAAGTAAATTTTGTTGTACATACTTATGCTAAGAGCTGTCCAATGTAAAGTGAACCGTAAACTGCTAAAGAATCAATTTCGTCGACTGTACCTACACACACACTCACTACACACTACACACTTACACTTTTATTTTTTGTTTGTTTTGATGCCAATGCCATGTATGTTGTGGGTATGAATAAAGAATGTATCTATCTATCTACCTACTCAGTACTGAGACAAAAAATGTTAAAAATAAAAAATCACTTTAGGTAATTTTTTTATACCACGTCGGTGGCAAACAAGTATACGGCTCGCCTGATGGTAAGCAGTCACCGTAGCCTATGGACGCCTGCAACACCAGATATATTAAATGCGAGTTGCCGACCCTTTAAAAATCTGTACACACCTTTTTTGAAGAACCCCATACTGTAGACCGTCGGGAAAACTCGGCAAGGAGCTCATTCCACAGCCAAAGCGACCGTGGGAGGAAACTCCTCTTAATATTTTAAAAATTTTATAGTTATTTTTTATTAAATTACATAAAAACAAAGAAATAAACAAACATAATAAAACGTGTTCTTGAGACGGGTATTTATAGAGAATGTAGAAATAAATTAGCTCGTCTGTCTCATTAACCACCTACTTACTTTGAAAGTATTTTTGTCGTCATTCGTATTTTAGTCGGTTTCTAATAATTAGACTTTTCATTAGCTATTTTTAGAAATGATAATTTATTACAAATTTATAAGACGGTACCTTCATTCAATCAAATGAAAATATGCTTAAATTAGCGCACGTAATAATAAGAATACGATATTAAATTTGATACGTCATTACATTTACAAAATATCAAAATTTTTCGTGTATTATATCTGAAGAACCTAGGATCCATAAAATTGACTTTCTATAAATACATATGATGTACACAACTTATGTCTATTAGATAGCGTCAGATCTATCACGAATGCTGTATTTGAATCTCGACTCTAATCATGTAAGTTTGCAAAAATGCTTACAATCACACAGAAAATTACACACAATAAAAAATAAAGTAATCTTTATTAAGTTAGTTGAAGCCGATGGTCCTGGGTTCGAATCCCGGTAAGGGCATTTATTTGTGTGATGACCACAGATGTTCCTGAGTCATGGATGTTTTCTATGTATTTCAATATTTGTATATTATATATAAGTACGGGGGTACTTCAGACCTTCAACACAAGCCTTCTTGGCTTACATTGGGACTTGTGTAAGAATGTCCCTATAATATTTATATTTATTTATTAAAAAACATTGGTAGATTTCCCCGTGTCTCAAGAGCCAGTTCCTTCCCGATTACATGCGTAATGTTACGATGATCGACATTTTATTATAATACAATATCAACAATATTAAAATTAAATTAGAGAAAGTTACAAACATGTGAAACTATAATGTCTGGCGACCGGTCTGGCCTAGTGGGTAGTGACCCTGCCTATGAAGCCGATGGTCCCGGGTTCAAATCCTGGTAAGGGCATGTATTCGTGTGATGAGCATGGATATTTGTTCCTGAGTCATGGGTGTTTTCTATGTATTCAAGTATTTATAAATATTTATATATTATATATATCGTTGTCTAAGTACCCTCACACAAGCCTTATTGAGCTTACTGTGGGACTTAGTCAATTTGTGTAATAATGTCCTATAATATTTATTATTATTTATTATTATTATTAATGTGTATGTACACGCGCGTAATTCTCATTACACTAATACAAATTCAAATTACAAATGATACAAACAAAACCTTTGTACAAATGATGTGTGTTCTTTCCTATTTTGTTTCTTTTTGTACAATAAAGTGTTTTACTACTACTACTACTAATGTCCGCTTTCAATTAAAACAAAATCAAGGTATAGGTATGAAGAATACTTATGCAAGTTTTCACCTTATTACTATACAATAAGGCATAATTTTGTTAATACAAATTTCAAAGTCAACTTGCGAATTTGGGCTGTGAGCTATTAAAGACGAAAGTGCTAAGAAAAAGGGTTTAATTTCCTGTACAAGATGGAAGTTATAAGGCTTTTCCGGTTGTTAATTGAATAAAGTGTGGTCCGATTATGTCGCCTTTTTGCTCTACTCACAGATCACTTACTATTTAGACGGAGCATTCATCTAACATTCTAATTGTGTCAGTATTGCCAAAGATACACTGATTGAGTAAGATGTTAAGATCTAAGACAATTTCGTGCTTTGAATTTGACATACATTTTGCGGTAACTCTGATTGTTAAGTTGACGTTTGTCAATTCAGTGACCGCAATACATATGGCGCAGTACAGCGCCATCTGTTTGGGATGTCAAATTAAGGGGCACGTTCTTTTCTTAAACTACCTATCTATAATAATTAATTTTTGTATTGCATTGCTGCAACAAATGTAAACTATCCAAAACGTCGCCATTGAACTGTATAGCTTAAATTCACTTACTGGCACTGCCATACATGTTTAGTGTAGTTTAGAGCTGGAGTGGAAATATAATTACTTCAGAGTGCTGATGATATCAAAAGGGTATTGTTTTATAGGAACCCGTTACTTTCTGTACATTACATGTTTCTACAAAAACGCTTCGCTTAACAGGTGTTTGCCAGGCAGTGCTTTATTTTAGAAAATTGTAGATAATCTGGTTTAAAATTAAAACTGTTTTTGTATATTTGTATCACTTAATAAGGACAACCCTATGATACGAGTAATACAAACATTAACCAGTATAATAAGCATAAAACGTAATTAATTCCTATGTGCCTATTCCTATGCGGTGTGCTTTTAACCTCTGACGCAAAAAGATGCCTGTTTTAAGTATGACCACTATGTGTATCTGTCTGGCTGTGACACTGTAGCTCTTACACTGATTATTTAGCGGTGTTTTACTTTAAAGCACATTTTTCTACATGTTTCACCAAAATCGGGTCATCTTTGAATACTCATTGACTGCTGTGAAACTAACTGAATACAACCTGAGAGCTTGTATATTTTACCCGCTTGCAACCTAAACGGCTGGCCGGTTATTGGCAATTTACCCCGCCGTTTGAAGCGACAGGATATCCTAGTTTGTTTTTAGCGCGTTAATGCGTACATTACCTCGGTAAGGAGGAAGCGGAGCCGACCGTACCAAGACGTGGAGGTCAATATATATAATTATGTACTACAACTGATATTCAGAATGAGGTTCAAAACCAAAGATATAGTTAAATGTGGAAGTCGATTAAAGTCTGCAGTAAGTAGTAGAGGTATTTAGGTTACGATATTATCTTATACATTATTTTTAATTGATAAATTCACATAGCATGATACAAATTTGCAAGATAGATTAAAAGTGTTAAAGTATTGAGGGGTTTTTATAGCCGAAAACGACTAGTTTTTGACTCCATAAATGAAAAAAAAAACTTACTTTTTTACGATTGAAACGTCTTTCTTTCTGAGATTAGTTTTGGCGCGTTTATTCTATTGTGCCCTAATCCTAATGGTTATTGGCGTGTGTACGAGTAGATATGTGTTGTAGATGATTGGATCTAACAGGCACGGGAGCTAGGGCATTAGGCACTTGGGCAGTGGGGAGGTTCGGGCACCACACCTTGTAAGTCGAGACGGGTTATTCCCACTAGTTACCACCAAGTTGTTACCAGTGGTAACTACTGGGATTTTTTTTTTCCCACCTTTTACCACTGGTAACTACTGGGATAAAAAATTCCCCCCTTTTACCAGTGGTAACCACCACCAAACCGAGTTGGTGTACATAATTATAACATATAGGTCTATTTTAACATTAGTAGTACGGGATTGTTAAATGGATATACATATTTATTACTATTTTACCATTGATTTATTGTTTATTTAAAATTAGCCTGTTTAAAGTTTAAAATTAGCAAACAACTGTTTAAACAGTTGATTATAAAAATGAGTATATCTCGTTATTATTGTAATTACACAAACCCATTCTGTTAGATGTGTACCTACTATATAAATAGTGTTATGTTTTATCTCTTTAAATTAAAGAACGTAAAACCACCCAAATATATTTGTGTGAAAATCCGGCCCTGTTTTTTACCTGCTCTTGGAGAAACAACATTGCTTCCTTGGCGCTAGCTAGCCGTGCGCTCGCATTACCAGTGCAGCTGGTTTGAGAGCGTTTAGTCGCCTACCTTAGACGCACCAATAGAGATCAGACAGCTCAATAGAGTAGTAATAGACCAATAGTGGGACCGGATTTTTGCCCTATAAGTTTCGATAATTCTAAAGAGTGAAAAGTGATGTTTATCTGGTATGGGACATATTTTTAAGCATATTTGTAATATATGAAGAAAATTTAGAACGAGCGTTAGATATAAATAAGGTATTTATGTATTTTTATTGATGAATTTTGAATATTGAATTAAAGTACAAAATTTAAGCATCGTCTTTTATAATATGTATGAGGCTTTATGCTATCAAATTTTTAGAAAAAAAATCAACGTCCTACTTTGTCAAACTCAAATTAGCTTATTATTTTGTCAATATTGAATTAAAGTTTGAAAAATCCACAATATCATATCTAAATTCTTAAGTTAATAGGCAAGGCAAAAAATTAGAAGAATAGGATATGTGCTTTACAATTAATATGCGTTTTTTGTCCTGTAAGATCTAATATTGAATTAAAGTCCGTAGAGATAAAAGTCTATTACTATAAAATAATATATGCAGCCATTTTATGGAAAGTAAGAAATATCTGTGTGTAGCTTGCATTGTAATAGTAAAATCAACTTAAAAAGGCGCGAAATTCATAACCACGCCGCGCTGGTCCGTCAACATGTCGGCTCGGCGCGCGGGAGCCTATCGTAGCCGACCTAGTGAGCGATAGATACCTCGCCCCGCCCGCGCCCCCCGCTCAGCTTCGCAAGCGCTGTTTGTCTTTTCTTTCAAATCATTCATTTGTTTGTTTATCGTGCACATAAATTAGATGCGGACATTACATGAATTTAATTATAGAATAAAAGTTATTATGACTTCAAAATGAGTGAAAAATGTTTGATATGTGTACTGTACTGACTTAGTAACAGAGAAAAAACGAGGAATTGAGCAGCTAATAACTGCGAGCAAATAATCTTTCTTGGTGATGGGAAAGTTAAATATTTCTACGGGAAGGAGGAACTACGTTTCCATAAAAAGTGTAGATTATACATTGAGTCGAAGGCTATACCGGCGTACACAAGACTAATGGAGGTGGCATCAGAGGGCTTACCGCGAACCACGTTCGACGTGTTGCCTCCCTGTCATACTTACGTACGAATTTACAAGTGCGACAGAGAGGTAACACGTCGAACGTGGTTCGCGATAGGCCCTCAAATGTACAGCCAAGTGACGATGATGAAAATTACATTTTCAAAACTTTTGTCTTTTGTTACCATTGTGTTAGCCGCCTGTACTTACTTTCAACATATATTAGTAGTTTATGTTACTGCTACATAATAAAAGGCATTAAAATACACGAGTGTGGGCTTAGGAAACGAACGAAGTGAGTTTATTAAAAAGATCACACGAGTGTTTTAATGCCTAATTATCTTATACCTTTAAAAACGAGCAATTCTTGTATATATATATTTCCGGGATCTCGGAAACGGCTCTAACGATTTTGCTGAAATTTGGTATATGGGTGTTTTTGGGGGTAAACAATCGATCTAGATTAGTCTTATGTTTGGGAAAACGCGTGTTTTCGAGTTTTCATGCGTTTTTCTTTCAACGCAGAATATGGTCGCTAATTTCGGGTTGCCGGCCACTGTCCGTCTGGTCCAGCGGGTTAAGACGCGGACTTCTAAACGAGTGTTACGGGTTCGAATCTCGCCTGGTGACTAACTTTTGTTTTTTTTATATGTTCAATTTTATATATAATTTTTTAATTTTTATTGTTTTAGACAAGTTTAATTCAGTAAAAGAATGTAGTTAAGATTATCACCTATACACCACCATATTACAATAAATAGTTAGTTATAACCGAGCAAAGCTCGGTCGCCCAGGTACTGTATAGTTATTGCAGGTAGTTCGCAATCACATTTTTAGCACAGGCATTATAAGAGAGGCATGGGCATTGTAAATGTCATCTGGCTCTGTGTGGTAGGGCACAGCACAGCGGATGTCATTCCAGATCTAGAGCAGAACCCAACTGGGGAAGTACCTCCACCTTACAGAAAATCGCAGCCAAATAACACTAGACCCTACTCATAGTGTTGTGTTCCTGCCGGTGAGTAAGGTTGCCAGAGCTCAACGAGGGGTGGGAGGGTGTTAGGGTCGGCAACGCGCATGTAACTCCTCTGGAGTTGCAGGCGTACATAGGCTACGGATACTGCTTACCATCAGGCAGGCCGTATGCTTGTTTGCCACCGACGTAGTATAAAAAAAAATAAAAAAAAAACACACAATTAAAATATTTCATACGACATGTGCTAATTATTTGTCTCAGTGTAAACAAAAATATATCATAATTATGATATCAATTTTCAAATTCAAAATGGCGGACATGTTTTATATATAAAAATATTTATATATAAAAATAAATAACTTATGAGTCAGACGGCAAAGTTTATATCCTTTAACTGTAAAAATATTATGAGGTCTGTTGACTGTGTAAGGAAATTGTGTCGCGTGGCTGAAATCGTGGCTCTACAGGAAACCTGGATTTTCGAAGCAGATTTGGGTTTTTTGGGAACAATTGATGACCGCTTTGCCTTCACTGGAACCTCCGCTATCGACACTTCGGCGGGAGTAGTTCGAGGGCGTCCACATGGCGGCGTTGCGTTGTTATGGAGAAAGGACATATTTACCACCGTAACAGTGATTCCGTGCAATAGTGTTCGTTTGACCGCGATAAAGGTAAACATGCAAGATCGCGCAGTGATAATATTTTCTATTTATATGCCAACTGACTGTAGTGAAAACTTGGTTGAATTCACAGACTGTCTTGCGGAAATTGGAGCTGTCATTGAGAGCCAAGATATTGAAACTGTATTCTTATTAGGCGATTTCAATGCACATCCTGGTACACCTTTTGCAGCTGAACTTAAGCAGTTTTGTATCGAGCAATCGTGGTCGTGTATTGATCTAGATTTGCTGCCTGCGGACTCATATACTTTTGTAAGCGAGGCGCACGGATCCCGGCGCTGGCTTGACCACTGTGTTGTTACCGCTGCGGCTCGACAAACGGTGGTTAATATGTCAGTGGTGTATGACACGTATTGGTCGGATCATCACCCCATATTAGTAAAATGTAATATGCAGCTGATTAAGCCTAAAATTGTAACATCTTTGGAAATTAATAATCGAGCAGTCATTTGGGGTGACCTTGATCATGCACAAATAGACTTATATAAAAATCTATGTAACACAAAGCTGAAAAATATTGACTTTCAGGCTGAATTCTGCAACTGTAGCAATGGAATTTGTGGTAACAAATATCATATGGAGCTGTTAAAGAAAATGTACTCCGATATTATCTGTGCTCTGACTGATGCTGCAAAAGGATCTAGTAGTATCAAGAAGTCCACTAGAAAGAGACAGATTACGGGTTGGAATGTCCGTGAAGCGCACGGTAAGGCTAGACTGTTTTTTCAAAATTGGGTTCTGCACGGAAAACCGTCATCTGGGCATATTTATGAGCAAATGCGCGATTCCCGAAAGGCTTTCAAGGCAAAATTGAAGTGGTGTCAAAACAATGAGCAGCAAATAAAATGTGACATTATTGCTGAACACCACTCAAATAAAAACTTCGGACAGTTTTGGAAAGCTGTGAATAAACATAACCACAAGTTTGGCCTTCCTGTGAGCGTTGCCGGAGCTCATGACCCTCGTGATATTGCTAACCTTTTTCAGCGTCATTTCAGAGTACAATCGCCGTTAGGGCCTCCAACGCGGGTGTTCAATGCTGATACCGGTGTGCCGGAGAAAACCCTTACCATAACGGCTAGTCAAATAGCAGTTGTAATTAAAAATATGGTTAGAGGTAAGTCACCGGGACACGATGGCCTCAGCATTGAACATCTGCAGCATGCGGGTGCGCATTTACCTAGGGTTCTTGCATTATTTTATACACTATGTCTCAAACACTCGTACCTACCGGGTGACCTCATGCGCACCACTGTTGTTCCAGTTATTAAAAATAAAACCGGTGATGCTGCTGAGGTTTCAAATTACAGGCCAATATCGTTGGCTACTATTGTGGCCAAGGTATTGGACAGTGTGTTGGATGGTCACCTGGAACAGCTCTTCCGTCTTAATGATGCACAGTTTGGTTTTAGGCCGGGGCTGTCGACGGAAAGTGCCATCCTGTGCCTCAAACAGACTGTCCAATATTATACTAAAGGCAGAACACCGGTCTTTGCATGCTACCTTGATTTGTCGAAAGCTTTCGACCTTGTGTCCTACGACGTACTCTGGGACAAGATAAGTAATGAGACGACCTTACCCTATGAAATTACATCTCTTATGAGTTATTGGTATAACCATCAAAAGAACAGTGTCAGGTGGGCAGGGTCTCTGTCGGAAGGGTATGGGTTGGAGTGCGGGGTGAGGCAGGGCGGGTTAACCTCACCTCGGCTCTTTAACCTGTATATGAACGGGTTAATCGAGGAGCTCAGCAGTACCAAAGTCGGATGTCATATTGACGGTGTTTGTGTCAATAACATTAGCTATGCTGATGACATGGTACTGCTGAGTCCTTCGATTGGGGCCCTCAAGTGCCTTCTGGCGATCTGTGAAAGGTATGCGGTGGCCCATGGACTCAAATATAATGCTAACAAAAGTAAACTAATGGTTTTTAAGGCAGGTACTAAAACCTACAAGCTACCAGCAATTTCTTTAACAGGTGTGCCTTTAAAGCAAGTTAGCCAATTTAAATATTTGGGTCACTGGGTCACCGAAGACTTAAAAGACAACTTGGACGTTGAACGGGAGCGAAGGTCGCTGGCCGTGCGATGCAATATGTTGGCCCGCAGGTTTGCGCGATGCACAGAAAAAGTCAAGATTACTCTTTTTAAAGCCTTCTGGGTATCTTTCTACTCATGTAGCCTGTGGGTCAATTATACGCAAAGAGCGTACAGCGATCTTCGCGTTCAATACAATAACGCGTTCCGGGTGCTGATGGGGCTGCCGCGACACTGTAGCGCGTTTGGCATGTTTGCCGAAGCCAGGACAGATGGCTTTGCGGCCGTCATGAGGAAAAGGTGTGCCTCGCTCATGTCCCGTCTGCGCGGCAGTCCCAATCACATCTTGAGCATGTTTGCTAACCGCTGGGACAACCCTATGTTAGCCCGGTGGACGTCCATGCATGTTGTCAAACACTGCTGACCCTATGTTGTGCTTATTATGTTTATTTATTTATTTTATTTTATTTTACTTTTTAGTTAGTTAAGAACAGTCATTAATAATTAGATTTTAAGATTAACTAACAAGATTGTATGGGCTCTGTCTGAAATAAATGTTTTTATTATTATTATTTATTATAACTTATTTTAAGAAATTATGAGTAGTTTAAGACTTTAAAAAGCAAGAAATTGTTTCTTGCTTCTGTTTGTATATGTATCATGTAGTATTTGATGTTTTCATTATTTTTGAAAGTCCTCAGGGTGCCGATTACGAAAATGACATCCATTATGGAACCCAAGATGGCGGACATTCATTTTTCTTAAAAATCGGTATGGGTGTCATCTCCGAGGTTCTTCGAGGTTCCGATTACGAAAATGACGTCCATTTTGCAATCCAAGATGGCGAACATTATTTTTTCTTAAAAATCGATATGGGTGTCATCTCCGAGGTTCCTCGGGGATCCGATTACGAAAATGACGTTCATTTTGAAATCCAAGATGGCGGAAATTATTTTTTCTTAAGTCGATATGGGTGTCATATCCGAGGTTCCTCGGGATTCCGATTACGAAAATGACGTCTATTTTGAAATCCAAGATGGCGGACATTAATTTTTCTTAAAAATCGATATGGGTGTCATCTCCGAGGTTCCTCGGGGTTCCGATTACGAAAATGACGTTCATTTTGAAATCCATGATGGCGGACATTAATTTTTCTTAAAAATCGATATGGGTGTCATCTCCGAGGTTCCTCGGGGATCCGATTACGAAAATGACGTTCATTTTGATTTGAAATCCAAGATGGCGGAAATTATTTTTTCTTAAAAGTCGATATGGGTGTCATATCCGAGGTTCCTCGGGATTCCGATTACAAAAATGACGTCTATTTTGAAATCCAAGATGGCGGACATTAATTTTTCTTAAAAATCGATATGGGTGTCATCTCCGAGGTTCCTCGGGGTTCCAATTACAAAAATGACGTCAATTTTGGCGGTTCTTGTTGGTACAGATTTCAAAAATAGAGACCATTTTAGAATTAAAGGTGGTTGATATCACGGCTACACACATCGACACCCATTTCAAAAAGTAGCGTCCGCCATATTTATTTTCAAAATAGATGCCATTTTTGAAATCCACACCCCTAAAAACCCAGAAAACAACACCCATGACGACTTTTTCAAAAATGTGACGTCCGCCATCTTTATTTCCAAAATGGACGTCATTTGTAAAATTAGTACACATACATCATACAACATTCAAATTCACAAAACAAATATAAAATATTAACAAGTTACAACATAGGAGGAGAACTTGTTCAAAGAGTAAACCATGTTAAGGATCTGGGGGTTACACTAGATGAAAAGCTTACTCTCGATCAACACGTCCATAAAATTACAACCAAAGCATATCAAATGCTGGGGTTCGTTCTTAGGGCAGCCAAACCTCTAAGAAAAAGCTCATCTTACTTGTTGTTATATAATTCCTTAGTCCGTCCCTACCTTGAATATGCATCACAAGTTTGGAACCCCCATTACACAATCTACAAAAACGCGATTGAAGCTGTTCAAAAACGATTCCTGAGAGCTCTTCATTATAGAATGGCCCATGCCCCATTGTCATACGGCAAGCTCCTTGAACGGTACAAACTTAAGAGTCTGACTAGCAGACGGAACGCCCAAGACGCTATTGCCTTATTCAATATATGTAGGGGTCATTATAACTGTCCCGAACTGCTAGAACATATTGGTTTCCGTGCTTCAACCTATAGAACACGAACTGCATCCCTGTTCGCGGTGCCTGCTGCGTCGAGTAACGCCGGAGTCCGTGCCCCGCTTCGCAGAATGTGTCAAATGTACAATAACGACCTAGTCTCGGTTGACATTTTTAACAATAGTCGTGCAAATTTCAAACTTAAAGTAAATTTACTGTTATGAAGCATTACGTACTTCCGAAGTTCATATTAATTTAAGTAGGAACTTTTGGCCCAATATAAACTTAGTCTTATATTTAACATTGTATATGTGTAGTCCCTCGTTTTGCTTTTTAATGTTATATATGTTTGAATCTTGTCAGCACTGTAACTACTAATATTATCGTCAGTGTAATAATATTAGTTTAGTACCTATTTTACTAACATTTTATACCTCAATCCGAAGGCAATGCCACTTATAAATTATTAGTTTATAAATCCTAGTGGGAATTGTCTCAGGATGTAGGTTGCACTTATAATGTAAAAACCAATATCCTCTTTTCTGTATCATCTGCCTATGTCTGTTTTTTTCCCCAATAAAGAAAAAAAAAAAAAAAAAAAAAAAAAAAAAAAAAAACATGAAAACTAAAAACATTTCCATCCTCTTTTGGGCAGTTGTGTAAGTCTGTGATAACCCTAGGTAGGTACGGAGACCTTCCCCCCGCGGGTTGCCCACCTTGTCGTGGTGGAGGGGCTTAGTAGCCGTGGCTTGGTCACCCACGGTGAAGCGAAGAGGCAACCAGGGCCGGCCTGTTTGAGGTGCGGGCTGGCCCGAGGAGGACGCTCCAAGTGGGCTTGGTGAGCCCGCTTGTGACGCGTTGGAGGTGGACCGTCGAGGAAGAGGAGTGTCGGTATTGCGGTGAGCCGTTCTCCCTATCCTCGACGGCCGAGGTGGGATCGCAGGGGAAGAGGCGTGATGGTATCACGATGCGCCACTCTCCCTATCCCCTGCGACCTTGGCGGGGCCGTTCCGCAGTAACGGCGTTGGTGGGGCTGCAGAGGAAGAGGAGTGTCGGTGTTACGGTGTGCCGTTCTCCCTGTCCTCTGCAGCCGAGTTGTGGTTTGCGGCAGAACCATGGACCTCATCTGCCGCCGGGCGCTGGGAGTTTTCTGGCGCCCGTGGCCTCCTTGTGGCGGGCTCGGGGGGGTCCGCTACACTGCAGGACGGAGGCCGAGGAGGAAGGCGCGTCGAACCATCTGGCGCGCCTAGCGTGAAGGGCCTTCGGGCATCCACGAAGGAGCCGCTCGCGGGCGGCTGCCGCCGGTGGGGTCGCGGATGAGTACGCAAGTGTTCCCGTAACCCCACCAATAAGGCGGCGAGGTGGCATATGGGGGGTTTTTAGTGGGTATACCGTCGGCCTCATTAGCCTAGACGGGAGTCCCACATAACCACTCGGGTCACCCCCCGCACCCGGGTGGTATGCGTAATGCATTTTCCCCCCTAGAAAAAAAAAAAAAAAAAAAAAAAAAAAAAAAAAAAAAAAAAAAAAAAAAAAAAAAAAGTACGGAGACCTTGAGCGGTGTCGGCATTTACGCAAACATCAAAGGCGTCGGCCCACTGTTACTTTTTACACTGCTTTTAGTGTGTAAACGAAAACGTCACATGATATATCAAAAGAAAAGTTATTTTATCTTAAACCTTTAAACGAGCAATTCTTGTATATATATTATATATAATTATATTTCTGTGATCTCGGAAACGGCTCTAACGATTTCGCTGAAATTTGGTATATAGGGGTTTTTGGGGGTATACAATCTATCTAGATTAGTCTTATGTTTGGGAAAACGCGTGTTTTCGAGTTTTCATGCGTTTTTCTTTCGACGCAGAATATGGTTACTAATTTCGTGTTGCCGGCCACTGTCCGTCTGGTCCAGCGGGTTAAGACGCGGACTGCTAAACGAGTGTTACGGGTTCGAATCTCGCCCGGTGACTAACTTTTGTTTTTTTTTTATATGTTCAAGTTTATATATAATTTTTTAATTTTTATTGTTTTACACAAGTTTAATTTAGTAAAAAAAAATGACCTATGTAATAAGAGAAATCGACAATAGATGGCGTTACTCTGTGACAAGTGCTGTAAGGTTAAAATCGATTGTAAATAATAATAATTGTCAGTTCACATTTTACTTTTTAAGTTTATGTAGATTATCACCACCATATTACAATAAATAGTTATAACCGAGCAAAGCTCGGTCGCCCAGGTACTATATTACTAACTGTACTAGGTTGCCTTTTTAACAAGTTGGTCCAGTCCATGGTTGCCTACATTTTATATAAAAATCGGTTAATCTAGACGACCATTAACTGGACCAACTTTTTTAATACGGCAACTTTCAAATAAGCTTTCATTTGATATATCATACGATGATATAACAAACAAAAAAACTATCCGTACGCAATCTTACAAGGCAACCTACTTGAAATGTATCACTGTGAATTTTGTGTTACATTTATTTCTTATCAGAAATAAATAACATGAGGGTGCATATACCTTATAACGTATCTCTATATAACTATCGGTTATCAATATTAGCATTAGCGGTTAACAACAACATTCCCCTTAAAACAAATAACTATCGCGAGGAAATACCAAGTCCAAACATCTGAAAAAAATCGGGAAAGAAAAGCTGCAACTGGCTTTTAAAATGGTACAAGGAAGGGTGGTCATCTGTATGAGAATGTGTTTTTTTTGTCTCTATTTGAGCCAATGGTTGACTGGTAGAGAATGCCTTTTGGCATTAAGTCCGCCATTTGTGTTTTTTTTGTTTGTGCAATAAAGTTCAAATAAATAAATAATATTCATGTAACGCGATAACGAATTCTACGTGAACGAAACCGCGGGCAATACCTATTATAGTAACAACAAAATAATAATTTTCTATTGCAATTAATTTAAAACACGCTTTAGGAATTTTTTTGATGGACCGTAGACGCAGTCAAGGGCACCCCGCTCCCCACTACCGTTGTTCGCTGCCTCCTGCCACAGCGCGCGGCGCGCGCAAACTTGCCGCGCGTTTGAAACGTAACGTATTTATATAAGCAAGGAATGCATACATATCAGTAATGAGTGTCGCCGTGATTTTATATTTCTAAATTTTTGTTTAGTAACTGAGATCATTGTTGATGATCGATTATTATTAACTCTACAAACTTTAATTCAATATTAGCTATACTGCTTAACCTGAAATCAATATCTAGACAAGCACATTGTCTACATGTCTAACTTTTTACTAGAATACTAAGTTGATCGATAATATCGTAATTTTGCAATATCAGCAACTCTAATTCTATATTTACAAAATAACTCGTGTTTTTACGTTTACCAGAAAGCAGCTGTTCCAGATTTCTAAAAACTGAAAATTGTACATAAATTGAAGTGTTATTCGATATGCTAAAGTTTTCTGTAACTTTAATTCTATATTTACTTAGTTATTAGCATAAATTAAAATATTTAAATATAACCGAAAGCTCAACCTTAAAATTTCTAACTTTTTACCAAAGTATTATTTAACATACTCCCAATGACATATCAAAAAAGAAAAAACTTTAATGTTATCGAAACCCATTTTTGTTCAACCGCTGGTCTATAATTCAATAAACGCTACCTATGCGGCCTGACCATTTTTTCATAGTGGCACGTGCCTTTGCGGTTTTTAAACAATAGATAAGACGATAATCCGTAGAAGCTCACGGGGAAAAATAGAAACTATAACTACTGTTTTTTTTCGAGACGTGTAGAAGATAGGTAGATAATATTATATACTTGGTAGCTTATCTTAGTAACTGACAACACCGCTCAAGTAAATGTCATCTGCCATTTTGTTTAGTTGTATGTGCCACATAATGTGGACCATTTTGTGCATGTAAAAGTACCTAGGGGAAATAGTGGAGCGTTGGGCACTTGTCTACTTAATTCATGATAATTGTGTCATTCCTTAAAAAAAACCCTTTTTATTTCTTACATCAGTAACAGTAGCAAATATATTTGGCTTAAATTATTACAAATAACACTTAAGTATACAACTATTGTACTATATGCCTAAATTAACACATTAACAGTAACTATACGTTACTGCCTGCAACATAAATATGCGACGCACGTAATTGTATAAATAGCATGTAAGCAATATTAGCCTATAAATAAGTTATGTTTAGTTTTACCCGCTCTTATATAATACTTGTAAACCAAGAATACAACACATCTTCGGCAATGTATGAGTTTACTTTTTAATCTCCTTTCGACCCTCCAATTATCAACTTATTCGACTATAATCAGTCTCAAAATTGCAAGAAACCTCCCATTGAGGTGCCAAAACCATCCGACCATTGGGGTCTGGGAACTATTAACAGGCTTTAGGCTTTTTTTAGAGGCTTTTCTTTGTAATAATTTAACCCAAATAAATATGCTACTGATATAAGAAACTGAAACTGCATTTTTATTACGAATTAAGTAGAAAAGTGCTACATGCTCCCCTATACCTCCCCTTATTATTGCGAAATTAATCGTACATTTTGGAGTGCAAAGTTGAGTCAGACCAAAATAAGTTGGCAGCGATTCTGATAACCCAGGTGGTGCACTTGTTATTTTAAACGTCAGACTTCTATGTAATTATGACCTTTACACTTCTACCGTCTAGGCTATCAAAATCGCTGCCAACTTATCTTGGTCAGACTCTAGTTAAATTTAAAGAATCACTTCAAACATTTTTTGAAAGCTTTCGATCAATTAAGGTTCATATTACTGTTGGTAATAACAGTCTAATCATTTCTTTCAGATCAAATTAGTCCAAAATTAACGATGTCTCCTTTTTTTTGAAAACTAATGTTATTTTTCTTTTTATAAATGCGACTAAAAATAACATTGATTGAAGGATATCTGTATTTCCAAGAATAATACAATAATAAAAGATTATATTTTCAGCAATTTGCCAGCGCTTATATGGTCATGGGCTAACACTGCATGCCTTATTCTATGAATAATGATCGCGGCAAAGAAGTAAATACTCTCTGTGATCGTGTTCTTTAAAACTTAGAAGGAGCGTTCAAAAACATGTGGTGTGAAATGTGTTCAACATAAGTAATCGAATCGAATCCTTGAATCAAGTTCCTGCCCTGGAATGCCCCGTCACTAACCTGTTCATATATTTAAGTACTCGTAATAGTAGGGTGTCGCGTCTTGATTTATTTTAGACTTTACGCCTGGATCTGAGGGCCTACCGCGAACCACGATCGACGTGTTGCCTCCCTTTTACACTTACGTACTAATTTACAAGTGCGATAGAGAGGTAACACGTCGAACGTGTTGAGTGCATCGTGCGAATGTGGCTTAAAGTATATATTTTAAAGAAACCCGAGGTTGAGGGTTCCGTTGATTTGTTACAAGTTTTTGTATCCTTGAAACGGTTCTCATTTTCTCGTAAGAGGGAAATACACCACCTGATCGTCTATACAAAAAGGGAAAACGTTTTTCCACTTCTAGACATTTATCCATTTTCCATATTTTTTTAGTATGCACACAGTTATAAAACACACTACTACACACACACATTACACTACTACACTACACGCTAGGTTTATAAGTTTTCCTTTTTTCAAAATTTGTAGAACAAAAAAAAAAAACATTGTTTTTAAAGCGAAACATATAAACCTAGTATATTATGCTGAAGCGATCGACATCAAAATGTGATTGATTAAGATTTAGTTAGCGGAAACCGTTTTCTCCCGAAATGGAATTTCATGGAAAAATTACCCATATTTCGTTAGATTCAAAAAGCTTTCTTCTCTCAGGTAACTGATCCTCAACGACCTTGATACATTCCTTTGAGCTCGTCGCCCTCGTACGTAAAATTTGATATTAGAAATTTCAAGTAAAAGTTTTCAAAATTTTTAGCATACGGATTGAAGATAAATCAATTACCAATATTTTCCCAAAGGAGCCGAGAAAATATGACTGGAAGATTAAGCCTAAGGGGACTTACTGTTAATAAAAGCTTTGATAGATTTTTTAAATAAAGTTATTTTGTCTTAAATAACAATTTTAATGAACAGGTTTTCATAAATATAAACACTAGATATTAGTATATTTTTTAAGCATACATAGATAGAAGTAACAGAAACATTGAGGGAATTAAGATAACCCGCGTAATATAGTTCACGCTCCGTGGCGAACGAAACGCAACTGTCATAGTTGCACTAATAATGGAAGAGTGATAGAGAGAGATGACTACGCTACGCTACGTAGCGTTAACGGTTTTAACGTTGGCTACGCGTTCCTCTTGCCCCGAGCAAAATAATCAATTTTTGTATTATTCCTCTTACACGAAATAACTTAAGCACAAAAACACACTATGTTTGTGACTACGGAAGTCAATTCTGAGACCGCTTCTTCTACTTCGTGTCTGGAAGAGATCGCTTTTTAGCGATAAGACCGCCTATATTTACCTTGTGTAATTGTAAAAAAATTGACCAATCACGTGCCACCGCGCTCCCATAGAAAATCCCGTTTAGGGAATGGGACGCGGGGCGTGGGCCGCGAAGCGGGAGTCGTGTGTTTACGTCTACATTTTCGCCTATTGAGATATCAATTTTCATTAATTATTTAGTTTTTATAGTAAAATAAGTTTTTGGCAAAAATTTCATTTTTGGTACAAGCTTTTATCGCTGACTGTACTTTTCTTTCCACAGGCAGCTAATACTCATCGAGCAAATTCTAAAAACCCCAAACACAATTAGGTTGCGTTGTTTTATTACAGAGTTCCTATGTCTACCTCTTGTCGCCATCATCAGATCAGCTCGATGGTACCATAATATTGCATTGTCACCCGACTTACATATGTATGCAAATTTTCAGCTCAATCGGAAACCGGAAAGTGGATCAAATTTAACTTGCAAGATTTGATTACAAACAGACAACGGTCAGGTGAAAGTAAATAAAAGCTTGTAAAAAAAAGTATTATTTTGGATGACTTGTAGAAAAAGTATTATATATTATACAATAGTACTTTTCAATCTTGTACCTTACTTAGGCAACTCAGTAAGCTTCGTTGCCTTAACACGGTACGTACTCGACTGAAAAGCTCTCTATTATATCACAATTGTATCTATTGTGTCATAAACAGAGATCGGATAAATTTGCGTCATTGCTCGCACTAATGTGGACATGACTCCAAAATTAATCAAATATGTAATCATTTAATTAATTTCTTACTTAACTTAAATTTTAATTCCTAGTCAATAAATACAAAAGTTTGTTTAAGTATAGATTTATTAAAGAAAATAATCAGTATTATTTCCAAATTTTCTGCAGTCAGTCTATTTCTTTTTACATCAAAAATATACTTAAGTGCTGAAAAACTCCGCTCGCACTCCACTGATGTTAATGGGGCAAACTTAAGTAGTTTTATGGGAATATTATTATTCCAGTATAATTCAGAGTTTATTTTCTGTTCTTTGTTTAGTTTATCCCGATTTTGAGGTTATCGCCCACAACTTAGAACAGAAAATAAACTCTGAATTATACTGGAATAATAATATTCCTATAAAACTACTTAAGTTTGCCCCATTACCATCAGTGGAGTGCGAGCGGAGTTTTTCAGCACTTAAGTATATTTTTGATGTAAAAAGAAATATACTGACTGCAAAAAATTTGGAAAAAATACTGATTATTTTCTTTAATAAATCTATACTTTAACAAACTTTTGTATTTATTGACTAGGAATTAAAATTTAAGTCAAGTAAGAAATTAATTAAATGATTACATATTTGATTAATTTTGGAGTCATGTCCACATTATTGCGAGCAATGACGCAAATTTGTCCGATCTCTGGTCATAAAAGTTACGTTTTCGTCACATAAGTACAGTCAGCATCAAAAGTAACGGATGAAACAACGCGCCAAAAGTATCTGATATTCCGGATAACTTTTTCAAATATAGATAAATTTCTAAAATTCACGCTCGAAAGTATATCTTTTACAGTCTTTGTTGCTCTATATCAAAGACATCACTTTTTGTTAAACTGTTACAGAATGGTAGATACTTATGAAACCTTATTTGATCCGCTACTTTTGATGCTGACTGTATTACAGAGAGGAGCGGTAACTATTCATATTTTAAAGTGTCACGCTGATTTGTTGTTGATTATGATACAGTCGCTCCCGTTTTTTGTTGCACGCGACATACACTGTGAGTCGTATCAAAGTCATCTCATAAGTAAAAAATAAGTTGAAATTTAAATTCCGAATACCTTGGATATATATTGAATACAGGGGTTGGATGGATGATTAAACCAACTAACTTTCTTGCAGTTTTCGCTGATAATTTGATATTAAATTATTCGTGTCATACACGATGACCCGCAGATTTGTCAAATCTAATCTCTAATAACATGATAATACGAGTCAATGCACGCGTCTTCTTGAATGACACGATCTACAATTAACGTTACATATTCGTAGGTATAGTTCCCGATCCAGGGTTAGGTTTGTACTCGTAACATCCCTGGACTTATTCACAAAGCGTCAAAATATGATACCTTTGCCCACAGCTTATCTTCTAAAAACAATGAAAAAGACAGACACTTTTATTAATTATGCTCACGTACAAAAGAACGACCAACATAACCGTACAAGTCTCAATATTCACTTTTGAACAACGAACAACAATATTCGTCTTAAATGGTATTAGTAGTCACTGAACGCTGTCACAAAGTAATAAAGCTCCTCATAAAAACTCATCTATCCGAAGGAGTATAGTTTCTTGAGTGTTGATTAGGCATTGATGCTCAGAGTTGTCTTTACGACTCTAACATTACAAGCGGTACTAGCTGCAGAGAAAACAAAAAAATGTTCGAAAAGTATTATTAGAATTATGCGAAAAAATATTCAGGAAGATAAGATCTAATAAAGGATGACTTACACTAGATCGGCCCGCGCCCGGGCGTCGAGGCGTCCGACACGTTTTTTTTTTTTATGACAGCTGATCGGTGATTACGTGGTGTTTTCCATAGAAAAGAAACTCCAGCCCGGCCCTGGCATGCTCTGGCTTGAATCATCCTATATGTTGCTGTTTATAGTAGTTTTATAAATAAAAAATGCACAATTGGCTGTGCTAGTACAATGAAGAATTGTTCTTTCTATCACCGCACCGCTCGCCGTCGGCAGGGTGTTCATCCTCACACCCTAGAACCTAAATGGTCGCGTACTGTGTGGTTTAATTTTTTTTTTTAATTTATTTCTTTATTCAGGCCAATTTGCCCATAGATTGTTAGTTATATATAGACTTACAATACTAGTACAATGTTAGTACATCTTAACCTAGGTCTCACGGCTTCATTTGGGGTCTTGGTACACAGGACGATGAGCTGACGCCCAGTGACAAAAAAATGGACAGTCCCATCTCTCCACTATATCTACCAGCAAGCTGTTGGTGCTACCCCGCAAGCGATGCATTTGAGAGGCGATTCTTTTTCTCATAATTGCATGAAAATCGTCCATTCGTGCTTGCGCAAACATGCCTGAGGCACTTAAAAGGAATTTCCTCTCGCGGACGCTTTGGCTGTGGAATGAGCTTCCTGCCGAGGTTTTCCCGAGGGGTCTACAGTATGGGGTTCTTCAAAAAAGGTGTATACAGGTGTTGCAGGCGTCCATAGGCTACGGTGACTGCTTACCATCAGGCGGGCCGTATGCTTGTTTGCCACCGACGTGGTATAAAAAAATCTTATATTTTAATTATTATTCGTTTTAGATTTATTTTTATAAAACTGTTTAAAATGTCAGCATAATTAAATTGCTGTTATATTATCTTCTATAATTACTTAAGAAATACAGGGAAAGCTTAAAAGAAAATGTAGACAAAACGAATTAAAGCAATAAAATATTAAAAAAACACACTTTAATTGGGTGGTAGTAATAGTACATTTGATAGAATAAGATCTACTTTTTTATACACTACAATACTACTGTCATATCACTAAATTCCCATTTCTGTATTTATGGCTTTTTAACATTCCGTTTGAGGTTGCTTATAAAAAATATATAGGTACTTTTTCAATGATAGTAATAAAAAATGTAATAAAGCCAAATCCCTGGTAAATTTAAGTGATTTCAATTTAAAAAACGACTTTTTTGCCAACGGTACTAAGTAATGACATTTTCTAGATCACAAAGCACGTGCGAGGAGTGCCGCCGAGGTGTTCATTACATTAATCTGTCCGAATGACGCACCGTTCTTACATTGTCATGAAGTCGTGAACATAATAAAATATATGTGGGTTTGTAGTAAATTTTATTATTTAGTGTTTAAATATGTATGTATGTATGTATAAACTGTTTATTGTACAAAACATTAATATGGCACAGGCAGTACAAAGACAACACAAACACACAACACATATTAGTAACAGAAATTGTTGCTGAAAAGAGAAAGATACACGACTAAAGTGGGAGAAATTAATATGTATATGTTACTGTACCTAGTTTTTACCGATGCCGATCGGTAAGAGCCCGAAATGTTAAACAATAACTGTCCACTTTTACCGTATAAGTAGACACTATGAGCGCCATTCAGATTTACAATTTGTTATGGATTTTATCTTATTTTCATACGAACAAGAACATCGCTTCCGCTGATTGGTGCATGCGAAATGAAGAAAAAGTCGCGCGTGAAATGCGCGCCACTCACCAAGACGAACGTCAAGGTCACCTCAACATCAGTTCAGAACCAAACAAATTCTTAAATTAGAATCGAACTATCTGAATGACCAAAGTTTTTACATTATCGTGAGGTCATGAACGTAAATAAAATACGTGTGATTTTGTAAAAAAAAAACTAGTTTATTTCTTTAAAATACATTTTAGTAATAAATGGATATCACAGAAATGTAGATATCTATGATGGAGACATATCGCAAGAATAATTAAATCTAACGTCATAGAGTCACCAAAGGGGAGGCCGAGGTGAGTTAAAACTGGGGTAAGTTGGAACACCGTCAATTTTTTGGTATTTATTATCGCCTTGAGCCAAGGACGCATATTGAGAGCCCAGCGGGCGGTGAGACGAGGCTACAAATAGTGATAGATGTCTCAAAATTGACGTTGTTTCAACCTACCTCTGTTTTAGCTCACCTCGGTCTCCCCTACTACCTTCATTATACGATCACCCGGAAACGATTAAAGGATGTGAAAATATAATAATCCGTTACAAGCATAGAAATAGGATAGTATAGAACGACTGTCAAACTTGGAAAGTGTGACCAAAAATGAAATGCAAGTGTGTGCGTAAATTGTCTATGTGCGAACTAAAAGAGTGATGTCATGTTACAACATATTAATAATCTATCGATGTTTAACTGCTTTATCGACTACTTTTTCAAATGTGTTTGAAAAAGTTGAAAATTATAAAGTTGAAGTTGTTTGAAAATGTGTTCGCAAAGAGTTGACTTACCAAAGAAAATTTGAATTTCGTGCCTTTCCCTGCTGACAACTTGGGTTGGATGTGTATACGCTGTGTACAAGTATACGCTGTCTTGTGTTTCCTTGTGTTGGCGGCAAAGCCGTGGAAAAGTGGTTAAAATGTAAGTACTGTGTTGGAAAGTGAAGTTTAAATTTATCGCTAAACATGTACACGTTCAAAAAAGGTATTATAACAATCGTTATTATTTTAAGTCGGTTATAAAGGTAATATCTTAATGATGTCTTGTGAACAACTAATTCCATACCTACTAATATACCGACAAGTTATCGATACAGTCATATGAACATTTTGTCAAGCCCTAGCGTAAAGTAACAGTTTAGGTTTTTACACAAAATATTCTAAATTATTGACTAATATGATGAAATATTAACACACAATTGAAGAAAAACTTATAATGAACTGTTATAATTGGTTTTTACACTTTTTATGCTGTTAATTTGATAAAATATCGTTACGAAAATTTCGCTAGGAATATCATAATTACCTGTGAAATGAGTATTTTCCTGGGTTTTTTGGCCCTGAAACACTACAACCCGGCACACAACATGACACCATCGTCATTAAATTACTTAATATATATTTTTCTTTTTGATTCGCTTATATTTTTCACGTTAAAAAATACGGCAATATGATTTTGGCCGCCTCGGCCGCCTTCGAACTCAAAATTGGTTAAGTTTTGTCATATGTAGTCTGCCTCTTTTGCACTTATGGCTTGTTCATATACGTCATGGCTTCCCTTTCGCACACTTCATCTGTCTGTCAAGCGAAGCGACTGACATGTCTCTGGTTACAAGTGTATATTATGTGATATATTAATTAGGGCATTATTTATAATTTACCCGGGGTATTATGAATAATGGCAAGCTATACAGGGCCAAGAGATTAATTATTATCTAAAACTTCAGTATCATATATAACATATAACGCAGTGGCGCCACAGAATAAGTAATAGTGCTACCGTACAGAAAACTTCCTACAAAACCGAAGTTTGACACCGATTCAGGGACGAATCATGCTGTCCCTTTCTTACGTATGGTACTATCCCTTTCGGCTATTTAGTGTTGTCAAAGTTCAAGTTATTATCTTATCTGTGGTCGTACACGCAAAGGGATGTTAAGATGTGCCAACCCTAATAATTGTTAGGAACAATGCTGAGCCGAACGGAGCCGATTATACCCGAAAGGAACAGTTTTGGCCCTTGGTGGCACCAAGCAGTGACCGACAGAGAACCAGTGTTTTTATCCAAGAAAATAAGAGATAGAGGGTAGAGATTCGATCTCCTAATACGGCAACACTGTGGAGCTACTGGACTTGCCACCATCTAGACTCAAAAAACGTTCTTGATTGTGAAGTTATGTATTTTTTTTCCTTTTAAGATAACTATGGTATAGGTATAGGCACCATCTAAAATTTCATTTGGCTTTTATCCTAACGCACCTAGAAAACGCGGTCGTACGCAGGCCAAATGGAAAAGTAAAGTAGGTAGGGTAGTGCTTCAAAGTACAAAAAAAAACAGAATATAGTTAGACCTAACGAATATATCAATATCTCACATGCTTTCCCCCAATACCCTGTAAAATGTCAATAACCGCAGATACAGCAGATAAAAGTTGCGTCTACTTGTATCTATGAGGAAACGATCTCTCTAATTATGAAGAACATGATTTACGTATTTCCCGTCTCTGACAGCATTATTATTATAACAAATGATGGAAAAAGGTCCCGCAGGAAAAGCTTATGTATCCGGCTATTTTTGTAACGGAATAGATGGTATTAAATTATGTCTGTAGACGTCGGCGAGGAATGTAATTTACTTTATTTCATTTCACCTGTCGTGGGGCTGACACAAATATGTAACCATTTTGACGGTTGTGCTACCCACCCATAACTGCCTTAACGGCCATAGGGGAAATTAGTTTGAATTTGGAATAGGGCTGCTACTTATCTCAGGCCGTTGTTAATAAATGTGGCGGTTGATAATAAAGTTGGTGGTTGATAATAAAGTTGGAGGTTGATAATAAAGTTGGTGGTTGATAATAAAGTTGGCGGTTGATAATAAAGTTGTCGGTTGATAATTAAATTGTGGCTCATGTTACTTTTTAGGTTTAAGATGTTTATATCTCTTAAGATTAGAAATATACTTATAGCACAGGTTCATACCTATTTTAAGTATCAGCGAAAAACTGTTGGACAATGAATCCTATGTAATATATTATAAGAAATTATGTATTAGGTGTAAACTTTTGAGCTTAATAAACTTATCTTATCTTATACACACTTACTGAGAAATACATTAAAATGAAGTCCCCCGGGTTATTAACTATTTTGGTGACAGAACTCTAAGGAAAATACTTAAATTCAAAAGCACCTGAAAACTGTACCTTTTGCAAAAGGTACACTTAAGTGTCAATTTTACACGTGCAAATATTACTTAATAGTTAGATAAAATAATAATTATTATATACGTACTTAAAACATATATGTGTATCTAAAGACTCTTGCCTGCAGGCAAACTGTAAATACAGTTTTGCAGGCATCTGTCAAGATTTAAATTTTAATAAATAAATAAACTTGACATAATACAAAACAGAGGTTAATTATACACATTTCACAGCCAATTTTAAACAAGTATACAACTATCCAAACTATTCTATTATTTTTTTAAACTAAAGCGAGTAAGTAGATATATGCAACTAAACTTTTTCGTGGATATTCCTCAAAAAACCATTAAAAAATCTGTACCTATATTTCTCTACAATGTGGTCAGGAGGAACCCCAGAGATTTTAAGTGTATTTCTGATCACATTTTAAGACTTTTGCGCTGTTATTCTCATTTATATTTGATGGTGACAGTTCAGAAGTTTGTAAATCCAATACGGGCAATAAACCAAACATAGAATTTACCCGTGTAATTATGAATGAAGAAGTTCTTTAAGTTACACTAAAAATTACGGAGTTTTAATAATTACGGGTTCATAAACCCGTTTTTTACAAAGCACTGCAAACATTACGACACATAACGTGACATTACATTACGAGATACGAGCATTACATAGTAACCTTCAGTAACGCTTGCTAACGCTTATCGCTTGTTGATGATTAATATAAAAAGCTCGTATCTCGTAAACCATGTGTTGCTTTGCATTGCGGGCCTAGTTATTATTTTCATTGTATTTCTAAGTAAAAGTTATCTCAATATACTTCTTATGTTCTATGCTAACCACCGCTCAAAGGTTTGCCCGTATTGAATTTATTATACACATTTGTATGCAATAATTAGTTCCAATGAAATTCCGCAACATGGCGTGCGATGGATCCTTATATAACTGGTCAGGCTTTAAATGACTCTGTCACGAAGCGAAAATAGTTATTTGTTTTACAAAGGGGCAAAGTTGTTGTTTAATCGCTCGTGCTAATATTGATAATACCCGAGTTAGCGAATGGTTCTAGAAGTGAAAACTTGAGCGTTGTGAGGGCTTCAAGGCACGAGGATTAAACAAGCTTTGCCTCTGAGTGAAACACAAAAGTTTTCACCACACCAACGCGAGGAATATACTAACTATGAAATACCAATAAAACCAAATCAAATACAAAAAAATGAACGTAATAAAAAATTTATCATTCAAAATCATCATTTAAAAGTCAATTCTACCAGCTAACATAAGGATACAACTGAAAATTTGCATCTGATTACTTTGCCCCACATATGGATAAAATTCAACTTTTTCATTCGTTTTTGAACAATCAAGAGGGCGTAACCGGTTGGTAAGGTAGAAAAAATCTATTTAAAAATACAGCTTCAATTCAACCGATGCAATCCCAATACGTCTAACTGTACCATAATATGAAAATGGCTTTCCATTCATGGCAATAATTGTAATCAATTTATAGCGTCATTGGATTACTCCGTCCTTTTTAGTCATTATAAATAGGAAAAGGGATGGAAGAATAGCTACGAGGTGTGAACTGAAGCCGGGGTTATTCCCGACCCCACTGATCCGTCTAAATTAACTAACAATAAGTGTGACTTTTAATTAAAGTAAGGATGCTGAGGTGTCGGCATAAATGAGCGAATAACTCGCAAACGCGAAGCGGCGCGGCGCGGCGCGGTACGGCGTGGCGCGCGTGAATTCAATCCTTTGATACCTATGGAAGTGTCCTATGTGGGCGATCTCGTTGTGAACGCGTATGCCGTTGGGCCGCCGCGTCGCATCGCATCGCGAGTTATTCGCTCACGTAAGCCCCTGCGTAAGCGTGAAGAATTACGTATTTGATACACCATTTTCTATGTATATTGCACACGCATAGTTATATTGGTGTCCCGCTCGCACAGTGGCATTGACTTGTTGACAGTTGAATTACGTGTGTGCGACAGAGAGAGAAAGTGAGGTGTCAGTGTATGGAATTATATTTTGTGCCTAACGTCCTTACTTTATATAGTTTTTTGAGATTCCATGATAAGTTTATATTATACCATCTAAAACGTCAAATTATTGTATACTGTGTGAAAATGACGCTTATTAACGGCACGCCCACACTTCGTCAGTGCCAAGTTGGTACAAAGTTGACTAGGATGGACTCTAGTCTAATAATACATTTTACTAAAGATGTGGTTATTAATTAGTTTTAGTTTTCTCTTTTATATCTGGTGGTGGGCTGGTTTTCGACATCGTGGTACCCTAACCATGTGAAATGCTGATTAGAAACCATTTCGGTATTTATTCATTGTATATTATTGCTTTACTTTTTGTATTGTGTTCACGCTAAACAAATCATTTCTATATAAATAGTTAAGATGACTGCTATAGTTATTGGCCACTACATAGTCATTGGCCACTCCTAACAAATCAGAAAGTAACAAGCCAATTGAAGCCTTTTTAAGAGTAGCCAATTACAATATAGTGGCCAATAATTATAGTAGTCACCCTAGTCACTGTAATAAGCGAAAGCGTGTGAAAAAGCCATAACAAACGTCAAATTCCTACGAAAACATGACATTTATATTATAACTCCTCACATTGTCTCAGACGGACTCTGTTTCTCTTCGAGCAACACCGGGGAGGGAGACGGCATTTCCCCTCTGCCGAAGCATAGGTACAACTGTACCTATGACGGTGCATGTTGTGACTCGTCCGTTACCCAGCGCGAAAAATGGCAGAATGATTTGTACGGTAAGATATCGCTTAGGCTCCTCCCTTCCGCCGTGTCGGAAGCCGGTGTTGCTCGAAGCTGTTTCTGTTTCAGTTCGTAAAATGGACCCCTACCCCTACAGTGACGTTTTCGGCAAGTTACCGCGAGGCGAGAGACGACTCGGAATAACCCCGGATCAACGCCACGAACTGACACCACCGGTTTTATTCAGCCTAGATCGTTAATTATTTTCAAAACACCCTTTGAAATTTGAAAACCTCATTAAGATACGCACGAGCCGCGCCACATAAAGGGTTTTGGAATAATACAAAAGGTAATTTTCGCTTATTCATTAACGTAATTAAAAGGGGGGAACGGTAATGATGAAAGCTCCGCGAAAATTATAGAAAAGTTACTCGGCGGTTCGATGATCGAATGTTTTACGATTTTGTCGCGTAGCTCGAGCTTATTGTGACTTTGCACACCAAAGAACAATGATAATGGATTACTTAGTATACAGAAATTGTTATACAAATTGATCCGTTTTCGTTGCTCTTAAGTGGAGATTGGGTAGCACAACTTTGAAAATATGCTTCCCTTGGTAAGATCATAGATCTAGACGCAGAATGGAGCTTACGCTTAAAGTGTGCAAAAGGGACGCCAAAATTTCATGACTGAGAAAGGAGACTACAAATGAAAAATGAAACCATTTTAGAGCTATATAGCGGACGGCCGCTAACAGCCGCTTGAACGTACCAAAACGCTTGCGTTAGCGGACATGAAAATACGAAAAGCTGTATTCAGGAGATACAATGGGTGGTAATATCATGGAAAATACTGTTACAAAAGCAAATAGGTAAATTCTGAATTCAATACTGAAGTGACCTTAGGATACTTGTTTATTGTTGTTATACATACTTACAGATACACCTTACGAGCTAATAGTGTTGTTATTAATATGTAATTGTATTTTCATGTGATTATACACTCTAATATTATATTCTGTCAAATATTTAATTACATATTATATTATTATGTCATTATGAAATTACATTACATTGTCATCATTATGTATGTCACATTAATAACTAATTTTTATAATTTCACAGTAAAAATTTGACAGCATTCTGATTTTGGTCACGTTTGTGATTTTTGACATTCTATAGACCTGTGCCATACATTGACAGAATTTTCCGTCAGACATATATGCCATAGAAAAATATGTCAAACAGATGATCTGCACATCAGATATCACTAGATATATTTGTCTAGTCTGTCAGGTGGTAAACGAATCTTGTGACACATCATATTTAAACTGAAATAAATGTCATATACTAAGAAAAAGTGACCAAGGCTTCCAGCAGTGGCAGCATGGTTCTATTTTTATCGCTTGTCACTATTCCTGTCACTTTCGCACTTACATACTTGTTAGAACGTGACAGGCATGGTGACAAATGATAAAGAGCCGACCATCTTTGCCCTACAGTGCCGAGTGGTTCAGGCACCTGCCGCGATAGCAGAGGACGCTGGTTCGATTCCAGCCTGGGGCACTGGAGGCCTTGGTCACTTTTTCTTAGTATATGACAAAATATTTTCAGAAAATATATTAAGTTCTAATACTTCTAATAGTATTGATATTTAATCCTAATCGGCTAAGTAATCTCGACGCAACGGTGGAACACATAAGTCACATAACACAAATAAATAAAAACTATATACTCCTAAACGCATAACCTTTCTTCTTGATTTAATCGTAGTCAGCTAAAATACGAACGTAAACTTAATTTTCTTAGTATTTTCTAAAGAAAATCTCGTCGAAGTGTCACGGCACAAACTAAGATTGAGTGTATGAGAAGTAATAGCCTCCCCAACGAGTAAATATTGCCAAATAAATGTAGCTAAGAAATGTTCTTAGTCTGGTCTACCTAAGACAAACATTTGAAGTAAACTCTGCAATAATATCTAGCCAACGTACTAGAGTTAATAAATAATAATAATAAATAAGTAGGGACATTCTTATACAAATTGACTAAGTTCCACGGTAAGCCAAGAAGGCTTTTGTTGTGGGTACTCAGACAACGATATACAGGGTGATCAATCCAAAACGGTCAGTATGGAGAAGTCAGAAACTATGAGAGATAGCCACATCTGTTCTTAGGAAACGCGATCTTAGCCCTACAGAATGTACTATAAATGGTAACACAGTTTCAGTTTGGATATGATAATCGCTGTTATTAACATGACGTGATTTTGACAGGTAGCTGGAGGCCGATTCTTATTTAATCTTTTGAATGCCAAGAACACCTAAAGTTACCTTACTAGTCGTGCCCACAGCGCCAAGGACAACTATAGGTGTTATGGCGGACGTTGTCAAAGTGACCTTCACACATTCGAGTAAGGTTTACATTAGCTCCCTTGCGCCCGAGAGCTTGGCGTTTGAGTTATGTTTGTGTTTATGACATAAAGCGTTCTAAGGGTTTAAGTTAATTTGTGACAGTTTTGATATTGTTTTGATGTGACCTTGAGGATAGCTCACACTGATTGGAAGTTGTGTCATTAGACATTTTGCTCGCGCTTATTGGTCAACGTGAGATACACTGTAAGTCATGACAAGGTCGTATAATAACAAGATTTAAAATCAGAACAAATTGGTACATTAGAATCGGCCTATGGGTCGAGAATGAGTCAGCTTCAGACTACTATAGCTTTAGTACTTACTGACAAGTATGAGCAGCCTGGTTATAGTGCTGCACTAGCCGATCCTCGACTATCAACCGTCCGTTCAGCAGTTCCGGCGGTTACGTCAGAGGTGCAATTTCTAGTATTGTCGAAAAACTATAAGTCTAAAAAAATAATTCGTTCTGGCACTACCATAAAAAAACACAAGAATCTCAACCTAACTTAAACTAAAACTCAAATATAACCAACACACACAAAAGTCTCCGTCAAACTCGCCCCGCGCCCCTCCAGGCGCTTAAGAGCCCACTTTATTTAATAATTTTTGTGTTTATATTAAATGTAAATAATAAAACTAGTTTTAATGCTGTGGTGGCCGAGTGGATAAGGCGTCAGAGGGGGCGGTGCGGGGAAGCGGGCAGGTAGGTAACGGCCAAGTTGAAGCGAACGGGTAGTAACTATCCAAGATGATATTCGTTGATAGACATCAATCTACTCTAACCTCCTAGCCCCCCCGCCCCTAAGGTTGTCTGGATGAGATCGCTTACAGCGATAAGACTGCCTGTTGCTACCTTTCTTTACATCGTAAATCTGTTTTTAAATTTGTTTTGTTTGTTCAATATTTGCTTACTTACCAATCGAGACAAATAATGTATAAAAATAGTCACGTGACTTTTCCCCTTCGGCCACTTTCGAAACCAGTTTAGGAAATGGAATTATAATTCTTCTTTGGAGACCCGGTTTCGAATCAAGAAAATTAATTCTTGTTTCCTCAACTGGTTTCCGATAGTCTGTCGTACCGGTACATTTTTAGGCGTTTGTCAATGCACGATTGTCATCTTGGCTAGGACCCAGGCACAGAGAGGAAGCAAAACAATTGAGCCACGGTTTATTCGTAAAATATTTAATTATACAAATGATTTCTCTTAATCAACATTTTCTACGTCGTTCGATTTTTGCCCTTCCTGGTCTTTCTTGTGTTCGAAGTAGAGCCATCTGAAAATAATAGAGCTATTGTGTACCAACATAAATAGGATAAGTATGATAATATTAATTTGGCGTAAATTAACCAGCCGACGATCGGTCTGGCCAGTGGGTAGTGACTGCCTATGAAGCCGGTGGTCCCGGGTTCAAATCCTGGTAAGGGCATTTACTTGTGTGTTGAGCGCGGATATTTGTTCCTGAGTCATGGGTGTTTTCTATATAAGTATATAAGTATTTATATATTGGGACCAACCCCAAAATCGCGAAAATTTTTCTGGCTGTTTTATACATTTTAACTGGTCCATTTTCTATGGGAGGGTAACATTTTATTTCGCAATTTCGGGGTTGGTCCCATAGTAAAAGTTGCTCAGTATAATCCCAAAACCTCCCTGGTAACGGAAATGCTCATATTTTTTGGCCACCTTGTATATGCCGTTTTAAAGTAGACCACTAGTTTCATGTTTTAACACTGAGGTTGTGATATAGATTTCGTACCTATATACACATTGTAAGCACATTTTACGGTAAAATACGAATAGGGGAGGAATTACCGTCCTTATCCGTAATCGTGGTTTTGTGGCGTTAAGTAACAAGCGCTTATAACAATCTCTATAACTACTCCGAGAACTCATCAATCCGAGCAAGATCCAACAATAATTGAGAAAACTGTTTGTACTTAACCAAATATGTGTCTATGTTTGCACAGTGATTACCCAAATATGGCGATAGAAGGTAGCGTGAAGACAGCGCCGAGCAGGAACACAGCGCCTGGCAGAATATTCAGCGTGGCCATGTAGACGCGGGAATAGAGTGTTCCATACACTAGCGGCATTGTGGCTTCTGCTAGCCCGAAGAGGGAGTTATTTGTACAATGTTTACCCAAATATGGCGATCGAAGGTAGCGTGAGGACAGCGCCGAGCAGGAACACAGCGCCTGGTAGAATATTCTTCGTGGCCATGTAGACGCGGGAATAGAGCGGTCCATACACTAGCAGCATTGCCAATGTGGCTTCTGCTATCCCGAAGAGCGAGTTGTTTGCACAGTGTTTACCCAAATATGGCGATCGAAGGTAGCGTGAGGATAGCGCCGAGCAGGAACACAGCGCCTGGTAGAATATTCAGCGTGGCCATGTAGACGCGGGTAAAGAGCGGTCCATACACTAGCAGCATTGTGGCTTCTGCTATCCCGAAGAGCGAGTTGTTTGCACAGTGTTTACCCAAATATGGCGATCGAAGGTAGCGTGAGGACAGCGCCGAGCAGGAACACAGCGCCTGGTAGAACGTTCAGCGTGGCCATGTAGACGCGGGAGTATAGCGGTCCATACACTAGCGGCATTGTGGCTTCTGCTAGCCCGAAGAGAGAGTTCATTTTGCCTGCAAAGCGAAAATTTACATGGTTATTTTGGTTATAAAATATGTTTTCGCCTATTGTGCTTTTCTTTTAACAGACATTTGTAAAAATACCTAAACGCGATAGGTAGGCTGCGATGTTTTATCATATAGTTGGTATGGCTGTCTGCGGTTTTTGTCATCAGATCAGCTCATCAAATCTAATATTGTCACCGGTCATTCATACGTACAGTGAGCTGAGAAATCGCATGGAGAAATGAATTCACTGATAAAGCTTTGCATTTATACAGCTGCGGTGGCAGTATGGTTCCATTTTTATCACTTGTCACTATGCCCGTCACTTTCGCACTTACATACTTGTAAAAACGTGACAGGCATGGTGACAAATGATAAAGAGCCGACCATATTAGCCCTACTGGTGGGACATGCAATTTAGAACCTATTACAATAACAATAATTCATTACCCAGGAGTTGTATAAGAGTGAGAAAAGATATGTGATGTGGGTTCCGATTTGAGCAGTTATAAATAAATAAATAAATAAATATTATAGGACATTATTACACAAATTGACTATGTCCCACAGTAAGCTCAATAAGGCTTGTATTGAGGGTACTTAGACAACGATATATATATAAATATTTATAAATACTTAAATACATAGAAAACACCCATGACTCAGGAACAAATATCCATGCTCATCACACGGATAAATGCTCTTACCAGGATTTGAATCCGGAACCATCGGCTTCGTAGACAGGGTCACTACCCACTAGGCCAGACCGGTCGTCAAAAGCAGTTAGGCGTAAGAAGAATGTAACGTTCCCCACGGTGTGGTTTATGATAATATTCCTCTGCCAACATAATTGTATTGGTCATATTACACCGAGTGTTCTTTACAATTACCACTGAAGTGTGAGTTTTTGGTCTGAGGTCTAGGGCCACTTACCGAATTCTTCTCCGCTTACGAGTTTCGTGGCGATCGAGCGCATGGCAATAAACGAAGTTCCGTTCAGGATCTCCAGCAGCGGTGCTGTAATGGGGACCAATTGAATGCATTATTCGCTAACTCAAAACACTGATTTAAACTTTTACGATTGTTATGCATTATTAAATTATTAATTAGGAAGTTGTAAAATCACCTCCGACGTTTCAAGTTCTCGTGGATTCCTTGAAACGTAATGTCAAAACTCAAACTCAAACATTTAGTAAAGAGGCCGCAAGGGTACTTTTACAAGTCAAGTTGTTTTTTAAGCAATAAAAACAAATCATCAACAGTTATAAATTACAATACAAGTATCCCCAATGAAATATTTAAATTACTTAGAGATGTAGATCTGTAGTTCTAAATTCTAAAGTAACAAAACTTCGGAGGGGTTATGAGGTTTGCAACTTTATGTATTATTGAATAAAGTAGTAATGTATTTTAAATGGAGTTACGAGGCTTGCGATTTTAGCCGACGATACTTATGTCCAATTACAAAAAAAAAACATAATTAAAAATAAACACACAAACAGATAAATACTGACAAATCTATAATAATCGCATTAGTTATTTAGGATTTATTACATTTACATTATTTTCCTTACGCCGGAATTTTTTAAGGGGTATAGTTTTCTGTTTCACGGAAATTTTAAAATATTGTTAAGTACCTAGTACCAATAAATGAACTAAAAAAAATATGTCTCTTGGTTGCTTCATTTTTCATATGTACCATATCGATAACAAACAAGCGTCGAGGCCGCCTGATGATGGACTACCTTATGATTAATTATTTTGATTTGCTCTAAACACGAGAAGAATAAACATTAAAAGAGATTCAAGACCCATTCCAAAAGAGTTGGCTAATCGAGCAGACTTTCTATGACCATAAAGAATTCTACAGCCGTGATCTTACAAAATCAAATATGTAAATAATATAACGTACAGTATTCTGCATGTATTAGTGCAGCTATCAGCCGTAATCTTATGTGTTAATTGAATGTTTTATATTTTCCTATAGATATAGGCAATTACTGTTGTGTGTGTTGGCAATTTTTATTATTAATAAATTGATTATGATTATGAGTATAATCTATGCTTTATTTGCTCGTATTACAGGCCACACTCGGTAAAATACAGAGTTCAAAGATAGACAGAGGTAGCATTGTACCAAGGAGAATTTTCCGAAGTTGCCGAATTTCTATAGTAAAAGTTCTAATTTTAAATGAGTGTGCGTTTAATCCATTGCTACCACCCAATAAACAGCGGCAGCGTGGTTCATTTTAGATTCTATTAACTCTATATAGTCCTTACACTTACACACTGGCGGGTGCTGCCTGTGCGTGCGTGCCAAGACACGGGCACGGGCAGCATCCGCTCGGTGTACCCCTTTCATCTTATTAAAGTGTCAATAGGGCCTTTACGTGTTGGTTTCGGCTTCGCGCACTTCTCCCAAATGTCCGGAACACCATTGTTCCGTGATGGGTAAAGACTTATAATTTAAATGATGAATTAGTTCAATTTTGGTAATCTTCTTCTTTTTTCATCCTGTTACCCCCTGCTGGGGTGTAGGGCTCGAACTATTTTCTTCCACTGACTCTGGTCCTGGGCAGCTTGGGTAACCTCCTCCCATCCCATCCCCAATACACCCAACTCTACGCCAAGTAGATTTAGGGCGACCATGTTTCCGTTTTCCGGGCATCTTTCAGGTCAGGGCCACCTTGGTTAGGTGGATGTCAGGCTTCCTGAGGATATGCCCAATCCAATGCCATTTGCGCATTTGGATCTCCTTATGTACGGGTGCTTGTCCGGTTATTCTCCATAAGTGAGCGTTTGTAATCCAGTTAGGCCAAAAAATGTGCAGAATTTGCCTTAAGCATTTGTTCACAAACACTCGGAGTTTTGTCATTACTTTTGGTAATAATTTAATTTAACTTTGTATGATTTATTTGAAATTTTGTATTGATGATTCATTTTGTATTTATTTCGTGACTATCATAGACGTAGGTAAAATAGTTACTAATATCATGGGACTACTTTCCGAAATAAATATTATTTATTTATTAAACAGTTTCGTCTCAGCAATTTTACCTCTGCCCATCTTTTAACTCAGTTCCTACAACAACCTTATTATTAGATATCCTCTTACCTAAATATATTTCCAAGTCGTTTCTAGCAAACGCATAAGCAAAGGCAGCTATAATTTTGCTCACATTGGAAATGATGCCCAGGATCGTGTCATCCAACTTCATGTATTTACTGAACAGGCTGATTGAGAATATAGTACCTGAAACCACAGTTAACAAATAAAATACAACTTAATTTATAAATTAACAATCAAAAATGAAACTAGACCAAAAGTTTACCATTACATTTATTATGCTGCAAAGATAAGAAAACGGCCAAGTGCGAGTCGGTGTCGAGTTCCTAGGTTAAATTCGGCTCGTATTTCGACTAATGGTAGATTACAGTATATTCTTGTTTACTTGACTTGGGTTTTGCATGTGGAACCTGATGTAGAAATACGGGCTCGCCTGAAAATATCGATACGGACATAGTACCAAAAATATGTATACACTATCATAATATATGGGCCATAAAGTCGTGTATACATATTTTTGGCACTTCGATCGTGTCTATGTTTTCAGACGAGACTGTACCATAAGAACAATTTTTCCCCTATGTGCCCTCTGCTATGAACAATTAGCAGTTTTTAGTAGATTAGCAAAATGATGGTATTGAAGCTCCTTTTGATGGCCTAATAAATTTAAGATATTTTAATTTTCAACTTACCTAGCAAATTAGTTACAATACTGTATGTTGACCAAATACTGAATTGCATTTCGTCCCAATTGAATCTGTATCTCGTAAAAAGGTACATAATGGTATATTCACCTGAAAAAGACTAATTTCAGTTCAATCCGTCATCAAGAAGTCTGAGAGAGCTGCATACATGTTGCATATTATTATTTTGTAACGTCATATAGTTCGTGTCATCCACGATGACGCCCAGATTTGTCAAATGTAGCCTTTAATAATATGACAATATGAGTCGCACGCGTCTTCATGAATGACATGATCTATACGAGTATGTCTGTCGTAAATAGGCGGAGCAACTTTTAGAGGAACAAGTCTGTGGCATTCTAGTTACCAATTTAATACTTGTCTTAATTTTAGGTCTATCAGAGAGGAAAGCGCTTGTTTTAACGTATAACGTAAAATTTAATAAAAGTAACATATAATTTTCGATTGCAGTTTAAACAGATTAGCCTCGGTCTAAAAGTTGATTCGCCCAAATATTTCATTAATTAAACTGCCTCCTTTGAAGTTGTACCTATTTAACTAGTAATCGTTGTAAGAGCAAAATTACATGTAAAATACAAGTTGTTACATATTACAGTCCTTCTGAGTTGTTTCGCTTGTGATATTTACTATGAGGAGCGTGCATAAGCTGTAGGGGGCAGCACAGGAGACGTCAGATTTTTGGCGCGAGGTATAAACGTGAAGTTTATGCTTCCAATGTAGCCCAAAAAATGGCAAAACCTAATATGCACAAAAAAACGCACGAGAAAGGCACTTGATTTGGCGTGAAGTGCCAATGTTTATGTTCCCGATTCAGGCCACAAGATGGCAGCCCCACCATACGCGTACGGTTCCTATATTTGACGTCTTTTCGTACGTATAATAGGACAGTATCCTAAATGTAATAAACATGTAAGCCATTGGTAAACCTTATATAAATAAAATAAATATGTGTTCAGTAATCTTTGCATAACTTACCGTGCATTGGACCAAATATGACGCAGACAACTATAAGCAGTAGACAAACTCGAAGCCGTCTGTTGCCAGCTCCTTGTTTGAAGACAACTCTGAACGTTTCTGATACAAGTCTCACGTCGAAGAACTCGGTCACATGTTCCTTACAAGTTTTTGGTTTCTGAAAATTTAAGTTGTCATTCTGAAGCTCCAGCTTTAAATATATTTTTTGGTATTTTTATTCTATTTTTCGGGCTAGCCTTTAATTTCTTAACTAAGGACAATCCAGTTCAGTTAATATCAAGTGAAAGAATGCATTTATTTATAGAAAGATATTCTTTGGATATTTAATTTCATATTCTATGAATAAAATTTCTGCAAACATTATATATATAAAACAATTCATGTTTTGTTGTCGCAAATAAAATAATTCTCAAAGCGTACGAGTAAGATCATGTTCAAGAGGAAATCCTTACCTTTTTCTCTTGATTGTCCCTTTTCACATCTTCCAAATAGTAGTATCCATAAATAAGGCTAAACAAATAGAGCGCGGCTGATATTGAAAACACACCATAATAGCCTACCCAAGTTAACAATACACCACTTAGCGCACTAGCGATAGGATAACCCAGTGACATACAAAGATTCACAATTCCCACTCTGTATGTTCTATTTTCTACCGAAGTTATGTCACCTATATAGCTAAAGACACCTATGAAATTAGTGAACCATCCTCCAGTGATAGCAGGGAATATAGCCTCCGTTAACGCCGCCGCCTCCACAGGTAATTCATAAAAGTAGTATGTGTTTACCATGAATCCTATACAAGTTAAAAATTCGCCTACTATGGGCAAAAGTATGCATGGCTTCCTTTTACCAGTTTTGTCGCTCCAAGCACCGACGAACAAGATTAATAATACTGGCAAAGCTGTCTGTATCACGTTCTTCCAAGCTTGCACACTTGCTGTTAACTTCTGGACTTCTTCTTCATAGAATGTGTAATTTTCTGTCTGTCGTAAATACAAGGCGTCACAAATTTCATCAGTGAAGTTCAAATTTACACGACAAGCTTTCTCTAAATTTAAATTCTGTGTTGCTAATGAAGCTAATACACTTGGCATTACATAGCAGGCCATCACTGGTTCAACTGTTGTGTTATCTTTTATTAATTTTAGCCTTTCTCGTAACGTTAGTTTTTCTTTTGTTTTGGATGTGACTTTACTTTTATCTTCTGAATCGATTTTAAGAGGTGATGTCTCTTTAGATTCATTTTTATTACCAATTTCGGTATTATGTTCTTCTATTTCTTTTAATTTTTTATTCATTTTCGACTTTGTTATGTACTGTTTGTCACTATTGCGAAAGATCACAACTGAATGAAATAATTAAATTTTCCTCAATTATCTTTGTTTGAATAATATTAATCTGTAATAAGTATAAATGTCAGCCTAATTCAATATTGACATTATATCGTCGTGTATGAGATAAGAGTGATTTCTTAGTATTTGTGTACACTTACAGTTTATAGGACTGTATTATTTAATTGCTCAAGTCCCTTGTCTCAGACTGATAACTGTTCTTTGTCGAGTGGTATGCAATTCATTTGTAAATAAATATCAAGGTGAGCAAATAAACTTTTCTTATATATAAATCTTTGATATTTTATTTCCAATAAAATTTAAGGCAATTCTTAATTTTTGATTATTGAAATAAATTGATTAAAAGTATAAAATGTTAAAAAATAAAATAATATATTTACCGTGAAAAATTACTATCTTTATACTAGCGGTATCATTAAATTTATTTTATAATTATCTGACAATTATTATTTTTACTTTGGTTTTTTTTTATTTCCTTTGACAATTTAGGATCTATAACGATAAAAATTTGGTTCACAACCATTGTTACGCTTTTTGTTTTTTTTTTTTTTTTTAATTCTGATGTATTATAGGACAGATTGCAGTGGCTCATTTAAGTGAGATACGACTGATTTAAAAATATGTTAAGATTTTATGTTGATATGATACGATCGCTGGCGCTGATTGATACGCGCGAAATGAGTGCCAGTCATCATTAGGGATTTCTCGCGCACTTATTGATGAGCGTAAGATGCACTGGGTGTCTGAATATTTTCTGCTTTTTTGTTAATATGACAGATGTCACTTTGTTAACAATTACAAGAATCCGCTTGACTTACACCCACATTTCGACGACGATCATCAGATAAATTACGTCTAAATACTGTGAGTCAGGGTTTTGAGATCACATGGTAGAAAATCTGAACTAATATATAAATCGTGATAAAATTGAGCAGTAACAGGACATGTTAAATTTTATTAATTAATTTGTAACCTATCATCCAGCATGGTAGCCATCATGGCTCATTAGCGCACCATTATTTAATTCTTCCTTTAAAAGTCACTTTCGCCATCAACACTACATCTTTGGAAACTCTCACCACAAGACTAACTCGGTGACAAACAAGCATATCCCACTTGGTAAACTAAACTGCTACCCTAGTCCATCATCAGTGATCATTCACTTGCAAGTCTAGATGCGTCACAAGTACACCCACGCTTAAAACTTGTCCGCTGCCATCTTGGCGCGGTCACAACGTTTTATCACACCTGCCTAAACTTATTTATTATTATTATTATTGTATTGGTGTTCTCTACGTCTAACAGTTTCTGTCTAGAGCCCTAGAGGATAATTTACCTTGTTAAACTAGTTTTGAATATTTATGTTTTTATAATAACGGGTCTCACCTTGACGTTAACGGAATCAATGACAGTATTGATGGAGTCATAATACCTACTCAAAGTTTGATTAATTGAAAGCATGTATCTGCAAAACTTCCCCGTTTCAGATTGCTTCAAATTCGAGACTAATAAACAGTTAACTTTGTCCAGATTTAACTCTAATTCATGTTCAAAATTAAACCATAAGATATCCATAACTTAAGTGCAACTGCGCTAAAGTTCTGAGTTTGGACTTAATGTTTTCGGCAAGTGAGCTTAACTTAGGTATAAGGCCCGCTATCCATTATATACTGACATTTATAGCTTCAAAATCCCTTTTAGCGCTAAAGTTTAGGTTACAAATTGTATGGGGACGTGTATTTATTATGTTTTTACATGGACTTTATATGTCGCCATTTTAATTTAATTGTTTTCGGGAACTACTCGTAAATAATTAAACTACGTTACGTAATTTTTGTACTGTAGAGGTTTGGTGGGATCTTGCTCAGCACAGGGAGGATTGGAAAGCGAGAGGGAAGGCCCTTGCCCAACAGAGGGACACACAAATAGGCTAATCAAAAACAAAGAGGTTTGCCACCTTTACAACAGTCTTAGTCGATGGAGGTGACAGGCAGTAGATTTAATTGAATTGAGAACTGGCGGTCGCTGTCAGACAAAAAGGATGCGCACCGCATGCAAAAGGATGTGCGTACCGGTATCGGCACTCCAAAAGAGGCAGCCATCAGTATTAGTTGTTATGTAATTTAGCTAAAAGAAATAAAAAATAGTAAAAAATATATATGAATAGATTTCAATTCATGAGTGTTTAAATCGACGACACCTTCCCTAATAGGCCGCCTCTCTTTACAGTACCTTCACACAAACACGTTATAAGGTGCTACGGGTATTTTTTTATAATTGAAAACTGGTGTAATTATTATGGTAACCTAAAAGAATTTGCAGTTTGTGCAATATTTGACTAAAGATGACACTCGAGTGGCAACGGCAGTTGCATTACTGTTGCACCATTATTGCTGTGGTGACAACTGAAGAGAGCTCTAGAGTTGTTTGAAAGTTACTTTCATGGTCTATAATGGGAATATTTTTTGTATGGTGGGCCGCTAGAGGTAAAAAAGGAGTATCTTTTAAAAGGTTCTTTCTAGTTCTCTATGAAAACCATACAAAAATAAGCCCTTTAAAAAAAACTGTTCAAATACTCAGTTTCCGTATAAACGAATGGTGTGTCCGCTGTGTGCTAGACTCAAATCAAGATAATTGGCAATGATTTTGATAACCCAGACGGGGCAAGGGTTATTTTAATTGTCAAACTTCTATGAAATCATGACGTTTACTTAACACTTGTACTGTCTAGGCTATCAAAATGGCTGCCAACTTATCTTGGTCTGACTCTATAGCTTAATGGACTGTAGCCCTAAATGTCGCATAACTAACAGCGCTAATCTCCCTGGGTTGAGCAGAAGTCGGACAGTTTCTGAAGGGATTTAAGCTGTGCTCTTCAGCTAAAAGTTTTTGATTTACTCGATCGGTTACTTTATAACTCTTACTCGCAACAAAAAATCGGTTGAAGATGTTTGCACGTATAATAACAAAATCATCAAAAACAAAAAATATGTGGTTTTATTCGAAATTATTTATTTACATGTATTAAAATATGAACATTTATTGGTTTGATTATTTATTGTGTTTACAACACGACAATTTGACTCACTTACAAATAACATTTCTACAATATAAGTATTTATTCTACATGACACTTAACTTTTCAACAAGCTTCATGATTATCTTTATTTAATGGTATTGCTTCGGCACCATTCAGAGGCTCTGTGACACCAATTTCTTCTTTATTTAATCGACTCAGTTCTTTATTTCTGTGTTCATAAAATAGCCAGCTGAAAACAGATAATTTAAGTTTAAATTATTTTATATAGGTAGTACGTGAGTTAGTTTTTACTTAATTATTATGTATGTAGTCTTTAGTGTATGCTAGGTTAGGTGTTTAATTGAGTTTAATTGAGGTTAAGATTTGTGTGTTTATATCACTGTGTATTAAAGATATTCAAACTGTCATCTATACATATAATAAAGCTGAAGGGGGTCGAAAGTCTGTACATGGAAGATATTCGAAAAAAAGTAGCCTGGGGATACTAAGAATCGTTAACAGAACACGTTCCAACAGTTTTTAGAATTTTTGTCTGTTTGTCTGTTTTTCTGTTTGTCTGTTTATTTGACCTCGCATCACGTGAAAACGGCTGAACGGATTTTGATGCAAACTTTACTAATCTGTCGAGAAAATGCCCGGCCAAGTTATAGGCTATAAAAATTCAACCGCTAGAAGGGGGGGTAGCCACTACACTCGATTGAGTTAAGTTTGCACCTGAATCTTATGGCGCTACTTAGGAAGGAGGTGCAAACTTTTACAACAAATATGTGCTACGAGTATCGAGTACCCTGCTAAACTAACAGATATGGTGCTGAAATTAAGCCACCGAAGAAGGATTTTGTCAAATTAACTCTAAAGATAGAAGAAAAGAAAAAAACCGACTTCAATGAGGTAGATCGGTGAAAGAACGATTATTGTTGATTTTTGATTTCATACAATTAAATTAAAAAGACAGCGTCCTACGCCTAATTATGTAGAAAAGGAGGTAACATTTTTTTTTTGTCACTGCACCCACCTTGACACATTTCAGATTTGCCCTATGATTGACTGGTAAGATACCCGCAATAGAGTATTCGACTGTATTTAAGATAAATTATTTCACACCATGCATGAAATAAAGCACCAGATAATTATAAAAAAAACTAAATAGGATAGAAATATAAAAATGTATCTTGAAAACCTAACTGCTTGACAAACATGCACAGAGAACAAATTGCCAAACGTGAACTATGCATCGTTGAAGAGTTCCATTCTGTTCATCATGAACAGTTCCACTTCTACAAATGTAAATACTTGATTTGTTGATGAAAATACAAAAATCACTATATATATGCCTTTCACATTTGAAGAGTTCCCTCGATTGCTCATGGACCCCATCGTCAGAACTCGAACTTGACAAAAATTTGTCTTGAAAATCTAATTTACTTAACAAACACAGCGAAGAGGACAAATCGCCAAACGTGTACTGTGTATCGTTGAAGAGTTCCATTCTGATCATCATCAGCAGTTCCACTTCATCAAATGTCACTTTTTAAAATGTAAATGCTAGATTTGTTAAAGAAAATACAAAAATCATTATATGTATGACTTTCATATTTGAAGAGTTCCCTCGATTCTCCTCCTTTTGAAATCTGGAAGTCGGTCAAAAATGAGTTTACTTACACAATTAAATGGTGGCAAAATCAACACACATATCAACACGCGTATAACTGCATAATTATTTAAAAAAAAATATTTTCTCCGTCATGAATTACCTAATCGTAATTTTATCGTATCCATATTCATACGTATCGCCTCTTTTAAGCACTTAATAATGGCTACTAAGGTGGGTACTATGAAAAAAAAATTCTCTGATGTTTGCGGTGTAAATGTCAAACGATTTGGGACACGCATTTTATACGCGTTAAAATGCCATAAGAACTAAAAACTGAAAATACCTTCCCGAAAAAAAGCGAACCTTTCACCAAAGTCTCGCAACGGAACGGAGGTTACGAAACTATAGCGAATAGTAACTACCAGAGACGTTATGCAGCATCGTTCCATCCATTGAAAACCTCATTCGTAGCGTGCACGGAGACCTGAGCCATCCTTGGGTTTGTGAGAGATCCATACTCACGCCCATAGAGGAACGGTCCATGTTCACGCAGAAAAATGAGCAGGCAGGAAATCGAAGGTGAACATGCAGTATATAATTCCATTAACACTGTCTTGGATGAAGGCAATGTCACAACATACCCGGTAGAGTTCCTTAGCTCATTGAGTGCTTCAGGACTCCCAGCACACACATTAACCCTGAAAGTTGGAGTTCCAATCATGCTTCTTCGGAATTGTCGCCTCCGAAGTTATGCAACGGAACTCAGCTAAAAGTAGTGCAGCTGCAGCGAAACCTCATTGAGGTGCAGATCCTGACGGGGTGCGGCGCCGCAGAAGTCGTGTTGATCCCGCGCATCCCCCTCATCCTGAGCAATTTCCCGTTCCACTTCAAGCGCCTACAGTTCTCCGTGAGCGTCTGCTTCGCCATGAACATCAATAAGTCGCAGAGGCAGACGCTGCGCGCCGCTGGCGTGGACCTGTGCACGGGCTGCTTCTCGCACGGGCAGCTCTACGTGGCGTGCTCGCGCATTACCAGCTGCACGGAGCTATTCGTGCTGATGCCCGCCGGGGAAACTCGCAATGTGGTGTACAAATAAATATTGTAAAATGTCAATGTTATGTAAATAACTATTACATACCTACTTATTAGTATGTAACTGTAGATATAATTATATGTATACATTTAGTTGTGCATATATAAACATAACTGTAAACAAAATGTAAATACTCGGCCTCAAGTTTTTGATTTCTACGAGTATTCTCCTTTCCTCTAATCCTACTTCTAACTAATAGGTATTACACCTAAATTCGATTGTGTTCGGAAGTATGAATTTCTATGGGTATATTTCTTACCATTTCATGCTTAGACTGATTGGTCTGGAGCATCGATTTGGATGATATTTTCCATGGACATGATTTGGATAGGTACAGTCAAGGACGTAAAAAAAATACAAAAGTGGAACTGTATTGTCCGATATACATCTACTACTCTATGTCGTTTAAATCACGTCAAAAATTTTAATAAGGACGAATTTGAAAAAAATAACAATTGATTTTGGAGTGTAGTTTTATTAAGTGGTACCTAATTGTAAAATATTTTATCTAGACTACAGTCCTCTAGCGTATCCATCTATCAACTTTACTTCAAGTTCCACCTCCAGGGGAGAGGCAGAGAAATTAGCGGTGAATGAGCCGGTTACTGACACAGACCGAATACCACGCGGGCGGAGCCGCGGGCACAGCTAGTTATAAATATTATCTTAGTTATGTATGTCTAATAATGTATAATATATTATCGTTTGTATGTCGTATAATTGACAGAAGCAGCTCGATTCGGGCAACCAATGTCACTTAGATCTTATTGGGATCACAGCGGAATCGAAATAAACGTCAATTTTGACATGGTGTTTAGAGATCATTTAAAGATCTTTCCAAGATCTTAAACGTGTCTTAATCATTCTTTGAATCGGGCCGTAAGTTAATTTGCATAGTAGTCTTGTTTCCATGATACAAATTTATGTTATTTATGACGCTGCAGGACTGGAATTTAAAAGAAATCTGACGCACAGATAATTTTCAAGTGAATAATAAATTGAATAGATAATAACGAAGGGGGGGGGGGGGGGGCAAGTTTAGGGTCGGCAACGCGCATGTAACTCTTCTGGAGTTGCAGGCGTACATAGGCTACGGAGACTGCTTACCATCAGGCGGGCCGTATGCTTGTTTGCCACCGACGTAGTATAAGAAAAATATAATAGACTTTGTCTCATAAATCGTTCCCTAAGGGGGAAATAGTGTTTGGAAATCTTATGTTTAACGATTTCTACGCGGAAATTTAATAGGAAAAAGCAATGAAAATAGGTTGAAAATTTTCTTTCCAAGTGACCCCCTTTCATTTCTCATGCTTACTTGTACTTTTGGCAAAAACTCGTATAATTTAATGAATAAAACTTCATGTTTTTGGTTGTGCTCTACCCGCTTCTGTTAACTTACAAAAAAAACAGCCGCTGCTAGTACAGACGTGCTAGCTCCTATGAGGAACACAGCACCTGGCAGTACCTCCATGGTTTGGGTGTACACGGTGGTGTACAGCGGCACGAAGATCAAAGGCATCAGGTTCTCAGTCAGCCCAAATATGGAGTTTACTTTACCTGGAAAAATGATATACCCAAGTTAAGTAAATTTTTCAGTATTTTGAAAACCTGACTGATTTATGTAACTAAGTCAGTCTCATGACCATATTTTTTAATTTACTTTCAGCTACAAGCAGACGATATGAATTGCATACATAGTCATCGTTAGTGATGTCAGTCAGTAAGTGTAAGTATGTACGACGTTTTAATATTAACAGTCTTTAAGAAGAAAAATAAAAGTCGACAAATTTTAATGAAACCGTACGGTATGTTCATTGTGAAACAGTGGAATTGAGGGGGCAAAATTTAATAGAATGTAGGGAGTTTTAGTATCGATAAACTCCATTATCGATGCTTTTTCCCAAATAGGTACGGTCACGTTTGAAAATATCGATACGGACGAAGTGTCAAAAATATGTATACACTACCATAAAGTCATGTATACATATTTTTGGGCACTTCGATGGTGTCGATGTTTTCAGACGTGACTGTACTAAAGAATACGCTTAATTATTTTCAGCTTACTGTGCGATTGAACTCACACATACTTTTATGCGTAAGGAAACCTAGCGTAATACCTACAGAATATGATTGTGTTTATATTTGTGTTTATGTCGGCGGCCGATCGTAAGATCAGGCAGATCATGAAATTGCTAGGCATATTGTAAACGTGAAAATCTTTGTCTCGTTCCCTGAATCGAGCCCTACGCTGGGCTCCTACTTCTGGAAAGTTTGCCCTTCGGGCATCTGAAGCAACCTAACGAACCTAGCCTACCTACCTATTGATTTAATGTGACTACCGTCAAAACTTACACAAGAACATTACAATCTGCCTGATCTTACGATCGGCCGCTGATCAAAGCTCGGACATTTATTTTTCGTTCTTTGGTTTATTAAATACATCAGAGCTTAAAATGGATCTCTATTGTTTCCCATAACGTTATAAGTCATAATGTATTGTTTGTCCGCATTTTCGTTAGTCAAAATTTGATTTTTATTTTCAGAAAAGCGTAAATTTTCAGGATTGCCATAAAACAAACCTAACCTATCTATAGGATAACCTAAGGAAATTCCTGAAAAGGTAACGGTTTCAGAGTTATGACTAATGATAATATGACTATCATTACATTATGACTTTCGATTATTATGCGAAAGAAAGGGATCCGGCTTAAAATAATTAAAAATATTAAGCTATTTCGATGTTAAAAAAAAAACCGATTCCGAACCCCGCCGTCGACATACACACTATACAGGGTGGCTCCTCTATACTATCCTCGGAGCTCGTGTACAACTATAATAAAAGAAATGTTCAAATATGTCAGCTTGTTAACAGATAACAGTTTTAAAAAGATAACATTTTAAATAGTTTTTTAAAATTACTTTTATAATTGTCATTTCTTTTGAATTATTTTTCTCACTGCACCCACATTCGAGATTTTCTGTTTTGCCCTATGGTTGACTGGTAGAGAATGCCTTAAGGCATTAAGTCCGCCATTTGTACTTATTTTTATTGTGCAATAAAGTTTAATATAATAATAAATAGTAAAATAAATAACAGGTACTGAGTTATAACATCCAGTTGTTTTGCTTTTGCAGTGACGTCACTATCTAGAAGACACATAATTTATAGCTAGATTAAGATAAACTGCGAAGAAATAATGATGGGGATTGCCATTGTAATGCTATTTTAAGTTATCTTTTGTTATTCAATTATAATATTTATTTTCAGTCTAGATATAAAGAACGAGATAGTTTCAGTAGCTAGTTTTGGTTCAGGATGCATTCATTGTATTAATGACATTTCATGACTTTACTGTTGAATGGCGTCGAGAAATCTTTTGCTATAATATGATTATTATTATAGTAAAATACCGATTATAAGAATCGTGCCTAATTATAATATCACAGACATAACTAGGAAGCCCATTCTATTAAAATTACCACTCACCCAATTCTTCTGGGTCCACTACTTTTGACATGATAGATCTCATTGCTAGAAGAGACGTTCCGTTTAAGATTTCCACCATAGAAGCTGTGAAATATAATCATTTTTATCAGAAGAATCACGTCCTCGAATTCATTAATTTTATCGTAAAATCTGGACAAATAACAGCCTACTTAAATATGTAGTGAATTGACGTCACAACGACGTAGTTCTAGTGTAGTTGCCTACTTAGTAAAAATTCGTACGCATATCTTCAAAACATTGGACTTTGATAGTTATAACTAGTTAACTAAAACAAAAATCGGCCAAGTGCGTGTAGGACCAAGTGCTGTAGAAATCAACGTGTGTCGACGGATCTTTAAAAATAATATTAAGGTTGCCAAGAGTGTTTATTGATTGAGTAGATACTTTTGAAATTAAGTAATCGCTTTGAAAATCGAAAATAACGTGGCCCTTCCTTCTAACTTTTGCACAGCGCCTGCAAAAATGATTTAAATAATTAGAAATACGACTTAATAAATACTATCCAGCAAAGTTATATTAAATGAGTTATTTCCAAGACTTATCTTCGAATTAAAATGAAGTAAGTGCCGCGAAGGTACCCTTCATTATGCGTGGTCTGACATGCACTTGGCCGGTTTTTTGTATTCACAAAACTAAAAAGCAAATAATATAAATATGGATATCTACAACAATGATTGCATAGTATTAACATTAACAGATAAAAAATATTTGTATAATCATTTGTTCCTGGTACTAGAGGAACCATACTCGTAATTTGCAAGTAAACATAGTTGCAGGTACCTGAGAATACCAATTAAAAATAAAGAATAATTTATAAATATTTATTTTGAATGTACTACCTATGTTTACAAATAAATCATTTGAATTGAATTGAATTAAGTACAAACCTATGTAGAATATCGTTGCCGTGGCCGCAAAGCAGTATACGCAGGAGCCAACGATCTTGCTTATCGTGGAAATGATGCCCAGCAAGGAATCGTGCCATTTCAATATCTTGCTGAATACAACGAGAGAGAACACCGTACCTAAAACGGTTGAGTTGTTTACCCAAGTGGAATCTTATAACGTGGTGTTTGTGGATGGTTTTCCATACCTAATGCGCAAAAAGTACGCTTCAATGAGCGTTTTCACTTAACTGTGTACGATTAACAGCCAGTTAGCAATTGTTACAAAACTGATGGTTAATGTCAAACTCCATACACATTCTGTCTGGAATTTTACAGTTTTTTTTTTATACTTCGTGGTGGCAAACAAGTACACGGCCTGCCTGATCCGCGCTCTCCGTAGCCTAGGTACGCCTGCAACTCCAGAGGAGTTACATGCACGTTTTCGACCCTAATACTCCGCACCCTCATTGAGCTCTGGCCACCTTACTCACTGGCAGGAACACAACACTATGAGCAGGAGTGACAGTAATATGTGACAAGCATAACTTAATTCGCGCTTTAAGGTACAAATTAAAATGAAAATGCACAGATGCAGACCTGTGACCACTACCACCACCTGGAACCACCTGGTTGAGGGATAGTCACAATATCATTGTTAAAGTCGTTGCTGATAGGATGTGAAACTGTTATATCAATAAATAGTAGGTAGACAGTCTCAAGCAATGGGTGTGTCTTATGTCACGTAATTTATTTTAATGTGTGTGATTTATTTTTTAAAATTATATTCATTAAATTTTTTGTCGTTTTAATTTATTGTAATATTCTTATGGTGGTATTTCCAATTAATTCTAAAGTCATGACATTTGACATGTATGGATCTTGGTTACCTATCTGAAATAAATGTTTGTTTTTTCTTTTTTTTGATAACATAACCAACTCAAATGAATAGAACAGTGTGGGAATAAAATAAAATATTTCTTTTATACTACGTCGGTGGCAAACATGCATACGGCCCGCCTGATGTTTTTTGTTATTTTTTTATTTGTGTTATATACTTTGAAGTTAAAATATCACTATACGTGTATTATTATAATGTAAGTCAATTAATAACATTAAATGCTTACTAAATAAAAAATAATAAAAACCTCCAGTGATCTATGCAATATACGGTAAACACCCCTTTTCTTATTGCTTCAGCTATTGCTTCGAAAATATAAAATTACGTTGTACACGCAATAAGTCATAATATTTTAAAATGTACTCGTAAATACAGGGTATACATACACCACCACCACGTATTCAATCATAAACAGTGTTGGTAAACAAAGTTTCTCATAAAATGTAGTTATAGTAACTAGGTACCCATTATAAAAACATTGTTTATAAAACTGGTTTATAAACAAAAATGTTTATAGTGAATATAGATCGTGTCATTCACGAAGACGCGTGCCTTGAATCGTATTCTCATGTCATTAAAGGTTAGTTTTAACAAATCTGCGCGTCATCGTGGATGACACCAACTATACGTGGCTTTATAGCACAGATTTATAGCCAATTTTGTGCCTAGAATTTGACAGGTACCTAAACAAGATGGCGCTGTAGCGCTCCATACATTTTGCGGTGACTCTGATTGACAAAAATTGACGTTTGACAATTCAGTGACCACAAAACATATGGCGCAGTACAGCGCCATCTGTTTTGGACGTCAAATTAAGAGGTACGTTTTTTACTTACACTTTACCTCTCTGATAAAATCAATTCTCTTTGGTTATAGTAAGTAGTAGTATGTCAAAAATAGTTTGGCGAATTATAAATAAGATAAAAAGTGTTTTTGTATACTTACCTACTGATAACGTGATATCTGTTAAATATATACGCGAATGATTATTCATAGTAAATTATCATTTCGCAATGTCACTTTGCAATGTTAGATGGCTACTATCGGCTAAAAGGTTTTACCTACTTGCATATAATAAATCCCTTATGATGCGTTCAACAACCGCAAATTATGGCCAGCCTAAAGATAAACTGTTTAGTTACAACAAATTGCTTATCTGTGAAAATGTTATTATTGTGCAATAATAACGTACATATCGATTTAATAACGACATTCAAATTTCGAACTTCCCTAAAAAACGAAGAAATTTGATTTGTCCTAATTTTTAGTATCATACGAGATGACGTTTTATTTAGTTTGTGACTAAATGCCGCAATGGCGGTCGTAACACGCAGTTCTTAAACACATCATAGGGAGAGTATGTGTGTAGGAAAAACTAATGAATGTAAATGTACATAATTATACATTAAAATACTCACAACGTGCGTGTGACGTTTTTATGAAACTCGCTATCATTTCGTTTCAAAAACCTACTCTCGTATTGCAACGCTTTTCATTACATAGCAGTCACATAAACGAATATTAGACAATTCATAATTAATTTTATATCAATATACGAAATCGGCATATTTTTCGGCATTTCTGTTGTGAGTTTAATTTTAGTTACGTCAATCAATATTTCTTGCATTTAACTTTTCTACTGTGAGCTCTTCGATATCCGAAAATCAATCCTTGTATGGAGATGGTTTTAAAAGAAAACCCAGTTTATCGGAACAGAGCTTCATCACCGTTATGCTTTGGTTTAAAGAAGTTATGAATGATGTTATGTTAGTTGAGTCATGGGTGTTTTCTATGTGTTTAAGTATTTATAAATATTTATATATTATATGTATCGTTGTATAAGTACCCTCAACACAAGCCTTATTGAGCTTACTGTGGGACTTAGTCAATTTGTGTAAATAATGTCCTATAATATTTATTATTATTTATTATTTATATATTAGATATAATTACTGCAATGAATAGAATACTACATGAAGTTTATTGTGTGGTATTGATATGGACTACTATTATTCGTATTCTAAAAATAAAGTCAATAACAACCTACTTACCAAGGGTGTGAGTAACAAAATTGTATGTCTGGTAGATGCTGAACTGCAATTCATCCCAACCGAACCGGTACCTCGTTGACATGTATATTACGGATAGTTCCCCTGTAATTATTACAAGTTTCTATCAAAAAAATGTATTTATATTGTTAGTCAGGTTTCTGAATTTTCAGTTTGTAGAAGGTGATAATACTAAGTGCTCTTAATGTTACGCAGTCGCCGCTTTCTGACCGAGACGATCTCGTCTAAAAATGCAAGGTTCAATCCATAGTTGGTCTTTAGACAATGTGCAACTTAGCTAATCCAAACGTACACTTGATATCAAAATAAATCATAATAATAAAATTACATCCATTTTGTTACTATTCGCCCATGCGCCATGTGTACGGACAATAATGGACGAAACGCACGCGCGCCTTTACATCATTTAGATATAATTTTGATGTCGAAATGTAAGTTTGCATTAGCCGTCGGATCCCTGCATTTATTATATATTTTTTCCTTTCAAAATGTATGATAAAGAACCAACAATTATTGCACATAAAATGAAAAATAATCGGTTACCGAAATTTGTCAAATAATCTGAATTCTATAGTTACAGAGACGATTGAGTGTAAACATCATAGGCTCACCATACGCAGGTCCATAAAGGATGCTGACTATGGCCAGCATGATACAGATGCGTATGCGTCGATTGTTCGGTCCCCTTTTAAACACGACGCGCACCGTCTCCCTGATGTTCGTGAAGTCAAAGAAGAGGCGGAGAAAGTAGACGAATCCTCGGCCGTCGTGCTGGAACCAGTTTGGTTACCTTATACCCTTTATTCTTGGAGACTGATATGATTTCAGTCCAAAAGCTTCTAATTACGTCCAAACTTCGGCTAACTATTATACAAATTTAAGTCCTTTTCACCAAAAAATTGTTTTTTTTTACTTTTTGTGTGTTTTATATACATAATAAGTCACGTTCTTCTTGGAACATTTATGAGTTAATATGAATCAGTACATTTTTTTTTCGTGAAAACTAGTCTATTCTAAGTGTTCCTTGTTACTTTGATATCTGTCATTAAGGACGTCTAGACTAAGTCCAATTGTGGTGACATCGCCATCAAAAACCCGTTATGCACTGAAACACAATAAAATACGATTTTTTTAAATTGGTATTAACTCTAAATACGATCCGGAATATACTGTTAAAATCTTTCAACCATACTCTGGTTTGGCGGAAGTTGTGATTTAGTTTTAAGGTTTGTTTTTTGAATAAACATTTATTTATTATTATTTATTATTAGTAGTTGATGAATTATTTTATAAGGAAAAATAAAAATGGTACTTTTTGTATAAAACCTATAAAAGTGTGTTCATTAAGGCCTAAACTAATTACCCTATGGTTATGCGATCGTAATAGAAATGGCGCTGTAGAGATATATTATAACTTTATGTTAAGCTATTAACGAATAGAGGTATTTTTGAGACGTAGTATCCATACCATTTGTGCTATGTTTGTACAAATGTGCATCTAATTTATTACATTATGGTGGGTGGAATGAACTTACACGTGGTAAACTACCTAAATTAAAATCTTACCTGTTTTTGCTCAATACTTCTTTTGGCTTCTTTGATCCAATACAAGTTATACATAAAATTGATGAGATTTAAACATCCAGACAAACTGTAGCACCAGTAATAACCATAATGTTTCAGTAAGGGACCACCAATCGCCAGACCCACTGGAACAGCTACTGATTGAGCAAAGTATAACAGACCGATCCTGAATGTTCTCTCTTCCACGCTCGTTACTTTCGCCACGTAAGAAAATGCTGTCATCTGCACAGATGCATATCCTCCTCCCAAGCCTTCCAACAACGCTTCAGCTGCCACGAAGAAATACAGGCCAGTTCCTTTCATAAAATAAACTTGCACCAAATTGTTCACGCATATGAGCATCTGTGCCACTATTTGGATCATTGGTATTATCTTTCTATACCCAGTGTTATCGCTGAAGAACCCTGTCAAAAGTAGTAGGATACACGGTACACTAAGTATCGTGTACGTGCGCAGGGTGACACTGGGCGCTACGTATTTCTGCAGAATTTCTTCGTGATGTTTGAGACTTTCACTTTGGTTTTGAAGTCTGAGAGAGGTACAGATATCGTCACCAAGGTTTAAGTTCACTCTACACGCTTTCTCTAACATCACGTTTTGGGAAGTGGCGATTGTTATCATGTAACATGTTTGATATAAAAACACCACAGGTTCGTATGTGGCAGTCTGCAATTTCGATAGGAAAATTTTGAATGCATCAATATTCTTCTTTTCAAGTCGACAATTTTCAGTATTATTTGAATCATTATGGTGTGATTTTACAAGACTTTCCGCCATGTGTTCACGTTACACTTGCACTAACAGTACTGGCAATGAAATTTATAATATTTTTAATGGATTCATGGTCACGCTATTATAATGAAATTACACTGAAAATTGTTATTAGTATTGGAACGAATGGCACGTGTTTAATATATTTATCTACACACATAAATCCTCTTTTATGCGTTCAAAAATCGCAAGTTACGACCGTTAAAAAGATAAATTATTGTTATCGGAACAATGTGAAAATGTTATTATTGCATAATCGATGTATTAATGGCATTCGAATTTCAAACATCTCTGAAAAACAAAAGTATTTGAGTTGACATAATTTCTAGAATCAGTCGAGATGAAGTTTTATTCGAAATTAAATGTCAACTGTACACAGGGTAATCAACAATGGCGGCCGTAACACGCGGTTCCTGAACACATCATAGAGAGCTTTTAATATGTGTGTAGATAAAGCAGTGTATGTAACCGTACAATATCAGACATTAACACTGTGATATTTCGTGAAATGTATGAAGCTCTTTTCACAAACCTACACTCGTATTTTAATGCCTTTCATTGTGTAGCAGTCACGTAAATGTATTTATTAAGAACTAAATCACTTCGTATGGAATCTTGCCCCTACTTCCGCCCCTATAGACTACTTATGTTTGAATAAACGTAAATAGTTCCATCCAAAAGTATTTACTTATTAATATAAAACTTAATATTATCCTGGCTGGTTTTTCATTGCGAACATTTCAATGATATAAAATAAAATAAATATTAGTATTAATATTTAATAGTTTAAAAACTTATGTACCTACGTCGTAAAAAAATAATAATCAAACACTATTATTATATATGGCACTGAGCTACTTAACTAGCTTCATTATTAACTTTATTTAAAGGGATTTCCACGGCCCCGTTAAGAGGCTCTGTAACCCCATTTTCTTCTTTTTTTATCCGACGCACTCCTTTTCTGTGTTCATATAATAGCCAGCTGAAAAAAAAAGAAAATTAATATTTTCGTATATGTTGTGCTTAAATACCAAATAGGTTTCACTGTATTTTATACTTTATGGTCTGTAGTAGTTCGCTATTTGAAATATTTAAATTCTGATGTTCCAATAAAAATGTATGTCAGTCGTGGCTCATGATCCGTGCGTTTCCTTTGTATATTAGGTTATGGGCTTTTAATTTGTAAAATTAATCGGGAATAGGTGGTGTAGTGGTGCCAGTGTATTATCGAAGCAGTTTAGCAGTGATTGATAATGGGTTCCGCGAATTACCTAGTGAATGTACCGAAGTTAAAGGGGCGCGAGAACTATGGGGAGTGGACTTTTGCGGCGGAAAATTTTCTTGTGTTGGAGGGGATGCGACATTGCATTAAACCAGAAGCCGACAAGAAAATAGAAGACGCTGATGATGCAAAAACAAAAGCTAAGTTAATCATGACCATTGACTCGGCGTTATTCGTACATATTAAAAATGTGAAAACGTCTAAAGAGCTCTGGGATAAGCTGAAGGCTTTATTTGATGATGCAGGATTTGCGAGACGGATTAGTCTCCTACGCTATTTAATATCAATTCGCCTAGAAAGCAGCAGTTCCATGACTTCATATGTAACTCAGATAGTCGAGACCGGGCAGAAACTAATAGGTACCGGATTTGACATCAGTGATGAGTGGATAGGATGCTTATTATTAGCAGGATTAACAGAAAAATACTCTCCTATGATAATGGCTATTGAGCATTCCGGGATTAAAATTTCAACCGATGTCATCAAGACAAAATTATTAGACATGGAAACAGATTCGAACGAAAATTCTGACGTTTCCGGCGCGTTCGCTAGTGCGCAGAAGTGGCAACCTAAAAATAAAATTATGCGCAGTCTATGCCCAGCGGAAGCGGCGCGATAAAAAAAGATGGCGGCTCGAAGTCTCACATTCGATGTTTCAAGTGTCAAAATACCGGCCATTACAAGAATCAGTGCACTTACAATGAAAAAAATGCCGCGAGTGATAAGAAAACCACGCGAAAGCAATCGCATGCGTTTAGTGCTATATTCTTAAGCGGAAATTTTAGTAAAGACGACATATATGTGGATAGCGGTGCGAGCCTGCATTTGTTTGTAAACAAAGAGTGGTTAAAAAATATAGTGTATCATGGCAATAAGGAGATTATTGTTGCAAATAATCAGAAGATGACAGTTGTATGTACCGGAGACTGCGACTTAGTGACAAAAACGGATGAATTTGAGTTCGATGTAAAAGTTAAAGACGTAGCGTGTGTTCCCGAATTGGCCACAAATTTGTTGTCAGTCAGCGAACTTATAAAGAACGGCAAAAAAGTTTTGTTTTCCAAGACTGGCTGCAGTATTGTCAACAAAAGTGATGAGATAGTGGCAGAGGCAGTATTACAGAATGGAGTCTACAAGTTGATAATGCCAGAAAGCGCATTTGTGGCTTCAGTGATGGTTTCCAGGAACACATGGCATAAAAGATTATCTCATATTTGCAATAACTATTTAAATAAAATGCCTGATGCGGTTATCGGCTTGAAATTTGATGATAAATCGCAGATAAGTAAAGCCTCGTGTACAGTTTGTTGTGAAGGCAAGCAGAGTCGGCTTCCTTTTAATCACAAGGGTACAAGGAGTGAGGAGGTACTACAGCTAATACATATGGATATTTGTGGTCCTATGGAACAGATGTCAATGGGTGGCTCCAGATTTTTCCTATTATTTGTGGATGATTACAGCCGAATGACCTTTGTGTACTTCCTTAGACACAAAAGTGAAGCTTTAGATAAATTTAAGGAATTTAAGATGATGGCAGAAAACCAGACTAACAAAACTATTAAAGCAATCCGAAGTGATCAAGGCAAAGAGTTTTGCAATCGTGAGTTTGACCTATTCCTTAAAATAAATGGCATTATTCATCAAAAAACTAATGCTTATACACCCGAGAGCAATGGATTCTGTGAACGAAGGAATCGTTCGGTCCTTGAGAAAGCTAAATGTATGCTATTTGAGGCTAAGCTAGGAAAGGAATTCTGGGCTGAAAGTACTCACACAGCTGTATACTTGCAGAACCGCATTATAGCTGCAGGACTCAATAACAAGACACCTTACAAAATGTGGACAGGTGACAAGCCTGATGTCAGCCATATAAGAATATTTGGCAGTCCCGTGATGGTACATGTGGCTAAAGAGAAGCGGTTAAAGTGGGATCGGAAAGCTGTCAAGCACATTCTAGTGGGATACCCTGATGGAATCAAAGGTTACCGTGTATACAACCCTGAAACTAAGTGTATTACAACTAGCAGAGATGTAATCATAATGGAAGATGAGATGACTGATGTTGTATTACCAGTTACTGACCAGCTAACAGAACCTGAAAAGGTGGTAGAGGATGTTGTCTCAGATGAGAGTTCAGTTTCAGTGGGGGAACCTTCATCTACAGAAGAGGAGTATATCACAGATAAGACTTTGACAGAAGATGAGTATTTGACAGATAAGACAATGACAGAACCTGAAGATGACTCATACATCCCAAGCAGTGAAAATGAGGACACAGATGAAACCACTAACCAACCGAGAAGGTCTACTCGGATAAGGAAAGCTCCAGATTTTTATGGTGTTGCCAATAAATGCCAGGATGCAGATGCAGATGTCCTAGATGACGCTAGTGGCTTGACACTGAAAGAAGCCTTAAGTGGACTAGAGAAGGACCAGTGGCTTAAGGCAGTTGATGAAGAACTCCAGTGTTTTGAGCAAAATAAAGCATGGGAGCTAGTGGACGTTCCAAAGAGTGGCACAGTAGTACGATGCAAGTGGGTCCTGAAGAAGAAATATGACAGTGATAACAATGTTCGTTTTCGTGCGAGGTTGGTAGCTAAGGGCTTCATGCAGAAACAAGGTATGGACTATACTGATACTTTTTCGCCAGTAGTTAGGCATACAACTTTGCGAATGTTATTTGCTTTGTCTGTTCAGCTTGGTTTTGACATAACTCATCTTGATGTTGTCACAGCATTCTTGAATGGGGATCTTGAGGAAACGCTTTACATGCAGCAACCAGAAGGTTTTCCTAACATGCAGAGTAATAAAGTGTTAAAGCTAAAGAGAGCCATATATGGGCTAAAGCAGTCCTCAAGAGCCTGGTACAAGAAGGTGGACCAGAGTCTTATTGAGATGGGTTATAGGAGGTCAAAACTGGAACCATGTCTTTACTCTAGGAATAAGGGTGAATTAAAAACGATCATTGCTTTGTATGTCGATGATTTCTTTATATTTTCAAATGACAGTGTTGAAACTGATAGATTGAAAGGCGCTTTAGCTTCCAGATTTAAGATTAAGGACTTGGGGGAAGTTAGGCAATGTCTAGGTATGACTGTAAGTTTAGATAAGGCTAATGGGGTCATTGCACTCAGTCAAGAAAATTACATTAATCAACTGTTAGATCGTTTTCAGATGACTGATTGCAAGGCTGCTGACAGTCCTTTGGAACCTAAGTTGAACATTAACGGTACTAAAAGTGATTGTGACAAAAATATACCCTATCAACAGCTTATTGGCAGCCTTATGTACCTTGCTGTGCTCACAAGGCCAGATATAGCTTTTGCAGTAGGCTATTTGAGCCAATTCAATAACTGCTTTAATAATGAAACTTGGACTTATGCTAAAAGAGTGCTGAGGTATCTCAAGAAAACTAGGCATATAGGTCTTAGGTATTGTAAGACAGGTAATTCCCAACTAGTTGGCTTTGTAGATGCTGATTGGGGCAACAATTCGGCAGATAGGCGTTCTTACACTGGTATGTGTTTTACTATGTCAGGGGGTGCGGTTTCTTGGGAGACTAAAAAACAGAAGACTGTCGCTTTAAGCTCTACCGAAGCTGAGTTGATGGGAATCACCGAAGCCTGTAGGCAAATATAGGCCTCCCGGCTATATATTTGCGTAATTTGTTAAATGAAATTACAAATACAATTTACACTGTTGATATATTTAATGACAACCTGGGTGCTTTCAAGCTGTCATATAACAATGGTTTTAGCAAGCGCACCAAACATATTGATATGCGATATTTTTTCTGTCGTGACTGTATTAATGATAAGATAGTTAATCTTAAATATTTAGAAACGACAGAGATGCCAGCAGACATTCTGACCAAGAGTTTATCTGGTAATAAACATCATTATTTAATGAAAAAATTAGGTTTGTGTTAAATGTTTATTAAGACTTGTTGGTCAAAAGGGTATTTATAGTATTTGGTATTAGTGGGGGTGTTGTGCTTAAATACCAAATAGGTTTCACTGTATTTTATACTTTATGGTCTGTAGTAGTTCGCTATTTGAAATATTTAAATTCTGATGTTCCAATAAAAATGTATGTCAGTCGTGGCTCATGATCCGTGCGTTTCCTTTGTATATTAGTATAATATATTAAAATAAAACTGTCCTAATGCTAATATAGTTTTCCGTCCTAATGTAAATATTTGAATTATGCTGCGCTCTCCAAAGGACAAGGATCCGCTGGGTAACCCGGGCATATACGAGATACCGTGCGATTGCGGTAAATCCTACATAGGATAAACCGGACGCAACGTGTCGTGTATGTGTTAAAACACATACGGAGTGTGAAGAAGATGGACTGCAATAACTCCGCAGTGGCAGACCACGTCCTTTGATACAGGCACGTCGCACTATCTTCGATTCGACAAAGCGAGATTACCGGTACGGGAAAAATGTTACGTACCACGTAAAATACGTGAAGCGATCCAGATTGCGCGCCGCCCTAAATTCAATCGAGATAGCGGCTGGGCTGTGCCGCCAGCACGGAAGCCAGTGATCCTTCAGCAGAAGGCCAGTGACTGGTGACAGTGTAGTGGACATAGTGAGTTCGTGCTGTTTGTCGCTATAAGTGACCCAAAATCAAACACCACATCACTATGTCCGCCTACTACGATAGCGCAAGACCTCCCCATTCCCCCAACCGGTTCTCTCAGCGCGCGCGCGCAACGTGCGACGCGGCACGGAGCAGGGCTACTACAACCGCGAAAATCGCAGTTCGTTAATTGCGGGCGTTGCGTTTTCTCTGTCACTAATTACGTCTTAATGAGAGTAAAAGATAAAGATTCCCGCAGTTTGCGAATTTCGGTTTTCGCGGTAGGCCCCCAGTACGTGAAACACGACCGTCGTGAACGATGCTCGCACTGTTAGTGCTTGAGGAAGGAGACTCCGAAACATGTCGCGCGAGTGACTAAAAACACGTGAGTGTAAACCGTAGAATTACTTTAATGTTAGTATGTCTCACGACAGTTTAAATTCGATTTCTTAATTTTGTTTAAATGTTTGTTTGTAGTTTCTATGGTTGCAGTTGTAACCATTATAAGCTGTGGGTTTTGGATATAACCTTAATACTTACGAGAAAACAGCGATCGCTGGTATGGACATGCAAGCACCCATGAGGAACACAGCGCCCGGCAGTACCTCCATGGTGTGGGTGTACACGGTGGTGTACAGCGGCACGTAAATCAAAGGCATCAAGTTCTCAGTCAGCCCAAATATGGAGTTTACTTTACCTGTAAAAAAGATCGACATTACAAAAACCAGTCTGACTTAGCGCGCAGTCCGGCTTATGGCTGACGCAGCGTATGCTGAGCCCGTTCATTTTGCGCATGCCAATTTTTTAAGTAAATCATTGTACTTTGTGACCTATCTGTTTTTTTTATTGTGTGGCAATAAATGGTTTCTTATTCTTACTTATCGAACACTCATATCCAAAAGGAACTTAAATAGGTAGTTATTTGTTTTATGAGGGGCCATGTTGTTTAATTCTCGTGTCCATTGATACCCAAGCAATCAAAAGATTCCAAAATTGAACCAAGAGTGTAACCAGTGGTTCTACAAGCGGAATCTTGAGCTTTGTGAGGGTTTCAAGGTACAAGCGTTCAAAAAACTCTGCTACCGAGTGTAACACAAAAAAATTCACCACACCAACGCAAAGAAATTATTAATTATTACAATGCAAATCCAGATAATATCCTATTCGATGTATCGAAAGTAAATTCCACCAGCTGATATGAGGAACCATCAAACAACAACGCGATTGAAGTTTTCTTCTCACTTTATATTTTTCGCACGTAAACCACAAAAACCCACAGACAAAGTAGGGACCCATTCTACTAAAATGTTTAATTAAAACTCACCCAATTCATCAGGAGCCACTAGTTTGGACATGATGGATCTCGTCGCTAGAAGAGCTGTTCCATTTAATATTTCCACCAAAGGAGCTGTGAAATAAAAATAAGTTTATGGCAAAAAAAAAATTTTTTTGGTACAAGCTATTATCGCTTACTGTACTTTTCTTTCCATAGGCAACTCATCGAGACAATTCTAACAACCCCAAACACAATCACAAGACAGTGAGAGTTCCTATAGCCACCTTTTGGCATAAATAAATAAATAAATATTATAGGACATTATTACACAAATTGACTAAGTCCCACAGTAAGCTCAATAAGGCTTGTGTTGAGGGTACTTAGACAACGATATATATTATTATAATATATAAATATTTATAAATACTTAAATACATAGAAAACACCCATGACTCAGGAACAAATATCCATGCTCATCACATGAAAAAATACCCTTACCAGGATTTGAACCCGGGACCATCGGCTTCATAGGCAGGGTCACTACCCACGAGGCCAGACCGGTCGTCAAACATATTGCATTATAATATATTGCATTGTCATCCGATTGACGTATGTATACAAATTATCAGCTTCATTGGAAACCAGGAAGTGGGTCAAATTGAACTTGCATGATTGGATTATAGATAGAGAGACAACGGGACAAGTGAAACTAAATAGAAGCTTGTAATAATTTTAAATAAAAACTGTTTTTTTTTTATGAATACAGGGTATCATCGAAAGCTTCTCTGCTAACTATACTTAAGATTATACTTCGGACGCGCCTTTTTCTTCAACCAATTCATTGAGCCGTTTTTGCGAATTTCGAGGCGCTGTAAGTTTCTTCAAAATAAAATAATCCATAAAAAAAACATAGCGGCACGGATATTGATCTTATTAGATAAAATCATTGCCCTAGGTTAAAAATCCAGGAAGGAAACAGTCGAGAGCGTTTGTATGGAAAAATCTCTTAATATTTGGTGGAAAACGTGATTATTTGGATATTATTCTGAAAGTAAACGTGCGATGGGTTATTTCTACGTATGCGTTCACACTCTTCCATAAAAATAAAGGTCATCATAGAAGTGGGTACAGTTCAATGATCAGGAGACATTACACCACATTACATAAAATAAACTAAAATAATTAAAAAAAAAGCTGTAACGTAATTTGGCGCGTGTGAAAAAGTAAATATTATATGGATAGATGGTTGGTGAGATAGTGGAAGCACACAATTGAATACCTAATTCTTGTGTAAATATCAGTGGTGGCGCGTCAAAATTAAACGAAGGCAAGCCGGAGATAATTTTGCCTTATTGTGGTGTAAGAAAAATTCTCTGTCTGGATTGTAGGCAAGCTGGTGGGAACCGAGTTCTATGGAGGTTCCGCCACTTGTAAGTAAAAAAAAAAAATACTTCTACAATTAATTGTTGTTGCCAGGTGCATGTATTACAAAGAAACTTTAGCAGTATTTTCATTTCCTTCTATATAACGCTACGATATGATACTCACAAAGCTTAATTGCAAACAAAATAAATAGAGACATCTACAACAATGTTAAGCAATAATATAGAGATTAAAAGTATTTGCATATTTTATTGTTCATTCTACTACAGGAAACGAAGCCTAAAGTAAGTAAACGTAAATTTAGTTATAAATACCTAAAAAAATGAAGATGTCAGTGGGTTCTTCAAGTTTTTAATCACCAGAGCGTAGCTGCTTTTCATTATAATAATTCGTCGGGTGAGAATACGTGTGCCATACGCCACTTACATGGGTTTGCAGGAGAGCGAAAAGAAGCAAAAAAAAATTGTTTCGAAAAGGCGTATGTTAAAGAATTATGAGTCTAAAACGCACCATAAAAAATTGTAATAATTTTAGCACATAGCTAACAATATGAAAACTGCTTCTAAAAATGCGCAATTTTATCTTCGATCGAACTCATCGATTAGATACTTACTTTTTTTTGCTAAAATTTCCTAGAAAAACCAGATATCCGCGACCTATTGGTTGGTTTTTTATTGATTGTTACGGCTGTTTTGCGTCGTGGATCAGAAGTAGCATTAAGTGGTAATTTGCATCGCACTTGTGAATTAAAATAGGATATACTCGTACTAAAGTAAAGTAAAAAGTAAAGTAAAGTATAATTTACAAACCTATGTAGAATAATTTACAAACCTATGTAGAATATGGTTGCCGTGGCCGCAAAGCAGTATATGAAGGAGCCGACGAGCTTGCTAATCGTGGAAATGATGCCCAGCATCGAATCATGCCATTTCAACATCTTGCTGAATACGATGAGAGAGAACACCGTACCTGAAATTATTAAAATTCTTAAAAGTTACCTAACATTCAAAATATCTACATTTTTAGATCCCTTGAAACGGTCTTGAAGTTTTGAAAACTTCATAGAAACCTAAATATTCAAGTGTGTTTTGCTTTGTTTTATATGATCAAAGTATGCAATTAATTAAATATCATTGCAAAATAAATCCAAAATTACTATATTTATCATATCTTGTAGATCACGAAGTAAAAGAGTATATTTATTTCATGGAAATACAAACTAAAATATATCTAAACAACGGTAATAACCCAATATGTAATTTTACACCTACAAAACGGCGCACCGTAAGGAAAAATAACAAAATAGTATATTTCGATGCTAGTGCGGAAAATATGTCATTATTTCACGAGTACCGAGATATAGACTCGAGACGAGTGAAGAATTACATTTCCGCACGTGTATCGAACGTCGTTTTTTAATACAGTTTCGAAAAAATCTGAAAAACATTTTTTACTTACCAATGGTGTGAGTGACAAAGTTGTATGTCTGGTATATGCTGAACTGCAGCTCATCCCAACCAAATCGGTATCTCGTGGACATGTACATTACGGCTATTTCACCTGGAATTAATATAATGTGCTTTTTAAATAAAATGGCACCGCGAAATCTAAATGTGTTATTCAAAAATGTTGTGATATCGCATTAGTCAGGATATTAGAACCCAAATTAAAAATCGTTTATATAACTATGTATGTAGCCCCAGCCACCACTGTCAGGTTTATTCCATTCATTTTGATGAAGTCGTTCAAGCGGTGCGGCGCAAACCATAGGCACAGAATACCTAAGTAATACTTAATAGTATAGGTTCCAGCGACTCGATCAAAATGAATAGACCTGAGGGCCTACTGTGAACCCCGTTCGACTTGTTGCCTCTCTGTCGCACTTGTTAATTCGTACGTAAGTATGACGAGGAGGCAACACGTCGAACGTCGTCCGCGGTAGGCCCTCTGTCTTGGACAACAGCGATGGCGGCGGCGGGCGGTGACCACCGCTCCGCTGACTGGGCCACCGGTCGCGAGCGTTCAGTCCACGGGCTGACCGCAGTTTGACTTCTGATCCTTGTAGTGGCGTTTTTAGACCAGAAGTCAAACTGCGCTCTAATTGTTAAGCATTTACCTATATGAAACTGCTTTAGGAAGCCTCGTCTAGTATGTTTAAGTCTATTAAACCATTTTAGTCAATCAACAAGTGAAGAGGTTGTCGATTGTTGTGGACACATTTTAGTGACAAATAATATTAGAATTAACTATGTAGTTCTAATATTATTACGCGTGTATCTTACCGCGAGTTTACAACTGCAGCTACAGATTTATCCAGCAGTTTGAAAAGAATCAGCTCTTTTCCCAAAATGATGTAAGTTTTTTGGCCATAAAATGGATTTTTCACCTCAGCAGCTCGAGCAAGCATAAGTACTTTGCTGCATGCCCACTGAGTGAGACAAAATTACATTCAAGTGACCATTATATTCGAATGTCATTTCAAAATTTTCAACGTGCGGGTCCTACTACAAGTTTGAAATATTTATATTTTATTCTTTGTGTCCCTTTCACGTCATTTGCAAAAAGAAAGTGCAACAAAAGTTCAAACGTAATTCAACGGTATATAATAGACCTCCGAAATAAGTCATCGCTCCAAAATATTTTACGAGTATTCATTCGTAATAATTAATTAATGAAAAAAAAAGGTTTAAATTTGAGAAAAACACCATATTTTATGTATTTTATTGTACAATCAAAACAATGAACTTAAAAAATACAAAGATTATTACGCAAAATAAATAATCCTTCTTTTAACGATCTCTACTTTATTAGTATCCGCAATTCGGACCGTATCTTATGAAGCTTTTTTTTTACCATAAAGTTGTCGATTGAACTGTCGTTTGATGTTCGTTATATCCATATTATTTTAATGTAATTTCGTCAATACCGTAAGGTGATGAAGCCTTCTTTCAGTTGTATTTTTACCTTCGAAATATGTTCTCACTGCTGAGGTGAAAAGTCTTATGCTACACGAGATCAAAGTTATTTACATCTCGTGCGCTTTTAAGTCCCTTACTACGCTCAAGATTCTAAATTAGATTCCATTATAGAATCTTTTGCTTGCACGGGACTCAAAATAAGCACTCGGTAACATAGCAAACTTTGCTCTCTTGTTGTACAAATAACTATTGTTGGCTATATGCCGTATATGCGTAGGGGACTTTTAGTTTAATACTTATATCCAATGAAAACTTCAGTGACCAATCACAACTTTTTTGTAGTGAGTTGTGTATTGGGTAATATTCATATCTGCGGTCAGGGTACATTTAATAATATTAAATCTAATACCTTATATTATGTTGAAAGGATAACTGTCAGTGAATCGTGTCAGATAAGTATCAGTCATGTGGACCGTTTTTGTAAGATGTACTAAGAGCTCCGTCCCTGCTAGACTCACCATACATAGGTCCAAACAGGATGCTCACAGTGCCCAGCAGGATGCAGATGCGCATTCGTCGATTGTTCGGTCCGTTCTTGAACACGACGCGCACCGTCTCCTTGATGTTCGTGAAGTCGAAAAAGAGGCGAAAGAAGTAGAAGAAACCTCGTCCATCGTGCTGAAACCAGATGGTTTAAGTTAAGCATGTGTCGATAAAGAATACAGCTTTTGGTCTGTTACTGAGGTCAAAGACCTTTGAGAAAATGTACCTAATGAGTACCTATGTGTAGTATAGTACAGGGAAATAAATCTATTTAGGTAGAGGCAGCGCTAGGCGTGGACGACCGCCTACTGCCTCGCAGTCCCGAGTGGCCTCGCGCCTCAAATACGTATAACTTGGACGCAACGTAATACTGGTCCACTAAGATGGGCCAGCATGTAGAGAGGGTAGTGGTGTCGGATGGCTTTTCCATTATTATCTCTCCCATCAGAGCTCATATATAATTTGAACTTAATTTTAATGTATTATTGTGGAATACTATGCGCTAGAATCGTAAAAGTTGTTTTACTCAGAAGTAGCTGAATTGAATACCTTATTAAAAATGTTGCAAATAAATGTCGTACAGTCACGTCTGAAAAATATCGGTACGAAAAATGTGCCAAAAATATGTACACACTACCTTAATATATGGGCAATGAAGTCGTGTATACATATTTTTGTCATTTTTTTCGTATCGTTATTTTTCGTTACGACTTTATTACCCGTATATACTTAAAGGTAGTGTATATATATTTGTGGCACCTTTTTCGTATCGATAATTTCAGACGTGACTGTACTGAAAATACGTGCTTAATGTATTTATATTCAAGAACACAAAAATATTTCGTATTATTAATGTTGGTACGCCTCTGCATCGTTTAACCCCCTTATTCATAAGTTACGATGCCGCTGATCATCGTTTGTCCCTTTCCGACGTATTGGTATGATGGAAAGGGACAAACGATGATCAGCGGCATCGTAACTTTAGTACACGTTTATGAATAAGGGGGTTAAACGTTACAGAGGCGTACCAACATTAATAATACGAAATATTTTTGTGTTCTTGAATATAAATACATTAAGCACGTATTAATAAATGTATTAGTAAATTATTACTGTAATTTAATTATTGTTGTCATTATGATAGGTAATACATACCTCAGCCCGACCAATTATGATTATTGTCATTTAGATACATTAGATTAGATTATTAGATTAGATTAGTTTTAGATAGCCATTTATACTATACATATTTACTATAGGTAATAATTTGCTACCTATTGATAAATACTTAAATAAGTTTTTTCCTCATTCAGCAGCTAGTTTGAATATAAGCATATTATTATTATTTTTTTATACTACGTCGGTGGCAAACAAGCATACGGCCCGCCTAATAGTAAGCAGTATCCGTAGCCTATGTACGCCTGCAACTCCAGAGGAGTTACATGCGCGTTGCCGACCCTAACCCCCTCCCCCCCTCGTTGAGCTCTGGCAACTTTACTCACCGGCAGGAACACAACACTATGAGTAGGGTCTAGTGTTATTTGGCTGCGATTTTCTGTAAGGTGGAGGTACATCCCCAGTTGGGCTCTGCTCTAGATCTGGAATGACATCCGCTGTGCTGTGCTCTACCACACAGAGCGAGATGACATTCACAATGCCCATACCTGCCTTGTGGACGTAGTTTAAGGACGTACCCGGGTCCAAAATATTTAAAAAGAAGAAATTAAATATGTTTTTTTTAATGTCTATTATCACAAAACTATTTATTGTACTGTTTTGGAAAATTATATTCTTGTTTATAAGTAGATACTTTTAGATAGGTACCATTTTTTTGAATATTGGGTTCTGATATGGAATCCACGTGGAGTTGAGGACATTCTTCAAATATTGGAAGCAGCATTTGCATTTAAGTGTTATTTGGTGAAAGGGAACAGTTGATGAAGATCACAACGGAACTGCTCTAGTGCTTTGTATACCTATTAGTTTTTTTTTTATATATTTGGTATGCAACTTATAAACTTTATAGAGGTATGTTTATTAAAATTCTTACGTTAAAGTGGAACTATAACGTAGAAGTGTCCCAGCCGTCCTTTGGCTAGGTGTTATTGATATGATACTTATGAGATGCACTATGGTTGTAAAATTTAATGGCATCTAAACTGTAGAAAAAACTAATAATTTGAGTTATCTATAATTATGTTAGTATAATTATCATATTTGTCCACAATAAAAAAATAATTGAAAGTAATCATTCAGAGACTGAACAACTCAAATATTTATAAAAATAACCGCTACTACAACTAGAGAGCAAAGTTTGGTATTTTTTCTAGTACTCAAGATTATAAAATATAGATTAGTTTGCTTGCACGAGACTCAAAGGCGTACGAGATGTAAATAACTTTGATGTCGTTTAGTACACAAGACTTCAGATCAGCAGTGAGAAGTTAAGAACATATTTAGAAGGTAAAAATACAACCTGAAGGATTACATTTTATCCTTCTACATCACTATTTCACTCGCTTTTAGCAGCAAATTACCCTTGTTCGAGCTGCTGGTATGAGGTGAAAATGTTATTTTGTTGAATCATGAAAGGCTCGTGCGATGTATTTTTACCTAGTAAAGCTTTTAATATGACATTTCAAGGTATCTTTTATAATAATGAATTAATGTCTTAGTTTACTTACCTTTTTCTGTTGCTCCGTTCGTTCTGGATCTTTAATTTTGTAAATAAAATAGATTGTATTTAAAATATGCATGGTTAGTGAAGTGAAGTATACTGCATAATAACCGTATCTCTTCAAAATCACTCCAGAGAGACTCAGGCCTATGGGTATTCCGACAAATGAGAAAAACTGCACAAAACCCAAGCGATACGTCCTGTTTTCTTCTGAGGTGATGTCTCCAATGTAACTGAACATGCCCAGAAAGAACGAAGCCCAGCCACCTCCAAAGCCAATTATAAGGCAGTCCGCAAAAATTTGAACTTCTACAGGTAACGCGTAGAAGAAGAAGACATTCAGTAGGGTACTTATGGTTGCCAATATATCTGCAAACATGGGTACTCTAATCAAAATGACCCTTCTCCCCGTTTTGTCGCTCCAGGCTCCAACAAATAGAAGAATAGTACACGGCAGTAAAGAGTATAGAATATACTTCACCGCCAATCTCTGGGCCACATACTGTTGTACTTGTTTCTCATACTCGCTGCTGCTGTTCGAGTCTTGGTTTCTGAGTGAAGTGCAAATTTCATCTCCCAGATTTAGATTAACTCGACAAGTTTTTTCTAACTGGAGTGTTTGGTTGGTGATAATCGCAAGCATGGCAGCGGTGACATAAATAATGCCAGTTGGTTCAACTGTTATGTTTTTGAGTGTATTTTTGAGACCATTGTTATTTTTTTTCTGAGCTTTAGCTCCTAAAGGTTCTAATTCAGTAGCACTCGTTTTAGCCATTATCACATTGGTTACAAAATGTAATTACTAATAAGTGCTCTAATCTACGTGGCCTATATACTACTGACAGTTTGCTTTATTTGTATTGTAATATAATTATATGAGATACCTTGTAATCATCATAATATATCTAGATCAGAATCATGATTATAGATAGGGACTGTACATTTTGATGCTATTTGTCTATAGCTACATACCTTTGTCAGATTACGGCATTTTGCAAAACAAACTGAACAACGCCAAAGGCCTTACATGTGTTGGAATTAAGACACTGCATTGTAATTTGTTATCAATGTTAAACAACAAGCAAGTAAAAGCAGGTAGGTTTCTAATAAAGGTGACTTTCAGATGGCGACTTCAGCAGTGTTACTGCCGCAATGTTGCTGATGCGACGTAGCAGCAGCGAGAAGTAGGAGATGTCACCATCAAATTAATTGATGAATTGCGTTGCTGCTCTTGCTGAAATACTGTCGGAATTTGATAAATTGACAGTGACATCTCCCATTCCCGCTACTGCAATGCTGCGGCAGTAACACAGCTGCAGCGACCATCCGACTGGCACCTTTATAAGTTTGTCAAACGTTCGACCTAGTTTTTATTTGGTGGAGTCATAAATTCATAAAAAAACCTAATTAAATTCCTCAGTTCTAAATAAATAAATACATGAGTTATTTCAGGGTACAGTCGTCATTAGATATATCAGAGATGCCAATGTGGTCAAAAATATTTGAACATGAACACTCTGGCTGCAGTTATATATTTTTTCTACTCCTCTACTGTTATCTGTCATTTATGCATTCATTAACACGAATATAAGAACATACATAAAAGGTTTCAAGAAAAGTCTATATTGTCTATTCCTCATAAAAGCTCTTGTGCTTTTAATCGCTATAACGTTACTGCGATTAATGGCTACCAACGTAACAAAACCAAAACGAATACAGTTTTAAACTAAGTGCATTGCTGCCAACTTACAAAATATTCATTTGGTTGCATAGTAAAAATAATTATTTCATAAGTCAGAAACACGCATGTGACACCCGTAATATAGCAACACCCATAGACTACGAAGACCGCTTAGCGTTGCTTGTTAGTCTCCGTAGGCTACGGTGGCCAAAATTGAGAAAAGACTGTCCAAAAATTTAATTTAGCAAGTAGCAAGTACCAGGGCCTCATGAGTTACGAGGTGTCGCTGACCGGCCGGCCGCGGCCCGGGGCGGGCTGGGCGCGTAACAAGGTATGCTCGCGCGTCTTGGCTATATACTTTTGCTTTGTTTACCTAAATTAAGATTTATTTTTGTTAACTCGTAGGAAAAATATTGTATGCAACGTTGTATAAGTAGGTCAAAAAATGCTCGTGGCGTATTCTTTTACAATGTTCGCCTACGCCTTCGGCTCCGGCTCACATTGTAACTCACGCCATCGCCACTCGCCTTTTTTGACCCTTCGTATACAACTGTTGCATAAAATACTATAATGATGACTGCGCATATAAAATTTAATATCATACAGTATTGTAATACACATAACTATGTGTTTAAATAACTATTTACACATTATTTCTATTCCATAACTGTAGTGCTAAGATGGTCGGCTCTATCATTTGTCACCATGCCTGTCACGTTCTAACAAGTATGTAAGCGCGAAAGTGACGGGTATAGTAACAAGTGATAAAAACGGAACCACGATGCCACTGCAGTTCATCATTTTACATAAGTTTTGTTTTTAATATAAGTAGAATTCCTAACGGCTCAGAAAAGATCTAGCTGAACAAAAAGGGGTCAGACCGAAAACCAGCACTGGACGCCATTCTAGCATATGCTGACCTTGGTACCCACGGCCAATATGTCTTGCTAAATTTGATTACCAATAAGATTAGACAATAAGTTAGTACTTAATTTGTTTGTATTGCAATTTATTGTACCATCATTTTTTGGCAATAAAGCGATTTGAAGTTTGAGGTGTGTTACTTACGGTATCGTAGTATATTTCTAGGATCTACAGTGAATTATCATTTGACTTGTTTTTCGTTTAGACTAGATTTTCGTTTTTTTCGTTTAGAAAAATGATAAGGGAAAAGTGTGGACTGAATGAAGATGTAGTGACAAAAATTGAGAAAGGTATGTTGAGATGGTTTGGACACGTGGAAAGAATGAGTGAAAGAAGGTTAACAAAGAGAGTGTATAAGGGAGAAGTAGAAGAGGGAGCTGGAAGGGGTAGACCTCGGCGGACTTTCTCTGATCAAATCGGGGAAATCCTGAAGAAAGGCCAGGTCAAGAGCACCCTAAACCGACGAGCGTGTATGAGGAATGTCATGAAAGTGAAGGAAGCGAAAGAGGTATGTCAGGATCGTAGCAAGTGGAAATCCTTGGTCTCTGCCTATCCCTTCGGGAAATAGGCGTGATTATATGTATGTATGTATGTATGTATGTAAAGATGATGCTCTACTTATGATACTTGGACAAAAGTTTAGAACATTCCGAAGTAATTAGTAGTTTTAATGCCATTTATTTTAGCTTCAATATCTATACGAATATAGTATACTTATCGACCACTATCACTAACCTTTATTTGTTTTTCAGTTCGTTCTGGATCCTGTAGTTTGAGGGTAACATAAGCCATGTTACAGATGTGCATAATCAGTGCAATGCTGTACACTGCATAGTACCCAAATCTCTTCAAAATGACTCCGGAGAATCCCAAGCCTATGGGCATGCCGATAAACGTGAAAAACTGCACAAATCCCAATCGATGAGTCCTGTTCTCTTCCGTAGTGATGTCTCCTATGTAACAAAATAAGCCTAGAAATAAGGTAGCCCAACCTCCGGCCAAGCCTACTAAAATTACGTCTGAAAAAATTTGGACTTCCACAGGCAGTTCGTAGAAAAAGAAAACGTTTACGATGTTACTAATGCAGTGTAATATCTCTCCAATCATAGGAATTGCCATGATTACAATTCTTCTTCCAGTTTTGTCACTCCAAGCTCCGACGAACACAAGTGTAATACATGGTAACACAGACTGGAGAATACTTTTCCATGCCAGTTTCCGAGCCACATATTGCTGCACTTGCTTCTCATATACACTGTTGTTAGTCGAGTCTTGATTTCTGAGTGAAGTACATATTTCATCTCCAAGTTTGAGATTTACTCGACAGGTTTTCTCCAACTGAAGTGTTTGGGAGGTGGTCGCCACAAAGATACAGGCACAAAGAAAGATGGCACCAGTTGGTTCTACTGTAATGTGTTTGAATACTTTGAAGAAATTACTGATACGTTTGTAACCACTACCACTTGTTTTTACTTTCGTTGCAGCCTCTAAAGGTTCACATTCCTGGGCACTAGTATCAGCCATGGTGTTTTACTTATTTTTTTATAACTGACATTGATTATTGGTTAATGATTACATTAATCAGTGTTTCGATCTACGCGTTCTATTTATCACTAAGTAGCATCGTAGTTTGAATCATGCCCTGAAATTATCATAAGATTAAGTGTAATCGGTGACTGGTATCTTTTCATTGACATGACATTCATTAAATCCTACCTATCTGCAATAATAGACACGAATATTGAGAACTGCCCGCGTAGCCAACATGTCAATCGTTAACACGGAGCGTAGCGTAGTTATCTCTTTCTGTCACTCTTCCGTATTAGTGCGACAGTGACAGTAGCGTTTCGTTTTATTAGGTATGACATGTCATGATGAGAAGAGAAAAATAATGTTAACATGATGTAATAGTTAAATTTTTATCATGAAATAAAAAAATATAATCTAACAGATCGTCAAATTAGTCGATGGGTTGAAAAACTTTAGAATAGCGAACCCAAACCTAAATAATAAATAAGTTACCTAGTCTTCGACAATCCAAAACATAAACAAATTGGTAATGTCTTGAAAAGCTTTTTAATTATTGTACTTATTATGATATGATCAGCTGTGCTCCAACAAATTACCCATCGTTGCTTTCAACTACCACACCGCCCGCCGTCAGTAGGGCTTTTATCCTTGCATCTCCACTTATCTCGATGAGGAATTGTACTGAACTACTTCTCAACAGATGCCGAGAATTTCTCAAAAACAAAAAACTACATCGAAGTGGTATTAAAAACCTATCCATTTCATTTTCAAGAACACTTTTTTCCTGGCACACATGACTCATAATATAAAACCTGACTTCTTTATGACCTATAAACCCATGTTCCCGAAAGTGGGAGATATTGAAAGCATCCGTAAAAAGTACCTGTGTAAAAAATAAGTTGTTAAAGCAGAGCGTTGATTTTGTTAGGCGATTTGGCCCGTTCTATGAAATCGAACGTATACTTATTTAATCGAATCGAACATATTGAATGAATTGACGTATATATCGGCCCGATTTTAAGAACGAAATACGATAACGATAAGTTCTGGTTTAGATAAGTTCTCATTTAAATATCATTTATATGTCGTATAATTCACAGAAGTAGCTCGATTCGGGTAACAAATGTTTCTTTGACGTTAGAAATATCGTAGATACGAGTAGATCTTATTGGGATTACAGCGGAATCGAAATAAATGTCGTTTAGTTATCGATCTGTTAAAGATATTTACAAGATCTTAAACGTGTCTTAATTATTCTTCGAATCGGGCCGTATAAAATGAATCGTTATAATTTTTGCATTATGATAGTGAAAACGGAAAAAAGAAAAAAAACGGTAGTTTTGAAAAATCAACCAAAAAAACCTTTATAAACAAAATATTCGTGCGGCTTTTTAAAAGAAAATAGATATTATCTGAGGTAATATTTTGATCTTGTTCGTAGTTCATTGTAATTTAAGTAATTTTTAATTTAATTTAAGAAGAAGAGGAGAAGAATGAGAAGAGTCAACAGAACAGGAGTTTACGAAGGATTTTTTGCATGAGCTGCAGTTGACCTTATCGCACTAATTTTAGGAGCCGTCCCCGTCAGCGCGACGGAGATACTTACCTAACATTCTCAAATCTCATAAGGGGCTTAGCTGATATATCCTCTTAAGGTTGGTGTTATAAATAAATAAATATTATAGGGACATTCTTACACACACTGACTAAGTCCCACAGTAAGCTCAAGAAGGCTTGCGTTGTAGGTACTCAGACAACGATATATATAATACATAAATACTTAAATACATATAAAACGCGTATGACTCAGAAACAAATATCTGTGCTCATCGCACAAACCCATACTGGGATTCGAACTCAGGACCATCAGCTTCATAGGCAGTGCCACTACCGACTGGGCCAGACCGGTCGTCAAATGGTCGTGTTTCTTGCAAATATTTGACAGATGAAAAAATATGAAAGTGTTTCGATCTATAAAGGGAACATGATTTCGTCCTATTCTGATTACATCTAAATCTTCACACTATGAACCAAAATGCAAAGTCAAGTAGGTTTATAAACTTTAATTTTTAGGCATTTTGATCGTATTTAAAATTCGGATAGATAATAAATCAGATAATACACAAAGTATCTACTACTCTACCATTACAGGAATGTACCAGGGGCGGCGGGTCCATACAACTCGATTCCCACCGGCTTGCCTAAAATTTATTGCTACATAAACCAAACTTATATATCATCATTAAAATTAAAAATATATCCATAATGAAAACACTACGTATTACATTACCTTGGAATTGATGACACGATTTACTAAAGCACTAATCATAGCAGGCGCGCGAAGTGAAGCTAAGCTTGACTATTCATTCATGCGCCACTACACAGATACGAAAACTCACACACACGCTCATAAAGTTTTCCTATAGAGAGTCCACGCGAATGAGCTTCAAAGCAACTCGGTCTTGTATCGGGTTATTCATTTGAATAAAAACCTTAAACGTAATAGCATAAGGTTTATATTGGAAAAATGCACGCACATATTCATAAAGTCCGCGAGCACTGAGGGGCCTACCGCGAACACCGTAGTACGCAAATTACGGGCTAATTTCTCTTTTACTCCAATGACGTAATTAGGGTGACAGAGAAAGATGCTCGCAATTTGCGAACTTCGGGGTACGCGGCCGCGATAACGTCAGTTATTATTAATATGCTGCTTCATTTGAATTTAAACCTTAAATACAAACAGGTAAGATTTATATTGGAGTGTAATGGTTCACAATTTTGAATCGAGTGGCGTTTGCCGCGCGAATGCTTAATATTGCCATACAAAAACATTGAATTGAATAAATGGGTAAAATTGTACAGTATTTTGCTATCATTGATAACAATTTTTGTAAAAACCTTTTAAAAAAAGATGAATTTTAATAGAAAAATCCAAGAATCTTATGTAGTTTCAAGTTTAATAATTTGATAAAGAACGTTTCTTCATACTTACTTGTGTGCACAAATTTATATATAAAGTTACTAAACCAGTGATATTTTGTATGTTGTGTGTATAATAGTATGGCAAAGGTTATACACTAACTGCAAAAGGTCGCGCCCAAGGACACACCTAGCGCACGCCTCACTTTTATCATGAAAAAAAGTACATAATGTTAAGGTGTTTTTTTGTTCCGAGTTGCCTAGCCAGAATTTTCACGCGCCGCTACTGGAATGTACACAGGGTAGATTCTTTTGAATGGACCAGTGAGGCCAACTACTACAGGCATTAAGATAGATAATAATCTTTTTCTCAAACTTGCAATGAAATGTTGAGATGACTTACTTCAAATTAGGTCTGCAAATACTACATATCAGGTGCGATGAGTGAAGATGACATGTAAAGAAATTTCATACAGCCTTACACACCTAGGCCTGTAAGGCACCCTTCTTTTGTTTTCAAACGTCAAATTATGACACGTCTTGGCATTCAACCATAAAAAACCTATAATCAAAATTCTGCCATTATGCTTATTTTTTTTTGTATTTTTGTCGCTCTTTTGTGTTTGTTTATTATTAATTCAATTATAAAGATTTTTTTCAGTCATGCAGAAATCTTTATAGGGCTGTATCTCCTAAAACGTGCGTTGTAGCGCCAAAATAATCTCATTTTTGGTCCCCTTCAATACCCTACGCACTGGATAACCTAAATCACGTTAGGACATGAAACAATTATTATCATCATCATTCTATTTTTATTATTATTTCATTGCAAGTTTAAGATAAGCACTATACAAATCTCGGCGAGAAACGGGGTAGCCGGCCGCGTGTCCCTATTCGACCTCGCTGCGCTCGGCCGTTTATATCTACTTGACCTGCCTTTCACGGCCTCTATAGTAATATACTATTAAAGATGAGAAGCATTTATATTTTTTGTATAGTTTTGCTCATTCTTTGCTTTGTTTTAATGCACATTCAATGGGATTACTTAAGGTTTGTGGAGCTGGATTAATGGTTGTGTGATGGACAGATAGGAGCCAAAGATTTCTCAAACATTTAATTTCTAATTTATGACAATAACATAATAACATTTGTGACATATTTCGAAAAGATGATCATACTCGTAATAGGAACACTTTTTCTCAATTTTAACCACCCACTTCTGTGGAAACTATTTTGTAAGTAATTATTAAAAAACGCAGTATATTTTGCTGGTATTTCTGACAGTAGTTCAAAGTACTAAATAATTAGCTAATTCAACCACAAAAGTGAGATGGTTGAAATTCATATTCTGATGATCTAATCAACCAATAAAAAAAAACTACAAAAAATACTTTTGAATACTTTCAATATCAGTCTTCGAAATAATTGAAGCCAATTCTTCGACTTTACATTCAGGTCGAGGTTTATACTATAGTTCTTTTTATAGCACTAGAAAGAAGGCAAGCGACCTTGACGTGTCTTTTTATTATAAAACACTTTTGGAAAATAGTGACACCTGCGCTGGTGGCCTAGCGGTAAAAGCGTGCGACTTGCAATCCGGAGGTCGCGGGTTCAAACCCCGGCTCGTACCAATGAGTTTTTCGGAACTTATGTACAAAATATCATTTGATATTTACCAGTCGCTTTTCGGTGAACGAAAACATCGTGAGGAAACCGGAGTAATCCCAACAAGGCCTACTTTACCCTCTGGGTTGGAAGGTCAGATGGCAGTCGCTTTCGTAAAAACTAGTGCGTACGCCAAATCTTGGGATTAGTTGTCAAGCGGACCCCAGGTTCCCATGAGCCGTGGCAAAATGCCGGGACAACGCGAGGAAGCAGATTTTGGAAAATAAGTGACAGAAAAAAATATGTTACAACTATAAATCATATCCTTGTTATATCTATATATATCCTCTGGAGTTGCAGGCGTACATAGGCTACGGAGACTGCTTACTATCAGGCGGGCCGTACGCTTGTTTGCCACCGGCGTAGTATAAAAAAAATATACGATCATATAAATTTTCTCAATAATTTCCAATAAACAAACATGTCAAGATTGTTTAACTTTTTTCTAATGCAAAAAAAATTACTATAGCGAGAACCTGCCTGCAATTTACATTACATTGCGGCATCTGATCAAAGTCTTGAATGCAGTTAACCTTAGTTATCGGCAATGTAACATAAATTGCATGAAAGTTATAAAATGGATTATTTAAAAAAATATTCTTACGTAATAATATTCTCACATTCTTATTCTTACAATATCTACATACAGTGTGTCCCTAGCCATTAGAGGAAGCCGAAATGTACATATGCATTAGGGTATTTATTTATAACTAGTATTCAAAGTATGATAATTGATAACAACCGGTGCTCAATAATTTTCAGGTAATATTATAACCGGATTAACCGGAACTATATTTTCAACTCCCGCTTTTAATATTAGTTGGAAATTGTTGACAAATACAATTTTCGTCAGTCGCAGCACCCGAGACATCTAGTGTCAAGTAGCGGTACTGATAATTCCGTTACTCGATGCTAGATGTAGACTACGAAAATAATAAGCGTTTTGGTACCAATACTAATGTATGGAGTGATCACTCTATGCTTAATTCTTATTTCTCTATGGCGTAACATACTTTCTAGACATCTCTTTCGCACTAATATGCGAGTACGAACGAGATGCATAGAAAGTAAGTTGCAGACGCTAGCGAATTAAACATGTCAGTGTCAAACTGCATAGTGATAGCCGTGTTAAATAATAAAATGTTCTTATGCGGAAATTCTTTCTTCTGTCAAGTCGTTCATAGGCACCTGCAAATTTCAAAATATTGGTAAATATTTTGACAGCAGATGCCTACTCTGGATAATAATGGTAATAGCTTGTATTTATTTGTAAAATTTTTGAAGTGAAAACTTCTTTAGCGGCGCTGTGCACTTTTTGTGATGGGGAAAACATGTTAAACTCGCGTCAGGGGTCACGTGACCGTCAGATTGAAAATTCGTAAGACGGACACGTGAGATCATGGTGACGAGCAAATTGAATGTCATCGAAACCTGGTTACTTTTGAAAAAACGCATCTCATTCAAGTGTGACATTTTATTTTCTTCATAATCAAAGTGCTGTCATAACGGTTAAAGAGGTTTAATCTTTGTTAATTGTGTAGTAGTATACATGAAATACATGTAATATGCTAAAATGTGAATTTGATTAACCGGTGACATTTTTTTGCTGTTGAGTATGATGACGTCCTAAACGATGATTTTTTAGATACTTACTTATAAAACGGTATCTCCTACCCTAAAGGTTGCCTAGAAGAGATCGCTTTTTAGCGGTAAGGCCGTCTGTTGTTTGTCACTATTTCTGATGCTGTTTTCTCTCCGTATAGTTATTATTTTATTGAAGTGTGCAATAAAAAGTATATGTATTGTATATGCAGTTAACATTCATGTCAAGAGTTTAACTGTACCTATTAAATATTTTTAACATTGGCTTAGAATCAACACTTAAGACCTATTCAAACAAAACAATCAATATTGTTCCCAATCACTTCTTAAAATGTGTTACTTTATAACTTCTGCATTTTCAATTGGTTCTATGTTGGGCCTCAAAAAGTCCAGAGGCTCTGTTTTTTTCTCTTCAGCATCCTTTTTTTCCTGTGCTTCGAAAGCTATTTTTCTTGCACTTTTAGATTCCATTTTTATTTTGGCGTAGAACATTCTGAAAATGAAAACAATATCAATATGTAAGAGTTTCATATCGGCACCAACGCAAATTATAATGTAAAGAGAAAACGTGACTTAGCGTTGCTCTCATATTCTAAATTTAAATAGGACTGTAAGTGGTGGGATCGATGTGGCGTTCCAATCAGCGAAAGACAGTTAGCGACAAGTAGTTTATTTGCAAACTTGGCGGATTTTACAGACTTGGTAACAGTGTACAAAAAAGTAACAGTCAAGGGATGCAGGAGCAAACACTCTCGCGGCACGAACTAAACCACAGGCTTCAATACTTGGTTATCAGTCTCAGAGCATCTTTAGTACGAAAGTATACAGAATACTCGTACTACATAACTATGTTACGAATCCACCTAAAATTCAAAATAAGACTTATAACTTAACTATACTATAAAAAAAAAACATACGCTTGCGCGTTCCATTTCGACGCCACCACCATCTAGCGAACGGTTTGCATACTAATGTCTATGCATACATGCCTTGAAACTGTGAAAGACTAACGCTTGCGCGATCTAACTCGACGATAGCGCCATCTAGCGACCATTTGGGTAAACTTTCCGTATTGAAAGTGTCACGTGTAAGCAGAATATGAGCGAGAGGGCTGTGCTGGCCCGGGATCGTGGATATCATATTTTTAAATTTAAATTTGCGCGTATTTTAAAAGCCATTGTCATATTTTTAAGGTGCGTATTAGACTTATGAACGTGATTTTTTTTATCGAGCGAAAATCACGAAATCAGATTTTGAATCGAAGAATTTACTAGAGAAAGGCCTTATTCATATTTTCTTGAAATTGTATTACGATCTACATAAGCGTTACGATTTTTCAAAAACTTTCTTGGATGAACCCATAACACTAAAAAGCAAATTGTTTGTTCCGGGGTAAGAGTCGCAATTGATAAGGAATTGGGTTTTTTCCGATTTTCTAATTTATTATTTTTTTTTTCCGATTTCTTATTATTTTAACAAGTTCATCTGCTCATTTGCTCTTATTTGCTTTTAGTTTACAAGTTGCATCGGCAAGTTTGTCGCTATTAATCAAAATACCTAATATCGATATCGATATCTACTCATATGAATTTTCCGATTTTGGACTGATCCGATCTTTCCCACACGTTTAAGTGAGTAGGTATAGTAAACGCATCTATGATGAAACTGGCACCAGTAATGGGATGGTATAGACAAATCCTGTAAAACAAGTATTTAACATTTGTTTTTTAACGCTGACAATATTTTACCAGAAACAAGAGTGCTTAAGTTTAATGTTTCATTGATATTTGTTAGTTTGAAAATTAATGGCGCTATACATCCTATTACTGGAGCAAATAAACTAGTCTTGTTTTTTAAAAAAATAATATTGAAACCAATTGCAGCAGCTTTAATTAAATACTTCGAAAACCTAAAGGACGAATTCAACTTTTAGCGCATTAGCGGTAGAAGTTTCACAGGTGTTCTCGGTGAAATATCAAAAATACTCCAAACGTCGCATGAGTGGTGCCGTTAACCTAGGTATTTATAAAAGCTAGTGCGAGTTTTGAACTGGAACATCAGAATTCTTATATAAAATCCGCGGCAACTTTCCTGAATCAATCTTATTGATAATTTAATAACAAACTTCTACAAGTAGTACAGTAAAAGAGTTAAGTAGTCTTCCAACCAATTTCATCATTAGCAAGCCAATTAGTCATTATTACCTTTTCCGCTGGACCTATTTTAAGCCGACCTTCTCATTCAAGATGACCTCCCACTACTCTAAGAACAAATACATTACTTTCTATGAAATTATTTAATTTGTGTTATTTCAAGTAGACACATTATTATTGCCATCACCCACCACCAGGCCAGTGTAACCGAGTTATATATAGTTATAGAGTTGTAACCGGCTTAGCGGTTCATTACAATCGTTAACGCTCCGTAGCATAGCGTAGTCATCTCTCTCTATCACTCTTCCATATTAGTGCGACTGTGACAGTTGCGTTTCGTTCGCCACGGAGCGTGAGCGATAGGCACGTCGGCTACGCGGGCAGGCATCTGTCGCGTAAACGGAAGATTCTGGCTCAATTCCAGCCTTGAACATTGGAGGCCTTGTTCATTTTTTCCTTCGTATATGACAATTATTTTGGTTTGTATAAATCGTGTCATTCACGATGACGTGCGTCTTGACTCGTATTTTTATGTTATTAAAGGTTAGATTTGACAAATCTGCGCGTCATCGTGGATTACACGAATTATGACCTCCTACTAATAGTACTAATAGTCACTTTTGCTAAAACAGTCGACGATTAAGTGTTGACGATTTAATTTTTTATGTACCTAACGCGTGATATCTAGAAGAAGATAAAACTGAGGACTAGTACAAGGAAAATACAAGTGATATCAATTCATAAATATTTTCATAACGTTACACGATGAACTCATTCAATTTAAGCACGCACATTCGCGTTAGTTACCTTCCTTATTTTTGATACAATTTGTTACCAGTTGAATTAGATACAAAGTAAATTTAAACATAATTTGCGGTACTTTCCAAAGACCAGGGGAAACTATGGTCATGCTTTCATTTTATTCGTGGGACAATTACCCCTTAAGGTACAGTTGGCTCAGGGAACGGTGTTTTTGAAAATTCGTAGCGCTTTTTTAGATCGCAATACGGTTGCCAAAAAAATAATTAGCAATATTGAGGCCGCTCTCTAGGAACTTCAGCGATTCGAATCTTGAGTTTTTGAGTTTTGCTGGTTATAAAAAATCAATAACATTAGGTCTAAAATACACTTTTAAAAATTATAATAAATTTGCACAATAAACTACAATATGAAAATTATTTCTAAAAATGAGCAATATTATGCTTGATGGAACTCAGTGATTACTTTTTTTTATTATTAAAACACAATAAAATAAAAATTCAAAAACATGATATCCGCGATCCCGAGTACGCACATCTATCTCGCTCACGCTTACCTACGCTTAGTCAGAGTGAGAGAAAATCACAAAGTAAATAAAATTAACGTAGGTACTGACATAATTTTTGCCTGATCGATTATAAAGTGAGGATCTCACAAGACATAAATTAGAGTGGGGTCGTATTAAGGTCGCGTTCGGATGTCAACTGCAGCTGCATTACTGTTGCGGTGTCGTTGTTCCCGCTTGTCGATTGTCGATTTGCAGTTGAAATCCGCACGTCACCTTTACATTGTGTTTTTATTTCTTTCGGAAAATTGATAATTACCTGTAGAGTGACGTACGAATAACGAATTGGCCCGATAAGATAATGATTAGATCAAGGCCTGTCACTACCTTGATAACCTTAATTATTACTTATATTTAGCCCGCCGGCAGCACACGCAGTCAATATTTTTACAATTGTCATCAAAGTGGATTATTATTTAATTAATAAAAAAACAGCTTTAATAGCCAATCAATTGCTAATATTTTCGCACAAGAACTGCAAAAATGTTATTTACTTAATTGTAGTTTTGGTGGAGTAGCAAATTATGAATTATTAATAAATTCTGCCAACGAAGTCATTTTTAGTAATTATGAAGTATTAATTGTATACGAAGGCAATTCGTCTTGAAAATTGTGTCTTCTCTGAATGATGTAAATGACCCAATTTTTTACAAGAATATTATATTAGCTAGAACTCGCTAGAATGCTACTTTTTTATTTTTTCTAATTTATTTATCATCCACACGTGTTAACATTGCACTACTGAACATGGCTTTCCCCATCCATCGCTACAAAGTCGGTCCTACGTAGCCCGCAGTCAGCTTCCAGCAACCGCGTTCGTGTGGACACCATGTAAATAATGTATTGTTTTAATGCTACCCGATTCTTTTCCTCGTCCTTTAAAAGAGCTGTAATATATCGTGTCATTCACAAAGATGTGTGCCTTGACTCGACTCGTCACGTTATTAAAGGTAAGATTTGACAAATCGCGTCATCTTGGATGGCACGAACTATAGAACAATCACTTAAAACAAAAAAGTATTTTCTGTTTTTTCGAAATAAATAAATAAATAAAGAAAGAATGATCCACGTGGAATGGTGAAATGCTTTTACATAAGTCTCCAAAATGGAATAAAAATTAAACTTAGGTATCTACAGCAGCACAATAACTAAACAGCGGGTATGATGAAGGCAGCACTCATGATGAAGACTCTCACAGAAGACTTCGTTAGAAAATGGAACACAATACTTACAGCAGCAAAATAACAGTGGGTACGATGAATGTAGCACTCATGATGAAGACTGTTCCTGGGAACACGCTGAGGATTCGCATGTAGATTCACGTAAAATACTCTCACAGAAGACTTCGTTAGAAAATAGAACAAAATACTTACAGCAGCACAATAACAGCGGGTATGATAAATGCAGCACTCATGATTAATACTGTTCCTGGGAACGCGTTGAGGATCCGCATGCAGATTCACGTGGAATACTCTCACAGAAGACTTCGTTAGAAAATAGAACAAAATACTTACAGCAGCACAATAACAGCGGGTATGATAAATGCAGCACTCATGATGAATACTGTTCCTGGGAACACGTTCAGGGTCCGCATGTAGATCCACGTGTAGAGCGGCTGGAACACCAGCGCAGCTACTGTTTCCGTCAGTGAGAACAGGGAGTTTACTTTCGCTGGAAATTAAATATTTTTTTTTTAGAAAGAGAGCTAAATCTAAAAAGAGAGTTGGTTGGTTGTTCATATGATACGAACTCGGTTGGCACGAGATGCCCTGCGAGTTGTGTCAAGTTCGTATATAAATAACGAACAAGTTGGGACTTTAAAGTTCGTCTAGGCCTCCATGCGTCTACAAAAAACATGAAAGCAGGTATTCTAGGTAGGTACCATAAAGATAAGTTTGCATCTTTTGACATCGGTAATGATTGAAAACGCCAAAATTTGGGCACACAGTTTTGCTTATAATTTTTGTCATGGTGGTATAGGTCTTTTGTATACTTAAATTCTAATCGCTTTGACACGACGAATCAAAGATACAACAATTGTTGCCCATTTAATAATTCATTTTCAAGATAAATAATGACAGAACGAAATCAGTTTGCACAAATAAATATAAAACGTTTTGCTTACAAATGTAATTTGGCACCAGTGTCTAAGCTGCTGCATCTGCTCCATGTGACTAATTGATAATGAAAACGACAGTCTAAAAATAATTGGTATACCCACAGGTATCTTGTAATTTAGTTTCAGGCGACGCCACTGTGCTCTATTGCTCTTTGTGCCAACCTTACACCCCACACCGAAAGTAGGTATGAAAATAATCAAAAGCCATTTTGCTACAAAAAGTCTTAACTTTGCGATCAAAATGAAAAGAAACTTATACTTATAAACTTGACTTTTTTTGACGACCGGTCTGGCCTAGTGGGTAGTGACCCTGCCTATGAAGCCGATGGTCCCGGGTTCAAATCCTGGTAAGGGCATTTATTCGTGTGATGAGCATGGATATTTGTTCCTGAGTCATGGGTGTTTTCTATGTATTTAAGTATTTATAAATATTTATATATTATATATATCGTTGTCTAAGTACCCTCAACACAAGCCTTATTGAGCTTACCGTGGGACTTAGTTAATTTGTGTAATAATGTCCTATAATATTTATTTATTTATTTATATTTAAATTGAGTAAAGAAAGGAGGATACATAAAGTGCTTTACCCGCTATAGGAATATGGTATGACAATTTGTATATATATACCAACCTGTTTCATCTTTTTCCACCAATTTTGAAATAATGGACCGCAGCGATGTGAAGGTGCTCGCATTGAAAAATTCAACGACAGGAACTGTAACAGAATAAAGCAACCAATTTAAGATGCTATTTAAGTGCTATACTTTCAGCGAGATCCATACATTATGCCTGCAAATATAAGACTATTATCATAATGACATAATTGCCAAAAAAAGATAAGGCACGGTAAAAAAAAAGAGTAGCCTTACGACTGCCTTAGAATTGTCAAACTATACCCTTACCACGAGTTACTGAAAGTATCAGAACTGATATATACGCTAATAGACGTAACTTACTTTCTATGCATCTCGCTCGTCTCGCTTACCATCAGGCGATTCGTCTGCGTGTTTGCCTCCTATATTATTAACAAACTTTGTGCTATTTACCCAGATACATCTCGATATCAGTGGTCACGAAGGCAATCCAAATGGAGCCGACGAACTTGCTCATGATGGAGATGGTGCAGAGCAACGAGTCTTCGACCTGAAGCTTCTTGCTCAGTACTGTTATTGTAAACATTGCACCTGCGAATAATAAACGGATACAATTTATTAAAGATTTATATAACTTTATTTACATATACATACTACATACACGGTGTTTCAAAGTCCGTTAATTTCAAGGTTAGATTCCGGAGTTTAAATTACGTAATTTTCTTAAAGAAACCGGTACTCTAATTAAATCCATTTCTGAGATAATCTATGATCTATAGTTATCTGATAATGTCCCTGTGACCGTATGCACTTGTCTTTGGGCCCATGTAAATTGATTAGTGCTTAGTATGATTTTATACATTTGCTACTTAACGTAAGTACTATCTCGGATTTCTGTTTCTGTTTGAAAAACAGTCAGCGCGCTCCAGACTGCCTCTCTACCATTTGCGCTGACGTTGCCATTTGAATATGGGATGTAAAACCAATACTGAAGATTCAAATTCCTGTAACTCTATCTGACTAGAGCCCGGCAGCTCAAATCCAGCCGGTTGAATTCTCAGTGGAATTGTTCAGCCACTTATAAATTTATAATATAGAAGCACTTTTAATATAAACAAGGTTTTATTGTTGATTGCACCCGTGATTGCATTACTTTAAATAATTATTTTAGCATTACGATTTACTTTTGTTCTTTTGTTTTTTTATTATTATTTTTTTTTTCAAAAAATACTTATGACTATATACATACAAAAGCTTCCCCAAACATACAGTTTGTTGGCGAATAGTGCGCTCTCAATTATTATTATAATTAATACTCCATGCCTTATATCTGCCTCTGAATAGTTATACAGTTCCTTCTTCCTTCTTCCTCGCGTTGTCCCGGCATATTGCCACGGCTCATGGGAGCCTGGAGTTCGCTTGACAACTAATCCCAAGATTTGACGTAGGCACTAGTTTTTACGAAAGCGACTGCCATCTGACCTTCCAACCCAGAGGGTAAATTAGATTATTAGTTATTGTAGTATAAAGCATTAGCGTAGCCAGCCAGTCAACTACTTGTGTTGTTACTAACTAGGTACTTAGACAATGATATAAATTAATACTTAAATACATAGAAAACTTCCTGGACTCAGGAACAACTATCCCTGCTCATCGCACAAATAAATGCTCTTACCGGGATTTGAACCCAGGACCATCAGCTTCATAGGCAGAGCCAGTACCCACTGGACCAGACAGGTCGTCATTTTCATTAGTAATTATATATACTTCTTAATTCGAATATAGGATTATACTAACCAATAGAATGCAATACGATGGAGTAACTGGTGAAGACCCCGAATTTCACCATGTCCCAGTTGAGTTGGTTTCTCAAGTACAGGTAAAATACCGAGTGTTCCGCTGAAAATTACAAATATATCCTGATTAGTTAAAAAAAAAAAAATTAAACAAGTGTTCATATTATTATAATTCTTTATTCGTATACATGTAACTACGTAGCGTTGATACCTACCGCCAAACGAGTTGTCTACACGCAAACTATTCGATGACAAGCCAGACATGGAGGCCCATTCTGACTTATCATTTTGTTATAGTTTTGATACGACCTTGACAATCGCGCGCTTGTCACGCACGACGTTCACTCCATTTTGTGAAGCCCAATCAGCGTGAGAGTCAGAATGGCGGGTGTACCTAAATAAAAATAAAAGAAAAGCATACCATATTTTTGTACCTAATTTGTACTATTTACTACGTCCGTTTGAATAATACAAATTAGGTACAAAAATATGTTATGGTTTTCATTTAATTTTATTTAGGTACACCCGCCATTCTGACTCTCACCAATCAGCGTCAGTGATCTCCTAGGGCGTATTTAATCAGGCTCATGGCTATGGCATGGATTTTACGGCTTGAAAATGAAGAATGATACCGAATTTGCATAAGCTACTTGTTTCTCGCTCATTGCTCAGGCTATGAAGTCCAACACACAAGCGTTTGTTGTGTTAAGAGCCCGCAGCAAGCTCGGCTTTTCATTTTAAAACGACGTGTTGGATTTTAATTAAACTTTGCAGATACAACATGAGGTATATATATGCCTGTAAATAGTTCATATCGTTCCAGCTTATAAAATAAACGAAATATAGCAAAAAACAAGTTTTGTATGAAAAATTTAAATTTGATGTTTTTTTTATTATGGCATCTGAAGCCATGTTATCTAATTACAGGCATAGACATATCTTATCCCTATTTTAGGTACAAAGTTTCAGAGCAATCTAGCTAATCGTTTTAAAATAAGAGAGTAACTGTACGTTTTTCTACTCGTCGACTGTAAGTAATGGTTGAATTAAGATTTCGTATACCAAACTATAATTGCGTACTTTTCATGTATAAAATAAAATATAAAATTTCTTTCGACAAGCTGTAGTCAACTATATAAAAAAATAACCAATCACGTGCCGCCGCGCTCCTATAGAACGGGGGATGGGCGGGCGGTGGCTCGCGCGTTGATATCTTTTTGGTCTACTTAGATACTTATAAATTTTCATTACTTATTTAGGATTTATAGTAATAAAAATATTATTTTTGATGACTCGTAGAAAAAGTATTATGTACAATACTAATATAATCGAGCTTTTCAAATTCGTACCTCACTTAGGCAACTCAGCAAGCTTCGTTGCCTAAACACAGTACTCGACTGAAAAGCTCTCTATTATACCACGATTGTATAAAATACTATTGTATAGAGAACCGAGCTTGCTGCAGATTCTTAAGGATTTTACTTACACATGCTAGGTCCGTAAAGTATGAAAACGCAGAACAGCGTGAGGAGTACTTTCGTTCTGCCATTGCCTTCGCGTTGCCGATAGGCCACAACCACTGTGTCTGATACATGTGTTACATCGAAGAAGGACACGTTCACTTGTTTTTCTCGTTCAATCTGTTGGAAAAAAAGTTAAAAAAAAATTATGTGTAGATTTATACTCGGTTCTTTTTACTCAACCAAGTACTCGTGTCAATATAACGATTATAATATTGTGTGATTGATTGCATATGACCATCTACCTTTTTATCGAACACATGACATTTTACCGAACAAATCATATTTATTTTGGTCTCTAATAGTAGATTGTGCAACAAGGGCATAAAGCGATCCATTTGTAATAGAACCAATATAGTCGAGGATAAAAATGGACATTTATGCCTGAGTTATACCAAAGTAACACACTCTGCTTTTCACTTCGATTGCCAGGAAATTATACAAAATACAAATATATTCAATATTCCAGGTTATTTCGCCGTATTTTTTCAAGACTTAAGAAAATCGTACTCAGGCTAGTCGGGGGTGCGCGAGCGGGGGCAGTTTGTATGGCAGATTTTGGACTTATATTTGGCATAATAAGAAATTTTATGTAGCTTACATCCGACTTAAATGTCAATTTTACGAGCATGAGATGGAAAATTATTATTTTATTTTGTGCCAATAAAATTAATATAGGTATAATTGACAAGATGTTGCATATTGTCAGGAATAATGTAATACGAGTAATTAAAACTCGAATTTAAAACAAGACCCGACAATTTATAATCATAGAAGTAGTGCACGCTTTTATGTAGGCCTAATTATTTATGTTTACTATTTCCGAATACGTTATGAATCAAAGGGCGCCTATAATTTGAATCAATGTTATAGTAGGGAAAAATAAACAAAATTATCAATCTTATGTCATTAACCAACACAAGTGCATAGTCATTGTCCTAACAGACAAATGTAATAGATATCTAAAGTAAATACTCGTTCATGACAATTGTTTATTTCCTCAAATTTGGTGTGAAACTGCTAAGTTTATTTCAAACTCCACATTGTTCTTAAAATAACTTTAAATAGAAAATAAGTTTTGGGAAAAAAACATTTTTGGTACAGGCTTTTATCGCTTACTGTACTTTTCTTTCCAGAGGCAACTAATACTCTTTTAATCCCTTCTAAAAACCCCAAATACAATTAGGTTGCGTTGTTTTATCACAGACTTCCTATGGCCACCTCCTGTCGCCATCATCAGATCTGCTCGATGGTACCATAATGTTGCATTGTCACCTGACTTACATATGTGTGGAAATTTTCAGCTTAATTGGAAACCGGGAAGTGAGTCAAATTTATCTTGCAAGATTTGACATTAAGGTCTGATTTTTGAATCATGAGATAAAGTCATGTCAGATAAATATGACACTCTCTTTTTCTTCTTGTATGTGAAAGAAAGTGAGCGTGCTATATATATATATCTGACAGACAACTTTATCTGATGATTGAAAAATCAGACCTAAAGACGTACATTTATAATGTCAAACCTCATGCGCGGCATTACAATATTTGACGTTGTCGTCATGCGCGCTGTATACATCGTGCCATTCACGAAGACGCATGCCTTGACTCGTAACATCATGTTTTTAAAGTTCAGATTTGACAAATCTGCGCGTCATCGTGGATGACAGGAACTATACAGTCGAGTCGCCTGCAGCACAATTCCCGTAGGGTCATTTTTGAGCTTTAATCAGACTTCTATACAGTTATTTTAGTCATTGTTTCAGAATAACTCGGTCATTCGAATAACGAGGTACAGTCAGCATCAATCGTAACGGATGAAACAACGCACCAAAAGTATCTGCCACCGTGGAATATATTGTTGACATTGACGTTTTATGTTCTTAGATTTACTGATAAGATTTTCTGTCCTTTATTTTCGTTTTATTTAATTGTTATTACCTAAGTAAAATGGTATTATTATGTTGCCTAATACTCTAGAATAGAATATGTAGAATAATAATATTGTGTGCCCTTATAGGGTGTCATGATCTAACTTTATATAATGTAACACCTATTATGTACATGACAATACAGTATTGAATAAATTGAAATTGAACTGTCACCCTATACATGGGATACAACAGCGCACTCTTGACAATGATCATATATTTCTGGTCGGGCTTTATTTACAGTGTCCTCTAGACGTCATTAATATCATTATCGTAGGTACGAGTATAGGTTATTGATGGCAATTTAGTTTAATTACCGTTAATACTTTCAATTGTTTTAGAGATAACACTACTCACCCCTTTTGAAATTCCGACATAATCGCATTATGCACCTTATTGTTTAGGTATTTAAATAACATAAGACCTCTGAGCGGCCATTTTGAACGTGAAAGTACTCGCTAGTAGCTAAAATAAACACTATCCAGGCTCAGTATAAATGGATATTTAGGGAGTATAATTAAAATTGCGTGGGTAAGAGGAAAGTCAAAACAAAAGATATTTTTTTTTTACAAAAAGCTAATACTGTTCTAAGTGTTCTTACATTTCTAAAAATATATAATAAAAGACTATTCCGCTTTGGTAAAAAAATATATGTAAGTTACCTATTTTATGGCATGCTACTCAATTTCAAATTTTAGGGTTGACTATTTAAAGGTCCATTTCTACGTAGGTTTGTATATAAGGGATAATAAGACGTTTTGGATGCGTATCTTTTTGCTGTCTATTTGAAGGTACAAATAGAGGCAAAACTGCACCAAAAATTATAAAAAACAACCACTAGGTGTGATGCCTTTTGCCCAGTAATGAGCATTTGATAATAATTGAACAAATATTAAACTCTTAAAATATACTTAATGGTAATAACATTCGTAGACCTCCGAGATGTCGGACAAGGATGTCGAACCACGCGGCCGGAGAGGATATGATAGTTTTTCATACATTTTATTTTAGCTTAGTATCGAAGTTTATCTAATAGTAAATACACAATAAAAACCCGTTATGAATATTGCAGTTAATGGGAATTAGTGTTGGGAAAATATACGTACCTAACTAAATGACATCACAATTTTATTATAACTTATATCATGGGCATTTAGTGATTCATATTTTAGGATTTGAAAGTTAGGTTATTCTTTATTTTTTCTTTAGAACAATTTAATTTTTTTATATTTTTTTCGATAAAATCTATAACTTATTACTTTATTTGGGCGACTTTGGGAACCAATGGTGAAGTTAGGGTTTCCTTAGGTAGATACTTTTGCCAACCCATTGTTTTATGAACTGTGATATTGATAACGGCGTTTGAACAATATAAAGGTATCTACAACAACACTTACCACAGGTAGGCCTTTGTCTCGTAACCACTGTTCGGGCTCTTTTAAGCAAAAACATCCGTATGCAAGAATTACAATGAATGCCACTAAAGTCACACTGAAAATACCGTAGTATCCCATGTTCTTCAATAAATATCCACTTATACCGATCCCAAGAGGGAGACCAGCTGTCATACAGAAGTTAACAAGACCCACTCGAAATGTCCTCGTTTCCACTGAAGTGATGTCACTGATATAACTGAATACGCCAAGAAACATAGTCACCCAACTGCCGGTAAATGCAGGGAATATAGTCTCCATCAACACAGTAATTTCAACCGGAATTTCGTAGAAGAAGTATACGTTGATCAGGTTACTGATAGATGTCAGTATTTCTCCGAGAATGGGAAGCAAGATACATATTTTCCGTTTTCCTGTTCTATCACTCCAAGCTCCTAAAAATATTATGATGATACACGGAATCGCTGTTTGCACCAGTCCTCTCCAAATATCGATAGACGAGATCAGTTTCTGAACCTCTTGTTCGTAAAATGTGTAGTTATTGCTGGTTTTCTTTACCAGAGCGTCACAGATTTCATCACCAAAACCCTTATTGACTCTGCAAGCTTTATCTAAATTAAAATTTCCCATTGCAAACCTGGAGATCACGCTTGGTATAATAAGTCCTGCTAGCATAGGTTCGACAGTTATGTTGTCTTTGATATATCCAAGCTTTTCTTTGAACGTTTTATCTTTGAACTGTACATTTTTTGGCTCACGTAATGGATCATCTTCTAATTTTTCTGTCGATTTATTCTTTTCTTCTGCCATCGTATTGTGGTATGTTATGAACTGCTTATTATCTATCACTACTCTTTCGAGTGTTGTATTGTATGCCGGCACATTATTGACTGATTAGCTAGTTCGATATCAATTGCTTACTTAGAGTCGGAGATAATTATAGTTCTCCCTTTGATAGCAAGATTTGTTTTACAAATACTCGTACGCTACTTACTAATGATAATTATGAACGCATTATTGCGATGTACCTTTCCGTTGATAATGTTGTTACCCTTTGTATTTAACAATACATGCCTTTTATTTCATTAGATAATGAAAGCACGTGTTTGGTATTTGTCAAGTAGTGAAGTGTTATTTGTTTTATTATTATAATGCCCGTTTTCCTTGTAGAATGAACTACATCTCAGTTTTATATACCTAATTATCTGAAACAAAAAATAAAGCCAAGTTAATAACGCTAATCTAATCGCACAAAAATTCTATACGTATGTTGTTTACAAAATTCGCGCATTCTTATTTATATATTTCCAATAATTAGACTAAAATAAGCGATCAAAGTAACTTTTTTTATTAGGAACTGTAAACTGCGACCCAATTAGTTAATGAGACATACAAGAAAACAAGGTATTTAGTATAAGTATATAGGACATCACGTGACGATGCATCGTCAGACATTCACAGTTTTTTTTAAACTCCTTGAAGGAATGTACCCTTAAAATTAATATAAGGGTGCATTCTCAGGAATAAGATTAAGATTAAGCTACTTGGATTAAGTTACTTTCTCAAAGATTGCTACGGTTACATTTCGGTGATTACCAATGTTCGAATTGATATTGAAATGTCAAAGTTTTAAATTATTTGGTTAAGTTAAATAGCATGCCAAAGTTACAACAACGCTATACACCGTGTTTTTATTGAATTTCGTTAACTTCGGGGTATCGGTAAGTACGTTTAAGGAAACTAAATGGCATAGTTAATTTTCAAAAAAAATTTTTTTTTTTTTTACTGTTTTTATTTTTATAAAAAGTTACTAAATGTTGCATATAGCCTTGTTGTAACACGGGCATTACATTTAACTCAACCAAACAATTGAAAACTGTGACATATCAATGTCATTTCGAACGTCGATCGTCCGAGATAGTACTTACGTTTAGTAGCAAATGTATGAACTCGCACTAAACACTAATCAATAAGTAAACAGGCCCTAAAGCAAGTGTACACGCTCGTAAGGGCCTTATAAAATAAAAATTAATGAATGATTATCTCCGAAATGGAGTTAATTAGAATATCGGTGTCTTTGAGAAAGTTACTTAATTTAAGCTCAGGAATGCACCCTCGAAATTAACGCAAATCAAAAAAAACACGGTGTATAATAAATACACGTTGGTGCAAACATGCAAGTTACAAAAGAGTAAATTAGTAATTTAGGTATTTACAAGTAACTCGTAAATTTGATCACGGAAAACCGTCGGGGAAAAAAATTGAGGAACTATTTAGGAAGCGCAAATAAAATTATGGTTAGTTACACTGTTAGCGATATATATTTTATGTTAAAAATTATATTTACTTTACATTACTATAATGACAAGCTTCACAGCCGGGTAATTGTTCATGGCAGTTGCAAATGTATTCCTGAGGGCCTACCGCGAACACCGAAGTTCACCAATTGTGGGCATCTTTCTCTGTCACTCTATTTACGCCTTAATTGGGGTAAAAGAGAAAGATGTCCGCAATTTGCGAACTTCGGTGTTCGCGGTAGGCCCTCTGGCCGTTGCTCACCTGTGTCATTGCATATCATTAAACTGTGCATCCAACTAGAACGTTCGTATCATGGTGTGTTATAACCGCGATAATCAAAGTTCATCAATTGCGAGCATTTTTCTCCGTCACTCTAATTACGAGAGTAAAAGAGAAAGATCCCGCAATTTGCGAATTTCATTTTTTCACCACATTTGACGTGTTGCCTCTCTGTCGTACTTGTAAATTCGTACGTAGGTGTAACAGGGATACAACACGTCGAACGTGGTTCCCGGTTGGCCCCCTGAACTGTAGTTGCAGTTTGTACCAAAACGCAAGTCAGCCGAACGGACAGGAACGGAATTGGAACATTTGGAATATTACATTGATTTGACACCATTAGTTTCGTTTAGTTTCAGTTCATGTTAAAATTATTCCTAACCTAAAATAAAAAGGAAAATGTTATTATTTTTATGTAAAGTAATTAAATATTGCATATAGCGTTGTGGAAACACGGGTATTACATTAAACTCAACGAAACAATTGAAAACTGTGACATATCAATTTCATTTCGAACATTGAACGTCTGATATAGTACTTACGTTTAATAGCAATAATCAATATGTAAATAGGCCCTAAGGCAAGTATACACGCTTGTAAGGGCCTTATTAGATAAAAATAAATTACTTATTATCTCCGAAATGGAGTAATTTTCAAAATGATAATTCAAACAATACAAAATAAAAACTAAAAATTCATAAGTTAAAAAAGTATTTAGAATTACCGTCAGTTTAGAAATTAGAAAATAGGCAGTGGTCGGCATGAGCCGAGAGCGCCCGAAAAGTCCAGTGTCACCCCAGTGGTTGTAGCAGTGTCACATTTATATCGCCATGCCTGTCACGTTCTAACAAGTGCGTAAGTGCGAAAGTGACAGGCATAGTGACAAGCGATAAAAATCCTTCCTTGCTACCGCCGCAGCACTGGTATTGGGTAATATTGAAAACTGCGAGCGGGGTAGATATATTTATAAATACGGAAGGTGGAGATAAGGAACGAAATCTCCATGTACCAAAAAGTGTCATCAAAAAACTTTAAATAGGTGGCGCTACAATACCTAGAGTACTTGAACAAAAAAATCTAATAATAGGCAGCGCAATTCACTCCGTCAATAACGCCTAGGTTCTTAGCTACTCTAGCGCTACTCTGGAGAGATTTGGAACTATTATTTATAGCTGACAGCTGGACACTTTTGCAACAGTTCTACCATAAGAGATGCCACTCCTCTTAATTCCACACTCCATATTTATAGAGAATACGAGTAGATAACTGTCAGTGTCAGATAAGCGTCTGTCATGTAAACTATTTTTTTAGTAAAAAGTGTACTAGTTTCTTGCGGTTCGAGCGCCATCTTGATAGTCACGCCTCGTGATTAATTACTTTGTTTTTGCTCATTAATATTGTTTAAAGTTTAATATCGATAGCTTATATACAGTAAACTAATGTGATAGTGTTCAGTGAATGGAGAATTAATCCTGAAACGCGTTTAACCACCATTTCGCCGGTAGTCAACGTGCTACTTGTAAAGTCCAGCTATTGCTTTACAAGAGCTGATAAAATCACCGTACACTGTCTTGTATTAACAGTACAATTTTAGACGTATTTAAAGGTCCTAAGACCTTGATTCTGGCGAAATAGTCCCACTGGACTTAAGCCATATATTTAAAAAAGAAGAAGAAGTGTAATGTCATTTGACAATTCCATTTTATTCCAATGACAATGTCATTCTCACTGATTGTGTGGCCTGCAATAGGCGATGGTTGATCCAATTGTCGTAAAGCAGTCAAATCCAATCTAGTCTTTTGTGTGGGACCTTTTGTACGCGCAACCAACTCGCTTCACTATTATAGGTCTCGGGCAACAGAACATAATGTCACGTGGAAGATATTCTAGAAATATAAGGTTTTTTTTTAAATACTACGTCGGTGGCAAACAAGCATACGGCCCGCCTGGTGGTAAGCAGTCACCGTAGTCTATGTACGCCTGCAACTCGAGTTACATGCGTGTTGCCGACCCCAAACCCGCTCCTCCCCCCCCTCTCGTTGAGCTCTGGCAACCTTACTCACCGGCAGGAACACAACACTATGAGTAGGGTCTAGTGTTATTTGGCTGCTGTTTTCTGTAAGGTACAGGTACTTAGCCAGATGGGCTCTGCTCTAGATCTGGAATGACATCCACTGGCTGTGCCCCACCACACAAAGCGAGATGACATTCACAATGCCCATACCTCTCTTTTGGACGTAGTTTAAGGACGTACCCGGGTCTGGGTGCTAATAAATTACTTGCGCACCGATATTTAGATATAGGGACTTTACATTAAATAGAAATTAAGAAAACTTTACATATGAATGTTTTGTTTTTATTTACCAAACAAAACAAATACATTACTCATCTAACTAAAAATAATGACACGTGCATTTAACCGACAAGATGTTTAACACTTTTTGTCATGTCTACAATTGTTTGTCTTAAATGACATAATTTTCGTAAAGATGGGCATTACGAGCACTACGAATGGGGCCAGTACATTGGTGACAAATCGCAAAACGACTGCACAACTCATCAACCAATCACTTTGTGGTATTTGTATGCACACCAACCGAGAATATTCAGTCGGAATTATATGAAAGTGCCTATCATTACTTTTGAAATCATTGATTCAGGTAATGATGCTTAGTGCAGCAAGGTACAAATCTGTGGCCCTAGTGAAAAAGGGTACAAGTCTCTGGCAGCGCAGGTGTAAAGGGGTGTAAGTTCCACGTAACACTTATGCCCTTATACACCTAAACTGCCAGAGACTTGTACCCTTTTTCACTAGGGCCACAGAAATACAAAATGTATGAAAACCATCTGTAAACAATAGCATTGTATGTACAAGTGTGTTGCCTCTGAATTGATAGTGATCTGTAAATAAGTACTTTAATTACTTTATGATATATTATTGTGTAAATTACACCACTAAATGACAATGTATGATTACTTGATACCTATAATCTTTCGCTGTCTGCACGTCTCAATGCATTTATAACGTGTTTGCGTCTGTATCTATTATTGGCCTTGGCCATAAATAGATAAAATTAAGTACCTACTTCACATAGAAATCGCACTGTCTAAAAAACTGATGTTTGACAAGTGTAGTTGTTCGTGAATCTCATGTGCCTCCCTAGCGTTAAGAACATTATCTTTCAGCTTTCTAAGGTTGTCACAAATGTGCAAAAAATGCATCATACACGTTATCCACGGTAAGGGCGTGCAACTTTCAGTCCGGAGGTCGCGGGTTTAAACTCCGGCTTGTAACAATGAGTTTTACGGAACTTATGTACGAAATATGTATCCAAGATATTACCCCACTGTATTATTACTAAAGTGAAGCCATACCAAACAATGAAATTGTCACAAACCTATACGCGGTCAAAACATCGTAAGCCCCGTGAAATGCATGGAGCTTACGCGGTTAGGTAGCGAGATTCACACTCCGCTTCTATGGTTTGTTGACGGCCGGCAATAACTCATGACGTTGAATACTGGTTTTATACGTAGTAAAAATAGTCCAATACCTAAATGCAGCTTTTTGTATTTTCAAGTCCGCTACCTTTACATTAAATAGGTGTTTAAAGGTGGTCACGTTCTTCTTTCACACTCATGAAATGTTCATAGGTATGCGTGATGGCTTCCCTTTTGCACACTTCAATTATCTCTAAGCGTAAGCATCATTCTAGATCTGTGCCAAAAGCGGAGCTGAGCAGCAGAGAAGTATATACCTAACCTTCGAGTATAAAAAAATTTGTTCATGATTTGACATCGTTATGCATATCGTGCACGCATAATATAAAGTCCCTTTATTTAAATAATAGATATATACATAGGTTTTACTGTTAATAACTGGCTTAAAATAGGTCCTTGAGGCATTGTACAAAGGATGCTGCTAGAAGCTAACGGCATTTACTCGTTGAATCGAAATGCTGATACTTTGTACGAGGAAGCCGCCAGCTCTTCGGTTACCAGTTACGTCAACCAGACGCTTCGCGATTTCTGCAAAAAACTTGTACGCTGCTGGTATACTTAATGTATAGATCCGCGATGATTACAAAAATCACACACTTTAAACTGCCATTTAGATGGTATTTATCACTAATGGGGAAAACCGCATACTTCCGCTTGTAACATAAAATGAACTTCTAAAATATGCTATTTACTTTTTTTCGCCGTTTCATATCCTGTTTTTGCAGAATTCACATGTGTGAGAAATTATTATACTTACTTATAACTACTTTAGAGAAATTGTTCGCAGTCATGAACGATTACCCATTGTGATTGCTTATTATTAGTATAATTTTGCTCACTTTAGTTTTTTAATATTATGAAGGTTGGCCAAATTTCCACTTAAAATTAAATGTTTGTACTCTGTGCTATTCTATCAGATCACGCGTAAGTAACAACCGTAATCACCATTGGAAAATTCATTCAATTTTATAAATTGTGTTTTTGGGGAATATATTGCAAATTCCAATAGCTGTCTGTTATATCGGAGGGGCACTATTGTAGGTTAACACTAACCAATTGATCTCGAGCAAGGAAAAGAGTTTTTGCAGTTCCCTAACATTTCTAACTATATTATATGTATCCCCGTCCCCCTCCTCTTGGCCATCGGCCATATGAACCGCCCCCCACCCCTTAGCCCATCAGCTGGCGAAGTCCTGTGCATCTATGAACAGGGTTTCTGTCCCCTGAAGATCACGCATTATTTCCTATTTTAACCACTGGCAACATAACCCGTGGGGCCACGCAACGCACGCTACAAGCGCTGGCGTGCACGCTCGAAGCTAGTCTGTGCGGAAAGACAAGAGTCGTTAAAATGTGTGGGAATCAGTACGATGTATGACTCTTCTCTTTCTGCACATACTCTAATACCGACCGCCAATGTATGGCGTATGTAACCAATGTATTATTATTGTCAGAATTCCAGCGCCATTATTGTTTTACGGGATGTTTTGAAGTGGATGGTACTTTGTTTGCATTTTTGTGCAGGTAAAGATGCAAGTATACAACATCATGATTTATTTATTTATTTCAACTTTATTGCACTAAATAAAATGTTAATGTACAAAAGGCGAACATAATGCATTCTCTACCAGTCAACCTTAAGGCAAAGCGTAAAAAAAAAAAAGTTATAACAACATATAAAATGTGCACACATTCATATTCATATAATAATTTAATACATATAGCATTACTATGTAATCGTAACGATAGCTTAATATAATAATATATAAAATATAATATATAGATATTATTCAACTTGTTAGACATATTAATTATGAAATAATGATGAGTTCAGGTTTTTGACTAAATTCGGGGATCGAACCATGGCAAGTACCTACAATGAGTTTCCTTTATACAATGTGTTTGTACACGTATAGTGAAGCCATTAACCACATATAGTAAGATTAATTTTATCGACAAATCACCCTCCATAGGCTCCATACCTATGTTTTTTTCTCAACCATTTTAAAAATGCACCCCTTCAAATTTTTATGGCGCCAAACACTACTGCACTTGGTTAATGTACCATTATCTGTCCATTTACCTATCGCATATTTAAACAAATAAAATCAATAGTTAGCTAGAATTAGGGCATAAATTTGAAGCATAAATGTCACAGAGAATTTTCCACAATTACTAAAACCATAAACAACTAGTTGATAAAAATTTTCTTAAAAAATTTACTTTTTTTACATTTTATCTTTTGTTCGAAAACTTTTTTTATAGTTAATTTGATAGGACAGGATATCAGCTAAAAGTTGATATCGTGTGGAATTAAGATTGTACAGAATTGCGAACAGGAACAATCGCTACTGTACACAGATAATGACTGTGCACAGTAGCGGATGTGGTGAAATACTATCGTGTGGAATTCAGATTGTGCAGAATTGCGAACAGGAACAATCGCTACTGTACACAAATAATGACTGTGCACAGTAGCGAATGTGGTGAAATACTATCGTGTGGAATTCAGATTGTGCAGAATTGCGAACAGGAACAATCGCTACTGTACACAAATAATGACTGTGCACAGTAGCGAATGTGGTGAAATACTATCGTGTGGAATTCAGATTGTACAGAATTGCGAACAGGAACAATCGCTACTGTACACAAATAATGACTGTGCACAGTAGCGAATGTGGTTTAAATACTATTGTGTGGAATTCAGGTTGTGCAGAATTGCGAATAGGAAGAAACGATATAGGCATGAACGTCGAAAAATCCGGACAGATAATGGTACATTAACCAAGTGCAGTCGTGTTTGGCGCTATAAAATTTTGGAAGGGTGCATTTTTAACATGGTTGAGAAAAAACATAGGTAAGGGGGGTGATTTGTCGATAAAATTCATCGTACTATACGAGGTTAACGGCTCCACTATACGTGCACAAACACATTGTATATTTTGTTATTAAACTAAAAAACTTAAACGTGCGTGTTATATATATATATATATATATATATATATATATATATTTTCCCGTGTACCTACGGTATAATTGTGCCTCGGACATTGAGGGTAACCGCACCTGCCAGGACGTAAAGACTATTCAGTCTGAATGGAATCTTAAATATAAGTACAGTCAGCATCAAAAGTAACGAATCAAACTACACGTCAAAAGTGTTTCTGGGTCAAAATCATTTTCGTTGTCTTACTTTGAACCACTCTGTCCCGCTTTTATTTCTGTACTTTATCAAATAAATAAAAAAGACGAGTGCAATTGCATACAAAAAGCTACAGTCACATTTTTTTAGTATAAAAAACAAGATAATGAAAAGAATTTTGATCCAACTACTAACTATGCAATAACTGAACAAAAAGATATAACTATGTTTATATAATGTATAACAATTACACTGTTTAAAATACTAATGCGAACTGTAAAAACTGTCTCTATTTAGAAAGTACTCCAGGGTGGTAGATAGTTTTGCCGCGTTGTTTCTTTCGCTACTATTGGTCATTCGCAAAAAATATGTCTGCCGTCATTAGACCCTTATCATACATTTTGTATGGGTCGTGACATATAACTGTCGACACTTTTTCATATACAATGTATAAAAAAGTGTCGTGGCAATTAAAGGCAATCGTAGACATATTCTCAAATAGTAATGAGATTTGATTTGACATTTGTATGAGTTCTACATTTCCTGCTACCTAATGGTTGTTCATTTTGACACTTGGAGAGGCTTTACACCTCCAAATCTTATTAGTACTCTGACATTGGGGACCTTTTACATCTCCAGATTTAATGTTTTTTTAACCATAGAGACTATACATCTCTATTGTATTGTAGTAATAATTTATTTTAAGATTATTATAATGTAATGTTTTCCCAGGTATTGGCTGTTGTATTCATAAATGTTATGTATTTTTCATGTCACTATATGATGTTCCTATAAATGTTGCATTGACTTGTAAAAGAGCCCTTGAGGCCTACTTGCAGAATAAATTTTTGAATTTTGTATTTTATAATATTGTTGTGTTTTATAATATTGTAGCCAATTTATGATATTGAATAAATGTATTTTCTTTCTTTCCTTATTTTTTGGAGATCGCTTTTCAGCGATAAGACCGCCTGTTGTTACCTGATTCTGTTTTCCTTTAAAATTTATTTGTAGTTTTACATGTAACTATGAAAAACGTATAATTATTGGTGCAATAAAGAATTACTTAATTGCATGTAGAGAAACGTTAGTAAGTATAACGACTGATTGATTAGCACGTTATTATTTCTCGGATTATCAAAGTTATATTTTCATTTTAATTAATGGCCCGTGCAAAATCGGCTTTTCATACAATCGAAGTTCTCATGTTCCTCTCTGGATATTCACATAAATTAAAATATTTTGACATAATTTGTTGTATATCAACCACAGCTTAGCCCCTGCGTTTGATTTTTTCGAATTTTAAATTGTTATAAGAGATAGGAGCATTTAAAAAATTGTATGAAATTTGTTTTTCGCTCCTAATATTTACAATAATCAAAATATCGAAAAAAGTCAAACGTATGGGCATAGCTATGGTTAATATACATCAAATTATGTAAAAATATTTTCCATAATGTCAATATCCAGAGAAGAAAATGGGGACTACGTTTGTATGGAGAAGCGGCCGTCGTCTTTCGTCTTTGAATAGAATAGAAGCGTTTATTTGCAAATATTATGAATCTTAAGTATTATGAATTATGAAAAGTGTTACCTTTTTACATAATACACTTATTTCAAGAGGTTTATCGTCCTTATTACACTCACAACCCACAAACACTTGTCTGGCCGTTATCACTCACAGTGCAGGTGCCTGTTATGTTGAGTACACAATGTCTGAATACGCATTCAATCGATTAACTACTTGACCGTGCGTTGGGCAATTTCCTATCTTGACGGTATCTTGTAGGCGACGGATATACTTCTCTGTTCAAGAAATTATTTTTAGCGAGCTATAAAATTGCATGGACACATTACGAATGGATTCATTCATAAAGTGACCAGGCCATTTTGCGGCGAGGTGTATTACTACGTATTGCGTTGTCTATTAGATGTTCCATTAATTATTTTCAGCGACCCGAAAGTGTAGGATGAAAATCGGGACGTTTCTATTGTATTTTTTACATAGTTAGTTTTAGCCATAATCAGATGTTATGTCGTTTTTGAGAGTTTTGAGAGGTAGGTATTCCATTAAATACTTTCTCTTGACTCTTCTTCTTCTTCCTCGCGTTGTCCCAGCATTTTGCCACGGCTCATGGGAGCCTGGGGTCCGCTTGACAACTAATCCCAAGATTTGACGTAGGCACTAATTTTTACGAAAGCGACTGCCATCTGCCCTTCCAACCCAGAGGGTAAACTAGGCCTTGTTGGGATTAGTCAGTTTCCTCACGATGTTTTCCTTCACCGAAAAGCGGCTGGTAAATATCAAATGATATTTCGTACATAAGTTCCGAAAAACTCATTGGTACGAGCCGGGGTTTGAACCCGCGACCTCCGGATTGCAAGTCGCACGCTCTTACCGCTAGGCCACCAGCGCTTCTTACTTAATACTTTCTCTTGACTATAATAGAATTTATCTTACTTATTTATCTTCTTCTTCTCTGATCTAGCCGCAGTATTTGCCATATTTTCAGCATAAGTACTCGGATTGTCATTGATATTGACCAAGTTCCTCGCAAGTTCGATTGTATGTTTTTTCAGTCGTTCTTTGTACTTCACACAATATCTGTTAACTTCCTCTTTGATAGCTGGCAACTCTAGGTATTCATGTATCTGTGTATTCTTTGCAAACAATTGTGCACATGTAACAGCCCTTAAGACATTATTCTAAACCTTTGCAGAATCTCCAGCACACACAAGCGTTAGAGGTGGCGAAAGAACTTGTAAAGGGTTTTACTTATAGACGTTCAGCCACAAAATGACATTGTCGAAGTAGCATAAAAGTGACATTCAGATGTCAACTGCAGCTGCATTATTGTTGCGAACTTACTGCGGTGGCGTTGATCTTGCCGCTGTATCTGTCAATTTCCTTGATGAAATGAGTGAAGTTCGCCGCCGCATTTACTGCTGCGATGATGACGTTCAATCCGTCACTCAATTTTTGTAATTACATTACTGTAATTAGTTAATTACAGCTTATGTCTATGTAAGCCAATACATACAACTAATAATGATTAACAATGACAACTAATAATTTTTTGACTGATCGATAAGGATTTATTATCACCATAGATAAACATCCCAGTAAGAAAAAAAATGTTCATTCATTCGGAGTGAGTCATTTTACCTTTCTGAGACCTCGGTCCAAATTTTTGTACATTTGCTATCCGACTACTTTTATTTCATAAAGGTTATTATTATTACGATCGAACGAAGAGTGACGTTTTTGGTTGCAGAAATGTCACTAATTCATGCATTGAATTTTCATGAGTCATGACTCATGAGAAAGTTAAATTTTAACCACAAGTTTGGCAAAGTAATTTCATGTTCAAAATGTTGATCATTATCATGAGGATTTTAATAAAGACTGGTAAAACAAGTAAGTAGGTATATTTTACCCAACTGAACCAGGATGGTAGTATTTTTATGTGAGTATGTCCATTTCTTTGGCACTACAGCTCAAACGGCTTGACGGTTTTTGACATATGAGGTCTTGTTGAATTCGTCAGAAGGGGGGAGGGCTACCGGAGCAACATGGGTATCAAATAAAAGTCAGTAAAAAAACCATTTCAAAAATATATGTATCAATTATTTTTAAGCAGTTGGGTTTTTTGTTTTTCACTTGTTTTGGAAATCTGATCCAACTACTTTCATGAAGTATCACTACCAAACCTATCAATATCTATGCGTTCATGCTTGTTATAGGATTATGTTTTCTGAAAGGCCCATATTTTTACATACAGCTAGCTTGTTTCTCCCCTCGTGCGGTAAAAAATAGTAAGTACCTAAGTAAGTAAATATTCATTATTGCACCACATAGAAAACAAATTCAAACTAGATTTACAATATAACTAAAAGGTAGCAACAGGCGGTCTTATCGCTGTAAGCAATCTCTTCCAGAAAACCTTAGGATAGCAGGTGAAATAGGTAGTGCATGAGTAAATTAAAGAAGTAAGAAAGTTGCACACACATTTAGCAAAATAATAGTACATTGTAGGAAAGCCCGGAAAACTGCTTAACGATGGACGAGTGAGTTTGAGGGCCGATACGTTAGTGGACGCCCTAAAATAATACGAGTCCATCTTTAGCGTTTCCGGCCGAGGCATTACATAGTGCTTATCACGACTACTGCGAGGTAATAAGAAAACATTTGCATAACTATAAGTACTGTACCTAATAGAAATTAATATTTATATAGGCGCGAGGACAATTGTTGAAAGAAGGCGATGTATTTTTACCAGGAACATTTATATTTTCTTCACTAGTAGGACTCATTTTTAGGGTTCCGTAGCCAAATGGCAAAAAACGGAATCCTTATAGATTCGTCATGTCCGTCTGTCTGTCCGATTATTATAGTGTAGATACGTGTTTCTTGTTTTTTTTTTATTTAAACAACATTTACACTATCCAATTCAGTAAGCATTTTCCGAACCCACTTTTTTTATCACTTTTTTAAACAATTATGGCCTGGATGCTTTTTTATCACTTTTAAGAGGCATTTTTCTGTTGTTTGCTTCAAACAGCTCAAACCGACTCTAAACTTAGAAGCATTTTTGCTAAAAAAACACAAAGAGCTACAAAAGTAAAAACGCTTTAAGCGTGAACTGAATGGTTTTGACGTTTCTTTTTTCGTTAAGCAAGTAATTGGTCCTATAAATAACCTAATTTTATTTTGAAGGAAAAACTGTCGCCAAAAAGACCTTTTACCATCACCAATGGCAGATGATGATAACAATAAAACATTGTAGTAGTGGTGGTTCAGGTGCTACAGCTATTGTCTACTTTCCAGCTTGGTTTTAGACCATCTATTGCCACATTTCCGAACAGTGGCGTGAAAAATATATTAGGTACTTACGTTTCTAAATTTCCAATACAGATTTTTTATAACACTAAAATTGCGTACGTTGCACTCAGCCGTATCGACGTCGACTGCTGGTTGTGTAACGTTTGATGCCACAAACAGGTTTGACGCGGACATAGTAGAAATAGAAAAGTAAGTCTTCGAATGACATAATACAAGCTAGAATGCGTGACGTGATAGCGATGATACAGGGTATCTTGTATCTTGGGGCTTTAAATGCAGAGCTCGATTGTACTCGCTAAACTGAGCTACTTTTATTATGGAATCAACCCTGAGATCGCGTTTTTTTTTTGGATTTTTAATACATTTTGGGCGATCAGATGTCGGTTTTCTATGGAAAAGTCGAAATTTTGTTCGCGATTTTCGGATTGGTGCTGTAGGGACTGCGTCCTACATTCGCCCAAGCTTAGATGATATTAAGTAAATAGTATTATTAATTTAGCTTTTCCGGTTATGCACAATGTGCATTTTAGTTAATAGCATACGTAACTGTTTATTATGACCGTTATAGGGATGAGCTTGTAAAATCATTGTAAATATAAGTAATCTGTTTCCTTCTCCCTTTGTCGGCACTTGCCTTTGTGTTAATCTCTCTTTGTTTTATTTCTTTGTCAGTTTCCGAATATGGTTAACTTTAAGTCATAAACTAATTTGTAATTCGTGGGAAACTTTAGGATTCGCCATGTGCGAGGTTCTGTACCGCTATTCCTATTGCGTACCTGATGCAAGGTTATAATCATCGGGATCGCAGTCAGCAGATAGTTCGTAGTCAGACGTCAACTCGACAAGTTGTCTTGTACCTATTATCACAGGTTGAGCTTAATATCGTATCGCTCCCTCGTATTCTCTTGGTACCTATCTTTAACGGTCGAGCTCGATTATATATCGCTCCCTACTTATTATTGTAATTTGTGTTAGTTTAGTATTGAATTGTGTTAATATAGATTTTTTTTTGTTACCGCGTCTGAACTTTTTATTTTGCAACAATCCCAACACCTAAGTACATATACCAAACCCCACTGTAAAAGTAGGTTGATTTAGCGAGTAGAATCGAGCCCTGCATGTAAAGCCTCATGGTGGGAGATGTATGGTATGGTAATTTTTATTTATATGGTTCCGTACCTCAAAAGAAAAAAAACTGGGCAAGTGCGAGTCGGAGTCGTCCACCCAGGGTTCCGTTCTAGGGAGAGACAGCGGAGTCTAAGTAATAGGGTCCCGTTTTACCCTTTGGGTACGAAACCCTAAACAACGAACTCTTATAAGATCACTTTGTTAGCCATATGTCCGTCTATCAAAATCCCTTTTCTCAGGAGATATCATGTTAAAATTACAGTGAAACTTGGTAATTGTGACCTGAATAAATGGGAAACCTCAATAATTGCAACCTAAGTTACCCGTACCCGGTCCCATGGAACTAAAATGCCTCTTTAATTGAAAGTATAGAACCTCTATAATATTCAGGTTTTAGTGTTTTTCTTACTTTTGCCTCCTTAATTGAATGATTTATTCGATGATTTTCCCAAACCAATATTTTTACCGTTATACCTAGTGGCATAATTTTCATTTCTTAAAATTTCCCGTTCTGACTATTTTATGCTAGCAACTTTTTAGCTCACATTTGTTTACAAACGCGTCTTCTTTCTTTTTCGTTATAATACTCGTACTTTACTAGCATAATTTTAGCACGCTATGATTCCCTTATTTCATTATTTCTCTAGGCTTAAAATTATTTTCTCCTGTTTATTACTCACATGAGTGTATATGTAAGTGTATATGTAGTTATTACTGGTGTATGTGCCTGGCGCCAGTTAAACATCTTTTTATTTTAAATTTCAATTAATTTTAAGTTAAATTTAGTACAATAATAACATCATTTTTAATGTGCTTAAGAAATTAAGTTATACTAATGTGTATGGACCAAGGTCTTAAATAAATATTTTTTTTTTATTATTACGAAATGCTTTGCTAAAATACCTGTAAGTAAGAAAAAATATTCCTATTTTTTTAATCTACGTATTTTTTGGGATATCCTGTATTTACATGATAAGTCTTGTGTTTTATATTCCCTCTCGTTGCGTACAATCCCGCACTAACTACAAGTTTCTGTTTGACCCAGTGGTTGACCGGTAGAGAATGCCTTAAGGCATTAAGTCCGCAATTTGTACAATTTTATATCGTGCAATAAAGTTTAAATAAATAAATAAGTCTGACATTAAACCTACTGTGCGTTATCCTATACACGCGTATAAAATCTTGTTGAGAGAGTAACTACTTTTCTGTTTTTACTGTGGTCTGGCTAACTGTTGCTTTGGATTATAAGTAGTAACTTAAATGGTGACTAAGATTGCAGTTCTATGGCTAATTTAAAAGTAGCTATTAGAATAAAATCTGAACACACGTTGAATTTACGCAACTTTAGGGTCAATTTTTTTTTAACTCTCTTGATTTGTGTTTTAAGTAGTCACACTTTATCACTTAAAAATGGTCACATGTGTATCATTATTGGTCAGAAATAGTAAAATATATGAATATTTACACACAAATTCCCACTATAAAAAAAGAGGTAAACGAATACTGCAAAAAGTATAAGAAAATATGTCAAAATGACTATGTAACGAATTAGCTAAATACCTGTTAAACAAACAAGACACACCGAGTCTAAAAAGATGGCACATTCTGGTGACGATGCACAGTGAAACACCATCCAAAATAGCAACCTAAAAAAACTATCTTTTTCTGGCTATTTAGAAGCTAGAACATATGCAGATTTAATAAGAAAAAAGGATATACATCATATTAAAGACTAGACTCATACGGCGCCTTTCCGTGGAGCAAGAGTTGGGTGTATTGGGGATGGGGTGGGAGGAGGTTACCCAAGCTGCCCAGGACCGGAGTCAGTGGAAGAAAATGGTTCGAGTCCTACACCCCAGCAGGCGGTAACAGGATGAAAAGAAGTAGGCTCTCATACGATTTTATTTTCTTTTAGATTAGCATTCAAATAATAAGAAATGATGGAGGGTTCCTTACCTTCATATAATACAAAAAAGCCATAAAAGCAAAAGGGCGCATATTCGCGGCACTTGCATTGTTTTAATAAAGAAAATATTATATTTTTTGGAAAAAAATCTTAAGTGGCTCATCTGATCATGTTCAAAAAAATTTCATTTTATGTCCAATTATTTTCAAAAGTAAGTATTCACTAAATATAAAACTCTTAGAAACCTTAATAGTTTTAAACACCTATTTAATAACATGCCACACGTGGAGATTTACATACATTTCGGTGTTTCGCTTTTACATACAATGTAGGGCCCGCCCTAAAAATATATTTTATAAAAAAAATAATTCTAAACTAAGTAGCGACACACTAAATACACCTACATTCCAAATTTGATGAAAATCCTTAGTGTTCGAATAGATAAAATGGCTGGGACACACGGACAGACAGACGGAGGGACGGACAGACACCTCAACCTTGTAGCACATAATATATGTATAAGTTTACTTAATTATCTTAATGGTACTGGAATGGACTTAGAGACCTATTCGAACGTATGATATTTGAATGATGTCATTCAGTTATCGTGCTTTCGCTTGTCATGTATTGTATCGGCGCAAGCGCGGCACACGATAATGAAATTACATCATTCAAATATAATTCTTATGTCAGTGAACGTTTGAATAGACCTGTTAATTGTTTTTGGCATAGCATTCTTCAAATCTAAAATTATCAGTATTATCACAAAACATAGGAATTAAATAGCATTCGTCCCATCGTAGCAGCAGCTAAATAAATTTGCCAATTTCTTTAGCACTAGCAGGAATAAACAAGCGCTCTACTCCCGCCAATGCTGGCAACCAGCGCTGACCTTGAAAAACTGTTTATACGAGGCCAAGAACAAACCAGCGCTGGCTTCGTCTAAACCTGGCTTAACACTCCACACTTAAGGTAAGTAATGGGAATAAGTAGAGATGCCTTCTGCCCACACTGTGCCAAGGAGGAGACACGCTTGCACTACCTAGCAGAATGTATTATGTACGCGGTAACGCAATACAGCATTATACTCAAAGCACTCGGTAATTATACCTAAATTAGATCAGAGTAAAAGATGTCGAACTTAAAGATGTCCTGCTCTGCAGGTAAACAAGAGGATTTGAGGAGAATAGTGTGGGAATACCGCCGGGATACCTGCAGCTTGAACTGTGTGTAGGAATTGAGTTGAACAAATGAAATAAGTGATCAACAGCCAACTTTTTTCCCGCCGGGTGTCCCTACTGTACTACGTCTGCATCTATGTGTAGTACTGTGAATACTTATAAACACAAATCAAAATATTTAAGAGGGTAGAATAGCTTTGCGATCCTAGCGAAATAACGGCACTTTTTCAATGAAATTTCATTTCGGGAGAAAACGTTTTCCACTAACTAAATCTTAACAAATCACTTCGATTTTGATGTCGATCGTTTCAGAATAATATATTTCAGGTTTATAGGTTTCGCTTTAAAAAGAATGTATTGCAAATTTTGAAAGAAACGAAAACATATGAACCTCGTTTTTCATTGTGTCAGTAACATACTAAAATCATGGAGAATGCAAAATATTTAGAAGTGGAAAAACGTTTTCTCTTTTTTTTTTAACCATCACGTGGTATACATCCCTCTTTATAAAAAATATTTCATTTATTCCCTAGATGTAATAATTTTACTGTTAGTAGATTATATATTTTTTGTCTATTTTTCCGTGATTTTTTAACATTATTGCCAACGCACATAATGTTTATTAAAATGTATATTCCATGTATCCCCAGGGACGGTATGCACTGCCCGTCCGATTTTGTTAGAATTCGTTATTCGAAAATAATTCGTTGATGGCTTTTTGATGCAAATTCGGTTTTTAGCACGAAAGCTTATAAATTCATGCGTGATTTTTTATTCGTACATCGTAGCGGGGGAAATGCGAGTTGTTTTAGAAATTGCAGGCCATCAAAACGTCCTGCCATTTATCTGTTTGAAATTGCAGTTATTATGATTTGAAACGACATGAATGGATGTTTTTGAAATAACATAATCGTTTATATTTTGCACAGCATGTCCACCGCAAACTTACACTAAGGCTGGTGACACAGGACGTTAATAGTACATTACGATACAAGTTCGAAAAATAGGAAATTCGAAACGAGTGGCGATAAATTAAAACACGACCGAAGGGAGTGTTTTAAATCGACACGAGTTGCGAATCTCACTTCTGAGGTGAAAAGTCTTGTACTATACACGTTATATACATCTCGTGCACTTTTGAGTCCTTTAACACCTTTATTTGAGCTCAATATTCTAAATTATATTATAGAATCTTTTGCAATAGAATATCAAACTATGCTCTCTTGATGTTCAAATAAATATTCTAAATACCTTTAAAAGATGTTTCCTACTTTTGCATGTCATTCGTTTGCCACTTATTATACACAATTGCTAGAAAGTTTCAGGATTCCGTGACTGGTACTATGAACATTTTTAATCGTGAACGTGAAGTTAAAATGGCTTTATATTCTTTGCTAGTGTTATTATACTGAAGTCAACTTATTGTAATGGATATAACAAATATAATCACGTTAGTTTGTACTCTTAAAAACTGAAACGCTGGTGACCTAGCGGTAAAATCGTGCGACTTTCAATCTGGAGGCACAGTTTCAAGCCCCGGCTCATATTAATGAGTTTTTCGGAACTTATGTACGAAATATCATTTGATATTTACTAGTCGCTTTCCGGTGAAAGAAAACATCGTGAGGAAACCGGATTAATCCCGATAAGGCCTAGTTTACCCTCAGGGTTGGAAAGTAAGATGGCAGTCGCTTTCGTTAACATTAGCGCCTACACCAATTCTGGAGATTAGTTGTCAAGCGGACCCAGGCATCCATGAGCCGTGGCAAAATGCCGGAGCAACGCGAGGAAGATGAAGAAGAGATGTACTCTTACAAACTATCACCGAAAATGAAGTGTTTCAATAACAGCAACGTTAAACCCTGGATATGTCATGTTGTTGTTCTAAGGCACCCCAAAGGCGCAGAGGGCCCTCAGATTTTGCTCCACACCTTCCTATCTTCAGCGACCCTTCTGTGCTCGCTCCAGTTTAATCCGACCGCTCGTAGCTCACTTCGACGGACCGACGCAAGGAGTGTACATGACGCCCGGAGCCACGGTTTTTGTACGGCAGTTTCCAACCGAAAGCGATGGTTGCGTTAAGCATGATTCACATTAGTCCGGGCCACGTCCGGGCCGGAGCTTCCGGGGCTTCGTTTCTTCTATGGAAAGCATCATGTGATCACCGATGTGGTCGTCTGTCATCGAAAAGTAAGCACCGGAAGCTCCGGCCTGGTCTAACGTGAGTCATCCTTTATTCGTTTAAAAATTATGTCGCAATATCTACTTCAATGGGTCTACGTCAATGTATGATATACTTACTTAGTATTCTGTATAGATTCCGTAAGAGTTAATCTTCCTCATAATCCCCATAGATAACTATGCGGGCCATACATGGATATCAATAAAGACAAGAAATATCATGTACCCTTTATTTTATTTTATATTATTTTGAAACATTCATGGAGCAAGAAGAAAAATATTATTTCTAACGCGTGGTAAGAATTGCGCTGTCATAAGATGCATTACCCGCTAGGCTTTCATTGAAGATCCTTGAAGCTACTTAGTACATGGTCTTTTTGACAGACCTGCAAGAGCGTAAAGCAGCTACGTCTAGAATGAGATGGTAATACGTTGTTATACAGTCATATAATCTGGCAAAAAGCTGAATTTTGCTCTAGCGACTGGAAACAAATCTGTGAGTAAGGATTATGGTGGTATGGTGAGGATACCTAAAAAGATATTTGATCTGCTGAACTATATGAGGCGAACCAGAGTAAAGACAAAAAAAAAAAACATGAGTTGAAAGAAGGTTACTGTTTTGTTCATAAGTGTCAATTATGGGAGTAGATTTACTGGATTAATAAAATATAACACATCTTACACATGCCAAAGTTAATGCTTAAATCATTTAAGTTCATTATCTTCCAGCGTGGCAAAGTGATATAGAGCGAGAAAATAATTCATAATATCGACGAAATATTTTTGTGTTTTGTCATTTTTATTTCATTATTGAGTGTATGGAAGTCTAATTCCATCATGGCTCCACCTCACTGGTAGGAGAACTAATAATATCAGACTGATTTCTCGGCTGCAGGAGCACAAATGACGTCAAGTTTATGGATTATTGTTTCGGCTTTTTTCTCCTTTACTTCTTGGCGATGTTGCCTGAAGAACCATCTGTAACAATAAAAAATATTTACCTACAGAATATAAGTGCCCTATTTAAATACTATATGAAAAAAAAACCTTAGGTAAATTTCTCCATTTGATTTCAAATTAGCTGTAGGTATCTACTTCTTTATTTGACAGGTCCTAACGGACGTCGGCGACCACCTTTGCCGTCTCTCTCCTGCTCTTGGCCATTCTTGCCAGTATGGCTGCGTTATTCACGTTTGCCCTATTTTTAATGTTGTCAAGCCAGACGAACCTATTTACCTACCTACCTACTTACCTACCCATAAAACCTGTTATATTTTTTATGATGATATTTCAAAGGCCACGCTATCCTTATTGACAGAGTTTTTTGTAAGTAAAGGATTTTCTGGGATTTTGGTTTTTAATGCCTCAGGGTTCAGTTTTTTCTACATCTCTTTTATGCTGTACAATAGTTGTCAGTTCATAGCTATGTGCCTATGGGAATGCAGATGACAGCATAGTTACGGTGAGATAAAATTCAATGCCAATATACCAATGATCAAGTAACCAGTGTTATTAAGCCACAATTCTCTAAGCTCCTACATTTCAAACATTAAAATGAATCTCTATCTCCTTACCAGTGACCGTCCATCTAGAGCTGCTTGGTATGAGTTATTTTTTGTAAATCAATTGAATCCAATCCAAAGCAAACTGCAGCCAATGATAATAGAGTCGTCTTAAAAGTAAATATTAAAATAAATGCTTACAAGCATTCTCAAAACTCACATTAGTATTGATATAGCTGGTAAAGTGTTGCATGCGCTGTAAAGGAACACGGCGCCTGTGAATGTCTTCATAGTAGCCCCGTATAGCGTCGTGTACGTGGGATCGAACGCTAACGCCGCCAGCGTTTCCACGAGACTGAAGAGAGAATTCATTTTTCCTGGAAATGGTCAGGAACATTGTTAAAGTTGGGACTTTGACAGTATATCCTTGAAGGTATTCCAGCAGAATGTGCTCGTAGATATAATTTTCAAAGAAAACTTTGTAGCCACAGTAAATTTACTGCCACCTTTCGACACATGCTTAAAACTTTTAGAACGCCATTTCACTTTGATGCTGGCTGATATGTGTTAAATTTGTTAAATAACAAAAAGTGGCGCCATCTATTAGATCAAAGACCAAAGGTATGGCGGCATCGTTTCGAGTGATGGCGCCACAACCGAGCCGATGCCCGGTAAGATGGCGCCACTTTTTGATATTATACATTTAATAAACATTCATCTTAGCCATACAGTAGGGCTAAGATGGTCGGCTCTTTATCATTTGTCACCATGCCTGTCCCGTTCTAACCAGTATGCTAAAGTGACGCATGACATGACAGATGATACGCTGCTGGAGGTCTATTGCGAATTTGATCTGGATTTGTTTCTTTTACTCAAGTTATCACGAATTGTTTTTTTTTTAACAAGAAAAAACAATTCTGTTTTTTGATCTGTGGAGTCATACACACTGAAAGACGAAGTATTTTTCAATCGATTCATATTAAATTGTACGTATATTAAGATAAAATGTTTTCACAAATCCTTACCCATTTCTTGACTGGGTACTAATTTTGAAGCCATTGATCTTAATGATGTAAACGTCGTGGCGTTTAGTATTTCAACCAGAGGAACTGTAACACACAAAACATAGTAAAATAACATAAGTAACAAATCACCAATTTCTCATTTTCATAAAATTGTTGATAAAAGTGTAATTCGATGGCGTGACGTGACGTACGCATAAGTCTCATTTTGTGCGTACGTCACGTCACGCCATCGAATTACACTAGGGTTACTGATCAGGGATTATTATTCCGTTTCATTTAATAGTTACCTCACTCATTGGCGTCTATTTCAAGTGTCATAAAAATCGAAACTAACTGTAAGATGGTTTGGCATTAAACGTGCAGAAAAAAATACCGCGAACATTTCATGGAAACTTGGCAATTTTTGAAAATTATCTTTGGGCAACGTACCAAATTATAAAAGAAGCAACAATAAATATGTTTAATTATAGACTTACTCCAAACTTACCCATAAACATTTGAAAATCTGTGGCGACAAATGCAATAAAGATAGATCCAACCATTTTGCTGACAATGGAAATGAGACAGAGCACGGAATCATCCCAGCCCCACCGCTTACTAAACACGCTGATAGAGAACAAAGCTCCTGGAAAAAAAAAACAATTATGTTAAAAATAACATTATTTGCAGCGGCAGACGTCTTCACATGTATTTAAATGTAGTATTGAGCTTACTGTGGGTCAGTGTAATAATATCCTATAATATTTATTTATTATTTATTATTATTTATTTATTTGTATTTTATGTATGTTGTCGGTTATCATTAGGTAGTAGCGTGCTGAAAATCGGCAATGCACTAAGCTGTACAATTGCTAGCTTGACATATGTTTCATTTTTAGGGTTCCGTACCAAAAAGGTACAAAAGGAACCCTTATGGTGCGACTCTGGCCGTCAATTCGTTTGTCACAACGCTAAATATCTCGAGAACCACTTAAGCTATCGATTTGAAATTTGGAACAGTTATGAACAACGCTAACACATTGAAAGCATTTTTTTTTATTAACTTTGTAAAATGCCTAATATGAAGAGGGGGCAAAATTTCATAGTCTAGTGACTAGGTTAAGTGGGGTATCATTTGAAAGAGCTCAAATTGTACATTCCAAAACATTTATTTTTCTTTGTGAAAATAATTGATTTATGGAGGAAAATGTGAAAAAATACCCCCCCCCCTTCCCCTTTATCTCCGAAGTTTATCGATGAAAAATTATAAAAATTTAACACAATATTAACATTACTATATACTTTACAGGAAAATTATAATCAGACCTCTATCTTGGTAAATTTTTTTAACTAACAAAATACATTTCCTAATTCTGTTTGCAAATTAACCAGCTTTACGTGTGTTTATTAAACTTGAAATTTCTATGACATTACACAAAAGACACCTTTTTTCAAATAAAAGAACAATTTTTGAAATGGGTTCACATGATACATAATTATCCTCGAAAAACCAACATACGTTCATTACATCGAGCAAATTAGTTAGACAATTTACCGATAGATGGCGACAATTATCCTTAGTGTAGGTACTTCTGATCAAAACTTTTTCGCCTTTATATACGAGATAATTCAAAGTTTGTACTGAACCCTCGGTGCGCGAGTAAAACGACTTGACCGGTTTTTTATTTTATTTTTATGTGCGGATGCAAATCACTTTTCTTTCTGTTCAGTAGAGATAGTGTTAGATGAGATTAAACTGAAAAGTGTACACAATAATGATGCCTTCCTCTGTCACAGGAATGTAAGCGGAGTAAAAAAGAACATTGTGAAAATGCCTCCGGGACAGTTACCTTCAGCTCTCAAGGGAATTGGGCCGAATGAATATAACAAGTGTTCGCCAGTCCACCCGTTTCTGGCAGGGCGTCCGTACACATCAGTATCTTCCACTTAAGAGGCTGTCAACACTCAATGTCCTTGAAATTGATGTTACTTAAACAGTTTTTTAAGAAAGACTATTTGTTCTAGTCAAGTAAGAAAAATATATGTTCATATTAATTATATTTCAAAGACCGTGGTTGTACTCGATACACGATTGAACGAAATCGGCTCGATAGAAAATAATTGCAAAGATTGGTCTTAAAATCACAATTAAACGGTTTTATGTCTTTATTGTTTTGACTTATGGGTCTGCAATTAAAATCACAATTTCAAAACATTTATATCTAAACCGTGGTTGAGTAAAATATTACACTTATAATTCACTTTTTTTTATTTAATTTATTTTTCTTATTATTCCCTTGCCCAGGCCCAGTAACATGCGACAGTGCTATCTCATTTACTCCGATACAAATAGACAGTGTGCGCGCTTTAGGTATTGACAGCCTCTTAAGCCTTTGTAAGACAGAAGAAATATAATTCCCACCTGGTTTTAAACTTTATTTCAAAGTGATAAAGTTAAATCTTGCAGTTTTTAACCTTATAAAGGGGTTAAAGGTTGTAAATATCCTGCTCACCTAAGGAATGCGTGATGATGTTGCACGTAGAGTAAATGCTGTATTTCACTGCATCCCAATTGAGACGGTAGCGCAGAAACAAATATAACACCTTAGATTCTCCTGTAAGTAGTTAACGCAAAACATTAGACTTGGACTTACTTATGGATTAGACTAAAACTTTTGGATAATAAATGTACATTTTAAATAACATCTACCCATCAAAAATTGCTAGGATACAGAAGTGCTGCAGTTAGTTTCGTTGGTCACCGATCCTTGTTTTTAGATTTTCATAATAATCTTATTTTTTTAAACTACAAGTATTTGCAATTATTTTCATTAAAATAATTATGTTCTAAGGTTGGGTTGTCCATATAATTAGTTGTTAGTTAACGCTCTGGATGCAAAAGTACTTTATTCTTACCATGGTTCGGGCCATAAGCCATAGCTACAACTATGAGCGTTAATATGATCTTCATTCTTATATTGCCCTCTCGTTTTCTGGTTACTACTGAAGCTGTCTCCTTTTGCACCGTTATAAGGTATTTGAATGTTATAGGGTCCTTCTGGAAAATTAAAATAAATAATGTTTGTTGGACAAAAAAAACTGAATGTAGAAAGGATGTTTCTCTTTCTGTAGAAAGGTAAAACATCATCTAATGTATTTGTAAATTATCTTTATTGGACTGTTTGTTTTTTTTTTTGCACCAGCTTTTAGTGTTTCTGATTGACCCTGTGTTTGACGAGTAGTAAATTGTATATCTTTGTGTGATGAATTTTAAACAAGTATATATGAATCGTTTTACCTTCTCATTTGAATCTTGATCAGGCTTAGTATTTTTCTTCAAGTATATGCATCCATAAGCAGCAATAGCTAATTGTATGATTCCTGTTGTAAAAAATACTCCATAGTATCCTCCAAACCTCAAGAGGAATCCACTTAACGATGTTCCAACGAGAATACCACACGTCATGCAAAGATTAGCTAAGCCAACCCTGAATGTCCTGCATTCAGCCGTCGTAATGTCACTAATGTAGCTGAAGACTCCAAGATACATCATGACCCACCCACCAGTAATAGCAGGGAAAACAGATTCAAGCAACATCGTCACTTCTACAGGAATCTCATAGAAAAAGTAAGTGCTCACAATATTGCTTGCGCAAACCAAGATCTCTCCTGCCACTGGTAAGAGAATGCAAATCTTCCTGTTCCCTGTTCTATCACTCCAAGCACCCATGAAAATCACAAGCAAGGTAGGCACTGCAGTCTGTATTATGCTCCTCCAAGTTTCAATTTCAGATATAATCTTCTGTATTTCTCCTTCTTCTTCTGTATGGTTACCTTTTCTTTCAATAAGCGCATCGCAAATAACTTCCCCATAATCTTGTTTCACTCTGCACGTCTTCTCCAAATTAAGATTTTGTATTGCTATTCTAGAAAGCATAGATCCAATAACAAGTCCAGCGAATATTGGTTCAACAGTGACGTTACATTTGATATAACAAATTTTTTCATACAACGTTTTGGTTTGAAATTCATTTTTATTATCTTTTAAAGGTTTTTCTTCCACATTTGTTTTTTGATCACTCATTTTACTGTTTATGCTGCCTGTTGATGAAACACTTTCGCTTTACTAACGTTTTAAAAGTTTATTTGTACATAGATAACTCTTAATTTGTTTTACTTATAGCATGCTCCATTATATATTTTACTGAGTACCTAATCTCAAAGTAACCAGTGCAATAAAATCTTCGAAAGTAGTTTGATTGTGTTTTCATGTTTATTTCGCATTTGTTCGTTTTAGTAACGAAATGTTTCGTTATTATTCACTACTTGTATGTCACAGACTGGCTTTGTTGATGCCACATAACGCTGTCGTTGAATGCAGACGTTTACAAACAGATCCAATGTATGTCATTAGTGTCCGTTACAAACAAGTACAGTATAGGCTGTCAATCTTAGCAGCTCTTTTAAGATTTGCTTTTTACGGTGTTTCTTTCTTGTTGTGCCCTTTGCTGCATAAGTGGTTTTAAATGAGAGTTCAGAAATAATCTAAGGGCACCTTGCGGAGAAAGTTGTGCTAAAATGTTAATTAGTTCGTTTAACCTCAGTGGCTGAAAAGCCTATACAGGGGCCGTGCGCGGTGGAGGGTTTGCCATCTTGTGGCCTGAATCGGAATCATAAACTGTACATTGACAGTTCACGCCAAAGCAAGTGCTGCCCCCTACAGTTCGTGCTCGTGCTTCGTTTATCATTCGGCCGCATTAGTAAATAGCACAGCTCCATTGTTTCTCATTCTATCCAGGGGGCCTAACCAAGATGACAATCGTTGATAAAAAGAGCCCAACTACCCAAGAACCCAGATCTAGAGCAGACCCGAACTGGGAAACTACCTCCACCTTACAGAAAACCGCAGCCAAATAACACTAGACCCTCCTCCTCCTGTCGGTGAATATGGTTGCCAGAGCTCAACGAGGGTGCGGAGTGTTAAGGCCAGCAACGCGCATGTAACTCCTCTGGATTTGCACGGTAACCGCTTACCACCAGGCGGGCCGTATGCTTGTTTGCCAAAAAAAACGCCAATCGAAACTAAAATATGGAAATAGTCACGTGACTTTTTTTAGTATCTGTCATCACACATTTTGTCGTTTCGTTTGACATTTATGATGTATGCTTGTCATCTTGGTTAGCCCCCCTAGCCGTGCAGCATGAGTTCCGTTCTCGAACGCGACTCCATACATCTTGCGCGACTTCAAGTATGGGCTCGCGCGCTAGAACGCAACTCATGTGGGACGGTCTGGTGTACGAGCCCGCAGACTAATGAAGAGTCAGTCTTTCTTATTTACATGTCTCTCACGCTCGTACAGAGTTATTCATTATGTTCGTCACATAATTGACGCACACTGTAAGTGAGGCGTTATCAATGTATATGATAGTTAAATAATGCTGTTTACCAGAAGTATTTGTACGGCTCCTTGTTGAAGCTAATACAGTCCTCGATATGGAATCAGATTATTTAAACATCGTATATTATGCGGGACTTGCTACTTATATTTTCTTTTAGCTATTTAGGGGAGAGTCGGTTATATCGTACCAGTTTTACTTAAACGTCGATATTTTCATTAGGAAGGCAACTGTGCTTAAATTGGCATTTTTTTATACCATGTCGATGATAAACAAGCATACAATCCGCCTGATGGTAAGCAGTCATCGTAGTCAGGGTGTCTTTGCAGATTCAGATTCAGATTTATTTATTACACAACATACCTATGATTGCACTACAAATTACATTCATGTCAATTTATATAAATCTATATTGTGATCGTCAAAAATAAACTCTAATAATGACTAAAAATAACATCATAATCCAGATAGCAACAATTATTAAATATAAATTTTCACCTGAAAAGGATCGTCAAGCCAGAATTTATAGAAAAGCAATAATAAAATAAAATAAAATCAATAAGTAACAAAAACAATGTCAAATAAGCAAAAATAAATTAAAGAGTTATGTCAAAACATTCACTTATTGAATATAATGGGTTCTCCAGCAAAAAGTTTCTCAATCGACGCTTGAAAATCGTACGGATGTTTCCGTCTTTATTTCTAAAGGTAATCGCTCATAATAGGTCGGACCGATGACACGCGGGTTCTTTGCTGCAAGTGCCATGCGACGTGGAACTGTTCGTAATCGACCAGTAGATCTAATGTATATGCCGGATACCTCAACGCGTTTATAGAAATAAAAGTTATTTCTGACATACATAATAATTTCGAATAAATACAATGAGTAGTGCGTCATTATTTTGTGCGTCACGTAAAGGTCCAAACTTTGGACCCGAGTATATCCATAAACTACGTCCAAAAGAGAGGTATGAGCACTGTGCATATCATCTCGCTTAGTGTGGTAAGGCACAACACAACGAATGTCATTCCAGATCTAGAGCAGAGTCCAACTGGGGAAGTACCTTACAGAAAACTGCAGCCAAATAACACTAGACCCTACTCAGTATTATGTTCCTGACGGTAAGTAAGGTTGCCAGAGCTCAACCAGGGGGAGTTAAGGTCCCTGGAGTTGGAGGCGTCCATAAGCTACGGTAACCGCTTACCACGAGGCTTGTTTGCCACCGACATAGTATAAAAAAAGTAGAGATATCAAACATTTCTTGGCAGACACCGAAATAGTTGAGGTACTGTTACAATTCAGAAATGCTTGGTCCCTCAAATCATACCTACATCCGTGCGAGTACGATTTAAATAAGTACATATTTTTTCAAAATTAACAATACGAAATGATAATTATATTTTCTTAAACCATGCAATAAATCCATTTATATTTGTAGTTTAACACTAAATTTATTATTGTGTATTTGTACCCGACCGCGTCAGAAGGAAGGGTAATGTTTTTACGAGTTTTAAGAGTTACGAGCGTAAGTACCTACGTACGTACATGTAAGTACAAATGTCCATTTTTTGTCACGCTGCCGTTGAATTCGTCAGAGTGGTAGTGACATAGACTATATACATTTTGAAAAGGGTGGCTACAAAGTGGAGGGGGGGGGGGGTTATCAGTGCAATATGGGTATCAAATGAAAGCAAGTGATTTTTTTGTATAATTGGTATGTTTTTATAATAATAATTCCTTTTGTTAACTTATCTCGACGATAAGCTGTTATTATAAACCCACATCAAAAAATCGAGACCGCCGAAAGTCATATTTAACCTCAATTTAATTAGTTTTTAGCCCTATTGACGGCAGTATCACAGAATGATTGTTTTGTGCCTCACGTGTAAATAACTTAGGTCGTTACGTGGAAAATACGATTTAACAGGCGGTGCAATATAGCCGAGTCTCCCCTATGCTTGTTTATTAAAAATCAGACTGCTTGCATGACTTGCGTTGTTGCGTGCGTCCATATTTGAAGTCGCGCTTGACATACAGAGTTGCGACAACGCAAGTCATGCTTAGCCATCTGCTTTTGATTTTATTTTGCCCTCATTGCGGCTCGCTACCAAAGTTTTAAAGGATAAGAACATTTTTAACTGTTCACCAACACAACTTAAATGCATTTAAATATTGATTATAACTGGAATTTGTTATTTGCTAAAATTGAATGTACAACGACTTATATGTAACGTATTTTCTACAGACGTATCAAATCACTGATTTACATATTTCAAGTATTTGTATTTGTTATTATAAAATACAGAAGTCTTTTTGTTTTTTGTAAAAGCCACGGACCTGTTTATATTTTATTTCTACATATGAAACTATAGGTCTATTTTTTTATAAGTTTCGATCAAAAATTGTGTATGACTGTTTGTTTCTAAATAGGTAAATAGAAAAAAAAATAAGAACGAGTTATGTGCTCAAAATCAAATTGTTAACCCATCTTGAAGTATAAATTATTCATTTTATGGTATTACGAGTTACGAGTGTTCTTAATTATAAGCCCTATGTCCCCTAGGTAAGGCAGAGGGCGTCCACACTTAGCCGCCGTCTCGTTCTGTCTTGGGCTGCGTGCTTTGCCTCGGGCCATGATACAAAATTCTTAAGAGGGGGCCTAAACCCAGGAAATAATAATGGGACAAAAGACTTGCGATGGAAGAAAAGGCCATCGTGCGGGTTTTTACCTTTTCTCTCTGTTAACGAGTAAGAATTCGTTTGAAGGTGAAGGAAATTAGTGATAAAATCTTAGCATTATTTAATTAAACGCCAAAGGCACTTATATTCGTATGGTACCATAAATAGTACACATGTACCTAAATGTTAAAAAAGTTGAATATGTCCTAAATATTGAACTTTTCGAATAATATTTTATTTTGCTTCTTTTCGCTCTCCTGCAAGCCAATGTAAATGGCGTTTAATTCACCAACATATTCTCACCTGACGATATGGAGGTACAAGAGTTTTTATTTATAACAAAATGAGCCCTTACTGTCGCCTGGTTGATGGGACAGAACTACAAAATAATATAGTTTATTTACCCTTACACATATTGCGAAGTTTATTGTTCTATTTTGATATCTCTTATCTGCCGAACACTATAAATCCTATTCAAATAGATAACATAAAGTACATGTCTAAATTTAGAGAAAAATGGAGAAGTGGAACGACCGCTTCTCCATGCAAGTGTAGTCACCATTTGCTAGATATTATTAACATTATAAATAAATATTGATATGCAATTCCATGTAAGTATATTGATATTGCCCACAGTTTTGCCCTTCGTTTGACATTTTTTGATTTTTTTTAGCTCCTGATTTTTCTAATAATAAAAAAAAATCAATCAAAGGGGCTAATGTGCATCAATTTGAGCTATAAGAAAGTATACAATAATTATGAAATCGGTAAGTTATAAACATATTAAATTACCACAGATATCTAATATAACCTAACTTCAGGTACCTTCATTCTTAGCATGTAGCATGATGTAATCCTGTTATCCCTCATTAGGGACTTAGGGCTCGCAGAAGATTTTTTTCATTTGGCGCGATCCTGGGCGGCTACTTCCAGCTCTTCCTAGCAGAGTCCAGTTGAGCCAGCCTCTTTCTCAACTGATCGATCGATTGCCAGCGGAGACACTGCTTAGACAAGTGGTTCGGTCTACGGAGCGTATGTCCGATCCATCGCCATTTCCTTACAAGGATTTCCTGGCCTATGGGTTTCTGGTCAGTCATCTAGTATGCACGTACGATATTATTATTTTAATAACTAAAAACGTTACTTAGACCAAACAGTAAGTGTTCGCACACCACATCTAACTCTCATTTATGATGTAAGTGAAATTGAGACTGGACTAGTCAAGTCATCAGACCATCTTGCTAGAGTTTTCATCCTTTGCATTTTGTAGTACGTCATCATCGCCACCAGCTTCTATAATAATTGACACAACTATATTATTATATTTTATAAGTAAAAATATAATAATTCAGCCTATATACGTCCCACTGCTGGGCACAGGCCTCCTCTCATGCGAGAGAGGGCTCGGGCTATAGTCCCCACGCTAGCCCAATGCGGATTGGGGACTTCACATACACCTTTGAATTTCTTCGCAGATGCATGCAGGTCTCCTCACGATGTTTTCCTTCACCGAAAAGCTAGTGGTAAATATCAAATGATATTTCGTACATAAGTTCCGAAAAACTCATTGGTACGAGTCAGGATTTGAACCCGCGACCTCCGGATTGAAAGTCGGACGTCATATCCACTCGGCCACCACCGCTTTTTATAAGTAACAACTTAAAACGCTTTAGCAAAATATAATAATTTTGCACAGACGAGAATATGTTTTCAGGTTTCATGTCTGCACAGCTGAGTATGTACTGTAACTGTAAAATGGGGTGAGTAGGGACAAAACCGACATCCAAATCAAATTCAAAAAAAGATAATTTATTTATACATAAAACATAGTACGGCCATGTGAAATTTAATTATTTAACTATTATCAGTCGTTTAATTTCATAATTTTAAAGATAAGCACAAAATAGTGCGAAATCCCACTTTCCTCCCGTAGTGGGTTTATTTTATTTATTTAATCTTTATTGCACAAAAGAAAACAATCTTATAGTACAAAAGGCGGACTTAATGCCACGAGGCATACTCTACCAGTCAGTTTACAGGGGATAACAATTGAATTTCGGATTAGCTCGCCTTGATCCGCTCTCCGTCCCACTCTTCGCTCATCCTTACCTCTCCTCTTTCGCATGACGGGTCCCCGCTACCCTGGTTCCTGTTCTAGCTCCATATCTTACACCTTTCATTTTTTAGTGATTCCAGTTTTTATAATATTATAATTTGGCTACTTAGTGTTCTCTAAACGTAATAAGAAAATAAATAGTAGAAAAAAAACTTACGTTTTTTCAGACTAGCGTTTTCTCCGAGCGTACCCGTACGAGAGTGTAAGCTCGTATAGATAAAATGTAGGGAAAATTAACGCGCGAGTAAGCTCGAAAAAAAACAAATGTAGGGAAATGTGACGCTCCTACTGTCGAAACGACCGTTACGCGCATAAAAATACGTAAGCCTGAAACCGCCCTTAGACCAACCTGAACCAAAAAATCTAACTAGTAACTGAAAATATCCGCGTCCCGTCTGCCCCCTTAATCCTACTCACCCCATTTTACGGTGTTTAATGAAAGAAATGTGTAATATTCAAAATAACATTGAAATTTATGCTTAATTGAAGGTCTTTGATTATTGTTTTCTTTTTGTAAGTGTGCGTGCATGATATAAATTCAATTTATTAGCCAAATTTTATTATTTATCATAATTTCAATTGTCCTTAACTCCATTGTTCTCCAGTTGGGAAGGATATACATTATGTTTATTTTTAACCGACTTCAAAAAAAAGGAGGAGGTTCTCCATTCGTCGGAATATTTTTATTTTAAGTATGTTCACCGATTACTCAAAGACGCCTGGACAAATTTGCACAATTCTTTTTTTGTTTGATAGGGTATACTTCCCAGGTGGTCCCATAGTCATCAGGTCAGGATCTGATGATGGTATCCTTGAGAAATAATGCATGCATAATGTAGTATTTCAGTTTATAAAAAAATTAAATTATAAATAAATGATTTTGCTCATTGAAAGAAAAAGTTTATAAAATAAAACATATATGTATAATTATTTTAAATTTACTTTCTAATTTTGTATTTCTAAGCCCGGATCCACATTTGTAGTTATATTTTTCTTTTTCATTTCTTTACGAGTATCCTTTTTGTGCTGAATGAAAACCCATCTGTAAAAAATATAATAGACATCATCTTACATCAAACGTAAGTTGTTCAATGAATAAGATAATACTCTTAAAACACTATCACACAAATCGACCTACATGCTCAATACGGATAGAAAAAAGAATTATCTGATTTTCGCGGTTATCACACTGATGCGAATTCGCACGTCGCTCCGGTGTATGAGCGTGACGGCTATGCACATACATATATAGCGATGTCCTGCTTGCACACCGGAGCGACGTGCAAGTGCATCGCATCCAATGGATAAAACGCGATCGTTATATTGTGTTTTGACACGAACAAAGATAGATGAGAAGGGTAAGAATTTTGACAAGAAATATTAACTTATTACGTACTTATTTATTCTAAGCTTAATAGACTCATTCGCAGAGGTTTTTGCTTGTTAAAAAATGATTGATTACGGGTACATGGGTAGTACATCGTAACTAGTGATTTTCCAATATGAAGTCATATGGAACTCCGGTAGTCTTTTAAGAAGTGTAAAGGCTTTACGGTAGATGTCGCTAAAAAGCCGGAAAGATTCGCTGGCTATGGATGAGTTCTTGGTGGCTCAGTTGGCAGAGCGCTGGAGTATCGATCCAGAGGCCCTGAGTTCAAGTCTCACCCAAGGCAGTGATTTTTCCACTTTAAAATTTATTCTAAGATTAACTTTGCTTTTACTTAATTTGCTTTAGCTCTATGATACTTACATAAAAATTATAATTGGGGGTACAGTGAAAGCAGCACTGACGTAGTAGATGATCCCAGGATCCACGGAAAGGGTCTCTCGATAGAGCCAGGAGTATACAGGTCCGAATATCATGTTCGCCAGTATCTCTGTTAGGTTGAACACTGATGTCATTTTACCTGTAATTTTTACGAAACAATAACTAATTATATAGCCTGCAGAAAAAAATGTATTCAAAATTAGTGATAATTTAGGGAAAGGTTCCAGCTCACAAAAGTCTGTCAATAAAATTTGAACTTTCTTTCAATATGTTAACGGAAAACTTTTAAGGATGGGTCCTTTTCGCTAAACTACGTCTGATTAAAAATAAAGCAAGCTTTTCTTAGATTTCAGATAGAAACCAATTGATTTTCATTATACATTTTATAAAAAATGATAAATACTACACGGCATTATTACACAAACTGACTAAGGTCCCACAGAAGCACAATAAGGCTTTTGTTGTGGGTACATAGACAACGATATATATAATATATAAATATTTATAAATCGTTAAATATATAGAAAACACCCATGACCGATCGCCGATTTAGGCAATTTTTTTATGTCGGTGATTAAAACTATATTTTACAAAAATGTTTACTAGTAAGTATTGTGTAACTTTATTTTTACGTTCGAGTTCATTATTATATTTCATTGAAATGTTTATATACCTACAGTATGTCTAAACTCAACGTTGAAATATGATACGAAATTGATTTCAGTATCAGTGCGTCTTGTTCTTACACACCGTCGTACATTGTTGGAGTTAAAAATACAACGAGTTACCTAATTCATCGCTAGTGACTAGTTTAGATGAGATAGATCTCATTGCTGTGAACGTTGTTGCGTTGAATGTCTCCAGTAGCACCGCTGTAAATAATGATAAATGCATACTCAAAAATTCTAAGAGCAAAGCAGCACTCAGAAGAAATTATTTACCGATCTGAAAATGCTTTGCATTTTTTAAATTAATCAATAATATCCAGCAAGTAGAAGTTACATCTTTTATCTACACACATATCATAAACTCTATGATGCCTTCAAAATCCGTAAATAATAGCCAACATTACGATAAACTGTTTACAACAAATTTCTTATCTGTGAAAATGTTGTAATTGCTTCATTATTAGAGTCTGTGCGGAAAGACAAGAGTCGTAGAATGATTTTATATCAAAATCGATTTGTTAATGGCATTCAAATTTTTGACATCTCTAAAAAAAAAAACATTTGATTTGACCTTTATTCTAATATCAGTCGAGATGACGTTTTATTCGAAATAAATATTCAGTTACATACAATTTTGAAAAGTCTCGCATATTAGTTAGTATCGAACGATATGGCAATCGGCTTCCAATTCTAGTTTGACTCTGAATTAAACAAAATACTACGCGTGAAAAAGTTTTCATTTGCCGCCATTTGACAAACAGTTTATCTTTTAATTAGTTTCTAAATATAAAATGTATTATTTTTGTTGTTTTTAAACTAATTTTATCAAAAGTTTCATGTAAAATGAGCGATAAAGATATTTTGGAGACGCCACCTCATCGCAACTTCCGCCAGATAGCAACAATGGCCTAATGTCGGCTGTAATATGAAGTTAGTGAATATATTATAGAAAGTTTATAATATGGTGTGTAGATAAAATAGTGTATTTAACTGTACATAATTATGCATTCTCGTGTGGTCCTTTTAAGAAACTCACTTCGTTCGTTTGTTAAACCCACACTCGTATTTTAATGCATTTCATTATGTAGCAGTCACATAAACTACTATTTATTAATTAATCTATGATTGACTTATCGATAACAGATTTATCGACGATACATTTTTGCACGCAGTGCTAATAAATTTATTTAGATGAATTCAATTATGTTCTTGATGATATTAAACTACATTTATGCCCACTTCCAAGGAATTCCTTATAAAGAAAAAAAATCTTTAAAACAAGAAATTGTTTAAAAAAAAATTTAGGAAATGAAATAAGTTCAGGAAAATACGTCAAAAATTGACCCATTTACTTGTCAAGTTGCTGTACCCTCAATTTTTTTCTCAACTATATAAGCTGCATGCTTTTATCCAAATGGGACTAGGGAACGATTCGCACTAGTGTCATAAAGACGAATAAATTGACACATCATTCGCCAAACTTTGCTCAGGAGTTTTGATAGCTACGGTGGATTACATAGGTATATAATAATAAAATTAAAAATAGTAGTAATTATACTCGTAGTTTTTAACCATTTGACTTGTTATTTAATAAAAATTATAACATACCAATATACATGTCTAATGATGTTGTGGCGCGGGCAACGGCTATGGCGCCCACAAATTTGCTGCAAGTCGAGATGATGCCTAACACTGAATCGTTCCACTTTAAGTAGCGACTGAATAGGCTTATTGAAATCAACGCACCTGCAACATAGTAATAAAAATCCTTTTTTCCTTTCTTTTTGACAAATGCAGTTATAAAAGTTTAGTATATAATGTTAACTTTTAAGTATTTTGCATTTTGATTAAAACATACTTTCATTTTAATTATATAAATGTAGAAAAATTCACCGCTTCGGAAAAAGATACATAATATATCAAAAACTTACCTAGAGCATGCACCACGATGTAGAATGTATTATAGAAACTGTACTTTAGCGCGTCCCAATTAAACCGATATCTTGTGAACAGATAACGCACTGAGTATTCCCCTGTAAATATACAAAATTTATCAAACCATATCAGATTGCATGTATTTTCAGGCAAATGACTGACTATCATACATGCAATAAATCTTAAACACTAATAAATAATTTTGGTGACAAAAGTTTTCTAATAAGTTATGTCGATTACCCTTCGTGGAGAAGGCAATGCAATGGTTCTTAACAGTGGTCATGGTACACGCACCACTAAGTAGCTGAAGTGCGCGTAATGGCAATCACAGCTTAGAACACCCTCGGCAGGTGTTCTTGCGCATATTTATATTCCACTACATCGTCTGCCGTGGCGTACAGACTCTGAAGTTCTGGGGCGGCAATATATAGGTTACATTCGGATATATTGGATTGGATTCAATTGGAAGGTTTAACTCCATCACATTTTTTTTTAATTTGCCTGACGTTTCGCAGGTGGGCTGCAACAGTACATCAGTAACGCTGATGCCTACTTATTTTTATAATTTGGAAATCATAGAACACCCCAATTCTGACGTTTTGAAAATATTATGTATCTATCGGAACTACCTATATAATTCCGTTGTTACCCCATCCAGTTATTATATGTATTATTACCATGTGCTGTTTTGAGTCAACAATTATACTAGTGGGTAACTTATACAGTTGCCACAAATCCACTAATTTATATTAATTATAACTAGCCAATCCATTACTAACAATTGATTGTGATTTATAATATCAAACAAACATTGTTTATAAGGAAAATATATACAATGATATATATTTATATTTAACTGCATAAAACCAGCTAGAGGATTATCATTTAATAAACAATACGTAGGTAACAAATTTGTAATAATGAAACTATCGAAGGTAGAGCTAAGGAACAGAATCTCCATGTACCAGAAATGTCTAACAAAAAACCATAATTACGTGGCGCTACAATACCTAGAATATTTGAAAAAAATAAAATCGAATTATAGACACCGCACTTCACTCCGTCAATAAGCCTAGGTTCTTAGCTACTCTAGCAAGATTTGGAATTATTATGTATAGCTGACAGCTGGATATTTTTGCAACAGTTCTGCCAACGATTAAGGTGACATGACGAGTGCAGCAGCGTTTCTGCGCAGCGTTGACGCGGGTGGTATCATCGGTAATTTCCTTGATAAATTGCGTAGCTTTCGTTGCCGCATTGCTATCAGGATTATAACGGTCAATCATTCAGAGATCATTTAATGCGTGTAATGTTTTATTACTTTCAGGTTTTTCCGCGACACCACCTCCCTAGAACCTTCATGCAGTCTCCGACACGGCCATGCAACCACACCTCAACCATCAAAATGCATTCGTATACTTGTAACCATTCGCGAACCCACTTCCTCGTGGCTCGAGTAAGGAGCGCCACTAATAATCTCATTTCGTCATCCTTGAGGACATGATAGTCGTTGCGAGGACATGTTGAACAAGAGCGCAGTGATTAATGTCAAATTGAAATCATTCTGTTATTTGTTGTTCAGTCGTTCTGTTAATAATATTAAGATCGAATACATGTGAACAGATGTGAACAGCACAATTACTCTAAGCTCGTGTTAAAATGTTTATTTTGTCAAAACCTATTTATAATTCCGCATGCATTTCACAATGAAATACATATTATGAAATGTATTTTGCAACATACCACCCCATATTAAGCAACAAAATAAAGTATCATACCATACCACGGTCCGTGTATAAGAACGATGCAAGTCAGTATTAAAATGGACTTAGTCTGCCTGTGATTAGGTCCCGTTTTGAATGCCACAGCCAACGTATCTTTTACGTGTTTCGTGTCGAAAAAGGATTTGAAGGAGCCCCATACGTCGGCTGACTTATCCTGTAATTGTATCTTAGATTAATTGTGGTTGTGCTAAAGTGGGGCCACGTAAAAATCCTTTAAGGAAAATGGGTTTTATTAGACTGTATGTACGTGGAAATTGTTTTCCTCGAAGAAGCGTATATTAGAATTAGGTACAATTATTATTGACAGCTAAGCATATCAGGAAGCCTTTTCAAATAGTGATTTCTGACGCAGACGGGAAAAAAACACCAATAATCGTCTAAAACCACAACTGTGTTAAACCGATTTGGATTATCATAAAATTTGTTTACCTCAATTTCCTTTTCAGTAACCGGTCGTTCAGGGTCTTGGATAAAGATGAAGCCGTAGCAAATACTGAATAAAAACAGTAAACTGCTTACTATAAAAACACCATAATAACCTATATTATGCAGCAGAATGCCACTTAAAGCGGATGCTATTGGTCCTCCCGCGGTTGTACATAGATTTGTCACGCCAATTCTGAAAGTTCTCGTCTCAACACTTGATATATCACTTATGTAGCTAAATATACCCATATAAGATGTGATCCATCCTCCTGTTATCGCTGGAAAAATTGCCTCTAGAAACATTGTTAACTGTACTGGTATTTCATAAAAGAAATACACACTCAAAATGTTACTTAAGCACATGAGAAGATCTCCAATGACTGGCAACAGGATGCATATTTTTCTTTTCCTCGTTCTGTCACTCCATGCGCCTAAAAATAATATTAAAAAGCTTGGTATAGCTGTCACGATTAAGTTCTTCCAAACTTCCATGGACGCCACAAGTTCTTGAACGGCCAATTCTTCTTTTAGATACTTGTTGCTTTCTCTAGCCAGCAGGGAGTCGCATACAGCATCACCGTACCCTAAGTTAACCCGACATGCTTTATCTAAATTGAGATTTTGCGTTGCCAGTCGGGCTAAAACTCCGGGAACTACAAAACAAGCAACTACAGGCTCCACAGTAATATTATCTTTTACATATTTTATTTTCTCTTTCAAAGTTTTCCTTTCCGTCTTCTGGCTTGCATTGTAGTTTGCTTTCAACGGTGCTTCTTCGGGAGAATCCATAGTAACTGTAGGTTTAAGTATATGCAATTTTGTTCTAAAACTAGTGGAAATTTTCAAGACACGTGCAACGCGATCAAATATTGGTACGCGTTGTATGATAAGTTATAACTCTTTATATCATTCTAGAGCGTCTTATTTTACTAAACAGAGTAATACTGTTTATCAGGAATAGAGGGTGTTCTGTTAGTGATAAGATAACCATATAATTGCATTAGAATTTCTAGTATATTGTTTTTTTTTTACTTTGGAATACTTCAACTGCATATCGGTTAGGTGCAGTAAGGTATAAAAAACTGAGAAGAGGTCGCTTAGTAAAATGTTTCAAGCTTATTAAGTTCCGTTCTAATTCAAATAAATGCAACAACTTTAAGTAAAGTGGAAATAACTTAACAATCTAGGTATATTTAGTATAATTTTTAATATTAAATTAAATTTAAACGTGAATAAGACTTGCTGCACAAAAGGCTTGCTCAATGCCGCGGGCTTTCTAGTAATAGGTTTGAAATTCTCGTTGAAATTATAAAAATGCACTGCATAATATTTTTAAATACACTTAAATAAGAAACAAAACCTTTACGAGAAGAATAACTATTATTAAAAAAAATGTTTTTTTGTTGTGCTATGCTGGTGCATTTGTACATGTCAAATATTGATGTACTCGTAAATGTCAAATATTTTCAGAAAGATGTGTATTCGTTCACTAGACTTATGTCTACAGGTTTAAGCCCCATTAGATTTTTTCGTGTTGATTTTAGGGATTTTTCAGAATTATCGCGAGATCTACTACAGCTCACAGAGTCACTAGTACCTTTAAAATGATTATTATAGTAAGCATATCGGTACATAGCAGAAAGAAGTAATTTTATATCTTTGACGATGTACGGACATCATGCCCCACAGCAGGGCAAAGGCCTTCTCTTCTACCACTCGTCCAAGTTGTGAGCTACATCTGGCCAGTATCTCAAAAAGGAGTCTTAAGTTATTCATATAAAAACAAACACTAATATTAGAATGTATTAATTAGAAACATGCTTGCCTGCGAGCCTCCTGTGAACACAGATACAAATGAAGGTTGTGTAATCAAACGATGCATTTGATAGGCAAACGCAAACAATGCTACTGGAATTCCTGTACTAATGTTATACATACGAAAGTAATGCTGTCTGTCTGTTCGCTTCTCAGGCTTGAACCGCAGGACCAATTAAGATGAGATTTCGTATGAATATAGTTTTCATTAATCATCATCATCATCCCACGGAGATAAAGTTGCGGGCATAAGGGTACACTCACCTACGTAATTACGTAGGTAGGTTATTTGGAAGATATCGCTCATAATACCGTCTTTTGGTACCTTTATTTACAATTTTTTATATTAAGGTGGTTCGATTTTCATACAAAAAACAATCGCTATTTATTCATTAATTACACAATATTATTACATAAATAGTTGCGCATCTATCTACTTTCGAATATTCATTTGCGCTAAATTAATAGAAAAACTTTGTTTCATACAGAAATCATGCAATAATCAACGTTATATTTTATAAATTTTACTCATGTGTGTGTGACAAATGTCGTGTACAAATACATTGCGGCGTTGCCACTCCATGCTTCGGACGGCCATCGGCGCGACGTTGCGATGTTTGACGCGTTTTTAGCTGATTCTGTCGACACTGACACTCAGTGTGACCAGGCGTACGATAATTGTCGTACATGTACGATAATTTGGGCCCCGGTATGACATAATGTTCCAAAGAGCATTATCGTACACTAAAGTACTATAATTTCAGCCCTTGGATGATGCCACCTTAAAAGTCTAGTAATTTGAAGCAAAATATGACACTTTCTCTCAGAAATAGGCTAAAATTAGTATATTTTGGGTGTTCGGCTCCTTGGTGTAAGTTTAAAGTTTAAAATGTCTCAATTTCCTGTATACCGTTTGAGTCTATCCCAAAAATACACAAACATAAACAGATTTTTTGCGCAATTTAGACGAAAATTGTCTTTTTTTTATTATTAATTGGAAATTTAAGCTTATTTTGCTAGACATTTTTAGGGGCAGCCTTTTTGATTGGCGTACGATATTTTTTTCAACGGTACAATAATATTGACACTCAAGTACGATAATTCTCTTCCGCTCGCCTGGCAACACTGCTGAAACTTCACAGGACCTGGGGGCCTACCGCGAAAACCTAAATTCGCAAATTGCGGGGATCTTTCTCTTTTACTCTCACTAAGACGTAATTAGAGTGACAGAGAAAAATGCCCGAAATTGACGAATTTCGATTTTCCCGGTAGCCGCCCTGGTGCTTGACGTACTTGATAGAAAACAACGCTGCCGCATGTTCTGAATTGTGATTTTATGTGTTTTTGGATTGAACATGATAGCAACGTCTAAATCAAGTTACAAAAATCATCGATATTCTGGTCCGCGAAAAACCAGGAAAAGTGTAACTGTAATTGGAGTCTACAAAAATGACCAATTCATAGAAAATATGACCTAGAAACTAGTTCATTTTTATAAAACTCAATTGTGCCCGAGATTGTACTTAGGCGAATACCTAAGGGAGCTAAGTGTATTGATCTTGAATAATTAGTTGGCTAATATATGACTCCAACATGATATGGACATTTACATCATAACTAATAAACCTAGTTGGTTACGAAGTTCTGTTACTCGATTTCTTTCTTTCTTCCTAGCGTTGTCCCAGCATATTGCCACGCCTCAATGGAGCCTGGGGTCCGCTTTGACAACTAATCCCAAGACTTGGCGTAGGCACTAGTTTTTACGAAAGCCACTGCCATCTGACCTTCCAACCCAGAGGGTAAAACTAAGCCTTGTTGGGATTAGTCCAGTTTCCTCACGATGTTTTCCTTCACCGAAAAGCGACTGGTAAATATCAAATGATATCTGTTCTGAAGTTCTGTTACTCGATTTGCAACCTCTTTATTCCCGTTAAAACAAATGCTACCGAAAAAATAAAAAATGACATAATGTGGTGGATTTGTGAGCTATAATTATATACCACACATAACGCTTATCTCGTCGTATCTATAATGAATTGGGGCCTAAAAGAGAATCGTATTCCAATTTTTTGAAACGCTTGTATTACTTTCTATATTAACTAAAAGTTGCCTTAAAATTCAGCTTTTATACTAAAAACGGCTTTAAATATGTTAAATTAACAAAATATATTTTTACAGATGCTTTCGCGCCCAAAACGCTCTTTGAAAATTGTGTGACGTCACAGTTTATACATACACACGTAGAAGATACGAACTGTCAACTGATATTTATCATTTGTTGTTAATCGCCTAACAGTCAACAGTGTCAGTCCGAGAGTTGTGACGTCATCAGAATCTTCAATGACGTTTCGAGTTTGGTCACGTGGCGTGTGCCAAAAGATATTTTAAATTCAATATTTACAAAAATATGGTCATTACAGGTCCCCTAAAAGATTTGTAGATGGAAACAACCCTATTGCGTTGCACAAATGTGGGCACCCGCCAAACATGATTTTGGGTGTGTCATACTCAGGGCTAACACAGATTCATTTCTGTGAAAAAGGTGTGAAAACCGGAAAGTGGAAACCGTTCTCGAACCAATAGTGAAGCCCTTAAGCCACACCCTATTTCAAAACCAGCCATGGATCTTTGAACAAGACTCAGCTCCTGCACATAAGGCAAAAACAACTCAAGCCTGGTTTCGAAGGAACAAAATTGACTTTATTGCCCACGAAGACTGGCCGTCCTCCAGCCTGGACCTTAACCCCCTGGATTATGCCATATAGCAGGTTATTGAGGAGAAAGCCTGTGCTAAACCCCACACAAATCTTAACTCCCTCAAGCGGGCGGGCGGAATTAGACATGACAATCGTGCGTGCCGCTATTGATGACTGGCCTCGTCGTTTCAGGGCCTGTGTCAAAGCCAGAGGAGGCGATTTTGAATGATATTGTCATATGTGATTCCTGATTTTGTGTACTTCATTTTACTTATTATTTTATAATATATACTTTATTAAACTTTCGTTGGTATATTTTATGTAGATAAAGATTATTGCAGTAACAGAATTTAATAACCAAGTAGGTAGAAAACAATGCAATACATAAACACATAAATTGGATATGATGTGATCCGTTGAATGAAATTGACAATAAATAAATAATTTTCTATCCCTAGGCATTGTGTGAAACTTCTAGTTGTGTCAAAATATCGGGAAATCAATAATATAAACAAACATGGTAAATATCTCATTTCTTTTTATAATGGTTATAAATAGAAGGCCATGCAATTTTGTAACTCACTGTAATTTAATTAAATGTATCGTAAAAAAAAGTTTTAATTCTACTGTAAAATAGTACCTACTTTTTTAAAGGCTGGGCAGTAAGGGAAAACAGCGTTTTTTTTTGAAAAAAATACCGGAAAATCTGACTTACAAATTTGGACTTTCTTAGGTTCATTCTACTTAGAATCTTCTCCACCCTAGCATTAAAAAAAGATATCCTAAAATATCCATACCATTACGTCACATTTTAGTGTGAAAGAAATTTCAGTGTAAAACTAAAATTTCAATACAAATTTTCGGGTTTTATAGCACGAGGATTGATTATGCTAGTGATTCTGAGTTGGAAGAACCCAAAAATATCATGATGTGTGAGAATCAGATTTTTAATATTTTTATGGAAAAACGCTCATATTTCTCATAAAATAATTTATTAATAATAGGTACTTGATAATACTAAAAACAAAAAAAATAAAATAATGAGTCTCGAACCCACATCCTCTTGCATGTATTTCCACGTACATACCGCAACGCTATCGAAGCCTACTCACGCTGTGCCAAATTGTCTACTACAAGGATCCCAGTACGACTGTTTGAATGTGTGAGTGATAGTTAGAAATAGAGTCAAGAAACATTCTGTCGACATTAAGGGGTAGTTTTTGTACAATGAAGTGTTCAATGTTTGTTTTAATAGTTCAATATTTATTTAAAGAGTGCGCTAAACATAATTTACAGTATAGAAATACCAAAGACTACTCCACAAAAAAAAATAAACTCAAAATTTGCAATTGTGGCGCCATCTAGTGAGGTTTAAGCTTTGGGTAACCTAGTCGAACCACCTTAAAGAAAAGATTGAAAAATTCAGCACTTCGGGCAATACTCGAACTTGCGACATTTCGGAACACCGGTCAGATCGCTCTTACGGTAGATGTCGCTACGTCTCTTTAAGGTGTACAAACAAGTATCCTGTAGATGTACCTGCTTGGTAAAAAATAGTTTTGTATGGGTTAGCATATTTCTAAGGTGTGTAAACAAAAATGAAGGAACGAACGAAAAGGACCCGGGTACGTCTTTAAACTACGTCCAAAAGAGAGATATGGGCATTGTGTATGTCATCTGGCTTTGTGTGGTAGGGGACAGCACAGCGGATATCATTCCATATCTAGAGCTGAGCCCAACTGGGGAAGTACCACCACCTTACAGAAAACCGCAGCCAAATAACACTAGACCCTACTCATAGTGTTGTGTTCCTGCCGGTGAGTAAGGTTGCCAGAGCTCAACGAGGGGGGGGGGGGGATGCTAGGGTCGGCAACGCCCATGTGAACCCTCTGGAGTTGCAGGCGTACATAGGCTACGGAGACTGCTTACCATCAGGCGGGCCGTATGCTTGTTTGCCACCGACGTAGTATAAAAAAGAAAAAAAAAAGTTCCACACGCTTCTGGTAAGCTTCGGTAGCTCAGTTAGTTTAGAGCAATTGGACCGATATTTGGAAAGGTCGCAAGTTCCAGTCTTGCCCGAAGCGGTGAATCTTTTTAATTTATTCCTTCTAAATAAATATTTATAGTATCGCTAGCAGACATATTTGCTTGATAAAAATAACCTTTATTTGTACTGTAGCTTTGTTTTCGTTTGGTGATAAAAAAAATATTTACTCACCAGCCCGTGTAGCCAACATGCCAATCGTTAACACTTCGTAGCAAACGAAACGCAACTGTCGCTGTCGCACTAATATGAACGAGCGATAGAGGCTTATAAAAATAATATTTAATAGTGAAATGGATAAATGTTTATAGCTACTACATTATAAATAGTTTTTCACTTCACCAAAAAGGGGTGGTGGCCGAGTGGATATGATATGACGTCCGACTTTCAATCCGGAAGTCGCAAGATTAAATCCTGGCACGGACCAATGAGTTGTTTAGAACTTATGTATGGAATATTAGTTATTTGAAATTTACCACTAGGTTTTCGGTGAACGAAAACATCGTGAGGAATACTGCATACGAGTACACTAGCAAAAAAAATTAAAAAGATGTATGTGAACTCCCCAATCCATATTGGGCCAGCGTGGGGACTATAGCCCAAGCTCTCTCGCGCATGAGAGGCCTTCGGATCCGTCATGCAAACGTTGTGGATCCTAAGTGGGACGTATATAGTATTTTTTTCACCACACCAGCTCTTTATTTGTCAAAAATTTGGCTTTTTATTTGTCAAAAACACATGAAAAAGTTGCATGATATGGATAACCACAAGAGTGGTGAAGAAATTACATGCAAATTTTGAGTTGTTTCCTCATGCTGGCTGGCGGAATGAACGTTTTAGAGATGATTTTTAAAGATAAATATTTAATAGCGTGAATCAACTGGATTTGCTTTGTAATGATTTACAGTATGTATTTTCCTCACGTTGGTCACCGTCATCATCACAGGCCTTTACGTCTATTGCAGACGATTTAAGCATTGCTGTTTAGACAACGGGTTTGGTGACTGTGGAGGCCGATGCGTGAGCGGCACGACCTCCCACATTTTTGACAGAGAAAGCTCATGCCACCTGAGGTTCTAGTCCCGGTTTGCTTTATGCGACACCTTCTGCTATCTAATGCATTAAACCAGGTTTGGTCGCATAACCTTCACCCCTCCACAACACGCTTGTGCCATCCATCACGGTCGTCAGTTAAGGTTTCCCAGGCATAGTGGTCGATTTTAAATGCTGACATGTCTCGCTTAACACAGTCTTTAAAGCGCAGCATCGGTCTTCCAACGTTCCTTTTAGCATACGCAACTGCACCAAGCAAGACACGTCAAGGTATTCTAGAGGGTTTTACCCGGTGCACATGCCCCAGCCACCGCAAGCGTCTCTGTTTGAGAAGAGCGGCAAGACTGGGCAGCTGCGCTTTTTCAAGAACCCTTTGATTTGTCACTGTCCTGCCAACTCGGTAGTAAAGTTTGTTTAAGCCTCGTGCCTTGACTCGCGGCGTTCAAGATTCAACTTTTGGAATCATGGAATATTTCGCTTGTCGGGTATCAATATTAGTACCAGGTTGCTCCCTTGTAAAACAAATAACCATTATTCATGTAGTTCTATGTCAGCTGTGTGCTAGGAACACACGAGATCATAAGTGATGACCCTTTGTATGTATGCTAACAATGGTACTGACCTACTCAACTATCGGCTTAGATACTTCTTTTGAGACAGCATCACTGTTAGCATACATACAAGGGTCATCACTCAAATCAGTAGTTAAGGTTTCATTCAGATGCTGACTGCATCAGAGGTACTGTTGCAATGTTACTGCTGTAGCGTCGAAGCGGACGATGCCATTGTCTATCCCCTTGATAAATAGTATTAGGAATTGAACATTCTACTACTACTTTCTGGCATTAATGCTATAACGAACGTCACTCACTTTCCTAGGAAATTCAGTGACAACGACCGTGAAAATGAAAATGTTACAAAAAAGTGTAAAAATATGGATCCACCCAACTTATTCAAAAATATGTCCTATAGCTCTTAATTCGCCGACGTACGAACTATGGGACATATTTATGAGCAACTTATGCACGCATATTTTTACACTTGAGACTGTACCTTTAAAAAAACGTGAAACGTTATGAAACGACATCTAAATAATCGTACAGTTGTATTCTGAATTAAATAAAGGAGAAGAGAGATGAGAAGAGGAGTAATGGAAAGTAAATCAATGAAACTTACCTTTATCTCCATGGTTAGATTCCTTCTTATTTATATTTTCACAATAAAAGCCTGAAGTGGAAAAAAAACTGCTGTCAGTTTAAGTCTGTACCTATAGATACCTATATAAAACATTTTAACACTTCAAACTTTATTTTATCCACGAAAAAGACCACTGTAACTTGCTTCGAAACGGTTACTTGCGTTGGAAATAAAGGTAAACAAAATAAATTCGCGATATCGGTAATCACGCTAAAAAAGGATTCGTCACTTCTTCGTGAAAAGGCTCTCTTTGTAACTGTAGACAACTTTCACTTAAGTACTGATATTCAAAATCAATAGTCACAAGTAAAGTGTGAAGTCTTCCTGTCTCCTGTTACTTTTGCTGTCACTCGGGAACATGGAACGCGAGAAATACGTGCATATTTCCTTATTCTTTCATTTGTTACGTGACTAAATCCACTCAAAGGAGCTTATTACGTGTCTACCAAAACAGTTTTGCATTTGACTAAACCTTTATTGACTAACTTATAAGGTTGAAGATTTGGTGAGTGAATAATAAATATTAGTTGGGCAGGTAAGCCTGACTTCTATTTTATAAATCCATTTCACTGAATGTAGATATTTTGTGATTTTTACCTTTGTGAGTGCTGTGTTCGATTTATTTTTACTTCACTTTCTTTGTTATTACCGATGTCGGTTTTGTCGATGATTTTTAGTGTAAGGAAAAAAAGGCACTGCATAGACATATAAGTTTATATGAGCAGTAAAATAATAAAAAATTAAAACGTACGGCTAAAAACTTAGAGCATTTAACCAATTGGAGACGCCTTGTCTGTAATTTTATGTACAAAACAGTCTGCCGATTTTTGAGGGCCGGGCACATCAAATGTAACGTAGTAAGTAAGTAAGTAAATAATCTTTATTGTGCACCATACAGTTAAAAATAGACAGGAAATGAAAAAACACGTAAAAGTTAGGTAACAACAGGCGGTCTTATCGCTAAGAAGCGATCTCTTCCAGACAACCTTGAGCTATGTCAGATAAACGTCAGTCCGTAAAATAAGTATGACGTGACCATTGGCCGAGGTTTTCAATAGAGGGGTAAGCTCCTAAAGCCGACTAAGGCTGAAAATGTATAATTATGTAACAGCTTAACAAAATGTGGTGGTTCTATATGTAGAACAATTAAAACAGTAGAAAATATAATTTTGAACGTTAATTTTAGAAATTTATCTATATTTGGATAACTTATCCGGAATATCAGATACTTTTGGCGAGTTGTTCCATCCGCTACTATTGATGCTGACTGTACTTGTCCGTACGTGACTGTATCGTCGTGAGCGAGACGCAAGTTAGCTAAATTACATCATTCAGATAAAATTCTGATATCAGTGTACGTTCGAAAATGGCGGGAATGGCGGATGGTTCGTGTATTGGCGGGAAAAAGAAAATGGCGTACTATACCGGTAGAGGTACTACCTGTCATTCTATTTGTATTAAATCGTCAGTTGAGTTGTCAGTGATTTTTACTCATTTACTGTATTAGTTATAGGTAACTATGTCAGTACTTTTCAATTCTAATCTACCAGAATCCAGCCAGCAGTTCTAAAAAAGTCATTATTGAGGCTGGCGTCCACTAGGCTCGCCGAGGCGAATCGCAATAATTTGCCTTCTCATATCTAGGTATACGAGAAGGCAAATTACAATGTAGGCACATTTACTATAAACCTGTGTCTATTGACGAAGAGTCGCGGCGCGTCGAATCGAATTTACCATTCATAATAAATGTGTGGAAGGCGAATTATTGTGATTCAATTCGATTCGCCTCGGCGAGCCTAGTGGATGCCAGCCTTTAGAGGCCCTCACAATGTGTATACTACCTTTTAGAAGTAAGTAAGAATTTAGGGAGAGGCCTAAAGAGATTATCTTTCCACAGTTACTGCACATCTTACCAGGCGTAGGCGAGCATTCGCCTATAAATTATGATGGAGGGCCATTTTTTAATCCCCTCGAGTAACAATTGGGAGATAAGAATCTCCCAATGCCAATTAGAAGTTGGCAGACATAGTTTCGCCGAAAAAAATCGCTATACCATTTATAATAAATTACGTAAAATATGTAAGGGTCAAACACATTTCAAAAAAAGGTCACCTTGTATGACAATATTATAAAATTTAAGGAGCGTAAAAATTAGCTTTAGATTCCTTTAAATTTGCGACGTCTACAGAAAAGACGCGAACGAGTTTGCTATAAAATATGTACCAACCAAACATTTGCAAATTGATTGATTTGATTTGATTTGCAAAAGCTATTAACTTGGTTTAAAATAAACTACTAATGAGCTATAAGATACTTATATTATTTTCACCAAATATGTTGTAACAGATTCTGTTAATATAATTTAGTTATTGTCAAAATTGTGGTTCAATACACGCTTTTATAACCCAAAGGTTGTCTGTACTGTACTGTGTTTTAACTGTTTGGTTCACAATACATAATATTTTCTGACTAACATATTGATTACTGACAGTAGATACTTTCTGTCCTTTGCCTACACGTATATCAAGGATGTTTACATATGACGAGACAAACGCTCGCTTGTCCACAATAAGCTTTGTGAATATAGGGCCAGTTTTACGCAGCAGATAGCGGCCCTTTAAAATCTTACGCGCTCTTAGTCGCCCGCTCACAAATATTGCGCGGCGAAATTACAGGTATTACGCCGAATTACAGGAATTACGACGTAATTACAAGTATTACGGGGGATAACTGGGTGTTGCGGATATACCGGGCACTGATACACCGGCGAGTCGGTATGAGAATATAAAATGGTGGTTGCTAAATTAAGTTACTGTGTTGAAAGTAAGTACACAAGACGGTAGAACTAAGGATAGGTATATATTATTCGATAAAGTAAGGATGATTTTGAGCATTAATTAACCTATATATCTATATGCCGATTTGATAAAGACGATGCTACCTCTCCATAGACGAAATGTGACCTGCGTGAAGCAAAAATGTTGTAAATTTAAGTAAAACAATGAAATTTCTTATATTCCCGTTTTCTCTAGTTGTGCCAATCCTACACTAAGCTTTTAAAATAAGAGTTTCCAAAATGAAATCTAAATTGAATACAATACTTCATTAAATATTCCAACTGCATGTTAGGAATCAATTAATATAATACATGATGAAAATTCTGATAAGCTGATGACCTCTCTCGAGATAATTACAAGTAGAAACTTCCTCTTGGTATCCATTCGTAATTAAAATACTGGCTCCAACTGGCTCTCAGTTACACCGACTACAAAATGTATACTCGCTACAATTCCCAAATTGACGTGTCACAACGAAATCAGAAACCTTTTTGGCGAACTATGCCAAAACGCTTTGGGAAATTTTATTAGTGAACCGATCCTCACCGAAGGTGACTATGGTCTTCGTGGAGATCTCTGCTGCCGCAGCGTCTGGAATGCACAAAAGGAGGCGTTATTTGACATCCGTGTCGTACCTAGACACCGACGCGTCCTCGTATGTACATCCCACGCCCGCAGAAGACGAGAAAAACGTAAATACATTAGCGCCTGTGAGAAACGTCATGCAACATTCACCCCTCTTGTCACATCATTTGACGGAGTCTTCGGTTCTCAATTGTCCGCTTTCATTAAACATCTCGGTGAAGCTATCGCTGACTACTGGAATAGATCTTAGTGGCTTGGCTTAGGTAAAAAAATCCTTAGCTTTGACGACGGGATAGCCCTACAGATGTAGGGCATAGTTTACTATCGTATTTTCTCGGAAACGTTCGTATTTGGCATGCTACTGCAGTCAACCTCAGTACTTTTTGCACTGATACTGACTGAAATAGCATGACACGTTCATACGTTTCCGTGAAAATACGATCGTATAGGATTATGCACTACATCTGTATCTGTACCGCAGTCCAGCTCAGAACCTCATTCTCTCTCTATGTTTTTCTAGTTTTAGTTTATAAGTTTACTGTAGTTTTCTGTTTGTAATATAGATTGTGTCATTCACGACGACGCGTGCCTTGAGTCGTATTGTCATCGTGGATGACACCAACTATAAGTTTGTTAGTATGGGTCAAATCTTGGAAGCTAAATTTGTCCCTTTTCCCGATTTCCGATTGAGCAGAAAATTAAGTCGGGTGATAATGCAATATTATGGAGCCAACAAGCTAATCTAATGATGGAGACAGGAGGTGGCCATAGGAAGTCTCTGGGCGCACAACGCACCCTGGGCGCTACGCAAGGCAGCGTGTTTGGGTTTTTTAGAATTGTCTTGATAAGTATTAGTTGCCTGTGGAAAGAAAAGTACAGTCAGCGATAAAAGCTTGTACACAAAAAATTAAATCATTGCCAAAAACTTATTTCAAAGTTAAAGCAAACGGGAAGTCTCCACTCAATATTAAACAATTGTATATTTGACTTAAAAATGCAAATTGTTTCATGAGGAAAAGGATAATTTTCCTGTTTTATGAAATAACACAACCATTAATTTAAATAATTTATTCAACAGACTTTTAAGAAAAGTTGCCATGTTTGAGCAAATAATTGCAGAACATGAAATGTCGTATAAAATGTATTCATATAATCAACAACAAAAAAACTATTCTAATAGTATTTAATAATAAAACGATCCACAAAATCAAATTTTAATAATAGAATTCTAACAACAGTTTTCGTTATTTCCAATAGATTCTTATAGAAATATTGTCTACTTCATTTAACTAATTACATACATTTATTATCTACAAGTCAAGTTTTTTCTTACTTATAATAATATATTTTATTATTAATATGAGGTTTTTATACATGTACACACAGTCAAGTAATTTGATTTTATAATCTTTGTTATTCATTCTAAAATACCTACCTAACCTTAGTAAGAAAAGCGATTTATCAGCGCGTATATACTTGATTTGTAAGCGCTTATAAGAGCGTATAGACGTGATGTATGTCGATACGTAAATCATACTATATTACCCCTGACAAGATTGTATTTAGCCTTCGTTATGTTGCTGATTTTAGTAGAACTTAATTATTATACAGACAAGCATACGATTTAACAACAGACGTTGAAAGTTATTGAATCAGATGTAAACAAGAAGAAAATATTTCCCAGCTATAAATATTTTACCTCAAAACTGTCAAAAAGATTGTTAAAGACTCAACAAAACTTGTTTTGAAAACAATAAAACATTTTCACCGATAAAATTACTGCATAACAAATGAGGGAGGAAGGATCGCGTAACAAATACAATATTTAAACAGTGTTTTGAAATTAGTCGTTGACATGACCGGTGCTGGCATATTTAGTATATATGACGTCCGTGCATTATTGCCATGTAAGCTGCTTGTCGTGATACTAGATATATTATCTCAGGGCCAAATATAGTATTTTCAGGGTAAAGGGGCGCGAGTGTTGCCTGTCACTATATAGAGAGTGTCTGGTATGTCGAAATTAGTGTATGCACGCAAAAGGTAGGAAACGTTTAGGGTAGATTGAGGCAAATCGAATCATAGGATGAATCAGATCAAAAAAAAAAATTGAAATATGTTAACGATACCAGTCATGGGACATTTAAGAGAAAATTTGGAGTATTTTGATATTTTCTCGGCACCTGGAAAACTTTTACCATTTCATGTGTCAAAATTTGAATGTTCTATTCGTGTATTTAATTTAAGATACTGCAATTGGTTTCAATATTAATAACAAATAAAAACTATGTTTTATTGCTCCAGTCATGGGATGTAATTTGTCGCCAATAATTTTAAAATATAGAAAACCCAATGAAACGTTAAACGTTAAGCTTTATTTATGGTAAAATGTTGCCAGTATTTAAAAACTGATGACAAATTTTTTTTTAAAGATTTATCTGTACCTTCCTATTACTGGTGCCTGTTCCATGATAGGTGTGTTTACTATATTGCTTACTTGATATTTAAAATATTGCTTGCTTATGATTGGCACCGCAGGCTAACAGAAGAGATGTACGGTGCAATATTTCAAATATCAACGGATTTTTCATGTTCGTTTTGCCCTGTGATCCGATTCGCCTCGGTCTATCCTAACTGTATTTTAGACCTGACATGATTACTGCTGCGGCGTGGACGCGTGTTGCACTGTCACTGCCAAAAGTAATGCTTATACAATAAAGCAGCGGCAGGTGCTACCTGTAATTAACCACAATAAAATACTATGAGATGGAACTCCAGTGAGTTCTGTTTAACCCAATCAGGGAGATCGAGCTCATGGGAACGCATAAGCGCTTATGATAAAACAAGCTTTTATACGCGCATGAAACGGTAAATAGATATTCTGATTTCCGTAGAATAAACTTTTTTGTAAAAATCTAAAAGAGAGATCTATAACAATAAAAAAAGTCAAATTATCTATATGAGTTTACAATTCTAAAATGCAATAATAACACCCACTAATATAACTCGACGTTACTCAGAATATTTGAATCTCAAATGACTCTTCAGTATATCTTCGAGAATACTCCATATTAAATAATGTTTCTGAACGTCACAGGAAGCTTTCAGAAAAGCCGAAATGAAAATAGCTTCAGATTTGTAATTCAGAGTTCCTAGAAATCTCTACAAAATGTACGCGAAACGCTGAGTTTCTACATTTCAATTCTATGAATTACTGCGTATAATTTATAACAAACAAGGAATTGAGACGATCTGGGACACGTATTTAATTTTAGTCCCCCGTGTGTTTCGAACAGGATAGATTATACGTATTCAACAAAGGTTTTCAAACTAAGGCGCTAACACATCGCAGTTGCAAATATATTTTCACCACACCAGTTAGTAAAGGCTCTCTTGATACCGACTTCAAAAACTAATGACAAAGTTACATTTTATCCACAAGAGTGACAAAGTAATTAGATGCAAATTTTGAGTTATTTCCTCATGTTGGCTGGTGGAACTGACCTTAAAGTGATGATTTTAACTGATAAATGTTTAAAATCTTTCATTTAGATTTGATTTGTAATGTTTTGCAAGTAATATTTATTTGGGTTGGTGTGGTGAACAATTTTGTGTCTCAGTAGCAAAGTGTCTCGTTATGCTCGCTACGGTCATGGTTCAGTTTGGAGTCTTTCGCTTGCTATATATCATATATCAATATTAGTACGAGGAGTAAAAACAACAACTTTGCCTCCTTGTGAAACAAATAACTATAATAGTAACATGGCTTTAGCAATTTGGGGACGGGTTCTGTATGTAACTTTTTAATAAAAAAACTGTAGTCATTTTATCCCAGTTCCATCGGTATCATCATTTAAGGAGTTAATTCTTAAATATTTGTTTCTTTAGAATTTTAAAAGTAAAATTATATTTGTAAGCCTCGTAGTTATTTTATCAGAAGATACAATGCCGAATAACGGCCAGCGATCAAATAAAAAAATAAACAGTCCTTTTAAGAGCCCGACAATTTATTACATATTGTCCTATTTATAGGACACTAGTTCATTTTCGTTACTCAATTTTGTATTCTAAAAAATATTGAGCTTTTCGAAGTTGAAGTAATTAACCAAAAGTAATATTGTAACTTTATTATTATTATTACATTGTATTTCTCTAATAGTTCATCTACTAAATAAAACCTACAGATCACACATTAGTTACGAGAACAATTATAATATTTTACATATTTAATATATATAATTAATATTATTCACCTAAGATTTAATCATAACAATCATGACCGGACGGTCCTATTTAATTTACTTAACAGTTATAATAAGGATAATTATTATATACAATACTTAGTACATATACAAACCGCGATGAGTACATATTCGTATTTATACAAATTGCCGAGAACAATAAATGTAAATGTGACCGCGACCGGCAAAATATCCCACTTTGTCGCTTCCCATATGGACGAAATTTGCTTGTTTTTTATACAAATAACCTGACAAGGCGTCCTCAAGCGACAAAGTGGAACGTTTTTCCGGCCGCGGTCACAAATGAAGATTTTTTTAAAACAACTTCGTTAAATTTTATTTCGTTGTTATCCGTAAATCTTAAGACGGTCTTTAAAATAGTACTACGGTCAAATAGAGATTCAAGTTCTCGAAGGGAACCCTTCGAATGCTAATGTATGATTCCCGCCGACCGCGTCCGCGAGGAGCCGGCCGGCTTGCGGCTGTACAAAATGTGGAAATCGAACTTAAGAATCGTTAAGCATCTCAAACGAATAGAGCCGGAATAATAAGGACGGGCCTTCTGGGCACTAAAATTAAACTTAATACTACATTACAGACGATATTATAATAGTTACACAATCAAAATAAAAAAAAAATTGTTAAAAATAATTAAATAATAAGAATGGAGCTAATAGTTCGGTGGCGTCATTCACGAATTCGAGCCAATCGTGCAGTCTAACGCAACTAGTTGCGACCAATTGCGTGCGTGATGCGAACTCATCAACCAATCGCGTCGTGGCGTTAGACTGCACTATTGGCTCGAATTCGTGTGCGTGACACCGCTGTACTGGCCCCATTCCTATTGCCCGTAAGGCCCGTCCTTAGATATACGTCAATGAATACAGCCAAATTTATCGTGTTTATGTGTGTCTCGTACGCTATCAAAACAAAGTTATGCTTGTAAAAGGGGTTTATAAGCAACTATAATTTTTTCACCACCCCAGCTCGTGAAAGATCTCTGATTCTTCAAAACTGACGTGAAAGTTGCATTTAATCTACAGGTGTGGCAAAGTAATTTGATGGAAATTTCGAGTTGATTCTTCATTGTTAACTGGCAGAATTGACTTGATGATTTTGAAGGATGAAATATATTTTTCACCACACCAACTAATGAGAAAGTTGCATTTTATCTGGGGCAATGTAATCAGATGAAAATTTTGAGTAGATTCCTTATGTTTGCTGGTAGAATTTTTTATTACAATCATTTGGATTTGATTAAGTTTGAGGTTTTTGGTATTGCATAGTTAGTATTTTCTTCGCATTGGTGTGGTGAACATTTTTGTGTTTCACTCGGAGGCAAAGTTTGTTTAGCCCTCGTGCTTTGAAGCTCTTGCAACGCTCAAGATACCACTACTCGAACCACTCACTACGCTCATGGTTCAATTTCGGAATCTTTCGCTTCCTCGGGTATCAATATCATCACGAGCGGTTAAACAACAACTTTGCCCCCTTGTAAAACAAATAAGTAACTGTAATAGCGTTCATTTCGATTTGATTTAGTAATGTTTTACAGCTAGTATTTTTCTCGCGTTGGTGTGGTGAAAAAATTTGTGTTTCCCTCAGTAGCTATGTTTTTTAACCCTCGTGCCTTGAAACCCCCGCAACGCTCAAGATTTTAATTTTTGAATCTATTGCTTGCTTTGGTATCAATATTGGCACCACGCCAACCGCCACGCCGTGGCTATAACCATGTTCTTTATAAATTTATTATTTAAAGCAAAACGGTTTTTTAATACTTCTTGCGCGTACGCCACAGTCCGAGCCGGCCAGTGAGGAACAGCGTAATGTCACATTCAAAACGTCTAAACTAATAAAAATATGACTAGGTAGACGATTAAGTGTATCTGAACATACATTTACTCAATTTAAGCGCTAGAAATTTAAGAACTTAATATGAAATATGAAAATATCCCAGTGTATAGTTGTTCGGTCAGAAAGAAAATTGAAAATAAGGATATTTCAATTTGACTGTAAATCCAAATGTAAATGAATTTTACATAAAGTCGATGCACATTTTTAATTTTCTAATACTTACAATAATGTATACAGGCTGGCCAAATAAGAAGTATAAATTTTGTTTTTAAATTTTAACTGTATTAAGTTCAAAAATGATTAAGTATTGTTTTAAAAATATATTCTTCAGGGTTGGCAAATTCATGCGAAACATAATGTCTGACATATGTCCACCTCTAACAGCAGGCAAATGTAAGCCCTTATCATCCCAATGTTCAGCATCTATTCGCGCATTTTTGGCATTATCTTAGTACATTTGTGTCGAATACTCGGTTTTAACTGTTTAAATTTCATCAGCTCGTTAGCATAGACACGTAATTTTAGATAGCCCCATAGAAATAAGTCAAGAGCTGCAACATTTGGGGAATTCGGGTGCCAATCACTGTCACTTTTTTTCAAAATTAATCGAGCAAACAACGTGTTTTAAACAACAGAAACATTTGAGATAAAATTGCTTGCTGCTAGTGGTAGATATTTGGCAGAAATTATCTTCCGTATACAATTGCCAACCTTGAATAATATATTTATGAAAAAAATATTTAATAAAATTTATAAAATTTCCACTTCTTGTAATTAAAATTTAAAAACAAAGTGTATCATTGTTATTTGTCCACCCTGTACATTTGTTTGAGGCCGAAAGCAAGGGTTGTTAAAATTGTAACCAAAAATTATTATATTTCATTTCAATTATACAAATCGTTAACCATATCTAAATTTCATAAATTGTCCAGTTTTCACACAAATATAGAGGCACATTATATCATAAAAAATGATGTTAAGCGAAGACGCTGCTGTTCTGTGTCCAGTTTTACATTGACAAAAGTAATACAACTTATTTTGTTTCTAGTAAATTAGGTATCTACTCGAAATATTTATTCTCATTTGTTCATCAAAACAGTGGCATTTAAGGAATGGTCAACACAAGAACTATTTTCAGACTTATCGAAATATAATACATTCTATGGAAAACACATGAGAACCTCTTAATCAGTAACCAGTGAATGGGTATCGTAATTTAGAAAACGGCAGCAGAATTTTACACACAAGTATAAAACTATGAAGATGAGAATTCTAAATTTAAACTTAATACTCTCAAGTCTACTCTATACTCGGCCGCTTTCTACGAGGCGAGACCAATAATAACTGATTCATAATATAAAGGACAAAGGAAGATCACGTGGCTATATGCTATGCTATGTTCAGACATCGGTTATTTGGCGGCAAAATTAAAAGACAGGTAGGGAGTTCCTATATCGATAAACTCAATTATCGATGCTAATCCCATATAACTTTATTATTATCTCTTTATATAATTCAATAGTGTACCGGATAAAGTATTAGTATCATTGTACTGCTTGGATAGTTATTCCAAAGACACTTGAAGAAAAACGAAATGTTGACTGAAGTTTAAAAAATCGGCTTTGAATGAAGAAGAAAATTAAGTTATTGTTATATCATTTGTCAACCTTTTAATATAATTTTATTTTTTCAAGAAAAAATTAGAGTAATCTCTAGTACCTACATAGTAAAAGCATCGGTAAAGAATTCATCGATATAGGAACTCTCTAGATTCCTTTCATTTAATTATGCCTCAAAAGTCCGATGTCTATGTTAAATAATCTCTAAACATAAGGTAGCAGAGTAGTTATAATACAACCGATTCTTATAATGGTAGTTCTTATTTAAATTCTTTTATGTACAAACTGCGAAGGTCCAGCCGCCCGGGGCCTGACATCATCGGAGGACTCTGAAATATTAAAATAAAGGATGAAATGCGGAAACAGTAGGAAAATGGAGCGAGGGAATATTCGAGCTCCAACACTTTTGCTTTATTTTGCGTGGTTTACCGGAGAAAGAACACCGCTTTATTCACTTTTAGATTGCTTGGATGATCTAAGTAGTCAAGATTAATACATTATTTTTCTTGCGTGAGTACAAGACAAATTACAGAATGTATTAGTATGAATTATGCAATATACTTTGGTGTAGCTACGGTAATACATTTCAGTAGCAGATTATACTATATTTTCATTATTTTTGTTACAGTTAAAATAAATAAAAGGAATCAAGATTCAAAATAGTAATATTTAAGTCAATACGAGTAAGTGCGTCTGGCTTTTGTATACTGGCAATACCCATATTGACCTTTTAATGAAAACTTGTAAAAAATAATCTACGGTCAATTTGATATCAATCTCTTTCAAAATATTTGTTTTATCTGTTTTCCTTCTTTTTAGGTTAGGTTAGGGTAGGCAGAGAGTGCCGGGCATATTACTGTACCTTCGTTAGACTTTAATATTACTTATGTTTTATAGCTGTGATAACGTATCAATGGTTTTCTCAAATAATTTTCATATCTTTCAAATTACCTTTTAAATGTCTCTCTACCCAAATGTTCTGTAGAAGCAATCATTTTTTTAGCTACGGTGCCCGTTTTTTAGCTGCGTCTACATGTTTAAACTATTGTTTTTTCATTTTGAGGTGATCACTAACGAGTAATTTTATTTGTAAATTTTGTATGATAATGATGATTCCTGAACTCACCTGATTATTATCTCGTAAATAGAAAGCGATGTACAAAACAGCGTGAGCGCCAACGATGAACCGACCGCACCTGAGTACAAGTAAAAAGTTGACAATTAGAAAAAGTCAATTGCATTTCCAAAAACATTATATAGATAGAGCTCATACGGCTTGTATGTTAAAGAACATAATATTTCACAGAATGATAAGAAAAATAGCTAACACGTCAATAAATACATAATATAATAATATATCAATTTGGTCATGTTTTAATGGACTGATAAATGTCAAAAAGTTATCACGATTTAACAAAAAACGTCATGCTCAGCAATATGTTTTTGCATTAATAAACCTCTTGAACGTTATAGCTACCAAGAAAATTTCTTTCATTGTTCTCGGTTTGACGATTAAATAGTACGAAGACAAGTATGATTTAGAAATTGCTAGCTATCGATATCGATAACACTTGAGTGGATATTTAATTAATCACTAGCAATGGCACCGTTATATCAAGAGTAACGCTTCCGATTTATTTATTTTATTTTATTCATTGAGAAACAAACGGTCACATACAAAAAAAGAGTATACAAAAATACTTTCTGGTAAATATAAGACCTACAGTTTCCTTAAATTGTAAATGTGCTAAATACAATATGAGTTAATTGAACAACACATGAATTTAAACTAATAAGAGTATTTAAATTTAAAAATTAGAGAAGTTACACATTATGTGAGAAACTTTAAGTAATGTAAAATTTTATGTTATCTAAAGGTTTTGTTATAGTGGCGAAATGTATTGCTAATCATTGGAACATATTTTTCAAGGATATAATACTACTATTAAAAATATCAAAATCTGTTCTTCACGTTCATTAAAAAGTCTGCAAGCACGTCTTATAAATATGTATATTACGAGCATAACATGTTTTGCCAAAAGGGAGAGTGAACAATAATAATTCCTTTCTGCGACATTGACGTATACGGGCACGAGAGACCTTGCGATAAACCATTTCAAGTAAGGAAGGGATTTCTAATTTGAAATTTAGTATTTTATATAGTAAAACAGAATCTGCACAGTCACGCCGATTGGGAGTCATAGGTGTTTTCTATGTATTTAAGTATATATAAATATTTATATAATATAAATCATTGTCTAAGTACCCTCAACACAAGCCTTATTGAGCTTAGTGTGGGACTTAGGCAATTTGTGTAATAATGTCCTATAATATATATATTTTTTAGTTACGCAGTTTTACGCAGTTTCTACCTGTGGAAACTTGAACTTGGCTTACTGTTTTTATTTCGAAACCAATTTTGTTACTTTAACTGTAAGTTTTCCTAAGAAATAAAATAAAATCAAGCGACTTTATAAACTTCTTTTGGAGCTTTTCAATTCTATTCTTCAATTCTACAGTAACAGAAAACTTTCAATATTCTATTAATAATTTTGCTAGTACCATCAAAGAGGAATCTCTAGGAATTTAGAGATAACATAGGTATTTGTAATTGAAACGCTTAATAGCTGCCAGTGTTGCGATAGCGGGCTATTGTGGTGCTTCGCCCCTATTCAGCCGTTATAACTACAGCGTATCGAACCAATCGCTTTTACGTTGCGTTAGTTAAGATTACATAGTATCGACGACTAATTTGATGTTATTGTAATGTTTATGAATTGTGCTTCGTTACCGCAGCTGATTCGTTCTATAATGTGGTATTTTTACCATCTGTATCATATTTAATGGCAACGGATGCATTGTACGAAGTTGTCACAAATGAATAAACATTTTTGAGACGACCGTATCGAAACCATCTGCATTTAAGTTGCGTTCGTTTAGTTTACATAGTATTGACACCTAATTTATTATTATTGTTATAAATATGTCTATGAATTTTGCCTTGTTATAGCAGCTGTATCATTTTAAAAATATGGTATACTTAATTAATATGAAGTTGTAAAAAATAATCTTTCTTTTCGGTTGAAAAAGCACGTGCTTCTAAGCAAACAACATTTGTTTCCTGATTTTATTTAGAAACAGATCATCTACTTATTGTTAATGTTACTTATAAATATGTAGGAAGTTACAAATGTACTAAGAGATGTCAAAATAGTATCGGTGTTTCCAGTTTTTTACCTATTTCTTGGCAACATTCCGTCAACAAAAACCCCGATGTACGTACATTACAGAGTGGTCAAAAATACGTTGACATACAATTTTAGGGAATAATTCCTTACTTACATGTCTTTTACATGCACAGATATCTGAAAACTACAATCAATTAACTGAAAGGAAACATTATCTTCAAAATATAATTGTATTGCCTTGATAGACAATCAATAACAACTTCAATTGGATACACAAGCTTTGTTAAAATCATCAACAATATTGTTGCAATTATTGTGGATATGCACGTTAAAAATTTTTTACAGGTGATTGCTGGCTTCAAAATTATAAGTTTCTTGTATCTGTATAAGTATAAACACGTTTAGGATCATATATTAACTCAATTGGACATCGAAAAGTGATGGAAACATTATTAGGAAATTGTAAATGGTCACGTGCAAAATATTAAATGTTACATTAATTTTGTTTTTATTATAATGTTTATAGCACTTTACTTTTTAATATCATCAGTTTCGAAAGAATATCATTCAAATGTCATTTTGATGTCAGTGTACGTTTGAATTGGCCTCAAAGCGTATTAAAGCCCGACCAGAAATATATGATCATTGTCAAGAGGGCGCTGTTATTCTCATGTATAGGGTGACAGTTCAGTTTCGCCTGAATAATTTAGTTCAAATGAAATTCCACAATATGGCGCGTGATCATATATTGCTGCTTGCATATTTATATATGATATTTATCTTTATCTACATCACAAAAATAGACATTAAAATAAGATATGTATTAAATAAAAAAAATGCAACCATTCAGTGTTTTAGTGCTTTTTAAGACCAAAAAACTCTAAATTAAAAATACCGTTAAAATTCTCAGGGAATTCAGAGATATAGTAGAAACACTATATCACTACTTGTGTGACGTCAGACATAACCCACAAGCCCGCGCCATACAGTAATGAAACGAAAACTAACCGCTGGAAAAATACGTAGAAAAAATATAGTTCATTTTGATACAAGGAAGGATACAGTATGAATCGTGTATTATTTTTGTATTTGTTGAACACGGTGAGCGGTCTCTATAGGAAAAATAGCTTTTTATATGTAGATGTCTTTCATTTTGTTTATGCTTTCAATTTCATATTATTGAGAGACCAACAGAGATCATTATTGTTTGTACAAATATCTTAATACATATATTATGTATAATTAGTACTATACACTATAATAGGAATGTCAATAAAATTAAGAATTAATTAATTAATTTAAATTGGAAAGTGAAATTAAATCATACAAAATACAATGGAAACAAAATACAATAAAATAAAAATAAATGCAAATAAAATTAACATAATAATTAAAAATGTTTAAATAGGTATTAATTAATCTCTTTACTTTGCGATCTCTCATATCGGTAAAATTTTGAGTTCAAAAGTCAACCAAAAAAATCATGTTACTGTAATTAGTATTTAAAGCTTGACCAGTAATATATGATCATTGTCAATAGGAAGCTGTTATTCTCATGTGTAGGGAGACAAATTCAGTATAGTATGAAAAAAATTGTTTCAGTGAAATTCCGCAACATGGCGCGTGATCATATAGGTCAGGCTAGATAGCTATCACAGACACAATAAAATCTATTTATTAATTTATTATTATTAACAGAAACAATGTGTTGCATTTCATAACACTACAATGGTATATTCTCTGTATACTGTATTTGTTAAATATCATCAACTTACTGGACTGACAAATTTAATGACTAGTATTTAAGTACCTAACAATTTTCTTGAATACAATCCATACGTTAATGTGTTAGTATTAACTCTCCGTATGTCTGTCTATCTGTCTCCTCTTCACGCTTAAGCCACTGAACTGATGGAGATAGTTTGAGACCCGGGGAAGGACATATTAGGATCGTTTTTATCATAATAATCATAATTCAAAAGGGTGAAATGGGTAATGGAATTTATCATTAAAGTGACATATGGAAATAGGTACTAATAAGCAGGCAAAGTCGCGGGCAGAAACTAGCTGTAAATATTTTTAAGAACCTCTGTGGTTTTTGTTTCTTTGTACTGAATGGATGCGATCATTAATAGGTACAATCTGGGAGACCGAGTTTTGCTCGGAAAACATATAAAAACTCAAAAATGTGCGTTTTCCCAGATATAATATTAAGCTAGATAGAGTTTTCGCCCCCGAAAACCCCCAGATAGCAATCGTTAGAGCCGTTTCCGAGATTCGAGAATTATATAAATATGTACAACAATTGCTCATTTAAAGGATAAAGGACTATAAGAAAAAAATCGGACAAGTGCGAGTCGGACTCACCCACAAAGAGTTTCGTACGTTTTAGTATTTGTTGTTATAGCGGCAACAGAAATACATCATCTGTGCAAATTTCAACTATCTAGCTATCACGGTTCATGAGATACAGCCTGGTGACAGACGGATAGACGGACGGACGGACAGCGGAGTCTTACTAAATAGGGTCCCGTTTTACGCTTTGGGTACGGAACCCTAAAAAACACCCTGTACGATTGCTGGTCGTACACGAGACCGGACCAAATGTTACCACGCGGATCCTTATTTAATAAAGTCGATCAAATGAACAATACATTCGGCCAGAGCAAGAAAGATATTAGACTGTACGATATTGCTACCGAAATGGAGGCTTCCCATTTTGATTCAAGAAAATGAGGGACTTATGTTATTGAATTCATGTTTATACTAACAGTTAGTACTAAAATCTTTTTATAAAAATGTAATAATTATATTTTTACATTTAAGTGTCGCACGTATGATATGATTCCAACGGCCACTTTTTACCACCGCACCGCTCGCCGCCACCGATTTTTAGCTTTAAGGCTCCTCCTCCAGCAAAATACCGTATAACTGAGTTACTCTGAACCATTTTTTATATTAAATATGACACTTTCTGAGTAGAAAAAAATATATAACAATCAACAAAGTGTGAGAAATGATATGCTTTTTCTGAAATATTCTGTTAATTTAAATAAGTGAAGAAAAAATCTTGAATTCACCCCTATTTCTTTCAGTTGTATCCTTTTTACTACTGCAACTTTTATCAAAAATATATGAGACTTTATAATCTTTCTCACAAAACACTATAAAATGATTTGATTTCCTTTATTTTTGCAAATTTACTTTGCCTCAATTCCTAAAAAATAAGCCTTAATCCCACCTAAGTTCCTGCCATAATCCCGCTCTCGTCCGTATAGTCAGTGCGGGGCAAGTCGTGTTGCTAGACGGACCTGTGTTGCGTTGCGCGCGCGAGCAGGCGAAATTCTATTTCGAACGCATAGTTCTGCCCGCTCGATCTTTTGCAGCGGGTGGTGCGGTTAGGGGTAGAAGTTCCGCCCAATCGTGCGAGGCCGTTGGCGTCGAGTGCTGCCTTAAGTAACAAATATTGTACACCATTAAGATGGTAGGCTATGGTTTTAGTACTTACCTACGAAATTCATCACCGTTTTTATACCTACACTCACGATAAATATATTATGATAACAAGATCAAAACTATAAAAAATTGATAAAACAATGGGCCTCCAGAATTATATCTGAGCGTAATGTACCCTCTGCAATTCAAATCAAATAGCTATCACATTCTACATTTCCGACCTCTCGGTACCTACAGACTAACATTAAATCCTAAAAGCCAATGTAATGCCTACTTAATAGCACGATTTGGCAAGAGGTAGATGGAGAGCCCCACATATTTCTCCACGCCAGACTTGGAATTTAAATTGGTCTGCTTCCTATCAATGTGCATTTCAGTCCATTTCTTCACCGGATGAGGTTGTAGATTTACACACACACAGCGTGTATTTTTGATACGACTGCATAACCAAAGAGTAATTAGTTAAGGCTTTAATGAACAAACTTTCATAGGTTTTATAAAAAACAGACTATTATTTTTCCATATAAAATAATTCTGCAAGCAATGTATCACTACTTTGTTTTAACTAAAAACGTCGCATTTAATGATGCGACGTCACGACTGTCACAAGTGACTATAATTTACGGTCAACCAATTTGATTCCTAGGCCACTATAGAACCATGTCATAATGACTTCTACCTTCTACGACAGTGCTTATTGAGTGATGCATGTCATGTATAGAGTAGTTAAAGCGACAAGGTCCTATAGTGGCCTAGGATTCAAATTGGTTGAATGTACAAAATACATTGCCATTGCCATTATCATTTTGGGGTCGTGATTCCAAATGTCAGAAATGTATTAAATTAAGATGGTTAATAATACTGATCAAAATTTTCCATCGGGCCGATATGAAATCGTAAAAAAATACTCCTGGGCATGGCATTTCGTCTACTTCTGGTGCTCATTAAGGATCGCGACCCCAAGATCACCCAGTAAATACGTATTTTCTAGAAAAAACCCTTAACAACTTGTTTCTTATAGTTCTTGACTTTCGCGTGACTACTATTATTACATCTTATAAAACAAAGTTCCCGCCGCGTCTGTCTGTTTGTATGTATCGACCCGGTTCGAAGAACGAGATATGATAACGATAAGTTCTGGTTTAAATAAGTTCTCATTTAGATATCGTTTGTATGTCGTATAATTGACAAAAGCAGCTCGATTCGGGCAACCAATTTCACTTTGACATTAGAAGTATCGTGTCTTATTATCCCTTATTATCACATATAATATCACACGTCAATTTTGACATGTCGTTTAGTTATCGATCTTTTAAATTTCTTTCCATGATATTAAACGTGTCTTAATCATTATTCGAATCGGGCCAGTTCGCGATAAACTCAACAGCTACTGAACGGATTTTTATGAGGTTTCCATTTATTAATAGAGTGATTTTGCAGAAGGTTTAAGTGTATAATTTGTTAAGGTTTACCCGTGCGAAGATGGGGCGGGTCGCTAGTTAGTAATATATTTAGTTAAATTCAGTACTAGGGATATTATTACTAAATTGTTAAAGGATATAAAGGACGCACTTAATAAAATCAGACCAAAAATACAAAATCTGCCTAGAAATACCTCGCCTTAAGCAACGACAATAACAGCCAATGATTGAATAAACAAACCTATACCTACTTAATAATAAACCCAAACAAGAAAATGGATCTTCCTCTTTTATTCAAAAAAAACGTATGCGCCATTGACTCTAGCACACATCACGCCATTTTATTTCTACGCTCAGAACACGCAATAAATACTCTTTATCTCTCTCTTATCCACTAGACAAGAGCAGATGAGCAAACAATCGGGTACAAGTAGCGTGTGATGTTGGCCATGAAAATTGACAATTCAGACGGTATCATTCTGTAACATCAAATCAAAACCAGCGGTCCGATTAGAACTTTTAGATACGTCCAATATTATATACGATTTGGATCGGATATGTCAGTGACATTTTTGTTTAAACAGACGTCACTTCTGGCACTGATATATTCGATCCATATCGTATCTAGACCTAATATTTGACCTATCTTAAAAATTTAATCGGGCCGGCGGGCTCAAGCTTTTAGTGTTGATGACGTCAAACCACATATAGATTGATTTCAGCGGCTGCAGTACGGTCGCATTTTTATAACTTCTGACTATGTCTGTGACTTTCGCACTTATACTTGTTACAACGTGATAAAAATTCGAATGTGCTACAGTCGCAGATAGTCTTTAATTTTCAATGACCACATAAATAATCATACCATATCCCCAATTTGTAATTAGCCGTAAGTAACGTCTTTCAGCTCTGGACATGACAAATCTAATTATTAAAAAAAAAAATCATTTCATCATTCTTAATTGACATTTTAGTAAGCGTTTAGTCGTAAAGTCGTAATAATAGTTTGTGCGATATTTATTTGTTTTATTTCTTTTTTATTTATATTTTACTTACTGGTTTTATATATAATACTTAATAGTAGGTGCTATAGCACTATAAACACACGTATATGTATTACTTATGGATGTAAAAATTCTTGATCGGGTATAACAAAAATAAGTACCTATAAACTGCGCTGGTGAAAAAACTCAATTTAGTATATTATTAAGATTCATTTTTTGCCTTAAAATTCTCTATTGTTTTATTTCCAAACCTCGCATGAATTCAAAATATGTAAATTATAAATTAATAATAGAAATTCACTGGTATTAAAATCTCTTTTTGTGTTATGATTGACTGCCGAAAATGTTTTCCATACTTTTATTTTATATTTTTTCTACAATTAACACATCTGATATTAAAAAATATTTTTATTTAATTAGGTACTTGTCTCTAACATTACTTCAAAAGCATAATAAAAAGGAACACAAAATCGAGACCCCCATTCACATTTAACCCTTTTCCAGGCCGCACCAATGTTATTTTTACGGCCCGCCTGATGGCAAGCAGTCTCCGTAGCCTATATACGCCTGCAACTCCAGAGAAGTACAAGGTTTTTCCATCAAATTCTAATTTATTCAAATTAATCCAGCTTTAATGATTCATTTAAAGATAAGGCACATTTCCAGAAAGTCTAATCTAATTTGAACCTTAAAACCGATTCCTAAGGTTGAAGTTCTAATAGCGCGTATGTGGCCGATAAATCGTACTATGCCTAGTTTAACTTGTTATGATTATAAACTGGTTTGATACACCCCTTGGCGATCGTTTTGGTGATCGCACGCACCAATCAGCTTGAGTGATCTTCAAGGTCGTATATATTAAAATAAGATCGAAACTCTATAAAGTTGATCTCAATCGGTCTCCGGGTCGTATAAATTTATTATACAAACTTCCCTTATTTTGTCCGCCAGTGTATTATCCTTAGAGCCCTCCATGATTGAGATACTTCCCACTGTCAACAGTATCTTTGAGTAAACGTTAGGTATTATTGACAATACAGTAACTATTACAAATGTTGCTCGAGTTCTATTTGCAATTATTTTATATAGATACGCAGATATGAAATAAATAAATACGTCATTCTGAGACAAACCGAACACAAATTACACATGATTAAAACTTTTAGAATTCCACTTGACTTTGATCCTTATTATTTTAATGATATGTGTTAAATTTGTTAAATATCAAAATTGGCGCCATCTAATAAATCAAAGGTCAAAGGATGGCAGCATCAGAAGATTGCGCCACTTTTTGATATTTAATAAATTTAACATATATCAGTGAAAGAATGAGGATCAAAGTCAAATGGCGTTCTATAAGTTTTAATCATGTGTCGAAAGATGGCAGTAAATTTACTGTGGCTACAAAGTTTTCTTTGACAATCCACCTCTATTTCAAATTCTCTTTGCTACTGACTCGAGACTGTTATATTTACTTTTTAAATTGTTAAATCATGGGTAAGTTGTTCCCCCCCTACACCCTCAGCACAACCCCCACCCTCGAGGACTCTTAGTATGTTTATCTGGAGACCACAATATATAAGTTTACCAATTTTCAAAACTACACCAATTATTTCCCCTGATTGCCCACATTCCGGTAAATTTTCTTGAGCTAATCCTAGATTCTAAATGTAACCTAAAAGCGACACGTTTACTGGATTAGCTAAGACTCCGGCTAAGTCACGGGGCGGGTTGAACTGTACGTAAATCAGTCATAATCGCGAGAGCTCATAAACCCGCTGACTCCCGATTAAGGTGGCGAGACACGTGTCGCGCTAAACGACGGTTAATCGCGGTTTAAGACTGGCGCGCTCCTCTTGAGACCCTTTACCTGTTCTTTTATGAGTTCCCCGCAGGCTCGGCCAAACAAACGCCCGTACAAACGGAGTTTCGTTCTCATTTTAAAACTACGTGTGGATTGTAATGAAAATTTGCATATATAATGACATGAGGTATATCTAGTCCAGCGGTCGTAGCACGATCGCATTTTTATCTCTGGTCACCATGCCTGTAACGTGCGAAAGTGATAGGCGATAAAAATGGAACTATACTGCCACCGCAGTAAGGCTAAGACGGTTGGTTCTTTATCATTTGTCAACATGCCTGTCCCGTTCTAACAAGTATGTAAGTGTGAAAGTGACGCATGACATGACAGGTGATAAAAATGCGACCATGATTCCGCTGCTGTAATTAGTAGATATAGTTTTATAAAACAAACGAAATAGAGCAAAAACAAGTTTTGTATGGAAAACTTGAATTCACTGTATTTTTTTAACTATGGTATCTGAAGCTATATAAACTAATTTCAGGACTAGATATGTTGCCTCCCTGTCACTCTTACGTTGGAATTTACAAGTGCAACATAGTGCCTCTCTGTTGCACTTGTAAAGTCCAAGGTGCAACGTTGTTCCCCTCTATGTTTAGTATAATGTAAAAATAATTATAAAAGGCTATAAAAAGTAAAGTAATAATTACATTAGGTAAATAGGTACTTTAAAGTCGATACGGCCATTTTTTTTTTCTTTCGTTGATCTTTAAATTACTAAGTATATGAAACGTACAGGTTTTTAATATCTAAATATGGGTTTTGCGAAATCACCTTTGGCAGCTTATTCCTTCAATGTATGTCAAACACGTAAAATGCTTGGTTCCGTCACTTGCGAGTATTTTGTGTATCCCTTAGGAACCGTACATTTCTTCCATAAAATAGCCATTCTACCCTCGGACTAATCTTTATGGAAAAATCACATCCATTGGTTGCTCGGTCTATAGTTCCGTTGATGTCAAATGCGCTTCGGAACCCTAAAAATCTACCAATAGTTCGTATAAATAACGCAAGTGCTGAGCTTTTTAACATAAAAATTATCTTTTAATATCGATGTAATCTATATTATAATATCACCGCAATTTTTTCCTATATTAGTTGTCATATTGCCAAGCAAACCTTTACTTTAATTAAATTATCGAGAGCTGAAATTCACTTGATTGTCATGCGACGAACGCTCCCGAAGACAATTGAATTGGGTCGTTACGGTTGCGAGGTAATAATAATTTGAAATTGTCTATCGCATAATACAAACCTTTATGGTATCCATTATAGAATATAGTGTTAGGCCTCCGAAAATGTCATTTCATAACTGTTGGTCAGTTATTTCAGAATATTATCATTGCCATTATAATGTTAGGCCACAGGCACACATACACACACGAACTCAAACAAAACACACCCACACGTTACGCAAGCCATATCTACTTTGTATAAAGTGCTTTTTAACTGTTTTTTTTGTAATCTTTTGTTTCCACTTAGCTATTGCATGTTAGTTGTATTTTTGTGGACAGCTGTTATTGGCAATGTTTTCTGTTCACTATGCTATGTATTACTTTTTGTATTGCTGTTGATGCCCCAAATAAATAAAATAAATTATCTACATTTCGTTCGTGGTGCAGGGTCCCGCGACCGCGGCTATAAAGCATTGCGAAGGGTGTGGTATTTCGGCGGTTCTGTGGATCTGCTGAATCCTACACTAGAACAGGTAACGCAGTAAAATACTGTTGTGAGGCTAGAATGATTTTTAGTTTTTAAGACATTATAAATGTGATTACGCTGTCATTTGATCGAAGCCTATAGGTACATGTAACTTAATACTCTCGATCCATATTAAGTATTCACATCGCCCATAGTTTTGTGGTTTGGCCATCTAGAGCGTTTGAGGGAAAACTGACAGCACGCCGCCCGGCCGGTCGACGTAGGTATCGATGTGCGGATGTGGTGGACACGGATCTGCACGAGCTCTAGGTTGAAGACTGGCGAGAAACTGCACAGGACTGGGATCAGTGGCGAGCAGTCGTGTTGGAGGCCACACACTGGGCCCCTGCGTCAAAGTAGTAAGTATAGTTTTGTATGATAATGTGTTTTAAGTTTTACTGACAGATCTTACTTAACTCTGATGCCCCAGATACATAAAAACATTAAAATTTGCTCGAACAAGGTCGAAATAAGTAGGCCCCAAGTGGAACGCGTAGGGCTTCGTAATTAGATCGTGTGCAGGCGCATAATGAGGCGTTAATTAGGCTAATCAAATGTGCGTGTGCCAACCCTGTCTTCCAAATATAAATCCGAGATTTAAATAGGGACTTTTCAGAGATTATCCACCGAAAGGCTGTTGACTTTTGAATTTTGTGCTTTGGTTCGTGAGCTTATTATAGATGAATATGAAAATGCTAATATTAATGCGTTGAAAGGTAAAATCTATGTTAAATTTATAAATGTTGATTTATGGAGGGCATTCCATAAGGAAAAGGGTCAGATTGACTAAAGTGAATTTATCAATACACGTGTTGGATTATTTAAAAAAAGAGATATTCAAATGAGGTTTATAACTTATTAGGTATCTAAAACACATTTTTACTATTGAAAAAATATGTTAAAGAGAAAATTTCACTTGCTATTGCCATTGTGTAAAAAAATGGTATCTAATGCCCCAACTAAAACATTTGAATTTGATTTTTGAAATTCTTTAAAAAGCAAGCTAGGGTAGACCGAGGCGAATCGGATCAGGATGAAAAATCTGTTGATATTTAAAATATTGCATTAATATGAGCGAACTAAAATAGCACCGTAAATCTCTTCTCTTGGTCTGCTACGCCAATCATGTGATTTTTTTAAAATACATATAAAAAAAAATTGTCTGTTTCTATTCACCCTGTGATTCGATTCGCCTCAATGTACCCTACATGATGGCAGTCTAAATTAAACAAAAATAATGGAACAATGGTATTAAGTTAGGTAGTTAGTTACCCAGGACCTCCAGCTTCGCAGGCAGGGCCATTACCGATTATACTTGCCGCAAAACGAAGTGGCAAGTCAGGTCGTTAATCATCGGAACGGAATCGTGCTATCCCTTTCGCACTTGCACGGCCTTATGGAGCGGGACTCTCAACAGTAGTGCAGGTACAGCCGTATTATGCATAAAACGTACGGCACCTGACTCTTAAGCCTTGGTCACACGTACCGAGTACGCCACTGTTCTTGGGTGTGATCAAGGCCATATTGCCCGACTCGCCACTTTTTTTATATACTAAGTGGTGGCAAACAAACATAAGGCCCGCCTAATGGTAAGCAGTCTCCATAGCCTACTTACGCCTACAACTCCTGAGGAGTTACATGCGCGTTGCCGACCCTAACACTCCGCACCCTCGTTGAGCTCTAGCAACCTTACTCACCGGCAGAAACACAACACTGTGAGTAGGTGTAGGTAGGTATGGTAGGATTACTTGGTGCTGAGGCAAGTACACGATAAACCATTATAAAAACTCGAAAGCCAAAGTCGAAAGAAGTTTTGATATCACGACTTATCAAATAACCGTACAGAATTGCGCCATCTGACCTAAAACCCGATACCTGCGACCATTACCGCTTTAATGAAACTCATAACGCTCTTCTCACTTGTTAAGTCATTAAAAAACCCATCAATTTTTACCATCATGCCCCTCTAGGGCTGCTAATCCTATCGCCTTATGAGCTAGCTGAGTTGAGCGTTCGAGTAAAGCAAACCATTATCCATCAGGTCGTCGTCCAAATCTAATGTTTCACTTGTATTTGTACTTGTCGAAGCGAAAGAGGTATATCAGGATTGTAGCAAGTGGAAATCCGTGGTCTCTGCCTACCCCTCCGGGAAATAGGCGTGATTATATGTATGTATGTAACTTGTATTTTGTTTTCATATATAGGTATTGTTTCTTTGTATTGTATTTTATTTTGTAGTTTCACAGTGCCTTGGTTTTACTGTAATAATATTGTGATACTTATTTGACTAATAACAATTAAATAAATAAATATGATGATGATGCACCGGTTTGACAGGTGCAATTTGGTATGACGTTTAAAAAGTGCAAGGTCAAGTGAAATTTACCGAACATACTCCTCACGTGTGAAAGTCAACACCGATATTGGTGAATTCACCCTGTGCAAATTGGCAGGGAGTAAAAGCCAGAAACAAAGAGTGAAATTTACTATTAATCGATGTAGATTAAATGTTGAGTTTATGAAGGAAAACAGTATTTTTAAATATTATTACCGCTTTTACAGCACAATTAGTTTAATTATTTATGCTTATTAATAGACACTGTATTTATAGATATGGGGCACGGGTAGACAAAAAACAATTTTTAGGAAGGAATCAGAAATCATATAATACCTTTAACCTTTTCCCCGCCATTGACTTGATATAAAGTCAGTACATTTCATGCCCCACACGCCACAACTTCATATCAAGTCTTGGCTTTGGTCAGGTTTGTATACGTACAATTATTGACATGATGTTGATGACACTTTATTACTTCATTCATTCTTCGGCGAAAAGGTTAAACTGAGCCCCTAGTGTAAATTTATTCGATTTCGAAACGTGACGTACGTATTTAGACACAGCGCGCCAAGCGGGACGTTCTGGAAACTCAAAATCTCATGCAAAATGAGACTTAACGCAAACGTCACGTTACGCCATCGAATAAATTTACACTAGGGGTACTGATTTGTGGAAGCAAATGCTCGCCAAGTTTAAAGAATACACGGTCAGTCATGTTATTAGGGCACATTTCCCTGTAATCTGCCGACAAAATTGCAATCATAATTTTTCGCCTCTTTTTAACGAATTTAATAAGTCCGGAACTGACAATTCATATCTTTTAGCTTTAATAGAATAAAGATACGGTGATAAAAATGTAATTACCATAAAATTGCGTGTAGAGCGTGTAAGATAATGGTGGAACTGGAGGGCGGGAGGTCTGGGATCGATGTAGCTTAAAATAGCGTTGTGGCTTTGATTTTAGACGCTGATACCACACAATAAATAATAGTACTACCGTATATACAGAAAGGAAACTTCGAAATTTGACAGCGATTTAGGGCCGAATCATGTTGTCCCTTTTAATGTATTGAACTATCCCATTCGGCCATTTAGGGTTATCAAAATTCATGTTATTATTTTATCTGTATACGCAAAAAACGCATCATATATATCAGAGCGGCCAAGATGCTCACAAATATCTGAACTCTATTGTCAAGGCGATAGATATCTTTGAACACCTCAGCTCCGATAACATATGATGGCGACTGTCAAAAAATACGGTCCACCTGCAACTCCAGGGGTATTACATGTGCGTTGCCGACCCTAACACCCCCCCTTAAAGAGCTCTGGCAACCTTACTCACCGGCATGAACACAACACTAAACAAGTTAATGTTTAGGTCTTATTGAGCAACTTTTACTATGGGACCAATCCTGAAAAAAAAATATTGTCTGTTTCTACATTTTGCTGGTTTGATGTAAAATTTCCTATGGGAGAGTCTATTTTGTTTCGCGATTTCAGGGTTGGTCACATAGTAAAAGTTGCTCAGTATGAGGTAAACATTAACGGCTTTGAGTAATTGCTTTACTTTTAGTTATATTTAGTAGACAAATGGACACTAGGTACGATTTGAAATAAGTTTTTGGTAAAAATTACATTTTTGGTACAAGCTTTTATCGCTGACTGTACTTTTTTTCCACAGGCAACTAACTCATCGAGACAATTCTAAATACCCCAAACACAATTAGGTTGCGTTGTTTTATCACAGAGTTCCTATGGCTACCTCCTGTCTCCATCATCAGATCAGCTTGATGGTACCATAATATTGCATTATCATCCGACTTACATATGTATGCAAATTTTCACCTTCATCATGGGAAGTGGGTCAAATTTAACTTGCAAAATTTGTCCCATACATACTAACAGGGCAAGTTAAATAAAAGCTTGTAAAAAGGTTTACATCAAACAATAAACAAATTATTTTAATTTGGAATAATTATTATTTTATTTCTTGCAGAAACGTCGATTCATATCACAAAATTTTTACTGACATCGCTGTTTCTTCAAGATCTGTGACAAAGGGTCGACTCCGACATATTAATTATATCTGAGGGCCGGGCCGCAAGAAATTCGAGAACTCCTTATTTTCTTATTAAGGTTCTCACTCGGCAACATGAACAACTTTCTTATACAAATGTATTCTTCGTTGTTGCTTTTAGACGTTTAACATCAGCTTTTGCTGTGATTTTCACACTTCACACATAGTTGGCAAATAAAAATAGTGTGCCTAATCTATGAATCCTCGAGATACTATTGATGGCAGATGCTGAATTAGATAGAAGAGTGTGTAAAATAGGCTTAATTGTGTACTATAGTATATTTCTTTAGGTGCACGACTGGTACCGCCCTCCTTCTGTAGATCGGCTTTTTCTACGTTAAATCTTATGGAGTAAAACTAGTTCAAACGGCTGCCACTAGCATTAATGTGCGACGTTCCATAAGATTTCGTGTGTTTGTAATAATCAGCGCCACTTCTCCTTCTCCAACTGCGTACCTTGCCAATAGGCATGTATCCTTACGGATTCTTAAGCACAGAAAGTATACCTCTTATTACACATGTTCGATAAGAACACTTATGTCCATACGGCTCGGTGCGATGTCTCGGAGACCTTAGAGTATGACACATTTAATTGCATTTTGTAATATATTTACTTATATACTTATATTATTTATACACCTATTAATGTTTAATAAAGTACGGTGTGCACTTAAATCACGTCGCAGTAGTAATAAAAATATGCTCTCGCAAACGTTTACTCCAAACAATTGCGACTTTAAACTGAAAGTACAAATCCAACGAAAATGTTATGAAGCTAAAATTACAAAAGCATGGTTAAATAAAGCAACATATTTATTCCGACCAGCGCTTATTTTCTCTTTGAAAATAATCGTGCGATTATTTCTAAAGTGTTAAAGCGAACAAACTTAACTGACCAGCATAACTTGATCTGCGATCACGCATATCTCCTTAAGATCTTAATATTATGGTTATATTGGTAGCGTTAATATTAGACTCATAATAGTGATATGAACTGTTTACTAGTGTTGCTAAGTTATTGGGAGCTCTCATCTATCGGTTTCGACTCAGATTTGTAGTATCAAATTACTCTTGCTACTTATGTGTCTGAGAACATAAAAAAGTGTCACTTAAGATTTTTTACATCTATACAGATTGTTTATTTAGTCACCTGCAATAATTTATGGGGTGAATACATACATCATATTGAGCAACTTTACTAAGGGACCAACTCCGAAATTGCGAAAAAAACGTTGGCGGTATCATACATTTTGGCTGTTTGACCTTGACATTTTTTATGGGAGAGTACATTTTTTTTCGCGATTTTCGATTTTGAAACAGCGAGGAGCTTTATCTAAATAAAAATCTATGTCAAAACTTAGGTTATTGATATTGTCTTTTCAAGCTACTCCAATTTTTGGCAACTATTTCAAGAGGTGTAAGAATTAACACACAATTCATATTTTAAGGTTTTCATATCGCGACAATTTCACGAGTCATAAAATATTATATAAATTTACCATAAAAATGTCGCTATTGAACTTTGACGATTGTTCACGGCCTCTTTATTAGGTACTAGGACTAGTCCTAATTCTCTTTGAGCTATTTTTCAAAAAAAAAAACTCACGATACTATTCGTGTCACAACTCAAATTTCATAAGTATTTTACGTGCAATCATACTTCTCCGAGCTTGTATCGCTGGCAATACAGAGAGGTAACGCGGCCAGCGTTATGACAGAATATTCTTTTACTCAACATCAACTGGTAAATGTCCTCTTGATTGTTCAAAAACGAATGAGAAAGTGTATCTATTGGTTTTCCATAGTATTTTATTTTCCTTTGAACTGTTAGCTTAAATTTAGTTTTGACATAATTGTTTGATTTAATAACAAAGTAATCGCTTATAATAAATGTAAAAGTGGAAAAATTACTGTCTTGGGTGAGACTTGAACTCACGGCCACTAGATCGATACTCCAGCGCTCTGCCATCTGAATCACCAATACCTCATCCATAGTCAGCAAATTTTTCCACTATATGGGTCTAGGGGACCCTAGCGACATCTACCGTAAGAACATTAAACTTCTTAGCATGGCTCCCAGACGTTTCTGCTTGTTAAAAATTAAGGTGTAATCGCATAAAAATGAGTCGAATTTTGACTCATATTATTATAGGACTCGACTTTTCCCAACTCTACTGTTTACACAGGGCTTAAGCAAAATATGATGTGCTAAATAAACGCCGGGTTTCCAAGCTACTAGCGAAGGTATTAAGGTTCTTTATGAAATGAACCAAATTATCCTTCTACGAAAACAAGTGAAAACTTTTAAATTGCAAAGCATGTTTTCCTCTATTCCATTTTGAGGCAGGTTTACTTAATTTTTTCGATATAGTAAACAAAGAGAATTTAGTTTACAAAAATAGTAAAATAATTAATATTTTATCGAATTCGTCTTTAATCCTATATTGTTGTATATAGATTATTTGTTGGCAATGGAGCGTATGAGTTACAGTATAAATGCACACAATATATACTTTTTCACCACATTCGCATAGAATGGTTCTTTTTATTATTTGAAAACAGTGTGAATAGTTGCATTTTACCCTGTAGAAAACAAAGTCATTTAATGAAAATTTTTAATCACTCACCCAAGGTTAATTTTTGTAATCATTCGTTCGCTCGAATTCCATATTAACACGAGGGAAGCAACTATTATGTTTCCTAATTTAATGTTAACAAATAACAATTGTTGGCTTTGAGTAGGTACTATTTTTTTGCAATTTGAGGGTTGTCTTATAGTAGCAGTTGTTAATGACTGGTCGTACCTAAGAAACACCTTCCATATTTAGCTCGCCGAGCATAGCGAGAAATTGAAAAAACACCCTATACATCCAAGTAAATAATCTTTTCCTCAAACTAATTTATCACTCAAAGATAACACTGCATCTGTAAATACGACATTGTATTAACCTACATCGTTATCACGTCTCTCCTGAAAGGTCGATGACCTGCACATAAATAATTCAGTGCAATAACAACCCGGCGGCAACTGCGGCATGCCACTGTTATTGCTTCCTCGAGCGCAACTTACTGAGGAGAAGCTAATCCATTCGAAAAATCGCTTTGGTTTCATTGCACTTTGATTTTATAATGCCATTGTGTTTATTAAAAAAAAAAAACTGCCTAAATGTCTAATTGATTCCTTCCTAAAATGGACAAGTATCATATTCATATCGTCCAAGTCCCGAAATACCCATGTAAAAAAGTAGGTATCCCGAATTTCCGTTTTTTTTAATAAATAAAATTTAACTACAGACGTCAAGGGCCTATTTTAGATATAAGTTAGTTATAGTAATCATCTGTATATATCCATTATGTATATTGTTATTGTCAATAAATAGAATTATACTACAGACGTCTTAATTGCAATTTTATACGTTTTGTCCTATTAACAACTATTTTTAAAATTCTGCTGAAACTAAATACATTGGATAATATAACGCTTATTAATGTCGGTATGTTGAGATTAAGGCATAATGACATCACGTCAATTCGAAGTTTAGATATTTTGAGAAAAATATTAGTAAAGCTTGCTCGACAAATCGGTCTCGCGATGAACTTTTGTTAAAAAAATCGATACGTGATAAACGGTTGTATCCTCAGATACCTAAGGTAAGATTACACCGCAGGTATGACATAGACATAGACATAGATTTTTTTTATTTAACACCACATTGAAAAATGTTTACAGGCAATGCTACAAAACATTACAAGCCTTAATATTATTAGACTAAAGTAGGCACAAATGAATGTTTACATGTAGATATAAAAACTTTTAAAATGATGATGCTAAAAAGGAGCGAACCTCAGCATGTGTTGCAGCAGGCTTACCTACTACAATGCTGGTTTTCAGGCCGACCCTTCGTACAATACGAATTTGCTTGCTGCTTATCGGAAACTGTATGGCTAAGATTATTTTACTTTGTGTAGAAAATGATATAAGTATGCATATATTATATATGTTTATGTTTGTGGATATATTTATAAGATTATACTGTATAAACTATGATATATGTATGAAGGTTTCACCAACATTTATTTTACCATAACTATTTCAATGACGTAGGTTATTCAAGTGTTCTTTCTTGTAGAATTACAGATGTGCCTAACGCTACGTTCTTACGTGACACCATTTATCTGGTGTATATTGTGTTGCTTAATTTATCTTTCGGTCAAAATCAGCTCAAACATAATTTTCTCCTAAATCGTACCTATTATTAAATAATAATTCTCGATCAAATGCAGTCGAAAATAATCGTAACAGACAGAAGACATTGAAACAATTGAAAGGAGATCACTGCAATAATACTCGTATCGCTCCCAAACCGTTCTGCTCTCACTTCGCGAACAAAAACAGCATAACTTACTCATACGTTAGCTCCAAGCAACAAAAAGCACAGCCACATTTTGGCAACTGGGAAACGTGTGTAAAAAACAACCACTGGGGCTATATTCCTAACGCATCTCGCCAGACGCTTACAGAGCTAGTAGTAGGTAAGTACGCACGTTAGTTACTCAACGTTGTTACAGTGGAGTCCAAAGATACGCTGGTTTGCTTAATTTATCTAACTTTTACTTGGTTTGGGATCGGAATACGCGGAGCACGGTTACTGGCTGCCTTCCATTTCCATTAGGGAATGTTTAGCCAAAGTGTTTCTCGAACTTGGCCCATTAGGCTTGCTTGTTTCCTTTTTGTCTTGGCCCCTTTTTTGGACTCGTTTGGACGCTAAATGTTTTTTTACGAGTTCACGTGATCTGACGGGCTGAGGCAAATTGTAGCTTGAACTGTGAAAATGCTAAAAAAACTAGGCAATAGAACAAAAGTACTTAAAAGTAACGTTTTTAATGATGGTAAAATGTGCCTACTTTGCTTCGAAACTAGAAATTTAATTAAAATTTTAAAATGTATACTTACTTATATTGTAGTAGGTATGTCCATAATATGCTGATATAAAGTAGGCCATCATTACTATTATGTCGTTAAACTTAAGGCGGCCTTTCACCCTTTTCAATCCACTGCATCGATTCAGAATTTCAGACTTACACTCCGGATCATACTGTCTGATCCATATTTCATCAACAGTTACTATTCGGGAACAAACTTCAACTAAATCATCTTCGCACAATTCTAAAAACGCCCTTGAAGTTTCAACACGGCGTTCTTTATCGAAGGCCGTCACCATTTTTGGTACCCAACGAGCACTAACTTTACTCATGTACAAATGTTCATGTAAAATTTCTTCGACTCTTTCTTTACTAATACCTAAGACCACAGCTATTTGCCAAACCTTAATTCTTCTATCTTCTAATACCAGCTTTTTGACCTTTGCTACGTTTTCTCCGGTCACTACCGATATTGGCCGACCTGAGCGGGGGTCGTCTTCGATCGATTCCCGTCTAAGTTTAAATAAGCGAGTCTACTTTTTGACTATGGTATAAGAAGGCCCAGAAGCACCGTAAATAATAGCCATTTCCTCAAAAATACACTGCGGTGATTTGTCACTTATTGTTAGGAACCTAATTACAGCACGGTGCTCAATTTTCATAATATTCGTTGGTAATTCACACATGATGTACTTTTGCGTTGTATATCTCCAAACACACTAAAGGGCTAGCATCGGATCGACCAAGGTAGAGACAACTTCATCGAGCTGCACCGACAAGAGCCCTGCTCTTAAATTGAAGAATATCGCGAAACAGAATGTGACATGTTTTTTTTTAAAATAAATTGTTTTTAAATGGCCTTTCTAGTGGCCAGTATCATAAACGCATATATAACCTCTAAATACCTTAGGCTTAGAACTTTTCAGACGCCCCTCGTATTATGGTAAAGCCGAAATAAAACCAAATTAATATATTGTTCGTATATCCAACATTTTAATTTTCTGTGACATTATAGTTCGCACAATTTTCGATAAAAACCCTGTTAGTAAAAATAAAAACCTTTTAGCTGGTAAGCCAGCGTTAAGCCATATATTAAAATGTCTCATTTATGTGAGCACTTACGTACTGAGCAATTTTAATAAATAATACCAGGCGGTTTTGGCATCGTCTAACAAGAACCATTTCTAGTTCGCCATATTCTAGAAATTTAATATGAGTCGTAGATTCAACACAAGGACTTGGTAATTGTTTTAAGAAACATTATTTACTTAAACCTTGCTGTGTTAGCAGAGCTGCGTGGTTTAGTGTTTATAATTCTCCAGTTTCCTAGAACTTCTACATTGTGTTTTAAATGCGTAAAATATGTATCTACAGCAAGTTCACGAATGAAAGGGGACAAATTTATTTTAAAGATTATTAAAAGATACTATTCGCCTTTCGTTTTGATGCCCTTAAAATCAGCTTTCAATGTTTTCTTTCTCGTAAATACAAAATTTTATTGCAGTTTTTTATGAATAGTATTTTAAATGGTAACACTATTAGAGAATTGGCTAGTTGAAAGTTTTTCGTAAATAATGTCAATCGATCTTTATTTTCCTGGGGATCAAATGTCTATACAGGAATAGGTCTAGTCTAGTCTAGAGGTCTATAATTATGGCATTTAAGCAACACTAAGGTCAGAAATGAGAGTTAAAATCTGAGGCTCGCACTCGACAATTGAATCGCCTCGTGTGACGGCACATTACATTAGTCTGTTCTAAATATATAGATCAAGAAAATTGCTATTTTGACCCTTAAATATTGCTTTTATGAATTAAGTTGTTTTCAATCACATGTAGGTGAAAGTTAAAAAAAAAATAAACTGGAGCCTTGAATTTATTTATAATCTCAACATGTCATTTTAAATTCCACTTTTTTATAATTGATGGTTCTTTTTGTATCCATTTAGCTTAATTTTGTTACAATATTCAACTCGTAAAAATCGAACCGTAATTCGACATATCATGTCCTAGCTTTTATACTTATAGTCGGCTTCTGCTTAAGTGAAGCTACTTGTATTCAAGAGTATAAGCACATGTGCTCAAAGACATTTGTATAACCACTACAATTCTCACGTAGAGGAAGCATATTATAACAATAATTAGAATTACCTAAATACTACCAATACATTCCGGTCACGGATTTTCCTCAATTTTCTTGATAGCATCCAAAAAGAGCGTAACTAAAGAAGGTTAAAAAAATATTCTTACTACTACTACACTACACTTACTCCTTATCCAGTCGTATTAAAGACGAAAATTGTATACATCTTTGAAGTTGATTTCACAATAGAAATATCTGAGTATTAGAAGGTAAAATGAGGTTACTGTCCTTACGGTATTTGTTTTGTAACGAGACGGTTTTCCAATAGGAAAGTAATTTAATAAGAAATGAATGGGAATGTTGTTTCAAAAAACTTTTTTGCTGGCTGACAATCTCAGCCGAATTTCACCTCCCCATGCAAACGAAATTTCATTCACATTTTAAAACTACGTGTTGGATTGTAATGAAACTTTGCACATAGAATGACATGGTGTACAAAGGTATACCAGGTATTTAGGTAGGTATTTAAATTAAAAGAAATGGAGAAAAGACAAGTTTAGAATGAAAAACCTAAATTCGCTGTTATTTTTCTTAACTATGGTACCTATCTGAAGCTACATTAACTACATGTATAGATATACCTTATTCTATGGTAATTACAAAATTTGTGAGCAATCTAGCTAGCCAGTCGTTTTAAAATTAGAGCGTAAGTTTCGTACAAATGGACCTGCCCCTCCCCCGCAAAAATGGGCAAACTGTTTCGTACAGAAAATTACACACAAGGCGCCTCCAGTTGTTAAATGCTCTAAGTTCTCAAGTTTCACTTCCACTATTTGTGTTTCTAAAACTAGGTTAAATAAAGAGGGTAAAACTCGTATTCCAATTTCACTGATAAAATTGTATACCACCGCCATTACTGCAAACAGATTGCCGCTATAAAATGCAACGGAGCTCCGAGCGAAACTTAAAACTGAGAGATTACCGCGTCAAAATAACAATTCATCTGCACCGGAATTGTTGCTACTCGTACTACTTGGCTACAGTCTAAATATACTAGTGTAAAGCAGTTCTTTGACTAAGACATTGAAAGCAAATAAAGCCCACAACATTTATTGCCATAATGCTTAGGTACAATGTTCGCGAAATTATTACCTAAGTATGTCTAAAAAGTAATGAAAGTTAATTAACTGGCACCTAGCCTCGTCCGTAGTGACTTTGCCTACGAAGCTGGTGTTCCCGGGTTCGATTCCTAGGGTAAGGGAATTTGTGTGTTTATCATTATCACAATTGTTTATTCCAGAGTAATTTATGTTTTCTATGTAAATAAGTATTTATATATCGTCGTCTAGTACCAATAACAGAAAACTTAATGGGCTTATTTGTGGGACTAGGTAGGTTTGTGTAAGAGTGTCCTATAATATTTATTTATCTATAAATTTAGGTTAAATACAAATTTTCGGTTAACAAATACCGGGCCAAAAACCGATTTCAACGGTCTAGACACACGATGCGATTTACTTGCGCCAGTTTAGACTTGCACGAATAAAAGGTATTTCAAAGTAACTACAGAGTACAGTATAGATACAGACTGCTCTAGTACGCTTGTTCAAATGTAATTTCTGTTGAAGTGAGCGTCGAGGTGTGTTGTTTCTTCTAACTTTTGCTTTTCCTTGCGGTGATTCGTATGGAAGCCATTCAATGTTTTAACAATCATATCACGGTTGGCGTTTGGTATACTTCAATTCAATTAATTAATTTATTATAGGCATTCGTTCTTTATCCCTATTGTGATACTCTTTACTTTTTATAAGTCAAATAAATGACTCATTGCTATAAATAGTTATAAATACTTCTTAAATCTCGCGTGCATTTTAGTTGTTTCAGTCTTTTTGTCGGGAAAAACGATCGCAGAACGTGTATACGTGTAAGCGGCTAGTACGCTACTTAAACTTGTACGCACGCTGCCTATACGTTTCGGTAGACTTGCGCAAACGAAAGTTTGCACAAGTTGGAAATCAAAAAGTGAAACATTTTTAAAAACTTGTACGAGTTCAAAATTTGCGCAAGTATCTTCCGACACACGTTGCAGTAAAGTTGCGCAAGTAAATCGGTTCGTATGTGACCAGACGATGACGATGTATAGGTAATAGTACAGGTGCATCTAGATTACCCAAATGCGCAAGGCGCTTATTAATGCAACTCATGCAAGGGTCACCTTAACGCCTGACGCTTGCACGCTCGGCGTTGACATCAACCGCCATGCGTTTGTTTTAACCAATATAGGCGTGAGCGTCGAGCGTACATGTACGTTTCGTGGCCTTCGGGTAAGCGTGCAATTTAAAAATAGCTTGCGCGCAAGCAGGTCGCTTCAGGCAATCTGCATTACACCCTAACATGCTCTGGTTCTAACCAAAAAATGGCGGAATGTAATAATTCAACGGGCAGTGGGGTCAGGTGCCGGCAACTGCCTCCCTGATTTACTTGCCAACTTGCTAATGGTCAAATTTACTTTTTACTTTATTAGCTGACGTCTCCGAGTTTCGTAGAGTTATGACAAACTGGGTGATTGCGAGACCTTGTCGGACGTCGGACGTTTGAACGTCGCGAACCTAAAATTAGAAACGTTAAAATTAAATATGATGCTAAATTGAACACGCTGTAGACCGAGCGTGAGAAACGAATTTTATTTTATTTTATTTTATTTTATTTAAAGGCACACTAAACAGACAACATTCAAATTTGTTTTACAATATATAGATAGGTAGGTATTATATAAGAATGCCATCCAAAATAAGCATGCACAGCGACATAAAATTAAAACGAGCAGTAACTATCCTAAAATTATTTAAAAAAAATATGTAGGTATATCCTAAAACTACACTAAATTACAGAATAACATAAATAATTTTAACATGTCAAATTGCTTAATATTATTGTGTAGTATGATGGCCGAGAACCCTAACAACCTGCCTCTTGAATACTGCCAGTCGTGAATCGAAAATGTCAATTTCTCTATTTTTGTATACCAAATCATTGTACCTACTCACGGCACATTCTGACGATTGGATTGTAAAAAAAAGCGGCCAAGTGCGAGTCGGACTCGCGCATGAAGGGTTCCGTACCATTTAAGACGTATTAAAAAAAATCTACTTTTCAACATTTTACCACTTTGGAAGTGTCTCTCGCGCAAACTATTCAGTTTAGAAAAAAATGATATTAGGAACCTAAATATCATTTTTGAAGAACTATCCATAGATATCCCACACGTATGGGTTTGATGAATAAAAAAAAATTAAATTTTATGACGTATTAAAAAAAAACTACTCACTAGATCTCGTTCAAACCAATTTTTGGTGGAAGTTTGCATGGTAATGTATATCATATATTTTTTTTAGATTTTTCGTTTTGTTATTTTAGAAGTTACAGGGGGGGGGGGAACATTTTTTCACTTTAGAAGTGTCTCTCGCACAAACTATTCAGTTTAGAAAAAAATGATATTAGAAACCTCAATATCATTTTTGAAGACCTATCCATAGATACCCCACACGTATGGGTTTGATGAAAAATGATTTTTTGAGTTTCAGTTCTAAGTATGGGGAACCCCCAAAATTTATTGTTTTTTTTTTTCTATTTTTGTGTGAACATCTTAATGCGGTTCATAGAATACATCCACTTACTAACTTTGAACAGTATAGCTCTTATAGTTTCGGAAAAAAGTGGCTGTGACATAATCGGACAGACAGACGGATATGACGAATCTATAAGGGTTCCGTTTTTTGCCATTTGGCTACGGAACCCTAAAAAGGTATTATTTCTGTAGATCTGAAGGGCGAAAGTCTTAGGAGCACGGGATTTAAATCGAGAATTATTGAATGTGACTAGGGATAATAAGCTAGGTGAGTCAATTTTATGATGCAGAAGTTTGTGAAGGAATAATAAGTCATGTAAGAGACGACGAGATTCAAGGGAGGATATGTTAAGTATAGTTTGTATATGAATATAGTAATACATCTCCCCGTTTTAAGATCTCTAAGTAAAACTTGTAGGTAAAGCGGGCAGGTCACAATAAGTCAATTGAGTATCATTTAGGTGTAGTGAATGATCCCGGTCCACAAGGTTTGAATTTATTTAGAACACATTAAAACTATCCGCGTCAATTTTTAGAGCAATCAACATAATTTACGTGGCTAATAAAATAAATGAAACAATAACGTGAATATGTATCACTTTTTTCTCCATACAAAAATCCATATTTAAATTCCTGTACCTAAACTCAAACATAAGTTTGAAAAATATTTTTAGAAATATCTTTCACTGCCTTCTAGCCCGGGCCTTCGCCTGCTTAAAATTATGATTTCCATGATGAATTTATTATGATTATTTCCCTCCTCCGACTCAAACTATCTCCTTATACAATTTTCTCTAAGTGGGTTCAGTGGTTAAAGAGGTAACAGACTGATGAGACGCACAGAGTTACGTCCGCATTTATATCATTAGTAGGGTTTCCATAAATAACAGCAAACCAATATGTACGGAAAATATCTCTTGCAATATTTTCCTGCAACATCTTCATTCCCATGACCCCAAAGATTCCGATTCCGTTAATAAGACCCGGATAAGGATATTTTGTAATCCAATCCGGGTTTCCTTAATATCGTAATATTGTTCGCGTTCCAACCCTACCAAGTTGACATAATTATACATATATCTTTCATATATGAAGAATATTATTTTCTTTGGTATTTTGTTATTAAACTAGTTTTTAGAGATATGCCGGCGGCAAAGAAAATCTTTGGCATTTAAATTTAATATACTTTTTTCCAATAAGGCCTTTGCCTGCGGCTTTGGCTTTATTGATTTTTTCTCTTTAAACTATCAAAGTCCATTAAATATCCTTATTGTGTGTTCTTTTACGGTAAAATATCAATAATAAAGCTGCCTTTGGGCAAAGAACAAAAATGATTATCGTATAATATTTGCCTGTTATTACGTTGGTACAGCCAGCAAGAAAAGTAGCAGATGAAACAACGCGCCGAAAGTATTTGCTACCCTGGAATACTTTTCCAAATAGTGATATAATATCACTATTTGAAAAGTATAACTTATATATCGCTACAGTTCGCGTTCAAATGTATCTATTGCTCGAATAATTCTAACTATATATAGAGACATATATTTTTTGTGAAGCTATTAGTGAAACTTAAATACTTTTGACATATATTTTGATACGTTACTCGATGCTGATTGTACCTACTAGGCAAAACTTCTCAATGTTAATAACGTTTGTGCAAAGCCAAGTCCTAAACGTTTGTAAAGGTTTTATTTGGGTTATTCTGAAAATTACATTTTAACTTTATCATCGGATGGTTGCCTTTTATCCTTTTTAGACTTTAGCTGTCTTTAAGATTCAGATTTATTTATTACACAACACACGATTGCGTCACAAATTACATTCATAAGTATATCTGTATAGTGTCAAGCCTACTGTGCCGATTTTGGTGAGTTCGCATTCAATTCGTTTTTATGGAGCGGGTGATAAAGGGTACATTTTCTACCAAATTGACAAGTATTTTTTTACAAAAAACCGTAATTGAGTTTTACATTGCCGGTTTTTACCATGTAAGTATAAGTACTTACAAAATGTAAGTCACTGCTGCAGTCGCAACCGCAGATACCTAGAGACTACTCGTATTTGTCAGGAAAAAAGAAGTTACGAGGCTCGTAAACCGGTTAAATTTACAAACTGTTATCACGTACTTGAAGCAAAACCTATTTATTTCGGTTTAGTTCGTAAAACCGTTATTTTTAAACCCATTTTTTAGGAAAATATATTCATACAGTTCTTGTCAGATTAACCGGTTTAGAACCCGGATAAAAACCGGTTTCTTCCTATGTCTGTGTCTGTGTTTCTGCGGTTGACTTTTTTATTTTAGCGGCAATAGAAGACTATCACGGTTCATGAGATACAGCCTGGGGACAGACAAACAGACAGACAGACGGACAGACAGACAGTAGTCTTAATAATAGGGTACCGTTTTTACCATTGGGTACGGAACCCTCAAAACAATGGAGAAAATATGTCTGTACCATTTTATTATATAAATGTTACATTTCTAAATAAATTATTGTGCTACACTTCCACAAAAATGTCTACAATAATTTTACGTAACAGGTACAGTCAGCATCAAAAGTAGCGGATCAAACAAGGTTTCGAAAGTATCTACCATTCTGTAACAGCTTAACAAAAGTTGATGGTTCTATTATGTAGACCAATTTAGACTGTAAAAGTCATAGTTTTGATGGTGATTTTTAGAGAATTATCCATATTTGGAAAAGTTATCCGGAATATCAGATACTTTTGGCACGTTGTTTCATCCGCTACTTTTGATGCTGACTGTACTCCATTTAAAAAAGAGCTGTCATAGGGACCATCATTCGACACCCGAGGTCTACTAGTATTTGTCAGGAATATAAATAAATAAATATTATAGGACATTATTACACAAATTGACTAAGTCCCACAGTAAGCTCAATAAGGTTTGTGTTGAGGGTACTTAGACAACGATATATATACCTAATATATAAATATTTATAAATACATAATTACATAGAAAACACCCATGACTCGGGAACAAATATCCATGCTCATCACACGAATAAATGCCCTTACCAGGATTTGAACCCGGGACCATCAGCTTCGTAGGCAGGGTCACTACCCACTAGGCCAAACCGGTCGTCAAATATAGTTCATGTCATGCACGATGACGCGCAGATTTGTTAATCTAACCTTTAATAACATGGAAATACGAGTCAAGGCACGCGTCGTTGTGATTGACACGATTTATATAGAAATTAGCTCTGGTTAAAAGGCGATTCTAAGTTCTAACCCCCTTATTCATAAACGTCTACTAAAGTTGACAAGCCGCTAATAATCGTTTGTCCCTTTCCGACGTATTGGTATGATGGAAAGGGACAAACGATTATTAACGGCTTGTCAACTTTAGGCAATCCCAAACCAACTCAAGAACACCAGATAACTACCAGAGTCACAGGCACAGCCGTATTCAAACTTGCTCATCCAAATTTCCATAGCGATTCAATCCCGGCTGAACTTTTGATAGCTGAATGCTAATTATGCTGCGCCCGCTTCATGTGAATATTTCACCAAACTTCCAGTGTTTGTGATCACGTTCACGCTGACTTGAAGTTTCGTTGCCGTAATTAGGCAAGATTGATGGAGTGTATCATAAATTTACGTGTAAGCATAAAAGTAATGCAATCAAATTATTGATGAAAGCCCTGTTTGTGCTCCCGTTAATGTTTAATATGATTAATGTTCAAATGAAATTGAGTGCAAGCACTGGTAACATATTCCATTAATTTATAAGCAGCTTGAGTATTTGGTCGGAGGGAATTGCGTTCGTTTTGTTATATATCTACAACGGTGAAATAAAGAAAACATGCTACTCGTACATATGGCGCGGCCCGGCGGTTGAGTAGAAGGTTGTTTGCTCAATTTATTTATTTGACAATTTCTGTTATAACATACCTAAATAATATATGAAACTACAAAACCTCGAATCACATGTTTGATAACCTTTTTTCGCCCTCAATAACACAATAAAAACTGCTTTGTTGACAACTACGGCCGATTCGAAGAATGATTAAGACACGTTTAAGATCTTGGAAAGATCTATAACTAAACGACATGTCAAAATTGACGTTTATTTCGATTCCGCTGTGATCCCAATAAGATCTATCTACGGTATTTCTAACGTCAAAGTGACATTGGTTGCCCGAATCGAGCTGCTTCTGTTAATTATACGACATATAAACGATATCTAAATGAGAACTTATCTAAACCAGAACTTATCGTATCTCATTCTTCGAATCGGGCCGAAATTGCTTCAAGTCGATTATACCTATTGTAGTGTATGTACAAGTTTAGACGGGAAAGTACTTGTCTCAAACAGCATGTCATACACACATCATAGAGGTCCATCATACCTGTCTCGGGCATATATAGCGCGCGTAACGAGAGGGTCTGTGGTGACCGTTCGGGTGGAGCAACTCGCGGGAGCGAGGAGTGAACATAAAAGTGGACGCGGCTGTGTATGTTAGCGAGCCAGGATATAAGAAACGCCCAACAGCATATAATACACCTATTATTGCCATAAAAAGCTAATTTACAAAAAAAAAAAAATATATTTAAAAACGTAAAAAATTACAATAATATAAACAAATAAATAATAAGATTTAATATCAGATAAAGGTGCTTAAATTGTTCGACACTTGGCGTTTCTACTTAAACCTTACCTACGTAACCGTACCTCAGTTTTTGTATATTTATTATGGTATTGTAAATGAATAAACATTTTAATAATGACAAGTTTTAACCTCTCACCAGTAACTTGGATCCGTTAAATCAGAAACAAAAAACTCTGGCTAAAAGTTTTTAACGGCAAATTTTGCCCAGTTTTTCCTGAATCTCAGAATTGTTCAGAAAGTTTTGTTTGTTAACCCGACTCTGAAGTAACGTATTGATTAATAAAATAGGTGTTTGTCTTTCAATCAATATTGAAACCACTAAACTCTCCACAAGATGCCATGAGCGAGCCCTTAGATTCTTCAGGCACATTACCCGGTCACCAATGCATTTTAGGCCTAATGATCAGCAACGTGCTCAGGGTGGACTCCTGAGGTACCAATTTCTCCGGAGGAATCGCTGAATCCTGAGTCACAGGCTTTGTCCTAGTTCAGGAAACAGAGGCTCAATCCAAATGGAACTGTTACAAACCTAAAATAAGTTTATTTTGTAATTAAATGTAAGCCTCACATTTTGTATTAGGTTTCAAGTAAATAAAGATTTTTATTTTTTATTTGGGGTGGGCTCGTATCTAACGCTATGGAGAGGTAGGCTATAGCATGCATAGTGCAGTCTACAAGGCTTATGATCGCACTAAATGGGGGATATAACATGTCATGTGATCGCGATCCGCAGTAATGAGGATACGAGGATGGAGAAGATAAAATGTGATTGTTCTGACCAAAACTTCAAACTTTGACCTTGAATAATTAACGTTATAAGTTGTTTGTTTTTGTGCATAGTATCAACCGAATTATTTTATAAGTGTAGATACAGTCAGCAAAACGATTAGCTTTCCATCTCGGCATACTTAAATTACGCAATGCATGGGTGCTAAGCTAATCGTTATACTGATTGTACAAACTTTTTTTACTCAAATTACATAAAGGCGCCGTGAGTTCAGTACCCCTAGTGTAAATTTGATCGACATCATAACGTGACGAACGCGTTTGCGTTAAGTCTCATTTTGTATAGGATTTTGAGTTTCCAAAACGTCCCGCTTGGCGCGCTCTTTCTAAATCCAATACAAAATGAGACTAAACGCAAACGCGTACGTCACGTTTCAAAATCGAATTTATTTACACTAGGGGTACTGGTCCTTCTCCGAACGCAGATCGCTAAGCACGGAGCAGACGGCCGAAAAAAAAGACGGTAAGTTCTTTGTACCTTAGAAACACAACACAAATCTTTTAAAAATCATAAAGGGCAAACCATATACAAAATGTATAATTTATAAATTAATGAATTAAATATAATAAATATTTATATAAAAATAGCTACTAGGTAATTACCGAAACCGTAGTATTAAGTAATACTTTTTTCATCAAGTTTTTTGACAGTGAATTAGGTAAAATATCAAACGGATTATTACGAAACCTGTACGTTAAAACAAAAAAGGAAACGATAATGCGTTGAAATTAGTTAATTAACAATTCGAATCGTAAATTACATTTCCTCTAAGCCTTAGAGTTTAAGGAATCGAGGCACGTTTAAAGACAAAAGAAAACAAAAAAATCGTTCGATTCCCCATCTCTGGGAACCCTTCGAACATCTAATTCAACAGATTCCGATGCAGTGACAAATGTAACATTTCTCTCGACCGACGGTGGCAGAGTATTGGGCCACAGAACGAGCGGGAAGAAGTTTTAATATTAAGTGTTGTAAAACCTTCGCTGGTCTCAGTACCCGTACCATGAGTCACTGGCAGTATCAAAGCTGACATATACGCTATCGAGAACTTAATTTACTTTCTATACATCTCGCTCGCACTTATATAAATATGAGTACGAGCAAGATGCATAGAAAATAAGGTACGTTTTCGATAGCGTTTATGTCAGTGCCAAACTGGTGGTAGCCACATAGGTAAAGGTGGTGAAATAATACGTGGACTATAGATTGACGTTGGTTTACTTCCAAATTACAAAAATACAAAAATTGGCAAAGTGAATAGTCATTAAGAAATCGAGAAAACAATCGGTAAGCTTTTGAAAGCTCTATGAACTGTCAATATTTCGAGAATAAAATTGCCATAGATGAATTTGAACATAGAGACATTGAATTATGATTGAATTTATATAATGCATTGAATATTTTATTATAACAATATTTTGATAAGTACATGATATTAAATTATACGTAAAATTATGAAGTCCCAGTTATAGCCACCCAGGACCGGAGTCAGTGGAAGAATATGATTCGAGCCCAGCAGGGGGTAACAGGATGGAAAGAAAGAAGAAGAATAAAATTATGACGTTAGAATCAAAAATGAATCCATTTTTGAACGTTTCTAAACAGTATATTATATTTAGTATTATTGTTGCATTCGCTTTAAAGAATTAAAATTCAGGCAACTAAGGCCAATATACATGAGAATATAAATAATTTATATCGAAAGAAAGCAACGTTTTCATAAAATATCGAAATAGTAGATTTAATTAAACCCATTTTTAATTATTTATCTATTTATTTTTGGTGGGAGGGAATACCATTACGCTACGGACCCTAATTCTGAAAACACCCAATCATGGCAACAACGGTAAAAACATTACATCCGCCATTTGAAATTATGAACTCGCTTTGCCAACAGATTTGCAATATTCGTAACCCTCAGTTTCATCAGTAAGAAACTATTTATATACGAGTATATAGCACTTTTTATAGCCCCACACCAAACCATCGCAAAAACCGACCCAGCGCGAGAATTCAAATTGAATGACAATAAGATTGACGGACTACGTCCTGATAGCGATTTATTCCTCGCTACGATATTTTATAAGGCATTAGCAGCCTTTCATCGTGTCACGTTTGTTCTACGATTTCGGCAATATATCTCGAAATGGTGGACAGCGGGTTTTTTGCATATACTATTAATATGTAAAAGGGTCGTTTAAAGCGCCTGTATATAGTGAAGTTTCTTGCGTTCTATATAAAAAATAGTGCGTTAACGCAGCGTTTTTAGGGCGTCATGCATGCACTACATGAAAATATATTGTTTGACATGACGGCCATGAACAAAATTTACAGATTTTTTGGGCTATAAAATAATTGAAAAAAAAACCTCATTTATTTTATTTTAATAAACATTATAAAACACATTGTACACAAGGCTAATTTAATAACTGGCCATAAGGCCAGTCTTCCAGTCAACTTTTTATTTACCACACACTAGCGTCTTCTCAGCGTCGGCGTCTAGTCTGCCCGCGTAGCCAACATACCAATCGTCAACGCTCCGTAGCGTAGCGTAGCATCTCTCTCTATCACTCTTCCATATTAACGCGATAGTGACAGTTGCGTTTCGTTTGCTACGAAGCCTTAACGATTGGCATGTTGGCTACGCGGTCAGTGCTACGGAAAATAGCGTTACTGCGCAGTTGCGCCAACGCTGCGTTAAGCAGCAGCCATAAAGTTGACTAGACGCCGACGCTCGGGAGACGCTACTGCGAGGTGGATTAATTCGTAAATTAATTGATGGCGACGCGCACCATGAGCTTACCAGGCCTAGTATGGTCGATATTAATTGTGCTTGACATTCACTTAGCTCAGCGTTCGCTTCCATTCCTACTAATGCGCACTGTCAGAAAGTAACGTATATTCTATATCATGCCATACGTGACAAACACAACGATAATTAAATACGCCTGCTGAACATAAGGACATACATAACTAACATCATATTAAATTACAGCAAATTCGCGATATTATAAAAGTTTTTCAACTACAGCCCGGGGCATGTTTACGAACGCGTTTAATTCATAGCCGTCGGATGAAACTGTGTTGCGTTGGAGTCTATCCAAGACTTTCTATACTAGACTTACTAGGTACGAGGGAAGAATTAAGATTTTGATTTTTAGCTTACTCAGTGGAGCTAAGATGGTCGGCTCTTTATCATTGGTCACCATACCTAACGTTCACGTGTCACGTTCTAAGAAGTATGTAAGTACGAAAGTGACGGGCATAGTGACAAGAGATAAAAATGGAACCATGCTGCCACTGCAGTAGGTCTAAGATGGTCGGCTCTTTATCATTTGTCACCATGCCTGTCACGTTCTAACAAGTATGTAAGTGCGAAAGTGACGGGCATAGTGACAGGTGATAAAAATGGAACCATGCTGCCACCGCTGGTCGGGATATTTTGAAAAATAAAACAAGATTTTAGTTACGTTATATATTATAAAGTGTAATTGTTGATTACTGATCATAATTAACTTGACATGACTCGAAGTGAAACTATCTTATGCACACCAAAACTTTTAGATATTGTAAAATCTCAATGTATTTTGTGCTTTTTTTATTATAATCTCTAACAGTCCAGAAGTCAAACCTTGCCAAAAACAAAGATAATTTTGACTAGTCAAAATATAAATTAAATTAAGATGGAATGGGAGACAATTTTATAGGTGGGCGGCCAGAGGATAATACATTTTAGCATTGATTACAACATAAATCAAGCATCGGCAAAAGCGGTATTTCTGCGACATTTTAGCGGAAAAGCGTGGTAGTACTTAATGGCTAGGATACCGCATTACAACGAGAATTGTGTGTCGTGCTCACTGGAACATCATTAAACGTGTTCGTTTATTGTTTTCATTGGGATTAAAATTGCATGATTTCAATTTATCAAGGAAAATTGCATTATATACTTGCAAAATGTCAGTGCCATGATCGTATGTATCAACATATTACCTACATTAAATTAACATGATATTGACATTTGTAGTAGTAGTAGTATAGAAAACACCCCTATAATAGAACAGGCACCAGTAATGGGATGGTATAGACAAATCCTGTAAAATAAGTATTTACCATAATTTTTTAATGCTGGCAATATTTTACCATAAACAAGAGCCAAATAGCTGCGTAAGTCTAATTTTTCATTGATATTTGTTATTTTCAAAACGAATGGCGCCATACATCCCATGACTGGAGCAAAAAACCACAGTTTTAATTGGTTAATAATATTGAAACCAATTGCAGTAGCTTTCATTAAATACATAGGAAACATAAAGGACGAATTGGATAGTCAACTTTTAAAGCGTAAAGCGGTAGAAAGTTTACAGGTGTCGGTCAAATATCAAAAATACTCCAAATTTTCTCTTAAATGTTCCATGATTGGTGCAGTTAACATAGTCACTTTTAATATGTACAAAAATACATATTAAAAGTAACATACAATTAGTAAGAAGTGTTTGTCATCATCATCATCATCATTGGCCACAACATCTATAGCAGATCATTGTTGCAGCGTCGGGTAAGCTCAGGTGTTGTGGGGAGGTTGGTTCCCTGAGAGAGAAGAGTCCAATACCAGAGCGGCATCTCCTGCCGCAGCAATCACAAACATAACGAGAGTTCAAGGGAGAAGGTCTAGCTGCGTGGAGTCTTTTCTGCCTTAGGTTCTCTAACCAGTCCAGTGTCATGTTTATCTACACCCGCTTTGGGAACAAATCAAAATCAAATCGCAAACGCCAGGAGGCCGGTTGGACGCTTAAGCTCATATTTAAGGATTGCTGAAAGAGGGACCTGATCTGCTTCAATATTCAACCTCACGATTGGGAGTCTCAGGCTGAAATGAGACCAGAGTGGCGTCGAGACATTTGTCAAAGTCATCACTAACTGTACTGTTTCTCTTAAAGGTGACATTCAGATGGCAACTACAGTATAATATACCAACAGAAATAGTTTAGTTTAGTTTCTTTATTGGCAAAAAATATTTTAAGTTTCATTTGCCGTCCGAACGTTACCTTAATACGAATTGTCATTACTATTTTATCAAATTTATTTAAAACTAGCAACCCGCCTGCTTCGCACGGGTTACAAAAAACCTTAACAAAATATACACCTAAACCTTCCTCAAGCATCACTCTATTGATTGATGAAAACCGGACGAAAATCCGTTCAATAGTTTTTAAGTTTATGACGAACATACAGACACACACACGGCGGGGGACTTTGTTTTATAATATGAGTGAAACTTATTTAAACCGAAATGCTTTTTAGAGACTGGCCCGATACCTTAGAACTATTAACTAAATACCCTTTTCACACGTCACATACTCATGACACCTTTTCATATAAAGGCGAAAACCCTTACTTTAGGGTCACATGTCACATAACAACTTTAAACTAACTCACAACTAACAAAGTGAAAATGTCGAGGGGTCGGCCAATATTGGAAATGGAAGTCAGAAACAAGCGTTAAGCAAAATTACCCATAATCCGACTAAAAGCAGAGTTAGCCCGTAACCCCAGCATAGCCTCCTGAAATTTTAATATTGTTTCAATCAATTGATTCAATTTTCGCCCCGGCCTAAGCTGAATAATTTACCCCGCCGCACTTGGTAGGATTACGTTAAAAAATCACCATCCATTTGTATCCAATTTAAAACCAAATTAGAAGTAAATACACTTTCTATTTTTACCAATCACGTGCAAGACGTTTAAGTTTGGAAGCGCGGTTTCGGGAACGCTGCCTCGGGAGATTTACCCCAAATCCAATTCCGGGAGCGAGATCGCCTTAATTTAAAGACGAAATTTGTCTAATTCCAATTCTTATGCTGCGTGTCAAATGTACTGATGTGCCATCGAAGGGGACATTTGTATCGGAACGTAAAAGTTAAAGAACTAGGTATACTACCGTTTTAATAAAAAAACTTAGATTAAAGACCACCCACAGTGTTATACAATTGCAATCAATTGCATTTGATCTGTTCTTGATTTTGTACGTATCATTAATGCTCTTGCCATAAAAAAATACGTACATTTATTAGTTTCGGAGCAAACAGCATGTGACAGACGGAAAGACAGACGTACAAGTGAACCCTATAAAGGTCCGCTTTTCCTCTTTGAGGTACGGAGCCTTAAAAATTAGTGTGTTTGGAAATTCCTGCGAGTAAGTTGCTGAAAACCCATGCAGACTCCCCAAGTGAGTCGTGGCAAAATGCCGGAACCGAGTTCCGGATTCCGAGTGTTGGAATGTTTCTATCTAAAACAAAATTAGCACGTCACTAGTTAAAAGTAGCCATTTTTATTCGTTCTCCGTCCCTGCGATGCAGGTTTTTGCCAACTTTTTACTCCAACTTTCTACCTCTAATTAGTCGAAGTTTGAAGCGCAATTGAATTTAATGAAGAATAATTTTAAGTAATTTGCAGATTGGAGGGGTTTGGTTTCGTTGAAAATGAGGATCAAATTCTAATTTGTTGCAATAAACACGACTCAAAGTTAGACAATTTGTTATCTGTGAGATGTAGTGGAGAGTCGGCTATATTGTACTGCTGGTTAAATCGTACTACGTCTAACCTTCACAATGGCTTAAATTGTTTCCACGTGCGGCAACAAACAATGCTCCAGTGGTATTATCCATCCAATAATCAGACGAAAAATGGCATAAAGCTAAAAATGAATTAAAGAGAGATAGTACAAGATTTTCGTCGGACTTGATCTAATGTTTAATATTTATATATGAACATAACGTATTATCTAGATAAGTTAAAATATCGACTTTTAAATTTAGGCATGTACATTTTTGTATATATTACTTTATATTCCTATAGGATGCTTACCCTCAACTCAAACAAGTCTGGTAAAAAAATCCAAATTCCACAACCAAAAACGAACATTCTACTTCCCCTTTCCAATCTAACGAAATCACAGGGCACAGGTTACCTTTTTACTATTCTGCTCCAACACTTCATGACTCGACTTTGATACCAAATGTGCGAATCAGAAAAACACAAATTCCCCATTTAAATGTAAAAAAGGGACCAGAAACTCAGTTTAGTAAGAAATTGCTACTTCTCCGGAAATACTGGGATAAAATCTTACTTCACGGGACTAAGACGAAGATAATTTAGATACAATACAGATCTATACTACCCATCAAGCGTATAACAGCTGTATGTTATATCATAAAGAAATAAATAATAAATAAATAAATAAATAAATATTATACGACATTATTACACAAATTGACTAAGTCCCACAGTAAGCTCAATAAGGCTTGTGTTGAGGGTACTTAGACAACGATATATATAATATATAAATATTTATAAATACTTAAATACATAGAAAACACCCATGACTCAGGAACAAATATCCATGCTCATCACACGAATAAATGCCCTTACCAGGATTTGACCCCGGGACCATCAGCTTCGTAGGCAGGGTCACTACCCACTAGGCCAAACCGGTCGTCAAATAAAAAGCAAAAAATAAAATAAGTAAGCAAAGAGTGCTCGCTCCATACACCAGTTTTCTTACGCGGCTTTATCAGTACTGCTACTTGACGATAGATATCGCGACGAACGGAAAGTCTAATTCTCAACAATTTTCAGCTAATATTATAACCGGATTAACCGGAACTATATTTTCAACTATATTTTTAATTCTGCCTTTAATATTAGTTGTAAATTGTTGAACAATACACTTTTCATCAGTCGCGACACTCGTGACATCTAGTGTCAAGTAGCGATACTGATAAATCTGCTACTTGACGCTAGATGTCGTCTATGAAAATAATAAGCGTTTTTGTAAGAAAACTGATGTTACTACTAGTTTTTAATAGAGCCAAGTATTGTATACGTACATATTTAATTTTGAAAGGAATCTTGCCTTAGAAATACAACAATAAACACTTCGACATTGAAATTATTCACTAACAGAAAACCATATAAAACCATTCACAAAACAATGTTTCCAACTTTAATTTAAAATAACTGCCATATCAATTTAACACCTAAAAGCTACGTTTTATTAAAACATGCAATCAAAATTCCTCACATTAAAACACAACAATAGTTACAGGAAATATATGAGCATTATTAACAAACGTAGACTATACATTTTTATTTCCCGCGCGCAAAAACGGAAGTAATAACCTAACAGCCCGACGCGTTCGCGGCGCGTTTTTCATGCGGCGCGGCAATAATGCTCAAGTGTTTACATGGGCGGGAATAAAAAATAAAAAATGTATTTTTGGCCGTTAATTCTGACGGTATCGCGCGTGAGATTCCGGGGTTATTGGGTTTGTTTTGCGGATTTGGACTGTTAGATACCGTATCGTTTAGAACGATTCAGTAATTGAATAGGAGACCAATTCAAATTTCCATCAAAGTTACATCAAAATGATGTCTAAATGATGTCAGACGAGCGTGCATTTTGTTTGTACTGTATTGGAATGAGCGAGACGCACACATAAAAACGCATATAAGTAAGAAAAATACATAATTTAGATATCATTATGATGTCAAAAAGTAAATTTAGCCTCCAGCAGAGATTTGAAAAACATAAAGAAGAAAAACTATACATTTATTGCCATGTTATTGATATAAAATGTACAATTATTGCGTCTCCTTAGCCTCATCTATGGACCCATTAGTCAGAAAGCACGAAATTTGGCATGCATAGAGCTTTTAGGTTTATAAGCAGGCATCGGAGTTTTTATCGCACGGTAAGACTAATAGCGAGCTATGGAGTCAAAATTAGCATATAAAATTTTTATTAACATAAATACAAACCAAGAATCGAACACAATTGCTAGTTAAAAGTTTGTAGTAGTGGTCGATAAAACGTACACAAACCAAGCGCAACAGCGGGGCCACTCAAACATCTCGGTGTGTATGTAAACCGGCACAGACAAACGTAACAGCGAGGCCACTCAAACGGCAATAACGCAGCGTTCGCCGCGCGCAATAACCCGGTGGTGCCACATCCCGCGAGAATTAATTTCCGATGACACAGTATAGAGAAGATAGTAGGTATGGAAAATAAATTAAATCAGTAACTTGGCGAGTCTTTTTTCAGCTCAATTTATTTAATACAATTTAATTTCAAACGAATGTACAGTGGTATCAAAAGTATCAAAAACAGCATCAAAAGTAACGGATCAGACTAGGTATCTCATTCAAATTTATATACGTCAAAAGTAGAGGTATGTATCTCATTCTCTAATAACTTTATACAAAGAGATATATATATATCTCATACATACTACGAGTAGACTGTGAAAGATATTTTGAATTTGAACTAAGGAGATAATAAAATAAAAAAATAAAATAAAATAGGAGATAATTATAACATGTCTTTTTGGTAAAGTATTAAGAGTGAAAATCATGTGAGTTTAAATCAACTTAAAGTCTTCCAGGATTTAACTTTTGGCGCGTTGTTTAATCTGTTACTATCGAGATAAATCAATTAATCATTCAGGAACGCCATACTGTTATCCACTTATGAAGCATGTGTGGCTTATTATTAATAAGGTATATGAGGCTTCCATATAGGGGAAACTATGATACAATCTAAGACGAATCTAAGGGAATCGAGGAGAAGGAAGAGGAGCAGGAGATGGATGTCACCATCTACATTCCTACTGTATTATGGCAAATAAATAATTTGTATTTTGTATATGAGGTATTAATATTAGTTCTGTTAGTAGTTTTTAATATATTTCTAGAGAAAACTATAAGAATAAAAGTATAAAAACTGTAGCGATTACATTAGTAGTTATTATCTATGCTAAGTACTAAGCATGTACCTTCACTTAATCAGTCTATCTAGAGCGCCCAATTTCGGTCTTGTATGCCTACCAAATACATTTTATTTAATACTGCGTGTGTCTTCTGCACGCATATCGCATCGATATTGCGACACTGTCGACGTAATGCACCGCCGCTGCAGATCATTTGCGTCGATATTCCCCGTTCGGACGGCGTGCAAATTTGTCGGACGCATCGGGTGACATTTCTGTCATTAAATACGTACGTAATTGGAGATTCAATCTATGGCTCATGTCTTTGTGTTCTAACGTACTTTTTCACTTGAATTTCTATGAGTTTTTATAAGTTTGGTGGATTGATAAGTAAAATATTTTAACACATTCACTGCCAACGTTTTCGTAGCGCTACGTTCGTAGTCGATCGCAGCGTTTACCCGCTTTGCAGAGGAAAGCGACTACGATCCCCTGATTTGAAACTGCCGAGCGGTTCCCAGCACTCAGCTGATACCACTAACTGTCCTTTTTTTCAATTTCCTGACTGATGTGATGACGTGGAAATGTATTTTGACTAGCCATTGCATACAATCCATAAAAAAATGTGTCTTGTATTTTTGCTTAGAGTTTTTACATTCGTAGTTTGACATGGAGTAGTTATTATTTTAGTATATAATTTTACCGTATATTGTATTGTTAGTTATTGGAATTTGATATTAATTTAAATTTATTTTAGTTTTATAGTAATGTTTGCCATGTGTTTTTTTGACATGAAAGCTTTTGAATTGAATTGAATCCTTTTATATAGGTACTCAATGTGTCTTTTAAAGCTTTTTCATGTAAATATTTTCCCTAATTCTTCGGCTGGACCGAATCAAAAATTATTTCATCTATCCCTCTAGTTACATGGTTAGAGGGCTTGGAACACCACGAAAAATGCCCACGCATATAAAATAGTATTTTAACAATCGTGATTTAATAGAGAGCTTTTCAGTCGAGTGCCTTATCACGGCAAAGAAGCTTGCTGAGTTGCCTAAATTAAGGTACGAGATAGAAAAGCTTGATTATATCACTATTGTATTGTATACAATACTTTTTTACGAGTCATCTAAAATCGTATTTTTTTTACTATAAAACCTAAATCATTAATCAAAATTGGTATGTATCTCAGAAGGGAAATTTTTTATACAAAATACATAAACGCGGGACTCCGCGTGACCCTGTGCCCGGCGTTCGTTAAGTATTTTCTATGGGAACGCGGCGGCATGTGATTGGTCCATTTTTTTATAGTTACTCAGCGTATCGAAATGAATCTTATAATTGAGTCGGGAGCCCATACATGCAAAGTACGCAACTATAGTCTGGTATACGAAATCTTAATTCAACCATTATAGTCGACGACTAAAAAAACATTATTAAGTATTACTCTACTGCGCTTAATTTTATTATACTTGTTGACGCAATGCACTGGCCGAATAATTTACCCGGTTATTCTCCTTTCATGCCGTTTTAAAACATCATAACTCTAACATACAAAACATAACATTTCAGCAAAACATACGACCTATAAGAAGGAAATCATCCACAAGTGCCGTTTTGCTGACGCATCATTTAAATGTGCATTTGTAACTTTTATTAGTCTAATAAAGTGTTTATGCAAATCGTTTGAACGATCGATTTTCAATTTTCGAATTTGGAATGTGAATACGAGGAGTAATGCGCCGTTTATCGGTTACGGTTATTATTGAAATTGACAGCCAAATAGAAACTGCATTACCGTTGAAGCTGTAGGTACCATCCCCCGCACTGTTAATTGTCCATCGGTGTACCTTATTACAGAAGGTACTGCTTTCGGTGTTGACGTGCGTGCTGTCACTGTCAATTTCCTTGATGAAATGAGTGACGGATTGAAGGTTCTAATTCTTACATGATTTTCATCACACAAGGGTCTTTTTGTTTTACAATAAGGACTTTCCATCAGAAAAAAGTCCTTGCGCTAATGGAGTAGGATAACTATAGTCTAGATACAAAAAAAACTATAGTCCCTAAATTACAAACATACTAAGGGTTAAAAACAACTACTAAAATTTAAAACGAATAATTTGTAACTGACATGAAAAGAAACTCAATAATAAGTAATTATGAAGAAGGATGCAAATAATTTTATTTTTATTAAAGATCGTTCATATCTGGAGCTGAGGAATGCTTGCAAACAATGTTATTTTATATTTTTGGTTCAGATGAAACAAATATTTTTGTCGTAACAGACAAAGGGAAGTAAACAAAATCAATGGCAGGTGGTAATCGGAATGGTCAAATGTTATTATAAAGTTTCGTTCAAATATAATTAGTTTAACATTGAGATTTGCGATCATAAACTTATACACATTATCACCTTTCATTGTTTTAGTCCGGTGAAAACTTCACTATCACGAGGATTATTACTCGAAAAATATTTTTGTCATTCACTTAGACTGTCGGCCGTCAATCTATAATACACATCCATTCTTTTCATTTTTAATTTTCTTTGAAAAATGTATTAGGTCTGTACTTTGGTGGTTCATATTAACATTTCTTGTGTTAATTACATCTGTACAATGTCGTATGTAAACCACTGTTTACATAAACTATCTAGGCACTGAATATTAAATTTAAATAACTTAATTAACTAAGGCAGAGTTTAGACTTTTTCCAGAAATATCTTAGTTACATTTTATTCTTATGTTCGCTAGATTCTAGCTAGATTAACGGGAAATAACAGCATTTGATTTTATATCTTGGATGTTTTTACCAAATATAGTTTTATTTAGTAATACACTTTACGCTATTACCTAAAATAAAGTTCTGAAATTTACGACACAGCAAGACACGCGATAGGTATATTTGGATTTCTACCTAAAATAAATGAATTCCGCCATGATGAAATGAAAAATTGTTTTCGCGAAAGAAAATCATTTTCTTCTCTCACTGATCACGTTACCCAAGTCACTAACAAATTCGACGTTATAAATAAATCAACTCGACTGTCCGTTAACCGTTTCCGTCCGTCCGTCCCGTTTAGTTGACCTTACTTACTTTTTTGCTTGCGAAGTTTGGTTCTATGAATTGTAAGTTTACGTAATAAACATGGATAAGATATATATTAAAGGTTCTGACGAATTGAGAACTTCCTCCTTGTTACGAAGCCGAGTAAAAAATATGCATTGCTTATATGCAGTGCTTCTAAATAATATGTTGCAGGTACTGATATGCTATGAAATGTGATCTGTAACTTTAATGTATTTGAGCCCGGTCCATGTTGTTCATCTAAATGCGAATATAAGTTGTTTATCTTAGTGTAATTTCATAAATTATAAGTGTTCTTGCTTATTGCTCATATCTATTTCTTGGTCTCTCTTTTTTTATTAATTGTAACCTTGATATATTTCATATTGTAATATCTTGTGTCACATGTATTTTGTAATCATATATACAGTTTCTATTTGCGAGTTCCTGTAATTGGCTCTGTATTACTATCTAAAAAGTTTAATGTATTTTTTATAGCTGTTGGAATTCCTTGTATAAATAAATAAATATGTACCCGGTTTTCACATTAGTAATAAATAGCCGGGTCAGAATTCTTTCGTTATCTTGTTTGGACCACTCAGTCACGCTTGTACGAGGTGCGGTCCAAAAATTTCTGGCTGGAGAAATTTGGCGGCTTAAAAAAAAAAAAAAAAATATGTCATCGCGATTGTCATTTATTCTGCTTTTTCGTGTATGGTTTTGGGATTTCTGTTGGTTGTTGTTTTGATTTCACGGCGTTTTAACGATAGTAAGTCGAAGAATTTTCGAAATGTTCAAATTGGAATATCGCTCCGTGATCAAATTCCTGACAAAGGAAGGGGTCAGTCCGACCGATATAAATAAAAGGTTAGATGCCGTGTACAGGGATACTACTCCGTCATTTTCCACGGTAAAAGAATGGAGTAAGCAGTTTCGTTTAGGGCGGGAGTCCATTGACGACGAACCTCGCTCCGGCCGGCCTGTGGAAGTACTCACCAAGGACTGTGTCAAATTAGTGGAAGAGGAAGTTCTGAGTGATCGAAGACTTAAGACTAAAGAAATAGCGGCAAGAACCGGGCTTTCGAAAACTTCAGTACTTAGGATTCTTCATGAACATCTTCACATGAATAAAGTTAGTGCTAGGTGGGTACCCAAACTTCTTTCGAGCTTGCAGCGAACTGAGCGAAAAGCGTGTTCTCAAGAAGTTTTAGATGCGTATAGGCGTTACGGAAAAAGTTATTTGGAGTCGATTGTTACGGGAGATGAAACCATGGTTTTATACTATAATCCTCTGTCGAAAAGGGAATCGATGGAGTGGCGCCGTCTTGGTGAAAGGCCGCCTAGAAAGGCCAAGGTAACGCAATCCACCAAAAAGATAATGGCAACGGTATTCTGGGATTGTCACGGAATACTAATGATTGATATAAAAGAAAGGAATACCACGGTAAATGGTACTTACTACGCCACCCTTATTGAGCAATTACGAGAGGCAATCAAGCAGAAGCGACGTGGAAAACTCAGTAGAGGTGATCGGCTTCTCCACGATAATGCTCCCGTTCACACCGCTGCAATTGCCAAAGCTGCTGTAACAAAATGTGGCTTCGAGGAAATTCGCCACCCGCCTTACAGCCCCGACCTGGCCCCAAGCGACTATTATCTGTTCTCGAGACTTAAGGCAGACTTAAGGGGAAGACGATTTTCTTCGGATGATGAAGTGGCTCAAGCTGTTTTCGCCCATTTTGAGGACAAAACTCCAGAGTATTTTTTTAAGGGGATAGAAATGCTTATCACGAGATCTGCAAAGTGCGTTGAAATAGAGGGGGACCATATCGAAAAATAAAAAAGGTTTTGTAAATATATTTACTTGTTTTCTTTGTTAGGCCGGACACTTTTGGACCGCACCTCGTATTTCTGTGTTTTAACAAACAAAAATAAAAAAAGACGACTGCTATTGCATGTCTTTTTAGCTGTAGATACATTTAACGTGAGAAAAAATCAAAAACTAAATTTCATTTCATACAAAAAGCTCCATTACGTCACATTGGGGACAATACGTTTCAACGAAAATAATTTTGACCCAGCCCCTCTAATTGCTGCCTTAAAATATTTGCGAATAAAATTCTTCTTCGTACTTCCCTTTCATTGTGTCCAGCTTCCTGGGAGTCACCCTAATTATGACCTTGTGAAAAACTGGTCTCGCAAAAAACAATTCGAATTGTTGTAACCGTTTAAATCAGCCAATCACGACGGCAAAAACAATTGGAAGGTAAAAAATGGAGCTCGCGTTCGGATTGCTCATCAAACGTAGACGAGCAGAGGAGTCAAAACCAGAATAAACCTATGTTTCATTATTCATAAAGGATGAATCAACTTTTTCTCGACACTCGTTGCCAACTTGCCGTGGTTACGGTTCCCTGGGTCACTCTTTAAACCCTAGTTTTATGGCATTTATATCAAATAAATATGGTATTTTGTGGCAGCGAGTGGTAGCTTCGTAGCATCTCACTCTCACGCACTGTACTTACAATGGTTGATCGAGAACTCGACTCACCCGCACTCGCGTAGCCAATGAAATCGCACGCACAGACCAGGAAAATTGGAGGGAAGAAAATCTTTATTATAACGCTTTGTTTCGTGATTAAAATCGTTTCGAGGGAATCATTAGCCTAATAGCGTTAATGAAGAAAACGCCCCTTTTTTAGAAGAATATTGATAAGTGCTTTATTTTAGACCCTTTATTAGTAGGGTCAGATATCGCTGCTGAGATGAAGAACTTTACCTTGTTACTTAACCTTGCGTATGTGTGCGGTGGTACAAAATCGTAGGTGCAATGAAGGACAAAAAAACCGCACAAGTATTATCGCGAGCGCCCACGTTGTGAGGCATCTAACTGATTTACCCAAAAGTACAAGTAGTATCTTGGATTCTTGGATTTAAGTTGTCAAGCAGATATCCGACTCTATCAACATGCAACTCGATTGGTAAATATCGATTTATCTTGGGTTTGAATTCAGATAGTTTCCGATTTCATCTTATGTGGATTGCGCACACACTAATTATGTTCAGAGTTTCGTATACGTATCAAACTTAATAGCCTGACCTCAGATCACTAGTCCATAAGATGTAGCATAAATATATAAGTAAACCGGCATTATCAGGGATGATGGCAAGAGGCCTGATGGGGTGTCTTTAGTTCCTTGGAGCTTGGAACGGATGTTAGTTATCATAAAAGCAAGCGGAGCGGTGGAAAGCACCGAAATATCAAAACGTAATAAATATAACCATTAAAAGGTACCATTTTGTACCATTTGATGTTAAAACTCTAGGTACATGGAGTCTCAGCGAGTACAAGTTTTTTGCAGAAATCGCGAAGTATGATGGTTGATCTAATCAGTGACTAAAGAGCTGGCGGCTTCCTCGCACAACGTGTCAGCATTGCGATATAACGAGGCAATTACCATCAGCATTTTTGGTACACTTTTATTGAAAATTAATATTACTAATATGGTGTGTGGAATTAAGAGGAGTGGCATCTCTTATGGTAGAACTGTTGCAAAAGTGTCCAGCTGTCAGCTATAACTAATAGTTCCAAATCTCACCAGAGTAGCGCTAGAGTAGCTAAGAACCTAGGCGTTATTGACGGAGTGAATTGCGCTGTCTATGATTTGATTTTTTTATTCAAGTACTCTAGGTATTGTAGCGCCACCTATTTAAAGTTTTTTGATGACACTTTTTGGTACATGGAGATTTCGTTCTTTATCTCCACCTTCCGTAATTACTAAGTCTAGAGGGGGTAGTCTACAGACTTCGCCGAATGCAAGTCAACTTCTATAGGGGTAGTAAAGGGGGTGAGATTAATTAAATTGTTTTCAACAGTTAGCAATAGTTTGACGTGAAGTTACTGCATCCGTGCGGCTACTAACTTAGATGCTATTCACGATTTCTGCTATATAACAGGACCATTATACTTGTAACAAACAAACTATTGTAATCAAATCTTGCAAGTCGACTTCACCCTACTTTATTAGCCGTGTCGTTTGGTTATTGTTAGGACATAAAGGAATAATAGGCTACATACATTAAGAAAATTTTACAATCGTTGTTCAACAACTCAAAATTAGTCCAAAAATGCGGAGGCTGCAATTTCTGGTTACATTTTTTTTAGGCGAGTCGAGAAGCGAGGCGCGGCGTCGTGTGTCGTGTTACGTTTTCAAACTCAAATATGTTTAGTTTGAAAACGTAACACGACACACACGACGCCGCGCCTCCGCCGTTTCACACAGTGTGTTCGGTCTAGGCGGATTAGACACCGTGATACAAAATTTCACGCAGCGCATCCGCCGTTCCGTGCAGCGGTGCCACACAGTTTTTAGCCTATTGTTAGTAACCTACTTTACTCGTAGTACAATGACTAAATGGTCCGGTAATCGATTGTCTTCAGTTTTTTACTATGAAATTACATTAAATTCTGTATAGTATTCTCATATTACGATTATAATTTCTGAATTTAAACTGGTTTTTAAATTGCTCTTACGAATGTTCGGGGAAGAACCCTCGTAGCGACGTGGGTTCTTTCCCCCCTCCCGTGGGTTCTAAATGGTCCGGCCATTTAGTCAATATACTACGAGTAAAGTAGGTGACTAACAATAGGCTAAAAACGGATTTAATAGGGAATATTACGCGAAGCTCTGCGTAGGGGGCGCCATTACCACATACTATCACAATCTGAGGGTCTACCGCGAAACAAGAAAATCGATATTTGGTTTGAAAAATGGGTAAGTTCAAATTTTGGTTCACATCCATATCTCTAAGAGTACGTATAAGCAACAAGTACTTGTTTGTACTTTGTTTATACAGGAGATAATATCGATTCCCATCAGGCAGTCCCCAAATATCAAGCTAAGATTTGCCTTCAAACAATAAAGTAACATAGGTCTATTCAAGATAGCTGACAATGTTGCTGACAGGTTTATTACATTTAAGATGTATTGAGACAATGTGGCCATTCCACTGTCAACAGTAGTTTAATAAATCATCAGAGGCATTTGCACCCCTGACCCGTTGTCTTAATAAGGCCTGAGTGGACGCTCGAAGCGGAGCGTTCGGCGGGGCGTGCAGCGTGGCGTCGGGCTCACAAGTGATTTGGCAGCGTGCACTAAGGCCGCTCCTATACGTTTACATTTGTTTAACATGCACGCCGTACGCCCGGCCCCGCTGCACACCCAACTCTAGCGTCCACTCAAGCCTTACACTTACGCGACTCATATGTAAACATACCTATTTCTTCAAAATATTATTTAAGAAAAAAAAGTTGTAAGGGAATTCGGTCTACGCTGACGCTAGAAGCGTCGAGCGTAAAAAAGTTTGTTTGAAATTGCAGCGTGACTATAGATGTGCAAGTTGCGTAAATTTTCTGAAAAGTTGAAAAAGTTCTAGGGAATTTCAGAAAACTTTACAGGAGTGAAACTTTCATAATGAAATGGAAATTTAGATTCGCATACAAAAATAGATGATGAGAGTTTTTAAGTTTTTTTTCTATGTGGAATTTTCGCATTTTTGGAAACTTTTCGATAGCACAACATTAAGCGTGAATGCATAGCCTTCATATAGATTCTGTATATCTTATTTCCACGCCTGATGCAAATGGTGACATAGTGAGTTGGTTTATATTATACTCCTGTTTAATGTTTTTAGGGTTCCGTACAACGAAAGGAAAAAAACGGAACCCTTATAGGATCCCTTTGTTTTCCGTCCGTCCGTCTGTCTGTCAAGACCTTTTCTCTCAGGAATGCGTGGAGGTATCAAGCTGAAATTTATATCAAATACTCAGGTCTATTGTCCCTTACAGCTGTAAAAAAAAATTTCTAAGCCAACGCAATCAAAAGATACAGCCGTTTATGCCGCAAGTTTCCACAAATTTTTGGCACTCGCAAGGGAATCAAAACCTACAGGGTACTTCCCGTGAATTCTTCTTCAGAATCTTGAAATTTGGTGCGAAGCAACGTCTTATAGCACAGATAAAGGAAAAATTGCGTTGCGAAAAACCGTAAATTTTTAGTTACATCATATAATAATATATACCTACAGGTTTGTACGGAACCCTCGGGGCGTGAGTCCGACTCGCACTTGGCCGGTTTTTTTTTAACGTGACGCGCTGGTGGCCTAGCTATATGAGCGTGCAACTTGCAATCCGGAGGTCGCGGGTTCAAACCCCGGCTCGTACGAATTAGTTTTTCGGAACTTATACAAAATATCATTTTATATTTAAAATGGTTTTAAAGTTTTAAAATGGTAATGGCTTTTCGGTGAAGAAAAACATCGTGAGGAAACCGGACTAATCCTAAAGGCCTAGTTTACCCTCTGGGTTGGAAGGTCACATGGCAATCGCTATCGTAAAAACTATTGCCTGCGCCGAATCTTGTGATTAGTTGTCAAGCGGACCCCAGGCTCCCATGGGCCGTGTCAAAATGCCGGATCAACGCGAGGAAGATTTTAAAGGTTTTTTCTTCCCCGCGTTTTCCCGGCATTTTGCCACATTTGCGCACATTTTGTATGTATATCAGTAGTTATAATATTATACCTAAGAGTCTAAATACCAATCCCGAAGCTGTAGCTTGTTTTTGTTTAGCTTTTTGTGGCACGAAAATTTCCTTTTTTTTTCAACATTATATTTCATATTTTTTTTTATCAAAAATATAAAACGTATAACTTCCATTTCAAATATTTTAGTGGGAATCTGAACACTGAGAAAATAGTTTTAACTGTTAAAGACACCATAATAGTTAGTTTTAATTACAGTGTTTCTCAAAACAAATCACCTAACAGTTTAGTCAATACTTACTAACGGCCCGATTGGTAGAATGAGATACGATTACGATAAGTTCTGGTTTAGATAAATTTTCATTTAGATATCGTTTGTATGTCGTATAATTGACAGAAACTCGATTCGGGTAACCAATGTCAATTTGACGTTAGAAATATCGTAGATAGATCTTATTGGGATCACAAGGGAATCGAAATAAACGTCAATTTTGACATGTCGTTTAGTTATCGATCCTTAAAAGATCTTAAACGTGTCTTAATCATTCTACGAATCAGGCCGTTAGCTGGGCCTCACTTATGTAGGATACGCTTTGAGATCTCGTTTCGAAAAAAAAAATGTTTGTAACAATAATTTATGCGGGAATATGGAATAATCTAAGTCGTTTAAAATGTACCTATATTTTTTGCTTGGTTATTACCTACATATATTTTATAATTGAATGTTATATTAAATTTCTGCGAATCTCTGTTTTACAGTAACTTGTTAATTGTTTTAAACTCAGAAGTTCTTGCTCATCAAAAACATTTTCCTTAATTAACGAGTTCTTGGAAAATATTTATTTTAAATTATGCTCTTTTATACTTAAAGCTAATTCAGCAGAATTAAAAAAAAGTACACGTATTTCTTATTTTACAATTATCTAACAACCAAAAACGACTAATTTAACCTTTTTACGTCTTAAAGGAGGCGATGAAGATTGAATCGTGTATTTTTTTTAAATCCTGACCGTTAAAGTGTTAAACAAACATTTTTTGTCGTCGGAGCTGTATAAAAAAATCATTTTATGCAAAATAAACTGTCCTGGAAGCAAAATCTACAAGTAGATAAATAATGTTTTTATTCATACAACATACCAGTCATATCATAGATATTGTTTGAGCCTTTCCCTATCCAAACATTCCTTCTATAATATAAATATAGGATATCGCAGTCTTTTCACAAATCGGATCTCGTGCCATAAACTTGAGTAAAGGTGCTCAACTACATTTAAATCGCAAATCCGAGGTCCAACTTCGAAACTTTGCCGTTTTGCACTTTGTTTGCACCTTAACTTCGTTAAATATTGCTTTTCCTTTGAAAAGGCATAAACATTATATAAACGAACTGAGCTTAAGGCGCGGTATGTTTAGGCCGATTTTTGGTATTTTAATCAAGGGTTTTTTTACTGGGTGCCAAACAAAGGTGACAATTGCTTGCGCTACGACAGCGAAAAACTTTGTGTATCTCTATCACTCTTCCATACTAGTGCAACAGTGACAGTTGCGTTTCGTTCGCTGCGGAGCGTAAACCCTGATTTAAGTGCATGTTTTAGCAGCAAAATTGCATGGGCATTTTATGAATGAATTCGTTCATAACGTGTCCATGCAACCAGCGATAGTCTTTTACAGAAAATAAGCTTGCTAGTGCATGGATAGCTTTAATTCAAGAACAACCTTGGTCAAATTTAGCTTGAAATTGACAGATATTTTTTTTTTATTAATTTTTTGTCTTTGTAACTGGGGCTTCCGGTTCGAGTGCTTTATTGTTATTAGTGATCAGTGACCACGCCTCGTGAATAATTTCTTTGTTTTTTGCTCATTAATATGCACACTTTTTTTGAAGAATATTTTTCGAAATGCTTTATATGTAGGAAATATTCAACTGATTTATCATTTAACCACATATGCTTACTAAGCTATTTATAGTAATCATGAAATAAAAGCATTTTTATTATTGCCATATCCGTTTTTGATGAGTACATGCTAAACGTAGAATGTATGACATGACACAAGGTTTTGAAAATGAGGATATAACACAACCTTTTTGAAAATTAAAGTCTTTTAAATTAAAACAAATGAGTGTCAATTATAACATATTTTTTTGTTATTTTAGGAATACTTACAAACGGTTTTGTTCAAACATTGATATGGTACAAACGTAAAGCCAACAGCCTACTGGGCACCTTTTATCATCGGGCGACGAGCTAGCCCCCATTTTTTACTTGTAGGTAAATATATATATTTATATAAATATGTATCTTTATTCAAGTTAATTTCTTTTTGTATTTGATGCATTTAAATAAGTTAGTGTATATATACTTTATTTAAGTCATTTTATATTTATTTGATAAATCAATTGCCGGAAATCATCATTTTTTTCCAAAAATATCATATGTATATTTGTTATGATGATAGATAATCAGTGATCGGAACTATGGGAGTAAAACTTTAACAAACCTTGTTAAGCGGACATAAAATAGTGCATACAGCCCTAAAAATATTCATGTCCATAGGGATAGGAATAGTATAGTACAATTACAGCCATAAAAATATTTACATTCATAGATATTCGAATATTTTTATGGCTACTTAAGCACCCTTTTTACGTCCGCTTGATAAGTTTTGTTAAAGTTTTACTCCCATAGTTCCGATCACTGTAGATAATAGAAGTAGTAATAATGGCAGTAGATGCTTCTGACGCGTAGTTTGATCCGTTACTTTTGATGCTGCTGTACTTATACCAATAATTATACCCATTTAAAACCACAGTTACTACAACAGTTCGTGTCATCCACGATGACGCGAAGTTTTGTCAAATCTATCCTTTAATAACATGACAATACGAGTCAAGGTACTTGTCTTCGTGAATGACACGATCTATAATTTGGGTCGTGAGGTTGGGTAACCATCGGTAGCGAAGGGCTGGCCTACCCCAGCAGCCATATCGTCCCAAAATTACGATAACTGACCTGCCCATATCAGCCGGGAGCGACCCGTAACAGCCATCGTAGCCGGAAGGCGGACACGACCGAGGCAAGGATTGCGTCGTCGTGAATGACTGGATGAGATTGGCTCAAGATCAAGAAGCCTTATTGAGCTTACTGTGGGACTTAGTCAATTTGTGTAATAATGTCCTATAATATGTATTTATTTAAGATCGGGATAAATGGCGTACTAGATGAGAGACCTATACTCAGCAGTGGCCGCAGTCGGCGATGAAAGGCCGATATGATGATGGGGTGATAATGAAAACCACAAGTCAAGGACTTTACATATAGATAATTAGTTACCCACATATAAAGTCCTAAAAGTAGATGTATGAGAGTACCGACTCAATGGGGTGTTTAGAACCACAGCGGGGAATTTTTATTTCTCGTTGTAAACACTCACAGAATACGCAGAAAGCGAACCAATTCCACTCTACAATTCAAATATTTGCCGCAAACGACTTGCACTGCAATTTGCCTCAGAACTTTCAGTTGAAATGGGGCTGCATCTCGGTAACTAAGCAAATAATATTGAAGTTTTCGGTGAATATGTCTATCATGGAAATGATGAGCGGCCAGTCCGAACATTGACACGTTAAAAATAATCCCAACTATATTATTTAAAATATTATACTGTAAAGCAAATTTCTTATATTTAAAAAAAAAGCCATGTTGGTTTTTTTTGCTTTTTTGTCTTCATGTTCTTTTGTGAATTTCGTAGTAGTTAGTAATAATTCTTTTTCCTCTCTCCCTCCACTCCCGGGTAATATAAGTTGTATTTATAACGTAACATGGAATCAGGTAAAGATAGTTTTCCTACCTCTGAAGCTTTAAGCCTTGAAAAGGTCCCGTAGAAAGTCATTTTCTATTAATAATTGTGTAAAGGTATTTTTGGCCCCTTATCCGTTAACCGTTATCGATATTTTAGACCTTGACTATACAACCAATTATGCAAAAAAACCAAGGATGTAACTATAATAATAATTTAAATTAAATGATTAATAGATAATTTAAAGTCATATGTACATAAGGAACACAAAAAATATTATGAATTAATTAATCCGTTTTTTTTAATAGTTTTCGCAAGCCATTGTTAGTTGTTATATTTCTTGTTGTAAAAAAGCTTGTCTTTTTCTCTTATGGTGTACGGGAGCTCGTTAGCCCGTATATAGCGGTAGCTTGCCTAGCCGCGACTAAAAGCCAACTGTACAATTTGTACATTTGTAAGCGCGGGTTATATTATCATTCGGAAAGTAAACGTTCTTCAGAATAATGTACGTGGCATAATTGTGCAGGTAAACCGTGAAATTAGACAATATGCGGTTGATTACACGCGTGTATACATGTCCCGGTGGCTCGTGGACACGTGTCGAGACATGTCGTGTTGACTTGTAATCAGGAAGCCGATTCGAAGTTTAAAATCTGGTAAGGTTTTGATGTTGAATAAATACGAATTTGATTACGACCATAGTTGTGTGATGTGGACTAAAGTTACCGTAAGTTATGGAACTCAAGATTTTTCGCAGCGCCAGAGAGGCTTAAACTTATGACTTGAACTAATCACGCAAATAAATAAATGCCTTTTCGATGAGAAGTCGTGAACATCGACTTCATATATATTTACTAGACTAGACACAAAAGTTTCGTAGTAGGCGAAGTGAAAATCTGAGTCCATAAAATTATTAACGAACAGGTACACCAGGCACTCCTTCAACGCGTTAAGAGTACAGTACAACAATGCCTTTCGTATTTTGTTGAAATTACCCCGTTTCTGCAGTGCGAAGGGCATGTTCGCGGACGCGAGAGTCCCTGACTTCTTCGCCATTCTGAGAGCCAGGTCGGCTGCCTTTCGGGCGAGATTGCTAGCCTCCAACAATGAAATTCTGTCACTGGTAGCTAAAGACTACAGTGACGAATTTAACAAACATTGGCGAAAACTGCACCGGTCCGAGAACGGCCATTTTTAGTGCATAAGTTTTGTAAATGTTTTATTTCATTGTTTTAGGTTATAAGCATTATTATTATTTTATTTTTATTCTTTACTGTATTTTATGTTTTCTTTTACACCTTTTATTATGTGCATTGTAATATATATATATTTTTTGGGTTTCTTGCCTGCCAAATAAAGAATTTATTATTATTATTAAAAACACCTATTTTATCGTTTGCTTATACCTGGTACCACAGTCACATGTTTGATAGAATCGCTGAGTCAACAAGATGCATCGTCAATATCGTCATACACTAAATATTACCTCTGCTGCTGGTATACACAGAACAAACAGTGAAACAGCCGCCGGCGGCAAATATTTGACTGATAGCTACGCAGAGCATTCAAGCAGGTCTATTTGTGACACAGTCGCGGTGTAATAGCGATGTTTTAAGGCTATCTCTCAGCTGTTTGATGTTTGAACTAAGTGCAATTTTAGAATTCATCGTAGTTCGATGGTGGAACTAAGTGGAATTTTAGAATTCCACACCGGTGGTGAAACTAAGTGGAATATAAAATTCCTTATTGACCGAATGGTTGGACATCGAGGAATTAAACTACATTGTCCTTCGATATCATTTAAAATTCAATGTAACGAAGAGGAAGTAGACCTACGAGTTAAAAAAATTACTTGGAATAAATTCTAAAGGAAATCCTAAAAAGTAATATAAAAATGAAAATCAAATAAAAAATATGGATGTGTATTTTGCCTTCACGGACTTATATAAATCAAACCTGGCTGTTCACTGCAAAAAATTAATGTATATCTATCCAGAGAACTAAATAACACATGTCGGACAAGGCTGTCGTTCCACACGACCGGAGAGAAATAACATACCTATGAGATCCGATCCATATCGTATCTAAATCAAATTTTGGATGTATATTAAAATTAGAATTAGGCCGATATGCACGTGACACGCGTACGCATTTAGAAATGTAACTAGTTCTTGGAAATCTCCGTGGATCATATTATGATTTAAAATTAACGCGTGCGGCAGACCAGTTGCCTGAAACTATCTTCGAGGCGACAACGCGCTTACAATTAAGTTGTTACTTACGCATGTAGAAAATTAATGATCGATTCAGAAATAGGCAGATAAAATGACAATCACATTCATTATAGTATGGCAAATAAACTTGCCAAGTACTCCATAAATATGTGTGACAGCTATACGTGAAACAACTACAAAATAGTGTGAAATACTGCACAAACTTTCATATATACAGTTACAAAAACATCCATTACCTAAGTGCACACGTGAACATTCACCTTTATCCACGCCATGGTTCGTGCAATATCGATGTTTTATAGCAAATGCCCGGCCACTTCGGCAGAAATCCCTACATTGACTGCCCGTTCGGGATTTAGAGGCTGGCGCAGCATTCCGAGTTTACAACGTTTCAGTAAGGTTTCCGAACGTGATTTTGTAGGGATTTGTGCGTTTCTGTTTACGCATTCGACTCATTTGTGGAAATGTTATGCTGGCTTAAATTCATTCCCCGTTTTAAATCTATATGGCTTATAACGGTTTTCGGTTTTTCAGAGAAGACAAAATAATCTATGAGTACTTACTGTTTATGTATCATTATTAAGTCACAACTCTGTTATACTTATTTCTGACGAAGGCAACTCTTTTTGGCTCTTACTTTCTGTAATTGAAATTATAATTAATTAAATGTGAGATGAGGTACCTACCTAATTTGAATTACAACACAAAAACGGAAAATCTTTCTATTTATACTCAGTTTTAGTGATAATTATGTATGCAATATTTTGTTTTGATTAGGAGATAAAACTAATTTACCTAACCGCGGTATTTTTTTATACTCCTATCCGCTATTTTTAGAACCCTTTTAACCTACAAAATATCTCAAAATTTTCTTCTTGCCGATTATTATTAGCCTGCCATTTCGAAACTTGACGAAACTTACGAGTAATTTACAGTAGCCTTAATGCCAGCTGTATACACTCGTCGAGACCCCAAGGTAAGCCGAGAACGAGTATGGACATACTGCTCCCTTCTCGACCCGCTCTTTATCGTCTTGTCTCGCCCTTCTAGTCGTGGTCATTGCGGTCGTTGTACGGCTTTTTTCGCTGTTTCCCGCCATGCTTCTCTATTTATTGCCTGCGGCGCGCACAGATTCAAAGGTGACCCGGTGAGAGCTTTCACTTGGTCGGTCCATCGCATTGAGGGCCGCAATCTGGGTCTTGTGCCATCCACTCTGTCCTGAACAACTAGCCTCTCCATCGCGTCGTCTTCCCTAACGTGACCGTAGTAGCTAAGGATGCGAGAGTGAACGATTGCCGAAAGTCTTTGTGTAACTTTGAGCTCCTGGAGAATTGATATATTAGCTATTATATTTAAAAAAAAATGAATAAAGGTAGATAATAATACCTATGTAACGTAATGAAAACGCGTGTAGTTTTAGTGGTAATACCACATCACTACAATCGGTATGATCATTACGATTTCATACTCACATTTATTTGTAAAACCATTAATAACGATTCGTATTTGTACACTTTTTATTACCTACCTGGCGCATTTGGAAGCAATAGGGTGTGTATTAGTATATTATGTAAAATAACCGGCCAAGAGCATGTCGGGCCACGCTCAGTGTAGGGTTCCGTAGTTACTCTTCCGTCACAATAAGCTAAACTGGAGCTTAAAGTATAGTAAATTGTTAACCAAGGGATGAAACGGTACCTTTCACCCGAGTAAAACAAATAGGCAAATTTGCATAATCAGTACCTAATTAAAGTAAGTCTTTTTACTATGAAGGGAAAACTTTTTGCGATAACTCAAAAACAGCTAAACTGATCATGTCCGCTATAGTTTTCATTGAATGTCTTTCTTAAGCTCTACTTCCACGATTTTTTTCATATTTTTTGGACTTATGGTTCAAAAGTTAGAGGGGGGGGGGACACATTTTATTTTTCTTTCGGAGCGATTATCTCCGAATATATTCACTTTATCAAAAAATGTTTCTTGAAAACCCCTATTAGTTTTGAAAGACCTCTCCAACGATACCCCACACTCTAGGGTTGAAGCGAAAAATAAAATTCACCCCCACTTTACGTGTAGGGGAGGTACCCTTACGACTTTTTCGGCTTTATTGATTTATATATCCATGCCAAATTTCAGCTTTCTAGCACTAACGACCACGGAGCAAAGCCTCGGACAGACAGACAGACAGACAGACAGACAGACAGACAGACAGACGGACATGGCGAAACTATAAGGGTTCCGTTTTATGCCATTTGGCTACGGAACCCTAAAAAGATATCAATATTGCAAGTATCTATAAGTAGTTCGTTCGCGTTTAGATTGCAGTAAAATGCTTTTACCCAATTTAATCGTTGCTAATTTGAAAGTCAAGTTCACAGTGACAGTTGAAGGCATATTTTCTAATTAGGAACGATTTTGATTGGTTACAACCATCGCTAGGCCGATGGAAAATGATGATTTTACTTCATTCTTAATGCGAACGAAATATATCTTTTTTTTTCTGTAATCGTATAAAAAAACGCAATACATCATATTAAAATTCCTTTGAGTGGAAGCTTCCAAATAATTATGTAAGAATAAATTATAATATTTTTTACAGCTTAAGGTAAAAAATGCCGTTAATTCCTGACGACTTTCTCGCAAGATTAAATTCCTTAAGTTTTTAAACCAAGAATGATGTGATAGATCGCTTCGTGCAAATAAATTGTACTTATACAGGTATATTATCAACGTTAAGATGCATTTGCTCCTTACGCCCAGGTGATGGGACATGGTAATGCTCAAGGTGTACCTAGCCTTTACAGTGTTCAGCACCAAAGCGATATACGAAGTCTATATCTTATTGACAAGCTCTGATCGTTAACAAAGAACCAATATAGGTACGTCACCTAGATGCTATAAATAGCAACATTGTAATACTAAAATCCTATCCACTTGGGATCTAGTACAGTCAGCATTAAAAGGAGCGAATCAGACTACGCATCAAAAGTATCTAACATTCTCTAGCAGCTTAATAGACATTAAAATATTTATTTCAGACACTAGGTGTCTATATGTTTGTTTACAACATTATAATCATAATAATACAATATAAATATATGTTAGTAACAAGTATAGAGCTCATTGGATCGTACATGCATATAGATCCAATGAGTGATAAGAGGGCTATCCATCCTATCCGCAGCCACCTTCAGGAGTGTGTTGGTGCTGCCCCATACGCGGTCCCTCAGGGACGCCACCCTTTCTCGCAGCACTGCGTGGAAGCCGTCAGTGCTCCACTCAGAGAACATTCCCTACCCGCTGCAGCGCCAGAGCAGCCCCACCAAACCCCTGAAGGCGTTGTTATACTGGACACGCAGAGCCCTAAATGTTTTTTTGGTGTGGTTGCTCCACAGGTAATAAAGGAATATGTTTCTATACGTAGAACAATAATAAAACTGTAAAATTAACTTTTGAATGCGAACTGAAGAGAAAAAACTCTATTTGGGAAAGTATTTCAGGATGGCAGATACTTTTGGTGGGTTGTTTCGTCAACTACTTTTCGTGTTGACTGTACCCAGCACCGAAGCGATCCGGAGCCTATAGGGAGCGTGCATGAACTATAGGAGGCAGCACATGATCCGTCAGATTTTTGGCGCGAGGCGTAAATGTGATGTTTTTTGTTCCGATGTAGCCCACAAGATGTCAGAACTTACTATGCATAAGAACACACGTGACGTGTAAATGTACATGTTTATGGTTCCGATTCAGGCCACAAGATGGCAGACCCTCCAACGCGCACGGTCCCTATTTCTCGAATGGTATTAGATTGTGTGGTGTGTTGCCATGGTAACTATTATGATTTGACAGTTCGTGAACTAATATTATTAGTCTAATACCGTTCGACAAATGCGCCCCAACGGTCAGTCTTCATTGATGACGAGCTCTGCTCGCTCGCTATACATAGAGTGCACGGACGAGATGCACATTACCTAGATGCTACTAGTAGCCACAAGGTCATATTACACTCCTACCTACTCGGTGTCTTATGCCCAGCATCGAAGCGATCTGTGGTCGCTCCTCATTGATAAAGAGTTCGGCTCACTCGCTATTCACTAAGTGGATAGACGAGATACACGTCAATCTAGATGCCACTATAGCGACATTGTAATACTAAAATCCTGCCTGCTTGGTCTCTAGTACCCAGTATCGACGCGATCTGCGATTGTCCCTCATTGATCACGGCTTCTGCATGCTCGCTCGATATACAAAGAGTGTATGGATGAGATACACTGCATCTAGATCCCACTAGTGGTCATACTATTAATCTAACTACAATCCTACCTGCTCGGTCTCTAGTGCCCAGCACGGACGCGATCTGCGGTCGCTCTTCATTGATCACCAGTTCTGCTCGCTCGCTGTACACTGAGTGCACAGACGAGATGCACGTCAGACGTAGCTGGCCGCGCTCGAAGCTGTCTGGACGCACCATGAAGGACAGCTGGCTTACTGATGCCACCTGGAGAAGATTTTTAATATAGGAATATGTTTTGGGCACGTCAAAATAATTAATGTTTCCTCTCTACCTAAGATCCATCAAGATGATACCTACAATTCTTTTGAGTCTGGCAAAGGAATATTTTATGTGTCAGAATGTCAAAAAATGTCGGACAATAAGAAATTTTAAGTGTATTCCACTTAGTTCGACCATCGAACCACAAGGAATTCCAAAAATTCCACTTATTACGATCATCGAACTACGAAGAAATGTAAAATTCCACTTAGTACAACTCTCAAACCATGACTGGTTCAAACTAAGTGGAATTTTAGAGTTTCTCATTGCTTAATCGCAACTAAGTGGAATTTAACATTTCCTCGTGGTTCGACGATCGAACTTAGTGGAATCTTAAAATTCATCTTGATCTGATGGTCGAACTCAGTGGAATATAAAGTTCTTTATAGTCCGAGTGGTCAGACAGTGAGGAATTAAAATTCCTTGTCGTATTACCTTTTGGACAAGATTGTCGGGCCACGCGGCAGGAGAGAAAATATCTAGGTATCAAAATTCAATGAGGGAGTTGCAAACGTCAAATTTAAGTAGCAAGGGACAGCAGCGGCGCATCTTGTCTTAAAAGTTTTAAAGACAAAGTAAGTCAACTTAGTTCCGGCTTGCCCACAAGCTATGTATGACGCGCTGCAAGAGAGGGCATACCGTCTCTAATAATTATTATTAGGAATATTATTTTATAATAATATTAGTAGATTGAAGCCCAGGTTTCTATGAGTTGCAATAAACCAGGACAAATGTTAGAAACAAGAGGGAGTAGATTGTCACAGTTTCAGTGAAAACGCATTCGTAGAAAATAACGACTTAGCAACTAATTTGAGGACTTCAGAAATAGATGAGACTATTTTTCGTTGCCTAGCCAAGATAACAACGCCAATCGCAACTTAAATAGTGTGTGGAAATAATCATGTTACTTTTCGTACCATCTGTCACTCCGATACATTTTTACTTTTCGTTTGGCTTTTGTCGATTTACGATTGTCATCTTGGCTAAGCCCTCAGGATTTACGTACCGTAGCGAATGAAACCCAACTGTCACTCCCGCACTAATATGGAAGAGTGATAGAGAGAGACGACTACACTACGCTAGGGAGCGTTAACGATTGGTATGTTGGCTAAGCACCCTCTACTGTTCACGATAAAATATTGTGATCTGCATCTATTTAATATACATAAAATAAGCAAACATATAAATAAAAATATTAAATTAAGGATAGTCTATAAGGTATTCTGTGGGGAACATATATCACCTTGTTGGACGTGACTCTCGTGGGTATCGGGTCTGTGGCGTCTTCGTCTAGGGACAGATCAGGCTGTCTCGGTGTCGGCAACACCACTGTGTCCTGGCTTGGGAGCAATTCACCTTCCTGCGGACAAAGAAATTTATTATCCATTACTAACGTAATACGTATCTTGCTCCAAAATGTTTTCCAAAATTCTAAATTCAATTTAAATTTTAAAATGATTATGTTGTGCTAGGTATGTTTATATAAGTATATATGCTGATTTGAAGCAGATCATCATTTCTATCATCCATGATGCAATGAATCTATGTCAAACTTCACGATTGTTTTATTCTTTGTGATATTTAAGAGTTTTCACGAAAAAAATGCAGCGTTATTACAACATTCTTGTCCTCCTGTCATCCTCAAGTAAGGAAAAATTCACCACTTCGAACAAGACTCAAACTTGCGACCATTTGGAACGCGGGTCAATCTTAACCCACTGAACTACTGAAGCTCACCAGAAGCGCGCGAATTTATCAACTTCTTCCTTTTGTTTACACGCCTTAGAACAATTAACTTAATGACACCAGAGTCAGAGAAGTAATATTGAAAATTCACCAGTAACGATGTGCTAACTCATACTGAACAATTTTTTAAATAGTTTAGTTTTTCATGTTGACGTAGTTCTTCATCACAATTCCTTTTAAATATTCCTTATCCACCCCACAGATACAAACAATCTCCCTCAATCAACGCTATTAATGACCAAATCCGTAAAGCGCTAAATAAATACGATAGGAAATGTACTTTTACTAAACTAACCCCCGAGCCGAAGGTAGAGTGTTTGCCGATACAAATTAGAGCGGGGTTCGTTTTACAGGTGCGCTAGTGACAGAGTGAAACGAGTAGTTACTTCTGAGATAAACTTAATATTTAGATAGGAAAATTTAACGTGAATTAGGGTTACTGTTGCAAGAAATTTCAATGTCTATTTACTTTAAAAATTGCGTCGATTTCGTACCCATATTACTGCCACGATCTGAAGTAAAATCCGTCACTTGCATTACTAAAACATTGATAGTAACATCAACCGCGTTAACGGTAATGAGTAACGTAACATTAATGCTGCTGAAGCCGTTATCCGAATATTCTAAAAGAAGGTTAAATATCTAAACACAGCATTATACCAATAGCCAACAGCTCAGTCGAACCCGCGATAAAAGTGGTGGTACGAAGGTCTGCAGGCGTTTTCATTCTGAATTCGATTAATCGTTGCCAGTTATCTATCAAGAGATTGTGAAGGTTTCCAACCTTCACACTACGTACGTACTCGGCACCAGTAAAGATAACTAACTACTACACGTCATTGGCTATATTTTACATTGACTCATTTATCCACTCACTTGCTTTTGGTAACTGTGGTTACCAGCTGTCACTGAAAAATATGAAGCAAGTGAGTGGTTATAAAAGATCTCGCATTGAAAACTACACAGTGCTAGATGTGGATATATTGTTTTTGCATGCATACGCATTCTTTTAGTCACAAAGGACAACGTCACAATTCTAAAAATTAACTACTCCTATCCATCCGCTTTGTTGTAGTGGGTCGTCAAAAGGAGGCTGTAAACGCTTTTAATTCTACTAAGTGCCCCTAAATTTTACAGTGAAACGTGGCAGATAAACGAATTTGGCAATGGGTAACAGAATTGTTTTTTCAATCACACAGGATAACCTGGGAATCTTAGACGGATAGCGGGAACATTTGTTCATTTGTCAAATATGGATGCGCTGCTAACTTGATTCATGTTACTGCGGTGCCATGAGCAATAAAGGTAAAAAGAAAACCACGCTGTTCACTTTTTATGAAGAACCCAACATTGTACAAAACAGTATTGTACATTGTACTCCATTGAGTTCTCCCAGTGGACTACCGTATTTGGTTATCCTTCTCCGAGGTTTTCCTCGTCGTAGTACATTCTATTCAAAGAGTTCGCAAAAGAACCGTGTAGGTTCCAGGGTATGAGGATACAAGCGAAAGAACACACATAAGGCTAACTTTATATAGTTCTGTTTTTCTTTGATTCACGAAGACGCGTGACTTGAGTCGTATTGTCATGTTAATAAAGGTTAGATTTGACAAATTTGCGTGTCATCGTGGATGACGCAAACTATGACCGCATATAATATATTCGTACCTGCACAGTGTCCACAAAAGGGCCGAAAGCCTTCCACGGGCTGAATATGATGTTGTTGTTCTCGTCGCCGGGCGGAGAGCTCCGGTACGGCGAGTCTATGGACACGGCGGGGCTGGGCAGGATGCGCTGCTGGATTACTGGCTTCCCCTGGATCTGAAAAAAAAAAACATATTTTAATTACTTACACATTTGCGGATTTCGGGATTGAAACCTTAGTTCCAAGTTGCCCCTGGAAATCTGAAAAAAATAAAAAAATACTTTATGCTTCTGGAGATCAAATGAGTGAAACACTAGGTATCGCCCAGCATTACTAACCAGCGGGACAATGCGGCTAGCTCTTGTGGGTACCGACGTAGAATTAGTATTTTTTTAGAGAACTAAATATAAAAATTAATTAAAACCATGAGTTCGCATTTAGCATGCGGCGATGTATATTTTCTTTATCAATGAATGTGAACCTTATTTAAAAAAATAAATATATTATATATTAATAAAAGTAATAGTCTGCGAGGAAATTTTGAAATCTACGCCAGAATCAGTAATTTTTATATTAAAAAGAATATTGCAGGAACTCAAAAGAGAGAATAATAAACCAATTTTTTAAATCTGGATACGCCACTGCCTCAAAAAGCAAGATATAAAAATACAAACGCAACTTTTCCCAGTATTTAAATATCATTCGTATCGGGTATTTATTTGACACACATGTCAAAGCCTCTGGAAATGAAATTGGAAGCCATCAATCAATCTGTCAGTTTCAAGAGTCGAACAAGTAAATTAGGTAGCAATTTTGCTTGAACCCGAAAAACATGTTTAATAAAATACAGGTAGACGGTGTATTATAATAGGGAAATGGAGAAACGTCCTTCAAAGGTACAAGTGGGTCTATAATAGAAACCACAGACTAAATGCAACGCATTCTGAAGCGTGTGCAGAAAGTGCTACGTCGCAACACATAATATGCAAATTTACTATAAAATGCTACCTACAAGGTGATTAGCACTATTGACTTGCACCCTATGGCCTATGTTCATCTCTAATTTTGTATTTTTTACAGTTTCGTTTACTATTTTATGGAACAAAACACAACATATGGTAACAATGAAAATAATGTATACTTAACTAATATTAAAACGAAATTAAGTAATAAATAATAATTAATTATTTTATTTCGTATACATGCGATCCATAATATTAATAACTTATTAACAAAACTAGAAAAGAAATATAAAGTAAAATTACAAATGACACTTGCACACATAAAATTAGAAATTGATACTAATAAAATAAAACTAATAAATCAGTCAATCAATCAGTTAGATGGCCTGTGCAGGTTATCCCAATGAAGCTGGAAAGGGTCGCGTATATACACGATTTATTTTGTTTTATTTTTAAATATTTTACAATATATTCGTACATCACATAATATTGTCTTTGGTTACCGCGATAGTCAATCATGAAATAATACTATGGAAATGTATTAAGTCGCGTATAATATACGAGTATATAAAATACATCTCGGATCAGATCGGGACGTATTTTTTATTAAATCGCGTGTAATCAATTTAAATTACATCCCAGATCAGATCGGGATATATTCGGGGATATCGGGGTGATTGGCCGCGACATCTCGACGAAATGACTAAGGGCATGATTATCATTATGTTAACTTTTAATTTTATTTTAGAAAGCGAATAGAAAAGACTTGGTAATTTGAAACGAAATCATACGTCTTATTTTTCAATGAAACTTCTCTCGCAAGGCTTTTCTCGGCGTATCGTAATATTTGTTAAAACAATAGCTTCACGGGGCGCTGAACAAAACACGCAATATATTGCCTGCGGAGGAAGAAAAACATTCAATAAGGTAGAATGAGCTTTAACAAATCCAGCTGGGTAAATACACGCAAAATTACGTATACACGTGATTTTCACAAATACCTACAAGTTACATTTACTCGCTTTTAAATAATATTGATTTTCATAAGTTTCTCAACAACAATAATTATTCTTGCTTGTTACAATATTTTATCGCCGATTTTTTTCTTTGAACAGTCAATAAGTAACTTCTATAAAATACAAAATTAAAAAATATATTCTCTCTCTCGTTCTGACGACCGGTCTGGCCTAGTGAGTAGTGACCCTGTCTATAAAGCCGATGGTCCTGGGTTCAAATTTTGGTAAGGGCATTTATTTGTGTGATGAGCACGGATATTTGTTCCCGAGTCATGGCTGTTTCCTATGTATATAGTACCTACAACACAAGCCTTATTTGAGCTTACTGTGGGACATCGGACCCGGGTACGTCCTTAAACTACGTCCAAAAGAGAGGTATGGGCATTGCGAATGTCATCTCGCTTTGTGTGGTAGGGCACAGCCAGTGGATGTCATTCCAGATCTAGAGCAGAGCCCAACTGGGGATGTACCTCCACCTTACAGAAAACAGCAGCCAAATAACACTAGACCCTACTCATAGTGTTGTGTTCCTGCCGGTGAGTAAGGTTGCCAGAGCTCAACGAGGGGGGGCGGGTTTAGGGTCGGCAACGCGCATGTAATTCCTCTGAAGTTGCAGGCGTACATAGGCTACGGACACTGCTTACCATCAGGCGCGCCGTATGCTTGATTGCCACCGACGTAGTATAAAAAAAAAAACATAAATAGTCAATTTATGTAATATTATCCTTATACTATTTATATTTTTATTCTGCATGTACTATTACTTAATCGCATAGGGGTTCCAAGGGCTCTTTATAAGTCAATGCAACAGTTTGATGACTATTTTATTAGAATATTAGAGGCAGCGACGGAATATTTAATAATGTGCTAACAAATTAGCTACCCATATTACCTACCTGCCGCGTGTATGGACGTGGGATCCTCCCTCGCATAGGGCTGCCACGAACGCAAGTGTCGTTATCAGGATGCTGCTTAAAACATCTCACACCGAAAAAAGGCCTCTTTATATTTTTATGATTTTCAAAACAATTTTCACCCATATTGTTAATTTGTTAGTGTTTGACAGTTTAGGCCAGCGATTGATAATAATAAACATGGTGTTTTTTTCGTTTGCTAAGTTAGGCACCCATCCATCAATCAGCTAAGATTGAAAATGTAAGTGTAAAATATTTATAACTATATATTTAAAACGGCTATTAATTATATCAAATTAATTATTGTTAAATAAAAACATAAAATTAAATTATAAACGTCAGTATTTTAAAAGTTAAACTCAAAACTTAAATTTTACAAAACAGTATTTTAATTAAATCATGACCTACTTGGCTTGTATGAATTAGTGATACAATAAAAAAAAATCACAATCCTTAACTTCTGCGGGAACAATATAGTCCTTAGTCCTTCAGCATACCTGCATGAAATATGATCATTTTCGAGCCAGTGTGATGAAAACGATATGTATTGTTGATGGCAACTTACCGAACAATAATATTTTTCATGAGCCAAAATTCTTACTATAGCTCATATCGCTTGATTTATATCACAGATAAGTCAAAAGGTCCACGATTTAGGACGTAACGTCACGCGGTCAGCGCTAGGGCTGTCACTTGCACACAATTCGACATTAAATTGTGGCATTACTGTGATTATCTTACCACAAATGTTTGTCTCTTTGTTTGTCTAGTTGTGTTTTGTAGTTGAAATGCTATTACTAGGTACTAATTAACGTATCAGTATAATTTATGTCATAAAATAGGGAACAAATTGAAAATGTCATTCGTTTTGTATATCAAATGTAATTTGATACTTGTCAAATATGAATGTCACAGTGACATATTCAATTTAACACTTGATTTGTAAACGAGATATTACATACTTGAAACTGCTGGCAAAGCCAACATGCCAATCGTTAACGCTCAGTAGCGTAGCGTACTCATCTCTCTCTATCACTCTTCCCTATTAGTGCGACATTAACGATGGGCATCTTGACTACGTGGGCAGGAATGTTTAGTATCTTTGACGATCTCTTTAGCCTAGTCGGCCTACGAAGTCAATATTATAGATCTGTATTTAAATTTTTATTCATTTATTTAATCTTTATTGCACAAAAGAAAACACATTGCACAAAAGGCAAACGTAATGCCGTAAGGCATTCTCTAGCAGTCAACCTTTAGGCAAAGCAGATAAGTTAACAATTTTAATCAACTTTAATTTCAAGAAACAGATGGTTCAGTAATAAGGATGTGGCTAATTGGATATTTCTTTTATTTAACTGGTATTGAATGGTTTTGCTGAATGTGTATCGCGCTTGTAAATTCGTACGTAGCAGGATCAGGGAGGCAACACGTTGAACGTGGTTCGCGGTAGGTCCTCAGGGCTATAACCGCGATAATCGAAGTTCCTCAATGGGGTTGGCAACTGTCAAAGGTTTGCATAGATGGCGCCATCATAGCTTGCCCCTGTCTCTAGTTTTGTTCTATGAGATTTGGCTTAAAGTACTGGAATCCAGGTCACAAAATTACAAAAAAAAAACAAGAAATTGACACAATTCTAGGGATTGACAGGGCAAGCTATGATGGCGCCATCTGTTTAATACTTCGACCGGCCAACCCCATTGCGGGCATTTCTCTGTCACTTTAATTACGTCTTAGTGTGAGTACAAGAGAAAGCTCCCCGCAATTTGGGAATTTCAGATTTCGCGGTAGGTCCCCAGGACCGGAGTCATTGGAAGAATGCCCTTCACCCCAACAGAGGGAACAGGATGAAAAGAAAAATAAATAATGAAATATGCGGCCGTGTTCGAACAATGTAATGAAAAAATCTGTACCACTTTCCTCGGAGGAATCACTGAATTCTGAGCCACAGGCTCTGACCTAGTTCAGGCGACAGAGGCTCAATCCTAATGAAACATTTACATACCTGTCTTTTGTAATTAAGTGTAAGTCTGAGACATCATGTATTAGGTTTCAAGTAAATAAAGTAAGTGAATAAAGATTCAATGCTTATAAGATGTCACAGCGATAAATTACCGATCTGCCAGTGTCAAAAGTGACGTTTCTTTAACCAAAAACATCCTTTATGATACTGACAGATCGCTATCATATCGCTGTGTCATTTTATAAGCATTGTTCGAATACGGCCGATGGTTACAACCCTGAAACTCATACACATCCCTATTTTGCTGACAGGCGCTGTCACAACTCGCAACGTGACTCCGCGCGTGTGTCATCTACATTTTCTATAATGGTAATACCTATTTCAGGTAATTTTTTTCCCAAATTAGGTAAGAAGAAGCAAAGATAAGCATACAATATAATCGGACTTTGTCATTTGCCTTAGTTTTTAATAGGTGTCAATGAACTGTGATCGGGGGTTATCACGTTTTTAGGGTTCCGTAGTCAGCTAGAAACCCTTATAGTTTCGCCATGTCCATCTGTCCGCCCGTCCGCGGCTTTACTCCGTGATCGTCCGTGCTAAAATGCTGCAATTTGGTATGAATACATAAATCATGCATGGCAATAGAACGGTAAAATAAAAACTACAAAAAAACTTTTTAGGGTACCTCAAATACAAAGTGATTTAAAATAAAATCGCTTTTACCCAACGGTGTTGGGTATCATTGGATAGGTCGTTCGAAACGAATATTGTTTTAAAAGATGCAAAGACTGCAAAGTACCTGCAAATGAAGTAAGATTGAATTCGTTTAAAGTGACTTATCGTGAGAAAACGTATAACTTACTACACTAATGAGCTGTAGACCTCATGAAAGCTTTAAAAATGTAAAAACTAAAAATATAATGTTCTTGAATTCCATAGACCCTACTGTAGCTTAAGCCATTTATGCCAATTTCATCCATATTGAACTTTTATTAAAAAACAAAACACACGAAATATTATATCTAAGTATTGAACCGTCTCAATTTCACGAGAATCGGTTGAGAAATGCGAACTGCAACGCGGACATACGAAAGCATTTTAGCCCAAGCTGAAACATTACCACCACTAAAATTCCCCAATACAACAAACTATAAAAGATACCACGGGAATTGTACAGTGAGGTGCGAAATTGCATGGAGAAATTATGAATGAATTCATTGATAATAGTCGCCATGCACTTTGACGGCTGATGGTACCACGAGCGACTCAACTGTACCTACTGCGCGCATGTTAACAAATTCAAATATTGTAATGCCACTAACAAATCACATTTCACATTTTTTATCCAAAGCTGCGGACGAGGTATTATTATCGGGAAGGGATAATTTTCGATGGTCAAGGTTGTTAACCTTAAAGTGCAGATGTCACTATAGTGACATTGTCACAGTTACAATGGTTAAATTCGCGGTGAATGACGGATGATCATTGGTCGGCTAGCGCAATTGGTAGAGTCTTCGACCGGCAATCCAAAGATGTGGGTTCGACGTTAACCAGAGTTGATCATCGTTGATTTCTTTCATTGTAATTGACATTTTTATATACACTTTATAGATTGTAATCGGTTAATATAAAAAGGAAAATAAATATACTAACATTTATGATATGTGTCAGATAAGTAGTCATAAGGTCTGTTTTTCGAAGTCAAAAATGTACCCAGAACTTCGTTTATATCTGGACGCACGTACGTGCCTCCGCCAAGACGAGACAATGGGCAAAAGGCAGTGCCTATCTTTTTTCGGCACGTTTGATCGTATTTTCGAACCCTAGTAGTATATTCCTTCGCTGCCCCAATAGATATGTTACCATAGAAAACAAATTGAGAGATCACTAGAACGTTCGCAACTTTTTATTAGAAATAGGTTCACTGGTTCATGGCGCGATAAAAAAGAAAATGAAGTAGGTAACATGATAAATCGGCGACATCCATCTCGCCGATAAACCGATCTCTAGTGATGTGGAACGAGTGGATATCGATAGACGATGACGTACTGTTCTGATTAAGTAGATGTAGTTTTGGTACGATGGATAATAGTAGATTACACCTACTGACATGACACATATATATTTTTTAATTCCGCTACCTAAAGGTTGATTGGAAGAGAAGACCGCCTGTTGTTTGCCTCTTCTTTATGTGTTGTATTATTTGTACTGTTTCTGTATTGAGGTGTGCAATAAAGAGTATTTTTATTGTATTGTATTACTTTAGTTTTCGTTTCATTAGTAGTCATTTTGTGTGAAATGAAAATTTTGGAAACATTCTTCTCCAAAAATTTTTTTTGGTGTTCGCTATAGCGTCAAGTTAATCGCTTCAATGCATTTTTTAAATTCAATTATTCAATGAAATTAAGAGTTCATGAACAGCTTACGCCAATTTGTCGGCCTCATAGCCTAGTCGGTAAAAAACCTGCTTACGAAGCAGGAGGTCTCGTGTTTGAATCCTGGAAGGGCATTAGTGTCAAATGTAGTTAAAGGTCCCACTTTGTCGCTTACCATAAGGACGAGATTTGCTGGTATCTTTATATGAATATCCTATCAAAACGTCCATATGGCGAGCGACAAAGTGGGACCTTTTGCTTGGAAACGATACATTTATTTGTGTGCTAATCACAAATATTTGTTCTTCAGTTTATATACGTATAAAAACATCCATAACTGAGGATCATATATGTGAGTACTAAACGATGATATATAATATATATACATAATATTATATCGTCGTCTGTTGTTATACCCATAATAATACACAAGCCTTATTGAGCTTATTGTGGGACTAGTTCCATCTATATAAAATTATCATATAATATGAAAAAAAAAATTAAAACTATTCCCTTAAATTCAATTATTCTTGAAATCACTGCCATTATCCACAGCGTTATTTGACAATTTGTTGACCCTATTCTAATTACAAGATAGCTAAGAATGTAGCTAGTACAGCCAAGCTATACGTATATAAAAGTTCCCATTCCGCAAATTTTATTTGTCCAACAAGAACACATTTCTTAAACCAACAAAACTAAGCGGATAAGGAGCAAAAAAGCCTTCCCAACTGGACTCGACAATTGTTATTTTAGCGACAAGTGCTTGTGACAACGGCACGCGCGAAGTGACGTGTGATTGGTGACGTGTGACGTGCGGTGACGTGCGGTGACGTGCGCGTCGACGTGTTGATTTAGATCTAGGAATTATTGCAGTAATGGGAATTGTTATCACATTAGGTAAGTTGTGTTAAATGCAAATACTCTTCTCATTTCTCATGGTTTGAAAGTGGGTCGCTGTTGTTATAAAAAGTGTGCAGGAAAAGATACGTTTCTGCTCTAGAGCACTGTACTTTCTAAGTACGTTTTTTTTCTTTTTTTACGATAATGAATTAAAATGTTGGTTTTAAATGAATTTGTTGTACAATTGCCATTCTGATAATTAACTCTCCATTCCACAAATAACGATATTTTACTTAAAATATTAATTGAAAGTACGCTCAAAAAATACTACTGAAGCTTATACTTAGCCGTGTTATTTTCAATGTACATGTATTTTACTTTCCCCGAATTCAACATGAAAAGTAGACTATTTAACTCGTGTGAAAAGCACCATTTCATGCCTTGGTTAACAATAATCTACTATTGTTGCACGTCGTATTAAAAAAGTATAACTATTAATTTTAATTCTTGCCAAAATAAATTATAATAATGCCCTGCGTTTTGTCGGGGATAAAATCAATTAACACAGGTTCAATGAGAGATATCTATTCCAAACATTAAACAAAAAAAGAGTATTTACCCACCAGCCCTATACTTATTAGATTTCTATGGACAAGGTTCACAGAAGTGCATTTGATTTATTTGATTGCATACGAATCTCAATTTGCATATCACTCGTATATGTCCGTCGGTGCAAGCGAGATGGGCTTGTGATGTCCAAATTAGAATCAAGCCAAAGATTATGCAAATACGGCTTTAGATATTCATTTCAAGATTTTATTAAACCGACACAGCATGAATGGTTACTATGTGTGTTTTTTTAGAAATATACGTATACAGAGAGATTTTGTAAGGTATATTTGTGTGTGTGTGATTTGTGCCAAATCTTGGGATTAGTTGTCAAAGCGGACCCCAGGCTCCCTTGAGCCGTGGCAATATGCCGGGACAACGCTAGGAAGAAAGATATATGTGACATTATCTATGAAAAGGGACCTTATTGTCGATGGCCCTTACGCCGCAATGCGTAGCGCGGCGTTGTTTATAATTATGGGAGCATCGTTGATAATGGCGTAAGCGCCACCGACAATAAGGTCCCTAATGTCACATACGAGTTATGACCATAGTCGGAGGGGTGAATATGTACGTCATAAGTCATAATTAACGACTTTTACTACGGGTCCAACCCTGAAAATGCAAAAAATTCTGCTGTCTCATACACTTCGGCGAATTATATCGAGGGCTTCATGCTAAAGGGGCGTATAAGCAAGAACCCTACTTTTCAGGAGACACAAAAAACTGAATAACTTTTGTTACAATGTACCGATTGTTCTACAATTTTGCATAGAGTATTTAAATTACTATCTTTTTCATGTGTCATGCCTAGTTTCGTTCTACGTATTCTAAAAAGCAGTAATTATGTAGTTACGCCTCTTTACCACGACAATAATTTCCGACATTTAGGTTGAAATTTTTTGAAAAATACTTGAGATTTATGGTCGTATAATTCATATTTTTTTTCTATTCGATAATTTAATCATGAAAGGTGGAAATACTGTTAATAATTCGAAATACTTTAATTTTACAGTAATTTAGTAATCATTGTGTAGTTTCTTCTATTTTTTCTGATTTTTATACGCCCGTCTGGGCTGACGAATCTATCGTGTAAGTATCCTTTATTTGTGGTCGTATAATAGGGCGCCAAATTATATTTTGAGTAAATATTCATAAGTTCATCTAGATTTTACCATTAAAATGATTCCTGATGGTTTTGATAGTGTCACAACTGTCCACGAGATTAAGCAATGTCGACTCGAGCTGGTTACCGATTGGGTAAGTAACTGTTTTGAATTGCCACTTTGAGCATTTCAGTGTTTCAATAGCCTCCGTGGTCTAGTGGTTAGAGCGGTTGTCTCTCGATTCGGAGGTTCTGGGTTCTAATCCCGGTGGGGACACTGTCAAGCAAAAGTCGCGTTGTAACTTTGTGAGACTATTCCCGGTTTGGCTAGGACATTGCAGGCTGAATCACCTGATTATCCGAAAAGTAAGATGATTCTGTGCTTCGGAAGGCACGATGTAAAGTCGTTGGTGACAATAGAGGGAAAAATCGAAGGGAAAAGAAAAACTACATGGATGGATAACCTTAGGAGTTGGACGGGAATGGACGCTGCCTCGCCGGGCAGAAAGACTGCAAATAGAGAAGAGTTCCGGACTGTGGTAGCCGACATCCGTTGAGGATATGGTACCTGAAGAAGAAGAAGAAGAATCTTACAACCCACACGATAAGAAGAAGTGTTTCAAAAGACAATCACGCCGCTTACTCTGATTTTTGCCTATAATAGCAGTCGTTTAGCCGTTCGGTGGGAGTTAGCGTTAAGACGTGTGGGCTTACTTAAGAAAACTGACTTAACTGAATTCCAATATGATCATTTTTACTATTTGTGATAGTATTAGATAAATGGTAGTCACTCAAAAGTCGAGTAGTACAGAACGATTTTACAGAAAAGAATTGAAATCGGTAGTAAAGGATGCATAGAAATTGCTAAGACAACACAATGACAGCTTTACTAAAAAAGCAGTCAAGAAACAATCAAACGATTAAATTTAGAGTGCATTAACTAGAACAAAAGGTTAAAACGTATCAAAACTTGTATTCATAAAATAAACATTACTCCTTCTTTAATGGTACCACTGGTAACAAAATTATAACTATCTTAAACAATAAAATATTATTCAAAACTTCTAAACAAATAAATACGACATCATTTATCGTCATTTCATAAAAAGAAACAATATTAAATCTTCTGTACTAATAAACCTAAAAGTAGTTTAGCAAACAACTTAACTCATTTACGTCTCCATCAAATTATAACAGAGGAATGTTACACTTAAGAATTACTACCACCCCGACGGAGGACGAGTGGCTACAGACATATGAGGTAATCAGCCCGCAGCGCACGCAGTGGACCTTAAACAGCTTTGACTCCTTCAAATCTCCAGGAATGGATGGGATCTTCCCTGCGCTTCTTAAATGGGGCGGGAAGCATCTCATTCTGAAGCTGACCATCGTTCTGCGCGCCTGTCTGGCTCACCGGTACGTGCCGAAGCAATGGAGGGAGGTCAAGGTTATCTTCATACCGAAACCAGGTAAAAACGACTACTCGGACCCCAAATCCTTCAGGCCCATCAGCCTAACCTCTTTCATGTTGAAAACATTAGAGAGGTTGTGTGACAGGTACCTTAGAGAGAGGGTGCAAATTCATGTGCCCTTGCATCCAAACCAATATGCCTACAGCCCTGACAAATCTACAGAATCGGCACTTCATGCAGTAGTAAGTAAAATTGAGGTGGCGATCAAAAACAGATCCATGTGCCTAGGAACCTTCATAGATATAAGCTAATGATTTTAACAACGAACTCTCAGTCAATCCTAACAAAACTGAGCTGGTTATGTTCACCAACAAACGCAACTTGGGAAACTTCCGCCTTCCCAAACTGTTCGACACTGAACTCCAACTATCTGCTGAGGTAAAGTATTAAGGGGTAATACTTGACAGCAAATTGAATTGGAGCAATCACCTAAACGGCAAAATTGACAAAGCCACAGTCGTATTCTGGCAATGTCGTAAAATGGTGGGTAGAACCTGGGGGCTAACCCCAAAGATAACTCTATGACTTTACCAGGCAGCCATACGACCAATAATAAGCTAAGGTAGTTTGGTGGCCACGCACCAAACTATCCATAGTTGAAGCTAAACTACAACGACTCCAGAGGTTGGCCTGTATGGCGACCACGGGCTGCATGAGGACAATACAAACCGCGGCCCTGGAAGCCTTACTGGGCCTGCCGCCGCTGCACCTCTTTATACAACAGGAAGCGCTAGGCTACGGCGGTACGTCTCAAAAAATCTAATCTCTGGAGACCACCTAGGGTACCACACACCGAGATCCTCTACGAGGCGATAGGTAAGGAACCGCTAATAGAAGCGGTGACTGACAGGATACCCAGACAATTCGTCTTCGACAAGAAATACAAGATACAGTTACACGAAGAACCTCGTGAAGGGCTCAACCCAAGAGAGCTGAGAATCTTCACGGATGGAACAAAGACAAGGTCAGGCAATGGCGCTGGAGTATTCTCAGAGGACCTAAACATACATATCTCAACACCACTAGGTGCCCACAACACAGTCTTCCAGGCATAATATATGGGCATCATAATGGCAGCACACGCAATCGCCTCAAGGAAAGTATTGGATAACCCCATCCGCATACTCTCTGATAGTCGGTCAGTACTACAAGCTCTGCAAAGTTATACTTTGACCTCAGGGCTAATCTACAAATGCCACAAAGCTCTGTCAGAGGTGAGCACCACCACTAGCGTAACTCTGCAGTGGATCAAGGGACACGGCAACTCGCGAGGGAACGATGCGGCCGATATATTGGCGAGAGGAGGTTCGGAACTGAGGGTGGCAGGACCGGAGCCAATTAAACCTCTGCCTTATGCCTGGCTCCGGAACATGCTGCGACACAACACCAAGGTAAAACACCAACAGTACTGGTCTAACCTAGGCACGTGCAGGCAGGCGAAGGAAGCCCTCCCGACAATCGACCCCGGTTTGTCGAGGAGGCTGAGACAGCTGAAGATGTCACAGCTCCGGCTTTTGACTGGGGCCATAACCGGCCACGCCCCACTAAACAAACACCTACTTACCCTACGTGCTATAGATAGCCCCATCTCATCAGAGCGTACATGGAGGCAGAGGAGACAGCCGCCCACGTCATTCTTAAATGCCCAGGGTAGAGCCATCAGCATCAGAGCGCTCCACTTCATTGTTATTATTCGCACGATATGCACACCATACTGTAATGCACTAGACACTGACTGAGAGACAGGCGGCCCTAGTGCGCTTACCCGCCTGACAGAAAGGGATAGCAATATGCGGCAATCAAGGACGCTGTCTCCGCGCCCCTTTGGCCCGGCATTATTTGAAGGCCAACGTAATTTTTGTACGGTCGTATGTTCATACGCCTCTTTGCCGCGACGCACTTTGAGGATAGTTGTTAAAAGTTTATGGTCGTATGTATGTACGCCTATATAGCGTGACACTATTTCGTGGTTCGCACTGTCACGTGAGAGAAGTATGTACGTACGCCTTTATACTCCGATGAATATTGGGGACTGAATGAAAATATCACTTATACGCCTTCAGTACGCCTTTTGGAACGACATTAAAATGATGACTGTCAGTTATACGCCAAATGATTTTTTAATTATTTAATTAACTAATTGTTATGATAAAATTATGAAAAAAATTGTGCTTACGTATTGTTACAAGACGAATACGATGCCGTTAAAAACGAAAAATGGCATTTTTGCGTATACGCCCCTTTGGCCTGAAGCCCTCGATATATGTCAATGTTTTTTTGTGGGCAGTGCTTGGTTCCATAGTAGAAATTGTTCAGAATGTACGAGTATTGTACAAATATCACATATTGCGGAAGTTCAACAAAGTCCTCAAGCATCAAACAACGTATGTACCCAACACTTAACGGAACACATCTCTTTTTACAAGAGCTTTTAGCTCGACCCAAAATAATTGTCGCGTGAGAGGGTTCGATTTTATTTCAATAACGACTTTTAGCAAAAATGGTATTTTCAAGAATAATGGAGTGTGCTTTGAAAATGTACATAATTATACGGATCCAATAATTATACGACATAAAATATTGCGGGGAAATTTTTATTTCACATATTTTGTTTTGTACTTATATCGTAAAATGTGTGTCCTTTGCTCCAATTATTTCACCTGTCCCAGAAAACGAACGCCTCGTCCCGGACCATTTGGATTCAGACTGTGCCATAGTAAATGCTGCAGATTGCTAAAAGGCAATGTTGTCGACAAATAGTGCAAGAAATTGCAAGAAAGGTAATTTTATTCAGAGATATAGGTACATTTTAAATTTCCTGCAGCAATGCAGTCTGCAGTATTAGTGCTATGCAGTAGTAGTATCTAGTCATAAAAGTTTTATTTCTTTCATCACACCGAAAAAGATTTTATTTCATGCAGGTGTACTGAAGGACAAATGACTATATTGTTCCCACGGGAGTTATGGATTGTGAAAAAAAAACTATTACTCCCTATGGAGTTATAGCTTTTTTATTTTTATTATGTCACTTATTATTCGTACAAATCTAGTAGCTTAAAGGAATTTTACTTTTAAACTACTGACGTTTTTGTTTATGTTTAAAATTATTTCATTTGTTTAATTTAACAGCCGTTTAAAAATGTTTTTACATATGTTTCAATCGTGGCTGAATGCCGAATAGGCAGCGAATAGGTCAATAGGCCTTTGATGCCTAACCGGTCAAGAAATTACAAAATGGCGGACGAATGTTTGATATATTATATCACCGTATTTAAGAATGATTGAAAATTAGGTTTTTTTTCGCAAGTGCAATGAAAAACATTGTGTGTAGCTCCGAGGGTAAGAATATTGCAAAGTCAGGTCTTTAATTCCCTCGTATCCAAAATTTCACTTACCCCCGTCGTTACACAATGTACTATTTATTTTGAAGGTGTCTAGCGTTTGTCTGTGTTATAAACGGAGCTGTAACCCGTTTTAACGTCGCAGACAAAGGACTTTATCGTTATAATTTGACTGCGATCCGTCAAAGGAACGTATCCAATTGAAGCGTACACATTAATTGCCAAACGGAGGCATTTCATTACGTAATCGAACAATGTTACCAGACATAATAAAGACGTTTTTCTAAAAGGGTTATTAACTGAGTCTATGCTTATAATATTGTTTATATACTCAAAAGCAATCAAGAGGGGTCACTTATGGATGTTTTCTACGTATATACGTTTATATATGTAGGTGGCTGATCGTAAAATCAGAAAATCATGAATAGGCATATTGTGAATCGTGAAAATTATTTTCTTGTTCCCTGAGTTGACGAAAAATGTCTATACGAATGGATTCATAATGCATATAAATAAAGGAAAACATTAAAAACCCAGTTCCGGCAACATTCGAACTCGCGAGTCTGGGACACCACCAGCCCGCCGCCCTACCAGCTCAGACTTGCCGTTGACGGCGTAAATTTCCAACATATCATGATAGTATCCACCCCTGCCTGAGGGCCTGCCAGAGACAATGCTTGCGGCGTGTGGCTTATTTCTAAGCATAATAATAATGGTATAATTTGCGCGTTTTTGCTTAATACTAAATTAAAGTTATTCGTATTCACCAGTTTAGTTGTTTAGGCTCAGTGTCATGTAGTTCGATACTCCTTTTCCTAGCCTAGCAATTGATATTAATCGTTAAAGACACTGCGGAACAATAATAATTTATAGGTAAGGTATGCTACTCGTATACGTAATAAAATAAAATATTATTAAAATAAAATAAAAATCATTTATTTTAGACCTTGGTCCATACAGTGTTAGTTTGACTTACTAAAAAAAAAAATATGTATGTATGTATGTAATACTTTATTGTACATAGAAATAAAAACACGAAAAACACAGTTACAGAGTAAATTAAATACAACAAAGGCGAACTTATCCCTGTATGGGATCTTTTCCAGTTAACCTTTGAGGAAATTAATATTATTATTGAAATAAATTAAACTAAAAAGCCTTTTAAGGAATTAATTCACAGCAAGCTGGAAATCGATTTAATACCTTCATTTGGTCCTGAATACGTGTAATTCGAGTTTGGCCTATCCTAGGCGATGTAAATTTTGGGAGCCTTGGGAGATACATTTTTCCTTGGATGTAAAGCACTCGACGTAGAAAGAACTTACAGCACTACCGGCAAGGTTTCGTGGATCAGAGATTTTAACTTGTTCATGCCAAAAAATAAAAATAAAATAAAAATGGCGGCCATTTTTTACACCTTCTACTACAAATTTATATTAAGGTTCTCAGATATGAATTTATATCATGTTTCAAATTATTCTCAACTTTTGGGATTGTGCAAACTCGGATTACACTCATTTAGGACCAAATGAAGATATTAAATCAATTTCCAGCTTGCTGCGAATTAATTTTACGAAAAAATCAAATTTGATTGGTCCACTAACGTAATGTGTTAGTGATATATTACGTGCGGGTAATACTAATATTTAAGCAATGTATAAAATATTTAAGCTTTAGTACCGTAGATATGACGCGCGTATAAGTTTAGAAGCAACACATAAAACTTGAATTCTACGTAAAACGTAGTGTGGCTTATTTCTAAGCATAATAATAATGGTATAATTTGCGCGTTTTTGCTTAATACTAAATTAAAGTTATTCGTGTTCACCAGTTTAGTTGTTTAGGCTCAGTGTCATGTAGTTCGATACTCCTTTTCCTAGCCTAGCAATTGATATTAATCGTTAAAGACACTGCGGAACAATAATAATTTATAGGTAAGGTATGCTACTCGTATACGAGTACGTACTTGTAGGCCAAATTAAATCCATAAATAAATAATAAAATAAAATAAAAATCATTTATTTCAGACCTAGGTCCATACAGTGTTAGTTTGACTTACTAAAAAAAATATTATTATTGAAATAAATTAAACTAAAAAGCGTTTTAAGGAATTAATTCACAGCAAGCTGGAAATCGATTTAATACCTTCATTTGGTCCTGAATACATGTAATTCGAGTTTGGCCAATCCTAGGCGATGTAAATTTTGGGAGCCTTGGGAGATACTTCCTTGGATGTAAAGCACTCGATGTAGAAAGAACCCACCATCACTTATAATACTACTATACCTTACAATATTACTTACAGCAGTACCGGCAAGGTTTCGTGGATCAGAGATTTTAACTTGTTCATGCCAAAAAATAATAAAAAATAAAAAATGGCGGCCATTTTTTACACCTTCTACTACAAATTTATATTAAGGTTCTCAGATATGAATTTATATCATGTTTTAAATTATTCTTAACTTTTGGGATTGTGCAAACTCGGATTACACTCATTTAGGACCAAATGAAGATATTAAATCAATTTCCAGCTTGCTGCGAATTAATTTTACGAAAAAATCGAATTTGATTGGTCCACTAACGTAATGTGTTAGTGATATATTACGTGCGGGTAATACTAATATTTAAGCAATGTATAAAATATTTAAGCTTTAGTACCACACCACACTCGGATCCAACACGCCACACACGCCAGCTAAGCTGCCGGTCACCTTCTCCGCGGCTCCATAACCTGGCCCCGCTCAAACGGTATCACCAGGTTAGGGGCCGTGGGGTTGGATAACGATCGGTAGCGAAGAGCTGGCCTACACCAGCTACCCACACCGTCCCCAAAACGACGGCCATACGACCACCCCACCAGTCGGTGGGGAAGCGACCCGCGACAGCCGCCGCAGCCATGGAGCGGTAGCGGCCCCTCATACCCCCCTGACGGGGGGTATCGACAGATCACTCACTCACTCACTTAAGCTTTAGTACCGTAGATATGACGCGCGTACAAGTTTAGAAGCAACACTTAAACCTTGAATTCTACGTTATATGCTTATCCTTAATGTTCTTTTGCAAGGTCAGCTTTTAAAAGTTCTTAAAAGTTAAGAGATATATTACAGTCAGCTGTTTATAAGAGTTAAAAATAACCGGGCGTTGTAGTAAGTTTTAAAAGTTCTCAACTGAACGCTCGAAATGGGTAAAGTGACCGCGGTTATAGCGTTACCAGGGGATCACTTTGAAAATAACACAATAGAAATTTCGCGCAAAGAATATTCGGTAAAAATGTGTATTTAGTATAGCGTAGCGCTTTCATTCAAGTAAATACATATATACCCAGTATAAACAAAATTGATTTCGTCAAGTGTTGACATTTCAAACGTATAAAAATTGTTTTAAAAGCCCGGTTACGATTTTAGAGCAAAAATGTAAAATTGATAGATTTTGTCGTTGAAATTGTACTTTTTGTATCTTAAATTGATGTAATTTTATTGCGTGCTGCTTCAACTGATGATCCTCAAAACAGATCGAACCATATCGATCAAAATTCACTTAGAACTTACGCGGGTGACCAGTTTTAAAATAATTTTGATTTTCACAACAGTTTTATAATCAAAATTGTTTAAAAATTCAATCAAAAAGTGATTGCTTAAATAAATAAACTAATTAAAACTGTACGGCACGACGCCATTTATTATATTATCAAGTGTTTTTCATTGCGGCCAGAAATATGATGGAAATATTCGCCGTGATCGTGTATGCCTATGGTATAGCTTATCTGATAAAGGGGAGAGAGTTCCCAGAGCTGCTCCGATCTCAGCCAAAGCGGTGAATTTAGTTTTAATGAAAAACAATATTCTACGGTGCATTTGCTATTCGATCGAATACATGTAGTAACCTTTAAAACTTGGTACTCTACTGGGCGAAAACAAGCTTAGTTCTCGATTGAGTTTCAGGATAAATCGCAGTCGTATTTCGCAAATAACAGCTGTAATTTATGTTTAAACGAAAAACACGAGATGGTTTAAAAACATTGACTTATTTATTTAATGGTTGATGAGTATCACATGAAAACAGGACACGACAATGACTACAAAAATAAAAACTTATATTGTAACCAAAACTGTTCCATTAAATACGTGAAAAATCCTATTGTTTTTTTAATTTTGTAAGCTTGCGGAACTTAGAACGTATATATGTTTTTCAACACACGTGCTCAAAACGACGTTTTTATTCCACCGATTTTTGGCTCATAATCCTAGATGTTCTTTTTCATTACATTATCCGACTGAGTTAAGAAGGTAACTGATTGCTAATAATATGCATGGAAACGGAGCTTTCTTTATTTGGTCGAGTAATGCATTTTATTAACCAACTATTAGGATTCAAAGGTTAGTTCAAAGAGCTTTAATGTTTACATTTCTGTACAATAAAGAGTTGTACTAGTACTACTACTCGTACTACTACTAAAAACCTACTGTAAATATAAGAATAATAAAAATATACACATTTCATACTTTACTACTTACCTCTTCATCATTATAACACGTTTGTTTTTTAATATTGAATATTGAAAATCCGTTCTTAATAAGTTGTCTGAATGAAACGGAATAGCTGCCTGTCAAAGAAGAGGCGTTTTTTTACTGCAAAAGCATGTTTTAAGTTTAAAAATAAATAATAAAATTTTATTTATTCGTTAGCATATTATATGCTTTTTACAATAACAGGGTAGATGTCTCTTTTTAAGTATTCAGAGATACTTGTGTTAAGAGACACCGCTCTTCCGCAGTAAAGTATCTTAACTAACAAAGGTATTACAGATTAACTTAAAATACAGAAAATGCTATATAACATGATGAGTTGAGTAGAAAATAGAAAAGAAAATTAATAAACTTACAGGGTAAAGATGCCAGGTTTCCAGTTCACTTAAGAGGGGAGTAGGGGGAGGGGTGTGTGTATGTGTGTGTGTGTGCGTGTGCGTGTGCGTGTATGTGTGCGTGTGTGAGTGTGCATGTGCGTGCGTGTGTGTGTGTGTGTGTGTGTGCATGAGCGTGTGTGTGTGTCTGTGAGTACGCGCGCGTGTACGTGTGTATGGGAGAGTATCTGAAATGTCTATAGGTAAATAATATTATCTATGATAGCAAATAGTGTATATAATAAAAAGCAACAGGATTTATCATATTACACAGAATTTGATTTTATGATGAATGTATGGTATCTTACTTATGTTAAGAGATCTTCAATTTCGAGATAGCTTTTATCTTTAAGCCAATTGATTAGCATTGTCTTACACTCTTTGAGCCTCACAGGGTAGATGTTAATATTTTTATTTACCATATAATATAATCTTGTAGATTGAGCAGTAAACTGTCTTTTTGCATATGCTGTGTTGGCGATAACTACGGGAATTACATGAGGTTTTCTACGTGAAGTGATAGGGTCATTTTTATACATGGTATTTTTATGTTTATTTAGTATAACATTTAACACGTAAAGTTTTCTTACTGTCAGTAAGTCACACATTTTATAAAGGTCAGTTGTACGAAAAGGCCCTCTGGGCCCTTTCGAGTTCAAGGAATTTAGTTTTTGTGGCCCCACCCCAGATCGGTATACAATATGTGACAATTGATTGAGCCAGAGCAACATAAATTTTATTTAAGACAGTTTTTGTGGCAGCGTGTCTTAGGTTTTAGGTTAATTTCCAATGCAACATTCGATATTGTTTCTACACAATTTAAATAGGTTATTTAAATAGGTTACACAAATAATCGTAAATAACGATACTTAGGTAATGATAGTACAATGTTTTATATATACAATTGTTTCTGTCGTATAGAAATGCATAAAAAAATACTTGTTGTTCTTCTTATTTTTTCGCAACTGGATAAAAAAAACGTCGTTCGATACACGTGCGGAAATGTATTACTTTCTATATACTTTCCGCACTAGCATCGAAATGTACTATTTTATTATTATATGTTTGTTGATTTCGTTCCCGGCTTTGCCTTGCGCGCGCATTGGAATCGTGTGTAAAAAATAACGCGCCAGCCATTTTCCGTACTTGACATAAAATTGGAATAGTTTTGCAAGTTTTTAGTTATATTGACGAAAATTTCATTTTCAAGCATTGAAAATGAAGAACACATAAAATTGACGCTGTCAGTAATACTAATAGAGGCAAGAGCCGAGAACGATAGCCTTTTACCATAAAAATCGGGTGAAAAATAATTGGCAGCATATGAAACTTTTATTCAATGGAAAATCAGCAAAAACGCCCAGTCTTTCTTAGAAAACGTGTTAGTAGCTTATTTCAGTGAACTGGCAAATAAGTGCCTACAGGTCCAGCACGCAATTGGTGCAATTAATCGATGTTAAGACTGTAAGCCACTATTTTGAATGTACTTTTACTGTTTTGACAAAAAAAAACTAATTTATGAGTTTTGTTTTTCCTCGCAAGTGTGTTGAAAACGTCGTATGAAACGCGTGTGCATTGATCATTACCCACATCGGTTTTCATATTGTGCGCTCGCTTACAGCTCGCGCGCACAATATCGCATCGTGTGTGATGACCAACTTAGCACACTTGTATCATAATGTATTATTCCAGTTTTCAATAATACAACTATAATGCCATTTTTGCCAGGGAAAGATTCAATGCAGTGAACATTTGTTCAGTTCAGTTCAATCCAATTTGTTCAAACATGAACGAGGGCATTGTGTGGAAATGCTGAAAAACCTGCTCCATTTTATAAAATTCACTTTACTCTGTAAAAGTACTGAATAAAATACCTACTGGTAAATGCAATTGAGAAAATTTAGTAAATAACGATCGTTGTTCCGCTGGATGTTGTATTTTTATATGACGACGTCGATGAACGGTGTTAAGTGAACAACTACTTAATAAGTAAAATTCTTGTAGGTAATCGCACATTGCCAATTTCTAATAAGTAAACTTATCACTTGAAGGTACACGATTAAACCAAGGTGACAGCATGGTATACATTATGAACAAGATTGGACAATTAAAATACCAAAGTAACATTATAAATAATAATAATTATTCAGCCTATATACGTCTCACTGCTAGGCACAGGCCTCCTCTCATGCGCGAGAGGGCTCGTGCTATAGTCCCCACGCTAGCCCAATGCGGATTGGGGACTTCACATACACCTTTGAATTTCTTCGCAGATGTATGCAGGTTTCCTCACGATGTTTGCCTTCACCGAAAAGCTGGCGGCAAATATCAAATGACATTTCGTACATAAGTTCCGAAAAACTCATTGGTACGAGCCAGGATTTGAACCCGCGACCTCCGGATTGAAAGTCGAACGTCATATCCACTCGTCCACCACCGCTTCAAACAAAGTAACATAAATAATAATAAAAAATCCTGCCAAATTAACATTGCTGCATTGCTCTGAATCGAAACAAAGATTCAATCTCGCCTTCTGTACATGAAGTTTTACTCCGAAAGTTGTATTAAACTAAACGACGAGAGAAGTCTTTTGAACGATTCGAAAAGGTTAGGTAAGTTAACTATTTCTATAATAAGTTCGAACTGGCGAGCATATTGTTACTCATAATATAAGTGCTAAAGTAATACGTTACGCATACTTAATATACATATTATTTGTTGGCACACATTAAGTATGTCCAGCTAATTTTACGATTTGGCTCACGTATTTTAAGTCACTCGCGCGATATGTTTCGGTTTCCCTCTCTATCGCACCAATGCGAGCGAGATAAATTTCGATCGAGTTTACGCAGTATCAACTCATGTTACGGTTACATGACTCCATTTTCAAGCACTGACTGTGCATGAACAGTACAGATAGCCGCGCGTCGCGTACTGTCGCTCGACGCGCAGCGTGCGATGAGATGCGCTGTCATTGCTCTTATGCGTGCCTGAGCGCCTAAGTATTGATGGATATGATAATAACGAATCTGATGTGAAACGATATCTGCGGCAATTTACTTACATCTCGTCCATTTAGAAGCCACGTGAGATTTGCCGGAGGGTCGGCAGGCGGGGATGAGCATTGTGCGCGAAGCGAGTCGCCTGATGCATACCATCCCTTTTCCGCCTTTATTGTTGGCTTGTCTGGAGGTAGTTCTGTGGACAAGGGAAATTACCAGTGAATATAACAACAAGTGGTATAGTTTAAGGTCGGCAAATTTTCGTATAAAAAGTTTAGTAACATTGTGGCGCAAATAGTTTATCTTTTCAATACGTAAATTCATCAGTGCCAATGTAAAAGCTATCTGATTTTGTTCTTTATTGCATTCTATTATATAGTATGTATTTTTGATACCACCACATAACCAAAGGATAGTTAGTTTAAGTCTTAATAAACACACTCTCACTTTAACTAAAAATAGACGATTTTTATTTTTCTATATAAAATAATTCAGCAAGCAATGTACTAGTACTTTGTTTTAACTCAAAACGTTGCATTTAATGATGAGACGTCAGAAGTGTCAACTATGATGTACGAAATATATTGCAGCTCGAATAAAAATCAAAAATTAATTATGCTTTGGCAGTTGAGACTAAATAAAAAACTTTTAAGAATCGTTTTATCGCACTAAAACCTATACTCGTACTAGTTTACGTTTTTGGTTAATATCAAAAATACTCACTGTAGAATCATTTATTTTACGTGACATTTATGAAGTCTGGAGCAACACGAGATCTTGTAGCACTTAGTTGGGGCGTTAAAGAAAAGATAAATATTATGATTCTCTCAGCTCTCTCTAACTATCCGTAGTTAGTTTACATACTGTATGCATATAAAGTGGAATAGTTCAATGCATGCAGCATCCCAAGGCCGTTCTTAGAATAATCTCGAGGATTACACCGTGGCAGTAACTTCAGCACCTATGAGATTACTCTACTTGCTTCGTGAAGGTTTTGGGCCAATGTTGGCAACAGTTCGAAAGCTTTAGGCCAACGTAGGCAGTGTTTGCCTCAATCTAAGATTTACTTCAAGTTAAAATAATTGCTGACAAAATATCTTTGTCGTTACCAATAAAACAATTATTAGATATTATCAAAAAAAAAATCGAGGAGCGTAGCGTAGTAGGTACGTACAACCTGTATAAAAGTTTTGTGAAAATCCCAAATAATTAGAAAAGTACTTGAAAAATTTACAAGTATTACTTAAAGAAAGTTTAATTTTTTGTTATGGAAAAATTAAATTTCATAACCAAGGATGTGATGTTGTCCCGAAACGTTTTAATGTGAAAACATTTCCAGAATGTTGTTAGCTTTTCATCGTCACATTAGTAAGAGGTAAATTTACAGAAATGCGAGTGAAATGACACGCCCGAGGTCACAATATACTGGTTCCAAGAAACACTCAACCAACCAGAATGAGCGAGGAGCTTAGCGGCACCCATCACCATTACGTGCTCCGACGAAAGGCCGACGAATTTGCGTTAATGAGTTTACAATCCATGTACTGCGCGCCACTTTGTCGCGGGGCTGATATACCTATGTCACTAGATAAGTTTTTTTTTAATGACAATGTATAACAAATATGAAACAAAGAGGGGGAAATGACATATACTTTTTAAAACTAATATATTTCTATAGACAATAGTTGGCGGGAAACCATTTTCATTCTTTGTAAATCTACTTATTAAAATAGATTTAACTTTGCATGAAATGAAAATATTATATAAAATAATCGTATGTCGTCTCTAGCCCACGCCGACATTCAAAGTTTAAATCTATTTTTAATAAGTAAATTTAAAAAGAAAGTAAATGTTTTCCAGACAAAAATATTTGAAAAAAGTATATGTCATAAGCCACCTATCTGTTTCATATTTGTCTATTGCAAAACTTATCTAGTCTAGTGACCTATGTATTTCAGTTAACAGGCTGACGCAAAATTATAGTTTTTATATTGAATTATAACACGTGTCCACAAAGACAAGTACCATAAAAATCACATAGAAGCAAGCTAGGGCAAACTCCAACTAAAACATTAAGGGCTTAAATTTGATGGCTCGGTAGAAAAAAAATCACGAAAACTTGTCTCTGTCTGTCATTACGACGGGCGCTCTCCTGCCTATGAAGCCGATGATTTTGGGTTCAAATCCCAGTAAGGGCATTTATTTTTGTGAGAAGCAAGGATATTTTGTTCCTGAGTCTTGGATGTTTTCTATGAATTAAAATATTTATATATTATATATATCGTTGTCTGAGGTCCCACAACACAAGTAGTCTTGAGTCAATTTGTGTAATAATGTCCTATAATATTTATAAAAAAGCGGCCAAGTGCGAGTCGGACTCGCCCATGAAGGGTTCCGTACCATTTATGACGAATTAAAAAAAACCGGGCAAGCGCGAGTCGAACTCGCGCGCGAAGTGTTCCGTACCATTGTTTATAAAAACGGCAAAAAATTATGTTTGTTGTATGGGAGCCCCCCTTAAATATTTATTTTATTCTGTTTTTAGTATTTGTTGTTACAGCGGCAACAGAAATACATGATCTGTGAAAATTTCAACTGTCTAGCTATCACGGTTCATGAGACACAGCCTGGTGATAGACGGACGGACAGCGAAGTCTCAGTTATAGTAATAGGGTTTTTGACCCTTTGGGTATGGAACCCTAAAAACTACTTAGTCGATCTCGTTCAAACCAATTTTCGGTAGAAGTTTGCATGGTAATGTATATCATATATTTTTTTTAGTGTTATCATTCTGTTATTTTAGAAGTTACGGGGGGGGGGGGACACAATTTACCACTTTAGAAGTGTCTCTCGCGCAAACTATTCAGTTTAGAAAAAAAATGATATTAGAAAACTCAATATCATTTTTAAAGACTTATCCATAGACACCCCACTGTGAAGACCCCACCAGTTTGACGAAAAAAAAATTTTAAGTTTCAGTTCTAAGTATGGGGGAACCCCCAAAACTTAAAATAATAATAATAATAATATATATATATATATATATTTATTATATATATATATATATATATATAATATGTATTTTAATATATGTATGTATATGTATTTATATATCTTTTTTATTTATATTTGTATATGATAATTATATTGCTTAGTTTTGTGTTTATTCTGTGCTAGACTTCTTTTATTGCATCTGGAACACCTACTGTCATAACATTTTTTTTTTTTTTTTTTTTTTAATTCCGCTACCTAAAGGTTGTCTGGAAGAGATCGCTTTTTAGCGATAAGACCGCCTGTTGTTTACCTCTTCTTTATGTGTTGTATTATTTGTACTGTTTCTGTATTGAGGTGTGCAATAAAGTATATTTGTATTGTATTGTATTGTATTGTATAATAATAATTTAGCCTATATACGTCCCACTGCTGGGCACAGGCCTCCTCTCATGTGCGAGAGGGCTCGGGCTATAGTCCCCACGCTAGCCCAATGCGGATTGGGGACTTCACATACACCTTTGAATTTCTTCGCAGATGTATGCAGGTTTCCTCACGATGTTTTCCTTCACCGAAAAGCTAGTGGTAAATATCAAATTATATTTCGTACATAAGTTCCGAAAAACTCATTGGTACGAGCCAGGATTTGAACCCGCGACCTCCGGATTGAAAGTCGGACGTCATATCCACTCGGCCACCACCGCTTCCAAAACCCAAAACTTATTGTTTTTTTTTTCTATTTTGCGGTTCACAGAATACATCTACTTACCAAGTTTCAACAGTATATTCTTATAGTTTCGGAAAAAAGTGGCTGTGACATACGAACGGACAGACAGACAGACAGAAATGACGAATCCATAAGGGTTCCGTTTTTTGCCATTTGGCTACGGAACCCTAAAAATAGTCGAGTGCTATTGCATCTCTTTCTAGCTGTAGATTATAATTTGCATGAGAACAGTTTAAAAATAATTTCATTTCATACAAAAAGCTACTACACATCGTCACATTTTTTGGGAACAAAAAGCAAGACATCGAAAATAATTTTGACCCACCTACATAATATCCGCCTTCGTGTCGTTACACACAACATTCGGAAAAAAAAAAATTACCCATCATATTGACCACTTTGATCACTCATGCGAGTCTAACAATAGATCCCTGAATACCAGTCGATCTGAAAGGTACGGTAGGTTTGCCCTCGTACGGTAAACTGTAATCAAGGATCTCAGAAACAGTCCCGTGTGTTTATCAAAAACAAAGGTAAATCGTAGGAAATGTTTGAATACGTCCCGAAAGGAATCGAGGAAAATTATATGGAATACGTACCTACTATACGTAGGGTTGCCTAAGATCTGATTTTGATATTTTTTTAATAAATAGTCAAGTGCAATCAAAATTAATACAAGTGACCTATTTTTTTAAATAAATAGTAAGCAGTTACCATCACCAATGGACACCTGCAACACGAGTCTCAAATGCGTTGCCGGCCTCTAAGATGGGAGTGCACTCTTTTTTTAAATGTATGAAGATCTTAAACAAATTGAAGAACTCCATATTACTAGTGCTGAGTGCTCAAAAATATTTAAACTGTCAGGTTTTTTGCATTTTCGCACTAATAATCTTTAGCCGAGAGCACTGCTTCAATCATTAAAAATTATTCCAGAGTTGTCACTTCCATTACGTCACGTTTTTAGTCTGACCTTTTTTGCGTATATTTATGACGTGATGGAGGCTAAAATTTCCATATATATTTTGGGTTATTTCTTAATATAAAGGCCAATTCTAAATGGATGGCTTTTTATTGTCAAACAAATGGCTTTTAATTACGCGACGGTGTATATGAGTGATATTATGCTAGTCATTTTGAATACAAGAAATCTAAAATATCCCTCAAGAATTTCCACAACTACTGGTGAACAGATTCAGAGGTTAATGAACTCATCGTTCACGTAGCGTAGCGCTACGAAAACGGACAGTGCTACAGCAGTGCAATATCAGCCCGATTTGAAATTTAAGATACGTCAAATATTAGGTCTAGATACGATATGGATCGGATATATCAGTGTCAAAAGTAACGTTTCTATATACAAAAACGTCGCTTCACAAACGATCCACATTTATCTAGATTATTTGACGTATCTAAAAGTTCGAATCGGGCTGTGTGTTAAAGCCGGTATATAATAAAAGCTCCCTGAAACCTTTTCTTAAAGAAAGTTGTTTATTGACACGAAAAAAATGTTTTTTTTCACAAACTTCCAGTTGCCAACCCTATGCATAGAGAAAGCGCCCTTTGAAGAGCTTGTTCGCAACAAAACTTTATTAAACATTGTATTTCGGGCACCAGTTTTTAACTGCCAATTTAATTTGTGAGATTTCCAGAAGTTTCCAATTTGAGTTATGATAACTTGTTTATTGAATGCTAGCTTGTAAATGCTTTGTTTCTGTTGCTTATAAAATAAGTTATTCCATGGTGTTACTGATTTAACCACATAGAATTTCTAATTTTGGAGATAATTTGCGAATAATTTGAGTTATATAAAAGTTATAAATAAAATAAATATTTGGAGACAATCTTAGGCCCACCACACACTAGCGTCTTTTGAGCGTCAACGTCCAGTCGGCGCTATAGAAAAATGAAGTCGCTGCGCAGTTGCGCCAACGTTGCGTCGAGCAGCAGCCATAGAGTAGATAAAACGCCGACGTTTGGGAGACACTAGTGTGGGGTTGGCTTTTACACAAATTGACCTAGCCAAAACTAAGCAAAGCTTGTACTATGGCAACCAGGCAACGATATACATACGTATATAGAAAAATACATAATTATCTAAGTACATAGAAAACACTTTTGTCTCAGGAACAAATACCTGTATTTATTACACAAGTAAATGTCCCTAACGAACCCGTGACCGTCGGTTTCGTAGGTAGGGTCACTACCCACTAGGCCAAACCGGTCGTATTATGCTGCCGTGGAGTCTTTCTATTTATAACTGGGGTTAAGTATGGAGACAAATTAATCATCATTATTTGCTTGCCTTTATCCTATTTACTTGAGATCGGTCATGTTACCATACAGACCAAGAAATTTGACATCTATTATCCTCGTAATTTATGTGAGCCATTCGTACCGTCCACATAGTTAACTTACAATACGTAAACTCTACTCTAAGGACATAAGGCTAATAAGGCTCACTCTATGCCAATCGATTCTGATCTACCGGAAAAAAAGTAAATTCGAGTTTCTGTTTTTGCCTCCTCACAATGATATTATATAACTGTAGATAGGTAATACTCATACAAAAGGAGCACAAAAAATATTTCCATGTTTATTTCTTTACCTAAGAAGAAATCTGTTATTTTTGATTAATTTTCGCATTTCTTTCATCTTTCTCATTCTCGTTGTTAAACATGTTCTTGTCTCTTTCTCTTTCGGTGAGCGGGAGCTCGTTAGCACGTGCATATCTCTCACATATCTGGGCGCCAAGACGAGCAAAGCGTACCGCAAGGGCACCTACCTTTTTTCGAAGCCCTTCATCGCTTTTTTGAACCCTCATAACTTGGGTTTAGATTATACCAGAAAAACAAAATTCACGGGATATAATATCAAAAATGAATTTATTAAGCACAAATAAATTCAATTGCATAGCTTTCATACTTTAGATTTTATTCATATCTAAAAAAAACCCGATTTCGTCACTCGCTCACTCAGTCACTGATGATCATTTATTTATTTATTTAAACTTTATTGCACAATATAACAAATAAAGTACAAATGGCGAACTTAATGCCTAAAGGCATTCTCTACCAGTCAACCATCAGGCTAAACAGAAACAGTAGTACGTGCAGGCATTAAACAAAAAAAACACAACAAAACACTTAAAACAAGCAAAATAGCGATAAATAATATATACGAACGGTAATAAACTTACATAAATATACTATAATTAAATATACATTATATTAATTTATGTACTCAGTGCAAAAAATACTATGACTACGATGGACAATTAACCAGAGAATTTGTTGAAAAAGTGCTTGCGTAACATTCGCTTAAACGAGAGCTTGGTTTGAGCCTGTCTGAGATCATCAAAATTCTTAGAGTAATTCCTGAAGTCCTAGTAAGCTGCAATTTGGTTTATAGGATTAATACTATCCTGGGGTAGGTGTATTTGGTTGTACAGTTAGAAACTTAACTCTACAAGAGATCTGATAATTTTTTGTCAGTGCGAGCCTTATGGTCTCGTCTTGGCAACATTTTACATGAAAATGTTTTTCATGGGATACAATTTGTCACTGTAACTTTGGAACGCCGATAACCTATTTTGAGTTATAATAAATTATCTTTATCGCTCTTTCATATTCGAACGATAGAAAAAGAGACAAATAGACGAACTGACAAGCGAAGTGATTCGCGGTAGGCCCTCAAGACTGTTGCTATTGCTGTGTTGTGTAGTCGCCATCAGATATATCGGATCAGTGTTGGCCAAAAAGTTAATGCAATTAAAAATTATTGGCCATTAACCACTATAAATTGAACCTTAAACTGTAACCGTCCGTTTAAAGTGTAATATTGATAGCTTATTATGCAGTAAAAAATGGAAGTGTGCAGCTAATGAAAAACTAATCTTGAAACGCGTTTAACCATGTTTTATCAACACCCGACAATCCATCGTGGCTTTTAGTAAAGTCCAGCTATCAGCTCTTCACTAAAAGTACCGAACAACGTCATGCTCTAGGAGCACACTTAAAACTTATTTTAAGTGTAAAAAGTGGAAGCCATATTTTAAAAGAAGAAATAGAAGCTTGTACAAGTTAAATTTGAAATTGATTGCATGTTTCTCTTAGTTTTCTGAGAATCATAATATTTTTCACATACATATTTTGGATATTGTGCTTTTTAAGGTTATACTCGGAAGTTGTATGGTATGGAGATGACAGCTGTCACCGTACCAAAGCTATCTAAAAAGTACTACTAGACCTTTTTTTTTGGTACCTATCGATGAAACCCGAAATTATATATAACATAAATTTCCGCGGTGATTTATATTTTTGACAAAAGGCCTGATTCTAAGAATGATTAAAACACGTTTAAGATCTCGGAAAGATCTTTAAAAGATCGATAACTAAACGACATGTTAAATTTTGACGTTTATTTCGATTCCGCTGTGATCCCAATAAGATCTATCTACGATTTTTCTAACGTCATAGTGACATTGGTTGCCCGAATCGAGCTGCTTCTGTCAATTATACGACATACAAACGATATCTAAATGAGAGCTTGTCTAAACCAGAACGTATCGTTATCGTATCTCATTCTTCGAATCGGAACGAAAGTTGCGTTCGGCGCTCGAGGTCACAAACTTGCATTATTCATTGAGCCAACATCATAAACAAGTCTGCAAAAAATAAAGATATAAAGTTACTGTATTATAAAACGAATCATAAATAAGGTTTGTTAGTAAGTACTGCAAAAAAACGTGTATTACCATAAAAATCCCCCTTCACTCTATCCTTAAACTTTTAATCAATCCCCGTTCACATCTTGGAACGTGTATCGCAAACGCAAGTTTCCGCCAACAAATAGGCCACTGCCATTTCAAAGGTGTTTTTCCAAGGCAACACGTCTTCCAATAACTTTATCCATCGTTAGCTCCTGAAAAAACACCCCCGAGCCAACGAACCGGCAACGCAAACACACAACTGCAGTAACGAGCCAATCAGAGAGAGTCATGGTAAATATTAAACGTCTCAGGGGATGTGTCGTGTTTTGAATGTACTGTAAACAACGTCTATACCTAGTTCATACGTATGGATACTAAACAATTTTTACCTAGAAAACGACTACAAACACTACTACTTAAGAGGGAAGAATAGCTTTTCGAATCTAACGATATAACGGTAATTTTTCTATGAAATTCCATTTCAGGAGAAATCGGTTTCCACTAACTAAATCTTACAAATCACTTTGATTTTAATGTCGATCACTTCAGCATAATATATAGGTTTCGCTAAAAAAAATATTTTTGTTTTGCAAATTTTGAAAAAAAAAAAGAATTCCTATAAACCTAGTTTTTCATTGTGTGAATAACATACTAAACAAGGGTTCCTTTTGTACCTTTTTGGTATGGAACCCTAAAATCAAGGAGAATGGAAAATATTTAGAAGAATTAAAAATGGAAAAACGTTTTCTCTTTTTTTATTTATTTATTTATACAAACCCTTAATGTACGATACTTTCTTTAAAGCTTCGCCAAACTGCATGACAGTTTGTAGGCGACAAGTTACACTCTTTATATTTATTTTTTACCTTACATACTAAACTTAATTATGTATTTGTATGGACGATCGTGTGGTTAATATACATCAAATTACGTACAAAATATTTTCTATAATGTCCAGACTATCCAGAGAGGAAAATGGTGACTACGTTTTTATGGAGAAAAAGCCGTTCTCTTTCCTCTTTGCGAGTAAAAACTGCTGTAAAAAGTAATAAAATTAACGTATAAATAAGTAAAAGCGATTATATGAATACAAATAACACAGAAATTAAAAGGATAAACCGTACAACTTACTTAAATAGACATACTTGTAAAATGAGGTACGAAAAACAATTTAATGTCCAACGAGGCAATCATAACATTTAAATAATGAACATATCTATCACATTTTTTTTATCCATGAAAATAACCACTGCTATTAAAAAACCTGTTTTATCGTCCCATAAAAAGTTCAATAAATAAAACCAGAAAGCCAGCAAATCAAAACAAAGCAAACAAGGAAACAATATACCACTCAACCATGAGTTATTGTAAAAAAAATGATTATTTGTTTGAGGTTTTATTAAAAATTTACGAAAAAAACAAATCACAATGTATAAAATTGCTCCTAATTCCCCAGACACGTAAAAAATGTCTCAGTCGATCTCAATAAAAGCTGCAGCCTCTCGATCCGAGATTATTTGGAAGTTAATTTATGTTGTAAGGTTTAGGGGACCCTCTTAGAACCTGTACAGCGTTTAGACTGGCGATTTATACTACAGTGTATTTTTAAGGTAGTTACATTTTCGTGTACTTATTCATTCATTCATTTATTTCTTTATTAAGCATAGTCTGACATGTCAATCGCAGTATGTTTTTTTTTGTTATTTCAGAGGCTACAGTTTTTATTGAGATCGACTGAGACATTTTTTAACGGGTCTGGGGAATTAGGAGCAATTTTAGACTTAATTTTTTTCTAAAAATTTATCACAATGTCTAAATGTGATTAATTTTTTCGTATTTTTTTTTATATTATTGTTATATGTGTTTTTTTTTACTAAATTTACTACGAGTATTATGACTCTTAAACGTAAAATCAAACTTGCCTGGCTGAAAGTACAAATTAAGCATAATAAAAACATATCCTTATTTAATATTTTCATTTTATCCTTTAGAAATAAGGACGGGAACATCCAATACGATTTTCAGCGTCGATTGAGAAACTTTTTGCTAGACAACTCATTATATTCAATAAGTGAATTTTTTGACATAAATGTATCATAAATTTTTCTATGTTTGAGATTGTTTTTCTTTCTTATTGATTTTATTTATATTTTATTATTGATTTTTTTTATATATCCTGGTTTGACGATGCTTTTCAGGTGAAAGTTTCCATTTTACAATTGTTGCTATCTGGATTATGATTTTATTTTTAGTCATTATCAGAATTAAGACGATTACAACATATATTCATATAACTTGACATGAATTTAATTTGTAATTGTATGTTGTGTTATAAATAAATCTGAATCTGAATCTAAGTACGAACTCTTGTAATCTTAGAAAAGGTTAAAAAAAAGATAACACTAGATGGCACCATAAAATGTGACCGCGGCCAGCAAAACGTCCCACTTTGTCGTTTGCCATATGGATGCCGTGACGGGTTATTCGTATATAACTATATACATACAAGCAAATCTCGTCCTTATAGCAAGCGACAAAGTGGGACGTTATGCCGGCCGCAGTCACAAATAATAGGCACCCATTTCAGTCGAGGTTTTTTGGTAGAAGCTCTCAAATGCAGTGAGATCCCTTGATTGGATAATCTTCAATTTTATATCACAAACTTAACATAATTTCAAACAATACATATGTATTCGTTCATTACTATAGAGGCCCGGAAACGAAAGGTTGTAGGCCAAGTAGATATAGATAGCCAAGTGGATAGGGATACGCAACCCGTTTCTCGCCGAGATTTGTGTAGTGCTTTTCTCAATCTTGCAATGAAAAAACAATGTAGTCAATTTGTTTATTCATAGGTAAAGCTAAAAACAAATTACGAATCTACTACTATTTCACGGTTGAATGCCAAGACGTGTCACAATTTGACGTTTAAAAACAAAAGGTTGCTTTACAGACCGTGTAACGCTGTATAAAAATTCCTTTACATATCATCTTCACTCATCGCACCGGATACGTAGTATTTCCGGACATAATTTGAAGTAAGTCATGTCAACATTTCATTGCAAGTTTGAGAAAATATATTTTACACAAACTTTAACTTTAAATTGACCGATAGTTGTAAGTTGTGGACTAAACTTACTTAAGTTTACGGTATTGTGTGTTACGTTTCATTGTCGCGTTTGCTCCAGTGTACGTAAGGCTTTAGTTACGAATAAGGAGAGCGTAACATAATTATGGGGAAATCGATGTGGATTTCCCTCTTCCAGCCCTAACGCGTATAATATAATGATAGGTAATTGTAACAGATGTATTGATTCAAGAGCTTACGATTTCCGCAATGTTTCAACGAAACGGGAATAAGAGTAGATGGACAATTTAACACACATCTTATGGTATTTACATTGATTTTATAAAGTTCGTTGTTTTACTCTACAGGCACATATTAGTGCCTAAGGCCTTTATTTATAGGGTTCATTACGAGCACACCCTAATTTATACTCTGTATCTGTAGGTATTTAAATAAAAGTAAACAAAATCTACCCTCAAATGGCTCCTTAAGCTAGTTGTGGGTAGATGAAAACATTACATGATCAAATGATGTAGGTTAAAGTCAAGTCGTTACAGATCCAGGCGATTTTATATTTGGTTGGTTAACCAATCACTGTTACAACTACCCGAAAATGTACAAATTGTTTGTTTACTTTTATTTCAATACGTTAAGATAAATGGCTTTATTCATACACACTTTTGTACCTACTTATTCTTTGCAAATAAATACATACACATATAAACGCGTTAGTGGCCTGAATTAGCTACGAATCTTTTGTCCTTATCTGTCATTTGTAAGAAAGGGATACAACATAATTTACCTAAATCAAGTCCGTAAAGTTTTATGAATAAGGGGAAAAGAGTTTAGATAAAGGAAAGCTATATGTCCTTTGCATTTATTATTATTGATCTTTTCGATTTTTGATCAGTTTATCTGGTTAAAGTTGCGGGAAATCGTTGGTTGAGGGCAGCGAATAACCGTTCGTTGTGATCCTTGAGGAGGCCTTTGTCAAGCAGAGGACGTCTTTTGGCTGAGATGATGATGATGATAATCATCATTCTATCATTGAGAAACTCGGGTTCGGTTTTGTACGGGAAGCTTTTTAAATACCGCTATTTGATCTCCACTCTTCAGGTCCAGGTTAAACTGGTTTTGATTCGACCTTGACGAACTTCTAGGTGATCGGCGTGCATTTCACGCTCGTCGTTCGATAGGCGCGAGCAAACAAACTTAAACTAGATACTCACAATCACGCTATTGAATAGGGGATTATCATGCTGCCCTACAGTTCATAAATAGATAATTTAGGGAAATTCTTACAAAGATGCTGGCTAGCCCCAAACTCAGCAAAGCTTGTATTCTGGGTCCTAGGCGACGATATACACACTATAAATAATTACATAATTACCTAAATACATAGAAAATATTCGTAATAAATGGCTATACCGGGATTCTAACCAAGAACCTCCAGAAATTAAGTTAAGGCTCATTTTGTATGGAATTTAGAAACAGCGCGTCAAGCGGGACGTTTTGGAAACTCAAGATGATCACAAATCAATCAATCAGAGGGATCACAAATGAGACTTAACGCAAACGCGTACGTCACGTTTCGCTATCGAATAACTTTACACTAGGGGTACAGCTTCAGCTCCAGCAGACTTAGACAACCGTTTACTAGGCTAAGATACCATTAAGGCAACACTAAGCCATTTGTCATTCCTGAAACCACCAAAATGGCTTCCAATCTCACTCCTCCATACCTAACAAAGCTTCAAGATTTATCAGCCCAAAGAACACCATAACTCATGAACCGAATTAAGATCTCATACCATGTGACGTGCGTCGCCAACCTGAGTTATTTATGACGTCATAATATGCACGAAAACAGATACATTATCCCAGTTCCCCCTCACAAACGAATAATAATGTGAATAGCTACAGAGACTAAAGCAATAAAGACTGGGAATCTACATGTTGGTTTGTAGAGAAAAAAATATATCGAGTGCTCAGTCCAGACATCACTTTAGTTACCAAAACGCTTATTATTTTCGTAGTTGACATCTAGCATCGAGAAGCGGAATTATCAGTCTTGACACTAGATGTCTCAGGTGTTGCGACTGACGAAAATTGTATTGCTCAACAATTTACAACTAATATTACAAGCAGAAGGAGTTGAAAATAGAATTCCGGTTAATCCGGTTATAATATTAGCTGAAAATTGTTGAGCATAAGACTTTTCGTTCCTCACAACATCTATTGTCAAGTAGCAGTAATGATAATTCCGCTACTCGATGCTAGATGTCGACTACTAAAATAATAAGCGTTTTGGTAATAAAACTGATGTACGGAGTGAGAACTCTATGCTAACTTATTTCTCTATGGATTGTAGTGACAACAATGCTATCTCGCGTTGTTTAGCGAGAACTTAAGACTCGTTTAAAGTTATTGTAACAGAGCGGACTAAACCACTTTTCCGCAGCTGTTGCAATAAAGAACGTCATGTCACTTTTGTAAGTCAATATAAATAAATTTAGGAAAGTTGTACCGATAGCCTCGTTTTAATTATGAGTTAAAATCCTGAAACATTCGGTAGATAAAACATTTCAAGTTTCGTAGCGTTTTGACCTAGGTTCAACAACAGCCTAACATTATTTATAAACACCCATTTTCATATATAGATACCGAAACATCCGATTTCACGTATACACAGTAGATACATATGGTACTAGCCAGAGTTTTTCAACCCACGATCTCCGGTTACAACCTGACCGCAAACTTATTAAAAACTTTGTGGTCGCTATAAGATGGATAACAGAACTGCACTTTTAAGTATGTAGTTATGATTATGTATATATTAACTCTTTATTGTACAGAATACACAAAGACACAAATATGGCACAGGATCTCTTGATGATCTCATGATCTCTTCCAGTCATCAGCGTCTATATATATTTATCTTTTTTTTCTATGTTGTCTTTAATATCTGCTTGTCTCTGCAACCACATAATTCACAAAACATTAAGCCAATCATGTCTAGCACAACTTGAACTTGACGCCCGTAAAAAACATGTGTCATCAGAGCTCATGTTTATATTGCCCCTGAAGCTTGTGAATTTTCTTCAAATGATGTTTTTATAAAGTGCGCGCTTCGTACTACGTGATTATTTTCTGCGTGGATGAAATTGGATTAAGTGGATCTGAATATTGAGTAGCTATTTAAAAGCAAAACTTCTGGGGGACCACGGGCCAATTCGAACTTGCACCTCACATGAAACCGATATTTAAATGATATTGGAATGATATCATTTAGCTGTCATTGTCGCCGGCGTCTCCTAATATATAATAAGGACAAGTCAAAACGAAATCAAGCTGCGAATAACAGCTAACTGATGATATATTATGATTCCAATATCATTTAAGTATTGGTCTGATGTCAAGTGCACGTTAGAATAGTGGCTTGCCAGACATATTAAATAAAAAAACGGGTCAAACAATTATTTTAAGTCAAAAATTGCTCTAATTGCATCGTTGATCCGCCAACGCGTGCTGCCGTTGAAGCTACTCGTTATCGAGCGAAACATGTTGAGCAATTTTTGAATTAAAATAGGTAAGTGACTCGTTTTATTATATTGAATACCAGCTATTTAAACTGTAGTTGTAGGTTGTTTCCTAGGTTGCACTGAGAGAACAAATTAGAAATGAGGAATTCTGTAGGAGAACCAAGGTCGTTGCCACGAAATCTATTTAAATTTTACTAAATAATCTCATTTTGATAAAAATAATTAGTTCTGTGGCAATTTCGGAGGTGGTACGCTTGAAGAGATCCTTCAAATAAATAAATAAATCCTCTTAATTTAAACTAAAATGAGACGTACTTCTACATAATTATTAAGTTGATTTGTGTAATGTAGCATTTATTGCTTATTTTTAAATGAGCACTTGAGCAGTCTTTCTAAGGGTCTACCGTCAATATCTAAAAATTGGAAAAAGTTATTTGCCTCTCTATCGTTCGTATATCTACGCGATAGCAATAGAGAGGCAGATAACGTTTTTCGTTTTATCGATATTGGCAAAAGACGCTCTAGTAACCGAACGCTTTATGAGATACTTAACCCCTAGTGTAAATTTATTCGATAGCGAAACGTGACGTCCGCGTTTGCGTTAAGTCTCATTTTGTATGGGATTTTGAGTTTCGAAAACGTCCCGCTTGGCGCACTGTTTCTAAATCCCATACAAAATGATACTTAACGCAAACACGTACGTCACGTTTCGCTATCGAATAAATTTACACTAGAGGTGACTTATCAAAAGACATACTTAATATACCTATATGTAAGTAACATACAAACATCACAGGCTCAGTTTATATCAGGTCGCCGTTGACACCTTTTCGGTACGAAATCCTAAAAAATAAGCAATATAAATCCACCGGTTTTCTTAGACGTTTATGTCACAACGAAGCTTAAGTTTACTTATAACATAACCCCAAAAATTCACGATAACTGAAACCGTTTGTAAGAAAATTCAAAAATAAAGTAGGGTATTAGGGAATGTTAAACCCGTGAGGCTCCGAGTCTCTCGAAACAAATTCAGCCGGATAAGGGGACTTACGATGAATATATGTAGGAGATCTGTAACCGGTTAGCCAGTGTTGGAATAAGGAACGGCCGGTTCTTGGTGCACGTTATGAGATGAAGAGGAAAGAAAAGAATGTATACTGCGTCTATTTTTTTATATAACTACAAACTTTAACGAGATGTGGGTTTAAGAGGTATGAAATCATTATGAAAGGAATTTTTGATTTAAAATTAATACCACAACATCATATTAAATCTTTGTATTTTTTTTTAACGGCAATGTATTTCGTACTTCGTAATTACTTCGTAGTGACTATTTTATTGTGGCGTCGCGTCATTCATTATTGCGACGTTTTGAGTTAAAACAAGGTAGTGATTCCTTGCTTGCTGATTTTTTTATATGCTTTTTTTTATATAAACTAACTACCCTCTGATTACGTGGTTGTATCAAAAATACACACTGTATAGGTCAAATTATTAAAGTTTCGATAGGCGTTTTCTACGAGTATCAACGATTCTCATCTTGGCTAGGCGCGTATTGCGCCACGAGATGAGCTGTAACCGTAAAGTATAGTGTTCCTGTAGATGAGTAAGATTACCAGATATCTCGAAGAGCAATGATACAGGTGTCACCTGCATCTCATGTACCAGCACCTGGTTCTCTCTTATTGCTCTTATAACTGGAGCTGTCTCGTCTCGAGAGACCTACATTTAATTTTGTAGGCAACGTTCTCGTGACACTGATTGAGTAAAAAAAAGTAATATCATCAAATAAGCCTTAGCTTAGGGCTCATTTAAACTACTAGACTACATATTGAGATACACTTAAATCGACCGGGATATGGACAAATGGATATGGATGGATTTAAGTCTATTGAAACTAACCATAAATCATTCAAAACTGTTACCTATCGAGGTTACATTCAATTCAGCCGACCGATCAAATACCACAACGTAATGTAATTCACATACGAGTTCTAGCACCGTCTTAAATAAATGAGCCCTTTTATTGTCAAATGAACTCTCGCTTGCCCTCCATTTGCGCTTCATCCATCGCAGTATACAAAGACAGGTGATATGTATGTTAAAAGGCCAATTTCGTGAGCACGCTGGCTCTATCCCACGTGGAGGGGTCAGGTTGGGCCCGTGGTCGTCCAACACGCGATCATAATGGGCGATTTTTTTTTTTGCCCAGAAATCTAGCGGTGCAGAAGGGTAACACCGCTAGCGTTCTTGCGACTTGCGACCAGGCATGCCGGACGGAATTTGGAGAAATTGTTCTATATTTAGTTTTTTGAATAAGTTAAAATTTACTTGACTTAAGATAAAAGACTAATGATGATTGTAATGACAATATTCCGCTATCTTCTCATAACTTACGCAGAAACTAGGACCGAAATTCAAATATCGCGCCAGCCGGCCAGCAAGCGTCCTCAATTTGGCTTTGATATGCACGCCGCCAGCCGACTCTAAGTGGTCGAGTCTCTGCTCTCGAATTAGCGTGGTAGAGTGCTTGTTTTTTTGGCATAAAAATGAGGCAGAGTGGGTAGATAAACTTTTTTTGGTTTGCAATTCAAAATTTTGAAATTTTGTTAAGTTTTAGATTTGTACAAAATTTTAAACTGAAGTTTTTTTTTCTGAACCTAGATTTTAATAACAAAACTTTACTGGACTGCATAATTGCTCCGGTGTTTTCCACTTTTTATTTTCTCATACTCTTAAAGTAGCTCATTGTTGATCTATAAAGCGGGTTGAAAGTGATACGTTTTGACCTCAGAAAGCTTTAATTTCAAAGTATTTTTTTAGGAATTTGTATCGAATCGAATTGTTTTCAATCGAATGTTCAAAATATATTTTAGTAAAACTTTCTCTCTCATACGATGAGTCAGGATTGAAAAAAAAAGGATAATGTTACTTGTGTTTCTACTAACTTAGTCATGTTTCGTAAAATACACATGTATTTTACTTTCTTCGTATTCGAAATCAAAAGTAGAATGTTTAACTCCGATAAAAGCACCAAGATTTCAATTAAACTCTTAGTAAATCAGTGCTTTTCATCTCTTGGTAAAGAATGTACTATACTAACATAATCAAAATTTCATCGACATAGGTATATACGTGTAGCGTGTTCGTGTTTTAAGAGGGAAGATCCTAACCGATCGTACGTACATTTTTGATGAAATTTCCATTTTGAGAGAAAACAGTTTCCACTAAATCTTAACAAATCACTTTCATTTTGATGTCGATCGCTTCAGCATAATATGTTCTAAGTTTATAGGTTTTGCTTTATAAAATACATAGTTTTTATAAAATGTGATTAAAACTTGGTCAAATTAAGCCGTTTGTTTTATAAAAAAACTATGTACTCTTTTAAAGCGAACCCTAAAAACCTAGAATCTATTATACTGAAAGCATCGACATGAAATTCAAAGTGATTTGTTAAGATTTAATTAGTGGAAACCGTTTCCTCCCGAAATGGAAATTTCATCAAGAATGTATGTACGTTCGGTTAAGATCGCAAAGCTATTCTTACTCTTAAGGAAGTTTAAAAAAAACATGAGTTTTTATAATAATACAAAGACGAAGTTTTTGTAAATTTTTGGTATTTACACAAAAATCAAATTAACCCGGATTAATTAAAGTCTCAAATCACACCATGAAACTCACTCGTAAAACGACAAAAAAAAGTTATTTGTGCAATAGGTAGTTCAACATGCACTGCTTTTTAATACCAAGGCAATAACATGAAACTTAAATTTGTGAAATAAACTAAACAACACAACAACACAAGTAAATTAAGTAAAGTAAGTTGTTTATACAAGTAAATAAGTTTTTGGTAAAAATTCTATTTTTGGTACAAGCTTTTATCGTTATCGAGACAATTCTCAAAACTCCAAACACAATTAGCTTGCGTTGTTTCCATCATCCATCATCAGCTCAATGGTACCATAATATAGCCCTGTCACTCGACTTACACATGTATTCAAATTTTCAACCTCATTGCAAGTTAAATATAAAAGCTTGTAAAATATACCTAACCATCATCATCAACCCGGCAGCCATCATAAATTCTATTAAAGCAGAGCCGGATTCATTAACGTCTCAAATCGCACCATGAAACTCACTCGTAAATAATAAAAATCACAAAATAGTTATTTATGATACAAGTGCAGAAAATAGGAAATTCGCAACGAGTGGTGATAAATTAAAACAGGACCGAAGGGAGTGTTTTAAATCGACACAAGTTGCGAATGACCTATTAGTACGTGTATCGTATAACGTTTTACAGTACATATGGCTCTTTAAAGTTTCGACATATGCACGCCAAAGTCCTCATTCCCACACACGTGCGGGAAAGTAGCACCGTAGGTATGTACTGTAAAAGACAATTTTATTTTGTTCAATAAACACTGTCGTTTTTAATACCAAATCTATAAAATTAAATAACTTAAATTTGTGAAATAAGCTAAAGAAATTATCTATACAAATAAAAATCTAACCGTCAAACCGGCGGCAATCATAAATTCCATCAACTTCCAAATTTAATTAAAGCAGGGATTCATTAAAGTCTCAAATCACACCATGAAACTAACTCGAAAAACGCCAACAAAAAAAAAAAAAAAATTTGTTGATATTTAATACGCACAGTTTTAAATACCAAATCGGTAAAATCAAGAAACTTAAATTGGGGAATAAACTAGAAAAATGTTTATATACAAATAACAATATAACCGTCAACCCGGCGGCCATCATAAATTTCGTCAACTTCCGAATTCAATTAAAGCAGGGCCGGATTCAATAACGTCTCAAATCGCGCCATGAAACTCACTCGTAAAACGCCACGCGGCCGGCCCATCTAGCGAAACTTTCACCCACAAATGTGTTTTTCTTGTACCCACTTCGGATATTTCACCTATTTTACATTCGAGAGAGGTTGGCTGTAAAACCGGAGTTAAGGTAATACAGGATCGTGGAGTTTTCGTGCGTGATATGTTATGGGTGGTTGTGGTCGGAAAGGTGTTTTAGAATTCGTTTACATAAATGGATTTGCTTTTGATTCTCCTGATTCATCAGTTGTTTTACACTGCATTCTGTTTCATTAGTGTATTATTTTAGAATAAAATTATTGACAATAATACAGTAACGTAATACACATGTATATCTTGAAAATCACCAGGAGTACACTAGGTATATAACGAATGATACGAATGATATAATAATTAAACCATGGGATGAACCTTACATAACTTTTTTTACTTGTCTCTTCTAACCTGAGATTGTCTGGAAGAGATCACTTTTTTAGCGAAAAGACCGCCTGTTGTCTACCATAGTTTAAGTTACATGCTATATTTAAGTCATGTTTCTTTTGATATTGGTGAGCAACAAATAATATTTATATTGTATTGTATTGTATATTCACAGTCCTAAATATTAATAGTACAAATTTAATACCTCCAATTAAATTTGAATAATTATTAAATGGAACAGAGACGCTTTTGTTTTGTTTCCTTCGATTTTAGAACGAAACAAGTTCAATTGTATTTTCTAATACCATTGATTCAAATTTGACTGCCAAGTTTTCTTGTATGAGAGGCCGGTTGAGGTTAAAATTAGATGTGATTGTTGTGTCCATGAGGATATTTAAGTGGGTACACAAGCTAATGTGTGTAATTTATGGTGTAAAATGAGCACGTTATGTTGAGCACACTGAGTTGACCACAAACCTAAATATAAGTATGTTTATTGCTATTTAAATCTATATTTACAAATGTACCTTTTATGTTAATCCGGGTTATCGTGTTAAGGGTTAGTTGTTTTCAATAGTCAGATATGTACGAAAGTAAATCTAAGTATATAGTAAATTTCGTCATAATCGTGTCTGTAAAATAAAAGAGCAGCTTTAGTGGCACTAAGCGCTTTCTCGCGTCGCGTGGTTAACTGATTTGAGTTGGAGGCTTAATACAAAAACGTGTGTTTCTCAGTTTAAAGGTGATATTCGGATGTCAACAGCAGCTGCATTACTGGTGCAATATTATTGCAGCGGCGTTCATGTACGTGTCAATTTCCTTGGTAAAATGAGTCACGTTCGCCGCCGCATTATTACTTCGACTCAAGGCGTTCAATCCGTAACTAAATTTAAATTGACAAACACAGCGCCCACATCAAAGTCGCAGCTGTAATGTCACAACAGTAATGTAGCTGCAGTTGCCATCCGAACGCCACTTATAAAAAATAGAACCATTTTTTTAGTCATAAAAGAGATGTCATATACTAAAATTAAAATAAATAAAAACCGACCAAGCCCTCCAGTGGCGGAGGCCGAATGAACTGGATAGTCACTTTTTTACTATATCACATTATTTCAGTTTGATTTATATATAGTAGTATGACTATTTTAAAACACAAATCAAAATATTTAAATAATAATAAATAATAACTTACGCATAGTTCAATTCCGAAATAAGCCTACATGCAAATTTAAACAATCGCATGTACATTTCATGGACTTTAAACCTTGAATAGTTACAATCTCGTTTTATTCAGTTTAAAAGCTATTTTCAGCGCAATCCGATATAAAACGAGAATGCCCGTAATACTACTGGAGATTTTCTGGACAACAAAGAGAAAAAAAATGTTAAAAGTAATTAAATGAAAGCAAAAACTTATTTTGAGTACTTTTTTTATTTCAATTTATTACTGTGACAGGTCTCTTTTAGTCACTCAAGCTATATTAAAATTATAGAAATTTAGTTATTCATATTGTTTATGAAAGATTATAAATAAATAAATATAACCCACATTGATTATTTAGTCCCACATTAAGCTCATTATTAAGGCTTGTGTTGTGGGTACTTAGATAAACATAATATACCTATACATATTTATAAATACTTAAATACATAGAAAAAAAACTACGACCCAGGAACAAATAGCCATGCTCATCACAATAATAAATGTCTTTGCCAGGATTTGATCCCGGGACCATCGGCTTCATAGGCAGGGTCACTACCCACTAGGCCAGACTGGTTGTCAATTAATTTTATTACCGGCTTCTTTAATTTCTCAAATTTACACGTTCTATATTTTTTGGAGGTTTATTTATATTGTATAAAACCGGCCCAGTGCGTGTCGGGTCACGCATAATACTTTATTCTTCTTATGGTGCCATATCCTATCGGATGTCGGCGATCATCATGCGAAAGTTTTCTCTAATCTTTGCCGTTCTAGAAAGAGTGGCGGCGTTCTTGGTACCGGTTCAATCCCTAATATTTTGACTTTATGTTCTTCTAGGTCTTCCTTTACCTCTTTTACCTTCTAAATTTTTTCTCAATATGTTATATTTACTATTTCTGTAGATATGGCCGAAGTAAGCTGTACTTTAATAAAGCGAATAATTTTATTTCTAATTTAAAACTAATTATGTATCGTACAAATCAATACTAATACAATACAAAACCTAAATACTTAATGTGATTGTGCTTTTACGACTATTGTACATCGTAAAGATGCATGGAGCGGGCTAATTGGAGGGAACTTCGGGTAAACAAGGGATGAACTAACTTAGTAACGCTTTAGGGCTCCATCCCCTTTGATTATGGTCAAGCACTTAGGCTTAGACTGAAATGCTTTCTATTTTAGAGTACTTATTGCAACTTTGAGCGTTGGAGCAACAATTTCTATAGAATGTCTATTTTAGTTCAACACGCATCAAATATCAAGAATAGCGTATAAAATACATGAGGGCGTGTAGGTGTGTAAGCTGTAAGCTTTCAACAGAGGTATTCTAAATATGAAAGCATACGTAAATGTTGCCAAATATTAATAAAAATTTTGCTACAATAATTTCACAGACATATTTTAATACTTATTTACATTATCTTGTTAAAGTTAAAAGTGTTTTCGTGGTTTGAACTCTGTGATTTATTGCCAATTTCACACATATGTACATCAAAAACATCACGGTGTATGATATTTTATTAAATGATTTTAATAACAGTCATTGAAGATGCGACCGGCATGAACGGTAATACAAAATACAAATACAAATACGTTTATTTCATAACTTTTTACAGCAGTTTATAGGTACTTATGTATTAAGTAGGTAAGTAGTCCATCTTAGGTACAAGGTGTATGTAAGTATTTATCTTAACAATGTGCAACAATAAAAGAGAAATTAAATTATTTAATTGAAATCGGTAAATATAATATAACTAACTAACTGCTTTGGCTCAGCGATCCAAAAAGAATCTTGGCCTCCGAAACGAGAGAACGCAAATATAATATACAATTGAGTTTCTAATCCAAGCAGAATTAATGTTTAAAACAATACAATAATCTCGCCTTTTCCGACCAAGCCCAGAAAGCACTACATTCCCGTTCCGACTGAATGTTAACGTTTTATATTTTCGCCAATCTAATATTCCAAATTTAAATATCGCATCGCCTTAACGCGGTAGCGCAGGTCCGGATTTGAATTACAAAGTCAACCCGCCTTTTCGCAGCGCTACCTTTGACGGTACCTCTATCGCTTGCAAAATTCGAAATATGAGGTTACAACGCTAAAGTGGTTACCGCCTACTGAGCTTCGTAAGTCCGGCCCTGGTTTTAATATTGTGACTTGTATGTGAGGTTTTGGGCTTAAATGTAGAATTTTTCATTGCAATATCACATTTATTTTCACTGATGGATGGGTGCGTGTTTGCTTTTTTACCGTTTGTAACAAAATAACTCGTTGGAATGAAATATTTTCATTACAAATTTTGTGTTGGTGAATAATTAATGAGTAGGTAAGCAGTTTTGTAAACATTTAAAGGATTCAAAAGTTGCAACGTTCAATCAAACTGAACCGAACAAAGACAGTATTTTGTTTATGTTTTTGGGCACTGAATAAGGACAAATTGGTAAGGGCCAAATAGTATGTACTACTAATACTAGGATATTGAACGAGAACGCAGGGCATTGGCGGTTCGGGGAAATATGTTGGCCCGCAGGTTTGCTCGATGCTCCAGTAATGTCAAGGTAACGCTCTTTAGAGCATATTGCCAATCCTTTTACTCGAGCGGCCTGTGGGTTAACTATACGAAGCGAGCCTTTAATGCACTAAAAGTGCAGTACAACAATGCATTCAGAATGCTGTTGGGTTTACCTAGTAGATGTAGTGCATCTGCGAAGCTAGAACAGACTGTTTTCCGACAATCATGCGCTAGAAAATAGTATCTCTGCTAGGTCGAGTTAGAAGCAGTCCCAACAGTATTCTGAATGCTATTGCTAACAAATATGATAGCCCAATCCTCGCTCATTGGATTGAGGGGTAGCAACTAGCCCACATTGAGGGAATAATTAAGCAATGTTAAATGTGCCGATAACACTAACCTTTAGTTTTAAGTTTGTTTGTTTTGTTATCACATAATAACTATGAAGCCTGATCTTCGAAATAAAGATATTTTATTATTATTATTAATACTACTAGACCGTGAGTTTAGTTTGGCGCATTCCATATATTAAAAATGCCTTAATTGGACATTTATATTTATATCACAGACAGTTTGCACTAAATATGTGGCGTCGTGTTGCATAAGGCATTGCTTGCCAACGTCCGACACGTTTGAAGTTGCAAGTGTCCATTTGCCACGTCACCTGCTATACATCGGAAGGCCGTATGCTTGTAATAAGGAACGGTGTGATAACAGAAACGTGTGGATTGAACGAAGATGTAGTGACAAAAATAGAAAAAAGTATGTTGAGATAGTTTGGACTCATGGAAAGAATAAGTGAAATAAAGCTAACAAAGATAGTGTATAAGGGAGTAGTAGAAGAGGGAGCTGGAAGAGGTAGACCTCGGCGGACTTTCTTTGATCAAATCGGGAAAATCCTGAAGAAAGGCCAGGTCAAGAGCACCCTAAGCCGGCAAGCGTGTATAAGAAATGTTATGAAAATGAAGGAAGCGAAAGAGGTATGTCAGGATCATAGCAAGTGGAAATCCGTGGTCCTTGCTTACCCCTCCGGGAAACAGGCATGATTATACGTATTGTGTAGGTACTAAAGCCCATACATACATACCTTTCAAACTAACATACAAACAAAAATAAAAAAAATCTTAAAAGCTAGAAATCATTTTGGTGATACTTTTTCTGTTGCGACACCAATTCTGGTGCAAGATTCCGCAAATTCCCACGGAACCACAGTAATACCACACCCTTCAGCCAAAAGTGGATAATTGGTTTTGATCGTCATGGTAAAAAGAAACACCGGGCTTTGTCAAATTTAATATACTTAGTATTCAAATGTTTCAACCACTGTAACCACGCAATCACGCAATTAAGAAGAAAAACTTCAAATTGAAAAATCTGATGAACTTAAAATTATAAATCTATTTTCACTAGTTTCTCTAATCAGCACCACAAGCATTATGTAAATAAACTTATTAGAAAATATATTTATAAGAAGATTTTAAATTAGCATTTTAAAAAATTGGACGCTTTTGAGATACATTCGGTTAAATTCCAGAGAACGGCGTGACGATTTAGCTGAGTTGTCAATTTAGAAAATTGAATAGGGAGGTAATTTTCTCGAAATTGTATTTTCTATAATACTTTAGGTAGTCGTACTGATGAAGGCAAGCATTCGTGAGGGCGTCAGCCTTAACATCTTAGGTACACATTACAGTTCAAGAAAGTAATAAGTATCTACACTGACTGACAGACTAACAGATGGATAGGCGGACACACATCAAAAAATAATAAAATAGGGACATTCATACACAGATTGACTAAGTCCCACGGTAAGCTCAAGAAGGCTTGTGTTGTGGGTACTCAGACAACGATATATGTAATATACAAATACATGAAAAACACCCATGTTTCAGGAATGAATATCTGTGCTCATCACACCAATAAATGCCCTTACCGGGATTCGAACCCAGGACCATCGGCTTCGTAGGCAAGGTAACTTCCCACTAGGCCAGACCGGTCGTTAAACCATAAGTAATCTTAAATAAGTTTTTTGGCAAAAAACATTTTTTTTTATACAAGCTTTTAGCGCTAACTGTACTTTTCTGTTAAAAGGCAACTAATACTCATGGAGACAATTCTGACAAACCCAAACACATTAAGGTTGCGTTTTTATTTTTACAGAGTTTATGGCCACTTCGTGTGTCCATCATCAGATCAGATTGTTGGTACCTTAATATTGCATTGTCACACCACTTACATAATATATGTGAAGTTTTAGCTAAATCAATTAAGGGAAGATACATACTTACATACCTACATACAAACATTATTTGTTAAACAAGAGCTTACTAAAATAATACTTACCTAAAATAGACCTTAAGCTTTCAGAAATTTTAAAATATCCCTTAAAAGATTTCAGTCATCCGTCATTCGATTTTATATGATCCGGATGATTTATACCGATGCGATCGTCCCGCCCGGCCGGGCCGGATAATCGATATCACGCTGCACCTTTATTACCGCTCTAGCCTAGGGCTGCGAACCCGGATATTTAATAGAGCAACCATCTTACCCTGTCACTTAATTTTAACTCTGAAAACAAGTTTGTATCTATATACTATGTTGATCTTGCTTGCTTTGGTGTATCTGTCATTAATTAATTTGTTAATACTTGTTTTTATGAAAAATGTTTTACGTCAATTATATTTATTTATTTATTTATTTAAACTTTATTGCACACATAAAGAAAAATGTACAAATGGCGAACTTAATGCCAAAAGGCATTCTCTACCAGTCAACCATTGGGTCAAACAGAGACATTTGTGTATGTTGGTGCAGGAAAAAATAATAACAAATAATAAGGAAAAAATTAAACGTGAAGTCAAATAATATTAAAAATATATAAATAGTTAAATACTACTACTTATATAATGTATAAAAGATAGACTTATACATATAATTATGTACATATACATGATGGTGAACCTTATTTAAGTTCTTCTGACAGAAGATGCTTGCGAAGTAGTCTTTTGAAAACGGGTTTGCTTGGGGCTTGTCGAATAAAGAGAGGGAGGGAATTCCAGAGACGGATTGCCTCAACGGCGAAAGAGTTAGACATAAAACCAGTACGGTGAGAAGGAATCGAGAGTTTGAGAGAACGGGAGGAACGGAGTTCACATCCTGGACGGGGGGTGATGAAAGTGAATTTACGTTTAAGATAACCAGGGGAGGAAGGCTCGAACAAAATGGAGAATAAAATACTCAGGATTCTAAGGGACCTACGACGACGGATGGAGAGCCAATTTAGGTGACGGCGATAAAAAGAAACATATGTCATTGCGAAGTCCGAAAATGAAACGTATGCCATTATTCATAAGACGGTCTAGCTTATTGAGGTACTCCTGAGAGATATTAGTCGTGCACGCGTCCGCATAGTCAATAACTGGCAAAATTAGAGTCTGCACAAGTAATTTCTTAGTACCTACTGGGAGAAAATTCTTAAATTTATAGAGATAACGCAATGTTCCTGAAACTTTCCGACTTATTTCAGAGACTTGGTCATTCCAGGTAAGGCTAGAATCTAATACAAGGCCGAGATCTTTCACTTGTTTAGTTACTGGAATAACAGTGCCATCAAACAAAATCGGCGCGACAGAAACCGCACCAAGCTTTACTTGTTGATGATGGCTACCCAGAATAATAGCCTGACATTTTGCCGGATTGACACTGATGCCAAAGCTATTGGACCATTCAGCTATGTGAACTAGATCGTCATTGATGAGGGAAACAGCAGAATGTATGTTTTCCACAGAAGCATGGTTGTAAAGTTGCAAATCATCTGCATATAAATGGTAAGAGCTGCGGATTTTGGAGGTGATTTGGTCAATAAAGATTGAGAATAAAAGAGGAGAAAGGATCCCACCTTGTGGTACCCCCGTGTTCAGGTCACACCAAGCAGATAAGCATCCACTGGCTTTAACAGCCTGAACGCGGTCAGAAAGGTAAGACGCGAACCACTCAGTCGCTTTTGATGAGACCCTCAGATGTGTAAGAGTCGCAACAAGTAGGTCATGATCAACCGCATTAAAAGCGTTGGAGAAATCGATAAGCACCAACACCGTTACTCTGGAATTCTCCATGCCATTTCTTACATCTTCAACAACATTGAGAAGTGCGGTGGTGGTGCTGTGCCCTGATCTAAATCCCGATTGAAACGAAGAAAGCAGGTTGTTACCGTGTATAAATTTGGAAATCAGTTTATGAGCTGCTGCCTCAAGAATTTTCGAGAGAAAAGGAAGAATGGAGATGGGCCGAAAATGATTTAGAGAACTAGGGTTAGATAATTTAGGAAGTGGGATAACAAAGGCCTTACGCCAACATGAAGGAAAGACCCCAGTGAGCAACGAAGTATTTACAATATAGGTGACGATGGGCAATATGCTGTCGAGGATAAGGGTGATCATGACTCTACTCACATTGTCGTGTCCAACAGCTTTCGACCTAATTGACATGACTATCTTTCGGACCTCATCATCCGTAACTGGGGCAAAAGAAAAAGGATCAACATTGGGAGTAGGTAGAGACGCGATATAACATAGGGTTTTAAACTTTATTATGGAATTAAGAACAGGAGTTTGAGAGAAATGCGAATTTAAGTAGTCAAGAGAAAAAGGAAGCGAGTCGATATCGGCCTTGGTTTTACCAATCCCGAGTGATCGGAGAAATTTCCACGTGTCCGCGGGAGAAGATGTCGTGATGTTGTCGTGTATGTAACGTCGTTTCGCTGCTCTTACCATTTGGTTGCAGCGATTTCTGGCTACTTTAAAAAGTCGCCAGTTATCCTCGCACCGATCTCGCTTGTAAGCACGGAAAGCCCTGTCTCTCTTCATCATCGCCATACGCACGCCTTTTGAAATCCATGGCGCTGGTGGCCTCTTTAGCCGAACTGGTCGAACCGGAGCATGAGCATCAAACAGCTTCAGAAGGACAGAATTGAAATGAGAGATTTTATCATCAACTGTTGGTGCCTGCAGCGTGCCCGTCCAATCGGCTCTAGTGGCATCTTCCTTTAATTTATTTACATCAATGCGCGCAAAGCCACGTAAGTGAACGACTATTGGTTCCGGTTTAGGGGGCTTAATTTTGTATGACACATAAATCAGGTCATGTCGCGAAAAGCCAGGCGCAGACAATTGTCCGGCTTTCAAAACGATTATAGATGTTATATGTTTTATTTCTATTATAGGTGACTTTGTCTAAAAGTGGTCTGAACACTGTGTTTTCGGTAGACCATTGTAAGATAAATACAAATAGATATGAAAATATTACACTTTATCGAGTCTTTAATCAGCTTCCAGATGAATTAAAAATGTTAGATGACATGGAATTTATGCGTAGTTTAAAAAAATGGATTATTAAGAATGAATTCTACTGTCTAAAGGATTTCTTTGAATTATATTCGTCATGATACCGTATACTCTGTATAGATTGATATGATGTGTTTAATGGAAATGTGTTTCTTACTTTTAAGTTAGTTTTAAGTGTATATTGTATACCCGAATTGGGTTACCGTTGAAACTTACACATGTAATTAAATAACACCTCTGTAACACGGTTGTACAATAAAGAATTATCTTATCTTATCTTATCTTATCTCATGTCCTATATGACGAATTGTTTTGATTTAACTTATTTCGTTATGGGGCAAAGCACGATAGAATTTCTGAGATGTTATGTTTTTAATTATATGTATAAAAGATCATCATAATTTAGAAGGCAGTATGTTAATAAAAAAAACCGGCCAAAGGAGCCGAACCGAAGGGTTCCGTACCATTATCTAAAAATCACTTTTTTGTATGGGAGCCCCCTTAAATATTTTTTTATTTTTATTTTTAGTATTTGTTGTTATAACGGCAACAGAAATACATAATCTGTAGAAATTTCAACTGGCTAACTATCACGATTCATGAGATACAGCCTGGTGACAGCCTCGTGACAGACGGACGGAAATTAGTATCAGATCCGCTGACATTGAGAGCTTATCTAAACGAAAAAAATACACGATATTTCCTACATGACATAATGTTGCATTCTAAAATCAACCAAACTTAAATTCTACAGCCACAATTCATAAAGTGATTTTAACTAAATAACCTACGTGGATCCACAAACAAAACATAACCCGCCAAACGCTTCAATCACTCTACGCTCCGTGGTTACCCGGTTATCCGCCCGAAATCCGGTCACCCACAACCGGATGCGACAACCCTAGCAGCCCGTGACTATTGCCCCCAATGCAACTTTGCGTGATATGAATTTCTGACAAGTTCTTTCCAATATTTTTTAATTTTGCCTTTACTGTGTAATGGACGCTGAATTTATCGGTACCGTAAAGAGTTGATTGTGTGAAATATTTAAACGGTTTAATGAGCCAATGATGCTTGCGTTAATATGATTTCATGGTTACGTTTATTTGTTTTTGGAGCGTTACAGAATAAATATTTGTTTAAAAGACAATTCACTGTTTATGTGCTTTATACATATAGGTGTAATATGCTATTTTGGTATATTACCTATTGTTTAAACAGTATAATTCAGCATTTAAGATTTTCAAGGCTGAGTATTGTTTTGTGTAGAACATCTCAGTCATAAAGCATATAAACCTTTTGATACCCGAATATCTTCCTAGTATTAAGATTATTGATGTAATTGGTGCAGAGTTTTATAATAAATAGCATTGCGAGAAATAAACAATATTCATAACATTACATAGCGATCGTTCTCATAGCGAATAATCTGAACCAACACCTAGAGATACTCTCGCTGGGTCAAGGGTCAGAAGCAGAAGGCGGTAATCCTAAACACGACGCGTATAGTTAGTATGTCGGTTCCTCTCTCTGCGGCCCTGACCTCCGGCAGCTTAGGCCCTGCCCCGCTTCTCGGGGCACCCTAGGTTAGGTTTTTTATTAACATAAAAGAATAACATATTAATATGTTTTTCTGTAAGTATATTGTATTGTTTTTTTTTTTACTTTTATATCAAACTTTTCACGGCTTCCATCCGAGTATTAATATTGGATGAAATTGAAAAATTACATTTTTAAATTTCTTAGGTTCTATCTACAGTAGGCTGAGTGTAAACGCTTGCGTTATATACAACTTGTCCGGCGGTAAATTTCCGAATTTAAAAACTAAAATAGATAAACCAAAACTATCTATATTTTTTTGACGAATTTCATTTTTTGATAATCACATTTTCTAAATGCCAACCTTCGCTGTGTTCGTCCTCCTCCAAACTTGTCCGCATATTCCGAAATCAATAAAAAACTTAAAGTGAAAAGCCTTTCGTAATAAGTATATGCACGATGCTCTGCCTGGACAGCGATCCATTATTAATAACCAATCCGCAACACTCACGAAACTAAACCAACCTCCTCCTATACCCTGTATAATCAGATAACTGAATAATAAACATAGATCCATCACCATCGTATATAAATACCGGTATACGATTTGCTCTCAAGAAATGCCGATAGACACTGTACTTACTGGTCGGGCGGCTCTTTGGGCTATATTGAAGAAATTAATTCTCTCCTACTTACGACTAAGTAATAACTTCGAATATACTCTATGATAAAATTTAATCTGCAGGATTTAGCCTTAAACTAAAACCGGTTTCAATTACTTGACGTATCTAATCTGCTAACTACTGCACATCAATCACCCGACTGTGCACTCTAAGCCGAAGGATCAGCGTCGAATTTAGCTTATCAGAACGCGTCAATCAGTATTACAAAGAAGAATCACCGACTTTGCGTCTCGCACGCAGTGACAGACAGATTGGCTTCCGACAAATGTTTTGTTACAAAAAAACCGCTTTTGGAAAATGGAACTTGTCAGACGGGGATAAAGTTGGATTTTGTTTGGGCGCTATTTGCAATCAATGTCATGTGATGTCGTCGTTTAGAGTGATTGTTTCAGTGTGTGACAGATGAGCTTTTTGTAGCGTTTAAGTGCTTAATGTGCATAACGTAAAGTCAGCAGAAATGGTGGAGGTCGTTAAATGCTTGCATGTTGTACGCTTCTACGTTGTACCGTAACCCGTAGCATTCAAATTAAATTTAATAATTATTTAATATAGATTTGACAATCTTTTTTATACCTGAAGTACGAGTAAAATGCACTGAAATTTGTATAATTTTTTTTATATCTGAATTGTCTTTCTCAGTTTTTTTTAATCGATTTTAAACAGTTATATTATGTAAGTGTAAGTAAATAAAAAGGGCGAAATAATCACGTTTGTTGTAAGGGAGCCCCCTTAAATAATTATTTCATTCTGTTTTTCGTATTTTTTGTTATAGCGGCAACAGAAATTCGTCATCTGTGAAAATTTTAACTGTCACGGTTCATGAGATACAGCCTGGTGACAGATGGACACACAGATGGACGGATAGCGGAGTCCTAGTAATAGGGTCCTGTTTTACCTTTTATGTACGGAACCCTAAACAATGGACTTGACGCAATCCCACGAGACTTTGCTTAAAAAAACTCCAACGTCTTCAACGTTCAACTGGAGCCCTGTTCCGAGAAAAATATTTTTTCTAGAAATTATTTAAGTTTCCATAGAAAACTCAAATTTTCAACCAGTTTAATAGAATGTAATACTTAATAAACTAGATTGTAAAAAAACTCGAGTCTTTTACGGGATAACAAACTTGTAATGTACTTATGAGTGAACGGCAGTCGGAAGTCATAATCATAGGTATCTAGAATATATGTTCAGTGTATTCGTATCGCTTAATATGAGGATTTTTTGTAATAATTCTATTAACAGATTAACCCCAATATACATTGTACATAAACATGCCTATAATATAACCCGTCATAAAGATGCATACGATCGTACGTAGCACTTATCTCGGGAGTCTTGACTCGGGCTTGCTAATTTTTATCTACACAGTACCTAATCGCTATAATATATTTTTTTTTTTTATGTAATAGGCTGCAAACGAGCAGACGAGTCGCCTGATGGGAAGCAGTCATCGCCGCCCATGGACATAAGCAACATCGGAGGAGCCACTTATGCGTTGCCAACCTTTGAGAACCCTAAAAACCTGCTTCTTGAAGAACCCCATGTCATAGCGCAAGGGAAACACCTCAGAAGGTAGCTCATTCCACAACTTGCACGTTCTGGGAAAAAACGAGTGAGATGCCCGCTTGTTCTTGGTTTGCCACGTGACATTGTGTGAAATGATCATTTAACAAATTGAGTGCCGGGAAACCGCTCGGCGGGCACTCGGTTCGTAGTCGCTTTCATCTACAAAGCGAGAAAACGCTAGAATCGGCTACGCATGTAGCGCTACGAAAACGTTGGCAGTGAATGCGTTGGTATCGTAGCGACTACGAACAGAGCGCCCGCCAAGCAGGTTCCCGGCACTCAATGTGTTAAAAGAAGGTTAAAATTTATATTATAGTAAACATCCCTATAATGGAACAGGCCACCAGTAATGGGATGGTATAGGCAAATCCTGTAAAACAAGTATTTACCATCAGTTTTTGATCGCTGGCAACATTTTACCATAAACAAGAACCAAAGAGCTGCATAAGTTCACTATTTCATTAATGTTTGTTAGTTTGAAAATTTATGGCGCCATACATCCCATGACTGGAGAAAAAAAACATAGTTTTAATTGTTTAATGATATTGAAACCAATGGCAATAGCTTTTATTAAATACATAGAAAGCATAAAGGACGAATTGGACATTCAACTCTTAAAGCATGAGGCGGTAAATGACACTTCTTACACCGAAGTTTGACAGCGATTCAGGGACAAATCATGCTCTCTTTCTAATATATGGCACTATCCCTTTTGGCTATTTAGGGTTGTCAAAAGTCAAGTCATTATCTTATCTGTGGTCGTGCACGCAAAGGGACGACGGGCCCTTACATTTAGGGTAACGCAGGTGGTGTCCGGACACGGTTGTTTCGGGCACTACCTGCACAAAATACAGAGGGAGCCGGGGCCCCAGTGCCATGAATGTGGTGCGATGGACGACACGGCCCAGCACACTCTAGCGGAGTGCAACCGCTGGGCCGTGGAAAGAGCGGCCCTTAGGGCGGCGACGGGGGTTGTAGACCTCTCGCTACACAGCATAATAGCGGCGATGCTGGGTAGCGAGAGGAATTGGGAAGCGGTGGCCTCCTTCTGCGAAGAAGTTATGTCGCAGAAGGAGAAGGCGGAGAGGGAGCGAGAAACGTCTGCTGACGCGATTCCTCTCCGTCGCAGGCGGCAGGGCCAAAGGCAGAGAGCGCATGCTCGCCTCGAGCCTTAGGGCCAGCGGGCACTGGACCCGCATTGCATAGACGTCGTCGGGGGGGCGGGGGATCACGCGTTTCTGATCCCCCCCTCCATTGTGAGGGTGCCCTGGCGTTAAGCCGGGGCTGCCGGAGGGCGCCGTGGTGAATGTCATCATGGATCCCAGTGCGCCCTCATAAACGGCAAAGAGGGTGAAACGCCGGAGTGGGTTTAGTGGGTAGGGCTAAATTCTCCCCCCCCCTCTTCCCAGGAGAGGGGAAAGGAGTGGCGAGTCCCACACACCGTGCGTAAATGCATTCCCACTCCGTCAAAAAAAAAAAGTTGTGCCAACTCTAATAATTGCTGCAATGCAATGCTGAGCCGAATGGAGCCGAGAATGACCAAACGCTCTAGTGTCTCCCCACTGCCTATATATATCGTTTGTGAGCACAAACAATCATAAATACAATTTCATAACCTCAAACGTTACGCACACCAACTTAATAACCGCGCACGCGACCCAAGAATTATTTGAAATGGAAATATTCGTAGAACAGTTGATTATATTCTCTCAGCTATAAAACACAGTTATCACGAGGCATGTGACACCGCAAAACACCGCCGCACCCTGCCATTAGCAATGCAAATGTCGGGACACATGTGAGAAAGAATTCCCTCTCATGTTAGGTACACGGTTTTGGCGCTGGTAAGTTTAATATGAAATGTGATATCTGATATTAAAGGTTTTGGGACGTTCTTAAGTTCTTATTTTAAATTTGGATTTGCAAGTAGATATCATGCATAATGTGAATTTTAAGGACTTATGATGATTTTATTTTTAATTCGGTAAAGGGGATCACATAAAACATTTTAAAGATCTTTTTTGTTTTCAAAGCCACAAAATCGAGAATGATTAAGACACGATTAAGATCTCGGAAAGATCTTTAAAAGATCGATAGCTAAACGACATGTCAAAATTGACGTTTATTTCTATTCCGCTGTGATCCCAATCAGATCTAACTATATTCCTAACGTCAAAGTGACATTGGTTGCCCGAATCGAGCTGCTTCTGTCAATTATACGACATACAAACGATATCTAAATGAGAACTTATCTAAACCAGAACTTATCGTTATCGTATCTCATTCTTCGAATCAGGCCGTAAGTTTAATATTTAAGCAATATATGATTATCATATTTTTCGTTTTTAATTTGCATCTATCTATCTATAAAATGAAGCTCCAGAATACATTTTTGCAAATAATTTAGGTGAATGTTGACCCGAATGTCTTCGCATCTATTTTTTGATCGCGCAAAGGCTGCTAACGCCGTCATTTCCTTGATTTTCTTCTTTAAAAATAATCTTTTTAAATTTAAATAAATTATCAGCCCCGGGGGGATTTCCGTCAAAACGCCGGGTCCGTAATCAAATAAAATCACCGGGAGGATTAGACGCGATCGAAACTTCCGCTTTGACGTTGCAGGGTGACTCCTCTTTTTACCCGCCCTTTTCTTACTTCCTAAAGCCTAGCCATACAAATGAAAAATGCTAAATTCGCTATTGAAATTTGTATTCATATTGTTGGAAATAGAGTTGATTTTGGTTTGATTGACAATTGAACAAAACAAAACAAATGCAACTCTGCTCCATTTGCATATGATTTAAATTTCATCGAACTGAATAAGTACTATAGCTAGGATCGTGAGTTCTTTAAAAGGCTTAAATGTGGCATTAAAACCCCTTCTACCAATATATAGATTATCAGCATTCTTATGTCAACAACATATTGATTTGTTTTAAGTTTAAGTAATAAATAAAAAAAGACAACATTTACTTAGATTAAATTTACCTAGAGGTTTGAGGTTGTACGAGGTTTTCCTTATGTTAATGTAAATATGTATAATAAGAAAATCGGAGTAATCCCTATAAGGTCTAACTTTATTTCTGAGTTGGATAGTCTGATAGCTCTCCGGATAAATGCCTGCATTAATTCTTAGAATAACCGAGGGGGCCATCCTTTAAATTCCAAATCCAGTTACTGTATATATATCATGGCCATTCTGATAACTTCATGTTATAATTAGGTTAGGTTACTTCATAGTGTAGGCAACTATCCTTTCGTGAAGTGATCATTAAATGATCAATTCTAAAATCCAGCCATGACATATATATGCAACGAAATGAGAAGAAATTTTTCATATCAACAAAATTAAATTTTCTCACAATAGACTCGGGAGTGTTCCAGATTACGTCTCTCGCTTTAACATAATTTGTGCAAAAGGACATTTTTCACATCACAATCTCAATAGGAATTCCCGACCTTTGTGGAGTTATGCCGTTATCCGCGAAACGGGAATTAAGACGGATTATTGAAAAATGAGGTGTCGACGGTTCTTGCGGTCCATTGCTTGGAGATTTGATTTCTCATCTTTCTGTGTCATGTGAATTTAAGACTTAGGCCGGAGTGCGATTGATTTTGTTATTTTTGTAATACGATAATCCCCTTCGTTTTTAGCTGTGTTATGTAAATTGGGAAAGACGTCATGGATGTAAAACCAGTTAGATTTCTGATGAGATATCATTTTAGAAAAAATATTGTGATTTTTTTCATTCTTCAATCTTTCATTATTAATTTTTATATCATAGTAAATACTTCATCAGACGATGTTGAGACATAATGTGATTCAAAGTTTCAGTCGCGATTATCCTACTTTTTTTTTCTCTAATCAAGACTACCCTGGCAAGAAGGATATTTTTTACGGCACTCATGATTCCTATCGACTAGTACCTATATTATAATAATTATCTTTAATTATTATGACATAACTAATCATCCATCATTTCTATGAAAATTTGACGTTTAAAATGACACTCCCAAACTTTGGTCTATTCATTCGGTGCAAAGGTACTTTAAACGGACTCTAAAAGTAACTTATGTCTATCAGTAACGCATCCCAGCCTCGATTTCCATTTCAAATATTCATTACTACCCTAGCCCGAAAGACTTGAGAGTGCAATGGACTCGCTAGATTCATGAAACCCATAAAAGCACCGCCGTAGAAGTGTCGGTAAAGTGAGATCTACTGCGCCGCCATTACCGCTGACGACAACAGATGGCGCCACCGTCGCAATATATAGCTCTCACTTCAATTTAAATTCTCTTTGTTTCACTAAAAATAAATAAGTACGGTTAACTTAAGTAATTGTCCGAAAATATTTCCACTCTTGACGTTCGAAATTCAATTTAGATATTGGGTTTGTTATTTTTATTAGAATGTCTCTTGGGCTTTGAACTTTAGACCTTATTCATAGAAACACAAGCCAGAGCAAGAAGCTTACATTCAAAACTTAAATGATAATTATTCTAGTAGGTACATCATTCAGAACCGGTATAAAATATAATGGCTGCCGTTAATAAAAAGAACTTTATGCATTTGCCTAAGGTACCTTTTAATAAAAAATATAGTTTTATTTTCCAATAAAATTGTTGAAAACTGTTGGACATTTACTAACTCCCGCGGCATATTGTGTTAAAATTGCGAAATAAAAAAACATTAAATCGACTTTTTTTTTAACCTTTGACAAGTGAAGCTAAAGCATTCACTCTAAACATAAATAACAAGTTGTAGCAATACCTCCATGAAATGTAAACTGTTAAAGTTGAATTAGTATTGCGGTATGTAAAGTTAAAAATCCACGCGTCGTCGTGAATGACACGAATCTACAGAGGGCAGAAACAGCAAGCAGTTAATGAGAAAATGAAAATTACAGGAAACCCATAACTTTAGAATTAAAAGTTTAGATCAATCGTCTCATAATGAAAATATGAAAATCGACTATACGGCGATCTTTCTTGCTGACTGTATTATTTGTACTAATGGTACGTTGTTTGGACTTTTAGTTTTTATCTGACTACTTGGTTTGTTGTTTGAGGCTTTGGTGATAGTTCCGCGTACGACAAACCATGACTGACCTATTTTGCAGAAATCGCGAAGCGTCTGTTTGACTTAACTGGTAACCGAAGAGCTGGCGGTTTCCTCGCACAGCGTATCAGTATTGCGATACAACAAGGAAATACCGCCAGTATCCTTGGTACAATTCCTCAAGGACTTATTTTAGATTTAAGCTAGTTATAGTAAACAACTGTATATATCGATTATGTATATTGTTATGTTAAATAAAGGTCATACATTTTTTTTAATTTACCCTAGTTACTCTGGTATAAATGTGCTTGAACATTATGTAAGTTTTATAACTGTTACGTCTTGGGGCAGTTTAACAGTGGAGACAAAGAGGTAGTATAATAGCCGCTCAGTCCACGTCTTAGAGAGCTTGCGGCTGATCAGTCAACGCCAGACCCACTGCATTACTGGCGCTTGCAATTTTAAGAACGTGCTCAAATGGACAAAAAAATATTACCCATGTATAAAGATATACTAAAACGTTGCTTTAACATGGTGCCCTTCTATGAAGTTTAAAGTCGTTCACTCGAAAATGTACTCGTTCCTAAGACAAAATTTCAACCCCCTTTCACCCTTTAAGGGGTGATATCTTGTCCTTTTATGGGACTCAGACTCTCCATATTAAATTTCATTTAATCGGTTCAGCGGTTTAAGTGTGAAGAGGAAAGAGACAAACCGATTTACTTTTGCATTTAAAATATTAGTATGGATTGCAAAAACATCGCTTTTATGAAAGTGAACACTTTAAAACATCTCGTCAGTTCAGCTTGTAATTTACTAAAAACAAAAAGGAGCGGGTACCGTAAAACTACCCAACTATAGTCCAATACTGCAACTATGGTCCACAAGTTCAAAAGGAAATTAAGTATCTATACCAATGTTCCTTGTGGTTTACTCCTAGTTTTACCTTCCATTTATAAACATATTTTGCCTTAGAACTACAAAAATATAGTAAAATACACACCTGAACATGAAAAATTGAGTTTATTTGTGGACCATAGTTGGGAGCTTTGGACTATAGTTGGGTGGTTTTACGGTAATGTGAAACATACAAATTGCCTATGATGAAAATGTTGTGTTTGATCGACGTATACTTTAAGTTTGTTTTTTAAGTTAGCAATACGTTTAGATCTCTAAGTTTGTATTAACGCTTCCCGGATTGGATATCAGGACATATATTCAAAATTCAATTCTAAGTTTTTGGTTGGCAAACCTTAGGTGTTAAGAGGTTAACAAAACTAATATACCTACCATATGATCGCGCCACAACTTACTTGGTTTTTAAGGTTTTGCCGATATAATAGTACAGCTAAACTGGAGGAATAGTGGTAGAGAAGAGATAAATTCATCAAACTGTGCCCAGCTCCGAAGAGCTTGACGCCTCTAGGCCCAGAACAGGGCATATTGGCTTACTCTTACCTGAATGCTCCCTCAAACTTAGATTTCTTTGAATAAACACACGAGCTAATACCATAACTTATTTATTCCATACCACTGAAGAGTTAAAACGATAATTTCATTTAAATTCCCCTTAAAAGGTTACTTGGTTCAATGTTTTTACTAGTCTACAAAATACGTTATACGAACGCTTTAAGACTCAGCTAGCCAAGACGAAGGGTCCTTAATCAAAACGACCAGAAACAGCTAGCGAAAATATTAGGGTACGCGCACACTGGCGTGTATTGCAATGCTGAGCGATGGCGGACTGTCAACAGTGGCGTTAATGGAACGGCGGAATTTATCTCGCGCGGTTCGCTTTAATACCACATGATGGTTACCTACACGGACACTTACCTCACCTACCCGTCCTAGCAAATTAAACCTTGCAGCTAACATAATAAAGTCCCATTTTGAACAGCTGGATGAGTACATAAGATCTTGCAAAAGTTGTACATTGGAATGGATCCAGATTGGCAACCTTTGTAAGCTATTATCTCAGTTGTATATGTATTCGGAAAATCGACCTTGCGGTGAAAGCGCCACGGTTTACAGTTGAAGTGGAAAGAAAAGCGTATGGTAGAAGGTAAGAGTTATAAGTTGAAGAATTTTCTAGTAGCTTAGTCGCTTGGCGGTAAGGAATGGTAGTTTAAATAAAGTACTCTCCACAGACGGTTATTTTTCAAGGTTCTGTTGCTTGCAGGGAAACAGTAATGTAGTGCAGTTGCCGTGAAAGAAAGAGCACCAAAAAGGTTTCAGAAGTACTAAATTTACAGCAGTTTTATCGCATCTTGGGATGGTTAATATTAAAAAGGTCACTAAAATGCTTTAACTTTCCCTTTCTACAACTTTTCTGACGACTTGTAAAGGGAGGTATAATTTCGGGTTTTTGAATAACTTATCAGTGTAAAGGGTGTAGCAGGATAGCCTAGGAAAAACTGCCCCCAGCGATTTTGGGCCGAAACTGTAATCAAACGATGCCTTTTGGGGAGGTTATACTCTGCACAAAGTTTCATCCCTCTGTTACCCCCTGGGGGTGAAAAACACCCGATTAACCCCAAAACTGTTTTAATTTTTTTTCCTAAAAAATGAAAGTGACGAATTTGAAATTTTGTACAAATATTAATAAGACTAAAAGCTATGTGCTAAAAAAATATTAACCCTCTAACCATTTAAATTCTTGTAAAAAAAACAAAAATAAAAAAAGAATCACCCTGTATATCAAGTTTGGCTCATGGTACACACACCATTTTTTTTTCAAAAATGAACCAGTTTATATTCTACATTATACAAAAGTTTCATGGACCTGCTCCAGAAGGAACATTGCGAAATTAAAATAAACGTACTATTTCGTAGCCACTAATCATTATACTCATATCATGCTTAATACGCAACGTCTCGGACCCGAAAACAAAATAATTTAAAAAAACCGGCCAAGAGCATGTCGGGCCACGCTCAGTGTAGGGTTCCGTAGTTACTCTTCCGTCACAATAAGCTAAACTGGAGCTTAAAGTATAGTAAATTGTTAACCAAGGGATGAAACGCTACCTTTCACGCGAGTTAAACAAATAGGCAAATTTGCACAATCAGTACCTAATTAAAGTCTTTTTACTATGAAGGGGAAACTTTTTGCGATAACTCAAAAACAGCTAAACTGATCATGTCCGCTATAATTTTCATTTAATGTCTTTCTTAAGCTCTACTTCCACGATATTTTTCATATTTTTTGGACCTATGGTTCAAAAGTTAGAGGGGGGGACACATTTTTGGACACATTTTTTTTTTTTTTCGGAGCGATTATCTCCGAATATATTCACTTTATCAAAAAATGTTTGTTGAAAATAGGGAATGCAAACCGGTTTTAACCGAAACCGAAAAAACCGGATTTTTGACGGAAACCCAAAACCGGGTTTTTAGAATTTGAAAAAACCGGTTTCGGTTTTATTCGGTTTTTTTATTTATTTACCTAAGTTGCATGTTTTATTCATTATAAGGGTATAAACCGGTCCTAAACCGGTTGAATCGACATCAAATCAAATAATGTGGTGTTGTGTTAGTTTGATCATTTGTAACGCTAAATGAATTTTTAGGGTACAAAATACAAAAATACGAAAGATTTAAATAATTTAAAGTATTGGCAGTGGCAGGACATCCGTGCTGGTGTACGAATTGTATAGTAGTACTTTTTAATAAAAATGGGTATAAAAGGTCTTATTTATAATTTTATTATGCGATGCGCTGTTGAAAAATTCCACGTAATCAATTATATCAATGGCAGCTTTAGAGTCTTTTGGTTGGTTCGGTGATAACGACTTACCGACAACCTTTTTTGTCTCTTTCGCACTAATAGGAAAGGGTAGTTCAAACCCTAAAGAATGGAATTACTTGACTACCTGTGTTTGCCCAGTTTAAGCTAACATCATCAGTTTCTAATATACTAGAAGACAGCGAAAAACTTAGAGCAAGATTTCGGATTGGGCCATTTGATTTAAGACAAATAACATTAAATTATAAATTGATATTGTCATATATTTAAGAAAAAATGACAAATGACAATGTCTAAACAAAAAAACAAAAAAATAATTTAATAAAATTGGTTTGTTCCTATTCCTAGTTACAAATAACATTAAGTCATTTGACAATTCCCATAGAATACAATAAAATAGTCAGATATTCTGTCTTTAATTTCGTGATAAAATCGTGTATATACTATACTAGCATTCGTTTTTACACGTGAAGCAATCTTTTCTTTATTCCATGGCGATGAATTTAAGAATTGTTGATTCTAAAAACCGAAACCGGTTTTAACCGGTTTCGGTTTTTTTTGTAAAACCGAAGAAAAAACCGGTTTTGAAAAACCTCCGGTTTTTGCATTCCCTAGTTGAAAACCCCTATTAGTTTTGAAATACCTTTCCAACGATACCCCACACTGTAGGATTGAAGCAAAAAAAAAAATCACCCCCATTTTACGTGTAGGGGTGAATTTTTGGGGTACCCTCAAAAAAATTAAATTTTTAGATTTTATTGTACGACTTTGTCGGCTTTATTGATTTATATATCCATGCCGAATTTCAGCTTTCTAGCACTAACGACCACGGAGCAAAGCCTCGGACAGACAGACAGACAGACGGACATGGCGAAACTATAAGGGTTCCTAGTTGACTACGGAACCCTAAAAATGTTTTTATAAATACAAATGAGTTTGATTCATACTTCTTTATCCCCACCTTTTTCAAATCGGGCACGAGCAGCGGTCCGATCGCAAGCCATTGTTTATTAATAATGCAAGGCTCTTAGTGGGAGTTCAATGAATAGTACGCACCAAAGAGCCAATACATATTAATTTCGCAATGTTCCTTCTGGAGTAGGTCCATGAAACTTTTGTATAATGTAGAATATAAACTGGTTCATTTTTGAAAAAAAAATGGTGTGTGTACCATGAGCCAAACTTGATATACAGGGTAATTCTTTTTTTATTTTCGGTTTTTTTACAAGAATTTAAATGGTTAGGGGGTTAATATTTTTTTAGCACATAGCTTTTAGTCTTATGAATATTTGTACAAAATTTTAAATTCGTCACTTTCATAGTTTAAGCAAAAATAATTAAAACAGTTTTGGGGTTAATCGGGTGTTTTTCACCCCTAGGGGGTAACAGAGGGATGAAACTTTGTGCAGAGTATAACCTCCCCAAAAGGCATCGTTTGATTACAGTTTCGGCCCAAAATCGCTGGGGGCAGTTTTTCCTAGGCTATCCTGCTACACCCTTTAGTCGATAGCGAAACGTGACGTACGCGTTTGCGTTAAGTCTCATTTTGTATGGGTTTTTGAGCAGCGCGCCAAGCGGGACGTTTTGGAAAGTCAAAAATCTCATACAAAATGACACTTAACGCAAACGCGTACGTCACGTTTCGCTGTCGAAAATATTTACACTAGGGGTACAGTACTCTCTGCTTATCAAATGTTTCATTTTTTATTGATTATGACAATGACAATGTATTTCAAGTAAAAGGTATTTTTTATATTACGAAAAAACTTGTTTTATTAGGTACTAATAGTTACAATCAAAACGTTGAAAGCCAGATGGTAAAACAAATGCGTAGAAATTTATTGTTATATATGATCTCACGCCAACTGGGCTCGTGGGTCAAAATTCGTTTCGTAGTCTTTTTACTCTGTCATGCGTGTATATGTGTTTTCTATCAAATAAAAAAAATCAAATGCTATTGTAGCTGTAGATTATTATAAACTTAATTTAATAGATAAACTTAATTTTGACTCATACAAAAAGCTCCACTACGTCACATTTTTTGGGGACACTAAACAAGACAAACTCCAAACTGATTAACTATAGAACTCTGAGTAGAACTCAAAAACGACTCCGAGAGAATTGTGCCGCGAGCGACTCAAGTGTATAGTTTGTGTCATTCACGATGACGCGTAGATTTGCCAAATCTAACCTTTAATTACATGTCAATACGATCAAGGCACGCGTCTTCGTGAATGACACGACTGCGCGCATGTTGATCACGTCAAATATAATGCCGCGCAAGATGTTTGACTGATAGAATTTTATTATAGCCAATCAAAACTTTTATTAACCGAGTAACAACATTTGTAATAGCGGGAAATGGTGAATTGGGTAATATTTAAAGCCCCAGACAGGGTATATTTGTAAACAAGGGATAATTTCAGTGATATGTGGCAGAAAAATGTCAGTCACATGAAAAATGTATTGAGAACTTCGTATTTATATATTCAGTCGCAGGTCTTAAATAATGAGAAGAATCCTGTTCCCAGTAGTGAGCCGTATATAAGCTGGAACTCGAAAAGGTGCTTTAAGCGACACTACAACCCAAAATAAAAATAGACATAATAATATCCAACTCACTCACCGATCATTGAATCGGAATAACTCTACTAATAAAATAACCCACTTGTACGTGTTTGCCGATACCCAGCCTCGCTTCCATTCCGAAATCAACTTAGGCACATCCAAAAGGACCTAACTTTTCACCAAATAACGGCCAATACGCCTTTTCCCATAAAATAGCCCCCACAAAGGGTAAAAGCGCCGATTCACGAACAATATTTTCCTAGTTCTGTCAACGCTTCGTTCACTTTTTTGATCGAGAAATGTTTATTTTTAGGGTACCGTTTGACGGGGACCTTTTTGTTTGGCTTATTGAGCTGACTGTCAATAGTTTCATGAATTGTCAGTGTTATTGAGTTCCTCAAAATTAGTGACGTTCATTATGTATGGAAACTGCAGCTGCAATACTGGGTGGCGATATTACCGCTACGGGCCGGCCTTGACAAGACCGCTGTGTCTGTGAGTGACATCCACAATACTACCGCAATTATGACGTTTGTTTCGTTACTCACGGCCCGATTCGAACTTTAAGGCAAATGAAGGATGGTTGGTCAAATATTGGGTGGCATGTGGGTTGTCAGTGTCAAACGTGACGTTTTTGTTTGAAGAAATCAACTGATACAGCAGCGGCGACAACGGTCCGTCCTACAGTTGACATCCAAAAGCCACCTTAACTAACTACTCAATAAAATAAAACAAATGGAGTCAGACCAAGCTAAGTTGGCAACGATTTTGATAGCCCAGCCTGTGCAAGTGTTAAGTAAAGGTCACAATTTCATAGAAGTTTGACGTGTAAAATGATACTTGCACTGTCTGGGACGTCAAGATCACTGCCAACTTATCTTGGCCAGACTCTAATATTGTAAGAAGTAAGATGTACCATCTTTTACATATGTAATTGATACTTAGTAAATATATTAATACGGGAGTACGCGTTGGTGGACCGACGCAGACTGTCAGCGAGTGCTCTCGTTATGGAGCAAAACATTCAAGCAATATTCGCGATTAAATGCGATTGCAATGTTCAATTCATGACTTTTATCAAGGAGATTGACAGTTATATCCGAATGTTACCTTTATATGCTGCAGAACTAACATTTATAACACGATTCGCGCTTGCCGTCCATGTCATGTATTTCCCGCGTTTTGTATTGGATTTGTTTCGACAAAAGAGAGTAATGCCGACTTTGGCTTTAAGGCGGGGCTTTATTTTGCTAAGGACCGGTTTCCTTGTATTTGTGATTTATTTCGTACAGTAGCGATGGATGTTCTTTTCTATAGTATACATCATAACTTTCCCAATGGAATCCTCCAATTCTTCTGCAATGTGTTGCTTGCTATTTGACCACGTAGGTTTGTGTCTTCTCTCACTCTCACCGAGCGTAAGCGAGAACGAGATGGATGTGTGTGCTCGATACGGCGGATATCATGTTTTTGAATTGTAATTTGTTGTTAGTTTTAACAAAAAAAGTAATCGATGAGTTCCCTCAAAGATAATATTGCGCATTTAATTTTAATATTTTTAGCTTTTGTGCAAACATACCTACATTTTCACAAATTTTAATGTGCGGTTTAGACCTATGTTCGTGTTTTTTTTTCTATCGAGCGAATGTCAAAAATCAGGATTCTAATCACTGCATTGATTAGAAACTAGTGAAAATCCTAAAGATTGTTAATTTAATTGTTAGTAACCGTAGTATTATACAACTAGATTCCTTATTTCTATTACTTGTAAAAAATATCATTTCGTCGTTATCCAGAGATTTACGAGTGACGAAATGGAGCGTTCGAATTCAAAAATCAGACCCTAGGTCTCATGCCGGTCAGCGGCAGTTTTTACCTTATTTTCTTGCTATTTCCGTCAAGTAACCCATTAACGGTCCAGATTAAACGAAATTGACCATTCACGCCTTATCGCCTCTTTTAAAGTCCTAAACATTTTGCAAGTAGTAAAAAAAAACAAACTAGTGTCTTTGTGAGCTGTAGACCTCGCGAAGATTCATAAGCTTAAAAATAGTAAAAACAAAAAATACTTACTTCTTTGAGTCATTACCACAGCGTACTCAATGGTTTTAAGTGTCATAGAAGCTAATGACACTTAAGTCGTTTATGACAATGTCACCATTTTGAACACTTCGCAAAAAAACGACAGAAAAAATATTTAACTGCCGAACCTGCTCACAGAATCGGTTAAGTATTGCCACATGTAGAGGAACACATCTGGACATACGAAAGCAGTTTGCCTGTGTCAAAACAAAGATATTCGCTAACGCTTCGATTTGGTCAAAAATATGATGTTAGGTAATTTTTGCTGCATATTAAATCTAAGTGTGCCCCATAAAAGGTGAATAACCATAAACTATTGAAACAAAATAAAACACAACTGTGTGCAATATAATAGCAGACAATGAAAATGATTGGAAAACCATTATTTTAGTTAGATCAATCATATTGGAACTTTGTTTAGTATTCTTTTGTATTACTGAACCCCTAGTGTAAATTTACGCGTGACGTGACGTACGCGTTTGCGTTAAGTCTCATTTTGTATGGGATTTAGAAACAGCGCGCCAAGCAGGACGTTTTGGAAACTCAAAATCCCATACAAAATTAGACTTAACACAAACGCGTACGTTACGTTTCGCTATCGAATAAATTTACACTAAATTCGCTATCGAATAAATTTACAGTAAACTTTCCTTAGACATTGTTATTTACTAAAATTTTGATCTTTTTTTCAGGTAGTTTTAGCAGAATTGAATATTACAATATTTTAGTGGTAAGTGTTGAAAAAAATCCTAGTAGGTAGTTACCACCAACTTATTCTGGTGGTAACTAGTGGGTTTTTTTTCTCAGTTGTTGCCAGTTTCAAACCAACAGTTACTCACACTTGTTAAGTTGTTACCACTGGTAACAACCTGTTGTCATCAACTTGCCCCCCCCCCCCCCAAAAAAGGGAGTTCAAGTTATGATTACCAACGAGGTCCGCCGCTTCCAACGACAGATAAAAAATATTAAAAATATGTAAATGTAAAAACGACCCAGCTAATGCTACCTCATCCAATATCGGGCGCACAAGTCATGCGCGGGCGAGTCAGTATGTCATCCCTCACCTGAACCCCATGTAAGGGTTGAATTGCGCTATTTCTCACGCCACGGAAATAGTTGGTGACGTACTCGGAACTCTTACTAGGGTTGTGTTTATGCAGAAAAAAACAGGTTTTTATAAAAAAAAAAATTATATAGGACCTCAAAGATTATTTAATCAAGCTGGATATCTCGTATTTTGTTAAGCAATGAAGCGTTTGTCAATGTTAAGTGAAAAATCAAAATATTGTCACTCCCCCGTCCTTAATTTTTATACCGGGCCTAGCAATATTTTGAAAATAATGTAGAAAATATAGCTATTGTCACGCTATAACTTAATAAATACTTTTAATTTAATTAAAATGATGTATGCCGCTTGTATGTTATTGTTGAAGCGACCTTGACTGATAATTATGTCAGTTCTTTTGAAACTGTAATGTTGTATTCCCTTGATAGCAGCTGTGGAGCTGAGATGGTAAAGAGTTCTAAATGCAGCAAGTGGCAAATTGATTATTTATATGTATTACGTTATTTATGATCAGTTTATCACACCTTAAAAAAATAGTCAAGACAAAAGTTACACCTTAAATAAAAATTCTGTGACACAGATTAATAGTCTGAACCGAGCAACACGGGTACTAAGTATATGAATACTAAGGAAATTATTCTCTTCAGACCTAAATACTTTAAATATCGTGACAGTATTCTTCTTCCTCCACTTCTTTCTTACGCTAAAAATCCCACGCTCTGCGAAGCACAAGCACGCTGTGCTACTCCACAAACTCACAAGCACTCGTAAAGCGAAAAACTCTCGCGAACCTCTCGTACTCGGTAGGCCCGATGAGTTACCGTCCACTTTCGACTCGCGAAAGAGCAAAGTTCCTAAGTTGCTCTATGGTAATATCATGAAGATTTATAATAATTTCCTCCCCGAGCGTTAGGGGAGCGTTTTGGTCGGCTAATGTGGCTATTTTTGAGATTAAATGAGTGATTTGTTTTGCTTAGGAATGAGATGTTATGTTAGTTTTTTGTGTAAACAATGACATTTTTTTACTGAATCCTATAATAATAATATTTGAAGGTTTTTGGTAACTGATGTTTTATTGGAATAAATAAACAAATAATAATAAATACATGTCAGGGGACACCTTACACGCATCAACCGAGCCCCAAAGCAAGCAAAGCTTGTACTATGGGTACTAGGCGACGATAAACACATCTAAATGCCCTTACCGGGATTCGAACCTAAGACCATGGGCTTCATAAGCAGGGTCACTAATACTAGGCCAGACCGGTTGTGAACTAACTGCGAAAACGGTGTAATTTTGAACGTAAGAAATATTTATGAAAAACAACAACACACACGCTAACTTTAAGAGGGAAGAATAGCTTTGCAATCCTAACGAAATAACGGTACTTTTTCTATGAAATTCCATTTCGAAGAAAACGGTTACCACTAATTAAATTTAACAAATCACTTTGATTTTGATGTCGACCGCTTCAGCATAATCTATTCCAGGTTTATAGGTTTCGCTTTTTGAAATTTGCAAATTTTGAAAAAAGGAAAACTTATAAACCTAGTTTTTTATTGTGTCACTAACATACTAAAAAAATCATGGAGGATTGACAATAATTTGAAGTGGAAAAACGTTTTCTCTTTTTGCATGGACATCTTAACTTCTTCCTTAACTTTTTTCTTAACTTAGGTAACCAAGATGCCTTTGTAAGATTACCATCTGTACCCGTAGTGTAAATAAATTCGATTTCCAAACGTGACGTACGCGTTTGCGTTTAGTCTCATTTTGTATTGAATTTCGAAAGAGCGCGCCAAGCGGGACGTTTTGGAAACTCAAAATCCTATACAAAATGAGACTTAACGCAAACGCGTTCGTCACGTTATGATGTCGATCAAAGTTACACTAGGGGTACTGTACTAAGAATAGGAACATCTGTTTATTCTCGAAAACGCGGTAATTTTGAAAATCACTAATATCTACTTTAGCAAAACTTACGCTACTGCATAACTATACAAATAGTCTAAGTGTTCTTTTTTAAGGTCAAATGTGTCTCTCTTAGGAAACAGAGCATTCTATATCGCAGTGGCTTTCATATCCGTTTTCATGCTTTTAGTAGGTATAATAAATAAGATAAATTAGAACCCTTCAGTATGCTGAATTGAGTTTGATACGTTTATTAACCCATTACGTCATCATAAACAGAATTGGCCCTAAATCTTACAGTAAACATATTAATAAAACAACCAAACTTCGGACCCTTGGAAACCGAACCGGGAACTTCGAAACTATCAACAAATATTACTTTCACAAGATCGTAATAACTTGAACGCTCTATTTGAGATTTGACCTTAAGCGCACGGAGTAAAGATTAATTTGCAATAACATTATTAGACTTTATATAGAATGACGTAGTTCTGCGATGGAGAAGATTATCAACAAATCCAACAGCGTCGCATCTAGCTTCCTCTCTTGTTCAAACTTAAACCTTATTATCCAATTACAAGGTCTACTTTTAAATAACTTTGATCGGAACGTTTCTTAGGGGTGTTCTAATGCAAACTTTGTGGTCGAACCCTTTGTCTTGTATAAATAGAGGATTTTTGGGATTATCTAAATACAGATAACTGTTTAACACGAAACCTAAGCAAACTTCCTTGTCTGCGTGAAGCCGCAGGAAATTGTTAACTTGCCCTTTTTGATGCTGATATTATTAAAGAATAACATTTTACTACACCAGTGAGTTTCAACTTAGGCCTTGTTCACTTTCCATCAAGAGACAGTAGATAACTGTGCTGTCAGCCTAACGGCTTAGTATTCAACAATAAAAAAAAAAGTGCAAAAAATATGTAATTTTATTCCAAAAGTTAGACGCTACAGCGTCAAGCAGTCTAAAGAGCTCGAGTGCTAATGCCAAAAAAAAAATTCCAAATCAGTCCAACGATTTTCGAAAAATAGAGAAGCATGGATAAAAAATCATGGATAACGAATTGAGAATCTCCTCCATTTTAAAGTCGATTAATGATCAAATAAAATTCAGGACTTATCCACATTATTCAATATTATATCGTATTTTTGTTTCAACAAACATACCAGGACACCGAGGCCATTAACATCCTCTAGGGGAAGTCAAAGAAGTCATTCCCTTATGAATATGTATGGGGAAATTTTTCCATTATCTCCGTTGCCCGCGGTGAATAAATTACAAACAAAATTCGCCCACTAAGTGTTTTAGTACCCACTTATTGTTACGATTTCTAACGCTAGGGAGTTATGAGTTAGGGAAATGTAAAGTGCTTTCGTAGAATAATGGAGTATCGTTTTTGGAAACTAACCCGTAAATCAAACGAGTATGTTTATGCTAATTTTGGTTCGCAGCTTGGGTCTTACTATTTAAATAATCAATAAATTAAGTCATAAATACAGTTTTATATTAACAGTTACATAGATACATAGAAATACACAAATTTACGATAAAAATATTTCTTTGTTTCTTCTATATTTATTTTTATTTCAAATCAGTTTTCGTATTTTAAACGCAATAACTTTTACGTTGCTTTCTAAATCTTTATGTTAATTGGCTAAATATTGTATGTTATTTAAGGCAGTACTTTGCTAATAACAATTTGTTTTAATTTTAAATAAATAAAATGGCATGTAAAGACACCATGCATAGGAAACTAGACGAAAACTATTATAGTAAATCTTGGTTACTCCAACAGTAATATAACCATTCATTCATGCATTCGTTCTAACGTTTGCTCCGTTCTCGACGGACGAGCAATCTGTCGCCATGTTTAAGTGCATAAGTACATCTCTGCGCTGTTAATTATTTAATATAATGTGACCATCAAGACGGCTTTCTGTTCTTCGCCCACTCTACTGAACCAGCCACTAGATTTCCGTTGAACAGTGAACAAAAACCAATAGGAGGGATTTACGATCGCTGCACGCTAAAATTGACTGTAGTTTTCCATATTTGTCGTATTTTTCATTGGACAATAAACATTGCTGAACTTATGACCTTTTTTAAAATATATTAAACGAAACAAAAATCAATAGTTATTCCGACCCTTCACGTAATAACTTAGCATTTTTTTTATGAAATAGGAGGCAAACGCGCAAATGAATTGTTGATTGTAAGCAACTACTGTCGCCCATGGACACCTGCAATATTCAGAGGGATTGAAGCGCTTTGCCGGTATTTCAAATGAGAGTACATACGTCCTTTTTTGAAGGTCGTATTGGTCCAGAAATACCGCGGGTGGATAGGAGTGTTTACACAATCGGGTACTTGACACATGTAGAATATTATAACAAAATTCAGCTAAATGGATAGAAAATTGGCCATTCATTATAAAAAAAGAGGAATTTAAAAAGACACATTGAGATTATAAAAAAATACAAGGCTTCAAATGCTGAAACAATTTTTTTTTAAACTTTCAAATATAAAAAAGAAAATTATAACATTCAATTCCTTACATGTTATTGAAAAATAAATTGTAAAACAACTATATCCATAAACGTAATATTTCACGGTCAAAATAGCAATTTTATGTATGGAAATACATTTAGGACAGGGACAGACTATTGTGACGTCACATTACATTATCATTTTGTTAGAGGCGTTTCAATCGTCGAGTGCGAGCGTCAGACTTTTACTCTCATGTCTGACATGAGTCCTATATAGACATTTGATCCTCAGGAAAATCTAGGTCGATTGACGTTATTTACAAAAAAGTTTTTGGCAAAAATTTAATTTTTGGTACAAGCTTTTATCGCTGACTGTACTTTTCTTTCCACAGGCAACTAATACTCATCGAGCCAATTCTAAAAACCCCAAACACAATTAGGTTGCGTTCTTTTATCACAGAGTTCCTATGTCCACCTCTTGTCTCCATCATCAGATCAGCTCGATGGTACCATAATATTGCATTGCCACCCGACTTACATATGTGTGCAAATTTTCAGCTCAATCGGAAACCGGGAAGTGGATCAAATTTTACTTGCAAGATTTGATTACAAACAGACAAACGGTCAGGTGAAAGTAATTAAAAGCTTGTAAAAACTGTCAAGTAGCCAATTGTCTCGGTTCGTTAAAAGTAACAAATGTTATCAATGTGAAAACAAGTTAAACGGTACAAGAAAATGAAGGTTAAAAGAAAAACGAATATACATATCGAATTTCAGCCAATAAAAACATTACACTACTATAAACAACGCATCAAAAACGGCTTTGGCAAGTTTTCGTATGTTTTGTTTACAGAATCAGCAAATCCTCAATATTCAAACCAAACTCGCTTCAGCTCCTGCATTAAATTTTCACCTTTATTTACAGACAATAAGGTTGTATTTTGGAAAAATAAAATCATTGCAATACGAGCCCGCGGATTTATAATTCGATATGTAATAAAACAGTCACGAAACTGCGCTGTGTCACGGAGACGTCACATAAAAACATTTGCATCGTAATTTAAGAGGCTTAGACGTTAAGACCGAGTCACGCTACTGCAGTTTCACATTATATTTTATAGGTCCTGGAATCGCATATAGGTACTGTAAATTTTAAGGTATTTTATGAATGTACCTGTATTTTAAAAAGCAGCGATGTTATTTTGGCACTTGTATTTGTGTAACTCGAGTGCTAATACCAACGGATTTTGTTTGAGATGAGATGGGCAGATACAACCTATACAACATTTTTGATTACATAATGAATTTTCTGTCGAGCTAACTACTTATACACGGTGTTTTTATTCACATGCTATAATTCCAATGGTGCTTTCCAGAGCTTAAATTAAGTACCTCTTTCTCAAAGAAACAAGTATACTTAACTCCATTTTGGACATAATTAATGTTTTTTTTTTCTAATAAGTTCTCTACGAGCGTGTACATTTGCCTAAGGGGCTGTTTACATTTTGATTAGTGTTTAATAAACGCAAATACTATCTCGAAGATCGATATTCGAAATGTCATTGATATATCCTAGTTTTCAATTGTTTGGTTTAATTTAAACATAATGTCCGTGTTACAATAACGCTATTAAGTACTTTTTTAGAAAAATAAAAAATTAAAATAACTATGCCGTTCATTTTCTTAAATGTACTTAACCATACCCCGAAATTAACGGAGTTTCAAAAACACACCATGTATATTTAGGTACTTTTACTTATTTTACCAAAATAGTATACTCATAGTAATAAATATAAATAATTTAAGCTCAAAATCATCATCAAAATCATCTTAGCGCTTTCGACTATTGAATTATAAACCCGTGGTTTTGAGCGCGGGAATAAAGCACCCGCACCCTAAACCCCAGTATATAATAATAAAGATCCAGGACCCACGTTTACAGCCTAATCCCGAGAATTAAATACCTAAACGCAGGTACTAGATTTGACAGAAGTAATGATTACTTTGACCTTTTACATCAGGTAACCTGGCTCTTTTCGGATTATAATAAGATTTCTTTACGACGTTTATCATCACCGAAAAGCGACTGGTAAGTACCTATAGTAGATTGTTAACCAAAGGATGAAAGGCACTCATTTCTGTCAAATTAGTTTGGCGCTCGAATGCAGTGAGAGCGCCAATAGACAAAGATTAAAATGGTGCCTTTCACCAGAGTTTATTACTCTACTTTTCATTTCAAATACGAGGAAAGTAAAATAAATGTGCATTAAAAAAAACACGGCTAAATAGGTATAAGCTTCAGCAGTATTTCTTGTGGATACTTTTGAATTAACAATTTTGGTAAAATGAAGAGTTAACTATCAGAATGGAAATTGCTTAAAAAATTTGCTTACCGTAAAAAAAAACAGAAAAACCAACTTAGAAAGTAAACAAACCAGAGCAGAAACGAATCATCTTCTGCACACTTTTTAGAAGAACAATGAGCATGAGAAATGAAAAATAATTTAAATACCTGCAAAGCCAACTAAAATTCGCGTTGCACTAAATCCCGTAGTTGTCAAATGCGGCATTCTGTTTTCTTTTGCGATCCACGCCATAAATACATTCAGGCGCTACATATTTCTTGCACCGTGCGACCGAAATGATTTATGGCCACGAAACCAACGAAGCCTTCTGTCCTTTTCTAATATATTTTTATCCCGGAACCACGCTTCGTAGGCTGGACATTGGACAGAATTATGAAGGAAGGCTCGGACAGGGGACGGTGATGTGTAAAGAATATCTGACTTACTCTTATTTATTTTTAGGGATCCTTGCTTCGAGGAAAAATATATTGGTAGTTCGCTTTTACAGGATGTTTATTTAGTCACCTGCAATAATTGGCGGGATGAATATATAGGTCATACTGAGCAACGATTACTATGGGACCAATCCCGAAATCGCGAAAAAAATATTGACATTTTCATACATTTTGGCTGTTTGACCTTGACATTTTCTATGCGAGAGTAATTTATTTTCGCGATTTCAGGGGTTAGTCATACAGTAAAAGTTGCTCAGTATGACCTATATTTTCACCCCGGAAATTATTGCCGGTGACTAAATAAACATCCTGTAATCCCCAATTAAATAAATCATAAGGAATTCCCAATTAAAACCAACTTCTTTTTTTAGTTACCTACATAAAATAACACGCTTTTTGCTAAAACGTTGTGACGTAGCCTCAACATTTTAAGCAAATATTCAGAATATTTGATTTCATTAAAAGCCCAGTGCTAAATAATTCCAGCAATCTGAAAAAGATTTTTAAATATCGCGCATAAGGAATATTTATTCGGCAATATTTGGGTATTTTTTGCAAAGCGGTGTTATGTTGAGTTATGGTCAAGGGGTATTGAATTATCTTTTGAAATATACGGCCATATTTTTCCGCTCAAAGCTCGTGTAAGTTTTTAAGCGAAAATGTTTTTTAAAAGGCTTGGATCTTATTACAAAATGTAAAATAATATTTGTAATATATATATAATTTATATTTCACTACACCAACTGGTAAAGGCTCTCTTGGTTGTTAAAAAATTGATAAGAAAGTTGCATTTTATCCGCATGTGGCGCAAAGTATAATTATTTACTTGTAAATTTTGAGTTGTTTCCTTATGTTGACTATTACAATTGACTTTTAAATGATGATTTTGAATGATAAATATTTAACAACATTAACTTTGAATTGATTTTCTTTGATATTTTACAGTTAGTCTTTTATTGTGTTGGTGTAGTGAAAAATGGCTGATAGAATCGAGTTTTAAGCGATGATTTTGAATGATGAATATTTAATAACGTTCATTTGAAATTTGATTTGTAATGGTTTACAGTAAGTATTTTCCTCACGTTGGTGTAGTAAAAAATGTTGTGTTTCTCTCGGGAGCCATGTTTGTTTAACCCTCGATGAATACCAGCGAAAAATTTCAAATAAATAATTATGTATGTATGTATGTATGAATTATGAAACCCTCGCAACCCTCAAGATTCCACTTTTCGAACCACGAGCGCTCCGTGGTTCAATTTTGGAATATTTCGCTTACTCGGGTATCAGTATTAGCACGAGCTATTTTATATACATTATATTATATCGAAGTTAATGAAAATTTCAATGCAGTAGTGGTGACCATATTACTAAAATATTTCTTAACCACTGCGACTTTAAGAAGATAGTGGACATCAGCTTCTCCATACAAACGTAGTCCCCATTTTCCTCCTTTGATACTGAAATAATAGAAAATATTATTACGTTTTTAGTGAAATCGAGTTTCCAATGAGGCAAACGGGGTTTTATTTATTTATTTAAACTTTATTGCATAATAAAAATAAGTACAAACGGCGGACTTGATGCCTTAAGGCATTCTCTACCAGTTCTATTATTTTCTTTTATTTTACGTTAACATAATGAATCAAATTGCCTAAAAAATATTTCTATAGGTAATGGTAATATTCAGAGAGTATTTTTTTATGTAAAATGAAGTCGTTTGTATATTTAGAAGCCGAGCGGTCTCCGTCGGTTTTCGTCTTAATAACGTGAAATGACTATATAAATAACTCTAAATCGTTTATCCGAACAAAATGTAATCTTACACAAGCCAACATTACTAAACACCATTCATCCCCAGGATACGCTTGTACCAATTCTGGATCACCCTTATATTGGGTTTTATTGAAATTTCGTGTATCGTTGCTTCGTAATGGCAATGCCGTTCAGACGACGTAAGAAAGGGACATATAGAGGGTTAAAAAGCCATTCCTTTTCGCAATCATTTCGTGATTTCCGCCTGTATCTTAGTCATTCTAAAGACAATGTTCGTTTTGGGAATCGTTGGTCGACGTTGTTTCACGAAAATTGCCATCTTTAAATTATGTACATAAACTCATGCTTGTATTCCCAAGAAGGGTAGGCAGGGCATATGAAACTGCTAGATTCCACTTCTAGCAATAACGGGGTTTAAAAAACAAAATAAATTGTGATATTGCACAATGTGACAGGTTGCCAGCCCATCGCCCACAACACACTTGAAAACATTTCGTCCATATTCCACAGATTTCTACGACACCCATGAGAGGAAAGAGGATGGTGGAATTCTTAACCTGACACCACATGGTAAGTAGTTAAATAATGTACATAACTTATTACCTTTGTCTATATATACTGGGTGCCCACTAATTAATGGATAACGACTCAAGGTGATAATCGATTTTTCTGTGTTTTATCATAGCATCAGAATTTTATAGTAATTTAAATTGTATTTTTTCTAATTTAATGCATGTTAATCATAAGATGTAATGTTTGGAAAATATGTGTCCCGCCGAGTTTTTTGCCGGTCCCATTTTGGGATACTTACTGTCCTCCAATTGAGGGAGGATTTAAATCTTCTCAAGTGTAGGGTTAGAGCCGGTGTAGCTTTATTTGACGTTCATAAGCGCATTTTATATGCCTACTTAAATTATAAACTATCTTTATCTTTACCTGTCTAAGCTAATTCGCACCTACTTGAACAAGACATAGGAGTAGTGTGTGTGAGAAAGCGTGTTGTTATAAACGTCATATTTTCTTAGAAATTTGATGTAATGACAATGCTATAAGTTGACATTTGAAATACCATGCAGGGTTAGCATGGTACAACTTAATTGAAATCATCATAATGTGAGACTGCTGCTTTATAAATCGCAAGTCAGACCCCATATGGAGTATTGCTGTCACCTTTGGGCAGGAGCACCTGCATGCCAGCTCGGACCATTCGACTCAGTCCAAAGGCGCGCTGTACGAATCGTCGACGATCCCAAACTCACAAGCGGTATTGAACCTTTAAGTCTAAGGAGAGACTTTGCCTCCTTGTGTGTGTTCTACCGCTTGTACAATGGGCTGTGCTCTGAAGAATTGTTTGACATGATGCCAACGGCCGCTTTCTATCACCGCACCGCTCGCCGTCGGCAGGGTGTTCATCCTCACACCCTAGAACCTAAATGGTCGCGTACTGTGCGGTTTAAGAGGAATTTCCTCCCGCGAACGCTTAGGCTGTGGAATGAGCTTCCTGCCGAGGTTTTCCCGAGGGGCTACAGTATGGGGTTCTTCAAAAAAGGAGTGTACAGGTTTTTAAAGGGTCGGCAACGCGCATGTAATGCCTCTGGTATTGCTGGCGTCCATAGGCTACGGTGACTGCTTACCATCAGGCGGGCCGTATGCTTGTTTGCCACCGTCGTGGTATTAAAATAAAAATGTAAAAAAACATACATTAATTTATTTAGTTGGTAAGCGAAGGATTTTATTGACGCGTTAGTAAAGGTCTCCGTATTAACTCTGGCATTTTGCTTTCTTATGTCCGGATGTTCTCCTCTACAGGTTGCAATTATTAACTGATTCTCAACAAATTTTGTGACCATGTCTATGATTCAACAAAAAATGTTGTCGATACAGTTTTTTTGGAAAATTGGCATAAAAGACTCAAGCGCCAAACGTTTATGGCGCTTAAAACCACTGTGATAACGACTTAACGAACTAATTATTTTTCACTTTTACATTTTCTAAGCTTCACGCTCACAGGTTTACTAGTTATAATAGCAATCAGCAATAAATCTACGTAATCTACGTTTAGACTACTCGAAAAGTTAACGCACGCTTTTCAAATAATTCCCTAACCCCACCTAATCTTGATAGAGCCTCCGAGCAACTTACTTTTTAGGGGGATAAAGATATTGCAAATAACCAGCGAGATGTGCCCAATCAAAGGTTAGTCTAGTGGAAAACCGGGCAGGGAAGTTACACTTTACGGTTCTGATGAGTTTTGAAATATACATATATTCGCGGCTGTTTTCCGGAGGGGTGCGTAGATATTGCAGATTTCCAGTTGACAAAATATGCTCTTTGATTTCCTTTATAGATTAAGTCAGAAGTACTCAAGTCATGATTGACAGATTACAAGAGTGATATTTAGATTAGAAAAAGAGAATTGAATCTAGTGTTATTTAGTTCAGGCTTTACTCGTAATAATTTTTATAAGGCAGTGCTAGGCTAAGAAAGTTACAAAAATGGTAAAAAACTAACAACAGTTGGGCCGGCTCGGTACTTGCCCCGAGACCACCTGTAGCAGAGCTCCAGCAAGCACAACACACATGCACACTTCTGATGAAGCCTAACCAGCAAGCCGCATATGCTAACTAACTGGTCGTTTTCACCGCGGCTCCGAAACCTGGCCCCGCTCACGGTATCACCAGGCTAGGGATCGTTGAGTTGGGTAACAATCGGTAGCGAAGAGTTGGCCAACACCAGCAGCCTCATCGTCCACAAAACGACGAAGATTGACCTCCCCACATCGGTGCGGAGCGACTCGCAACAGTCGTCGCAGCCGAAAGGAGGATACGGCCACGCATACCTCCCTCCAGAGAGATATCGAAGGACATCCATCCATATGTAAAGATCGAAATGTCCTGTAAACTTTTCTGGACTTCGCCTAAAAAATCAAACACAAAACCTTTTTTGTCGAAATTTGCCTAAACTCATATAGCATTTTTTCCTTCTTTTGACCTCAGAAATGTGTGGTTAAAATCCTTCGGGTTCCTCGTGATACACTGTGTATATTTAAGAGTTACTCTTAATCTAAAACTCTTATCAGTGGAGCGATTTACATGTGTGTCGATCAACAGCTCTCCCTGACAGCCGGATATGACACGATGTAGACTTATCCCTTTATTTGATCCCTGTACCCTTTCCTTGATATTATTTTTTCCTCTAAGCTTCAACTCCTCACGTCTGTAGTGTTTTTGATAAATTCATCGTATCGTAACAAGGTGACCAGGCAAGATGCCAACCATTCGCTCTGTAGCGAACGATACGCTAACGTCTCTCTGTCGCACTAATATGGAAGATTTTCTGTGTATGGAAGAGACCGGAGCGAACCATTGGCTTATTAGTTAGGCATTCTGTTGTCTAAGCATCATTCCTCTTATGTACGGGTTCTCAATTATGTAATATGTAATGATTTAGAGCAATAAATAAAAGTCCCTCACCACCAACACCTTGCGAACTCAGAAGCCCATCGCCATCCTCAATACATCCTTAGCAAGGTTACTCAACAAAAATCTGAGTACCTACAAAATAGTAGTAAAAAGGTTAATATTCCGTTTTCAAAAGAATTACTGCCCAAAAATTGCAGCATCGGGCAACGGGCATTGCCGCTGACAATCTCCACGTCAAAATGAGCGACGGACGGACGGTCTGCATAATCTATGTCGGTGTGTGTTACGTGCGTATTTGTATTATATGTATTTTTATTATAACCTCATTTCATATTTCGCAAGCTGCCTTCATTTTACGGTAATTTTAATTAACAATAACCCTAAGTCAGAGACCTGTAATGATCCGATCGTTAGTTCCCTAGTGCGGCAATATTGCTATTGAACAGCAAATTAGCTTTCATATAAAGGGGATACAACAACGCTGTCATTACCAGAAAATCTTGCATTAGCGGCAATTTCAATTTACGTATCTGACTTAAAATTAATATAAAGTATGACAGTTATTTTAAAAGAAGTTATCGTTTGTGTTATAAATGCTATGTGTGTCTGTTTTAAAAGACCGAAGAGCAATACTTTTAAAATGAATGTTAAACGATTTTACATTCACGAAGTCACAGGCAGAGATTAGTCCGCAGCAAGCTCGGTTGTCCAAACAAACGTAGTTACGCTCTCATTTTAAAACGACCAGCTAGATTACTATGAAACCTTGTACTTGCAGTAGGATAAGGTAAACAAAAAAACGGCGATATTAAGTTTTTCTTGCAAAACTTGTTTTTGCTCTATTTCGTTTGTTTTATAAACTGGAGATATACTCGTATAAACTAATTACAGGCATAGATATACCTCATGCCTCATGTCATTGTATGTCCAAAGTTTCATTATAATCTAACACGTAGTTTTAAAATGAGAACAAGACTCCCTTTTGTATGGGAAGGTGAAATTCGACCGAGATTAGTGCGAAATCTTAAGAGGCTGTCAACACCCAATGTCCTTGAAATTGATGTTACTTAAACAGTTTTTTAAGAAAGACTATTTGTTTTAGTCAAGTAAGAAAAATATATGTTCATATTAATTATATTTCAAAGACCGTGGTTGTACTCGATACACGATTGAACGAAATCGGCTCGATAGAAAATAATTGCAAAGATTGGTCTTAAAATCACAATTAAACGGTTTTATGTCTTTATTGTTTTGACTTATGGGTCTGCAATTAAAATCACAATTTCAAAACATTTATATCTAAACCGTGGTCGAGTTAAATATTACACTAATAATCCACTTTTTTTATTTAAATATTTTTCTTATTATTCCCTTGCCCAGGCCCAGTAACATGCGACAGTGCTATCTCATTTACTCTGATACAAATAGACAGTGTGCGCGCTTTAGGTATTGACAGCCTCTTAAGTAGTCTCTAGCTTGTTTTCTGAAGACCTTGTTAGCCATTTTGACTCCTTAGCTATACATTTATGATTTTAATTTGATTAATTTCCAATAATGGTGCCTCAACTCTTACCTATGCAATCAATATACATATATCTACACTTTAAAGCTCGCTCTTAATCAGAGTTTCAGCTCAGAAACCATTAGTCGAGCTTTGAATTACTACATCTACGTCATCCGGAATAATATACATGGATATAGTTTGGCAACTGGAATTGCCGTTTATGGGGTTCCGAAATCACAAAACCGAAATTCTTAATTTCAACCTGTTCCTACGAATATTTCCGTTAATCTGTTCGTTCTTTTATTAGATTAAACATAAAAATGGATTTTGAATAGTGAATGTGTTTTGTGAGATGTGAGACGTTCCTTAGATAAACTCTCAAAAGACCATTTTGAAGTGCGTCCACTTTATTAATTCCGCTCTCCTTACTCGTACTCAAAACTTTAAAATCAGCAAACATTTGCGTGTACACATTGTTTCATATTAAATATTCAGTATTTTAATACAACATGTAGATCCTCCTTCCTTACCCCCTTATTCATAAGCGTTTACTAAAGTTGACAAGCCGCTAATAATCGTTTGTCCCTTTCCATCATACCAATACGTCGGAAAGGGACAAACGATTATTAGCAGCTTGTCAACTTTAGTAGACGTTTATGAATAAGGGGGATAGTGTCTCTGATCGTGTTGCTGGAAATCACACTTGGCTACAATTATAGTATTGTAAACTTATATATGTCTGTATTATATATGTACTCGTACCTATACATGTATGCTGTATAAGTATTGTCATATTCTTGTAGATTTAATATTTATTACTTTTTTTCTTTCGAGCTATTTAATTTCTAATTTAGTTTTTTGCACCTCCAAAGTTAAATTAATATTAACATTCCTCCACTACCTGAAGGTTATCTGGAAGAGATCGCTCTTTAGCAAGAAGACCGCCTGTTGTTACCTCCGTCTTTATGTATAAGTATGTGTTTCTCTGTAAATGTTATTTTGAGGTTGTGCAATAAAAAGGATTTGTATTGCATTGTACTTTTAAGGCATACCTGGAAACTGTTAACAAAATTTATTAGAGTGAAGCCAAGATTTAGAAAACCAGACGATGCACGAGTTTGAAATTTGACCTTTACTTGTGACACTTGCACTATCTGGGCTATCAAAGTCGCTGCCAACTTATCTTGGTCTGACTCTATGTGTCTCTTCCAGGCAATTGCAGCAGCAATGCACTGGCATCAAATGCAGCACTGCAGCAGGTAAATTGTTGGGATAGCCGGCTAGCTCAGCCGAGACATGTGCACGTTGCATGCAACATAGTCATCCCTTGAATACCGGGGACATAGACCACCTCAACTACTAGACGTACTGGGGCCCATTTCTCGAACGGTAATGGTCTAATATTATTTGTCCACGAACTATTAGGTTAGGTTAGGGTTACCATAGCAACACACTAATAATATTAGACTAAATACTGTTCGAGAAATAGGCCCCTGTAAAGATCATTATTTATAAATAGCTTAGGGTTTTTACCATCCTTACTTTTATTTATGACTAGCTTATAAAAAAAATATATATATTTATTAATTTATTGATAGTCATCATTGTTTACTAACCATTTTTCTACATGTGTAACTACTAACAAAAATAAGGATTTGAAAAAGTCTTAAATAAAAATATTTCATTTCATTTTCATAAAAGAGTATCAATTGACTCTTAGTACTGGTTGCCGCCATTTTGAAATTTTATAAAAAGGCGGGTAAGCAGTGACAAGCGGCCAGTTCGAATACGGACAAGTTATAGTGAAGACGTCATAGAATATTTATTGTAAATTGGTTGTTATCATGTTTGTACAAACAAACGAATAAATTCAAAATATTGGTAAAAATAATCGTTTTTATCGTCAATCATGTAATATCCCAACAGTCCATTTATACGGTACACGGCTGGAAGAAGTTGATAAATCGAGATGTAAAATTTAAGAAATATGAACTTAAAAAGGAATCATATAATGTACAAATTAGTTTTTTTTTTCTGGAGTTATCAACTTCTTCCCACCGTGTACGGTAAGTCAATCGTGGTTACCAGTGTTACCACTCGCGCACAAGCGCTCCCGTACAAATTTTGTATGAGGGCGCAACCGCTTAATTCATTTGCGCCCAGAATTACGACCAGTACGCGTGCAAATTTAAAATATTAACAAATATTTAGTTTTGAGGGTGTAACTAGGACTAGTATAAAATATAACTCGCTAGATTTTTGTCTGCGTTTAAACTCCGTCAAACCATACTAAATCTATGCAAAGTTTGACGGAATTGAGCCTGACCGCAGTCATATATTTTGAGCATGACCCTTTACAAGTAAAATTGAACCCATGTGTGATGACCTCTACAGCTATCACCAGTTTGACACTGACATATTCGCTGAGTAAGTTACGCATACGCACTGACGTATGCGTAACTTACTTTCTATACATCTCGCTCGTACTAAAAAATGTTAATACGAGAGCAGACGTTAGCGACACTGCTAAGGCTACTTGTGGTATATGTAAACGCTTCAACTCGTAAATGCGGTGTCTGTATAGTCAGTGACCTGGGATCACTAGGTTCGCGGACGAATTACTTGAAGCTGTCTTTGAGCACGGGAATGTGCTAGCATATAATTGTTTAAGAGGGGGCATGTAGTCGGGAAATTAGAAACAAAAGATATGGCGCGCCGCGTGAGACTTATGACGGAATATATGCGTTGGCCATTCGGGCAGGTTTTTACCTTATATCTCAATTAAGTATATGTTTGACAAGGTTTTATCGCAGTCCTCATGATTTTTTATAATGGGTATAGTATAAACAGTATGTATCTGAACGTAAAGCAACTACTTAAACCCGTTAAATGTTTAGGTCATACTGAGCAACTTTTGCTATGGGGCCAACCCTGATATCGCGAAAAAATTTTTGTCTGAGTCATACATTTTGCTGGTCTGATGTTGAAATTTCCTATGGGAGACTAATTTTTTTTCGCGAATTTGCGGTTAGTCTCATAGGAAAAGTGGCTCAGTATGACCTAAACGTTAACGCGTTTGAGTAGCTTTACGTTCAGATACATAGTGTATATATATGTTTGTATGTGCATGTATATTTATTTGTTCTGTATATATTATTTATTTATATATCGTATTATATAGTTCCGTATTAGAATCTTTTTAAGTTAAATCTGTTTGATCACTTTGACCCTGCACCAACCCAATCTCTCAGTTAAGCCCATGGTTGACTGGTAGAGAATGCCTTCTGTCATTATATCCACCATTTTTACTTTCACGTATTGTGCAATAATGTTTAAATAAATAATATATATTTTGTTTAAAAAAAACTCGTCAGATCCCTCATAAACGCGTTACTAGCCTGGATTTGCTATGAATCGTTTGCCTTTATCTGTCATTTTGACTTATGTATTTGTAAGAAAGGGATAAAACATAATTTAACTAAATCAGGCCCGTAAAGTTTTATGAATAAGGGGGTAAATCACTAGCTATTTTATAGGTACTGCTTTAGTTACCCTGTAGGGCTAAGATGGTCAGCTCTTTGTCAATTATCATACCTGTCACGTTCTAACAAGTATGTAAGTGCGAACGTGACGGGCATAGTGACAGGCGACAAAAATGGAACCATGATGACACCGCTGTTAACGATATACAGAACATAGTTTGTAAAATTAGATATGATTCGTGTTTTTTTTTCCTATCGAGACAACTTTAATCGTTTATGGTTTTGATTGCATTCTGCCCTTGCAAATTATAGTCATATTTTCGTGTGATTTGTATTGGCATTTTTAACAATTATATACAAAAACTATAATTTTGCATTAGTTCCCTCTTTAATATTTTGATTCGTTTTAACTTGAAACTGAAGTCGTTTATTGCGTATTATATAGCAGGTACACTGTAAAGGTGTTCTTAATTATAAAGCTGTTCATGTGACGCCCTGTAAGGGCACGGCAATATACCAGCAATATTCCACAGAGGGCTACATAGTACCTACTTTGACGTTCATCGAGTATTATCAACTTAGGTTATAACTTATGAAGAGTTCCTCGACATTGGCAGAATCATCAACACCTTGATGGAGCCATAACACGAAAAATTGATTGATTATGAAGAGTTTGACATGTCTATATTTGAGGCTATACTTTATGGCTCTAGCAAATACTCACAATAATATAACTGTGTATCCATAGAATGCGTACATACCTGAAAAAGATAGAAATAATTATTATGACGTGAAGAGATGACATGGTATCCTATCAAATATCTAGCTGCCAATGTAATGTCGAACGGATCAGTTATCAAAGTCCCATACTTACGGCCCGATACCAAGAATGAGATACGATAACGATAAGTTCTGGTTTAGATATCGTTTGTATGTCGTATAATTGGTTTGTTCGTGGTTCGTCTTATTCAAGTCAAAAGTTGGCAAAAGAAACAAGGGCAAACCAAAAACAAGATGCGAAAAAGACCTCATAGAAACAATCGGAAAAAACTGGAAATAAATGGCAATAGATAGACAGGAATGAAAGAAAATGTTGGACAAATACCTAAATATAATAGAAAAAGGCGATTCGGAAGAGGCCTAGGTCAAAAGTCATTCATTACGAACATGTTCATAGAAATTTAAATATAATAAGGAATTGTTAAATAGAATGCCAACAGTTCGTATGAAAAAGGCTTTAATAATAATAATACTGTTACAAAAGTAATTTACGGAATTACATACTTAGGTCATATGATATGATATGACTCATATCGAAAGTTTCTATAATCTCAAAAACGTAGTAGATATGTAACATTTTATTTTATAATTCTATTTCTTAATTCTTTCTGTCACTAAATTATTCTCAATTCAATACTTCTTTTAAATTTTGACAAGTAATCGTGTACATTAAGACTTATAGATCTCTGTGGTGGCAGCATTGGTTCCATTTTTATCATTTGTCATTATCCCGTCACTTTCGCACTTACATACTTGTTAAAACATGACAGGCATGGTGACAAATGATAAAGAGCTGACCATCTTAGCCCTACAGTAGGCCTAAGATGGTCGGCTCTTGCACCGCTGGTGTAGTTAAAACAGTAGGATATTAAGGTTATAGAATGATAATTTTCTTTTTATTCGATTGCTATGCAGATCTATTAATTTAAAAAACTGGACAAGTGCGAGTTGGATTCACCCGCCGAGGTTTCCGTACTTTTTAGAATTTGTTGTTATAGCGGCAACAGAAATACATCATCTGTAAAAATTTCAACTGTCGAGCTATCATGAGATACAACCTGTTGACAGACGGACAGACAGACGGACGGACAGCGGAGTCTTAGTAATAGGGTCCAGTTACCTTTTGGGTAGGGAACCCTAAAAAAGACTGCTACTGTACGAGTACCAGCAGAGCGATACAATAAGATTTAAGTAATAATAAAACCGTTCTGCTTTTTCACCGGTATAATACAGATTCAATTTAAAATGGTTTCACAAAATTTTGTTAGACTATATTTAAAGTGCTTCGTAGTGCTACATAATCCAATATTTTAGATATCTGAATGTAAATAGGCTTCATCCACAGAAGGTATTTATATTTTCTTAAATTTGCCGTCACTAAAAACCGGCATATAAATAAATACATATGATAGGAATATGTTACATAGATCGACCTATTCGCACAGTAAGCTCTATAAGGCTTGTCAAAAATCCTGCAATTTTTTGCAAATCTTTCTGTATATTGAAGCCACACAAACAGCGGATTACGAGTTAATGCCCAAAAATTGGAAATGTTTTATTGAAAAAATCCATTGTAGATCGAGTCAGAAAGCCGCCTGATGCGTGAGAAAATACAACTGTAAAAACAAAACAAATGCGAAATGAAATCTTTACTAGAAAATTATCGAGGCTATGAAGCGTTTCGAATAATATTTCATTCGCATCCCGACGCGACTAGTGAGAAAGGCAAATACAGAATTTATGGATGCGATCAGCCATGAACGCAGCCCGGGAGCATGCATATTTGATTCCATCATAAACTCAATTTACAGCTAATCTCATCTCAGATTGTCGAAGAAATAAAATTTCACACGCCGTTGGTTCTGTCGTGAATGTAAATAGGGTGGGGGGAACACGTCAGGAGGGGGGCTAATAAAATATACTCGGCGCAGCTCACGGCTCATTTGGCAGAAGACGGCCGTGCCGGCTAGAGGTCTGGTTCCAATTTAATATTTCGCGTTTAATTTCCAGCACTAAATTAAACCTCCCTAATCTCGAGCGACGTTAAATTTTTGTCGTCGAATTGATCGATTTTACGCGCCTACCGGTTCCGATCGGTTGTAACTTTTTAGTGCTCCTTTTATTACGACAAACGATTTTAATCAAGCGTTTTTGTTCGCAGCGGACGCCATTAGCTATTCGAGTCGAAATAAAATTGGGAGTTAAGTCGCATTTGGGACTTGAGAATTCGCTCTTAATTCGATTTGATAGGTCTCGCCTGGGCCGACTGACCCTTTGACAAATTGAATGAATTAAAACAAGTCTGCTCCTAAATTCTAGAATAAACTAGAAGTTGGTAGACCGTAATGAAATTTACTTAAAGCTAGCCACTGACAAGCCTTGCTGGGTGAATTGGGTGAATCGGATTAAAATTTTCCGATATCAAATGCTAAATTGTACCCGAGGCAAATTCTGAAACTGCCCTCATTTCAATGAGCAGTCGAGAACAAAAACACGAGCTCAAAATTTCCGCTGAATAAACTTTAAACCAGCTTTGAAACGTTTCAAAAACAAGTTATATTATCTATGTAATTTTTATACTTACAGACGACCGGTTTGGCCTAGTGGGTAGTGACCCTGCCTACGAAGCTTATGGTCCCGGGTTCAAATCCTGGTAAGGGCATTTATTCATGTGATGAGCATGGATATTTGTTCCTGAGTCATGGGTGTTTTCTATGTATTTAAGTATTTATAAATATTTATGTATTATATCTATCGTTGTCTAAGTACCCTCAACACAAGCCTTATTGAGCTTACTGTGGGACTTAGTCAATTTGTGTAATAATGTCGTATAATATTTATTTATTTAATGTAACTAGCAATGTGCCAAAGAGAATTTTCAAAAATTGCAAAGTTCTCATGAAATAGTCTCGGTATTTTTTTCTGCGTGTCTATTGCCAACCTTTTTTACAGTTAGTTTCGAGTTTCAAATTCTATGACATATGAAAAAGATACCAATGTGTTACGTAATTGTTAAATAAAACAGTCGTCAATTGAGTAAACAATTACTGGGTTATAATTCCTAATCTGATCGGGAACTTTCTAAGTGGGAACTTGCTTTGAAAATTTTCTTATGAACAGAAAATTTCCATAAATTGCGGAAATTTTGATAATTTTCTGCTACTTTCCAATATCTAAATCTAACGTATCTATTTTGCTGATTAAATAGCCAAAGAATCCAAAAGTGGGGCCTATTATACTAGCAAACGCAAGTCTTCAACTTGGGTCCGTTCGAATTCACATTTGGTGGTAAACCGTCCGAAAGCAGGCCAAAGTTGAACACCGAGTGATAGTCATTGTAAATTCTTATAGATACAGAAGTTTTGAATTAAACATAGGGGTATTTTAGCGTAGGCATTTCAATTTTGCCTTACAGATCGACCACATTAAAGATTTGGATCTTGACAAGAAAAAACTACAACTAATAGCAGTTTCAAACGCCATTATAGGGGACGATGAGTGTGGTTGTAACAATTTTACGTCGATCGCTTATATTATTATAATCACAGATCTAAGAATCAAAAAGAATTCAGTAAGTCATTTTTATTGTTACAACCGTCTCCATACTGTGGTTGGTTGTAAGTGTTGTAACAGTGATGGGGAACGGTTCTAACATATCAAAATGAAATCTTATACAAGTATTTTTGTTAATATTTCTTATTCGTATCACAAAGGAACTTATGACCACATCTCACGATTAATTGAAAACGTACATTAATTCATGTCAGTAAAAAAACATAACACAAAAAATAACAAAACAATTATAATTTAACAATACCGTAAGCCTGGTCAAAAATTCTCCCCGAGCTGTCCCTGCTGCAAAGCTACCCATTGCACTAGCCCCGTTGCCACGTTGAATGTAGTTTTTGTTTGAATTATATCCCGAAAACATCACATGCAACGATTTAAATATCGTACACGAGTTATCGTACCTACATCTTTAATAGGTACTATGATACCTATTGATTAAGCAGCCATAGGCTCGTAAGTTGTTTGTCAGCAACATTGTAATAACTGTGGGGAATAAACCTATCACTATTTAGCAGAGATCTATAGCACAGTTAAACTAAGAAAGTGTATACTAGAAATTTATTCAGTGTTTACATGAGAACTGTTATTGACCGACTTATTTACAGATTTTTCAATCTTTTGCTTAACTTCCATAGGTCTCTACTAAATAGTGATAGGTTTATTCCCCACAGTGGTTATATCCCAATATGTTATTGCAGCTTATAACTAATCTCTCTGTCTATATGAATTTTATGCCAAATTTCACCTTAACGTGAAACTATAAGCTATCCCATTTATTAGACATTATTGGGATGTATAAAAACGTGCATAACAATTTAAACCAAATAATGAAGAAGCATAAGTCCCAGTAAAACTAGGCGAAATTTGGCAAACTCCATTGATTGAATGCATCGATTCTTGAAAAGAACACAGAGAACTCAAAACTTTAACGGAGAGCGTACTTTTCTTAAAAATTCCAAAGGATGCTAGGAATATTCCTGAAAATCACTTTACAACTACGATTCTTTCGCGAACATCGCAAGTTTTCATGAGGAAAGTTCACGCGGGTGCGAATAAGTTTGGCAGATTGTAAATTATAATCTTCTTTAACACCGGCTAAGTTATTTTTAAGACCTAAAAAGAAATACTGTTGGACGGTAATACTTATTCAGACGAGTTTGGAAAAAATAAAATTCTTAGGCCTAGTTGAGCTAACTACTCGATGCAAATGATGGAGACAGGAGGTGGCCATGGGAACACTTATAAAACAATGCAACCTAATTGTGTTTGGGGTTTTTAGAATTGTCTCGGTGGGTATTAGTTGCCTGTACAGTCAACGATGAATTTGAATCAAATAATATTCCTTGGTTCAAGACCTTTTATTTTATCTGTGTAAATAGTATGTACAAAACGTCAGAACAAAGTGTAAGTTTCACTCGCAAATTACGTTATTTAATATGTAACATCGCCCGTAGATCTGAAAAGCTATTAGAAGTCTTGTCAAAAACATCCTTTTTTCGTTGGCACGTAAATTATTGGCGTCGTGACGGTGCCAATTCCATCCCTTTTCGGGGGACGTCGCGCGTGAAAATCAACGTTAGCTTGTTCGTGTTTTTTACATAGTACGTGGGTTTTAAAGGTGTATTTCAAATGGGGAATTTGATTTTTCAAAAGGAAAATTACTCTCCAGTTAAAAACGTAGTCAACAATTTAAAAACATGCAAAAATATAGAGTTATTAAAGTTTTCAGGAGGGTACACGTATTAGTTATTTACATCAATTAGAATGTAAATTTTTTATTTGATAATTAGCAGAGACAATTGGCTCGATTCTAACTTTAAGGTACGTCAATTATTGAGGTCTAGATACGATATGGATCGGATATTGTTGCAGAATGGAGTTTGTATAGCAACATTAAAAACTTTACTGGTTTCCATGGTAACATGAAACAATGTCAACATTTTTCTTCTTAGACAATATAATATTCGTAATGAACGTACTTTTGCATTTTTTATTCATAAATTTACTTATTTGGACCCTACGGCCATAGTTCAGCCTTTAACATGGTCCTTTTGAGTCGGGAACCGTAAGTAAATAAAATCAAGTGCGTCGAAGCGGATTCTAAGAAGCACGAAAAATTTTTCTTTCGTCTCGTCTGGCGTAGCCGATTTTGTAGGTGCCGCCATTGTGCTGTACCATTGCAGCGTTCGACGAGCCGGGAGCAACGCGTTCCATAAACGCATCACCACTCACTGCGCAGCGAGCCCGCGCGTGGAAAATGGAATAACAAGTAACGTTTTTGGTTTTTAAATTTGTTTGTGAATTGTTCCTTTCCCGATATTATTGAGTGATTTTGGTGACAAACATCTTAAAAAATCTGGTTTTTACCATTGCCGTCACGTCAATTTGTGATTGTGCACGAAAAGTTGTTATATATGCATAGTGTGGTCTTTATAACAATATGGAAAAAACCGAAGAACAAATAAAGCGTGAGCTTATTGCACGCCGAGGCTCAAGGAAAGCGACGTTAACTCGTATCAAAAATAAAATGGATGCCTCCTATATTAATGATAAGCAAATGTTACAATTGATGGTCGAGAGGGCCCAGGTGGCATTTAATGAATACGAAGATCTCAGCCTGCAGATAGGGGATGAGGAAGATCCCGTAGCGATAGAAACTACATACTATGAATGCGTCGCCGCGATGCGCCAACGTATTTCAGATTTGTCTGGACCTGGACCCACCTCTGGCGCTGGCGCTTTACCGGCAGCGTCGCCTCAAGTTGCGTCAAAAGTTAAGTTACCCAATATACAAATACCTACATTTGCTGGTAAATATACAGATTATAGACCTTTTATTGAAATGTTTACTGCACTTGTGCACAATAATGAAGGGTTTGATTGTATACAAAAGTTTTTCTACCTGAGAAGCTTCTTAAAATCTGAAGCATTTGATTTAGTCAAAAACTTACCTGTCATCGGTCAAAGTTATTCGGAAGCTCTAAAAATTTTAGCTGACAGGTACGATAATAAATACAAAATCATCAATGAGCACATTAATGCTTTGTTTGAGTTGCCAGTGCTAACTAAGTCAAGTCCTAGTGCTTTACGCTCATTGATTTCAATTACAAAACAGCATTTAGCTGCATTAAAAAACATTGATGAGGCCATTGAAAAATGGGACAGCATTCTCATTTGCCTATTGAATAAAAAACTTGACCCGTTGACTAACCGAGAGTATTTTTTGCATAGGGATTCCACAAAACAGCCAACCTTTAATGATTTTTTGAAATTTGTAGAAGGTCGGGCCCTTGCCCTAGAGAACAGTGAGGGACGGGGTGACACAGCAAGCTGTGCTGCTAGCAAAGTAGCTCCAGTGAAGGTGACATCATCATCGTTTGTCACTACCAAAGCATCCCAAGGCTGTCTGTACTGCGGTAAGGAACACAAATTATATGCATGCCCTAAATTTGCTCTAGCTTCCATATCGGAACGACTAGGTTTTGTAAAGGAAACAAAGCTTTGCAAGATACCTATGTCTTAACATTCACCTAGGAAAGTGCAAATTTCATTTTAAATGTAAGGAGTGCAAGGAACCCCACAACTCTCTACTTCATGTGAATGAAGAGAAACCATCGGTGTCACTAACTAACATTAATAAAAAGACACTGGTGTTGTTGCCAACGGCAAAAGTCAAAGTAGTTTCGAAAAGTGGCAAGGAGATCATAGTTAAAGCGATGCTTGACTGTGCATCTCAGAATTATTTTATTACAACAAAGCTTGCAAGGGAACTAGGTTATCCACTCTTGCCAGGTTCTACAATAACTGGTGTAACCCTAAAAGAAAAATCTATCAAACATAGTTTGCAACTAGATATTTTCTCATGTGTTTATCCATATAAAACACAAACAAATCTGTTAGTGGTAGAAAAATTTACTAACGAAATGTTGCCACAAACTGAAATTGATATTTCAAAGATTGTGATCCCTGAAAATATAACGTTAGCCGATGACTCCTTCCATGTTCCAAGTGAGATAGATATTTTATTGGCTGCAAATATCTTTTTTCAGTGCCTGTTGTCGCAGCCTGAGGAGCTGCGCGATCCTGATGCCGCACCCAGCTTGGTTCACACACAGTTTGGTTACGTAGTAGGAGGTGATGTCCCATCTTCTATTCTTAAACGACCTGCTGTTACGCTTTTCTGTCAAGAATGTCAAACCGATATACGCGATACTATGTCCAATTTTTGGCAAACAGAAAAGGTACCCGAAATATATGCGGAACATACATCTGAACAACAACAGTGCGAAAAATTGTTTACTGAAACTGTCATACTTGAAGACAATCAATTTACAGTTTCATTGCCATTAAAGATACCTATCTATGATGTGAATAATACATTGGGGGATTCATTCGGGCTAGCTCTAAAGAGATTTTATAATCTTGAAAAGAGATTTCAAAAGGATCAAAAGTTGTATGAAGGTTATAAGGATTTCATACATGAATATCTCGACTTAGGTCATGGGTCATATGTTGACATTTCTTCATATGATCTTACTAAAGATCCTGTGTACTTTATGGGACATTCAGCTGTTTTAAGGCCGGATGCAGTAAGTACCAAGCTACGGGTAGTCTTAGATGGATCTATGTTAACGAGTAATAAGATATCATTGAATAATATTTTAATGAATGGGCCAATTGTTCAACAGGAGCTGTTTGATATACTGTTGTCATTTAGAGTGCACAAATATTTTATTGTTTGTGATATCAGGCGTATGTTCCGAAATATTTTAGTACAAAAAGATCAGCGATCTTTGCAAAACATTCTCTGGCGAGACACTCCTAATGAGTCAATAAAATGTATTCAGCTAAATACAGTTTGCTATGGAATGAAGTCATCAAGTTATCTTTCAACAAGATGCTTGAACGAGCTGGCTACGAAATTTGAGAGGCAATATCCTCTAGCCAGTTCGGCAATACTTAACTCTACATATGTAGATGATATCATTCATACAGAGGATAGTTTGACAAAGATTGTTGACACTCAAATCCAGTTGATAGAATTACTTACTAAAGGTAATTTTACATTACATAAATGGGCGGCTAATGACCCTACAATTTTGACAAATATTCCAGCAGAGCAGCAGGTTGTTGGGGAGCTGGAACTGAATAAGGACATCAAAACTTTAGGTTTAAAGTTAGATATCAACTCAGATTCTTTTAAACTTTCATGTCCAGTGTCTAAAAATTTCCCTAACACAAAAAGACAAATTTTAAGCTACATAAGCCAGTTCTATGACCCGTTAGGTCTGGCTGGACCCGTTTTTGTCCAAGCCAAAATAATTATGCAAAAAATAGCTCAGGCTTGTTCCGACTGGGACTCTGTGCCCTCGCCTATTTTACTAAAAGAATGGCTTGAATTTTATAATGATTTGCAGGCAATGAAAGAAATTAAAATAAAACGAAATGTTACTGTTGATAACATTCAGTCTGCTCAGCTAGTAGCATTTGGTGATGCCTCTATTACTGCCTATGGGGCAGCGATTTATTTAAGAGTCACTGACAAGCATGGCAAAGTAACTATGTCGCTTCTTTGTTCTAAAAGTCGCATTGCGTCTAAAGACAAGAAATTGACTGTGCCACGATTAGAATTAAATGCATCTCTTTTGATGGCAAAATTATGCCTGAGAGCATACAATACATTAAGTAAAAAAATATCTATTAAAAGTGTGCATCTTTTCAGTGATTCTCAGGTTGTTTTGGCATGGCAAAAAACGGATCCAACAAAACTAAATGCTTATGTTGCTAATAGAGTCAAATTAATTAACGAATATACAAAGGGTTTCCAATGGTTGTATATAAAAACAGACCTCAATCCTTCTGATTGTTTGAGTCGAGGTGTAAAACCTAGTGAACTACAAAGTAACCAGCTGTGGTGGAGTGGTCCAGATAGCATGTCTGATCCAGAGTATAAATTCACCGGTGATAGTGATAACTTACCTGACAACTTACCAGAGATCAAGCATGCTGATGGTTCCAAGCCGGTGTGTATGGCATCATATCGATCGGCTTCTCTTGCAAATGATTTGTTAGATAAGTTCTCTAACATTAATAAGGCAGTTAGCGTGCTTGCCTACATACAAAGATTCTGTAATAATGTAAGGCCGGGTTCTCAAAAAATAAAGCTTAATTTTATTACATTTAGCGAGGCAACTCAGGCATTGCATTTCTTTATAAAAAATGAACAAAGTAAGTTCTTTGACAACGAGATGGCCTCTTTGCGGGCAGGTAGGCAGGTTTCGTCATATTTACAATCTGTCAACCCCTTCATTGATGCTAACGGTATTCTCAGAATAGGTGGACGTTTGCAACACTCCTCCTTACCTTATAGCCATAAGCATCAGATAATCTTACCAAAAGAATCTAAGGTAACTTACCTTATTATTGAAAATGAACATTTAAAACTTTTACATGCCAGTCAGAAAGAGGTACTTTGCAATTTAAGTCAACGTTATTATATAGTTAATGGTTTGAGATTGGTAAAAAAGTTTGTGAATAAATGTCTCACATGTTTTAGATTAAAAGGTCTAACAGCAAAACAGCTGATGGGTTCATTGCCCGCTGGTAGAGTCAGCATAGATCGTGTTTTTGCTAAGGTTGGAATAGACTTTGCGGGCCCAATCCTAATAAAGCAGTCAAGAGTGAGAAGTGTTGTCACTACTAAAGGTTATATTGCTGTATATGTGTGTTTTGTTAGCAAAGCCATACATTTAGAGTTAGTGTCAGATCTGACCACTGATACATTCTTGGCTAGCTTTAAACGATTTATTGCGAGACGTAATGTTCCAACAGAGGTGTATTGTGATAATGCCGCTACTTTTAAGTCGGCTAGTACTCAGTTGTCTGAGCTATATAAATTAAATAACAATAAATGTCATCAAATTCAAGTTCAAAATGTAACTGCAAAAATGGGAACAACATTCCATTTCATACCGAGTTACTCTCCAGTGTTTGGTGGTCTATGGGAGGCCGCAGTAAAAAGTGTTAAATATCATTTGAAAAGAATGTTGGGCTCACATGTTTTAACATATGAACTTCTGTACACTGCGCTAGTTCAAATTGAGAGCATTTTGAACTCAAGGCCGATCACGCCAATGTCATCAGACATCGAGGATCTCTCCTATTTAACGCCAGGACATTTCTTAACCGGTGCGCCCTTAACTTGCTATCCTGAACAGGATATCACAAAGTTACCTGATAATAGATTAAAGTTTTGGCGGAAATGTACTGCTCTGCAGCAGCACTTTTGGCGATATTGGTCTAAGCAATACCTAAATGTCTTACAAAACCGTCCTAAATGGAAGACTACCTTGCCTAATATTAAAGTAGGTGATCTAGTTATCTTGCGTGAAATAGATACTCCGCCTATGACTTGGCCTATGGCTAGAGTGACCAAGGTGTTTCCAGGTCAGGATGGGAAGGTAAGAGCCTTAGAAGTAAAAAAGGCTAATGGTAAGGTTCATACAACATCCATTACCAAAGTTTGTATACTGCCTTTAGATGAATAATGTTTAAAAAAATGTTATATATTTCTATTTTGATATTTTAGTTAAGATTTATGGCTAATTATCCTACTGAATTGTACTTATACTTAATTTATAACTGAAAGTAGGTAGTCATATACTATATGTTTAATATGTGGATGCTGGTCGCATCTAATGTTTAAAATGTTTATTTAGCTCTATGAAATGTGTCTTATGTTTTTACGTACTATTTCATAACTACATTCATAGCAATCTTGTGAACTTGCTTACATAGCAACTTATTAAGTTTTTAGTAAGAGTTATATTAATTTCAATTACACAAACCTTAAAAGATTACAGTCCACTCTAAATATTAATCTGTGTAATACAAGTATACAAGGTGCTAATGTAAAATGTAGTATATATTAAATTTTAATAAGGTATTGATTTTGTGCCTAGTTATGTTATTTTCTGTTGGCGGAATATGTTGCAGAATGGAGTTTGTATAGCAACATTAAAAACTTTACTGGTTTCCATGGTAACATGAAACAATGTCAACATTTTTCTTCTTAGACAATATAATATTCGTAATGAACGTACTTTTGCATTTTTTATTCATAAATTTACTTATTTGGACCCTACGGCCATAGTTCAGCCTTTAACAGATATGTTAGTGCCAAAAGTGATGTTTTTGTTTCAAGGTCAAGGTTAACGTCATTTTTGACACTGAAATATCCGATCCATATCGTATCTAGACCTAATATTTGACCTAGGTATCTTAAAGTTCGAATCGGGCCGTAAGTAATTATAGAAATGTTATACTTAGTGATATCCAATGTACATTCATAATGCAAGTCTAGTGGATATTACGATAAAACGCGTGATAAATAGTATTCCGGAAATCATATTCTAAGAAAAACCTACTACTTATAGTTCACTTCGATTGTACTCGTACATTGAAGAAATTGCATGCAAAAGCTTATATTTGATACTTTCAAAACGAAACCATACTAGAATTGAACAACAACTAAAACCAACGCTAATCGGAAAAATAAACATTCAATATTTCAGGCTCGTTACAAATTCACACCGCGCGGCGTCATCGAAACTCAAACCAAACATTAATGAATAAAACACGCTCGCGAAGCGACAGCCGGCCCGGTTTGAACCGCTTATTACCGCTTATAACTGGATTAATGCGGTCAATTAGCATGATCAAGTTAATTTCGACGAACGAGCCAGTCCCTGTAGCTTTAATTCGCCACAGTATGGTTGAGAGACGCGATTATGTTGGTGCACGTTTGTGAGATTATAAATTGACGTGCCTGCTGATCTGATTTCGTAATAGTTGGCACTGCTCGTGTCTATCATGTATGTATGTTGACCTAATATCTTACTAGATGTCGCTATACCGTGCTGCATCACGCTAACGTAAATAAGGTCGTTAGCGGCAAACGCTAAATTAATATTTTTTCAAAAGGTTCGGGATTGACTTTGAAGGTTCGGAAGGTTCTGATCGATTCAGTTTATTAAAAAATCTGTACCAACGGAACAAGCACTAACCGTGAAAAACTAAGTAATAAACAAGGTTTTTACAAAATGTACTAACTGTAGGTACATGTAGGTATTTTAGCCCTTTGGCTGCCTTGAACATTTAAAAACATCGTCAGTTATTGTGTTCGTTGCTCCAAGAAAGCTTATACAAGTAACGGCGTACGCCTACGCAGTCAAAGCAAGTTTCAAGATTTAAACCGGCTAAGTAGATTGTAGCAATTATTTTTGGCGACCCAATAATTTCTGTTTAATTGTATTTATTTATTTATCGTATGGCGTTTACACACTGGTTATACATATATAAAAAAACTTAATTCAAAATTTACATTTCTGCAGATAAATACTCGCATCTTTTGTCAGGTGTTTAAAATCCTCAGCTGGTCCGTTGTATTTCGTGACGGGGCACTCGAATACCATGTGCTGCACCGTCTGCTCTGGGTGTCCGCATTCGCACGCCGCCGACTCGCTCCACCCCCACTTGTGCCAGAGGCACGCACAGTTACCGAAGCCAGTTCTGAGGCGGTTAAGTCTGCACCATATTTCTCGGCTTTCCGTGAACCCTTGGGGCCGTTTCCCTGGGTCTAACTCAAAAATGGTGTTGTCTACACTGTGCTGAGCCTCCCATTCTTCATTGTGAGTTTATAAGTAATCGGAAAAGCACTTCTTGACAGTAAGATTGCTAAGAACACAAAACGAAAATAGAACAAGAACAATTGAAACGGCAATACTACCTCAGCTTTACTCGAAATAATTAAAACAAAAGTAACACAAGCACAGTTTCCTCACGATTTCCCAGCTGTATGTTAAAGGAATTTTAATTTATTTCAAGTGAGTTTAGGCGTGCGGCGCATATCGGGGCCCGATTATGAAAATGGCGACCGCCCTGTCGGTGACATCTTGGGCATTAAAGTGTTAATGTCACGTACTTATGTCGTGTGCGAATGTTGAGCGTTGACGTTTGCTGAGCGCTTATTTTATAACTTTGGACAGGTATTTTTGCATACCTATTCTTTGTAATATCCGCGTAACACACGCAGATTTTTGTGGAAAAGTGATATTGTGTTACGTTTAACTACAGTCACTTTAGGAGGGGTTGTAAAGTCAGAAAATTAGAAGGGAACGAACTTAATAGAGGATTTAACATCTGGAGACGCCCTGTCTGTAATTTTCTGTTCAAGAACTTCTACCAATTTTTGCGGGGCACAGCAAATGTATGACACGTCAGATAAACGTCAGTCCATACAATAAATATGACCATTGGCCGAGGTTTTCGACAGAGGGGTAAGCTCTTAAAGGCGACTCCAAGATAAATCCTCCAAGGGAACGAAGTATATGACGTGCCGCGCGAAAGGTATGAGTAAGAACATTGCGGAGATTTTTAACTTTTATCTCAATAACTCTGCAAATATAAATTGGTTTCAAATTATGCTCTTCAGACCCCTTGGCTGTATCACTAGCTACTAAATTATAGGGGCCGTGGGCGTTGGAGTGGACGGCCTGCGGATCTTGCGGCCTGAATCAGAAACATAAACATGTAAGTACATTGACACTTCACGCCAAAGCAAGTTCTCGTACACGTTCAGTTAATGCACGCTCCCTATACCACTATGGTATGCAGGATAACGTTATACAACTGAAAATTCATGAAAATTAGACAAGCTTTCGTGATTTTGTTCTATCAAGCCATGTTGTTATCCTAGGTTTGCTTAGTCCCCTAAGATTTGATGGTTTCCGTTCAAATCTGAACTGAGAACAGTCTCTATAGAAAAAGTGTCACAGTTTCTAAAAATATATATAACTTACCAATATAACATGAACTATTTATTACACACACACACACACACACACACACACACACACACACACACACACACACACACACACAGAGATAGATACTGATACGAAAAGAGAATAGAGGAAAAAAAGCCCACATTATAGGCAACCTTACTTCGCACATTTATCAACTGGGTACACAATACACATTGATGATACGATTATCAGGTTATTTAATAAGAAGTGGATCAATTTTATTTACTATCGCTTTAATGTGATTAGAACATTAAGACACTTTAAATACAACCTTGAAAGAGAAAACAATGCACAAGTCAATAGATACGCAAATTCATAATTATATTTCGGTACACGGCGGGAAGAAGTTGACAACTCAAGATATAAAATTGAAGAAATTTGAATTTATAATAGAATAACATAAAGCTCAAATTTCTTAAATTTTTCTCTCGTTATCAACTTTTTTCTGGTGTTTACGGATTTATGTTTACAACACTATAAAATGTAGTTCAAAGCACTCCAATTCGGTAACGGGAGAAGTTGCAATATTTACATAGTCAGTTAACAGGTTTGTTGAAGTTGTTCCCTTGAACTTTTTAACAGAGAGGAGGGAAATGGCGTGCGTTTAGAGAGAACAATTTAAATAAAAAATAAATATCATATACGCATTTGAGAGCAGTAAAAATTAGAACGAAGTGATCCATTCCAATCCATCCATCCGAAAAGAAAGTAAGTAAAATAATCAAGAATTCGAAGTCGCAATGACAATTAATATGAAAGCCACAAGGGATATAATTATTATCATTGCCACTATAACATGTAACTAACAAGGAAAGGTACCCAACTATCCGGTTCCGATTTGATTTATATTTATATATGTTATAGAGTAGTCTAAAATAACGGACACGTATTTTTTTTTAGCTGCCCAAACTCAACCTATTGGGAGAAATTGTCCTCCAAAGTACTAAAAAGTTACTAAATATTCTAACTCCTATAGAAAGTAATGCTCAAGCAACTTGCTAGTTAATGGCTTATTTGAGTATATATTTGAGAACAGGAAAAATAATGTACACCTGTTTTGTTATATCTGCTTAAACTCAAGTTTTACTAAAAAAAAACACCCGTCTTTATGTGTAACTTTAGCGATAAGATATTATAAAACTTCGAATGTCGATTTTATTATATCTCTTTTGTTGCGGGTGTCCATTGGCGGCGGTAATTGCTTGCCATCAGGTAATCCGTCTGCTTGTTTGCCTCTTATATAATATTATTCATTTATTCACCACACCACTGGTACAGACATCATTTTATGTAAGTAGTGGATTTGTTCCAGCCTTCTTTTCTAGGTGGATTAAATTAATCGCCCATTAAACCTTAATTTAGTTCCACGGATTTTCCATCGTTGTACGAAATTTATAGGCATTCAAGCACTTATGGTTCTAATTCCTTTTGATTACTAATCTTAATAATATATTTTATAATAAACGTAGTTACAAGAATAGCTTAGTAGTAAGAGTTAATTACATACAGGATAAGCAAAACGGGATTTTTTTTATGATACAGGAGGCAAACGAGCCGACGGATCACCTGACGGTATGATGGTGTATGTACAAGAGTCGTTAACTTTGATTGCATTGTCCACAGAAGTGACCTTTTTCTAAAATGTGTTTGACCATAATATCCCTTTTTTAGTCCGGGTCAGCTCTTCTAACCAATCGCATTACATTGGTGTATTTTTAAAATTAGTGGCTAAATGTATGTGTTCCAAAAATACTTTACCCTATCGCTATACAACGAGGAAAAGAAATCTTGAAAGAGATCTTGAAGTATCTAGTGTCATCCTGCCGGCTACTCGTAACTGTGCTAGGTACAAATCCCGTCAGATATATCAAAGCGGGCGATGTGCTTACTAACATTTGAACTCGCCTCTATTGTCAAGCTACTAGAGTGCATATACAGATATTTGTGAGGACCTTGGCCGCTCTAATATATCTGAGACAGTACTAGTCGTCTTTTGTTTCCGCTGTCTTTGTGCATACCTGCTGACTACGGAAATCGGATAGTCTTAACATCTAAAGCAAATGTTTGAGAAATTTGCATATTAAGTTTTAGAGCTTGCTTTTCTGATATTTTGAAAGGTAAATAAATGAAATTACGTGCTAATATTAAAAACAACGTGCACAGGCCTGTAAAATGTGGTGGAAGTGGATCTGTGCGAGCTGCAGGTTGTATACTGGGTAGAAACACTAGAAACTGCACAGGCCGCGTAGCCAACATGCAAATCGCTTACGCTCCGTAGCGATCGAAACACAACTGTCACTGTCGCACTAATATGTAAGAGAGACACAAAGCGATTCGTTGACGTAACGATAGCGATTGTCTTCTTGGCTGAAGCTGCAATTACATTATGTTGTTCGCCGCCGGTGACCACAAAAGTGTAAAGAACAAGTTAGTCGGCCGCATTTGGCGATCGACAGCTGCTGTCGCTTATTAGGTGACCGAAGCAGTGTAAATACGACATCTGTCCGCCTTATTAGGTCACCTACAGCGGCGACCGCAGATCATTTGATAAAGTAAAAACTCTATGCAAATCTGCTCATTATATCGTTGGCATTGGCCACTAAGCCGGCAGGACCGTGATCGGTAGCGAGCAGTCGTGTTGGAGGCTAAGACACACTTTGGTTCGCTGCGCCATGTAAGTATTTATTTTAGTTATTTTTAGTAGTGTATTTTTGTGTAATCTCTGTTTAGTCGTTCGATTTGTAGCAGGCCCCAGTGTCCTATTGTCATTTGTCTATCTTATACCTTTAAACGAGCAATTCTTGTGTATATATATATATATATATATATATATTTCTGTGATCTCGGAAACGGCTCTAACGATTCCGCTGAAATTTGGTATATGGGGGTTTTTGGGGGTATACAATCTATCTAGATTAGTCTTATGTTTGGGAAAACGCATGTTTTCGAGTTTTCATGCGTTTTTCTTTCGACGTAGAATATGGTCGCTAATTTCGTATTGCCGGCCACTGTCTGTCTGGTCCAGCGGGTTAAGACGCGGACTGCTAAACGAGTGTTGAGGGTTCGAATCTCGCCCGGTGACTAACTTTTTTTTTTATATGTTCAAGTTTATATATAATTTTATAATTTTTATTGTTTTAGACAAGTTTAATTTAGTAAAAAAATATAGTTATAACCGACCAAAGCTTGGTCGCCCAGGTACTTGTTAAGTTAAACCGCCCGTGCTACTACCTGCATAAAAAAATGGTCCGGCCACTTTAACCGGTTATTGAATTACAACTCCTATGGAAATTGCAATAAGATTCAAAATGAACAAATGGAAAGATAATTTGCAATTTCTTGTGTGGTCCCTCTACGGTTACTGAGTGCCGGTGAGTCAAACGCTACAGAATCAGTCAAAAAGGTGTCCTCGAGATGAGTAACAAAGGCGCGTTATCGGAGGGCGCACCTACACTGGGTTTTTTTAGCGTTGGACTAGCCCGCGCTCAGGTGTCCATTAGAATTGTACGACCCTTTTTTGCAGGTACACGTGCCGTTTTACTTAACAATAGACAAAGGATTAGCCCGTCGGGGCCAGCTACAAATCTAACGAAATCGTAATTCTTTTTCTTGGATTTTCTCTTTGTAATGTTATACTTAATGTATGTGTTATCTGTCATCACCGAATGGGTCCTACGGAAGAACAGCGCTGTCTTCATAGCTATCATTATGCTAAGTTGGGCCCATTTTGTGATGCGCACTTAATGCTCTGTTCTTCTGTTTTTGTTGCCTGTGCCACACACACACACACACACACAACACACACACACACACACACACGCACACGCACACGCGCGCACACACACACACGCACACGCACACGCACACGCGCGCACACACACACACACACACACACACAGCTACTGTAACAGAAACTGAGATTTTTCTGTTACAGTAGTGTTACGGTTATCGGGCTTTCAAGCAATTATGGCTCTTATTCCTTCTCAATAATCAAAATTACTAATCTTATAAAGAATTTTTATACTAAACGTTGCACTACAATAATCGAATCGATTCATAGTAGTTAGTTATCAGGTGAACGTTTCGACTTGGTTGGTTCGGTGGAGTGAAAAAAGTTCCAAAAAAGTTTGAAAAAGTACTCAATTCAGAAGTATTAAAATCAGTATCATATTTAAAAGATCTGAGTAAGCCTCGCGCATTATCCGTTGCACATAATTGCCAAATTAGGAACGATTTAGGATTTTAGTGCACATTTGGCAGCGCATGTCCATTTAATATTGAGTGTAATCTTAGCCGGTGAAATTGCAGCAGTGTGGTTTTTTGTTAAACTACGGCGTACTGTACGGCATATTGTCGTATTCTATAGGTAAATTGTCTAATTATTGTCTATAGGTAATTTGTTATTTTGAGGTATATTTTCTAGAAGCGTTAAATCAAATTGACCACATTTTTGTTATCGTTTTGTTTTAATAGCTCGGTTGTCATAGTCTATTTTAACTAACAAACTTGGAAGAGTTTCAACTTGAAGTTTTTAACCGTTTTACGGCTCTTCTACATGATGGCCCAGCGCTGGATCAGCAAGATAGCCTTGCGATGGATATGGCTTCTCCAAACAATGGCCCAGCGCTGGACCAGCGAGATAGCCAATGTAGTCGATACTAGTATAACTCCATAGCTGTAGGTACTGCCGGTCTAGCCAAGGTGTCAATCGCTATTGCTACGACAACGAAACGCTTTGTGTCTCTCTATTACTCTTCCAAATAGTACGAAAGTGATAGTTGCGTTTCGATCGCTACGGACTGATCTGCAAAAAAAAAATCGCAGCGCATCTCACGCGCACTTATCCATGGGTGTGACCTTCAAATCTTTAAGAAAAGAAACCACCAGGCTATTCGTCTGCTTGTTAATTAAAAAATATCAAAAAAAGAGCGATCTGAATTTAGATAAATATCAAATCAAGATCAGATTCTGAAAGTTCGAATGCACTGAAGGTCTTTAACCCAGTGATCTGTAAAGTGGACTTACTGCCCGTATAACCCAACTCAAACGGCCGACTTGAAAGATAATTACAGGGACATTTTCACTCTGACTTGGCTGGGATAGTTTAAACTGGTAAATTACTGACTATTTTGTTCCAAACTTACGAAGAAGGTAAGTAAAAGGTCAAACATGACCTGGCTTAAAAAAGGGGTGAACTATCAAACAGCTCACTGTTCTAACCTAAACAATAAAATTGTTGACCGGCCAAACCGGGGGTCATAATCACCCGGTACGAGCCCCACGTCAAGTTTCTTAACGTATATTAAAGCATTATTTGATAGTAATCATGTACAAGATTGCCTGTCAAATATCAAAAGTGCGACCAAAATAGGAATGATGTCAAGTGGCGTTGGAAGTATTGAATTCAGACAATATAAGAATAATAAATAATAATATAAGTATTAATACCTATGTGATTGAGCAAATTATTTGCGTTTGAAACAATGTTTCCAAGTTATAATCACACACCTATTTATATCCTAAACAGCGCTGGTGGCCTAGCCGGAGGTCGCGTGTTCAAACCCCGGCTCATACCAATGAGTTTTTCGGAACTTATACCTAAAGCGACGGGTAGATTTTCGGTGAAGAAAAACATCGTGAGGAAACCGGACTAATCCCAATAAGGCATAGTCAAGATCCATTACTCGGATCTGTGATTTGGGGTCGCGCGCGATACCTTAAGACAATGGAAATCGTCTTTTCATACAAACGCTCTCCTAATTTTCCGCACTGGATATTAACATTATTAAAAATGTTATTAGTTTGGAGCTTTATATTTTTTTTATGAAATCTATTTTCTCGCTCCTAAGTTTTACAATAATCAAAAAAAGTCGAACGTCCCCTACGCTATGGTTAATATACATCAAATTGTCTAAAAATCTATACTTAATATCCATAGAGGAAATGGGGACTACGTTTGTATGGAGAAGCGACTATCGCCTTTCCTCTGTAACGGCTGTAATAAGCAGTCAGATAATTACTAAGACATGAGGGGTCAACTGAGGAGTGTCTTTTCAAAAGGGCTTATTTCCACTTTGAACTTTTTTTGGGAAATTTGGAAAAACATAAATCCACGGTTTCCATTTCGAAATAATTGCTTTTTTCTCGATATTATATTAAATTAAGTTGCTATAAAAGGTAAGGCACTACATACATTGCTTAATCTACCTACTTAATTTTGTTAATTAACATATCTTTTTCAGAGTTAAGTCCTTTTGATGCGAACTTTTGGAATTAAGCCGTTTTGTTGCGGCCTTGTGAGAAATAAACCTTTTTGATTTGTACATCACAGAAATAAACTCTTTTGAAACGGATACCTTTTTATTGTGAAATTAACTTAACAACTACTACAGCAAATAGCTAACTTAAGTTTAAGCAGAATAGAGCCAATTTTAAATGAAATAAATGTTTCAACTTACTTTTTCTTTCTATTACCCTTCATCCAATGAAAAGAATATACAGCTTTGATTGCTAATCGTTTTGAAATAGCGATCATTGTTAAATCTAAAAGCGATTTAGGTGCCATAATAAAATTAATTATTTACTATCGGGAAATTATTCCAACGACATTGACAAAAAGTATCCAATGCATTTGTTTTTTTCTTTATCTGGTTTTTTTATAGCCAGCTTCAAATTTTAGAGTCCTACAAAAAGTTCTGATTCAATGTAGATAAAAAATAATGTATAATACACACTTATAAAAAGGCCTATTTGTTTCTCATATTATAAGAGAGAAATAAAGCCTTTTGATCCGGACTTTGATTTTTAAATTAATTTTTTTTGAGGACAAGAAGACTTATTAGAACTTGAAACTCAAAGTATATATGTATTTCTCTACTTTTAGCAAAATTACATTCATAGTTAAAAAAAAGTTTTAAAGTGGAAATAAGCCCTTTTGAAAAGACACTCCTCAACTACAAACCTTAATACCAAGTTACTAAAACCAAGTATAGGTATTAATTTATCTCTAAAATTTTCACCTTAACTGTCATGCTGTTCAGCCCGTTCACACATGAACAATCAAACAGTTGGTAACATTTCTGTATAAAATAAAGTGACAATGGCTTGATTCCGCAGAGCGCATTACTCAGAACGTCCAACTATAAATTTTGGCCCGATTCCGAGGTGTCAAAGCGGGCGCTGCGCGAATATCGAGTGGCAGAAACTGGCAGAATGTCACAGCGTAAAGTTCTTTTGAGTTTCGAGTCCACTGGGTAATATAAAGCCGTGTCGTTATTAAGTGAATGTCATCATCGAAATTCACTTTATTACGAGACACTGACTGCGCTATCTGAACCCCTAGTGTAAATTTATTCGATATCGTAACGTGACGTACGCGTTTGCGTTTAGTCTCATTTTGTATTGAATTTAGAAACTCAAAATCCCATTCAAAATGAGACTTATCGCAAACGCGTACGTCACGTTTTGCTATCGAATAAATTTACACTAGGGGTACAGAGTTAGATAACTATTCAAAATTAACAACTTCAACTTGATTTTGTTGTTGATACAATACGAGCATGACAAATTTTGCGTGTATTAAGAGGGGTCAAAAAAACAGGAATGTAGAAGGAAACAAAAGATACGGCGCGAAGGAAGATATGGCCGTCGCGTGGTTTTTTAACTTTTACCTCAATTACTTTAAAAAAGATATTTCTGTTTAAAAATTATAGCGTCAGATCCCTCGGCTATACTAGCAGAGCTACTTTATACTAAAATTTATTTTAATTTTATTTATTAAGGTTTGTCTTTCTCTCTAAAAACTTATACTGGTATGGTATGCAGAGTGACGATATATAACTGAAAAAAAATGAAAAATACACATGTGCATTGGGCCCTGGCAAATAAATATAGTTTAATTTTAAATTAATACATGTAAAAATTAAATTTATAAACTTTTTGCGATAGCCCTTTCTTAAGCGCTAATTCCGCAAGATTTTTTGTGCATGTAATGGTTTTGCGCATTCGCTAATCAATAATAATTTTCTCTAAACCTTACATGTCTCTCTGTAAATGTTATTTTGCGGTTGTGCAATAAAGAGGATTTTTATTGTATTGTATTCAAAGAGGAAAATAGGGACTACTTTTGTATGGAAAAGCCGTCTTCCACTATCCTTTTTAATCACGTCGATTATCTGCAGGATTTATTAGTACGTACGTTCTTAAGGCAAGAGCCCCAAGTCACCTTACCTCGCCCGAAAACTTGACCGATTTTCATGCAACGTGCCCCAACCGCGCCATAACGGCAACGGTCAGGTTAACTGTCACTTGGCGACACGCCAGGCGATCGCCTAACAAGCCAGGGCCTGCCAAGACCGAGACTCCTAAAACCCGCCAATTTTACGACTAGCTTAGTCAATTTAACTTATGAAACGGCGGCTCTAATTCGCTATTTCGGCGGATAACTGATTTTCAGACGTCTCGCGAGATATTTCAACCTAGAATTTACCTCTATATTTAAGCAATGGTTGATATTTGTCACGTAAAATCTTCAAGCTCGCATTTTATACATACGTCACATCATAGACATTTTAATAAAAAACTACCGTGGGACACAGACACGTGTCACTTACGTATTTTTAAGTCGAAAACCGCTCGACATGTTTCTCTCCGTACCGAGGAGCTTCAACGGATCAAGCGTTTGCTTCGGGAGCCGAGTCTGCGTTGGTGTGCCAACGCGTGCTCCTGTTGGAGCTCTTCGTTATGGAGCGAAACATGTCGAGCAGTCTTCGAATATGTGAGTGACCCATTTAGATATATTTAATATATCATTCATAATCTGATTATTAAGTTTAGTCTGGATAAAAAGTGTAAATTGTGTAAAATTTAGTTTCATGATACAATCATTTTGTAAATGGCGTCATAAATTGCTCAAATTTATCTTTTTGCGTATGAAAATTGATACCTGAAGGCTTTTTTCTAATTTGAAGATCTACAATTCGTCATGCCTCACTGCTGTTCCAAGGTGAAACTATAATACTTTTGCATATAACTGTTCTCATTCTTTATAATTATCATAAAAGTAAACATAGCATCCTACATTTTCAAGCATCTTGAAAATATTTTCTTTTTATGGCCATAGAAATTATTACCTTGTACCATAATAGAGTAACTTTCCGTGTATACCGCCAAAGAAATATGACAACATTAATACTAATCAGAAAAAAAGTGACGAAAGGCGGCCGCAGTCAGCCCATTAGTTTTCCTTCTCTCTCACACATAGGCTATATGAAAGAAAGGGTGTTACAGTGGAAGCGAAAGAAAGTGTTGTGAGGAAAACGGTAAAAAGCAAAGCATTTTCTGTAATTAGACAATACATTCTCCGGGAGGATATTAACCTAAATGACCCGCTTTTTGTCTTCTTCGCACGGCTGAGTGGAAAAAACGTTGGTTACAGCAAGCTATTACATAGCACACATAGTGAAGACAGTACGTATGTCATTATGTATATCTTAATTAACTAGTCAAGAAAGACAATATGGAATACATACTGTAATGACTAACAATTGTAAGTGCATTCATTTTGAAATCTCAAGCAATGTTTTAAATGCTGGCATTCAATTTTTCTTATATTGTGTGATGACAACCACTGACTGAAAACCCTAAAAACGAGGCCTAGTCTGGTCCCTTGGTAAATGGACGATTTAGAGACTATCTTTTAGTTTGAACTCTGTTGTAAGAGCTTCATTCACAAATACTATTGATAATAATTATATAACTTAGAGAAAAGGATCCAACTACAAAATCTGTCGATAAAATTAGAACTTTCCATCAAAAAGAAAAATCATTTATTGGAATTTCAAGTTTTTTCAGGATAGACGCCTTGGAAGTTATTTTACATAATGTCTTTGAAAATGAGAACTACAATTATTAAACTAAAATAAAACATATTATCTTCAAAATATTTTCCTTTGGCTGTGATACACAAACGCAAAGGTTTGTAAATTATCAGCAGTATTCGCTATGTGCATGACTGTCACGCAACCTAACAGCCGCAAATCTAGGGGAAAACGTCAATTTACTACATCTTATAAAACTACTCCAAAACTAAAATAATTCTACGGATTACACTCACGTAGTGACTAAAATGACGTAAGTGTAATTTGTAGAATTATTTAAATGTTAGTATGTCTCACGACAGTTTAAATTCGATTACTCCAAAACTAAAAAGTACTAAACGGATTTTCATACGACTTTCATCTATCAATAGAGTGATTCTTGAGGAAGGTTTACGTTCTATAATTTATTAAGGTTTTGTGTAAATAAAAGGTTGAAATATAACGATGTTGTCGGAAAAAAATAAACTGGCTAGGAGCTTTAATCGAAAACGCTGCCTAATCCGTTTGAGCTATAACAACACGATGTATGGTGGGGTTGACTCTCTTTCATCTACATGGGTCTACAACAAAGTCCGCGATGTTTAATGTTTATCTTTTAAAGATAACTCACTATACCCATTCTTCTATTCTATTCTAGAAAAATATCACATAATATGTGGCATTTGCAAAGCTATTTACACGGATACAGTGTTAATAATTATCAAATTAAATACGTTAGTTATATTAAGACAATGAAAATGGGTCATACAGATGACAATGGTTCCTTACAACATACAATTTAAATGAATATTTCAGGAGGAATATTTTTTTTATATGATTACCCCCACCATGCACTTCGCATGATCCCAATACCAAAGTAAAAATTTTTGTCATCGTGTTTGCAGTCCTCTCAAACTATGTGACGTTACGCAGCGCATGGCGTCAACAACTTACCGAAATCTTACGTATAAAAAACATACCATCTAACCGCCGACACCTTAAAACTTACAAAAACAAATACAATTTTCATTTATCAAAATGAACATTCAAAATACAATATTATGAAAGACCATTTTAAAGGCTTTTGGATGGCTAGAGGCAAAAAACAGTTACTCGTATTTTCGCTCCGTTGCGTTTACTAACCGATGCAAACTGAGGTCTTACTGTTTTTAATCTGTCTTGTGAGACTATTACCAAAGTGCGGAAAGTATCGGATGCGTCACCAAAATTGAGTTTTGTCGCGAGTTGCCGTATCGTGGTGTGAGTATATCGGATTGGCGATCATAAATCTTAGCTTAAGATCTATTACGTTCTATCGAAATGAGATGTGGAAATTTAATGCACGTATTTGACAAATGTTAAAATTCAAGAAAGTCTTTACTTCTAGTCTTGTGAGACCCCTGTGACAAAGGGGATTTGGATATTAATCTAGTTTATTTTTAAGTTTACACAATATCGTCGGTTTAATCCGGATATCCAAACTAAACAACAGCTTTCATGGAACATTGACTTCATTTTATCTATTACTCTTTAATTATATCCAATGACTGTAATTCTATACGAGAAATAAATAACTTAAGGTCCTACAACACGAGTAGGGCCTTGGTAGCCAAGTAGTTTTTAAGACAGAAAAACTATATAAATAATTATAGGACGGACTATAAAAATATAGGGTAGTCCAGGCACGACGTGCACTGGAAAAAAGTAACCGGGTTTGAAAAAAGTGACCGGGATGAAAAAAGTGACCGAAATTGAAAAAAAGTGAACGGATTGAAAAAAGTATCCGGTATTGAAAAAAAGTGACCGGGACGTTATGTTCGTGGTCACAGGCAGACTGGCGAGGAATTGTATCAACATCTTGTTGCGCGGGTTTTGCGAACTACCCGCACTTGATCTTGATTATTCACTTTCGAAACGTCAGGCCATATAATAAACGTAAGTTTACGCGATTAAGTCCCGTATTAGTTTTAAAATTACGAATGAAAATCGTGTTGGTTTAAATCAATATAAAGTGACCGGGATTGAAAAAAGTGACCGGCATTGAATATACAGTTATACACGTTTTTTCTGTGAATTTGGCCAAACACACTACTGTGTTCTATTCAGGGGGCCTAGTGAAGACGACAATTTGTATATCGACAACCGCCAAACGAAAAGTGTAAAAGTATCGGGACGATAGATGCTACGAATAGTCACGTGACTACTTCCTAGTTCTAAATGGAGTAAGAATAGCTTTGCGATCCTAGCGAAATAATGGTACTTTTGCTATGAAATTCCATTTCGGGAGAAAATGTTTTACACTAACGAAATCTTCACAAATCACTGTGATTTTGATGGCAATCACTTCAGCATAATATATTCTAGGTTTAATGGTCACACTAAAGAAAAAAAATTAATGCAAATTTTGAAAAAAAGGAAAACCTATTAAACCTTTTTAATTGTGTCAATAACATACTTAAAATAATGGAGAATGGAAAATATTTAGAAGTGGAAAAACGTTTTCTCTTTTTGTATGGTCGATCATCGTGGTATATTTCCCTCTTAACGATTGTTATCTTGGCATAATTTCATCTCTCTTCTTGTTTCTAGAAATATACCTGCCTAATTGTCAACCGCAAAATAGTTTATCCCAAAATTGGTATGTCCATTAAAACGCTCTGCTTTGTACCAAACCTAGTCCGGCTGTTCATTTCGAATTTCTGCCTAATTTTGTCTGTAACCTTATGGAGTTTACGGGCAGTAAGCACAGCCAGTCAAATTAGGCGCAGCACTAGAGACCAGAGTGGAGCGGTAATTCACAAAATTGTTCACAGCTGCACTATTTCCCTGTGTTTCTGAGCTCTTATATGAACAAGATGATTTGTAACAAATACAAAAAAAAGCAAGATGACACTGTATTTAGATAGATAAAAACATGGTAGGTAGGCATAGACAAAAGGTAGAATCACATCACAGAATTTTAACAATTAAAGGTCAAAAGTGCCTAGTTTCAAGCAAACGAAGACGGGAACAGTAGAGTAGACCAAGGCGAATCAGATCACAGGGTGAATTGGTGATGAAAAATCCGTTGATGTGAAATATAGCATTGATATGAGTTCACTAAAATAGCGCGGTACAATGGCTTCTGTTAGCCTGTGACGCTAGTCATAAGCAATATTTTTCAATATAATTCAATTTTTTTTTTTAATCTGACCCGATTCGCCTTGTGATCCGATTCGCCTCGGTCTACGGTCATTTAGTCACCTGCAATGATTTACGGAGTGAATATACTCGTACAGGTCATACTGAGCAACTTTTACTATGGGACCAAGCCCGAAATCATTTTTGCTTGACATTTTCAATGGGAGAGCAAAATAATTTTTCGCGTTTTCGGGGTTGGTCTCATAGTAAAAGTTTCTCAGTATGACCTACAATATATTCAGCCCGTAAATGATTTCAGTAAACACCCGTATTTTAGCTGAATTATGTTAAATCGTAATTCTAGGGGTCAAATTATATCAGTTCTCCAACGAGTGAAGCTTAAAGAACGGGCGGGCAGGTGGCAGACAATACCGTTTGTCTTGACTCGGAACTGCCCCACCGAAACACTAATTGGCCAATTCACCCTGGTAATCTAAGTCACCGATTCCATTCTGCTTTGTTGTAACGCAATCGTTTGGATTGTTATGGTTAGTGCAAAATGTTTAGAGCCAGTTTTACTACATTTGTGAAGTAAAATAGAATAAATAAATAATTATTAAACCACACATCTAATTTTTACTTAACATTTTTATTTCTTGGCTAGATTTTTATTTACTACGTCAGTCGCAAACGGTCCGCATGATGGTAAGCAGTCTCCCTAGCTTATGTACGCCTGCAACTTCGGAGGATTTACATGTGGCAACCTTACTCGCCAGCAGGAATACAACACTATCAGTAGTGTTATTTGGCTGCAATTTTCTGTAAGTTTGGCTCTGCTCTAGGTTTGGAATGACATCCGCTGTGCTGTGCCCTACCACACAAAGCGATATGACATTCTTAGTGCTACTTCTCTTAGGTAGTTAGATATAACAAATGTGATGGCAGAGCGTGGCTACATTATGGAGTGCCGAATTACACTCGGACAAAGTCGCGGGTAGTCACTAGTGGATCTAAATACCCCTTGAGCCCCTAAATAAGCCTTGTCCTGTCCAAGCATTTTTAAGGAACTTTAGGATTCACTCAATTAAGGACACTTTTTTTTCCTTGTTCTGAATTCCTGAGAGGAGCTACATAAAATATTTTGTTTTATATTGAGAACATTGAGCATAACGGGGCTAGAGAACAAATTATTATATTTTTATTATACTTAGGAACTTTACGAGTGGCCTAAGAAGGACGGAAGATTAGACTATTGCGCGGGTTTTAAAGTTTTACCCTAATAACTCTGAAAGTATGAAGCTATACTTTTATTTAAAAAAAAAATCCTGTCAAATCCATCGGCTATATTACTAGCTATTTTATAGTATAATTTTATTATAATGCTGTGGTAAGTAGGGTTATGGTATATAATTCAATTAAATGATGAATTTTTTTTTTTTATACTACGTCGGTGGCAAACAAGCATACGGCCCGCCTGATGGTAAGCAGTCTCCGTAGCCTATGTACGCCTGCAACTCCAGAGGAGACATGCACGTTGCCGACCCTAAGGTTTTGGTGTCTGTACAAACGTGTAATAATTCAATATAAAAACTACAATTTTGCCTTAGCCCCCTCTTAAAGGGGCCTACCCGTGGCCGAATAATACCATTTGACTTGACTCAGAACTGCCTCTCCGAAACACTAACTGGCCAATTTGCCCTGGGTGCATAGACAAGCTGCCAATCTCTCTATCACCCTTCCATATTAGTGCGACAGAGACAGTTGCGTTTCGTTCGCTACGGAGCGTTAACGATTAGCATTCTTGTCTACCCACCCTGGATATATAAGTCACCGATTCCATTCTGTTTTTCTGTTGGCCAATCGTTGGGATTACTATGAAAGTGGTGAATTGGTTTTAGAGTTGTGTGAATTGCTTTGAAGATTGGTGTGCATATGTTATTTATTTACTTATGGAGGTAGTGAACACAGGCCGTCATTGTCTTCATTCGATGAACTTGAAACGCCCCTCATTATATAATGTTACGCCAATGAAATTGAATTTTGTCAGCTTCTTAGCGAATATAAACCAAATTGGACTTATACGCAAATGTTTCCGTAAAACTTTTCTTCAGCGTCAATAATCGTTTATTCTTATGAACCGCATTGATACGATTGGTCTTGCGGACTGCTATACGTGCGATGCGTATGCGATTTTCTGTAAGTTTGACTCTGCTCTAGATTTGGAATGATATCCGCTGTGCTGTGCCCTACCACACAAAGCGAGATGACATTCACAATACTCATACCTCTCTTTTGGACGTAGTTTAAGGACGGTCCCGGGTCGGGTGCTACCGTGACCATGAAGTCTATCAGACAGAGATGTCACCGTTGACAGCTGACAGATCATATCCATAACCGTTTGTTCATAAAAGTACTATCTGAATAGGCTTCCATTCCGCCGCGATTTGACCGCGTTTGAATGTTCTGTTTGGACGCAACCGCATACAGCGTTGCAACCACAACGCGCATGAGGCTTTATGTCAAAATCTTCTAGCTTTCATTTCCTACCTGATGCCTTCGCATAACGAGCTAAGACGTTATTATCAGCTTGCATACGTTTACTTCGCTTAGTGAACTGCTCCAGTAAGTTCCCACCGCTAAACAATCTAAACGAGTAAACACAAGTTAGAGGATGTCAACTTTCGCGTTGTAGCTTAACAGAATAATAACTTAGTCACGCATATGGTTAGTAATGCAATTTCCAGTTAACTTGCTCGTGAAAGTGTTTTTTTATGCAGCTGTACAAAAAAGAGTATTTTTTAATTACATCGATAAATCTTGCGAGCTAGGCCAGTATTAAGATGATATTCATTATTCCACCACTAATCTCTCTCATCAATCTATTATCATTAATAATACCAAATGTTAGTCAATTACTTGCTGATCCTCATGTACAATTTTTAAATATTTCGATTTACGACAAGAAAAACTTCCGTTCGTATTAGATATTCTTCTTTCCTATTTTCGGTTAAAGTCTTGGAAATGCCAATTAAGTTTAACAAAGTCTTCCTTTGAAGTATATTGTTAAAAATATTTCGATCCAAATTAATTAATCATGATCTAATTTCCTTAACTGTCCAGTGCTACCCTACTTTGCCCTAAGCCAATTGGATGTTTGATTTTCTAAAGTACAAAAACTACCAAAATGACTTACTATTTAGTCAATATTTTCCTGTTTGGTAACTTCGGAACTACATTATTTTGGCTTAAATTGCAGTGATTTGCTCTCAGGTATGATGTAAATCTTTGTACGTAATATATGTACAGGAAATTTGATTTGAACTTAGAATAAATTTAAAAGTGGAAAAATTACTGTCTTGGGTAAGACTTGAACTCACGGCCTCTGGATCGATACTCCAGCGCTCTGCCATCTGAGCCACCACGACCTCATCCATAGGCAGCAAATTTTTCCACCATATGGGTCTAGGGGATCCTAGCGACATCTACCGTAAGGACGTTACACTTCTTCGACGGCTACCGGAGTTCCAAGTCATATTGGAAATTCACCAGTAACGACGTGCTACCCATACTAAATTAGTTAATTATTATCGTTCGCAGACGTTTCTGTTTGTTAAAAATTAATTTGATTTGGAGACCATTATAACCTCTGACCTTTCGTCTAGAGAAGTTAGATTCCTATTAGAAATCGCGAGCGACCACGGCTTTGTACCGTATATCGATACTAGCAACACTCACAGTTCTATTGTTTACGGCACAATTTCACGCTGATTGTACCGCCAAAGTTGGAAGTGGTTCTCGACCGGCACACTTACCCCATCGTGCGTCATTACTTATTGGAACTTTCACTATTAGAAGTTTGGTTATTTTATGACCCGAGTGTTTAACACACTGCCTTGTTTTGGTATAAATGCGATGAAAGTTGTATTTGCAAACCCGCTTAAGGAATTGGCATCTTCTGATTCTGATATTTATTAATAAAAAAATCATTAAGTAGGTACAAATAAGAAAAAATTCTGCATATTGGCGAATTATTACCAGTTGCACAGCTGCTACCAGCCAGCATCAACCGGGCCCAGTTCCCATGATACCGACGGTCAATGCCGCTGTGCGAGCGAGACAGCAATGTAATAGTGCGCGTGCGACATATATAGGAAATGCCGGGTCAATGTACGAAATTCTTCTGCTGAACTCTAGCTGAACATTTTGTAATTTTAATTATAGTACTGACTTTATTGGTTGGTATCCCTACTTGACTTGCCAAGTTGCCAGTTATCTGGGATCAGCATAATACATATTGTAGATCGATGAACTATTTTGTGTTGTAATTGTGTCCCGTTGTCCAAGGGATGATTGTGGTACCTACAGCTTGTTGGAAGAAATGTTGTATCGCGTTTTACTAACATGCTTAGTTGATGGCCAATTGTGGGATTGGCTAGAAATGCATGTTGGGTAATTTTAAATACTATAAAAACAGGGTTTAAAGACAGGGGTACGTAACCATGGCATTAACCGAAGAATGAAAGGCACTCTCTTATAACGACGCATTTTGGCGCTCCAACGGAGTGAAAGTTATAATAAATAAATAAATATAAATAAATATTATAGGACATTATTACACAAATTGACTAAGTCCCACAGTAAGCTCAATAAGGCTTGTGTTGAGGGTACTTAGACAACGATATATATAATATATAAATATTTATAAATACTTAAATATATAGAAAACACCCATGACTCAGGAACAATTATCCATGCTCATCACACGAATAAATGCCCTTACCAGGATTTGAACCCGGGACCATCAGCTTCGTAGGCAGGGTCACTACCCACTAGGCCAAACCGGTCGTCATAGTTCAAGTCAGAATGGGTGATTTTCACCCAAGCCAAAAAAAAAATACTTTTAATTTCGGATAGATATGAGTTAAGTTAAATTAATATTCATTTTCCAAACCATGACTGTATTTTTAGGACCCTTTCAATCAGTAAAAGGATCGGTATATGGAATCGCGTCTGGAATCCATTTAGAACCGAATTCGCTATCGTAAAAAAAGAGAAAAAAACGTACTTTGAAAGTTAAACGCCCTAAGGAAGAAACTTATCTTTTTCAGCCCGCTTCATAGATAAACAATGAGGCACATTCAGCAACAGACAGAGCATGAGAAATGAAAAAATGTACACATCATTCTTACCTAAAGCCTTTAGACCTCAGAAACGCGATTTTGTTTTTAATTCCGCCGCCACGGGGACCGGAAACCGCCCGTTCGCCCACATCCGCCACAGCCCAACGCCGGTTTGCGGGCTTCACACTTTGTCCTCTAACACGATTGTTTTGTACGTCGTTTGAAACTTTTTTGGCCGACTAAGCTTTAATTGCTTTGGAGTTTTCGAAGTTTCATTGACAAGTTGAGTCATAAAGAGGGTTTAATTTGTATTATTTTTCTTCCTCTCTAATTTAAGAGCATTAGTTTTCTCTAAATACCTACAAATTGGATTCAGGCCTAAATCACAATCTGCATGAGCTTCAGGTCGTTAACTTTTGGAGACAAAATGTTTTTTTTTTGTGTGCCTAGGTATTTAAAAAAAATGTATACTATTTAAATGAGGTATTTAATACCCATGATACAATACGATAATAATCGTTATTTTAAACTGTGGATATTAAAATTTAAGTTGTCGAAATAAATTCCTAATACTTACAAGGAAGGGTACCCAACTGTCCGACTCCGATTTTATTCATTTTGTTATATGTTATAGAGTAGTCTAAAATAACGGACACGTATTTTTTTTAGCTGCCCAAACTCAACCTGTTAGGAGAAAATGGCCTTCAAAGTACTAAAAAGTTACAAAATCTTCTAACTCCTATAGAAAGTGATGCTCAAGCAACTTGCTAGTTAATGGCTGGTTTGAGTATATGTTTGAAAGCAGCAAAAAATAATGAGCACGTGTTTTGTTATATCGGCTAAAACTCATTTTTTCCTAAAAAAATCGACTTTCGAAGTTTTATAATATCTTATCGCTAAAGTTACACGTAAAGACAGGTATTTTTTTTGGGAAAACTTGAGTTTAAGCAGATATAACAAAACACGTGCTCATTATTTTTTGCTGCTTTCAAACATATACTCAAACCAGCCATTAACTAGCAAGTTGCTTGAGCATCACTTTCTATAGGAGTTAGAAGATTTACTAACTTTTTAGTACTTTGAAGGCCATTTTCTCCTAACAGGTTGAGTTTGGGCAGCTAAAAAAAATACGTGTCCGTTATTTTAGACTACTCTATGACATATATCAAAATGAATCAAATCGGAGTCGGACAGTTGGGTACCCTTCCTTGTTAGTAAAGTAAGTACTACTGATATTTAAATCTTTTTCCTTATACATATTAAGAGAAAATTCAGTGTTATAATTTTTATGTGGTAGCAGGGTATCTGTAGTGATGTGCCGTCAGCGTTACCGGTTTATTTATCTAGATTGTAAGGAATATGTCATTGCTTAGATAAAAAGGGAACAATCTGCTAACGTGCCCCGTAGAATTCCCTGATAGAATAAATATTGGGTAGTACTGGTTTTCCGTGGATGAATGCGCAGTTTAATAATGTCAGATATAGTTTAATTTATTGTTTATCCTAAATTCCTAACAAAACGAAGTATTGTAATCTGCAGATTTTTCCACGACTATATTAAATAAATCACTTCAAAAAGAGAATTCCCAGTATTACTGATTCGAGCTTTAAGATATGTGAAATATTAGGCCTAGATACGATATGGATGGGATATGTCATCAGTGACGTTAAGTAAAGTAAAGTGACGTTTCCTCAAACAAAACGTCACTGTTGACACTGACATATCCGATCCATAACGTATCTAGACCTAAATATAACGTGGACTTCCGGTTCGAGCGCCATCTTGATAGTCACACTACTATGAAATGACTAAAAAAACGCGTTTTCACTAAAAACGGGGTTTTACGATAACAAGCCTTTATTGTAACATTTATGACTACCAAAATTACTGATAGTGAATAATTACCAGGAATTTATGCATATTCCCAATTAAATTCCCCAAACCTTGCAATATTACCGGGAACGCTTATTACCACGTCACTAAGCGCGCTACGTGTTAGCCAATAATTCTTTGCACTGGGTTTAAGTTATGTCGGCCGTTAACGGATTACCAGGGGCTTATTAAAATTCATTTAGTGGAACATTTACTTGATTTATCGCGCTTATTTATTGCTATACAAGCCACGATAAGGTTTCTGTGGTTGGAAAAATAACTGTGTATGTGCTAGGAGGATTAGAAAAGTTTGTCAACATTAATAATTACGAGTATAATACATACTTTAAATAAATGAGATGCACGTAAAATTGTATTACAATGATAATGAATGAATGAAATGATGATGAATGGAGAGATTAGAACCCAATAAGGCTTAGTTTAGCCTCTGGGTTCTTAAGACCACTAGGTCTTAACAACTACTAACAACTGTAGTAGGCTAGTGCCTATGCCAATTCTCGGGATTAGTTGTCAAGCGGACCCCAGGCTCCCATGTGCCGTGGCAAAATGCCGGGACAACGCGAGGAAGAAGAAGAAGTTTGGAGAGGTTTTTTTTTATTGTACAGAAAATAAGCCTTCTTGGGCTTAGTTGGGGGCTTAGTTAATGTTAGTAAGAATTGGTCAAATTGACTAAGCCCCACAGTAAGCCCAGGAAGGCTCGTGTTGTGAGTACTCAGAAAACGATATACAGGTTGAAATTGTAACCACCGTTCATCGTTCTCTGTGTACTGAATTTTTAGGTCATACTGAACAACTTTTATTATGGGGCCAATGCTGAAATCGCGAAAAAAATATTTGGCTGTCCCATGGAAATCATGTATATACTCGTATGTAGGTATATTTAAAATATATATTTGTGTAAGTATAGTATCATAGTAGTCTCGACTTGTGTCTATTTCCATGTCAACTCTTTACAATCCTGCACCAAACTATTTCTGTTTAGCCCAATGGTTGACTGGTAGAGAATGCCTCAAGGCGTTAAGTCCGCCATTTGTACTCTTTTTGTAAATTTGTGCAATAAAGTTTAAACAAACAAACAAATCAGCGGCGTCACATCAGCCGGAATGTATGAAACAGCCAATTTCTTTTTCGTTAAAGCATGTAAAAGTTGTTCAGTATGACCTATAAAGTCATTACGTAGAGTAGGTATGTATATGTATGGTGATTAAAATTTCATCCTAAATATCATTTCATTCAGGTATAAAAATTACATTACACATAATTACTTCAATGTATACCTTATTTTGGTGGATTGTGGAACAATAGCTACCAAAACATTTGGAAAAATATTAAAATGGTAAACTCATTTTCTAGTTAATTTTTCTTCGTATATCATATACTAATCTCTGTAGCGATAAGACGGCCTATTGCTTACCTCTATCTTCATGTAAGTATTATATGTGTTTCCAAATTACATTACACATAATTACTTCAATGTATACCTTATTTTGGTGGATTGTGGAACAATAGCTACCAAAACATTTGGAAAAATATTACAATGGTAAACTCATTTTCTAGTTAATTTTTCTTCGTATATCATATACTAATCTCTGTAGCGATAAGACGGCCTATTGCTTACCTCTATCTATGAAGATACATGAAACATACACATAGATGATGATGATGATGATGACATAGAATACATGAGTATTATATGTGTTTCCATGTACATTTATTCTGAGGTTGTGCAGTAAAGAGGATTTGCGTTGTATTGTTTGTATTGCATATTTCTAAACTACTAACCTTTTTTAAAACTTGCATCAACTATCATCATGTTACAAAGTGAAACGAACTTTTTTAATATACATACTCGGGCAACAAAATATATTAAAAGTAATATTTAACAAAAAAATAGAGTAATACTTTTGATGTATGAAATAGTACAAACAATTACGCTTTTAATTAGAATTAAAGCAACGTCCATTTTGAAAACCTTCAGCAAACATACTGCATTATATAAGAATACCAACTGTATTTTAAACAGAATAAAGTTGATTTTCATAATCAACTTATAGCAAGATACGACCTTATAAAGATAAAAGTACAGAAGTACAAGCTGTGATGTCACGTAAGGGGTGTTACTTTTGTGCGATTAACTAAATTGCGCGTTGTTTTGCTCTCGCTGTGTGCAATAAACCGCTTACATCTGTTTGCGCAACATCCTGTGTAGCACGTGTCATTTATTTCGCTTGTAATTTTCTTCCTCGCGAAGTAAAGATACGGACTGGTATTTTTTTGTAAAAAGTTTAGTCAATATACCATTATTTGAAAGTTTTTGTAAATAATGATACTACATTTTGCTCGATTCTTTAAGAGGAAAGGGGCGGCTGCTTCTCCATATAAACGTAGTGTTCATTTTCCTCTCTGGATTTTGACATTATGGAAAAAATATATATACATAATTTGATGTATATTAACCGAAGCTATGCCCCTACGTTTGCCTTTATTAGATTTTTTGATAATTGTGAAAATTAGGAGCCAAAAAGAGATTCAAACAAATTTTTAAATGCTCCTAACTTATATAATCATTAAAAATTTGAAGTATTCAAACGTAGGGGCATAGCTGTGGTTGAAATACAATAAACTGTGTCAAAATATTTCCAATAATGTTAATATCCAGACAGGAAAATGAGGACTACATTTGTATGAAAAGGCGATTCTCGCGGGCCCTCCACTTTCGTCTTAAGAGTGACATGAACCTGCCGCTAATGCCACTCCTATACAATCGAAATAACGCTCTCATTTTATAACGACACACCTAAATTCCATGAAACTTATTCTCTCTTGGCTCTGTGAGCTCACGTTAAACTTAGACAAAGTGAAAAATACTTAGTTCGTTGAGTCGTCATCACAGCGACGCTAGACGCTATTGGCGCTTAAGTCTTTTTATGCCAATTTCCGCATTAAAAAAAGCCGAAACTGGATCGACAATAAAATTCAATTTAATCATAGAATATGGTCACAAAATTTCACGAGAATCGGTAAAGAGTGACGAGAACATCCGGACATACGAAAGTAAAATGCCCGAATCAAAACGGAGAGCTTCGCTAACGTTTCGGTCAATTATGTATCTATGTCTGGTGATTTTCGTTGCTAAATATGTTTATACAAAAAAAAAACATAGAGTGAATAGAAGATTTTTTTTATCTAAAAAGGCGTTACGGAAACCTAGTAGGTAGCTTACCACGACTCTGCCTTAATTATTAGTGTCAAACTGACATATTCGCTAACGTCTACGTAACTTACTTTCTATACATCTCGCTCGCACTAATATGTCAGTACAAGCAAGATGCATAGAAAGTAAGTTACGCTCACTCGAATATGTCAGTGTCAAAGTTGTAGTAACAGTATAGTTTTATCTAGTGAAGAGTCGTTTAAGCCAAGGAGTTTCGGAAAACTAGTTTTAACTATTGAAAACGCGTTTTCACTAAAACTGCGTTTTACGGTAAAAGTTTTATTATCTATAACGTTTATAAACATAACCGTGATTTCACAAAATTGACGTTAAACATGAAAATTGCGGGAATCTGTATTGTCGAGCAATAAATCGGATTGGAACACTCAGTCGATGTCAAATGATAAGCCCGGAGGGGTTTCGATGAGATTCGCTTCGAGTGATATTTAAATAATGGATATTAAACCGGGGACAGATATGGCGCGGGTTGATTATCGAAATAATGTCTTTATAATTACTTTCTTATATACTTACATAGACTTTTAACTATCGTACGCTGCTGTAAAATGTTGGCTGTTCGAAACATGAATATACGTAATATGCTCTATTACGCTCTCATTTTAATACGACTAGCTATATTTACTCAGAAACTGTGTACTTACAATAGGATAAGGTATCTAGTCCTGTAATAAGTTTATGTAGCTTCAGATACCAATAGTTAAAGTAATACAGAGATTTTTTTTATACAAAACTTGTTTTTGTTCTATTTTGTCTGGTTTATAAACTGAAGCTATATAAATGAATTACAGGACTCGTACCTCATGGTATTGTATGAACAAAGTTGTAGTTTTAAAATGAAAACGAAACTCCAAAATTCAAAAAATTCAAAATTAAAAAAATTATTCTGCAAGTAGGCCTTAAGGGCTCTTTTACAAGCTCGTTTGTAAAGGAAGGTGAAATTTGTTCGAGCTTGCCGGGGACGATTTTGAATGGGACACTAAAAGCAGTACCCCGGACAAGATTTTTTTTTTCCATAATCTGTAAATGTTAATAACCGTTAGTTATTAGTTAGACACGGTTTCCGAAAACCATTATGGCGTAGAAGCATGGGATGTGATAGCTGCCCTCATAGACTCGTGTAAAAAATCCATCCTGTATTTTATGTTAGCCAATTTTTACCACTGCGTTACTGAAAAGTAGTTTACTGGTGAAAACGTGTTTTTATCTATATGTTTCGGAAAAATTGTTTTAACTAAGGAGAATGCATTTCCACTTAAAATCGGTTTTAAACGGTAGAAAATATAGTGATTTCTTTAAATTTCGTGTTTTGTTTTGTTTGAATTTCGAGCGTTCCAACAACATAATCTACTATAACGTTTGTTTGTCACCATCGTGGTATAAGTCAAGTGCGATTCCGTACCATTACGCAAAAAACGGCAAAAAAATAGTTTTGTTGTATGAAGCTCTAATTAATTAATTAATTTATTCTGTTTTTAGTATTTGTTCTTATAGGCGCAACAGCAATGAACTGTCTTTAGCTATCGCGGTTCATGAGAAACAGCCTGATGACAGACAGACAGACGGACGGACAGTGTAGTCTTAGTAATAGGGTCCCGTTTTTACCCTTTGGGTACGGAACCCTAAAAAGACCCAACTCTATAGACATAGTAAAAGGAAGCATCCATATCTTCACCATAAATAATAATACTTGAAAATAATAGGTACTGGAATAATAGGTAATATGTACCTACCGGTAACGTATCCTACGTTATACGTTATACGTTATAATAGGTAAATGTTATTATTACATAGTAGTTTAAATCGACAATTTCTCTTTATGTTACTATCAAAGAAAACATCAAAGCTGTAGACAACCAAATCCTATCCACATAGCTCTATTCTTTTGGTATAACGAAACAAATAATTCGAAAAACTTTTGTTATCCAACGATCAAATAAATGATCATGTCAGAGGTTAATCCGATTCTGTGCGAGAAAAATACAACTCGCAGTAATAACGTGGTAATATACTGCCATTTGTAAATATACGTGGCATACGGCTTTCGGCAATTGTCTCTGAGTTGACATTTTGTTGACTGTATTACTCATTTATTATTCAATAGTTGATAATAAATATTATATGCTTACTATTGGGAATAAAAAAAGTACTTAGTTAGGGCCAGGAGCTATCTCTTATTTTATGTTTTATATTTTTGGCCTCGTTTCTAGTAATACAATAAATTTAAACATTCAATATTATAATTAGAGCTACGAAATATTTGGAGAAAAAAATCTATAACTCCCGAGGGAGTTATATTTGTTTTATTGTGTCACTAATTCATACGAACCAAGTGGGTATAAATGAGTTTTACTTTTAAAATATTGACGTTTATAATTTATTTTTATTATTAAAGTTAAAAAAATATATTTACAAAATGTTCAATCGTGCCTGAGTCTTTAATGCACTCCAGCCTGCAACAACTGCCTACATCTAAAGATCGCATTTACAAAATGGCACTAACCTCCCTCGTTGCATAATGTACTATTATTTTCCTACTGTACAGTCTTGACTGTACCTGACCTTGGTCAATTACACGTTTATAATACCATCTATCCCATTATATTAGGTAAAAAATATATAAACTCGTACACGGCCCTGACTTTTATCATGCCAGGAGTAGTCCATTGACTCCATACAAGTGTAAATGTAAACAAGGGGGTAGCAATAAAAACATCACTTCATACATCCATAACTTATTACGACTATGTTTGTACAGAATGTCACACCGAGAACATCATGTGAAATACAGGATAATATTGGAGACGCAATGAAAATCTAACAGATTGTTTTTGTATGTATATATTTAAAAATATTTGTATATATTTTATATTTTTCCGTAAATGTATTGGCACGAACAAGACGCAGAATAACTAAATGTATTATATATTATTATCATTCTAATGTCAGGGTACCTATGTACTATCAGCCGTAAAGTGCATGACGACTTTATTAATGAATTCATTCATAATCTCCATGTGATTTCGCAGCTCAATGTACGTCCATTAGCCTGATAGGAAACACAAACTTAATATTTCTTTAAACGATTCGATCTACACTGAAAAAATAGATAGCCGAACTGGTTTTGTAACTTTACTAAATAACTAAACTACGGTTATAAGAAAATAAACTTTGCATAAATTTACAAACTTATTTTGTAGTGTATACCCAGTACCTGAACACTGATAGCCAAACACGGTTTTGTAACATATAACACATAGTTCGCAAGTTCCAATTTTTGTGTAAACAGTAACCAAAATTTTGTTACAGTTATGCAAACCATTTCTTTCAGTGTATATCATCATTTTCGATACAGTGTGAGCTCTTATTAGACACATATGTTAAGTACTTATCTATGTATTCTACGTACGTATATAGGTGTATATTTAATAATTAAAAATATCGATTCGGAAAAAGTGCCAAAAATATGTATACACGACCCTATTGTCCATATATTAAGGTAGTGTATACATATTTTTGGCACTTTGACCGTATCGATATTTTCAGACGTGATTGTACCAATATCATCAGTTGGAATCAGCACGATCTGTATAGAATTCCCCTATTTTTTTATTCTTAATTTTATTATCGTCTTTGTTTACCCTGTGGCTCCTAAGACTTACGACTTTTTAAAAGAGATAGCGTCATCTTTATACAAAACATTACTTTCTTACGGGTAAAACCATTGATGTAAGTAAAAACGTTCCAAGAAAATAGTAACTACTTTAGTCGTTAAGACGTTGTACTTCCAAGAGTTAGTTCCGATCTCTGTGATTTAAGGGCAGTATTGTGATCGGCAGTAGCGATAGAAAAATAAACCACAAAGGAATCAAATAAATCCGTTGTAGGTGAGAAAACAGGTGATTTAACACTCCATTTCCCCATCTTGTATTTCAGCTTTGAAAAATTGTTGTAGTTTTTAAATTGTCTGTATTTCTTAGATGGTTTCTATCATGATGTAACAAACGATCAACGGTAAATTTTGTTTCATCATGTACAGGTAATACAGGGTGGTCTGAATATCCTGATCAATGTTGGGTAAAATGTAATCGAACTACTGATTACTAACTACAACTCCATTTTGTAGTTAGTAATTTGTGATTCTTGTAATCAAAAATAACCGTTAAAAGTAGTTAAAAGGTTTGATTAGTAACTATTAATTGTAGCTGCACGGTTACTTTTTGATTACTTTTTCTAATTACTTATGTATCAGAAATAGGCATTTCTTAATGTATGAGTATCGTAATAGATTTTAGGGAGTGCATATTTCAAAACTAATGACTATTTCTCAATCCAAGATGGTGGCCATTTGCCATAAAAGTCATCATAGATGTCGTTTAATTGGTTTCAGGATATGCAGATTTAAAAAATAATGACTATTTTGGAATCCAAGTTGGTGGCCATACTCTTTGTCACAAAGGTCGCACTGGATATAGTTTAATATATTTTAGGGAATGCATATTTCAAAAGTAACAATTATATAATTTAAAGTATCTATTTTTTTATTGCACACTTAGGAAGCGCTACACTAATTAAGCAAACAATTAAAATTTACAAAAAAAAAAAAAAAACATATTAGCCAAAAGTAATTTCACTATGACAGACTGACTGCACCCTTAATCGCTTTCGCATCATGATTGGTAACATAAACGGCTTAAATTCCCCATAAGGTCCTTAATAAACCTTTTCGGGGGCTAAACGGTAGCAAATAGGTCCCGACAAACCAAAAATTCAATCACCCCGCCAATAATGGACAGGCCAACCTACGGGGCACTGTAAGCTGGTCCCATATTCAGAATCATTACAGAGAGCGGGATAGTAGAACTCTTGACTTATGGAACCCTCTCATACTTACTAACCCCCTTATTCATAAAACTCTGCCTTTTTTAAACCTTTAACACACACAAATGTCCAAGTGGCGGATAGGGACAAACGATTATCATCAGTTTTTAGGATCTGACAGAAATTCATGAATAACGCCATTAGAATTTTGGTTTCCTATTTTTTTTTTTCAAAACAATCATCAATTTGAACCGAAAATACATATATGTGGTTTTAATTGACTAATACTCGTAAATAAGCAAAAACTCATACAAACCTTTTGTATCAGTTTTGTCGGAGTGGCCGGATGCTCAGAAATATAAAAACACGCACCGTAACGCCTTGAGAATAGGGGTGTGTTCAGTTATTTGTGAACACCTTGGCCGCTCTCATATATCTGATGGCGACTGTACAATGTGTCCAGGAATAGGACATAAGCTAGGTTTAGACAAAGCCAGTAACGCTGGCGCCAGTCCTCAGACAAGCCAGTACTGGCGGGAATAGAACCACAGCGCTCTATTCTGCCAGGACTGGCTTGTCTTGAAAAACTGTTTAGTGTTTGTACGAAGCCAATAACAAGCCAGCATCTTCCTTGCGTCGCTGTCTCGGCATTTTGCCACGGCTCGTGGGAGCCTGGAGTCTGCTTGGCAGGCGTAGACACTAGTTCTTACGAAAGCAACTGCCATCTGACCTTCCAACCCAGAGGGTAAACTAGGCCTTATTGGGGCCTAGTTCCTTCACCAAAAAGCGACTGGTAAATATCAAATGATATTTTGTACATAAGTTCCGAAAAACTCTTTGGTACCGTCGGTGCCCCAACTTAAGTAACCAAGTACTCCAAGTAGCCATACTAATTGTATAGAAACGTTGATACTTATGTTAGGAAACAGACTTTATTTGAACCCGCGATCTCCGGATTGCAAGTCGCACGCTCGCATAGCTAGGCCACCACCAGCGCTTCAGCCAGCGCTGGTTGCCTCAGCCCAGCGCTGGTTGCCAGTGAAACTAGCAGGCAGTACTGGCGTCGTCTAAACCTAGTTAGTGTAGTCGTAGTCTTCGATTATGTAACTAAGACCAAATTATATTGGTTTTCTAAGCAAGCTTCATAAGCGATAGCAATACCATCTTCCCTCTGAATTTAAGGATTAGAAAGGGGATCACCGAAGGCACAGAAGCAGTATAATTGGAAAAGCCCGCCGAGGTACCCCACGGGACTGACATAGAGCAATTTACTTTTAACAAAACCAATGGAATCGCTTTTTCTATTCACAATAACATGGGTATTTTCAAAACCTTGTATCGAGTTTGCATATGCGTTAGATTTTAGACTCCAATTTTACGCGGCTAAGGTCGGTTATGAGATGTAGGTAATTTTTTTTAAACAGGATTATTAATAGTTTGCCCTATATTGACAAGAGTTATTCTAGAGCTCATTTCTAATGATTGAAGCGCAGTCAACCAAGGATCTAAATTCAATAAGATTCATGATTTTTGGCCTTTTAGTTTTTGAAAAACATCTACCTATTGGCCTAAAGCGGTACGCTACATTGAGATAGAAAAAAAAATAGGCAATGAGAACTACTTTAAAAATGAATTTGTTTCATACAATTCTCAAAGTTTTTGTTTTTAAATCGCCGGTCTTACTCGTAATCAGCTATCATCTCTCACATAATAGCGATCGACAAATTTAATATTTAGAAAAGTTGGAGTGGAAAAATTTACGATAAAGTAATACTTTTATGTAAAATGAAAATATAAAAAGCTTTTTACTATTCTAGAGGCTTATCTAAACTAAATAAATAACAGAATCATAAATCCCTCAACAACCGTCTTCATCCCTCTTTGAACAAATACTCAACTAAGTACAATAGTGTAAAGTTTGCTTTACAAGCACCTTTTCCAGGCACTGGTAACAAAAAAGGAACGCCTACAAAATATCCGTAATCCCAACTTGCATCTCGATTCGTTTCAAACGGAACTGCACTGGTTCAAACTCTCAAGACGCAAATCGGATTGTGGATCCAAGCAAGAATGCAAAATAAAATAAAGCACGAAAAGATGGTCGCCGGACGCGGTGTGGTCAGTAGCTGACGTGATATATTTAATTCATGAGTCTTTTTAACTTCACGAGGCTTTAGTGACGTAGATAGCGCGCATGGTACGGACATATTATATTTTAAAATAGACTAGCTAACTTTACAATACTTATACTAATTTAATTCATTTAGCATTACTTTTTAAACAAATCTGTGTTTAACGGAAACTTAAATCGCATAAATGAGTAAATAAACAAAGATTCGCATATTATTCAAATAAATGCCCTTATTATGGTTTTCATTTTAAAACGATATGCCCAAATTAACTGATATAGGAACCACCAGCTACGCAGAAAGGATAGCTCGGGTCCCTGGCTAAAAATGCTAAATTAAATTAAGGCCATGTAAGTTCGTGTTCTTCTCTCACTCTCACTGAGCGTAAGTAAAGAAAGATGGAAGTGTATGGCCGGGAGCGCGAACATTATGTTATTTTTGTGTACGTTTGCATAAATAAAACAGAAATACGTTCCCCCAAACAATTTTCAATAAGCAATTTTCATATTTTTAGCTTTTGTGCATATTTTTTTTAAGTGCATTTTTTATTCGATATAAATTAAAAGGATTCTAATCGATGCTGTCCCTCGAGCAAGGCCTCAAGATTGCTAATTAAATTTATGGCAGCCGTATTCTAATCTAAAAAGTACTACGACCTCTTAAAAACTACATACCTTGAATCCGAATACTAAAATGTATATATTATGTGTATGTAACTCGTACAATCTATTTTAGTAAACTGGTAAACAAGGTGCGTTTGCATTGTCTACTTCAACACACATGAATATCTGTGGCGAATGGGGTTCTCAGACTCATAAAGGTTCATAATAAACGTGTTGATGTGACGCCATTTTTGTTTTCAGCTGATAGAATAGCAATGAGGATTGCTTTACGCAGAGATTGTTCGTAAAATGTTTATTAGTTACTACTTTCCGCCCGCAATCTCGTCTGCGTGGGAAAATGATGATGATGACGATTGAAAAACTTTACTATTTCTAGGCGGCCGAATAAACTGATGAATACCACAAGTCATCCACAACTAGCAAACAAAGCTCGATTCCTTGCTCGGCGAAATCGGCTTATTTTGCTCACTTTAAGATTTTTTATTGTTTTTTAGCTTATTTTTTTCTGCTCGTCGTTGTACAAGTAGCAAATCCAACTTAAATTGAGAAGGAAAGCAGAAAGTAAGAGTTTGTAGTTTGGGATATCAAAGAAGGAAAAGGCAAATGAATAACAATTTGCATGTTGTTTCTTTAGTTCAATTGTTTATTTATGATAAGTGCATAATATATAAAAATAATAATAACAAAAAAATAATGGCGATCCGTTTAAGGGCATATTCAGTACTTATCGTGTTCTGATGAGGAAAAAGTAGAATATTTTTTTTATGATGATGTGCGTTGGCGACATTTTAAAAACTTGTATACTCCTGTTATAGAACCCCATATTGTAGAGCCCCTCAGGAAAACCTCGGGTTCATTCCACAGCCGAAGCGGGAGAAAATTCCTCTTAAACCGTAACGTACGTGACGATTTGGGTTCTAGGGTGAGAGGATGAATACCCTGCCGACGACGAGCGCCAGTGATAGAAAGTAGCCATTGGCATCATGTCAAACAATTCTTCAGAGCACAGCCCATTGTACAAGCGGTAGAACACACACAAGGAGGCAAAGTCTCTCCTTAGACTTCAAGGTTAAATACCGCTTACGTTTCTTTACTAAAATATCACCAAAGTATCCAAAATTTTCCCGCAGCCTCTAATTTACAATCTTGCCAAGACACCAAATTTTAAAGCGGAACATTTATCATTCTCATGAAAATTACACGTTTTAAGCAATAATAAACTCCAAAATGGACCAATAAATTATTTGTTTTTACAAGAAATCTGGTCTGTAATGATAATTTTTAGGGTTCGGGACCCTATTACTGAGACTCCGCTGTCCATCCGCTGTGTGTCACCAGGCTGTATCTCATGAACCGTGATAGTTAGCCTGTTGAAATTTCTACAGATTATGTATTTCTGTTGCCGCTATAACAACAAATACTAAAAAACAGAATAAAATAAATATTTCTTTCCAATCTCGAGGTTCTCATCCAATCACCGAAGTTAAGCAACGTCGGGCGGGGTCAGTACTTGGATGGGTGACCGTTTTTATAGATAATGGTACGGAACCCTTTCTGTGCGAGTCCGACTCGCACTTGACCGTTTGTTTTTTAATACGTCAAAAATGGTACGGAACCCTTCATGGGCGAGTCCGACTCGCACTTGGCCGCTTATACTGGCCACTATGAGACATTCATTGACATTAAAATCGAATAGAACAATTATTTTATTGTTAGCACTATTCAAAAGTTATCTGGAAGAGATCGCTCTAATGTTTACTGCTACAATGAATCTTCTTTTATATGATGTGTTCTATATTGTACAACAACAACTACATGGACAACACCACAACAACAACAACAACACACAGCAACAATTATACCTAACAATTATATGGATAAAATCTGAAGTAAAGAATTTATAATAATAATTGTACTCGTATCGATATTTCGATGTATGCATGTAGGTTTATAAGTCTTTATTAAATTTAACAACTAAATTAAATGTAATAAAATAATTAACATAAATAAAAACATTAAAAAACCCATCCTCTGAACAGTCCCCCAGGTATATCATGTAGGTATATCGGAAGTCGATAAAATAAATGAGAAGTCAGTATGACAATCCAAAAGTGCTACGAAAATTCCGGTCTCTGCTAATGTATGTATAAAAATAATTAATAATTCAGCCTATATACCTCCCACTGCTGGGCACAGGCCTCCTCTCTTGCGCGAGAGGGCTCGGGCTATAGTCCCCACGCCTAGCCCAATGCGGATTGGTGACTTCACATACACCTTCGAATTTCTTCGCAGATGTATGCAGGTTTCCTCACGATGTTTTCCTTCACCGAACATCTAGTGGTAAATATCAAATAATATTTCGTACATAAGTTACGAAAAACTCATAAATTTATATATCATTCGAGAAAATTTCGTTCTCTAATAGCGCTAGAAACTACAGCATAAAACTTCAATTGTAGTAACAAAGTGAAGCTGTCGCCAAAACCATTAAATTCTTACAACAATTGCTCTTCTAAACACAATAACGATTTCACTTATAGTTTATAGTGCACTATTCACCCGATTGTCCTCCCATACAGAAGTCGTAAAGACTTCTAGCATAAAAGTGAATTCGTTAAATTTTTTACAACACCACCGGGCGAATGATCTAGTAAAATATTATTTTTCGGTCCGGACGCCGGGAGTATATTCTTTATTTCGGCACCGCGGGAAAATAATAAATTGCTATTGACCTTTCCTTAAAGAGAAATTCGGGACACTTATTTGTGTGTAAAAGGCATTTGATGTTTGTATTTATTACATTTCTTGACGTTTTTGATAATTAATACTCGAATTCTGTTACGGAAGTGAAGTATGTCGTAAATATTTGTAGAAATATAATATTCCTGAAAAATGTACTTAAACATTAACTTGAAATTCTGCTTATGTTACAGAAGTACAGCGTTTTGTACGTATACTAAGTAGTAGTACTCAGTAGTAGTCAACAACTAGAGAGTTAACAGAATAGTTATTTTCAACACACTTGCTCAAAACGACGTTTTTATTCCACCGATTTTGGCTTATAATCCTAGATATTAAACACGCGTGCTTTTTCAGTATATTATAACACTCGTGCTTTTTCATTATATTATCCGATTGCGTTAAGAAGGTAACTGATTGCTAATAATATGCATGGAAACGGAGCCTTCTTAATTTGGTCGAGTAATACATTTTTTTAACCAACTTTAAGGTTTCAAATGTTAGTTCAAAGAGGTTTTATCACACCAAACATAATTTATACATTAAATTATCTCGTAAATTACATTACTGAATAAACATAACATTTTATTGATTTGATCTCCATCCGTCGAATAGAAATACGAAAATATTAGCTTTATTTAAAAAAACAATTGGCTGTTTGTCGATTTCGTTCGCGCCTTTGCCTTGCGTGCGCATTGGAATCGTGCGTAAAAAACAAATAACCCGCAAGCCATTTTCCGTATTTGTCATAAAATTGGAATAGTTTTGCATGTTTTAGTTTATATGTAGTAGTCTTATTATAATTATAACAAGCAGGCAAGCAAGCGCCGAATTATTAAATTTTATTGTTTAACGATGCGTATAACCTTAAAGTTATAATTTTTCTTCTGCTTTTGATCGTACATGTTTTGTGGTCGTAACGCATAAAAGTCTTATACTTATCTTATATCTTATATCTTTAGAACCGTTTTATAGCAGGTTATAAAGTTCGAATTGCTCTCCAGCTCTCGTGATGTGAATGTATTTGTTTCGGATGTAAACACATGTGTTAATGACATCACAGTTTTGTCTTAACGGCCCTGTCTCTTCTTATAATTTCAAGTTTGTACAGATCAAGGGTTCCTAGCAGCCCTATGAACATAGCAACCGTAATTCAATTGAAGTTACGCTCTCATTTTACAACCACATTCTTAAATTACATCAAACTTGGCACGAACGGCGGGGGGTTCATGTGACTTTTAAAAACTTTAAAATAACTAAAAGATATCATGTTTCGGCTCCCGAGTGACTAGCCCTCTCCATAATGACAATCTTACAGAACGACTTAGCCCCAAAAGCTTGTAATATGGATACTAAGCGACGATATACAATACGTATAAAGATAAATACATACCTATACACAAAAACACCCATGACTCAAGAACAAATATCTGTGTTCATCATCATCATACAAGTAATACTATTACCGGGATTCGGACCCGGAACCAAAGGCTTCATAGGCAGGGTCACTTCCCACTAGGCCGGACCAGTCGTTATATTTAATATTTATTTATTAATGAATATTCTTATTGGCTGGTAGGTAGTTGCATCCTGATTCACGTTGGCGTACCTAAACGTTACGTAACTTCTAACGTTCGCCGGTCTTTGGGGATAATAATTTTTAATACAGCTCCAACTTCCCGTGCTCGAGCGAGCTAATCAGAACTATTTACCCCCTCGGGGCTCGAGACCGCAAACTTCATTTCTGAAGTCCGGCTACCAAAGAAACTCTCTAATACGATAAAAACAACACCTAGTAAAACGGTAAACCGTGCACAGTAATACCAACTACCTGCAAAGGGGCATCAAATTATAATTACATTATTGGTACAAGCTTTTATCGCTGACTGTACCTTTTTTTCCACAGGCAACTAATACTCATCGAGACAATTCTAAAAACCCCAAACACAATTAGGTTGCGTTGTTTTATCACAGAGTTCCTGTGGATACCTCCTGTCTCCATAATCAGATCAGCTCGATGGTACCATAATATTGCATTGTCACCCGACTTACAGTCTTACATTGTATGCAAATTTTCAGCTTCATTGGAAACCGGGAAGTGGGTCAAATTTAACTTGCAAGATTTGATTACAGACAGACGACGGGACAGGTGAAACTAAATAAAAACTTGTAAAATAGGTACCTACAAAGTGTTTTATCATGGTCAATAAAATGATTGATTGTATATTATACAATTGATACTGATGCGTCTAAGGTAAAACCCGTACTACTTAAAACAGGTAGGTTTCTCACCACAACTGATTTTTTTTTCCTTTATTTCTTACATTTAAAAAAAGAGTCTTTAATATATGTAGGTACATTATGTGGTATAAGCAACGTAAAAATATTAACGGGTTTTTACTGCCAGATCAGATCGTAAATATATAAAATCATAATTTAAATACAGATCATGCGTGCTATGCGCTAAATTAAATAAAAACATATCATTTAACTTCCTCTGTAAAGATAATTAAACAATATCATTCCTTTAAATTTATTTTCATTAGGTTTCGGAGACGGAATAAATTTGAGTACAATCTTTCCCGTTCAAAACGGAATATAAAATTTTAGAGTGCCCTGGCTTTTAATGACTTTTGGTACTACAGAATTTACGGCATACCTTTTATTTAGAGCTATAAAGCGCGCATAAATTTTCTAAATGAAAAATTCCTTTCGAAATTTCGCGGTCTATATCGTACGTTAATTATTATCATAACAAACGGAAAGTTTTCTAATTCAAATGGATTGCGGCGAACTTGCAAAACTTGCGAAAGTGTATCACTAAAAGTTTGGCTGGCGAAAGTACGCGAGGGCACTAAATTAGGTATATTCAAAGAAATGGGATGTATCAATTTGCGATCCGCAATAAGTTTGCCCATGAAAAAATTCCGAGGCACAAAAAGGCTGACCGAAAATTTGGGTTTCTGATGGATGAAATAAATTTGCTCATTACATCGGGGTGATCTAAAGCGTAACTTGCGGACCTCGGAGTTTTATTCGACGCATATATTTCTGACGCTCTGTATATTAAGAATGGGCAGAAAAATTGGATGACACTGAAATCTTTTGGGTGATTTATGAAAATTCAAATTGTAAAGCTCATTATCTTGGCTTTGCTTTTTTATTTCTGCTTAACATTTTCCTACAGTTAGTAATCGTTGGAAATAATTAAGTTAAATATAACCACGTTAATCGAGAAGTATTGACAAATATAAGAATGACAAAAGTTTATCTATCCAGCTTGCACTATCGTTTATTTACTTATAGATTGATTTAGGAAAGCTGGAATAGGTTTTACGTGAGAATTTGGGCAGTTATGTAGAAATCTGGCACCAGAACTTATGAATAAAATAAGATAAGATAAGATAAGATAATCTTTATTGGTACAATACAGGTACACGTCAGATACAATTTTGTACAATAATCATACAAAATTACACATTACAAAATATTGCGACGGAAATATACACAACATTGTAATGCCAACGATACATAATAGAAGAAACAAAAATTATGGCAGGTTTAAATTTCCAACTCTATTGACAGCTATTAAAGTTAAATTTTAAACAAATATTTTTTATGACATGAAGTAAGGGGTTAAAGTGTAAAAGATTAAATTTAAGTACATATATAAGAAAAATTGAAAAAAAAGGAAAATTAAAATGAAAATATATTTATTTAAGATAAGCAAGTAAAATTAACTTAAGTTATCTATATAATTATACAGACTTATTCACTAATTTATTATGTCGGTATCGGTGGTCCCCGCACTAGGCAAGCCTGGATTGCGGAGGCCAGTAACTACTTGGTGTGGTACAGGTAATGGAAGGTCGGTTGATACATCAGTCAATTGAAAAAACTTATATTTTGGAAAATAATGAAATGTGTACTAACTCAAAATATAATAAACAGTTTTATTATACTTAAAAATTGCCAATAAAAAACGCATATGGAAGTTTTCGTGTGTCCATTCAAACTAACATCGCCATAAAAAAACCTATCTCTTAATTCACAAAATATACAAGATCCCCCTTCGTAAGCGTTAAAAGCTCTTCATTCTTGTTCTCAATCACTTTATTCTGTGCAACCCCACATATTTACATAGAGCTTGCATCAAATTACCCCACATATCGTACGTAGGCAGGATACGGATATGAGGGACTCGTTGATGAGCCAGCGGATCCGGGAATCGATGGACGGACATGTAGATTGCTTACTATGTGGAATCAGGATTCATATTGGCGGGCGAAAGGAATTACTTTTAGTTGTTTTGAGACAGGGCCATAAAATATGTTTAGGTCTCTGTTTGTTTTTAGTTGACTACAAAAAGCTGAATGTATAATTTATTTAGCCGACTATGAATAGGAGAGTTATATTAAATAGTCAAGTGTAGGTACTTATAATTATGTGTACCTTCACACATATAATAAACCTTCTATAATGAATTTAAAGACCGTAAATATCGATTTGATGATGACATTTAAATTTATAACATCTCCGAAAAACGAAGCAATTTGATTTGACTTTTTTAGTATAGTTTCTAGTATCAGTCGAAAGTATGAGTAGGTATGCTTCCTACAACTTAAATGTTCATTGTAGCAGAATATCTCCGAATTAAAAAATACACTACAAAGAAGAGTGAAAACGTTAAAGTCGCGACGATAACGAATAGAGGGCCGCTGGAGTTGCGTATAAAAATAAAACAGTCGTATTTACATTAGCTAAATAAGAACTGTATACAGACATTTTGAATTCGCTCAAACTTATTTAATGCTGCTTTTTTGCGAGATCAAGACAGTATATTACTATATCAGCTTAATTAAGGATCGAGAAAATTATAGGACCAAATTGTAAATTTAGGAGTTGTCTGAAACATCTAACACTATTAGTTTTTGTTACTGTTACATAATTAAAGGCATTAAAATATGAGTGTGGGTTTATGAATTGTGCTAAAGCGAATAATTAGGTATTTATTATACCTAATTCCTGCATTCAGAGACTAAACACACACACTACACACATTGTCACATACACTGTTTTATCTACACATTTATTAGAAGCTCTCTATGGTGTCTTCTGGAATCGAATATTCAAACCGCCATGTTACGGCACTTGTTCACAGTTTTCACACACTTAACGTCACCTCGACTGAGACTAGAAATGAGGTCCAATCAATTTCCTTTGTTTTTCAGAGATATTTATAAAGTTAAATGTCATATTTAAATCGATATCGACGTTATTATTACACGATACAACCATTTTGCATTTGCATGGTAAATAAATTGTTTGTTTTGGATGTACTGTGTGATAGATTTCATTTGCAACACAGATACACAGTAGATAGTCAACATTTTTTTAATTTCTACTACCTGTAGGTTGTCTGGAAGAGTTTTTAGTGATTATCATGACCGCCTCTTGTTTACCCTTTACTTGTGTTGTTGTTTTTTTCCTTTCTGTGTTATTTTCTTGTATTGAGGTGTGCAATAAAAAGTACTCAATACTCAATATGTATTTATATTTTCACAGGTAAGAAACTTGTTGTAACAAAAAAGTTTATATTTATACTGGCCATTATTTGCATTTCTTTAACGTATCATAGCGGTTTTGTGATTTGTGTGTAGATAAAACAACTTAATGAGTTTCGGAAACCTGCCATGCCGTATTATAATATTAATTATATTTATTTCCCAATTATATCCCAATATTTATTTGACATTGTGATAAATTTATTTTGCTATTGATATTTAACTAAGATAATGATTTTATCTGTCTTGACATTGTACATAATAAATAGTTGACGATCATAATATAAATTCATATCTATATAGCTTATAATAATTTATTTGTAATTTAATATTATGAAAGAAATAAATCTAAAACTAAATCTATGCATTATAATTAAGCTGACCACACATACGCCTGTTAACTTATTTTAAATCGACGTCATTTTGTTACGCCCTACAATTTCTGTTGGAGTCTCCATATATTTTCTGCCAAAGCAATCATGTAAGGCCATTCTATACCTATCTTGTAAGTGCGTAAAACCAACCTACATAACAAGTTTATATTTATGGAAACGGAGCCTTTCTTTATGTGTATTACCTTAGTAAAACAAGATGAATCCTTCCTAATATTATAAGTAGGTTACTATATTCGCTATTTTATGGTTCAACTCTTTGAAGTATATTCGTACAATTTGCATGCGCATAGTTTGGTTCATGAGGGTGAATCTGAAATGACTATAAGATAGTTTCCTACCGGAAAAAACTAACTGAAATCTGCATTTTGATGCCGTATATGGAAACATCGTGCATGGAACAGGAACCGGAAAGTAATACGGGTTCTTAAGGAAAATTATTAGCGATATAGGTACTCATGTAGTCACGGAATTCTCTTAGTGATCAAAATGCGAATACTTAATTTAAATTCATGATGGGTTTAGGTTCATATATCAAAGGTTTATTAACGCATAACGAAACTAGTTGTGAATAAAGTAGCCAAAAGTAAATATTAAAATGAGTTTTAAATGTTTCGAGAGGTAAAAGCTACCCCACTCGGAAAGCTCACCGATACAGTACGGGTCCGATACATTGCGCAAGTGATGAAAATGCGTCTCGGCTACGAAAATAACGCCACGAGTAAATTTGCTTTACATGAACGCTGACAACGTTGGGCGTTTAAAAAAAATTACCCTTTTCTCATGACGTCATGATTTAGCGCTTTATGCAACGATATTCACTACGCTACTCCTTGCACGAGTGTCAACACGTTTTTATAAGCGATATTCGCTGCACTAAGACAGAATTGCCACGATCATCGACACGATATTAAGAGCATCGTGAGGTTCATTCTTATTTAACTCTAGCTTTATTTCTGTTGCGGCTTCGTTGTTCGCTGTCGCGGCGCTGCTGTACTTATCTGTTAATTTTCTTTTAAAATGAGTGAAATAGGATACTTTCTTACTAGTCAAATCAGTTTCTTTTTTCGAACTGTAAAAATGATTTGCCACTATGGAACTTATATGAAAACTGAATTGTGACGTCACGATAAGTAACCTACTCTTTTTAGTTCTATCCGAGACATTAAATAGAAATCATGCCAAAAAATTCTGCTCTCTATGTTTTTCTAATAATTGTCTTCTGCTTTATTTCGTCCATGGTGTGAAATAATTTATTTTAAACACAGGAAGCATCCCTATTATCGCAGCATTACTATCACAATTATGTCGCTCATTCCATCACTCATTTTATCAAAGAAATGTGCAGATACAATGGCGGCAAAGAAGCCGCAACAGCTGCAGTTAATATCCCAACGTCACCTTAACGCCCGACTTTAACTTCAATTCGCACGCACCAGTCAGCGTGAGCGATCTTCAATCGTATCAAAATAAAATCAAAACCGATACAAATTGGTTAATCTGAATCGGGTTTCGTGTATGCCTAAACTTACCTACGACGTGGATGAACGCGGACCGCACTTGCGTGTGGAAGGAAGGTGCATCCGCTGACACCTCACAGCGGAACCGGCCGGCGAGTGCGCGCGTTGCCTCTCGCAGCGCGACCTGCTGCGACGTTGACTTCGACACCTGGAAATAAGGTAGTTGTTCAGTGTTTAAAGTCCAGGGAACCTAGCCAAATCACAAACGTTTATAGGTTTGTGATGGTATAGGATCAGAGGGAAAGTTATAGTAGTTTATATTCATGTTCATAAAAATATCACACAAGTGTCTTAATGCTTATTTGTATACAGTTACACACATTGCTTTATTTATATAAAGCCTGAACTGTCACCCTATACATGAGAATAACAGCGCCTTCTTGACAATGATCATATATTTCTGGTCGGGCTTTACACACATATTATATTTCGATTCTTTGGATGCTTACTATTATTATTAATTGAAAATAAAAACTAGTTTAACCCAAATATATTTTAAAATAAAAACCATGTTTACAAAAATCTCACAAAATAGCAGTTGACGTGTCACAACATATAGGACACGTCAACAGCTATTGCCACTACGCTTCACCTTTAGTTCCAGTATATTTTATTTATTTTCACAATATCTTCAACAACTGTTAACGGGGTATCAATAATACCACTCCGTCTTTTGATAGAAAACAAAATCCTGTGATAAAATTATGGCGACTTTATTTAAAAAAAAAAACAACTCTTTCTAGAAACGTCCAGCAATATCCTGTGCCCCATTTCGCTGTATTGATCTAACATTGGAAAATAACGCTGCCATCGCCCCTTGTTTACACTGACCCGTCGTCTCATTTTAATTTCTACGCCAGCAACTATAAGTACATCGTATCTTTGTCCACAAATCGGCAGGAAACCAACTGTTAAGTCGTTCCATTAAAGTTCAAATTTGAAGGAACGAGAGACTAAGTTAAAGATCGCTTAGAAGATATTGTTATATTTGCGACAACAAAAAGGAGCAGTAATAAAGGGTTATTACTGCCATTTATATGAAGCTGATTTTTATAAGGGGAATGAATAAGAGCTTCGTTATTGTATCAAATAATCGTCTTTCGCCTGACTTGGCTCTTTCCTTACTTTAGGCATAAAGAAATAAGTACGCTTAGAGTGTTCACTCATATATGAGTGTTCTTAATAATAATGCTGTAATATGAAATAGTCCCACTCCCTGCTGAGACCGGCTCATGGGGGTTTTTTTGTACCTGTGAACGGATTCCAGCAGGCGTTCTACATTACGTGTTGGAATATCCCCACGCAAGCCTATCAAAAAACCGGGAGTTATGGTAAAACGTAAGTTTAAAACTTGGTGAAGATGGTATACTTGGTATGCTTAAATCTTATTATAAATAAGTTTTCTTAAAGCTTGCTTAAAATTTATTATAGATTAGATTAGATTAATTTATTTCGTCAAGCAAAAGACATAGTTATTAGGTACTTTACTTTAAGTGATAAAACAAAACGCTTTCACTAAAGTATCATCAATTTAAAATAAATGAATATTTATCTATATATGGGGTGAACAAAACACTCTAAGCTAAGCTTACTATGGTTATGCTTTATGTTACGGTTTCCAATATTATTTACAAAGTTCCAGTTCAGTCAGTTAATAAAATAAGAGTGATTTGTTTTCAAAATGCTGTTCCTTGTTTCTCTTTTAACTTTGAAAACCGATTACTTTCCTTTGTTGTTAATAAAAATGACATTTTCCGTTCCGTATTGCTGTGTCTTGACTTATTTTTTTAACAATGTAGGTTTTAATCGCCGACCGGGCTGCAAAAATGTTTGAGAATTATAAAATCGAACGATCGGACAATATTAACAGGAAAAAGCTTTTCCCCTATAATTTCCATAACAGTTGTGCGAGAAACTTAAGAGGCCGTTATCGATTTTAGTCGCAAAAATGTCAAATTGATAGATTTAGTCGATGAAATTGAACACCTTTTGTTAACTATTAGAAATAACAAGTACCAGATTCTATTATCACGGCTTGTTATCTTTCATTTTAATAAAACAAATTTTTTAAACCAGACTTACTTTTAGTAATGATTTTTTTTCTAATGGATGTTTAGGTAAACGCGCGTAAAGCACTGATTTTAAATCTAAATAATAAATTTCGTAAAGTTTGGACTGCTAATTTTGTAAATAAAATATGTTAAACCTACAAAATAAAACACATATTTTGACCGCTTACACCTTCCTACCTTACAATTAATGTTTCGTCTGAGAGCCATAGTTTTATTTTATATAACTGTACAAATAATATGCCCAAGATGTCAACGTAAGACCTGTCTGGCTGTTATGCTTGCGGACAAACGTGCTAATATTTGGCGAGAGTTAAACTCGGATGTGTTTGCCGGAGATCTGTGCGTAGGCACATCTGTGCCTAATTCTCGCTATTCATTAATCATTACAAATTTGTCCACCAAACACATTTGCCACAAAGAGCGTACTTCCCTCTTAGGCCGGCGACGCACTTGCAACCCCTTAGTTATTGCAGGTGTCCATGCGCGACAGTAATTGCTTAGCATCAGGTGATTTGTCTGCTCGTTTATTTCCTATATCATAAAAAAAGATCTAACGAAATATTTGTACCTATAACCCTAGCTATTGTCATTTTTATTTGAACCCGCTTAGGACTCATTTATTTCGATGCGTCTTCAATATGACTCACATTATTTGCTACAAACGTCTACTAAAATCCTTTTCCAAATAAAAATAAACCCTAAGGACTATTTTACAATCCCGATTTACGTGCTCAGACGCCATTTTTACTCCGACGAGCTATATAAACTATTCGAAACTACTACTGCGCGGTGATTTGGCAACCAACGAACCCTAGTGTGGCTCATTCAAAGCAAATCTAGTGACTAGCGTGCAGCGTAAAGAAAATAAATATAATTCTACGTTAATCTGTGGTGTAGGGTAGCGATGTAGGCATAATAATGCTGCCAAAAATGTGTACATAGTAGGATAGAACGAGGGAACTTATTCCCTTGAGAATTAATAAAACAACTTACGATATCATTACTACTTGAGTTCCGAAGCAGAGAACTTACACGCGATATTGAGAACCCTTGTCTAAGGAGAAATGATGCCTCCTTGTGTGTTCTACCGCTTATAGAATGGGCTTTGCTCTGGTGAATCGTTTGACATGATGCCAAAGGCCGCTTTCTATCACCGCACTGCTCGCCGTCGGCATGGTGTTTAAGTTCATTTTCACACCCTAGAACTAGAACTTAAATGTTCGCACACCATTCAGTTTGAGAGGGATTTTCTCCCTGGGAAGTACCGGCTGTGGAATGAGGTTTTTGAGGTTTTCCCTGTTGAGGTTTTCTCGAGGGGCTACAGTATGGGGTTCTTTCAAAAGGAGTGTACGGGTTTTTAAACGGTGACACGGTTTTTAATACACTCTGGAGTTGAAAACTTCCATAGGCTATGAAGACCGCTTAAGCTTATCGGGCAGGCAGTATGCTTATTTGCCACCGAAGTGGTATTAAAAAAATTACACAAAATTGACACAACTAAGCTAAATTAGGATTCAACTATCCCACAGTTACGGGAGTCCGTCACAAAGAAGGTCGGTAACGTGTCATCCTGTCCCTAAGTGTTATGGGGATGGTCCAATGGGCTATGGCATCCAAATATTCGCAATTCGACATGCCCAGGTTATATGGAAACATGAGAGGCTTAGTTGGTTGTAGTCTACAAAGACTCGAGGTTTAAGTGTCGGTAATAACATATTTTGCTTGACTCTTTTCACCTTTCTTGTACTAACCACGTGTCTGCAATCTTGGATGTCTTATGTGAAAACTATCGACGCTGCCGCCGATCAAGCCCAACTACTCAAGCGCGCAGTTTTTTTTTATTGCAAGTCTATGAGTTTGCGGCGCTTACAATGGAGGCAATATGGATCCTAGTCTGTAGATATAAAAGCCTTCATGGGAGGGGGGGACGCATTGGAAGAGGGTCGTGTTGACAGCCGTTACTGGTTGACGCTTACCTATCCCAGCGTCCGTATATTCCTGGAAATACAGAGAGGTAACGCGGCAAGCATACAGTAATCAATAAAGCGGCAAGCGTTATAGGGTCAATGCCGCAGGCAGACCCTCTAGACCAGGTATCTTTTTTTTTTAATGATTTATTGCAGTACTGTGTACATTTGTAGATGGTAATCCTGATACAATTTATTAGTTCCAACATTCTTTTAATGACTTTGATAACAATAATTTTAAGTAAGTATATCTTTAGGTTTCTCTTCTATCTTTGTTTACTTTTACTTTAATTAATGTTTCAGATAGTTTACTATATTATTAATTTAGCTTTTACTTAGTTATTCCTATTTTTTTTCTTCGTATGTGTGTTCAATAATAGAACCTACCCTCGACCCTTTACAATGTGACGCTGTACGCAGCGCCGGACATCAATCGGGGATCAAGGCCTTACAAAATTGACACAATCAAGGTAAATTAGGATCCCACATTTACGGGAGCCCGTCGCAAATAAGGTCGGTTACGTGAAATCCTGCTCCTAAGTGTTATGAGGACGTTTTGCGGGTCCAATTGGCTATGACAACCAAATAGTGTCTGCGATTCTATTACGAATACAAGTTCGAAAACAAATATGAATTTGGAAAGGCTTTATCTCAGAAACTATTAAATCTATAGAGACAATTCTAGCCTCGTATTGTAGCGAATTTAGTCTACTTTTAAAACGCTCTAAAAATGTACTATCAAAAACTAGTCCTTTAGGGTTAAAACCACTGAAATCTAAAAAAAAAGTCACGTATTTTTTTCGATTTTTGACAAAGTTGCGTTCGGCGCTCGAGGTCACAAATTTGGATTATTCATTGGGCTAACATACATAAAATTTAATTTCAAGTTAAAAATGTACAGCCCCACAAAATTGTTCTAATAGCATTTGTTGAATTAAAAACCAATTTAAGAATCATCGCTGATGTATTTATTACAAAATAGGTACTTAGCAGAAAACCGCAGCTAAATCGATGTACTGTCGCACCAACAGAGCGAACCATGTTCGACGTATTTTGCCTTTCTGTCACACTTATGTACGAATTTACAAGTGCGACAGACAGGCAACAAGTCAAACGTGGTTCGCGGTAGGCCCTCAGTAGCGGAGACAACGCGCCAAAAGTATCTTCCTCTCTATGAGATAAATCACTACAGTTCATGTTCAAAAGTATTTCTAATTGGTCAATATATCTGGATGAGACTCTAGAAAGTGCGTAACGAAGACCAAATCGTATTTGAGATGGTACGGGCGTATCATGAGAAGACCATGTCGTGAGGAAAGCCTTTGCACTACCGGACAATGAGAGAGGCAGAGGTAGCCCGCCTGCTACTTGGTGGTGTACCATATCAATGGATTTGATAAAGGCCAAATTGAGCAAAAAGACAACCTGACCTGGCGCTTGAGACCGAGGAGGGCCGACCCCAAATAATGGGAAGAAACATGGAAAGAAGAAGAAGAAGAAGGCATATCTCTTTTTGTTAAATTCTTACAGAATAGTATGTAGATATTTTTCACGCATAGTCTGATCCGCTACTTTTGATGCTGAATACAAACTAACACACAAACAATCAGCCTCTAATCCCAAACGCACACACTGTCTCCATTTCAGTGATAACAGGTAATCATGGTCACTTCAGGTAATTTAAACCAGAATTTGGATAGAATATATTTTCTTAACTCACAAACCTATTCGAGAATCCAATATTACAACGGTCCAGGATCGATGCCAATACGATTGAAACGATTACCGTAACATATGGACTGCGTCTCATAGACACCGCAAAACAATTGTGCAAGTTGCGGAAAAAATCCTAAATATTGAAAATTTTCGGAAACTAAAGAAATAAATAAACAGGAAACAAAGGATACTTTCATTTGGAAATGTATAATTTCGATTCCTGTACAAAAATATGAGATGTTTCCGAGTTTCATATCTTGTGAACACGGGATCCCTTTCTATATATAACATAATTATCATTAGTCATAACATAATTCTGAAACCGTTAACTTCTTAGGATTTTCGTAAGGTTATCCTATAGATAGGTTAGGTTAGGTTAGGTTTGTTTTATGGCAATAGTCAGAAGTTACGCGTTCCCAAGGAAAAACAAATTACGACGAAAATGCGGAAAAACAATACATTATGACTTAAAACTTTATGGGAAACAATAGAGACCCTGTGAACACGAGTCGTCTTATCCTCCTGAGGCTTGAGCAACGTGACTAGCTGTACTTATTCAGTTTGATGAAAAATAAATCATTTTAAATAGGGACAAACTTGCATTTGTTTTGTACAGTTTAATTTTTAAACATAGGAAAATGAACTCTATTTTCTATATCGTAGGTTCAAACTTTATAGCAAATTTTGGATTTTTCATCTGTATAGCTAGGTACAGTCACGTCTGAAAACATCGACACGAATGCAGAGACAAATATATGTATACACCACTTTATGGCCCATATATTAGGGTAGTGTATACATATTTTTGGCACTTTGTTAGTATCGATATTTTCAGACCTGACCGTATTATGAGGTTATATGCTCCATCCAGCAGTAAGCAATCCGTGCAACACCTTCATTGGCGCTCAGGGTTATTGCGTGTTTATTAGATTTGGGCCGTAACGGCCGTGTTATTTGCAATACGATAGATTTAATGGAAAAACGTTTGCAAGCGTAGAATTAAGCTATTATGCGGTAACCATCTGGTAATAATGGGCTTCACGGGGATTGCCTTTAAATTCGACTTTGGTATTTTTTATTTCTCATTTTTCGATGGTCTTTAGCGAAAATGATATTCGAGCGGTGCCCGTGAACCAGGGGAAGGTACACTCGACATCAGATAAATATATCGGAGCGGCCAGGATGCTCATAAGTATCTAAACACACCTCTATTTTTAAGCTAGAGTGCGTGTTCATATTATATTTGTAAACACCTTGGCCGCTCCGATATGTCTGATGGCGATTGTACTAAAAGAAGATCCCAGCAACTTAGAGCATTTAACCAACTGGAGACGCCTTGTCTGTAATTTTCTGTACAAAACAGTATGACCATTGGCCGAGGTTTTTGACAGGGGGTAAGCTCTTAAAGGCGACTCGGGTTGGTTAAATGCTCTAAGCCCAACAAGGAGGACCGAGAGTGACACGCAAACACGCCCGGTCTCTGTGGAGACCTCTAAGAAAAGCATTACGCAGTGCGAATAGGTTGAAAGAGTTCCTTGTAAAAGTTTGTCAGCAGGTTACATTGAAAAGCCCCGTTCGGCTGATACTGCACCAGCATTACAGCTGCAGCATTGCGGCGCGACATATCTGTCGACTGCATTACTGCCGCAAATGTCAAAAATCGAGGCAGAAACATTGATTTTGACTTTTGCGTCAGTAATATCGCTCATCTGCTGTATTATAATCTCGACGGGCGCTCTGTTCGTAGAGGAAAGCGATCCTCTATAAAGCGGGAAAACGCCAATATCGGCTACGCGTAGATATTAAATAAAAACTGGCCAAGAGCATGTCGGGCCATGCTCAGAGTAAACTGGAGCTTAAAGTATGGTAGATTGTTAACCAAGGGATGAACTGTGGGTGTACGTATTTTTACTAAGAAGGGGAAACTTTTTGCGATAACTCAAAAACAGCTAAACTGATCACATCCGCTATAGTTTTCATTCAATGTCTTTCTTAAGCTCTACTTACAAGATTTTTTTCATATTTTTTGGACCTATGGTTCAAAAATTAGAGAGAAGAAAAAAAAAATGTGTCCCCCCACATTTTTTTTTCTTTCGGAGCAATTATCTCCGAATATATTCACTTTATCAAGAAATGTTTGTTGAAGACCCCTATTAGTTTTGAAAGACCTTTCCAACGATATCCCACACTGTAGGGTTGAAGCAAAAAAAAAATTCACCCCCACTTTACGTGTACGGTAGGTACCCTAAATAAATTATAGATTTTATTGTACGACTTTGTCGGCTTTATTGATTTATATATCCATGTCAAATTTCAGCTTTCTAGCACTAACGACCACGGAGCAAAGCCTCGGACAGACAGACAGACAGACAGACAGACGGACATGGCGAAACTATAAGGGTTCCTAGTTGACCACGGAACCCTAAAAAGCGCTTAATCTAGGCAACCACGGACTAGACAACTTTTTAATAAGGCAACCTATTACAGTTCGATTATATATAAAATAAGCTTACATTTGATATACGATATAAAAAGTAAAAAACAAAAAAAAAACAAGGAGCCCTTGATTGCGCATTTGGCAACTAAATTCAAAGGATTGCCAGTGACACTGGTTTTACGAAAGCAATCGCCATCTGATCTTCCAATCTCCAGGGCATACTAGACGGCCAAAAAGCAATTATTATAATATACTACTTTGTATTACAGTATACAAAGTAATAAGTAAGTAAAGACGAGTTCACAAACATTTTTACAAGCCAACGTTTCAAAAATATATTTACACGCTTCTAAGGCAGCGAACTGGACGCAAACGGCGCGCAGCGTGGCGAGCGCCAAACCAAGACATTGTGCTCGACCAAATATATGTACGTCCTGCGCGCTGCTTGCGTCCAGTCCGCGGCCTTATACATTGAAAATACGGTCGTGTAAATAAATTTTTTGGAGCGTTGGCTTGTCAAGATGTTTCTATAATTTATACTCGACCGATTATAGATTCCAAGAAAGTCAAAGATAAAACATACTACAGCACTTACCTCCGCAAACGAAACTGCGTGACATTTTAAAAAGACCTCGAAAATAAACCCCGGGGAGCAAGATACGAAACATAATCAGGAACGCCCCAAGCGAAATCAAATTGTCGTATTAATTTAATAATTTCATCTCATTTCAGCAAATAAAATGACCTTATTTATAAACGACTGTTTTTGTTAGAGCTAAGACTTGCGTAACGCTTACCGCTAACGCCGCAAAGTTGAAACGGCAATTTAGTATGAAATTGATATTGAGATAAGGCATTTTGGTTTTGAAATCATCGGTCTCTGCCGCTCCACTTTGATGTACCTAAGTAGCGTTTTAGGGATGAAGGTTCAAGGATTTAGCCAAAGTTGGAATTGGCCGAAAAGACTTAAAGTAATGTATTAGGCCGCTGGGTAAACAAAGTTAATTTATCATTTTTTTAAGTTACAGGAAAAGCGTTATAAAAATACTAGAATTAGTTTTTTAACTTTCAGATCAATAAAATGGATGAATAGAGATATATAGAATAGAGAATAATAAAATGATTTTTAACCCGACGTTGAAGCACAAGGAAGACCAACTGACGTAAACAAATATAACCTCGAAGACAATTTGGAAAATTTCCTTCATGAATAGCTTAATGATATTATCAAAGAAATACGAGTTCAGAATAATAAAGTATTTTCTTATAATAAAGTTGTGATTCGCACGTACGTCGGAATAATGCGATGAAAAATAATCAGCTCGTAAAAGATTATGAGGTATTTTTGGAGCCAGTTTCTGAATTGAGCTCAGCTACGATAAAGTTTATTAAGATACTCTGCTGGCTCGTAGTTTAAAAGTATAAAACGTGTACTAGTTTATGAACGCTCGCATCTTGCCTGATTTGATTAGGGATTAAGGTTCCCTTAGCTGAACTAAATCCGATTCGGGTTTCTATCCAAAACTGTCATAGTTTCCGCTATCAAAAGGTTGCATGAAAGGTTATAATGTTAAGATTTGCAAATAGTTATGTTTCTTTTCTATTTTAACTCCCGATGCAAAAAGCCCCTCTGTTATAAGTTTGACCGCTTTATAATAGAAAAAAATATTTTGATAGCAAAATACATCTATTGAGCCTAACGGACGATTAAATCTGTGTCTCAAATAGTGTCGATTGACCGTCGAGTTGAGAGCGATTTCGTGTTGCCAGGGAAATAAGTCTATATATCTTCGACGTCAGCCGGGTCAAGGACCACGTATAATCAAAATCATTATTATAATTCTCGAAGAACGAGTATAAGTGATGCGATTGTCGAGTCTTTTTTTCCTCTTATTTAATATCATTCCTTGCTTATCCAGCAGAATTTATTTACCACGCTGTGGCGTAATTCCAGTAGTCAGGATTTCACGTTAAGTTTTGTTAAATGTCTTGTAATTTAAACTCTGATTAATACAGAGGCGTCGGAGGGAAGGTCGGGCTCGGGAAGATCCAGCATTATTTTAAAGCAGGTGTTCTAGCGGTGGTTCCTAGATATGTTTTAAAAAAATCGATTCATTGCGTTGGGGGAGATCTTATACATGTTTAATTTAATAACTGAGGTGAGCAATAAAGAGTATTTATGTTACGATACGAGTAAATTGCACTACGATTAAGTGGTAAAGTTGGTAAGTTGCGGCTGTAAACCGAAAGATGCGGCAAGAGAATGTAACAAGGTGAAACTACCGATGATCTGATCGAGATCGAAGAGATTTAGCTTGATCTCACAAATTTATATTCAATACATATTTAATAATCAACTTCAGAAGAAGACACGATTCAGCGGATGAGCTGGCCCGGAAAGGTTCCGAAAAACCGGCATATGGACCCGAGTCCATCATACTACCTCTATGAATTTCTTACATTACACAATCGGATAGACCAACATCACAGACCTAAAATACTGAAATGCACTGAACAGATGTAGGCAGATCAAAGAAGTTATATTTGGACTGAATTACAAATTCACAAGAATATTACTTAGGACACCTAGAGAGCGACTACAAAAAATAGAAGGATAGTTATAGGACATAACACAGTAAAAGACATATCTATAATATGGGTAATTAGCCCCATGTGTAGAGCTTGCATGAAAACAGAGAAAACAACAAAATACATTCTTCTGGACTGGAAACAGGTAGAAGTATGTAGCAACTAAGGCCCCCGGGTACACTAACGGAGGCAGTTAGCAACCGAAAATCTTTGCTAGATTTCGTAGAGGAGCTGGGGTGGTTAGAGGTAGCGCTAACTAGTTATTCACACAAAATAAGTAGGTACAATGTTTGTCGATTTCCGGAAAATGTCTATAAAAACTAATATCAATTTCCACATAGATAACACGACTTTTGACGACCGGTTTGGCCTAGTGGGTAGTGACCCTGCCTACGAAGCTGATGGTCTCGGGTTCAAATCCTGGTAAGGGCATTTATTCGTGTGATGAGCATGGATATTTGTTCCTGAGTCATGGGTGTTTTCTATGTATTTAAGGATTTATAAATATTTATATATTATATATATATATATATATCGTTGTCTAAGTACCCTCGACACAAGCCTTATTGAGCTTACTGTGGGACTTAGTCAATTTGTTTAATAATGACCTATAAAAAAACCGCGCATCTTAAGGATGACTCACGCTAGACCGGGCCGAGACCGGACCGGGACCGGGCCGGAGCGTCCAACACGTCACTTTCTATAATGGCTGATCGGTGATCCTGTGGTGCTTGCCATAGAAAACGAAGCGCCAGAAGCTCCGGCCCGGCCCCAACTCTGTCTAGCGTGAGTCATCCTTTATAGGTCGTGTCAACCACGATGACGCGCAGATTTATCAAATCTTCCAGGCACGTGTCTTTGTAAATGAAACCATCTATATTTATTTACGGTTGGTAAGATACACGCCAAATGTGGACTGTAAAAGTGGATACCTTTACAACCTCCATTGTCTGATGAACAAAAACGTGCTGTCAACTCGTGCTGTCTTTCAGGCCAATTCGAACGTAAACTGATATCCAAATGATGACGTTAAGCTATCGTGCATTTCATCGTTCTTGTTCGTACATTATTGGCGCTAGCAAGATGTAAGATATCTAAATGCCATCATTCAGATATTATTCTGGTGTCAGTATGGAATGGATTGGCCTGTTAGCCAAATAGAGAAACGTTTGATTTTAAGCATCACCTTCACTTGGAGTGAGGAAAAAAGGAATAATCATTCCGCTCCAGCACTCCATTATCAAGACGATCCTGACATCTGTTGGATAAATCAAATAGGTACCAGTAGAAGTAATACTAATCAAATAAGAGTTAAAAAAAAGGATAAAGAGTTGAACAAATGATCTTTATATATATATATATATATATAACTACTTAAAGGTAAAACTCATATAGCTAACACGCGGATTCAGGCTGCACCAGCGTAACAGCATACAGCATTGCGGAATAAAATGTCAAAAATCCAAGCATCAACACAGCTTGATATTTCTGAAAAAATTAAGTCTGCATTATTGCTATGTACTGTACGGACGCCTATAATTGTGGTGGAAGATGAACACTCGTTGTCGATTTCTGGGTTTATATATTTTTTTTTATCATTCAGCTAGATCACAGTCAACTACAATCATTGCCACCTTCGGACTTCCCGCCTGCAGACAGATTCATCTAGCAGGGCGATAATTCTAAATTCAAATACATAATCGTTGCCAGTTACCTACCAAAATACTGTGAAGGTTTCAAACCTTCACAGTACCATTACTACAGCGGTATTGCAGAAAATGTCAGAAAGGTCATTTTATCATTACATTTATATTAATTTTGACGTTTATTGCAGCATTACCGTGCGTACCAGCAGGATTGCGGTGCAATAATAACGCTGGTGCAATTGACATCTGATCGCCAAAGCATCCAACAGCAGCCATCAATAGCACAACAATATCAGTTACTGTTTACGCGTACTCCCGGTGAGATTTTTAGTGCGGGCCGTAAAGGGATTATAACAACGAGAACAATAAAACATGAAAAGTGCGTTAACGGCCTATATAACCTAGTTTACTGCCGTAGCTCAACCGAATCGAACGCTGACTCGGTTTGGAATCGGTTACGGTTAGTGTTTATTTATTTACTTTATCCACACACATATTATAAACCTTCTATGATGCCTTAAAATCCGTAAATAATGGCCAATATTAAGATACACTGGTTTCTTACAACAAATTTCTTATCTGTGAAAATATTGTAATTGCTACATCAAAATCGATTTGGTAATTACATTCAAATATCGAACATCTCTGAAAAAAAAGCAATTCGATTCGACCTCTATTCTACTTAATGTCAGTCGAGATGCCGTTTTGTTCGACATGAAATGTAAATTGCATACAATTTTGACAAATCTCGCATGTTATTTTGTATCGAATGATACGGAAACAGGTCCCCAACTCTAGTTTGTCACTGAATAAAATAAAAAAAACTACGAAAGCGTATATGCAAGAAAAAAGTTTTCATTTACCGCCATTTGACGTACAACATTATTTTTGTTGTTTTTAAAGTAACTATATCAAAAGTTTCGTTTAAAATGAGCGATAAGTAAAGATATTTCGGCGACACCGCCACATATCCGCGAGTTCCGCCAAGAGAGCAACGATGCCCCAATGTTGGCTGTAATTTGGGGTTAAACCCACACTTGTGTTTTAATGCCCTTCATTATGTAGCAACTATATAATTTTCTTATAATCGTCCACCATCATAGACAATCATTTAAGAAAAACCATCACGCTTTTTTCTGTTATTTAACTTTTTGTTAAAGACAAATTTAATTACCTACGATCATGGACAACCTATAACACTTCATTAACAAAAATAAAAACTTTTTAACCGTTATGTCAGCACTTCGATTATGAAGAAAATTCTTCAAAAGTAATCAGACTCCGATGACATTCAGTGTGTCACTTGTTATGGATAAAACAAAGAGGATGAACATAAATGTCGTAACTAAATTAAAACTTTTCTTTGAATAGTAAATAATAACTTTAATGTCACAACTAATAGTGGTACGAAACATTTGCTTATACTCGTAATGAATGCGCAGACTTGATTCTGCTCACGTCTCCTGAATCATTATATATATGCACCTTCGGTTGAATTTTTCGATTTTTGGTTATTATCAGAGTTAGTAGTGAATAACGAATTTCATACAAATTATTAAGAGCTCCTAACTCTAATAATAATTCAAACAAACGAAGGGGCATAGCTGTGGATAATTTAGTTCAAATTGCGTAGAAATATTTTCTATACTATTAATATATTCCATATAATATATACTCGTATAAGGAAAATGGGAACTACATGTGTATGGCGCTTCTCTATATGTCACGTGACATTATCCCCTTTGGTTTTGATTTAGCATACAGTACTGCTAATACTTCCCAAGTCTTTATTTACTACATATCTTCTTCAAAAACGTAAAAGAACAAAATTCAAATCTATGCACGTTTGAGCCAGTGAGTACATATTTCCTCTTGTTATCTTTAAACTTACGATATTTAGGTATCGATGTAGTCGATTTTTTCCATTTGAGATCGTTTTCAATGTTCACAAATTATAACGTCCCTTAAAGTTCCTTGTTACAAAATAAAGCATATGTGGTTTCCACTGTTTCCTGATAAAATAACATTTATTAAATCCAAATCGCTATAAACTTATTTTATAAAAACTATAAATTGTTGCAAAAGCCAAAACCAAACTAGCTATCACAACGAAAAACAAGAATAAAAATTTTACTCGGAAAATCTTATATAATTTTTATCCGGAACAACTTTAAAGCGATGTGAACTATAAAAGTTGGATTCATTAATAACTAGCGAAGTGGACGGTCAGTAGGAATGCTCCGCGATCGATTATTCATAGTTTCTCGGTTGAAGGAGCATGACTTGGCTTGTTTTTCTATAAAACACTAGATTTATGGATTTTAAAATGCAGTTTGACAGATTTTACTCTTAAAACAGCTTTTCTTACATTAGCCCCGTAAAGATAAGGTTGAACGAAAAAATATTTTCCGTCTTAGATTTGGATTTTTACATAATGCATATAAAAGTAAAATATAAAACCACGTAAATCATAATACAAAATACATATAAACACATTATAAAAACCACGACAAATAAGCTAACCTAACCATTTTTGCCTCAAATCAGTAAAAAGCAAAATCAAAGAAAATAATTACATGCAATTAAAGCTAATAAATCTACAAATGTAGAGCGCGTGTGATAGATGCCTTAAATTGCTAGAAACAAGTAATAAGTAGTAATTTGTTTAGATGCATATTAAACGATGTAGAAAATATGTTGGTTGTTGATGATAGGCATCATGTTTTTCAACAGACTTAAGAAACACTCTATTTTTCATTTCGAATACGAGGACATCAATTACATGACATGGACATGTTTTTTTTTTTAATTATGTATAACTTTTATAGCATTTCTTGAGGGTAATTACAATCAGCCATTTAGATAAAAGTATCATTAAAGATAAAGATATTTTATTATTCAAGTAGGCATATTACAATGCGCTTATGAACGTCAAATAAAGCTACACTGGCTCTAACCCTACACCTCTGACCCGAGAAGATTTGAATACCCCCTTAATTGTTTCTGGAATGGGGAGAAAATATCAGAATGTAAATCAAATCAAATTTCATTTGCTTATCGCAAAAAAAGAAAAAAGAAACGTATTTGGAAAGTAATATTTTCTAGTGCAGAAACGGCTCACTGTCTGCGCATTTTTTTCAGAACAACTGTGACCCTCCTTTAGAGCATGAGAAATGATATTTATATTAAAATATCCTACGGAAAAAAAAAAACATTTGGAATAGTTGCATACATACTCGTACCGGAAAGTATATAACAAGAATTTGTTTGATTTTAGTTCGAATATAATACTAGAAATATGATGTATCAGTTTAATCAAAAATATCAGCTACTGGTAAACTGGGGTGACGTTGAATCACGGAAAACATTGATCATCGATTTTACAACTACAATGATTTGGTTTCTGAAAGCGTTCACCATGTATATAGGTATGTTGCCAACCAAATTAATTATAACATTCTTAAACTTGCGTTCTAAAATCAACTCCCTATTTCTCAAAAATCGCTGATTAAGTACGTAACGGCTATTCTTAATACTGTTAAATGACATCGTCAATAATAATATATTTACGCGTAAATACATAATAAGCCCACAGATTTACACTCTACATTTCTTTCGAGTTAAGTCATTGTCCGCCGGCCTAGCCAAGCCCGTAACCAACCAAATCTTTCCTAATTAGAATATCAAGTTGAAGGCACACTTTCTATAATTAGGAAAGACTTTGTTGGTTACGATCATCGTTAGGCTAGCGGACAAACGGCCCGATTTGAAAGAAAATAATGGAATAGAATAATTTTTATTCGTAAACACAAAAAAGACATTAAATTACATGATATAACAAAAACAAAGAAAGTATAACGTGCCACGAAAAAGTATAAAGTAACAGACAAGAAGTAAACTACATAAAATAAGTAATATAGAGTGAACAAATTGAAAAATAGATAAATGAATTAAGAATAATAGAAAAATGAAAAATAATAGAAGGAGATACGATAACGAAAAGTTCTGGTTTAGATAAGTTATGAAAACTATCTATATTAGATATCGTTTGTATGTCGTATAATTGACAGAAGCAGCTCGATTCGGGCAACTAATGTCACTTTGACGTTAGAAATATTGTAGATAGATCTTATTGGGATCATATTGCGGAATCGATATAAACGTCAATTTTGACATGTCATTTAGTAATCGATCTTTTAAAGATCTTAAACGTGTCTTAATCATTCTTTGAATCGAGCTGAAAGATGATTTTACTTATTCTTAACCCGATCGAACGATATATTCTGAGCAGAGTGTATTCAGTGAGCTTGACAAGAGTTAAAACCCTATAGCTTTAGTTTATTCAATACATTTGCCTGGCGACGCGACGCGTGTATTTTGTTAAAGCGACACGGTATTTTCTTGAGCACTGCACACGATGTTCATTCTTGAATAAATGTCCATTGTTCACCAAACGTAATCAGTAGTCATAAACTACGTAAACGTTCAAGACAGTGAAGGAAACAAAATAGTAACCGCTTGTCAACTTATTTATATACTTAAACACATATATATATGCATATAATTATATCAAAGCTGTTTCATTGCAAAAAAAAAGCGGCCAAGTGCGAGTCGGACTCGCGCATGAAGGGTTCCGTACCATTTAAGACGTATTAAAAAAAAATCTACTTGCTAGATCATGTTCAACATTTTACCACTTTGGAAGTGTCTCTCGCGCAAACTATTCAGTTTAGAAAAAAAATATATTAGGAACCTAAATATCATTTTTGAAGACCTATCCATAGATATCCCACACGTATGGGTTTGATGAAAAAATTTTTTTTTTAATTTTATGACGTATTAAAAAAAAAACTACTCACTAGATCTTGTTCAAACTAATTTTCGGTGGAAGTTTGCATGGTAATGTATATCATATATTTTTTTTAGATTTTTTATTCTGTTATTTCAGAAGTTACAGGGGGGGGGGGACACACATTTTTTCACTTTGGAAGTGTCTCTCGCGCAAACTATTCAGTTTAGAAAAAAATGATATTAGAAACCTAAATATCATTTTTGAAGACCTATCCCTAGATACCCCACACGTATAGGTTTGATGAAAAAATTTTTTTTTTTTTATAATTTTATGACGTATTAAAAAAAAACTACTTACTAGATCTCGTTCAAACCAATTTTCGGTGGAAGTTTGCATGACAATGTCTATCACATATTTTTTTTAGTTTTTTCATTCTGTTATTTTAGAAGTTACGGGGGGGGACACACATTTTACCACTTTGGAAGGGTAATCAGTAGTCATAAACTACGTAAACGTTCAAGACAGTGAAGGAAACAAAATAGTAACCGCTTGTCAACTTATTTATATACTTAAACACATATATATATGCATATAATTATATCAAAGCTGTTTCATTGCAAAAAAAAAGCGGCCAAGTGCGAGTCGGACTCGCGCATGAAGGGTTCCGTACCATTTAAGACGTATTAAAAAAAAATCTACTTGCTAGATCTTGTTCAACATTTTACCACTTTGGACACACATTTTACCACTTTGGAAGTGTCTCTCGCGCAAACTATTCGGTTTAGAAAAAAATGATATTAGGAACCTAAATATCATTTTTGAAGACCTATCCATAGATACCCCACACATATGGGTTTGATGAAAAAAAAAAAAATTTTAAATTTTTTATGACGTATTAAAAAAAAACTACTTACTAGATCTCGTTCAAACCAATTTTCGGTGGAAGTTTGCATGACAATGTATATCATATATTTTTTTTAGTTTTTTCATTCTGTTATTTTAGAAGTTACGGGGGGGGGGGGACGGACACATTTTACCACTTTGGAAGGGTCTCTCGCGCAAACTATTCATTTTAGAAAAAATTATATTAGAAACCTCAATATCATTTTTGAAGACCTAACCATAGATACCCCACACGTATGGGTTTGATGAAAAAAGATTTTTCGAGTTTCAGTTCTAAGTATGGGGAACCCCCAAAATTTATTGTTTTTTAGGCTTCCGTAGTTTTCTATTTTTGTGTGAACATCTTAATGCGGTTCATAGAATACATCCACTTACTAAGTTTGAACAGTATAGCTCTTATAGTTTCGGAAAAAAGTGGCTGTGACATTATCGGACAGACAAACGGATATGACGAATCTATAAATGAATGTCTGAGGTTCAGCGAGATGATGGATATTCGTCCCTCTGTGTTATAAGTGTCACCTGTATTCTAATTAGTATTTTGATGTTTCATGTCAACTCTTTCCAATTATACATGTCTAGATTGTCTAGGTTCAATATGTAATTTCACAGTGCTTTAGTTTTAACTGTTATACTGTGTTAATTAAAATGAATAAATAAAATAAAATAAAATAAGGGTTCCGTTTTTTGCCATTTGGCTACGGAATCCTAAAAACGGCAAATTGCGTATCGGTCTCGCGTTCCAATGATGAAAAAAATCCGATTCACCTTGTTAACTTTTAAGATATACACGCCACTTTATTTAGATATTTTATTCAGATCGTGATTAAACTCATTGTTCGCTAGATTTAACTATTGTTATCTCAATCTTTGAAGTCCTTCCTTAAAGTTATTTCCTGAGCCTCTCCTACCTCTAATGAAAACAAAACACGTTTTAACTTGTTAAGATCTATGCCTCAAAGAACAAAGGCAAATTGAAGTCATTTGCCGTAATGATTAATTAAATCTTCAAGAGTTCCTCTTACAAGTTCAAAATATTTTTAACAAATTATTTTGAAACCTTTTTAGGGTTTTAGATATTCTCTTTATATAAGAAAAATATTAAATGTAATTTAAATTGTACGTACGTGTAATTTTTGTGGAGTCAATAAGGATAAGGAGTTTGGTAATGCTTGAGGTAAATATGCATGATTGAATAAGTTTGGGAACGTACACGTGTATGATATTAAAGAATTTATTTGTGTCGGTGGTGAGAAAAATGTGTAGTAGTGGAACGTGTAGACGTGTGTAAAGCGCCGTCCGCCGTCATTACACGTTGAGGGAAATGTGAAGTTTTTGGGACCAAAAATTTGATTTACTCTACCTATCAAGTTAAGTACCTACTACAGCCCCTGTATTGATCTAATATTCATGTTTATTATGTAATTCTATTTATTGACAGTAACAATATACATAATGGATATATACAGATGAATACTATAACTAGCTTATATATAAAATAGGCCCTTGAGGCATTGTACCAAGGATGCTGGCGGCATTTCCTCGTTGTATCGCAATACTGATACGTTGTGCGAGGAAGCCGCCAGCTCTTCGGTCACCAGTTACGTCAACCAGACGTTTCGCGATTTCTCCAAAAAACTTGTGCGCGCTGGGACCCCATGGACCCATCTTCATGTTTATTTATTTTCATTTCACCACACCAGCTGGTAAAGACCCTCTTGAGTGTTCAAAAACTGATGAGAAAGATTAATTCGATGCTGTTTTTGAGTAGTTTTTCATGTTAGCTGGTAGAATTTATCAATCAATAATCAATAACTATTATAAATTAATATATAATTATTAATATAAATTAATAATTGAAAAAACTTATCGTACAAAAGGCTGACTTAATGCCAAAAAGCATGCTTTACCAGTCAACCTGAAGGCTAAGCAGAGAAATTGTTAGCGGCGCTACTGCTACTAACCAAACATGTTAACAGTTGAAATTAACATCTATTCCGCTTGACTCAGATTGTTCATGAAATATCTAGTTGAGGAGTAATAACTCCTCTTTTGTTATACTCGTAAGTAAAAGATAGCCTTTAGGGATGACTCGTAAATCTGACTTATTTTTTTTTTGTCGACTATATTAAAATTCAGTCTCAAGCAGCCGAAACTTCAAGTAAAACTTAGTCAACCTGAATAACAGAGAGCTTACCGCAAACCACGTTCGACGTGTTGTCTCCCTGTCACACTTACGTACGCATTTACAAGCGCGACAGAGAGGTAACACGTGGAACGTGGTTCGCGGTAGGCCCTCAGGGTAGTGGAAACTATCTCATTCAATGGATTTTAAACGTGGCACCTGAGTTATGGTGATGGCTTTAGCTACGAATGCTGAAGACTCCGGTTCGAATGCGGCGTCAACCACGAGACATGCCTCAGTCCCTTCTTGAGAATTATATAACTACTTTTGTTTATGATTTGTCAGGTACTTTCTCATAAAAATAATCAGAATAATAAATCAAATAATTAAAATTGTCTATTTTGCACCAATTAAACTTATGCCTTAAAACTTTTTTTTTGCAAATATTATAGGACATTCTTACACAAATTCATTAAGCCCCACAGTGAGCCCAAGAAGGCTTGTGTTGTGGGTACTCAGACAACGATATATAAACACTTAAATACATAGAAAATACCCATGACTCAGGAACAAATATATGTGCTCATCAGACAAATAAATGCTCTTACCTCTTGCTTATTCGAACCAACGACCATCGGCTTCATAGGCAGGATCACTACCCACTAGGCTAGACCGCTCGTTAAACTTATTTTGAAGTATAAAGAAAAAATACTTACATCAACATCAATCCCCGGCTGAGGGAATATCCTCGTAAAAGGATACTCTTTAGGCAGATAGCTGAAGAATTCCTGCCTGCCCCGGTACCACTTCACACTGTAAAGGGTCTCGTTCCCCTCCAGCGTCCACTTGCAACCCAGCTGCACCTCGTCGCCGAGGCGGACGGCGGATGGTGCTATTAGTTGGACGTCTTTTAGGGCTTTTGTATCTGAAACAAGGAGATATATACATTTAGTTGATTTAGTGTAATAGTAGTATTACACTTTAGAGCAGTAAAAAAGTAAGCCTATGATGGATGACGCTGCCTGGAAGATATTTTTTTCGGTAGGGAACTTTACAGGAGGGAAAGTAGTTGACACTGTTAATATCACGCTGCCAAACAGACAGATAAGACCCCTTTATGGCGCTGGATAGCTTTAAAACTAACCAAGCTGTGCCCATATCATATTTCTGAATTACGTCAGTAATAATAAAAGCTACGTTTATTGAAAAGATTAGTGGAAATAAATGATATTTATTCGTATTTTTACAAATTTAGGCAATTATCTAAAATTAAGAAGATTGTGGTCAAATTCGTTGTAACTAATGCCATTTCAGGTTCAAACATCCGTAAGGCATTAAATATTGTCACGTCGTTATACGGTCACTCTCATTGCTTGCTTGCTTACATCGATAATAATTAAACGACTGTTGTATTGTTTTTCTATAAGTGATATAAGTCTTATCTTCAACGACATTTGTTCATAAACTTTGCGTGTTTTCAGATAAAATGAAAATAGTTCAAGCTTTGATGTCAACATGGTTTAACAGGCAACCGCAACCATTACATTCAACTGTTGCTTAATGAAACGGGTTTATATTTATCGCCCTGACCAATTTGTGGTTTTTCCAATTTGATTTTATTTCGACCGTAATTGTCATTGCTGCAACCCACCAATTCAAATATATTTTTTGAACAATTATTCAAAAATTAGTCTTCACCAAGGCACTTTACGAAAACTAGTTTTGACTTTTGACTGAGAAATCTTAGTTATGAATAGTTATCACCGAGGCCTTTTAACTAGGGAAAACGCGTTCTCACTAAAAACGGTAACAGTCATATCGATAAATTCTTGGGAAAGGCTCCACAAGGAACTTCCGAAAATTCAAGGACATTTGTTAGGTATGTTTATTAATATACCCCGGGGTTTTGTATGTAGAAATTATTTCGTGTATTTATAACTTTGTTTATTATAAAATAGTAACGAATCTACGAAAAAAAATAGGTGGTGAAGCTTACCCCAAATGTACTTAGAAATGTTACATAAGTTTCGGGTACTACCGTTTTTACTTAATTTTTGGTTAGTGTAAAATTATTCCCGCACCCAAAGCCCTGGGGTATGTTAATTAATTTTTACGATTATTTGTACCTCTCCTAAACGTTCAATTCTGCCCGTAATAGCCATTAGAAAAGTCATTAAATTGTTGATATTATTTTTGCATTTAAATTCAAAATTTTAACTAGATTTCCAATACCTGTTACTGCTGTTATGCATTGTGGGTGTGTTAAGCAAGTAACAAAAAGCATAATCGACTATTTAAATACTTCGATCGGTATTAGATTTCTTAAACATTTGGTTGGATATCCGCAGTCAATACTATTGCAAAATCTTTGAGATGAATGTGCACATAGAGGTTTGTGCAAAAAAAATCGTGTTACAAAATATCGTTAACCAATAGACAGTCAAGTTTAAAATAATGTTTAGTTATTAGTTATTCATTTTATAGCCAAATTTTTGATAAAATTCAAACGTTCAAAATAAGATTATATGCCTATGTAATTTTATTCCGTGATGTATCTATATTTTTTATATCGTCATATATTAGGCTTGTCCTTATATTAGGTCATAGTCGCCTAGTCTTACTAGGATGGCATATAGTCGAGAAATTGGGACCTGTTCCGCCGTGGCGAGGTGGCCTAAGGGTTCATAGCGTTAGCCCGGATAGCTAAAAACGCAAGTTTGAATTCGGCCTTCACCACTGGATGAATTCGTCACTTTTTTTTTAAATATATGACATCTATTTCAGTTCATTGCCGTAACAAGTTGATAAATCTGTATCAGGTAGTGTTAGTAGGAACTCGAGTCTATTAAGTCTAAATTGAAGAACTTGACTTGTTTTTACGACACTCAGAGCTAAAAAAACTTCTGAGTCTTTTTAGTCCCCAGTTAAATCCTTTATTGGGTATTGTTTAAACGCAACAAAAAAAAACTCGACTATCTCAATAAAGACTCAGTCAATCATTTTATAGGTTTTACCGAAACAACAGTAAAGGAAATAGGCGTTATAGTGTGATTTGTGTTAAGTACATGAATTAACAAAAACGACGCATTTTGAAATTATTTGTAAAAAAAATACAAGTTGTCCGAAAAGGACTCAAATTTTGTCTTAATTATAAGAGTCTGAAAAACTGAATCGAGTCTTAAAGCATAGGACTCAAAAGACTCGAGTCTTAACCAGAAATCATGTGATCATATTTGGCCTATTTATAACTGTGAAATCGTGAGTCTTACTCGCTACGAAAATCACTAAAATATGCGATGCGGTGCGAACTTTTATTATTAATGCTTTAATGTTGGTGCGATGAATGTTTTCTTTTATTGGGTAAATACGCATACAAAATAGAGCGGATTATTTTATTTGATTAAATTTTTGAGTAATATTGTTCTTTTTGGCTTTTCCGCTTTGAAAAAAAATTACACGTTATAATATCTTCTCTGCCCCCAACCCCCATCGTGATCATTCTTGATATGATATTTTTCTTACCCCCACCCCCCTCCTAAACGTAACATGAACTCTGGACGGCCTCCACCAGTCTCTGTCAGGTCATCTTGCTATCACTGCTTTAATTTAAAATTTAAAATAGTGGAGGTGAGTAGAATTGCTAACATCTGAATAACTCGATATCCGCATGTGCTCAAGTATTCATAATACAATTTGGCTGGTAATTATATACCTTCGTGTGTCATTAGCCGATCGTTTAACATGCGGGAACGGCGGCTGTGTCAATTACATTAAGGACAGTTTAATGCAATTGGGTTGTTGGATTCTGTATAATTATAATATTTAATAAAGAGGTAGCAAATGAGCAAGAAAACACATAGGTACAATAGTAAAGGTAAGGCCCCCCCAAAAAAAGCAGACCATAAGCCGTGGCAAAACCCTGAGACAATGATAGGAAGAAGAAAGAGGAGATGGAGATACTTTTTTCACTTCATTAAAAAAAACACACACACACACACATAAACGCAATAAGGTGCATTGAGATAATTTTTGAAGGCGGGGTAATTTTGAAAATGGCATGGTATTTCATACTTAAGCAACACTTACCCTTACTTATTATTTATTTAATCTTAACTGCACAATACATGAAGATACAAATAACGGACTTAATGCCTTAAGGTATTCTCTACCAGTCAACCACTGGATTAAACCCTTACAGTTGCTGCAGTTGAAAGTGCTTCTAATTTAATCAATGTAGGCCATTTCAAAATCATCCCGGTCTCGAAATTACCAAACTGCACCTTATTAAAAAAAACATGTTTTTCGTGTTTACATTAGTGCGGCTGCTTTACAGCTGTGAAAAAAAGTCGACAAATGATTTTAGTATTCGATATCAATATTATAAATTTTATTCAACTAAAATAGTCAAGAGCTATGCGCTAATTGACAGCCACTTAAACACGTGTAACAGTAACCGATCGGTTAACATGCAGCAATGGCGGCGGAGCGTAATATATTGCATTGAGGAGGGTTTAATGTAATTGTTGCCACGATCGGTACTGCGCCTGTAGGTAATAGTTAGTTTCCTGTTAATATTAATAATTTATTTCAAGATTTTACTTTTTGCTAAGTTTGAGGCTTGATTTTTGTTGAATATATTTTTACAAATTCGTTAAGATTTCATGCGTGTATGAGGGCCATTTTATTTTGAGTTGTTACACTTTTTTCTATTCAGATTCACGAGGTTTTTCGATCCTAATTGTGTTAAGTTTAAGTATGTTATCAAATTTTCAAGTTTTTGTTAGCAAAAAACTCCCAAAATATATATAAGTACGTACATTTCTAACACATTTATTAGATTATAAACTAAAATAGATGTCATATACTAGAGAAAAGTGACCAAGCTCTCCTGTGATGGGAGCGAAATTGGGATAGCCTTGGTCTAGGGCGTTAGCTACTTTAGCAGAAGACACCGGTTGTAATCCAGCCTCGGGCTATGGAAAACTTGGTTAATTTTTATATACTATAGAATAAACCTTCTGTTGCCATCTATTTAAGTTAATAATTTATATATAGTAGTGTCAAAATCATAATAAAAATATTTAGTTAATATTTACCCTGTAGTTTGTACTTTGACTTATGCTTACCACGAGTTTTTGTTCCTTCTGCATTGCAATAGCGCATCATTCTTGATACCCCATACTTATTTGAGTATTCGACTTTTTCTGATGCTGTTTTGATAATAAACATTTCTTGTGAAATTAATTTCATGAACGCTCGATATTGGTCTGGTCTGTCATTGCCTTTTAGTTCGTGAAGCTACCAGTCTTTGAAAACTCCCTTGTTGACAAGAAACGCTTGGCGATAATGTTCCCAAGGAGGCAACAACTAGACATTAATACGTACATACGAGCGTAGAACGTAGTGAATATATGCTCTTTAGAAGCTACCGTTGGCGCTAGTTGCATATGCAGCTGTAATGTTCAGCCAAGGTATGGTTGGACCGGATCGATACAGTGTTATGTGTACCTACGAAGCTTGATTTATATAAAGCCCGACCAGAAATGTATGATCATATTCAAGAGGGCACTGTTATTGTTGTGTATAGGGTGACAAATTCAATTTAGTATGAAAAAATTTGTTCCAATGAAATTTCTCAATATGGCGCGTGATCATATATTACTGGTAAGGCTTTAAATGATCCTTATATAATTTCGGCGTTATGTTGTATCTTCTTGCTGTGTAACTTTTTCCTATTTAACCATTTATTCACTTTATGTTTTATGATGTTTTTCTTCCCCTTGTCTGTTACTTTCCGTGGCTCTTTTCACTTGATGGTCGCATCGAAGATCAGCGTTGGAATCCACCAGCAACATGCTGAGATGAGGCTATTTCGTGGCACTTTATACTTTCTGTTTTTTTTTTTTATATTATGCAATTTGTCTCGTTGGTGTTCACGAATAAAAATAATTATATCCTATTGTAATAAAATAATTTGATTGGTTCCCTAAGTTACACTTACTAGATCACATATAAAGTACGTATAGGTTTTATATATAAATATATAAATGACGATAATAAACCAATATTCATAGACAGGGCTATTTATCTAACAGTCCTAGACAATTGAGTTGATTTGGCACGATGCTAAGACAAATATACGATTCGAAGGCTATCCTACGCAAATTCGCTTAAGCCGACTAAGTGGGCACTGTTATGATAATAAATACGACGAATACACAATTAAGAAGGGGCTTAAAGCAAGGAAATTAGAAGGTAAGATCTGGATGGATAAGATACAGCCGCGGAAAATTTGGGATGGAAGATATTTATACTTACTTATGCAGGGTAACGATAAACAAACTGCAAATAAATAAGTAATAAATTAGACATTTTATTGTGTTTTTATTTTCTGTTTTTTTTTGACGTTTCAAAGTTTTGGTTGGAGTCTGCCCTCACAAAATATAGTCTGGTTTACCACGACTGCCTTAACAAGGTCAAACTGACGTGCGAAGACGCCTAACGTCTGCATAATTTACTTTCTATATAATACATCTCGCTCGCGCTAATATGCGAGTACGTACGCGTTGCCTATCATGTGATTTTTTTCATGACAGTTACCCTTGTTCGTAACGTGTAAAAAATCAATAAACTACAATTGTGCGTAAAGCTGGCCATACACACTAGGGTAGGACTGCAGTTTTGCCAACTGCAAAGGTAAAACGTAGCGTATGCAGCATTGGACTGCACAGTTTTCAAACCAGCTTCCAGCCCGATTCGAAGAATGATTAAGACACGTTTAAGATCTAGGAAAGATCTTTAAAAGATCGATAACTAAACGACATATCAAAATTGACGTATATTTCGATTTCGCTGTGATCCCAATTAGATCTATCTACGATATTTCTAACGTAAAAGTGACATTGGTTGCCCGAATCGAGCTGCTTCTGTCAATTATACGACATACAACAGATATTTAAATGAGAACTTATCTAAACCAGAACTTATCATTATCGTATCTTATTCTTCTAATCGGGCTGTTCGATTGTACAGGCAAAACTGCGCAGACGTACCCTAGTATGTTTAGCCAGCTTTAGCGGCATTTTGAGCTACTGACTAATAGGGCACTGTTATGATAATAAATACGGAGAAATACACAGTTAAATTAAAAGCAACAAAGCTGTTCTGAAGCATTTCCTATAACTGCTTGTAAATAATTTGTAGGCTGTTTGTAAATTCATTTGAAAGCACTAGTATCGAAGCTATATGATATGGTGTGCGGTTAACAAAGTGGTGGGCTTACCCCGGCTTGGAATATTGGATTTACCGAACATATTTTATATACGAAATATCAATTTAAATTTATCAGGTAGCTCTTTGGTGAATGCAAATATTAGGAAACTGGACTAAACCCAATAGTGTAATAAAAATATTGTCTGAAAGTAATAAGTCGTTGGATTGGGTTGAATTTAAATGTAGATTAAAAGATTTGCTGCTCTGTAAAAGTATTTACAGTACATATGGTGCTACTTTACCGCACTAGTGTGAAAATTAGCATATTACGTTACTGTGTCAAACATTTAAAGGGCCATATGTACTGTAAAACGTTGTACGATACATGTGCGAATAGGTAATTCGCCACTCGTGTCGATTTAAAACACTCTCCTCGGTCGTGTTTTAATTTATCGCCACTCGTTTCGAATTTCCTATTTTTCGCACTTGTATCGTAATGTACTATTATAGACCCTAATTGGTGTCACGTGAGCTAGCGACGTTTAAGCCAAAATAACGAGCGAATAATCATCGGTTTTGATACGACGTTGACGATCGCTCAGGCTTACGCAATTGGTGCAAGCGGAATGCGCTAGAAACCGTACCATTAAACATCTCGCTTGTTCTATCCAGTGCGAGTGAGATACACTGTGAGTTGTGTCAAGGTCATATCATAAAAAAATTGGTATTAAATCGGAATCAGCCCCCAGTACCCGAACCATGAGTCACTGACAATGTCAAAACTAACATATACGCTATCGAGAACGTATTTTTTTTATCTCTCTTGCACTTATATGCGAGTACGAGCGAGATGCATAAAAACTAAGTTACGTTATCGATAGCGTTTATGTCAGTGCAATACTGTTGGTAGCCACACAGGCCCTAATCAAAACCGCGCGGATAAATGTGCTATTAGCCGAAATCACTAACAAATCCAATTTTCTAGCCACCAATTACAGTCTGTCATCGTAGCCAAAAGCTGCAGTTACATTTAATGTTTGACCAAGCCTGCAAGCCGCAAATCGCCACCACACAATTTGGGAGCTAGTTTATTTATTTAGGACATCACCCTAACTTTGAATGGAATTTGAGGTAAAAGTTGAAAATTAGTAACCACTGCACAGAATATTGCGATTGTTTTATAGTATATGTATTCAAATAGCTACACCTAAAATAAATTTAATAAAATGACCTAGGAAGTGCTATGAAGCCCACTCAGTAGTACCCTGCCTACGAATGAGGAGGTTCAAATCCTAGTACCTAAGTGCATTTTCACGCCTATTTCCTCGTATTTATATTTTACGGGCTACATAATTACATATACACTACTTGAGCTGAACAGTGAATAAGTAACCCGTAAGTGAGTATGTGTGCGTTCAAAATTGGCGGGCCTTTTATAAAAATACAGCCCTGTTTTAGCGACGCGACATACGCTATAAGTCCATGCGGTGTTCATGAATTCATTTAACAAAGACAACATAATATTATACAGTGTATATTTTTGATACAGCAAAATTAAACTAGACGTAGGTTTTAGTGCTAAAAAACGATTCCGAAAGATTGTCTAATTTAGTGATAACTCCCAGAGCATTCATTATAAAAAAAAAAAAAACCAGCGGCAATGTATTTCGTACATCATGGTCACTTGTAACAGTTGTGACGTCGCGTCATTAATGAGACGTTTTGAGTTAAAACAAAGTAGTGATACGTTGCTTGCTGAATTATTTTATATGGAAATATAAAAGTCGTCTGTTTTTTATAACCCCTCTGAAAGTGTGTTCATTAAAGCCTAAACTGACTACCCTTAGTATAATACATATTACAATATACTCATCGGATCCCTTTGTTTGGCATAATTATTGAAAGTCATAATGAAATGATAATCATTTATCATTAGTCAATCAAAACTCCGAAACCGTAAACTTTTCAAGAATTTCCTTAGGTTATCCCAAAGATAGGTTAGTTACGCGTTTCTGAGAAAAACCAAATTATGGCTAACGAAAATGCGGACAAACAATACATTATGACTTAAAACTTTATGGGAAACAATAGATAACCTATACTCGTACGTATCAAATTATTAACAAGTACTGTAAGGTTTAAGTATTTTATAAATTAGTTAGCGCAATACGAGTATGTACCTGCAGGAGAATAAACAAGCTTTAGTAACTACGTCGAGCTCCGAGCTGGCGGCACTCAATCAAAAAGTAATGTTACGCGAGCCCGCTTAGAATAATTGCGCAGCGCTTTAATTGCCAGCTTGATTAATTAGACTTACTTCAGATTACCTGCAAATTCTGCGTATTAACTGGTTTATTTAACATGCTTCACGCCTCGAAGCTGCAAGAGTGGATTATGTGCAGCCGTAGCGGTTACACCGTTATTTTAGACGTTTTTCATCATCTTTCGAACATAGTATAGATGTTTATTAACCTTAGGGTATGGCTACTTTTGTTGTTTGGATATTGATGTAGATAACATATAACGTTCTTAGATTACAAATAGGTATTATATGTTAGTGCAAATATATAGCGGCAAATAGTTAAGTTGTTTTTTCTAATTTCAAATTACCCACTCTAATATTCACTAATGGAAATAATTATTTCCGAAAGCCACGCCTGGTATTGTATACGATAGCTAGAAATTCCACATAATCCTGATTATACCGATTACTCGCAACATAATTATCAGGAAAATGTATATTTCGTCGAATAAAAGGTGTTAACTTTAGCGTGTACGTATAAAATTAATGAAATGAAATGTTTCACAGAGATTACCTGTATAAATCGTTCCTAAAATAGACGTTTATTTTCAATGTGTCTGGGTAAATCTGATGCGGGCAAATAATTGAATTATCATCAATTCAGCCAGCTAAACTCACGTGAGGGATAATTTTCACGAAAATGGGGAAATTGACACTGGAACTGGGTATTTCGACCGTTACATTATGACTCAACTAGTTACGGGATAATCGACACGGCTTTCGGCCGACAACGAATATTGACGGCAAACAGTCAAACAAAAATGGAATGATTGCAGAAATGAAATCATGTAACTCATAAAACTTCTCGCTCTGCATTTTCTATCGCATGTATAACGGGGAGTGCTCTGAGGAATTGTTCGAATTAATCCCTGCCGCTTCTTTTCGTTCTCGTCCTACGCGACAATATTTCCATCCTCACCACTTAGATGGTTGGCAGTCCTCAACTAAACCGTGGAATGAACTGTCATGTCGCCTGCGGTATTTCCGGACCGATACGACCTTCAAACCTTCAAGAAAAGAGCGTACTCCCATCTTAAATACCGACAACGCCCTTAAAACCCCTCTGGTGTTGCGGGTGTCCATGGGTGTCGGTAATCGCTTACCATCAGGTAATCCGTCTGTTTGTTTGCCCCCTAGTTATATCATCAAAAAAAAGAAAAATAACTATAGTTGCGTCAAAATGGCGTGTATTTTTTTTTCCAGGCCAATCGGAACGTGCTCCTGACATCAAGCTGATATTGGAATCATAGTTATCACTGTTATCAGTTAGCGATCTGTAAGTCAATGAATTTTCAATACCTACGGCTCAATTCGAACAATTCCTTTAAGATGTCACAGCGATATTATACCGATTTGTGTCAAAAGTGACGTTTTTGGTTAAAGAAATGTCACTCTTGACACTGACAGATAAGTCTCATATCGCTGTGGTATCTTATAATCATTGTTCGAATACGGCCGATAGTGTTGGTTAAGACTACTCGGTTTTCTCTCTCTCATATAATTAAGTCAAAATTCGTATTATTTTCAACTTGTCACAAACCCGAACCTTCTGTAAAGACTTTGAGACCTTTTCAGAGAAACCTTTTTTTACAAAAAATATTGTTTTATGCATTGTCTTTATGTTGAAATGCATTATAAAATCTGTGTATTAAAATTTTCATGGAAAATCATACAATAACGCCAAGTTTCTTAAGTACCTTAGACAAAAATAAACTGGTTATCATGAGGCGGGCCGTATGCTTGCCACCGACGTTGTATATAAAAAGAAATACACTTGCAAATCGTAATTTCTCGTAAATAAATAGCTTAGATACTTGAATTATTTAACTTAGGTCTACGTCCCCGTTTCCTCAAAAGCTAAGGATAGCAGAGAGGTAACGAGTTCCTGGCATCAGTTCACATAGGGATGTGTATGGAGCGCCTTACAAAGGACATAGCTTCGTTATGCGTTGTCCTGGAGGCCGATCCAGATTTTAAAATGTATTACGGTTTTGACACCATTTTGATACAACCTTAAATATCGCTCACACTGATTGGTGCAAGCGGAATCACCAAGACGATCGTCAAAGTCATGTCAAAACCAGTTCTAAATCTTACGATACAAGTTGTTAAGAGCAGAGAAAATCGTTTTCAAAAAAAATACAAAAAATTGACAAAATTCGGACAGGTTCCTTATCTTAAGTACACAGACAAGAGGTTAATTAAATATAATGAAAACACTTTTCTTTGCAACTTATCTTACTAAATACATCATTTAACAGCGTCTTTTGATTTTTTTAATAAATAAATAAAATAAAATAAATAGATCAAAAGTTAGCCTCCTGTTAAATATAAAAATAGGTACCTTACTTCCCAAGCACATACATACATAAAAAAATATAAAAATATGTTACCGAAGTAAGTAAAACATAATCAATATGTTATCATTTATATTAACCTAAGTCCAATTATTATACCAAATACAATAAATAAAACTATAACCAAAACACTCTAAACAAAATACAACATTAACGTTTCAACACGCATTTTTTATGTGGTGGAGTTAATTAAAAAGTTTTTGTATTAGTCGACATATTTAAGTTAAAAACACTGCTGATTTAGAAAAGCAGCTTGACAATTTATTTGGTTATGTGTAATTAAAAAAAATAATTAAAGAAATACAATTGTACAGTCGAATTCATATATATGTACACATTTCTCGAACTTAATCCATTGCAATAAGGTGAAAAAATGTATACATATTTATGAACTCGACGGTACTGTATCGTATGTTTTATTACGTAAATTTTACTCAAATCTCACTCAAATCCGCAACGTAGGATTCGTTGGGTGTATACAACCATAAATCAGCAACAGGCGTCCTTATTACACACAAACAAAAAAGAATGCTAAACTTCCAAATACATTTTACAAGACAACTACTCTATAAAAAAAATAAATGTCATAATAAAGACCATAATTCGACGCGATAGGCATAGTAAGCTTACAACCAAGCATACGTTTTAAATTGCTTCCCCACACGTCTTGGACATCAAAAACTTCACATAACAAAAAAGCCTTCATTGTTCACCAACACGACCGCCTAACAAAGGCTTGACTTAAACTTCCATTCATATTCGAAATTTCTAGAAAATAGTTGAGAAAAACTTCCAATTTGCCGACTATTCTATGTTGACCTGTGTGCTCTTTGACTTTGCTCTGTTTGAAGAAAAACTGCTATTTGGAGGATAGGTCAGTGTTGTTTTGGTCAGTTCCCCGGCTGCCCGGCCCAATGTTGTCACCGCTCAGACTTTGACAGTAAAATGTAAATTGAATCCCGTTTTTAAGTCGGCATGCGTGGATCGGTGTGCAACTAAACTTCAAACTCAATTTGGGTTTAGGTTTTTAAAACAGCGGAACAGTATCGAATGGAGGTGCAATTGAAACGATATTGTTTTTTTTTTAGTTTTATTGGCTGTTATTTAGAACGAACAAAGACCAATATATATGCTATTTTCATCAAATTTTCTCGTTAAAGTTTCAAAATAAATGAAGTTCATTGAAGATGCTTTTTTAATCTGAACACAATCAGTCAAGGGCTAAATTATTGAATAGTTTTAAAAAACTTATGGTGTACATTCGACGTCAAAAATATCTTTACATTTTCGCTTTATTACAAAGGAGTAAAGTCCACAAGTGTAAACATATCTTTGACGTTGACTAAGAACACCTAGTGCTTTATCAATTAAATTTAAAAGAATTCTAAAAAGTTTTTTTTTTATATAGTTAACCTTAAATATTTGAATGATAATAACGGGAATTTTATACGTAGTACCGTATCCTATCATTATCATTACCTCTGTCACATACAGTCTGACAGTAAAACCCTTGTATAAGTCATAATTTACAAACAAATCCCTCTCACAATATTGTCTAGGTAAAAGAAAACCATTTATATCTATATCACATAATTACGTATAAACATGTTAGCAGAACAACGTATACCTTTGGCAGCAAAATTGCCAATTAAATACCGCCTTATATTCACCAGAATAAAGTTCAGAATCGGTTAAATTCGCAAGTTAGAAGGTTAGATGTTCGGCTCATATTTTCCTGGTTAATCCATATTTATTCGGGTGACCCTACCACAGCTGCTAGCCCCCGATAAGGCTTATTACGATTTTTTATAGAAATAGTGTTAATATTTTTGTTACAACCTCTTTCCGAAGGGGGTTTTTACGAGTATTTAGTACATTTACTTTCACGGTTGCGTTATGGAGGGTGCTCTTTTAGTATCGGGACTCGGTTCGGCTTTATTACTAGTGTCTGGAATTAATTATACTTTATAGGTATGTGTATATAACTTATGCCTCTTTTATGTCACAAGATCGATTGTTATTGACAGATATAGGATTTAAGGGGGCATAATTGAATGACAGGTTGGATGTTTCTATGACTATCGATGAATTTCCCATAATATAGATAGTTTCAAGTTTTGTTTATAAGTGTGTATATTGTGGAAAAATATTTTGAAGACAATAAGAAAGTTTACACAGAGCATATTTTAAACGACCGCTGGTTTACGAGTACAAAGGTTATACATTTTTAAAATGAAGAAGAAAATAATTGAGGCTATTGTTTTGTTTAATTTTTATACTTTCAATAATATAATATTTTAACTAAAAAAACTTAGAACGATCATTAGTATATGTAAAAAGCATCGATGGAGCATGACACACTCCTCAGAGCGAATCGGATGCTATGTGCCTATAGGTAATTGAGTTCATTTATTTTGTTCCCTAAAATCCGGTGTCTGGTTATTTGTATTTAGACTACGTTCGCGTACAAGTCGTTCACACATAAACACACAAAGTTACTTACACTCATACACACACACGCACGCACAAACGCACACGCACACGCTCACGCACCCACACATGCACACGCACACCCACACGCACACGTACAGGCAGCTTCTAATAGTAACAGCAATGCGGCAATGATAGCAATGCAATTTTAGGACATTGACAGTGACATAGCCTGCATTAGGCAGATTAGGCTACATGAGTAGCGTGGCAACAGTACCGCTGGGCTGTTACAGTCGCCATCCAAATGTAACACTAGAATCATATCTAATGCCTTATTATTTTTTCATCAGTGGCATGTCAGCGTAGAATCTGTGCTACAGATGCGTCAATCCTAATCTCACTGGCAAGTTGCAACTGATCGTGACATCACAAATAGTTAAGCTTTGAATATTGAAGAGCATTATCGCGCCTCGGCCTAGTTCCGAACAATGCGATAGTCGAGTTGACTGATCGCGACAGAGGAAACTACGGCTAAGCGATGTTATTCGGTTGTAGTTAGCATTTTTACGCTATTGCAAAGAACAAAATGTTTAAAATAATTGAATTGTTTTTTTAAATTGAACTGAAAAAGATATTTTAAGGAGCTCCTCGCAGTTTTTATCGATTTTTGACGAGATGTGAGTCGTTACTCTTACATTTGCACTACATATAGAATTATACGACAAACGGCTATCGGTGCTTCAATCTTTTATCTCCATTGCTGTGAAGGATTTTACATGTACGAAATCTACACATTTGGGTTCGTCTTTGACGTCCCTAAAAAGTGGTCAGAGATTACTAATGAACAGAGTAAACTAATGAACACAAGAGTTATGGCCAGTAAACCAGTTTTTTGGCCTAAAATTGTTCAACTTTGATGCCAAATATCTCGAAGACAATGAACTTTGAAGTAAATATACTATATTGCTTAAAGCCGTTACTGTTAATATGATAAGCTACAAAGAACATTAGAAAATTAAAGGATTCAGATCGAAGATCATTGGCGCTAGGGAATTAAAGAATAATAATTCCCTAATTTTTTTTAAACATAATGCGACGTCATAAGTAGCATACGGTGTCAACTGAAAACCGAACCCTTTAAACAAACGCTTTCTAAATCAATTGGCACTGAGTATCCATCGTTAGACTGTCAGTCACTGTGGCCAATTCTAACATACACCTTTTTTTCAGTTTATTCAGAAACCAGTCATAAATACGTTAAAAAGGCAATACAAGCATTAAAAAGGCACTTTAATGTCATTTTGCTACATTCACACGCATCCCGCTTGCGCCAATACATGTATGCACAAGTAACAACGAAATGCACGCGTGAATGATAATAATTTTAATATCCAAATGTAAGTTCAAATTGGCCTCACTGACGTCGAAATTCACCATTACCTCTCTCGAATCTCGTTTGAGTCGGTAAACGTGTCGATTTGCAATGTAGAACGCGGAGACTTTGGCGAACGTCCGATTTGTATTGTCACGTTGAACAGTTGGGTCTGTGGTTTGAAATATAGGGAACGTTTTCGACTTAGGTATAGTTAGAGACTGGTATGGCAGCTGTACCTATTGGAATCGAAAAAATCCAACTAACCAAGCCTGTCTTTGGGTATGCAATTGAGATTTGGGGAAATACTTTATTTCTCACAGACTCCAAAATCAGAACTGAATTTTCACAAATATGTAAAATGAACCAATCTGGATGTAAATCCTTTCAAGAAATAATGAGGTAAAAATAAAGAAGTTCTGAGGTAGCAAACATTAAAATTGTAAAAACTCTTCAGAAAAACAAACACTATTAAATTAAAGTGGCTCTTACGAAAATACCTCGGCATTTGAGATAGATTGCCTGGAAAGGTTTTGTGAGGTAATCTCCTTAGGAACCTAACTTCATTACATCGTCGTCTTATGAAGCAGCTGACCACACCTGACAATTCCACTAAATAAGATAAAAACTAAATATTTTAATGAGATTACAAATGTATTTCAACGTTCAGGCGGCTTTTTGATTATTATGTGATAGTTATCAAAACAAATAATTTTGTAAAACGTAAAATGAAGCAAAAATCTACAAACTTTGATTTTTTTTTGTGTGTGATGTGTACTAGATATGAGTACACTATATAAAAAAAAATCAAGCAAAAATAGCTCAAGGGTAGATGTTGTTTTCATATTCAGCTAGGCCTTACAAGCTACAGTTTGAATAAATACTGACCATCAAACTGAAGTCAAAATTATCAAGTAGGTATTATGTTTTGTCTTACTATACATCCTATAAAGAGTATATTTATATAATCATCAAGATGCATTTAATTAGTAATTTTTTTCCATTAATATCAATGTATGATTCGCAGAAGTCTTTGTTTAATACAAAATAACAGAGGACTGTTTCATTTCCTCCTATGAAAACTTTACAAGGTGATATATATTATAATTATTTATTCGTATTTGAAACAACCTACAATTTTAAAACTAATCGTTTTTAAATATACATATCATTCACATACACTACTGGATACTTAGGACG